>NC_140950.1:77820404-79020404 GCF_014529385.1 Adiantum capillus-veneris | reverse complement strand
TAAGCAAAGTTTGTCAAATGTTGTGGTGCCTAGGTAGGTCAAAGTAGTGGAAGTGAAGCCAAAGTTGGTTCAAAGAGATGTGCCGATGTGAGTGGAGCCAGGGGTTCTATGGCTGCAACAAAGAGAGGGAGTGGTTTCTATGTCAAAGATGATGGTGCATCCAAATTTTGTTGGTACTAAAAAGAGTACAATGCAGGGTTATGTGGGCTCTCAAGGGCATGCCAAAGTGGTCAGGCAGCTGTGGAGATCAAGAGCAAGAAAAGAGTAGCGGATATGTAGGCTTTATGCGGTTTTCAGGGCCAAAATTCTCTGTTATATTGCCTATTGAAAGCGGATGATCAAGGGGTAAAAAATTAAAAAAGTGGGAATACCAAAGGTGGCTTTCATCATGGTCTACAAGCTGGTCTAGAAGGCTCTTCAAACAGGGATACGGTGTGGAAGTTATGACTGTCACTACAAGAGGCTATTCATATTAGCGACGCTCACACAGCGACACTCAAAAAAAAAATCCCGGCGTCGCTATGAGCGTCGCAAATTTACAAGTAAATTTGCGACGCTCATAGCGACGCCGGCTGGGCTAAAAAAATAACAGAGAGCGCCCAAAAACTCAGATCTCAGATCTGAGTTTTTCGGCGCCCTCAAGCAAGGAGCAGGTAACGCTCTCCCTCTCTCTCTCTCTCTCTTTCTTCTCCACACACACACACACACACACGAGGAGAGGAAGGAGAGCCAGGTATGCTCCTTCCCTCTCCTCACTCTAATGTTCCCTTCCCCTCTTTCTCTCTCCCTCTCTCTCTCTCTCTCTCTCTCTCTCTCTCTCTCTCTCTCACACACACACACACACACACACACATAGTGTTTTTGAGAGAGATAGATAGATAGATTTTATTATCGTCCTCGCAGGTCAAATATGACCTATGGGACCAAAGTTACATGTGATGTAGTATGTGTATGGCTGATGAGTGACTCTCGATGCTCCAAAATTGTAGTGATGAGAGTCGCAATGGAGAGCCCACACTTTGGCCGGGAGAGGAAAGTGTGTAGGTCTAAGTTATGGCTGAAAATGTGAGAGAAGCAAGTTCATATGTGATCAGAAGCTGAGCACTCTAGTAGTGTGTGGTACTCAGACTCTCGAACTTGCACTGAGCATAATGTGCACAATCGATTTGACTCTTCTCCATTGCCCCAACGCCCTATCTCGCATCGAAGGAAATGGGAGCTAAGCCGAATTGCTGCGATAGTGCATATCGCGGACAAGGGAATAGGCTCAAGCATGTAAGTGTGAGTACGGTTTCCTCTCTCAGCGAAGAACATGGTTTTGTAGTTGGGGGCAATATAGGTGGTGTAATGTATGAAGCGTGACCCACCGGATTTCTCCCAAGCCGTAATACATTGGCGTTGTAGAAAAGCTTCATTCACTTGAGAGTCAATTGAAGCATCATGTAGCAAGTGTAATGCATCCCATCATGTAGAGAGAGAGAGAGAGAGAGAGAGAGAGAGAGAAAGAGTACAAACATAAAAAAAAAACGCACACACACATACATAAACAAAGAATGCACACACACATTGAGAGAGGAAAAGGGAGAGAGAGCATGCATAAACAAAAAACGCACACATTGAGAGAGGAAAAGAGAGAGAGAACATGCATAAACAAAAAACGCACACATTGAGAGAGGAAAAGAGAGAGAAAACATGCATAAACAAAAAAACGCACACACATTGAGAGAGAAAGAGAGAGAAACTAATTTAACGTCGTAGGAAACTAATTAAAATTAAAAGACCTAAAGATCTAGCCGACGAGGAGTTGAACTCAAGACCTATTATTCAAGAGGGAAATGGCATAACCAATCTATCATACTTGGCATGGGTGATAGAAAGGTTATACCATTTATCTCTTTTTATTGGCACACACATCCACACACGCGCACACACACACAAGAAGAAGAGAGTTATAACGTCGTAGGAAACTATCCTAAAAGACGTTAAAGATTAGGTTAGATGTAGACTTACGTTAAATTAGATTTAGGTTTATTTAAGTTAAATTAGATTAGATTTAGGTTTATTTTTAGTTAGATTTACGTTTATTTATGCTAGATTTAGATTTACGTTATATTAGATTAGATTTAGGTCTCCATAGACTGCGATGCCTGCATGAAGCGGGTGAAGAAAGCCCTCAATGGAATATAGGGTATTGCTGACTTCACTCATGGTGGGCTCCGTCGATCCAAAAGTACTAGTGAAATGTCTTCAGAAGATAGGGAAGAAGGTGGATCTTCAGGGCGGCAAGAGTCACTACATCCCCGACAATGACCATCTAGACAACCTCTAGTCATTCAACAGCAACTTCAAAGTTAGTAACAAGAGCAAGAACGGTCCAAAGGGCCAATTGCTGTCGTCAGATGTAGATGGAGATGAGGCAGCGTCACCGCCAGAAGTTAACTCTCACATCTTTAGTGATAAGAATGCCAACTCTTGCCGAGTTATGTGAGAAATTATGTGTTAAATCAGTTTTAAGGTTCTTATAATCCCTGTTAGTTTAGTTCTTTGTTTTTAATATAACATAATTTACGTTAGATTTAGATTTATGTTATATTAGATTAGACTTAGGTTTATTTAGGTTTACCCACACACACACACACACACACACACAAGAAGAAGAGAGTTTTAACGTCGTAGGAAACTATCCCAAAAGACGTTAAAGATTAGGTTAGATGTAGACTTACGTTAAATTAGATTTAGGTTTATTTTTAGTTAGATTTACGTTTATTTAGATTTACGCTTATTTACGTTAGATCGAGTCCACGCAAGAATTACTTACGGTTTAGGGTTTAGAGTTAGACGAACAGTGAAAAGATCTACTGTGAAAAGATGTTAAGATGCTGTGAAGTGCTACAGCTAGAGAAGAGGAAAAGGGGTTTTGTCCACTACATGCAGTATCATGTAGATGTGGGTCTGTAGATTTCTTGTACCCACAAATATAGGTATTGACCAATAAAGACGAGATTATAACCCGGTGGTTCTGATCTCCATGCACCTCTAGACCGAGGTGTGCGGGGATTGGACATGACTAGAGAATGTGAGGTAGAGAGAGAGAGAGAGAGAGATAAGACGAAGAATGCCAATAGAATATTAAATTTGTTGTCCAGGTTATAAGATTTTTATCCTCATTATGAGTAGCGACGAGGATGTGGGACCGTCCAACCGAAACACCTATCTCTCAACGAGGGTCTTATGTCCTTGTAATCAATGCAAGCATGCTGTGCGACGGACAAGACGTGTTTCTTTGCAGCACGTTCGCAAATTTGGCGAGTTCGATCCATCTATTATAAATCGAGTTGTTGCCAATTATAACTCGTCGGACTCTGACGCTGGCCAACAAGCAGCAATCTTGCAACCCAATAGACGTGTTCGCAGGCGCTTTGGTCAAGCAGCATATGTGAGGCCACAAGATGTAGCCTCTGACAGCTCGGGGGATGATCATGCAGAGCACATTCCCAACGAGGCAATGTTTGAGCCCGAGATTGATGAAATGATCGAGACAATCATGGATTCAGAAAGGCTTATCTATGATGATATGAAAAGTGAAGCCGATACACCATTGTATAATGGAGCACGTATGTCTAAATTGAAAGCACTCCTGGTTCTTCTCAACATGCAGGCAAAGTTTGGATGGAGTGACACTAGCGTCACAGTGCTTTTCAGGTGATCTATTACAATTAGTTTACTTTAATAAAACTCTAAATGTAAAATGATCTGATAGATTTTTACACGACTGTATCGTATTTTTATGTTGTGTAGATTGCTTAAAGAGCACATACTACCAGCTGACAATGTGATGCCAGATTCCCGAGATGAAGCAAGAAAGATTTTGCGAAACTTGGGGATGGATTACAATTCTATCCACGCTTGTCCTAATGACTGCATTCTTTTCAGAGGGGAATACATAGACATGGAGAAGTGTCCGAAATGTGATTCCGAAAGATATCGAGTAGATCTCCACGGGACAAAAATTCCACAAAAGGTTTTGCGACATTTTCCTCTGCTTCCTCGCATCAAGCATTTCTTCGAATGTAAGTCCATGGCTGCCCTAGCATCATGGCATGAGGAGAATAAATCTTCCGATGGTGTGCTACGAATTCCTGCAGATTGCGCAGCCTGGAAACATATAGATGGAACATGGTCGGATTTTGCCAGGGAAGCTCGAAATTTGCGCTTAGGCCTGGCTATGGATGGCGTAAATCCATTTGGTCAAAGATCAACATCTTACAGTGTATGGCCCGTTGTCATCGTCAACTACAACATTCCCCCGTGGTTGACTACGAAGAAGGGGCACCTATGGCTAAGCTTGATTGTGCCAGGGCGATATAAAGTGGAGAATATGGATGTGTATCTTCGTCCACTATTGGAAGAGCTACAACAATTGTGGATTGGCATAGAGGTGGTGGATATGAGCCGACACACAGGACGACGGAATGCTTTGATCAGAGGCATTCTAATGTGGACCATGCATGACTATCCCGGGCTAACAGAATGCTCAGGTGATCTATTGACACTCCTCACTCAGACACTGTAAATCTTGTTTTTTCCCATAGTTGATCTATTATCATGTGTATACATGCAGGGCTTCAAACAAGCGGATACAGATCATGTGTCACATGTGGACCTAGACTAAATGCACGTAGGGCGCCCTCATTGAAGAAGCAAATCTACGAAGGTCATCAAGCGTATCTTCCAGAGAATCATGTGTTACGCGATGGCTTTTTTGGAAGAGAGCCACCAAGGATGTCTGCACAAGCATGCTTAGAGCAGAAGGAGATGTGCGATGACGGATTGCCTCCAGGGATGAAGAGACTATCTCTATGGTACGAGTTACCATACTGGCCCCGACTCATGATCAATCACTTTCTCGATCCAATGCACATATTCAAGAATGTGGGTAATCTACTATGGGACCATCTGACCGGCAAGAAAGATACTTTGGGAGCCAGAGTTGACCTTAGAAATGTGGATCGTATGGAGCAATATTGGCCGCAAACAGCGTCTGATGGATCGATAAAACTCCCTAAAGCACCATGGATTTTCACAGGAGCCCAAGAACACAAAGTAAAAGAGACCATTCGATCTTTGCGGACCCCCACTGTCGTAATGCACTCGCTCCGAACGTGTTTTACTAAAGAAGGAAAGCTTACCGGTTTGAAGTCACACGATTGGCATAAAATGTGTCAGGTACGTTCATAGTGGACTTTAATATCATTGCATAAAATGTGGACTTTAATATCATTGTTGCACATACTTTACAGTTTATTTTACCGGTTGCCATTGAGGGATGTTTGTCTCTCGACATCCGTAACACAATCTACAAACTTGCAAAGCTGGTGCAATGGATCTCACAAAAGGAGATCAACGTAGACTCCATACCATTCGCCAAACTAAATGCTGCGGAGCTTGTGTGCATGTTTGAGAAACATTTTCCTACTACCATGCTAACCATTTAGGTGCATCTTCTTGTTCACATAGTTGATGAGGTGGAAATAGCTGGCACAGTTCATTCCAGATGGATGTTCTTCTTAGAACGTTTCATGAAAACGCTTAAGGGATATGTGCGTCAAAAGGCACGTCCGGAGGGTAGCATGGCAGAAGGTTGGTTGGTATCAGAGTCCCCAGTGTACATTGGAGAGTGGCTAGACGGATTTGATAAAGCCCGTGACACGCTATGGCGAACCATAGATGATGAGCGCATATCTGGGATTGTCATGTGCAATCTCGGTGTTGAGAAGAAGATGACAGAAGATCTAGAGGCTAAAATTTCATCCTACAAAGTCTACATCAAACTGGTGGTACGTCATAGAGGTAGCCCCTCATAGTGCAAGGATGTATGAAGGCTACCATGTGCCAATCACAACGACATCAATGGAGGAGATCAGAGAAGATGCTCAATCAGAAGCCGCTGCGGTGATGCCAGACGAGCATCAAGATGCTACTACTCTATATGGGGTGCATGCAGAGGAGCTACAAAATGAAACAGAGGATATGTGTTTAAACGGAGAGCTCTATATAGATATAGGAAGTTATGCTGAGTTATGCGAGGATGAGAGAGAGATCTCTTAAAGCCACAAATATTGTATTTGAACAATTTTGCTCCGTGTTGTAAAAGCTCTGGCTCTCTAAGTACCTTCCATGGTGTATAACGCTCTTTTCTACTCGCGCTCACATCTTTTGATTGAAAATTCTGAGTTTTCGACTTGCCTCTTCTATCACTCAATTCATTGCGTCATTGTATTTATATGCGTCATTACGTCATTGTATTAAATGGTCTTTGCGTCATTGTCTACTCTATTCATTCAATATTAAGTTTAAATATTCGTGTGTTTAATGCAGGTATGGATGATGAGGAGTTTCTTTATTCTTTGTCACCGCAGCAGAGACAGTGGTACGTGGAGCGTCATCGCTCTGGCGCATCATCGCGCGTTCTTACTCCATCCGCATCTCCCTCTCTTTCTGAGCATTCGGCGCGCTCCGAAGCTTCGGTGTCGACGAGACGATCTTCACACTCGTCTAGACACCGGCGCTCTAGTGGTGGCAGTGGCGGTTGTTGTGGGGATTCCGCCGCCGATGCCTCCACACCGCCTCGTGTTCGACGAGGCTCTTTACCCTCCCCTTCTTTGCCCGCCCCCACACCAGCCACAGCATCGCCATCTATGCCAGGTTTTGCGCGGCTGAGTGTTCCTAGCAGCTACACATCTCTACCTACTCCGCCAGGAGCCACCCCACTCGACACTCCTCGCTTCGGGGCCCAGACGCCGGTGGAGACACCTGACGTCCGTACCCCCATCCACACGCCGCTAGAGACCCTTGCCGGGACACCCAGGTTCACGCGTCACCGGCCAGAGGGCTTGCCTTACTCCGTCGACTTCAGCGGCGGCATCATCATGGATGATGACGGCAAGAAGGTGATCTCGCGCATGCGTGGTCTTTGCTCTCAGCTCTTTAGACACTACATACTAAACAAATGGAGTGAAGTACCAAGTGATTTAAAAGACAGAGTCATCAGCATACTTCATGATGAGTTTCCCGTTCCAACACGGGATCAGCGCTTCAATGAAGACCTGATGAAGATTCGAATACGCGAATACTGCAAACACAAGCGTTCCGAAGTCCAAAAAGCAATCAAGCATGGGTGGCACAGGCCAGATTGGCTGGCCAAAGAAGATTGGAAGAATGCGAAGAAAGCAGCACGCGAGAATCCCGACAAGTGGAAGCAACAAAAGGATGCAGCCAGAGCGCGAGTAGAGGCAGGGAGCTCGCACCACTTGGGGAGCGGTGGATGGGCATCATTTGAGGCCGATTTTGTAAGTGTTTTCGCATTGCTCTTTATGTTCGATAGTTTAGGGTTTATGAGTTTTTTAATTCTAACATAATGAAATCTTTGTATGTTTTGACAGTGGTCGATGACAGGACATGATCCCACACCGTACGAGCGCGAGTACGCAGGCAGGAAGGGCTTAAACGCCCTGATGGACATTCTCAGTTCTCGCGGCGGCATGGTTAGTATTAGGGTTTACTCTTTTCTATTTTTTGTATTGTTTTATAAATGTCGTTATATGTTTATACTTACTGAAAGCTGTCTTATTGTCTTTTTTTGCAGAATCCGACAGATACGCCGCTTGGACGCGATGAGACGTCTGACTAGACGACGTCAGTTTAGCCGTAGCTAGATAGCATTAGTTTAGGGTTTCTCATAGCTTATGTATCATGAGACGGATTTTATACGTCTTTTTGAACCATGTATATTATTACATTTTTCACCGCAGTTCATTCTGCCAATCAATTCTTTATGCCTATGATGTTGTACAATTGTCATTATTACATTTGCCAATCAATTCATTTTGCCTATGATGTGTACAATTGTCAATTTTACTCTTGTCCATTTTGCAAACAATGCATCTTGTGGGTGACTATTTTGGGTCTATTATCTACCCTTGCACTTTTTTTAAAAGGTGAATCAAGTACAATATGGTTGATGGGTGGTAGGGCATTCAATGCCCTGTCACCAAAAAAAAATTATCTCGGGTGTCGCTATAACCGTCGCTATTTATGGCTCTGGAGCGTCGCTATAAGCGTCGCTATAGACTTCTGTGTAAACGTCGCTATGAGCTTCGCTATGAGCGTCTCTATATAGCGACGCATATAGCGACGCCTATAGCGACGCCTATAGCGTCGCATATAGCGTCGCTACGCGTATATAGCGACGCTCTCGTAGCGACGCTATTAGCGACAGTTTTAGCGACGCCGGGGGTTATAAAACCAAGTGTATTTCCGTCGCTAACAACGTCACAAGAGCACACAACCTCTTGTAGTGTGTTAAAAGTTGGAATAATTTACAGATTCTCGACGAACAGGGCAGGTGATGACAAGTGGCCAAAGCTGATGCAAATAGATAGACTTGAAGAGCTTAAGTTGTGGTGCATGCCGCTTTTTGGATCATTAACAGAAGCTCAGATGGGCAAGTTATGGATCGACAAATTTTTTGATGGGGCCAGTTGTGTGGCAAGCTGACCACCTCGATAGGCATGCTGACATGAAATTTTTTTAGCTCGCCAAGGTTTTCAAAGGTTGCATGTGATGTGGGGTGCTGGCCGGAACTTACAACTCATCGATCGGAGTCATGGGTGTCGAGATACGCCCACTTCAAGTTGGCAGACAATCGTGACGGTGGCAAATCGGGCTTTTTTCCCACTTTTATGACTCGTTGTTCGAGGCCATGGGATGGTCACAATACGACGGAGTTATTGGAGTTTGGAGATAGCAAAGTGAAATTCCAATGTGGAATGGCCGAACAGAGAACCTACAAGTCAGAGCATGTGGAGACGGCAGCACATGGGAAATGGACGTAAAGAACTCCTTGGTTATAAATGGAAAAAAAAGAGGTGCTTGGAGTTTGGAAAAAGAAAGACGTTCAATACCTACGGGGAGGCTCAATAGTTAAGGGGGGTGGAAAAACAATGTAACGTTTTTACAGTAAGGCAATATTTTTAGCT
The DNA here is from genome assembly GCF_014529385.1 of Adiantum capillus-veneris. NCBI lineage: Eukaryota > Viridiplantae > Streptophyta > Polypodiopsida > Polypodiales > Pteridaceae > Adiantum > Adiantum capillus-veneris. Next base: position 79,011,366 of record NC_140950.1, on the reverse strand, counting down.
AAAATAAATTGTGTGTGTGTGTGTGTGTGCGCGCGCACGTACGTGTGCGAGAGAGAGAGAGAGAGAGAGAGAGAGAAAGAGAGAGGTAGTGTTAGAAAAAATGAGGGTCCAATGTATTTTAACCGCCGGCTAAAATTCTAAAATCCCGGTTAGAGTTTGAGCTTGCCTTTAAGAAAATCAGGACCACAACTCCTTAACTCTTGGATGCATCGAGGAGAATGACTCTTCAGAGCAGGTTGAGATGAGTCGTGGGCCCGATGACATCCGCGTGTGTTGAGCCCCATGACTCCACCATAGATAGATCGAAAAGATCAGAACCTAAGAGCATTGAGCTACTGATGAGGAGAGACGATCCTAGATGATGGCTCACCCAGGTGCATTCATCCAAGTAGCCATTGCTGTCGATCCTCCCATGTACCACATTATACGTACCTCCCTTAGCACACAGGATGAAGCTAGCTATCTTGATGCATCTTCATGGTTTTACTACCCTAAGCATATAGACATCCACACATCCCCAGTACTAGAGCTCCATCCCCCTTCAGGTACATCCCATCATACTCCAAGGTTTTCTCTTTATTTTATACCAGTTTGGGTGGTCTTGTCTTTTTCGGTAGATGGAAGACATACACACGTTGGTGCAGCCAAAGTGTGTCGACTCTAGAAGGTGGCATGGACAGATGTATGCAGGCAAGCAGAAGCATGGCAAAGGGCTGGAGCAGCTAGGGAAGTCATGGGATGACAGGTAGCAGTGGAAGTGTATGCATGATGCGGCTTATAGGCCAAGGGAGGCTCCATGAGGAGCTAATTTGGGTAGCAGATGAAGGAGATGCAAAGTGCAGCTTTTGGGTCCATGAATGAAGAGCTTGAAGTGTTGAAGGACCAGGTCTAGACGGCTCATCATACCGAGCTATGGAGCCCAAGTTATTGAAGGTTGAAGTTCCAGGGGATTGCAGATTCTTGCCGGACAGGGCAGATGGGGACAGGTGGTCCAAGAGGAAGTCGAGGTACAAGTGTGTAGAGCTCAAATCATGGAGCCTACCCGGCTTTTCAGATTGCGGATCAGAGCTATGGTTTGTATTTTATGGCCAATTGAAGTTTTACCAGGGGTCGGGTCTGAGCCCACTTGGTCGCATTCGAGAATGCATCATCTGGCATCTTTGGGGCCTCGCCAAGGTTCTCGAAGATAGTATGCACTATGTGGAGCTAGTCGAAGTTGACGGCATGTCATTCCGAGGTTGGAGCACGAAGCAATGATCGATCAAAGCTGAATGGGTAAAATAAGCCAGATACAATCACAAACTGGAGCAGAAGCTTCGCTCATATGAGAAACTTACACAGCCAAAACAAAAAAAAAAAATGAGGAATTTGGCAAAATGGACAACGCCATCGCGTCCGGAACGGCCCAAAACTCCAGTCTACAATGTCAAAGTGCTCAAATCCGACCTCGGATAAGCAGTTTGCGTCCAAAACAGGCTCCAAAAACCCCAAAAACACAGTTGTGGCTGTCCCTCCTCTCTTCTCCACGTTTTTTCTGGTCTTCTCTCTATTTTTTTCAGTTCCCACACTTAGCTTTTTCACTTGGGCACCCTTGGCCTTTTAAATGACCTCAAACGGACCCCGAACAGGCCAAAAACTGACCTCGCAGTGCATAGTTGTGATCTTTTCACATCATCCGCACACCTAGCACTCAGCTTTTTCCAATAATGCATCCCGCCACCATGTGAAGTGGCCCCAAAATATGGTCCTCATGATGACCTTTCTGCATAATTATCACAAGAAAACACCCACGTTGTGTCCGTACTCATCCTGGTGCAAGTATTGACCCCATTCGACCTCCTAACGCCACTAGATGCCATCTGATGCACCTGCTTACCTCATGTCGTCGGCCCGCGGATAGCTTCCTCGAGAAGTTTGACGCGCTACCAACGCCTCATTATTGTAGAAAAAACACACACTAGTACTAGTAACGATGAAAATCGATGCACTATGTCATGTTGTCCTACCTGTACACATGTGGGCCCCACACGTAACCACCTGCTCTGGAAAATGGACAATCCTTTATTCGATGCACCATGCATGTGTATGTACATATGTGCAATCCCTTGCTCCAAAAAACTCCTGACAACGGCTGTGCGCTCCTTGCCGCACTGTCGAAGCAAGGGCCTTGCCTAACACTGTGTGCGAGCCATATACGGCTCCAAGCACACAACTAGCTTAACTAGTAAGCTCAAAAGAGGGCAATGGTGTGTCACTCACCGCTCTATGCTCCTGTCATGGAGGATTCCTTGCCGCGAAGAAGAAGGAGACGCCGCTACATCGCGCTCAACCGCTTCACCGCCGTCGTGCCGCCGCAATGCTCGATCGCACTCTCTCTCTCTCTCTCTCTCTCTCTCTCTCTCTCTCTCTCTCTCTCTCTCTCTCTCTCTCTCTCTCTCTCTCTCTCTCTCTCACACACACACACACACACACACACACAAGGAGGTGAAGAAGAAGAAGATGGAGATGGAGATGGAGCAAGAGCACTCTTCTATTGCACAAATGAGAGAATGAGTGAATTTTAGGTTTAGTTGGCTTTTATATGAGCTCACCCCATTCACGCTTGGGCGCCCATGCTTAACCAGCTAATCCCTTGAATGTCCCAATTAGAGTGCGCCTCTCATCGGCGATCACTCTTACCCTTTTCCTATTGGTCCGACAAGCCCGGTACCTGACTCTACCAAATACATAATACACGTCCGTCGTAGGTGATTGGGTGTCTGTGAGCCGTGAGGGTTAACATGCCCCCCTTCCTGATGTAGATTCCGTCCTCGGAAGCTATTGAGTTGAAGCTTGTTCGTCGAGGTGGAAGAGCATTTGAGATGAATGTCCTTAGCCTTCTTCAGTCACTATAAAATCAAACAACATTGGCACAGTAATTGCATTCTCATAAGTGATTAAAAAGCATATGCAGTTTTAGGTAGACAAATTGATTGGTAAAAGAATTTCAAACAATTTGTCAGCAATGAACATTAAATTGCAATGTAATCAAATGCATAAACAGATGTAAAGGTAAAAAATTAAACAAGTCTGGGGTCGCTAATTTGACGGTCGAAAGACACTAGAGATCGAATATTAAGACCATGGATAAGCTTCTTAATTTTTTGTGGTCAATTAAGTTGTTTAATCGCGAGAGCCAAGTATTCATGTTCGAGGGCTGACTAGAGGCTATATCTAGAAGACCTTGTAGTTAAGCTACCATAAAAGGAATTTCTCATGAAATCATCGCCTGACTGATTACTTTTTCTTTGACCCCCCAAAGTCTTTTCACAGTGATTCAATTTGATGTGTGTGCTTATAATGTATGCCTTGGGTTTTTTGCTTTTCAAGGAAAAGCGCCCACACTGGGAACCTCTAGGGCTCTAGTACCATAGGCAATACATGTGAGTGAAGTACCAAATCAAGCTGAGATTTCTCTTCTAGCTTAAGATTTTACAGCGTGGCACTTTGATTTTTTGTTTGTTCATTTTTAGCATTTTAATTTTGTAACTTTGGGGGGTCATATAACACTGATACACCTCCTCAGGCTCATCACACTAGTAAACTCCCTTTATAATACTTAAACTAAAGGTCAATAGGGTCAAGCCCACTAGAAAGCCCTAGTACATTTCACACAATGCTGCCTAAATCGGATTAAGAACCTAAGTAACCATTGATTATTAGGAAGGCATTCCCCATGGTATTAAGAGAAGATCTCTAACACCTAACTTGGTCAACTAGCTTAGTCGGACTGCTTGATTTTTAAACCTAGACAAGTGATTATGACAAAAAATTACATTGAATTAAATGTTTGTTACTAAGCAAATGTGCTGGATATTATCCTACCAATCACAATTAAAGCAGACAATCATAGATGCAAAAAAGATAAGGGGCAATGCTAATGGACAAGAAACACCTGTTTGTGTCGATGGTCGTGCTTGATTTGAAGAGTGAGTCGAGATAAAGATTCCATGAAGGTCCAAATCCTATCAATAGCAACACGCTCCTGTACACACGAGGAAACAAAAGGAATACCTCCAAGAGGCACATTAGTGGGAAAAGGTACCAACACTTATTGAACACAACAAAAAACATAAGGAACCCTAACCTGATTATTTGCACTCCCCTAGAGAGTCAAGGGAATAGGATATTGTAGAGGTTGGGGGGAAACCCTAAGGCTAAACCCCTATCCTCGTCGTCGAGATAAACAAAGTCATCATCCATGAGACCATATGTGCCATCCGTGTAGTCCTGTAAATTTTCTTCTTCATCATAGGTGCCCATGTTTACGAAGAAGGTCACTAGACGCCTATAGTCATCTTGGTCAAAAGGGTAGGCTTGTGCAGTGGGAGAAACGCTCTCTACTAAGTATGGATCGGACGTGGTCAATAGACGTACCAGCCATTCTAACTCCTCAAAATTCCTCTCACATGCTAGCGTACCTATCAAATCCCATTCACATGCAAGCAGTGGAAAGACCATGTGAAATATTTGTGAAAAGAAACGAGGGTACCTCTCACCCAAGGCAGGAGTGGATGGCTCTAGCGTACTAGCCATATCTGTACACGCAAATAGATGATGGTTAGAGTGCAAATATTACAAGGGTCGTGTTCTTGTGCATAATTTGTTTTTATGATTTTGTGTTATGGCTCTTGCTCTTTTACTTTTTTATCTTGTTTTTGTGAGTATAAGGCTTTATATATACATTCCCTAAGATTGGATATTAAGGGGTCAGGGGGAAAGGTTGAGAGGAAAGTGAGTGAGTGATGATTGTCAGCAAACACTCCCCCCTTCCTTGGGTAGATCATACCGTTTGAAATGAGCTCGTCACCCTTTGAAACCAATTGTTCCAGTTGGTAATAGGTGAGGATTTTTTCCAGTAGTTTTCTATTACCCTAGGTGCCTCGTCAAGTTTCAAGGGTGGTAAGGTACTCTCCCAGGATCGAACTTGAAGTGGTTCATCAGGTGATTCTTGAACACTGGGAGGTGTGGATTCTTTTGTAGCTTCATGGAGGTCCACTACTATAGATGGAGGCTGTGTAGAAGCTTTTACCTCTATGGATGTATTACATGAGGAGCTAGAAGCTTCATGGAACTCCCCCCTTCCTAAGCTAGGTGGAATAAATTGGTTTTGCCTTGGAGCCCAAACTAGCTCTGGACTAGGTGTGTAGCATTCTGTGATTCTTCCCTTCCCACGGTCTGTCATTGGCTTTAGCGTTACACTGTTTGACTCATATGGGTTTGTTGCCGATAGGGAAGGACACATTTTACGTTTAGGTACCCAAATTTGCTCATTTCCATCATAGTAGCCTTGGGCTTCTAATAGTCGTTTTGGAATACATCGTGATTTGGTCTTGAATCTCCTAGAGCGCGCTCATGGTTTTCCAGGGAAATTTTTTCTTGAAATGGATGGGAGGGTTGAGGTAGTTGGAAGAAAGGCCTTGGGGACCCATTCATATGTACTCTTAGGTCGTGCAGGTTGAGTACTTGCAATATTACTGCTTGCTGCAACTACAAGTGTTGAAGTGCTAGGTTCATGGGTAGCCGTCAAAGACGAGTTAACCACCTTGGCTTGTGAATGTTGGCTATCCTTCAACTTTGCTAGAGTTTGCAACGTAGGTGACTTTGCTTGAATGATAGGGGTAAGAGTCGGTGGTCGCGTCGTGACACTACCAATATCCCAATCAATAGTGCATTTGGTTGCCAACATCCACGTGTGTCCCAGGTTTACGTTGCCTTCCATAGCTCCCGCGGGCATGACTAAAAACCTCTGCACTATGCTTCCATTTTCATAGACAACAGGGGTCTGAAGGACTCCAAGAATAGCAGTTTTCTTTTTATTAATGCCCTTGACTTGCATCGTACTCGGGGATAGGGTCGGTTTCCCTAATTGACACCAAACTCCATAGGATAACAAATTGTGTTTAGCTCCCGTATCTAATAAGGCATTGTATAGTACTTTCCCATAGGGGCTATTTAGCTCAATTGGGTATCGTAGCGGTGGCTCAGATTCTAACGAGTCGTCATCTGTGTCCTCGAAAAATGCTTGCGTGATTCCCAGATTAGCCTCTCGTTGGCGTCTAAGACGTTGTTGTCGTTCTCGAGCCTCAACTCTTGCTTGGATTTTTCTAAGCTCTGCTTGTTCCTTGGCAGCCTTCTTTTGATGGATGGCTTGCAACTCTTCCTGGCTTAGAGGATCATAATATCTTTTGAATTTACTCCCATTAAGGAATCAAATGGTTTCAACTCCATCTAGAGTCTCCACACGAATGGTCCCTTGCGGGGTAATTTCACACACTCGATATGGTCCCTTACCAGCTTTCTTCTTTTCATTACGTACCCCGTACATAAGAACTTTATCACCAACCTTGATGTCTTTATCCTTTAAATGGCTATCAAACCACTTCTTTCTCCTATCCTTCTCCACTAGAGCATTTCGCACAGCTAATTGCCTTTCTTCATCTAGCCTTTCCAGGATATATAATCGCTCCACTAAGGGGTTACCATCCCAAACTTCTTGAGAAGCTACTCGAAGACTAGGAATGAAAAACTCCCATGGCATAAATGCTTCTTGGCCATACACCATCTTAAACGGTGTGCAATTAATAGCAACTTTATACGCAGTACGATAAGCCCATAAAGTTGATGTAAGCTTTAGGTCCCAATCAGTGCGATGAGCCTCAACTGTCTTTGTCAAAATGGAGATGAGAGTTTTGTTGGTACTCTCAACTTGGCCATTTGCTTGGGGATAATAGGGTGTAGACTTGTGGTGAGATATCATGAAGTTTGATGTGAGTTCTTTTATTACTTCATTTATAAAATGAGTTCCATTGTCACTCACAAGTTCAAAGGGGCATCCAAAACGTGTGATAATGTTCTCAAAGAGGAACTTAGCTGTTGTTTTTGCATCCGCCTTTCGTGTTGTTTTTGCTTCAGCCCATTTGGTTACATAGTCGGTAGCCACAATGATATATCGTGATTGCATGTTACGTGCAGTCGGACTAATCGGTCCTACAAAGTCTAAGCCCCACTTTTCAAATGGTTGGGTTACCTTGATGGGATGTAGAGGCATCCTATCACTTCTTTGTGGCTTCTTGAAGGGTTGGCATTCATCACATCCCTTTGCAAAAAGTGATGCATCCTTAAACAGAGTGGGCCACCAATAGCCTGACTGTAAAATCTTTCGGGCAATACAACTTTCCTGAAAAGTGACCACCAGCTACGCCCATGTGTGCCTCTTGTAGAATATATAAATACTCGTCCTCGCGGGCACAGCGTCTAAGAACATTATCTTTTCCTCTCTTATAGAGAGTTCCAGCCAGTAAGCAATAGGGTTCGCATTCCTTGATTAATTTTCGAGCTATATCTTTTCGCAGCTCTTTGGGTGGAAAACCATTAACTAAGAAGTTAACAATCTTTTCACTCCATTCAGGCATTGTCTCAACAATGAACAAAGGAGTATCAGGCAATTCATCATCAACCCCCGTAGGAGCTTCGCCATTAGGGATACGAGATAAATGATCCGCCATGACATGTTTCCTCCCAGGCCTCACAACAACGGTGAAGTCAAACTCAAGAAGAATTAACAACCATCGTGTAATTCGACCTGTGGAACACGGCTTGTTTACCAAATATAGCAATGCTTGATGATCCACATAAAACACAAACTTGGTAGCAAGAAGGTAATAGCGAAATTTCTTTACTGCGTAAATCATAGCTACACCTTCTCGCTCTGTAGTAGTGTAGTTTATCTCGGCATCATTTAATTGGCGACTTGCAAAGCTAATAGGGTAGTCCAATTTATGTTCTCTTGGTTGAGTTAGAACACACCCAATAGAAAAGTTTAATGCATCAATATGCACATGAAAAGGTACATTCCAATCAGGTGTTCGCAGAATTGGAGCACTTGTTAGGGCCTTCTTTAATAACTCATAAGATTGATGACATTTGTCCGTCCAGTGAAACTCGATAAGAAGCTTGTACAATGGACGCGCTATCTCAGCAAAGTTTAAAATAAACCTTCGATAATAACCAACATGGCCCATAAATGTTTGAACTCCTTTATAGTTCGTAGGTGGTGGCAAATCGACAATGGATTTAATCTTACTCTCATCTGCGGATATCCCGTTGTTGGACACTATATGCCCTAGAATGACTCCATGCTTAACCCAAAATTGGCATTTGAAAGGGTTCAATGAAATGCTATAAAATCTGCACCTTTCAAATATTTTTCGTAGATATAACAAATGCTTCTCCCAAGAAGAATAAACACAAAGGTCGTCTAGGAAAGCTTCACAAAACTCCCTTAGAAATTCTTTAAACGCTGTCGAGAAATTTGCGGTCTTGCCAGGAAAGCACCGGGCTTATGGCTGTGAGAGTTTGTGAGAGAACTCAACAAAAACTATATGAAGGAGTTAAACCATAGATGCCATGAAGACTAGGGTTTGGGAAGAAGTACAATCAAAGAAGCCCACCCATTCTCTCTTGCACTCACACGCACAAAGAAAGAACACAAAAGAAAATGTCAAAATAACACAAAGATGAAAACATCAAGGCTATGGTCATATCGTATCATGGGTAATATGAAAGGGTTAACAAATGAGTTAATGGCATTCAATCTTGGCTGGCCAAATAGGCTACGAATTGTTCTTTGGAATTGTAGTTTTGTGCTTACCATAATATATATATTTTGTCTAGTGATTGGGATTAATTGTGTGTACAAATCCTCTTGGTTCATAGCAAGATAACTACGCTTACGTCAAAAGAAAATTTATAGTCTATGAGAGGTAGTATGATGGGATCCGGTGATAGAAGTATTTCATTGAGCCTTTCTGGGCCAAAGAGAAACACTATACGTTGTTGAAAGTGTATTTTACAGCTAATCCATACGTTAATTCTAATAGATCGTACAGAGTGAAAGCGATAGAAATTATCATCATGTGGGTTATTCATCTAGGATAGTATGTGAGAAATGTAGATATGAGAGAAGAGATGAGAATTTTCCCTCCCAAGCCCTATTCTTGCCCGTAGGCAATAAGGATACTGCGGGGAGAAATGTACCTGTAGCAAGGAGAACCTAAAATTTGTAGAGAGGATGAATTACTAAGAGTGAAAGAGATAGATTTGGTTAAAGAGATGAGATTAGATATATATATATATCTATATATATATATATATATATATATATATATATATATATATATATATATATATATATATATATATATATATATATATATATGTTGGATTAGAGATGAAAAAGAAAACAACAAGAAATCAAGAAAACATCGATGTAGAACACATCTTACTTGACAAACCCTTCGACACCATTATTGATGGAGAGAGAAGAAGAGTGGAGAATTCCACTTTGATTGATACACCAAGTGTAAGACCTTCTTTGATTAGAGTTGATCTTCCAAGGGTAGCTTGTTGCAAGAATGGCTAGTCTTCTTCTAGGAAAAAGTGTAGGCTTGGGCTTATGTTAATGGCTCAGTACAATTAGGCATTACTACTCACTCCCTCATGAATTCCTCTCATCAATGGCTTGAATGCTTGAGTTCCTTTTCAAGGAAGAAGAGGTCCCCTTTTATAGGTGAAGGGAGCCCCCAAAAGGTTTACACAAGAAGACAGGAGCCAGTGTGAATAGAAACTGGAAAAGTTGGAAATGAGCTGTCCCTGCATGATGTGGGCAGACTGGGGTCCAGTATTCTGATCATAACTCCTCAACCGTGGCTCCAAATAAAAAAGTAAAAATATGGGCAGAAACTTCAGCTCATTAACTACGATTTTCATTTTAAAATCGTTTTCCAATTCGGATTGGAACCTTGTGTAAAAAATTCATGAAAATAGGGTCCATTTATGGAAGCAAAAGTCTTCATGTGGTCTCCTTAGCCTAGACTTTCATTTAATTCTAAAGGACACCTCATGCCATATGAAAGCATGACATTGCTCCTTCACAAAGTTTTGTAATCATGCTTGCAATAATGCAGTAAAATAAGTGTATCTTTGAAATCATGCCACCTAGTGTCCCACTAGGATTTGATTCTCTCCTTGTAGCTATTTAAAAAGAAATAAAAGAAAAGTATAAAAAATACATAGAATATATATATATTGGAGTTTACCCTAGATATAGGATCTAGCTAGGGTGTGATATGATAATGAAATAGTAGAAATAAAGAATCAATGCTTTTTGCCCCAAGTTAAAAAGGCAAGCTATTGATGCTTTTCCCATAGTATTTTCTGATGGTAAAGTAAGGATAGGTTACCCTTGAGAAAAATAATAGGATGAGATAGAAGGCTTATTATTATACTTAAATATGCATATGTACAGTATAGGAAATATAATTATGTATCTAAAAAAATACAAGATAGATCTTGTAGCATGCGTTCCCACTATGTACGTGTCACAACACGACATCCACCCCCTCTAAACCTGCACATCCTCCGGTATGTGCCACATTGTCTCTTTGTGAGAATAGACCTCTTGTACATCTTCCTTGTCTTCTTCTTCACTGGATGATTCCAGAGCTTCATGTTCACTTTGATCTTCACCTGTGTTTTTCTCTTCTTCCTCATCAATATCTTCTAGATCATTGTCTTCTCTTCTCTTAAACATGTTAATCCTTTTTCCTGCAATGGGAATCTTTACTTCTGTACCATCTAGTTCAGACAAGCTGTAAGTAGCATTTTCATGCACATGCTTTACAACATACGGTCCAAACCATCTTTTTGAGAACTTACGCATGACTGTGTGCTGGTTATCAAGGCTACTATCATACACTAAAACCCAGTCACCTTTGTCAATTGCTTTGTTCCTGAGTCGATGTCGCTTATCAAAATAGTCCTTGTTTTTCAACCTTGCATTTTTGAGTCGTTCTTTTGCAGCTTCAATGTCTCCAGGTCTTCTCTCTAGCTGCCTTATACGCAATGCAAGGAGATCTTCCCTACTAAGTCCCTCTTGCCAAGGTAGTACATTCCATGTGGGAATTGTATCCTCAATCGGCATCACTGGCTTTTGACCATGCATTAGCTCCGCAGGCATGTAGCCAGTTACTGAGCTATGTGTTGTACGATCAGCCCATAAAGCATATGGTAACAATTTTGGCCACTCACCAACTCTTCCTTCGCAAGCCTTGGCCAAAGCTTTGATGATAGGAGGATGCCCTCTTTCACTCTTTCCATTGCCTTCAGGGTTGTAAGCTGTAGTAAGAGAAAGCTTGATCCCTAATCTAGAAAAGAACTCCCTTGCTTCTTCGGCATCCAGTTCACCTCGATCTGCAGTGATTTTTCCCACACAACCATAACGGCAAATCACCTCATCAAGAAGGAATTTGCACACAACTTCTGTGGTCTTAGATCTTAATGCTCTTCCTTCAACCTGGTTAGTTAGGTCCTCTCGTGCAAGAACCAAGTATCTCATCTGCCAGAGTCCTAAAGGCATCGTGACTAGATCCACAACCCATTTATAGTGCATGGCTAGTGGATATGTAGGGTGCAACCCATCACGATGTCGAACATTTGAATACATTTGACAAGTTACACATGACTCTACAAACTGAGATACATCTTTATACATACCCTTCCACCAGTATTTTTCTTTCAACTTGGAGAAGGTTGCCCACACACCCCTGTGTCCAGCCCATAGACTCTCATGAAACTCTTGCATGAGCTTTACTTGAGTCTCTTTTTTACATATAACCCGTTGTGGTGTAGCACCCTTTTGTTTAGGATGCTTCCACAAGTAACCATCCCTTAAAAAGTACCTATATGCTTTCCTGCGTATCCTCTTGAATTCTTGTTCAGACCAATCATCTTGTTTTGTTAGAGTACTCAAGTACCTTCCAATAGAAAGACAATCACCTTCATAAAGATCTTTCAAGAACAATTCAAGTGAATTAGTCATGCAGACATTGTTACCTTTGACATGAGAGATAGAATAGAATTTTTTGCCTACATCATCTCCCTCATCAATCATTTGTGACTCATCTTCATACCTTGCCCTTGATAGCATATCTGCCACTGTAATTTCTTTACCTGCAATGTGCTTAAACTCGGGATTTAAGGACTTAATGTAGGCAATCCACCGCAACATAGCAATGTCTGGTGTTGAGCAGCTTGTAATCATCCCAAGAAGTGGTAGACAATTTGTTTCTACAACCACACATGCACCAATTAGGTACTCTTTCCCACTTTTCAAGGCTGTAACCATACCCCACAACTCTCTCTTTATCTGTGGAAGTTTCTTTGACGAGCACTTAGTACCTTTGCTCCAAATCTTACCACATACATGTGTCCTTCTTTGTCATCTTGCCCTATTGCCTATCCAATCCCTGTAGGACTGGTATCTACTGTCACAATCACTGGCCTTTGACACTCATAGTCTACCTTTCTCAAAGTCGTTGCTGACTGGAGTAACTCCTTTAGCTTTTTCATGGATTTTACATGTGCTTCTGTCCATTTAAACTTTTGATTCTTTCTAAGCAGCTGATAAAGAGGATCAGCTACATGTGCATAATGTGGAATCCAAATAACATAGAAGACACATGCTCCCAGAAACCTTCTAACTTCAGTGATGCTAGTGCATGTTTCTTTCATTCTTTGGATGGCATCTACCTTTAATGGACAAGGTTTCCTACCATATGGCCCGCACATGTGCCCCACAATGAGCACTTCTTTGACACCAAACATAGACTTTTTCCCTGACAATGTAAGATTCACTTCTTCCAACCTAGACAAAATTTTATCACAATCATTTATGTGATTTACCACAAACCTGCGACATCCCTTGAGATCCAAAGCTTCATCTTTGTCACTTTCTTCACATCCTTTGATAGGCAAATCATCAATGAAAGGCATTGTGATTTGAGGAATAAAGTCACGTAAGACCTTATTCATCCCATTCATCATATGTGCAACCGAGTTGGTTGCTCCCTGTGGCAAGGTACACATCCTTACCAAACCCAAAGGTGTCCTCATGGTTGTCAAGTCTCTGCTTTCGATTGCAAGCTGAAATTGATCATACCCTGAGTAGAGATCCCCCATTGAGTAGATTGCCCTCCCTACAAACGCCTCTGCAAATTCATCCACAATTGGACCTGTACCTACATTTCTAATTGTCACTTTGTTCACTGGTTGCATATCTTGGATGAAGCGTAGAGAACCATTCTTCTTTGGAACTGTGAACCACCTGTTTGAGTATGGAGCACAAGAAGGCTCCAAGATTCCCATTTTGATTTTCTCATTCAGTAGCTCTACTAACTTTGGCAAATGAGCCTTTGGAACCGGAATAGGCCGCAGATTCCAAGGCACATGAGGTATTGTGAAAATTACCATAGGAGCTACAATATAAGGATCAACATATCCTATCTCATGTGGCTCAAATGCAAAAGCCTTACCATGCTTTGAAAGTATTTCTTTGAAGCACTTTGTCTCCTCCTATGTTAGAAACTCCTCGCAACCAATCTACGACTCTTGAAAAGACTCCTTTGTGAAGGTATGCCCGATCTTTTTAGGATTCCGCAAACTTGGTTGTAAAGAAGCCTGTTCAATCTTTTCCCTGTTGTTGGGTGGTAAGGGTGAAGCTACTGGTTTCACCTTCTTCGCTACACTCTTGTATTTAGTTTCAACATGGACTTCTGGGCCAACTGTTTGGCTTTCTTTAAAGGCTTCTATTACTTGATACATTTCCATAGAGCAAACTTCCACAACTTCATTTTCAAGATGCAAACTAGACCTCATTATAGCATCAAGCTCACCCATAGTATCTACAAAAGAAACTTGTTCACACAAACCCAAAACATTTTTAGTAGGCTTTAGCAACCCACTCTTTTTCATGCCTATTTGTACATTATGCACATATTGCTTCTCATATCTCTTCAAATCTTCAAGTTTTGTAAAACATACTGATCCATTCCTTGTTACCAAGGAGCTCATCCAGAAAGTTTCACCTATTTTTGGATTAGGCGAGACCCTTTTTCTTTCTGTACCACTGCAATCCCGCTTTACAATGGTACTTGGCCAAAACCCATCATTTCTCTATGATCATGAAACTCTTTGCTTACTTTTGGTAGAGGATGTTCTCTGAGGTTGTCACGATTCCTTTCATGGTTTACACAGACTGTGAGAAATTGGACAGCTGGTTTACCATCTTTGCTACGTATTCTAGCATATGCTGAACCATCGTCCATTACCTTTGTTTCCATTCGAACTCCCACAATGTAGGGTTGTCCAAGGATGAGATGATATGAAGATGTATCCTGTACAAAGAAGTTTTGGTCAATCTTTACATCACCTATTGCTACCTTCACACCTGGACATGTTGCATACAATTCACCGGATGAATTGTTTGCCACTTTTACCATCCAGCCATGATCTGTGTCCATCGGCCATTTGCACTTGTTGTAGAGACTCTTTGACATTATGTTTATTTATGAACCATGGTCAATCAACGCAACAAATGTCTCTTCAAGATCACCTACCTTGACCAAAGTTTCTGTAGTAGCCCTTGCCCAATGACTTCGTGAATAGTAACTCCTAGGAATATCTTCAACTTCTTCATCATCATTTGAGAAATACACTTGCTTCACTCTCCTACTAGATTGGTAGCATCCTACCACAACTCCATCATTCTCCTTATTTTGCAGTTGCATCCCTTGTGTCTTTGAGGTTTCCCCTTCAACCTGTGGACGAGAAACTTCAGCAAGGGTTTGCCTCTTCCTCTTGATGATGTCAATGATCTCCTCATGGAATTCACGCTTTGCAATGCCAAGAACTTCTCCCAGAGTAAATTCAATCTTGCTATTCAAGATCCTTTCCTCCAAGACTTTCTTTAAATCTGTAGCAACCTCAATATTAGATTGTAGTTTATAAGTTGGGCCTTTTGTCTTGCCTTTCGTTGGCTCTTTCTTCTTTCCTATTGTAGACTCCTCCATGAGTACTTCAGGTGGAGATGCTCCTTTTGTTGAGGGTGTTTGAGAAGGAATTGAGTCACTTCTTCCCCCAGTTCTAGAAGCTCTTTTTGATGGTCCTTCATCAGCATTCTTACATCTGCGGTTCTCTTCTACAATTGCCTCATTTTGTTGGCATTTTGTAATGTAGGCATGCACTGACAATGAGTCCACTGGATCATTCCATCCTGTTTCTAGACGTATGCAATCACCTGCTTCATGTAGAATCTCATTTGTAAGCTTTCCCTTTTTAGCTAATTGCATGACATTTGGCCAAATTTGACCATGATGGTCACTCACCTCTTCATCACAAAAATGCTCAATTTTTACTCCATAAGTAGCTGCCTCAACTGAAGAGGTGGCATGCTTAGTTGCCATATCTTCAACTAAGGTTTGCATTCCCCCCTTCCCAAAGTTAGTTCTCAAGGGTAGACCTGTCTATCTTAAGTGGATTTTACCATCCTTAAAGAAGACAACATCTTTTGATAAAGCATCACTAAAATCATCACAATCCCTTCTTACATGGTCTGTACTATCACACCAAATACATCTATTAACAAACCCTTCTTTGGGCTGTTGTCTTTGCCTAGGAAGTGGCCCTGATGGTTGGCCTTTTTCTTCAAGCTTTGCAAGCTTCACCTTCAAGTCACGCATTCCCTTCACAAGCTCATCTAGCATGGACTCATCAAACTTAGGAGCGATAAAAGTAGGCTTTACCATTTTGTCAGGAGTTGAGGTGGAAGGACTTGTAGTGTTTAGTACCATCTTGTCCCTTCTTCTTTGTCGTTTGGCAAGCAGTGAGACAGCACCTTCAACCTCATTCCAGTCGGTCTTTAGTCCTTGCTCAGCATCTTTATCTTCAAGAAGAAGCTCCAAATTTTCTTGAAACTCTTTACTTGCATCTTGTAAGAAAAGATCTGTATTCTCTGCATCTAGTGTGGCCCTTTCTGTCCTTGTGAGTTGTGCATAGTGCCGCTCAAATTCCCTAATTAGTTCTGTTATTGATTGTCCTTGCTTTGGCTTGACTACCCATTCTAAGAATTTCCTTTTCGTCACTCTCTCAGAGTCCTCCATGAAATATTCCTCCTTTAAAGCTACTTTGAGTTCTTCCCAATTTCTCCCATGCCCGTCTTTAATTGCCCTAACATGCTCCCTAATTTTTGGAGCAACAACTAGCTCAAAGCTTTGAATCATCTCACCTTCTGACACGCGATGCAGCTCCATCTCCTTCACATACTCGCGTAAGTACTTGGTTACATCTTTGCCATTGAATTGATCCATTCTGTTGACGACCGCTTGTATGGCCTTCGTTGCTGAAATCTCCCTTCTTTCAGTGGCATGTTGTTGTTGCATGAACATTGCAAATGCTTGAAACATTTGCATTGTTGTTGGGTCAAAATGCATACCCTGTTGCTCAACATGATCACCCATGGTTACGCACAAACTCTCACCCTGGCAGTTTCGCGTCGGGTTTACCAAAAATATGTCGAGAAATTTGCGGTCTTGCCAGGAAAGCACTGGGCTTATGGCTGTGAGAGTTTCTGAGAGAACTCGACAAAAACTATATGAAGGAGCTAAACCATAGATGCCATGAAGACTAGGGTATGGAAAGAAGTACAATCAAAGAATCCCACCCATTCTCTCTTGCACTCATACGCACAAAGAAAGAACACAAAAGAAAATGTCAAAATAACACAAAGATGAAAACATCAAGGCTATGGTCATATCGTATCATGGGTAATATGAAAGGGTTAACAAATGAGTTAATGGCATTCAATCTTGGCTAGCCAAATAGGCTACGAATTGTTCTTTGGAATTGTAGTTTTGTGCTTACCATAATATATATATTTTGTCTAGTGATTGGGATTAATTGTGTGTACAAATCCTCTTGGTTCATAGCAAGATAACTACGCTTACGTCAAAAGAAAAGTTATAGTCTATGAGAGGTAGTATGATGGGATCCGGTGATAGAAGTATTTCATTGGGCCTTTCTGGGCCAAAGAGAAACACTATACGTTGTTGAAAGTGTATTTTACGGTTAATCCATACGTAAATTCTAATAGATCGTACAGAGTGAAAGCGATAGAAATTATCATCATGTGGGTTATTCATCTAGGATAGTATGTGAGAAATGTAGATATGAGAGAAGAGATGAGAAGCTTCCCTCCCAAGCCCTATTCTTGCCCGTAGGCAATAAGGATACTGCGGGGAGAGATGTACCTGTAGCAAGGAGAACCTAAAATTTGTAGAGAGGATGAATTACTAAGAGTGAAAGAGATAGATTTGGTTAAAGAGATGAGATTAGATATATATATATATATATATATATATATATATATATATATATATATATATATATATATATATATATATATATATATATATATGTTGGATTAGAGATGAAAAAGAAAACAACAAAAAATCAAGAAAACATCGATGTAGAACACATCTTACTTGACAAACCCTTCGACACCATTATTGATGGAGAGAGAAGAAGAGTGGAGAATTCCACTTTGATTGATACACCAAGTGTAAGACCTTCTTTGATTAGAGTTGATCTTCCAAGGGTAGCTTGTTGCAAGAATGGCTAGTCTTCTTCTAGGAAAAAGTGTAGGCTTGGGCTTATGTTAATGGCTAAGTACAATTAGGCGTTACTACTCACTCCCTCATGAATTCCTCTCATCAATGGCTTGAATGCTTGAGTTCCTTTTCAAGGAAGAAGAGGTCCCCTTTTATAGGTGAAGGGAGCCCCCAAAGGTTTACACAAGAAGAGAGGAGCCAGTGTGAATAGAAACTGGAAAAGTTGGAAATGAGTTGTCCCTGGATGATGTGGGCAGACTGGGGTCCAGTATTCTGATCATAACTCCTCAACCGTGGCTCCAAATAAAAAAGTAAAAATATGGGCAGAAACTTCAGCTCATTAGCTACGATTTTCATTTTAAAATGGTTTTCCAATTCGGATTGGAACCTTGTGTAAAAAATTCATCAAAATAGGGTCCATTTATGGCAGCAAAAGTCTTCATGTGGTCTCCTTAGCCTAGACTTTCATTTAATTCTAAAGGACACCTCATGCCATATGAAAGCATGACATTGCTCCTTCACAAATTTTTGTAATCATGCTTGCAATAATGCATTAAAATAAGTGTATCTTTGAAATCATGCCACCTAGTGTCCCACTAGGATTTGATTCTCTCCTTGTAGCTATTTAAAAATATATATAAGAAAAGTATAAAAAATACATAGAATATATATATATTGGAGTTTACCCTAGATATAGGATCTAGCTAGGGTGTGAGATGATAATGAAATAGTAGAAATAAAGAATCAATGCTTTTTGCCCCAAGTTAAAAAGGCGAAGCTATTGATGCTTTTCCCATAGTATTTTCTGATGGTAAAGTAAGGATAGGTTACCCTTGAGAAAAATAATAGGATGAGATAGAAGGCTTATTATTATACTTAAATATGCATATGTACACTATAGGAAATATAATTATGTATCTAAAAAAATACAAGATAGATCTTGTAGCATGCGTTCCCACTATGTACGTGTCACAGCACGACAACGCAGTGTTTATTAATCGTTGGAATGTAGCAAGGGCATTTGTTAAGCCAAAATCAATAACATGAAATGCAAACACTCCAAACTCTGTGATAAAAGCAGTTTTAGCTTGGTCCTCTAATGCAATTGTGATTTGATTGTAACCAGAGTACCCATCTAAAAAGCTATAAGCTTCCTTGCCCGCAACTCTTTCAAGCACATGTTCTAAATATGGAAAGGGATAATGATCTCTCCTAGTGGCTGCATTAACTTTCTTGAGGTCCACGCACACTCTTAGTTTCCCATTCTTTTTTGGCACAATGACTATTGGAGAAACCCATTTTTGCACCATTTTTGCTTCCCTCATGAATGGACGCCCTAAGATCATCTCAAATGACATAGGATGCTTGGAAAAATCCATAACAATGAAAGTCTGCCTTACCTTGTGTCCCAAGACCTTGATTCTGAGATCCTTTAGCATTCCAATAGACGTAACAATAGATCCATTAGCCATTTTTACCACTACGCTTGTGGCTTCAAGGTGAGGTCGCCCCATAGACTCCCAACAACTCTTTGTCACCATGCTGACTCCCACACCACCGTCAAGGACCCCCTTTACAGTTAATCCTTTAGTAGTGATTGGTAGAGTAGCATTAGATTCATCACCTTCAAAGTATTGTCGCAACTTGTTAACGGGTACTTCAATTACAGATTCATGTCCCGCTAGGTCAGATGGTGGTGCTAAATGTTCCTCATCATTCATTACCGAGTCAGGTTTGTTCATATGTGCAAACTGTGGTAATCCGGCCTGTAATTCTCCATTGAGGAAGGCTCGAAGAGCTGAGACTAGCTCAGGGTCTTTATACAGTTTAGACATGATGGTGGTTCTAACTTCTGAAGACATGAAATCCATCAATTTGGCAACATTTAATGGCATCTTGTGGGACGTAGGACCCTGACAAGAGAATGGTGAAGATGGAATCTCCACTTCCTCAAGGGGGTCGGGCATTCCCTTACCAAACATTCTCTCTAGTAGGAAAGGTGTGTGTCCACTTTCAGATGTCCTACCCTCACTCTCTTCCCGAATGATACTGGGTATAGCTAACAGCCTGTAGTTCTTGTGAGGTTGAACTTGTGTGGGAAACATTGTGTCCGACATCTGGATATGTTTGGGTTCAGGTTCTAATGTTCGTTGAGTTTCTTCCACCAAACCCCTCAGTTGTTGGACTCGTTTAATTTCCACTGTTGGGTTTAGATAGTTTCCAATCTTTCTCTTGCAATCCTCATTTTTTGTCTCTCGTGGCTTATCTTGGGGGTTCGCAGCTGGGTGGTTTAACTTTGAATACTCTTTTGGTGTTCGTCGTAATTCCCTCTCGTGATCCTCCTCACTGGCTTTTTCCTTTGTAGTAATAGTTTTGATTTCCGTGGTCTCTATCGAATCTGAGTCATCCTCAGGGTCATTCATATACACCGGAACCTCTCCTGTCCCTATGTTAGTCTTTGAACTAGGTTTTGGGCTAGAAGCATTAAGAGATTTCTTTCTTCGTGTTTTCTTCTTTCTCGCTCATCCAATGGATGCAGCATCTCTCTCTTCGAGGATGTAATTTTGCTTTTGGAGCATTGACCGTGTGAGTGCATTCACTGGTGCTATGTTTATAGTTCGTGGTGTCCCATCAACAATCTCTATTATGTTCAATGGTGTGATTTTCGGTGCGTTTGGATTGTTAGGACACTGTGCGATCAAATGATCTATGCCACAATGATTACAAGTGAGTATTGGCATTGCCAATGCACTCCCTTGACTTGTTTGCATTAGTGCAGCATTCTTTTGCATTTTAATGGGGCACTCAGCTACTCGATGTGGTCCACCACATTTGTAGCATTGAAGAGGTGGTCTCGTGGCAAAACTATTAAAGTTTTGGCCTCTTGCTACTAGCGCAGTAGCTTGATATACCGATTTGATTTGTCCCCAATGGTCTTCCATATAGTACATGGGACACTCCTCAAGCATGTCGACTCCATAGGTGATACTAGAGTCTATGTCCTCTTCGCAATCTACATAAGTACTAGATGACTCGCAACCTATTTGGTTCATAGGTGTAACTCTTGGATGAGGGGGTTGCGGTCCTAGCACTGGAGGTGGCAACGGTGTGGTTTGGACCACATTTTGGGTTCTAGGGACCATGTGCTGTAATGGCAACTGTTGCTCCATGGGTGGGGTAGGCATCAATGCAAGAACTCGAGGTGAGTCTGCCCAAGCTATAGGCGGTCTATTTTCCATGATGCGTTTAAGCATTAGGCAATCCTTCGCTTGATGGCCATACCTACCACACGCGTTACAAGTCCCGTTAAACTTTACTCTGAAAGTAGGGCATTCACTCGTAGTATGTGGGCCCAAGCAAATTGAGCACCACTGTTGCTCCCTTCTTGGATACATATGAGTGTTTTGTGGAGCACGATTACCCCTAAGGCTTTCTTGGATGGCCTTGGTGAGATCTGCCAAAGTCATCTCAGATATCGTTTGCTCTTTCACGATTGGCTTTATCTTCATTGGCTCATGCCCTGACACTTGCGAGCTACTAGACTTCGGCTCGGCGGACACTCTTTCTCCTGCAATCATTAAATTATCCTCCAATTGGATTGCATTCATGGTGACCGCTTCCCAAGTAGTGATACCTCTAATGACTAGGCCATTATAGATACTTTCATGTTGTAGTCCCCTAATGAATCTATCGAGCAATTGGTTGTTGTTGAACCTTCTTCTCGTTGGGCTTTCTGGAGCTGAGAGGCTACACCCCAAAGTACTCCCTCTCGTATGTATTCTTTTAAGAACAGTCTCCTAAGAGTAGAGTAGATCGTTTTCTCTTCTACTCTTAAAGTTCTATACCAATCTCCAGCCTTTCCGCTTAGGGTCAAACTCAAAGCCTTACACTTATGTAGCTCATTGTGCTCTTCCAAGGAATCGCACACATGTTCAAAGACTTCCATATGCTTTCTAGCATCTCCGTCTCCACTGAATTTCTGTGTGAGCTTAGCTACTTGAACTGCCTTGCTCCTAGGCTCTCTATCAAGTGCACTACGCATGTTTTCCGCAATAGAGCGACCGATAGTTTGAGCAAATGCTGCCAAATCTCCTATTTGAGCAGGTATAATGGGTGTATGTGCTCCTGGAACCCCCATGTGAGATGGGAGTTGGCCTTGGCCTTGGCATACGCGCGGCTCTTGGGTCCCATATTTCATATGGTCGTGTACCAGACGGTGGTCCAAAGTTTACAGGCGTGGCCCTAGGCATAGGGGGTGCCTGATATGGCATGTTATTATTTAATGTCATGGCTCCACTTGTATAAGAGCTTGGATAATGCCATTGTGGATTGTAAGCTCTTGGAATAATCGGAGGTGTAGGAGCTACATGAGGCTGAGGTAGGACAGGTGCACATGATTGATACATACATGTAGGTGTAGTTGGGGGCACTGTGCTACTAGGCATCGGCGCAGTGTTAACAAATGAACTCCATGGTGTACTTCTTGTCATGCTCACCACCGGGATATGCATGGTAGCCGTAGTATCATTAAGAGAAAGATGAGCTAGATCTGGGAAGGTAAAGCTACCACTTGTGGTCTCAGATTGTACTGAGGCTCCTGGAGAAACAACATATGGAGGATCAAGGGGGCTCACTGAGGGAGTCTCCATTTGTGATAGGGTTGGTTGGTTGGCCTTTCCCGTATCCAAGAATCTCATTAGGCCTGTTGAAGGCATGTTGATCCATGTGTTCTATCTTTCTAACTCGACAATCTTATGGAGGACATCACAGACTTTCTGTTGTTGCTCATCTATGCTAGTAGCACCCGATGTGGATTGTAGAACATCTAACCAACCCACATGATAGGTGTGTCCTGTGTACCGATCAGTTAAAGCTTCTGCTTGTAGGTCATACTCCCAATTTTTGTTTAGGAATATCCCATCTAGGCCTGGCGTGCTGGAGGTTTCCCTCGAAGTGGAAGCATTATTGCTCCCCATCGCTTGTCCCTTCGTGACTGCTACCTTGGGAGCACTCGGTTGCTCGGCTAGCATGATTGTTGTCATAGGAGCCTTTGCTTTCACGGCTCGACTTTGTTCTAGCCTTCGTAGGTTCTCAATTTCCCTCTCCCTTGTTGCTTGCATATAGCGTTCGATCTCTTGTACTTCGGCAAGACTCCTACCATCGGGTAGTAAAACCTCAGAGGGAGATAGTCCTAAAGGATCAGGAGGTGCAGTGGATGGAACATTCACATGCACACTCTCAAGAAGCATAGGGGCTATTTTAGGCATGAATGAAAAATTTACTTTCCCACTCCCTTCATTTATTTCATTAACCGCATGTTCGGAGCGAGTAGCTCTACTAAGGGTCTCTTTTAAGCGGCTAAACACGCTGGACCCGGGCCGTGGGCCCATGGCATGCATGTCTTGACTTGAACTATCAGGGTTTGGTGTAGGATACCCCTCCATGACTTTGTAGTCAGAGGAAGAATCACTAGACGCGATATGAGGATCTTGGGTCGCGCTACCTTGAGTCCCGGCCGAAGGTTCAGAACCTAGGGTGGAGGAATAATGGGTGCCCGCGTAAATGGAGTCACTACCAATATGCTTGCGCTCTAACACTCGTCCAGAGCGTAGGTTCATATGACTTGGATCCCCTAGAAGTGTCAGTGAGTGCCCGTGAAGGCTGCTCACCTAGTATTTTTGGGTGTTTTGCAACCCAAGTCTTTTCTTATTTATTTATTTTTTTTATTTTTATTTTTTTGGTCCTTTTTTTCTGAACTAGCTATAGAATAGAACGTATGATATCTCAAAACGAGCGTCTTGGTCAGAGGGACGTGCCGTGCTTTACAGCCCTCCGTTTGGTCACTTTATACCCTCGAAATCCCTAAAACCGTCAATTTCTAGTAGGGAACTAGGCCCAAATTAGAAAGTCTAAGGGTGCAAGTGGGAAGAGAAGGGAGGAGAGTGGAGGACTTGCCCCACATGCTCTCATTCCCTCTTGAGGGGGTAGGGTATATATATAAGAGTGAGTCTAGTATATATCATAGGACTGAGGCCTGGGCGTGGGCGTGGGCTTGGGCTTGGGCTTGGGCTTGGGGAAGTGATCCCGATCCCGATCAAAATTTTAGTGTAGCCCCCCAGTCACTCACGCTTAAATATTTTCGGGTTTTTTTTTAATTTATTTTTTTTATTTTTATTTTTTGAGGCGACGACCGTGCGCGGTTTAGGTGACCCTTTCTTGGCCACACACACTGTCAACACCTACCTAACCTCTCTGTCAACAGCTCACAGACAGCTCACTATCTTATCTACTTACTAACAGTGCTGCTAACCACTAACTAATCTACTAACTAATCTGTTAACTGCTTACTGATAGTGAGCTAACTGTCCAGCTACTTCCTCTCTCACTACCTTACTGTGCAAAGACTGTGTGCAGGAAAACCTTGACAGAAAACTATGTACAAACTGTGTGCAAACAGAAATTGCTAATTGCCTTCCTACTTATTCATTCACTGTGAACAAGCTAACGACTACTAATTGTGCAAAGACTGTGTGCAAACAGAAAACACAACATTATGCAGAAATCACAGAACTTGCAGACAATACAGAAATTAACAACTTGCAGAAAAATAACTCATTCCTCTTCCTCTTCCTCTTCTTTCCTACTACAGACAACTCATAGGAGAAGCACAAAGTGCCTCTTGGGCTTAGTGCAGAGCGATTCCCCGGCAGCGGCGCCAAAAATGTGCGCTCCTTGCCGCACTGTCGAAGCAAGGGCCTTGCCTAACACTGTGTGCGAGCCATAGACGGCTCCAAGCACACAACTAGCTTAACTAGTAAGCTCAAAAGAGGGCAATGGTGTGTCACTCACCGCTCTATGCTCCTGCCGTGGAGGATTCCTCGCCGCAAAGAAGAAGGAGACGCCGCTACGTCGCACTCAACCGCTTCACCGCCGTCGTGCCGCCGCAATGCTCGATCGCTCTCTCTCTCTCTCTCTCTCTCTCTCTCTCTCTCTCTCTCTCTCTCTCTCTCTCTCTCTCTCTCTCTCTCTCTCTCTCTCACACACACACACACACACACACACACACAAACACACAAACACACACACACAAGGAGGTGAAGAAGAAGAAGATGGAGATGGAGATGGAGCAAGAGCACTCTTCTATTGCACAAATGAGAGAATGAGTGAATTTTAGGTTTAGTTGGCTTTTATATGAGCTCACCCCATTCACGCTTGGGCGCCCATGCTTAGCCAGCTAATCCCTTGAATGTCCCAATTAGAGTGCGCCTCTCATCGGCGATCACTCTTACCCTTTTCCTATTGGTCCGACAAGCCCGGTACCTGACTCTACCAAATACATAATACACGTCCGTCGTAGGTGATGGGGTGTCCGTGAGCCGTGAGGGTTAACAACGGCAAGTGTGGTTGGAGCGGGAAGGTGGAGTTTCAGTAAGTTGCTACTGCTTGGAAATCGGGTCCGGGAGTAGACTATAGGATCTTGGGGAAGAGGACAAAAAAAAGGGGTTTTTTCTAAATATTTTGGAAGGTGTTTATGACCCTTGGGGGTGCAATTCAACGACGGGCTGCCACGTGTCCTAGCAATTGCCCCATATGCGAGTCGCGGGCTGCGGACGGCGCAGTATATATATTGGACCATGAGTGCCCATTAGTACACAAGAGGGGAGAGAGAGGGGAGCTCTCCTTCCCGTTGGATATGGCACGCGAGAGTCGGCGCTGCGCAAGGCGCTGTGTGGGGCGTTTGGAGGCGGTTTTGGCCCGTGGCAGTGGTGCAGAGGCGGTGCTCCCGCGTGGCAGTGATGATGATGTGGCATATCCGCGTGGCAGTTAGGGGTCTTATCCCGCGGCCATAGAGGCCTTCTTTTGAAATCAAAAGTGCCCCCCCCTCCCCCCCACCCCATAGCGAGGTCACTATTGCCTCGACAAGGGAGGGGTCCCGCAACCAATGATAGGAGGAGTGAGGGAGTCACAAAGCCAACCAAGGGTCGA
The DNA here is from genome assembly GCF_014529385.1 of Adiantum capillus-veneris. Taxonomy (NCBI): domain Eukaryota; kingdom Viridiplantae; phylum Streptophyta; class Polypodiopsida; order Polypodiales; family Pteridaceae; genus Adiantum; species Adiantum capillus-veneris. The sequence goes on along the minus strand of NC_140950.1, from coordinate 78,985,837 downwards.
GGCCTATCCGGCCAGTAGAGGATAGCAAAGCAAAGGGAGAATTTAAAGGCCCCAAGGGGAGCAAGCCAAGCGGCCAAGTTGGGCGGATATTAGAAGGATATACACGCCATGAAAATGTTTCCAAAATTGGACTATGCCAAGTGGTGGCAATGCAAGTAAATTCTAATTGGAGTTCCAAGTGAAGTGCACGACATGGAAGCTCACCCCATTTTTCTTTTTGGAGTCTCCTAGGGGCACCCCTATAAAAGGAGATAGATGTTCATTTGGGGTCTTGGACCAAGGTTAGGTTTTTTCCATGAAGTTTTTGCCAAGGCTTTTCAGCCATTGTGTTGGCTGCCGAGGTTCATGCCGGCAGTGTGTTGGTTGTATATGGTATTTCATATGCTAGAAGACTATTCTCTACTATTTTTGGGTGTCATTCCCCCTTCCCCCTTCTCTGCTTGTGTGCGCGTGTTTCCGCGCGTGTGTGGGCGCGTGTGCCCCCCCGAGGTTTGTCGTGCAAAGAGAGATAGAGAGAGGTTGTGTGAGTGTGGAAGGCTATGAATTGAGCAGAACGGAGTGATTGAGTCTGTCTGGTGCATTGCAAGGCATATGTGCGTATGGTTGTGCGAAAGTGGTGGTTTGCTTGCGGGTAGTGTTGAATTTTGAAGGTGAACTCTAGTGGATTGGGGCGCTGTGTATACCCTGGGCTATAGTGAGGGGTTGTGTTGTGTGTTGGGTGTGTTCCCCTTTCCCCCTCTCCAACGTGTATACTTGATTTTTCTCATAGCCCGACTTTGGCCTCACATAAACGTTAAAAATAATTTTTCTCTCTCTCTCTCTCTCTCTCTCTCTCTCTCTCTCTCTCTCTCTCTCTCTCTCTCTCTCTCTCTCTCTCGCGCAGCCATTTTTGACCTAGTAGGCAGCAATTCACTCTTTCAAGCATAACGTCTTCATCCAAAGTTCAATTTAAGTGATCTATAGCCTCAATCAAAGAACACAACGCTCTATAGGTGTTGGTGGAAAAACATATAATTTCAAAGTTATGGAAGGCTTTTTTGCAATAGCATTTTTTAAGTGAACAAGTTTGGGAAAGTTGCCTCTCATCTCTTATTTTACATGCAATGTCTTCCGGCACTTGCAAGGTTTCTTCTTCTTCAATAAGGTCCATAACCATTGTAGAGAATGATCCAAAATCTCCTAAGTGTAGAGATAGCAACACAACCACTCAATCAATGACATCAAAAACCATGATGATGGTATACTTGGTATCGTTGCAAAGACCATAAACAAGCAAGGTGAAGACTTACATTCTTGTTGTTGAGAATGAGAAACTCAAGAGGACACTTGAGATTGAGATGCAAACAACACGTTTGATGCAACTTGAAGAGAAAGTCTAAAAATGTAAATGCCCTCTTGTGGACTTGAACTCTTTGAAGGAGCACATAAGCAAAGTCGTATGGGCCATGCATTAAAAGAGAATAAATTTGACACATGAGCCGGGATGTATGTGACATGAAAATTGTATGCACAAACAAGTCTTGAATTGATGTATTTTGCGGCAATGTGGTTCCTAATTCCTCTCTTATGCAAGCTATGGCCCAAACAAAGAATGTTGAGGATGTGTATGTAGAAAAGAAGGGAATGAGAGTGGCATTCTAAGAACATTGTTATTCATAAATTTCCAAAGAGAAGTTATAATAACTTCCTTCTCTTGCCATTTTTATTGAAGATTTATTCAAAACCCACTTTGGCATGGCAACAGTTATCATATATGGAGCACATAGAGTTGGTAAGCAAGGAGCTCTTTTCTCGGGAGAATGACCAATCGTATGCACCATGTTAGATGACACCAAAAAAATATTATCCTTGATAGTAGCTGAATTTATTTGAGGGATACAAATGTCTTGTATGTGAAGATCGTACTATTAGGCAACAAAATATGCGTCGCAAGCGATATGAGGAGACAGTAAGAAAAACAAGGAGAACTCTCATGAAAACAAAATACCCAACAAGGAGGAAAGTCCCTCGAGCAAATATCAACGTGCGATCTATCTGGTTGAGTTACACTTAAAAGTATGCTTTTGAAATTGCAATGGATACCCATGGAATACAGGGGTGGGCATAGATGAACTAACAAGAAAAATCGATGATGTACTTCTTTTTAGACTTGGGAGCATGATGCACAAAGGATTAATGGATTGGAGGATTACAACGTACACTCACTAATGTGATCAAAGAATCTCAAGCAATGAAGAGGCAAGGAAGGGTAGCATGTATGATTAAGAAAGGATTGAAAGATTTTGTATCAATTGTGAATGATGGCACTCATAACATTATGTATAGATGAAAATTACAACACCAAAAAGAGCACCCAAATTTATAGCCAATTGCTACATTCTCGTCATGATTCCCCCTTTTATGCTTGCATGGATAGAGATTAGTCATTTTTTACTAGCTTGTCAATATTCTGTGTAACTGGTGGTGAGGCAACATCCTCAAATCCTAATCTGTGATACTCAATATCTTTTGCTGGTTGTCTGTGCATCTTAGACTCGTTGAATATCACATGTGTGCTTTGTATTACCTTCTTAGATTCGGGGTGCCAGAGACAATATCCCACCTCTCCGTCCACATCATATCCAATGAAGGTGCACTTGTGTGATTTGGGTCCAGCTTTTGTCTAAGCTCTTTTAGCATATGTGAGAATGCCTCACACCCAAATACACATAATCTGTCATAATTGGGTTGTTTACCTTTCTACATCCCTTGTGGAACCTTGTACTGCAATGATATACTAGGTGATTGATTGATCAAATAAGAAATTATCATAACATCTTCTCCCCAGAATTCTTGGTAAGTTGGCCATAGACAACATAGAAGTGACCCGCTCTTGAATGGTTCTATTCATCGTCTCAGCCAGACCGTTCTGGGGTGGGTGTGTAAGGCATGATAAAGTGTCTTCTAATGCTTCGTTTACTGCAAAAGTCCTTGAACTCAGAGGAGATCTACTTGCCTCCATTTTCACTTTGCAAAGCTTTAAGCTTTCTACCCGATTGGTTCTCGACCAGGGCTAAGAACTTCTGAAAGGCACTAAAGGTGTCATTCTTTTTCTTCAAGAGATAAACCCACACTTTTCTAGTAGAGTCATCTATGAATGTCAAAAAATATAATGCTCTCCCTAGAGACTTGACCGGCATAGATCCGCAAAAGTCGCTATGAATGAGATCTAGAGGACTTCCTAAATCCTTGTCTAAAGGATGTCAACATTTTTTTGCCATAGAGCAATGCTCACGAGTCACATAAAAAGAAGTTAGATCAATCTAACATGGAGATATAACCACAACACTGGAAGAATTTCATTCCCTTTTCTCATATAACCTAGCCGGCTATGCCACAACTATGTAGACCGAAGCTTGGCTACACAAATAGAATTTTCTTTCATAAAAGAGACATAAAGTGAGTACAATGAGCCATACTTTTGGCCTTTAAGCATAACCAAATTCCCCTTCTTGATAATCCAAGAACCATAAGCCAACATGGTAGTGTAATCAAATCAGCCAGTGGTCCAATGGACATCAAATTCTTTGTCAATTTGGGTACATGTCTAACATTTTGCAGCATAAACTCAGTGTCATTACGCGTAGAAAATTGGATTTTGTCCACACTGCATATATCAAGCTCATAAGAGTTGCCTAGCATCATTGTGTCATGCGTGGCAATGTATGTAGAAAAGCACTCTTTGTGAGGAGTCACATGAAAACTAGCACTTGTATCCACAATCCAATTCTGTGCATAACACTCGTCACGAGCTAACAATGCATTAGGACTCAAATCCGATGTGAAAATCAACACATCATTTGCCACGTCAGAAACTGTCTCAATGGTTAGAGACTCAACCACATTAAGCTCTTTAATTTTTATGATGCTTTTAGGTTTGTCACCCTTTGTTTTCTCCTTACCCTTGTCATGCTACAATGTGGGGCAATCTTTCTTCAAGTGTTCCTTTTTATGGCAGTAATAACACTCAACATTTCTCATGTCTTTGCTGCGACTCTTGGTACGACCTTGCCCGCGATCCTGAGAACGACTGCTGCTATGATCACGTTTTTGTTGCTTGTCACGATTTCCACTAGCCACATACGCATCACCATGCCCACTCGCATCAAGATATTGACGTTGAATCTCCTCAGTGAGCAACACACTAGAAACATCGTTGAAAACTAGCTTACCATTAGGTGCAGAATTGCTATGTTGAAGGTATCCCATGACGATGGTAGCAAAGATATCAAGAAAATAACCTTCATTTCATCATCAAAATTGAGACTTTTGAAGTAAGCTGTGAAAATATGTTGTTGAACTTGTTCAAGTGAGAACTAACATTATTTCGCTTTTTCATATTGATGCGTATAAGCTTCTTCATCAAGAAAACCTTGTTTGAGGCATTGTTTCCATCCCATGCTCCACATAGAGCATCCCATAAATCTTTGGCATTGGTCTTATCCATTATGCTAAAGTAAATGGATTCACCAAGATGCAGGCAAATGGTTACCATAGCATGTTTATTCAAGTCTTCCCATTGATTATCAGTGTACGCATTCTCTCTTCTTTTATGCAAGGGTGCTATCAAGCCGTTGTTGATCAAAACATCTTGCATACGCTGTCGCCAAATAGTAAAGTTTGTGCCATCAAACTTTTTGATGTAGTACTCTTCTCTATCGGAATCACTACACGCAGCCATGACTCAAGAGAATGTGGCCAAAAACTTTATGGTGAATCTCTTGGGATAATTTTGGCAGAGTTTTCCCTATAACAGGAGAAGAAACTCAAACCAAATGTAGCAGAATCACAGTGTAAGAACAATCAAATGTGCCACAACGCATAAAATGGACTCGCGACTTCGACAGAGTCTCCTCGTACGAGGAGCAAACTCTCAAACTCGACAGGACATAAGGAAGCGCATAAACTGCTCAAAACAGTCACTAGACATAAACTGCTCAAAACCAACTGCTGTGTGACCACCAACTTGGTGTCAAAAGAAAAAAAATCCAACCAAATACATATCCTATGGCGAGGGTACCGTAAGAGGGGAGCTCCAATAACCTGTATCATCGAAGGTATCTCAATATTTGAAAATACCCCAGCTCAAAGAAAACCTCACGCAACGACTAAAGCAGATTCAAAACAACTAGCTAGAGTCTCAAAAATGGCTCTTTTGGTTCGAATCTCAGAAACGGTCGAAAAAGCTGCCAAAATAGCCAATAAATGGCTCCACATGAAGTACAATAGGCAATAACTACAACTCAATGTACATAAGTGACAACGCACGAACATGCGCCAAGGATTGTTGCGTGTAGTAAAAAGGATCCATGCGAGGATATATGCTCTCAAAAGAGCTCAATAGCGCTATGAGTGTTTTTAGGAAAAGAATAGTAGCTTTAGGAAATAAAGAGTATTTTTAGCAAAGAAAGAGTATTTTTAGAAAAGAAAGAGAGGTAAGGTAAGATAAGATAAGAAGTTCTCTTTTTCTCTCTTCCTCAAAATAGACAAGCTTTTCTTAACATTTAAAATTGCATATTTAGAATCACATAGAAAAAAGGGGGTCCGCGAACGCGAGTGAACCTATCTCCTGCTTTTCACTATTTTTAGCACTTTTCTTTGCCTTCAGAAGCTCTTAGAAGTGGAGGCTCTCTTTCCTTGATGCAAGAGGTATCTTCTCTCCCTCAATCCATCTTCAACTCCATCTCTACCCGAAGTCGTCGTGCTATCCTTCATATTATAGAGCTCTCTCTCTCTCTCTCTCTCTCTCTCTCTCTCTCTCTCTCTCTCTCTCTCTCTCTCTCTCTCTCTCTCTCTCTCTCTCTCTCTCTCTCTCTCTCTCTCTCACCATATTCTTGGCAGGCAAGGAAGTAATAACTCTACTTTCTACAGTGAAGCTCTCCCTCTTTGAAAAAATATGCATCTATCAACGTATTTGTCGCAGAGAAACTGCTGTCAAAATGACTGTCAAAATCGCCTAAAAGGTGTTGTGCCTGTAAACATCTGAAAACCCCGAGAAACTGTTGTATTTGGGCTCAAAAGCCGCCTGTAAACCTGAGTGTTGGTGTAGACTGGGAATGTCGGTGCCGATTTTCGTCGTTGGACGAAGATGTACTCAATGCGAATATCAAGCATCACTCCTCTATGATAAAGGTACCTCGTCCATGCATGCCAAAAGATCGTCGATAGATCATCGACAAAGTCAATGCCAAAAATTGAAGCCGATGTCGCCTTCCACCGCCCGACAGAAGCACTTACCGATGTCAATAGTTGCTAAGTCGGTGTCGGAATGTCTCTAATGTCGAGTGCCGATGTCAGAGTCTATCCAAGAGCCGATCCGCTCTCACCAATATCGATGGTGAATTGCCGATGCCAAGGCCGCCTCCTGCTATCAGACAGTGCTGATGAAGAGCAGTGGGAGGCTGAGAACCAATGTCGAAGAAAATGTAGAATCTTTGCTCTCTCTCTTGATGCGCAAGAGTGGTGTCAATGTCAAAGTCAAAGATACCCACACACACTGTCGATGTCGAAATTGGAGATCTCTCTCACACATTTTCTTGATGTTAGTCAAAGGGTGTGTATGTGTGTGTGAACAAGAGACAGAGTCGATGATGCATAAAGAGGGGGCAGAGGGGGGGGGGTGCGTGCACCCACCCTTATACATAGTCCTTTTTTTTTTCTTTGTCTGTTGATTCTGTTGAATGAAATCTGCGGAGAGGAGAGTGTGTGTTTGTGTTCTACTCCAGCTCGATGCGCAACCAGTGCTACGATTTTTGTTGATCCCAATTTTTCACCAGCGATGCCTGCAATCTCAAGATTCAAGCAGTGTGTGTGTGTGTGCCTCAACACACACTCTCAAGCTCGATTTGCCTTACAAATCTTTGCTTCTCGACCTACTTTGATTTTCTTCCCTTTGCCTTGCTCAGTGCCGAGCTGCTACCTGACTGTTGATCATCTACAGATGCTCAAATTCCCCTCAAAATTTCATGCTTGCTTTGGGCTTGTTGCACATGCGAGTAGCCGAGGCTCGAGGTCAGGATGCCGGTAGCTCTGATACCACTTGTGGAGAGAGATGTGTGCAGGATGCAAGAGAGGGAAGGAGAGAAGAGGGAAGGAGAAGGAGCAACACAGTCTTGGGTGGAGCTTAGTGAGCCAATGTGCTCACACTCCTTATTTCCATTATAACCAAAAGAATAGAATGAATGGGCAGGCGCCCGGCCAAACCAGCCACGGGCCTGAAACCTAACAGGTTAGAGGAAGTTCGCTTGTATGATCGTACTTCAATGGTTGAGAAAGAGATGTGTGCAGGATGCAAGAGAGGGAAGGAGAGAAGAGGGAAGGAGAAGGAGCAACACAGTCTTGGGTGGAGCTTAGTGAGCCAATGTGCTCACACTCCTTATTTCCATTATAACCAAAAGAATAGAATGAATGGGCAGGCGCCCGGCCAAACCATCCACGGGCCTAAAACCTAACAGGTTAGAGGAATTTCGCTTGTATGATCGTACTTCATGGAAAAGTTGGTTTGATAAAGAATATCAAGATGCTTGAAAGTCCTTGATGAAGCTAGATGCAACTATGGAAAAAGATTTTTATCAAAGTCATTTGCATACATACAAGGCATTGATTCAAATTTCTTCAAGTCCAAGAAAGGCACGCATCATGTGGAAGATTTCGGAGAAACTTGAGGAGCAAGCAGGTTGAGAGTTTTGGTAACTTGGGTCTTATAGATTTGTATACACGTTGTAGGCAACTATATGAGCAACCAAATACTACCCTCTTTTTTTACTATTGAGGATGTACGTGACAAACTCGAAAAGTTGACCACTCGCAAAGCGGGAGATCTTCAAGGTATCAAGCCGAAAGACTCTCTCTCTCTCTCTCTCTCTCTCTCTCTCTCTCTCTCTCTCTCTCTCTCTCTCTCTCTCTCTCTCTCTCTCTCTCTCTCTCTCTCTCTCTCTCTCTCTCTCTCTCTCTCTATAACACACACACACACGTGCGTGTGTGCGGCCTACAATGCACGTCCTACACATATATTCTTCTTCTTGCAAGGAAAGAGAGACTAAGACTTGGGATGGATATCTAAATAGGCAAAGGCATCTTGGCCAGGCTCATGTTGAGATTATGGCAGATGGTTGTTTGAGATGTCCACGGTGAGAAAGCCACAACTAACGCATCCCTTCCTTGGCACAATCAAATATGTCGTTGCGAACGCCAATAGATTTTCCACACCAAGTTGTAGACCATGCACCTATAAATTCATTTGTACGTACTGTGTTGAGACTTTACTGATCAATTCCAAAATTCTTGCGCAAGAATAATTTTTTCTTGGATCAAGTGTTGTCTGCAATCTCTTGGCTTTGGTGGCTTCCATGCTTTGATGAAAGTCACTTGTATTAAGAAGTTCGCTTACAAAATCATGTTCAAAATCTTGTTTCTAATTGTCTAATGATATCTTGAGCACTCTCTACATCTTCCAGTTGTGACGTCAAAAATTCTCTTCTTCTTCTTCTTCTTCTCTCTCTCCTCATCGGATAGATGTTTAAGGTCTCTTGGAATAGTTTCCTATGGCGCTAAAATTCTCTTCTTCTTCTTCTTCTTCTTCTTCTTCTTCTTCTTCTTCTTCTCTCTCTCTCTCTCTCTCTCTCTCTCTCTCTCTCTCTCTCTCACACACACACACACACACACACACACACACACACATAACAGGTCTTGAGTTGAACTCTCCTCAATGGATAGATCTTTAAGGTCTCTTGGGATAGTTTCCTACGAAGTTAAAAATTATCTTCTCTTCTTCTTCTTTTCTCTCTCTCTCTCTCTCTCTCTCTCTCTCTCTCTCTCTCTCTCTCTGTCTCTGTGATGGAATTCCTCTCACAGTTCAACACAAGTTCTTTGTTGGAAATAGGAAAAACTTTGTTGAAGTAATTGTTGGAATTAGGGTTGCAGAGAAACGCACACAGCTTGGAGAAGACGAAGGAAGCTCAAGGCACACAATAGAGAGTGTATTACTTAGTGTGCAATAGAAAGATAGATAGTCCTAAAGTGATGGGCGTATATACAATGCACGGGGGGAAAAACCTCCTAAAGAGGGAAAAAATTCCCGGGTGGTCCTAGTGTGCTCACACACATCACTACCACATGTATATGGTAACAAATCCCCCTTGGAGTGATGCGGTGAACGAGAGCTGGCACATGAGTAAAGGAAAGTGCCATGCCCTGAGGACATAATCAGTCCACAAAGGGGAGTAGGCCCAAAGCCTTGCGGAAAGCTTCAAGCTTCTCACGAAACAATGCCTTTGTGAAAAGATCTGCAAGGTTGTCATGTGTTGGCACATAAGCCAAGTTGATCTCTCATGCTGAGAGCCTCTCCCTGACATAGTGGTAATGCACCTCAACGTGCTTTGTGCGAGCATGAAAAACTGGGTTCCTCGCAACTGCCAGTGCGCTCTGACTATCAGTGTAGATAGTGTTGGCAGTGTCCTGTCCAACACCCAAATCAGCCATAAGGCGTCTGAGCCATATACACTCAACCATAGTTGTGAAGACTGCCTTGTACTCAGCCTCACAACTCGAAGTGGCCACAGTAGGTTGATTCTTGATCAACCATGATATACATGAACTACCAAGCATGAAACAAAAACCACTTGTGGACACTCGCGTGTCAAAACAACTAACCCAATCTGAGTCCGAAAAAGCATGTAAGGCTGGAGGCAATGATTTCCCCCTTGGGATAAAACAAGCCAAGATGTAAAGTGCCACTAAGGTAGCGGAAAATCCTCTTGACAGCCTGCCAATGCTTAGACCCTGGGCTATGCATAAACCTGCTGACCTGTAAGACTGCAAACTGAATATCCGGCCTCGTGTTGCATACATAAATGAGGCAGCCAATAGTAGTTTGGTAAAGAGTGACATCAGCAGGATCATCAGCATCATGTAGACTCAACTTCAAACCTGTTTCCATGGGAGTGGCAATAGGTTTGCAATCCTCAAGTCCAAACTTACATAGCAATGTCTCTATGTAACTTTTCTGAAACTGCTTAAATTGTACACACAAGTAATGATGCAACAGTCCCAAATCTTTCATCTTTAAAGTAGCATTCAAATCACCCTTAAATTCAGCAATATGTCTCTCATTTGGTCCAGTGATCAGCAAATCATCAACATAAAGAACCACAATGAGAAGTACATCACCCTCACGCTTTACATACAATGTGTTTTCTGTTGGACTTTACGAAAGCCTCGTTTGACCAAATGAGTGTCAACTTTCTCATACCAAGCACCAGGATATTGCTTCAACCCATACAAATCCTTCTTACATCTGCACACTTTGTCCTCTTGTCCTTTCTTAAAAAAACCGTGAGGCTGCATTACATAGACTTTCTCAAATATGTCACCATTCAAGAAAGCAGTAACAATGTCTGATTTGATACACATCCCAACCAAAATGAGCTACCAATGCACATAGAAAACGCACAGTAGTCATATGACAAGTGGGAGAAAAAGCCTCTTCATAATCTATGCTATTTTGTTGTGCATAACCCTTTGCAACAAGTCGAGCCTTATGGCGATCTCACCATCCGGCTTGCGTTTCAACTTGTAAACCCACTTCGTATCAATGGCATTTTTTCTACAAGGCAAATCACATAAAGTCCATGTGTCATTTTCTATAAGTCATCATATTCTGATTGCATGGCAGCCATCCCATTTTCTAAATTCTAGGCTTCATCAAAAGACAGAGGTGCCTCAACATCATGTAAGCTAGACACAGCCAAAGCATAACAATCAGATGCATAAGATGTATGACCAAAGCCTAAACGAGTACGACTAGACAAAGGTGTATGCAATTTACTGTCATGCAATGTATGCACCATCCATTTTAGCATACCTTTAGCCTGCTCATTTTCATTCCATTTCTCGTCAAGTACATCATGTACATCTGCATCAGTAATAGGCCAATCTCTAACATTTTCAAGAAACCCCATAGGCTGTACATTTGCTTCATTGGAATTTACGTTCGAACTTCCACCACTGAAAAGAGGCAACAAAGTGTCATTAATGTCCTGTGAGCTTACATTATTGTCCCTAGTACACGACAGCAAGGGCTGAACAGAATCTTCCACAAACACTACATTCCGTAAAACCAAGATACGCTTTGTTTGTGGATGATACAACCTATAGCCTTTGCTTTCAGCACTATAACCAACAAAAATATATTTGACAACCTTATCATCCAATTTTCTGCATTGTGTTTGTAGCACCAAAGTATATGCCAAATAGCCAAAAACATGCATGTGCTCAGTAGAAGACTTTCTATCATGCCATGCTTCATATGGAGTAATAGACTACTGCAAAGCTTTCGTAGGACACCTTTGAAGTACATAAGTGGCACACATGATGGCCTCCATCCAAAAAGAATGCGGAAAAGCTTGACTTTTGACCATACATCGTGCCATTTTTGTAAGTGACATGTTTTTCCTCTCAGCAACACCATTTTGTTGAGGTGTATAAGGCACTGTACATTGGTGTTTTATTTCCACGACTAGCCAAAAATGCATTAAATTCATCAGACATATACTCCCCCCCTCGACCAAAACGGAGGGCGCCCATAGTACATTTTGATACATTTTCAGCCATAGCCAAAAAAAATTTGAAGCACATAAAAACTTCGGACTTTGCTTTAAGCGGAAATAAAGGTAATTGCCCAAGGACAGAGTTTGCATGGACCCACAAACATTGTTGCAACCTGCATGTGGCCCTAACTGAACCATCCTTTGGAAACTTTAAATGCTGCATCTTACCCAAAATGCAGCCTTCACAAACATGTTTGACAGGTGCTTCAAGACGCGGCTAAGAAGCAACCATATCAGATTTCTGCAAATGCAACAAACTGGCAAAATTCAGATGCCCAAAATGTGAATGCCACAGTTTTGCATCTAAAACAGCCCTTGAATCTGCAACTGCATTTGTAAAATTTTGTGCACACTTGTCATACAAAGTGAGCTTATACAGCCCATGGCACAAAAGGCCAGATGCAACAATTTCATCACTAAAACTGAGATCATGAAATGTACATCTGTCATCCGCAAGTTTGACTACAAGTCCAAGTCTAGCAAGTGCAGATACAGACAAAAGATTCTTCTTGATCCCAGGTACATAAAGTGCATCAACAAGTGTGAAAGAACTTCCATTTGCAGACGTAAAGCACAATCTTTCCAACTCCTTGAACAAGATAAGAGGCATTGTTGGCACAAGTGACTGGATTCCCATGAGGGACAGACTCAAGAGAGGTGAACAATTCACGATGTGAGGTAATGTGCTTTGTAGCACCACTATTGAAATACCACACATGTGAATCTGCAGCAACTAACATGCATGCATCATGGACAGCAGGATTGTACGTGCACTCTTCATTAAAAGCCCATTCTGCATCAATATCAGCATCACAGTCTTCTTTCACAAAAGACTCAACAATGGCTGCATTTGTAGTTGGAACCACCCTCTTTCTTCTTAGCCTCTTTGGCCTTCAACTTAGGATACTGCTTGATCAAGTGATCATTAGCTTTACAATAATGGCAACGCATCTTCTTTTTGCCCTTATCACCAGAATTTTCAGATAAATTGCTACCAGCGAAAGCATTAGGAACAGAAATTTTGACACTCGCAGCAGAACCATAAGAAGTGGCTGCATTGTTGTTACCACCCTTTCTTTGAGAAGCAATAAAAGCCTGTTCAATTGCACACTGCCTAGTCCTGTTTTCTTTGGAAAGTGACTCTTGCAACAGCAATATGCATAATGCATCAAACTTGACAAATTCAGATTTCCTTGGGTCATAAGTTTCCAAGTACTAGCAAAAGTCTGGTAAGAATCTAGTAAGGCATCAAGAATAGTCTGCACAAGGGAACTATCTGAAATGACTTCACCTGCAGAAATAAGTTTCTCATTGATATCCTTGACACCAGCAATGAAATTATCCATATCATCTTACTCATGCATAATCTTCGATTCCAGCTCTTTACGTAGCAAAGTAATTTTAGCCTCATTGCAGCTTGCATAAAGACCTGCTAGAATATCCCAAGCCTGTTTTGCAGATTTCGTTGAAGGAATGTGAGGAGTAATGGTGCGCTTCACAGACAACGCAATCAATGCATGAGCCTGTGCATCCTTTACATCCCAACTAGCTTTTTATGCCGTAGGAAAAACAACTCTAATAGCAGCAATCCTTGCAACAAGACCTGCAATATCCTCAACATCGCCTACATCCTCAGAACCAGGACGTCCAACAATGCCTTGCACAATATTCCAAACGCTCTTTGACACAAGAACATATTGCATCATGTAAGCCCACATAGGGTAATTGTCCATTTGCATTGTTGTTGGGTCAAAATGCATATCCTGTTGCTCAACATGATCACCCATGGTTACCCACAAACTCTCACCCTGGCAGTTTCGCATCGGGTTCACCAAAAATATGTCGAGAAATTTGCGGTCTTGCCAGGAAAGCACCGGGCTTATGGCTGTGAGAGTTTGTGAGAGAACTCGACAAAAACTATATGAAGGAGTTAAACCATAGATGCCATGAAGACTAGGGTTTGGAAAGAAGTACAATCAAAGAAGCCCACCCATTCTCTCTTGCACTCACACGCACAAAGAAAGAACACAAAAGAAAATCTCAAAATAACACAAAGATGAAAACATCAAGGCTATGGTCATATCGTATCATGGGTAATATGAAAGGGTTAACAGATGAGTTAATGGCATTCAATCTTGGCTGGCCAAATAGGCTACGAACTGTTCTTTGGAATTGTAGTTTTGTGCTTACCAAAATATATATTTTTTGTCTAGTGATTGGGATTAATTGTGTGTACAAATCCTCTTGGTTCATAGCAAGATAACTACGCTTACGTCAAAAGAAAAGTTATAGTCTATGAGAGGTAGTATGATGGGATCCGGTGATAGAAGTATTTCATTGGGCCTTTCTGGGCCAAAGAGAAACACTATACGTTGTTGAAAGTGTATTTTACGGCTAATCCATACGTAAATTCTAATAGATCGTACAGAGTGAAAGCGATAGAAATTATCATCATGTGGGTTATTCATCTAGGATAGTATGTGAGAAATGTAGATATGAGAGAAGAGAAGAGATGAGATGAGAAGTTTCCCTCCCAAGCCCTATTCTTGCCCGTGGGCAATAAGGATACTGCGGGGAGAGATGTACCTGTAGCAAGGAGAACCTAAAATTTGTAGAGAGGATGAATTACTAAGAGTGAAAGAGATAGATTTGGTTAAAGAGATGAGATTAGATATATATATATATATATATATATATATATGTGTGTGTTGAATTAGAGATGAAAAAGAAAACAACAAGAAATCAAGAAAACATCGATGTAGAACACATCTTACTTGACAAACCCTTGGACACCATTATTGATGGAGAGAGAAGAAGAGTGGAGAATTCCACTTTGATTGATACACCAAGTGTAAGACCTTCTTTGATTAGAGTTGATCTTCCAAGGGTATCTTGTTGCAAGAATGGCTAGTCTTCTTCTAGGAAAAAGTGTAGGCTTGGGCTTATCTTAATGGCTAAGTACAATTAGGCGTTACTACTCACTCCCTCATGAATTCCTCTCATCAATGGCTTGAATGCTTGAGTTCCTTTTCAAAGAAGAAGAGGTCCCCTTTTATAGGTGAAGGGAGTCCCCCAAAGGTTTACACAAGAAGAGAGGAGCCAGTGTGAATAGAAACTGGAAAAGTTGGAAATGAGTTGTCCCTGCATGATGTGGGCAGACTGGGGTCCAGTATTCTGATCATAACTTCTCAACCGTGGCTCCAAATAAAAAAGTAAAAATATGGGCAAAAACTTCAGCTCATTAGCTACGATTTTCATTTTAAAATCGTTTTCCAATTCGGATTGGAACCTTGTGTAAAAAATTCATCAAAATAGGGTCCATTTATGGCAGCAAAAGTCTTCATGTGGTCTCCTTAGCCTAGACTTTCATTTAATTCTAAAGGACACCTCATGCCATATGAAAGCATGACATTGCTCCTTCACAAATTTTTGTAATCATGCTTACAATAATGCATTAAAATAAGTGTATCTTTGAAATCATGCCACCTAGTGTCCCACTAGGATTTGATTCTCTCCTTGTAACTATTTAAAAAGAAATATAAGAAAAGTATAAAAAATACATAGAATATATATATATTGGAGTTTACCCTAGATATAGGATCTAGCTAGGGTGTGAGATGATAATGAAATAGTAGAAATAAAGAATCAATGCTTTTTGCCCCAAGTTAAAAAGGCGAAGCTATTGATGCTTTTCCCATAGTATTTTATGATGGTAAAGTAAGGATAGGTTACCCTTGAGAAAAATAATAGGATGAGATAGAAGGCTTATTATTATACTTAAATATACATATGTACAGTATAGGAAATATAATTATGTATCTAAAAAAATACAAGATAGATCTTGTAGCATGCGTTCTCACTATGTACGTGTCACAACACGACATCCACCCCCTCTAAACCTGCACATCCTCCGGTATGTGCCACATTGTCTCTTTGTAAGAATAGACCTCTTGTACATCTTTCTTGTCTTCTTCTTAACTGGATGATTCCAGAGCTTCATGTTCACTTTGATCTTCATCTGTGTTTTTCTCTTCTTCCTCATCAATATCTTCTAGATCATTGTCTTCTCTTCTCTTAAACATTTTAATCCTACCCATTTATAGTGCATGGCTAGTGGATATGTAGGGTGCAATCCATCACGATGTCGAACATTTGAATACATTTGACAAGTTACACATGACTCTACAAACTGAGATACATCTTTATACATACCCTTCCACCAGTATTTTTCTTTCAACTTGGAGAAGGTTGCCCACACACCCCTGTGTCCAGCCCATAGACTCTCATGAAACTCTTGCATGAGCTTTACTTGAGTCTCTTTTTTACATATAACCCGTTGTGGTGTAGCACCCTTTTGTTTAGGATGCTTCCACAAGTAACCATCCCTTAAAAAGTACCCATATGCTTTCCTGCGTATCCTCTTGAATTCTTGTTCAGACCAATCATCTTGTTTTGTTAGAGTACTCAAGTACCTTCCAATAGAAAGCCAATCACCTTCATAAAGATCTTTCAAGAACAATTCAAGTGAATTAGTCATGCAAACATTGTTACCTTTGACATGAGAGATAGAATAGAATTTTGTGCCTACATCATCTCCCTCATCAATCATTTGTGACTCATCTTCATACCTTGCCCTTGATAGCATATCTGCCACTGTAATGTCTTTACCTGCAATGTGCTTAAACTCGGGATTTAAGGACTTAATGTAGGCAATCCACCGCAACATAGCAATGTCTGGTGTTGAGCAGCTTGTAATCATCCCAAGAAGTGGTAGACAATTTGTTTCTACAACCACACATGCACCAATTAGGTACTCTTTCCCACTTTTCAAGGCTGTAACCATACCCCATAACTCTCTCTTTATCTGTGGATAGTTTCTTTGACGAGCACTTAGTACCTTTGCTCCAAATCTTACCACATACCTGTGTCCTTCTTTGTCATCTTGCCCTATTGCCTATCCAATCCCTATAGGACTGGTATCTACTGTCACAATCACTAGCCTTTGACACTCATAGTCTACCTTTCTCAAAGTCGTTGCTGACTGGAGTAACTCCTTTAGCTTTTTCATGGATTTTACATGTGCTTCTGTCCATTTAAACTTTTGATTCTTTCTAAGCAGCTGATAAAGAGGATCAGCTACATGTGCATAATGTGGAATCCAAATAACATAGAAGACACATGCTCCCAGAAACCTTCTAACTTCAGTGATGCTAGTGCATGTTTCTTTCATTCTTTGGATGGCATCTACCTTTGATGGACAAGGTTTCCTACCATATGGCCCGCACATGTGCCCCACAATGAGCACTTCTTTGACACCAAACATAGACTTTTTCCCTGACAATGTGAGATTCACTTCTTCCAACCTAGACAAAATTTTATCACAATCATTTATGTGATTTACCACAAACCTGCGACATCCCTTGAGATCCAAAGCTTCATCTTTGTCACTTTCTTCACATCCTTTGATAGGCAAATCATCAATGAAAGGCATTGTGATTTGAGGAATAAAGTCACGTAAGACCTTATTCATCCCATTCATCATATGTGCAACCGAGTTGGTTGCTCCCTCTGGCAAGGTACACATCCTTACCAAACCCAAAGGTGTCCTCATGGTTGTCAAGTCTCTACTTTCGATTGCAAGCTGAAATTGATAATACCCTGAGTAGAGATCCCCCATTGAGTAGATTGCCCTCCCTACAAACGCCTCTGCAAATTCATCCACAATTGGACCTGTACCTACATTTCTAATTGTCACTTTGTTCACTGGTTGCATATCTTGGATGAAGCGTAGAGAACCATTCTTCTTTGGAACTGTGAACCACCTGTTTGAGTATGGAGCACAAGAAGGCTCCAAGATTCCCATTTTGATTTTCTCATTCAGTAGCTCTACTAACTTTGGCAAATGAGCCTTTGGAACCGGAATAGGCCGCAGATTCCAAGGCACATGAGGTATTGTGAAAATTACCATAGGAGCTACAATATAAGGATCAACACATCCTATCTCATGTGGCTCAAATGCAAAAGCCTTACCATGCTTTGAAAGCATTTCTTTGAAGCACTTTGTCTCCTCCTATGTTAGAAACTCCTCGCAACCAATCTGCAACTCTTGAAAAGACTCCTTTGTGAAGGTATGCCCGATCTTTTTAGGATTCCGCAAACTTGGTTGTAAAGAAGCCTGTTCAATCTTTTCCCTGTTGTTAGGTGGTAAGGGTGAAGCTACTGGTTTCACCTTCTTTGCTACACTCTTGTATTTAGTTTCAACATGGACTTCTGGGCCAACTGTTTGGCTTTCTTTAAAGGCTTCTATTAGTTGATACATTTCCATAGAGCAAACTTCCACAACTTCATTTTCAAGATGCAAACTAGACCTCATTATAGCATCAAGCTCACCCATAGTATCTACAAAAGAAACTTGTTCACACAAACCCAAAACATTTTCAGTAGGCTTTAGCAACCCACTCTTTTTCATGCCTATTTGTACATTATGCACATATTGCTTCTCATATCTCTTCAAATCTTCAAGTTTTGTAAAACATACTGATCCATTCCTTGTTACCATGCAGCTCATCGAGAAAGTTTCACCTATTTTTGGATCAGGCGAGACCCTTTTTCTTTCTGTACCACTGCAATCCCGCTTTACAATGGTACTTGGCCAAAACCCATCATTTCTCTATGATCATGAAACTCTTTGCTTACTTTTGGTAGAGGATGTTCTCTGAGGTTGTCACGATTTCTTTCATGGTTTACACAGACTGTGAGAAATTGGACAGCTCGTTTACCATCTTTGCTACGTATTCTAGCATATGCTGAACCATCGTCCATTACCTTTGTTTCCATTCGAACTCCCACAATGTAGGGTTGTCCAAGGATGAGATGATATGAAGATGTATCCTGTACAAAGAAGTTTTGGTCAATCTTTACATCACCTATTGTTACCTTCACACCTGGACATGTTGCATACAATTCACCGGATGAATTGTTTGCCACATTTACCATCCAGCCATGATCTGTGTCCATCGGCCATTTGCACTTGTTGTAGAGACTCTTTGACATTATGTTTATTTCTGAACCATGGTCAATCAAGGCAACAAATGGCTCTTCAAGATCATCTACCTTGACCAAAGTTTCTGTAGTAGCCCTTGCCCAATGACTTCGTGAATAGTAACTCCTAGGAATATCTTCAACTTCTTCATCATCATTTGAGAAATACACTTGCTTCACTCTCCTACTAGATTGGTAGCATCCTACCACAGCTCCATCATTCTCCTTATTTTGCAGTTGCATCCCTTGTGTCTTTGAGGTTTACCCTTCAACCTGTGGACGAGAAACTTCAGCAAGGGTTTGCCTCCTCCTCTTGATGATGTCAATGATCTCCTCATGGAATTCACGCTTTGCAATGCCAAGAACTTCTCCCAGAGTAAACTCAATCTTGCTATTCAAGATCCTTTCCTCCAAGACTTTCTTTAAATCTGTAGCAACCTCAATATCAGATTGTAGTTTATAAGTTGGGCCTTTTGTCTTGCCTTTCGTTGGCTCTTTCTTCTTTCCTGTTGTAGACTCCTCCATGAGTACTTCAGGTGGAGATGCTCCTTTTGTTGAGGGTGTTTGAGAAGGAATTGAGTCACTTCTTCCCCCAGTTCTAGAAGCTCTTTTTGATGGTCCTTCATCAGCATTCTCACCTCTGCGCTTCTCTTCTACAATTGCCTCATTTTGTTGGCATTTTGTAATGTAGGCATGCACTGACAATGAGTCCACCGGATCATTCCATCCTGTTTCTAGACGTATGCAATCATCTGCTTCATGTAGAATCTCATTTGTAAGCTTTCCCTTTTTAGCTAATTGCATGACATTTGGCAAAATTTGACCATGATGGTCACCTCTTCATCACAAAAATGCTCAATTTTTACTCCATAAGTAGCTGCCTCAACTGAAGAGGTGGCATGTTTAGTTGCCATATCTTCAACTAAGGTTTGCATTCCCCCCTTCCCAAAGTTAGTTCTCAAGGGTAGACCTGTCTATCTTAAGTGGATTTTACCATCCTTAAAAAAGACAACATCTTTTGACAAAGCATCACTAAAATCATCATAATCCCTTCTTACATGGTCTGTACTATCACACCAAATACATCTATTAACAAACCCTTCTTTGGGCTGTTGTCTTTGCCTAGGAAGTGGCCCTGATGGTTGGCCTTTTTCTTCAAGCTTTGCAAGCTTCACCTTCAAGTCACGCATTCCCTTCACAAGCTCATCTAGCATGGACTCATCAAACTTAGGAGCGATAAAAGTAGGCTTTACCATTTTGTCAGGAGTTGAGGTGGAAGGACTTGTAGTGTTTAGTACCATCTTGTCCCTTCTTCTTTGTCGTTTGGCAAGCAGTGAGACAGCACCTTCAACCTCATTCCAGTCGGTCTTTAGTCCTTGCTCAACATCTTTATCTTCAAGAAGAAGCTCCAAATTTTCTTGAAACTCTTTACTTGCAGCTTGTAAGAAAAGATCTGTCTTCTCTGCATCTAGTGTGGCCCTTTTTGTCCTTGTGAGTTGTGCATAGCGCCGCTCAAATTCCCTAAGTAGTTCTGTTATTGATAGTCCTTGCTTTGGCTTGACTACCCATTCTAAGAATGTCCTTTTGGTCACTCTCTCAGAGTCCTCCATGAAATATTCCTCCTTTAAAGCTACTTTGAGTTCTTCCCAATTTCTCCCATGTCCATCTTTAATTTCCCTAACATGCTCCCTAATTTCTGGAGCAACAACTAGCTCAAAGCTTTGAATCATCTCACCTTCTGACACGCGATGCAGCTCCATCTCCTTCACATACTCGCGTAAGTACTTGGTTACATCTTTGCCATTGAATTGATCCATTCTGTTGACGACCGCTTGTATGGCCTTCGTTGCTGAAATCTCCCTTCTTTCAGTGGCATGTTGTTGTTGCATGAACATTGCAAATGCTTGAAACATTTGCATTGTTGTTGGGTCAAAATGCATATCCTGTTGCTCAACATGCACCCATGGTTATCCACAAACTCTCACCCTGGCAGTTTCGCGTCGGGTTCACCAAAAATATGTCGAGAAATTTGCGGTCTTGCCAGGAAAGCACCGGGCTTATGCCTGTGAGAGTTTGTGAGAGAACTCGACAAAAACTATATGAACGAGTTAAACCATAGATGCCTTGAAGACTAGGGTTTGGAAAGAAGTACAATCAAAGAAGCCCACCCATTCTCTCTTGCACTCACACGCACAAAGAAAGAACACAAAAGAAAATGTCAAAATAACACAAAGATGAAAACATCAAGGCTATGGTCATATCGTATCATGGGTAATATGAAAGGGTTAACAGATGAGTTAATGGCATTCAATCTTGGCTGGCCAAATAGGCTACGAATTGTTCTTTGGAATTGTAGTTTTGTGCTTACCATAATATATATATTTTGTCTAGTGATTGGGATTAATTGTGTGTACAAATCCTCTTGGTTCATAGCAAGATAACTACGCTTACGTCAAAAGAAAAGTTATAGTCTATGAGAGGTAGTATGATGGGATCTGGTGATAGAAGTATTTCATTGGGCCTTTCTGGGCCAAAGAGAAACACTATACGTTGTTGAAAGTGTATTTTACGGCTAATCCATACGTAAATTCTAATAGATCGTACAGAGTGAAAGCGATAGAAATTATCATCATGTGGGTTATTCATCTAAGATAGTATGTGAGAAATGTAGATATGAGAGAAGAGAAGAGAAGAGATGAGAAGTTTTCCTCCCAAGCCCTATTCTTGCCCGTAGGCAATAAGAATACTGCGGGGAGAGATGTACCTGTAGCAAGGAGAACCTAAAATTTGTAGAGAGGATGAATTACTAAGAGTGAAAGAGATAGATTTGGTTAAAGAGATGAGATTAGATATATATATATATATATATATATATGTTGGATTAGAGATGAAAAAGAAAACAACAAGAAATCAAGAAAACATCGATGTAGAACACATCTTACTTGACAAACCCTTGGACACCATTATTGATGGAGAGAGAAGAAGAGTGGAGAATTCCACTTTGATTGATACACCAAGTGTAAGACCTTCTTTGATTAGAGTTGATCTTCCAAGGGTAGCTTGTTGCAAGAAGGCTAGTCTTCTTCTAGGAAAAAGTGTAGGCTTGGGCTTATGTTAATGGCTCAGTACAATTAGGCATTACTACTCACTCCCTCATGAATTCCTCTCATCAATGGTTTGAATGCTTGAGTTCCTTTTCAAGGAAGAAGAGGTCCCCTTTTATAGGTGAAGGGAGCCCCTAAAGGTTTACACAAGAAGAGAGGAGCCAGTGTGAATAGAAACTGAAAAAGTTGGAAATGAGATGTCCCTGCATGATGTGGGCAGACTGGGGTCCAGTATTCTGATCATAACTCCTCAACCGTGGCTCCAAATAAAAAAGTAAAAATATGGCCAGAACCTTCAGCTCATTAGCTACGATTTTCATTTTAAAATCGTTTTCCAATTCGGATTGGAACCTTGTGTAAAAAATTCATATAGGGTCCATTTATGGCAGCAAAAGTCTTCATGTGGTCTCCTTAGCCTAGACTTTCATTTAATTCTAAAGGACACCTCATGCCATATGAAAGCATGACATTGCTCCTTCACAAAGTTTTGTAATCATGCTTGCAATAATGCATTAAAATAAGTGTATCTTTGAAATCATGCCACCTAGTGTCCCACTAGGATTTGATTCTCTCCTTGTAGCTATTTAAAAAGAAATATAAGAAAAGTATAAAAAATACATAGAATATATATATATTGGAGTTTACCCTAGATATAGGATCTAGCTAGGGTGTGAGATGATAATGAAATAGTAGAAATAAAGAATCCATGCTTTTTGCCCCAAGTTAAAAAGGCGAAGCTATTGATGCTTTTCCCATAGTATTTTATGATGGTAAAGTAAGGATAGGTTACCCTTGAGAAAAATAATAGGATGAGATAGAAGGCTTATTATTATACTTAAATATGCATATGTACACTATAGGAAATATAATTATGTATCTAAAAAAATACAAGATAGATCTTGTAGCATGCGTTCCCACTATGTACGTGTCACAGCACGACAACGCATGCATACATTCCAAAGTCTCCTCTTCCTCTCCGCGGTGGCACCATCGTCGGAGGTGGTGAGAGTCTTCAGTTGGGTTTGGCTATGACAAATGAGTGGTGAAATTGTATATGTTAGGTGATGTTCCACAGTAGTTGGAACAAAATGTAGGGAACATTGGGTTGTGAGGGATTCCACGTGTAACATTTTCTTGTCTGGGCCATTTTGTTTTTGGTAGACTTTCATTCAAGGACTATGATCGAAATGACAGAATAAGTTTATTATTCTGGGGATATAAAAGGATTTGTTGTGCAGTTTAAGTGCAACGGTGGATGAAGGATTTTTCTTTTGTTTTGATTTTTCAATATTGATCATACTTGCTTCTCAATAACTTTTTTTATTTTGCCCTTAAAGGTAGCCACTCCACTGACGGAAGTGTGAATCTCACTCATGTAGTGTGAATTCTAGTTAAAGCTCCTCTATGGCATGTTTTAACTTGCCAAAAAGCATACACTTGATGTATAGAGAGTACAATGACTTTTGACTTTACTATCACTCGTCACTTTTACATTTTTCTTCTATTTTAGAGAAATTGTCCTGACCTAACTTAAACATGTCCTTTTGGCGTGCCAGTTAAAAAAGCCGTAGTGTTTGGGCGGGTCTTTTAGCATTAGAGATAAGAAGAGAAGATGCTTGTCTGTAGAGTTCTTGAAGGCCTGAACAACGGTCTAATGTCAATTCAAGACTCTACGTTTGAGTGGAAAACCTAGAAATGGCCCAAAGGTAGGTCTTTTTTCAAACCCCAAGCCAAGATCATATATCAGGAGCTCATGCACAAGAACGATTGGTTTACCCCCTTAAACAAACAATGGAAGATAGAGTGGACATAAGCTCGGTGGACTGAGGTCACCTTAAACATTTGGAAGCCACAATGGCCCCACTTCATGAAGGTGTTTTTATGGAAGGTGCTTTGGGGAGCCCTGCTAACGGGTGTCAAGATTCAGGCATGATGTATAGGATCCGATAGATGCTATGGCTACCAGGGGGCTAGTGAAGACCTGTCATACCTTTTTATGGAATGTCCAACCATAAGAGGTTTGGCAAGGAAGGTGTGCAAATGGATTCAAAGAACGTGGAAGCTTGGTTTCTTCAAGAAGGATCTTTCTCTTAGGAAAACGCTTTCGAAGTCCTGCCCTTCTTATCTATACCCAAATTGTTAGATTTTGCTTCTTCTACAATAACTGGAAGGTCAGGAACTGTCGTGTCTTCAATAATGAAGTTTCTGTGGCCAGTTTCTCATTAATTATTCAAGAAAGCAAAGAATTGATATATACGACAAGTAAAATTCATGACTCGGATGATTGGATTTGAGCAGCACAAGCCATTCGATCAAAGCCTTTATGTTGTAAAGTCTAATGTAATATCCGCCTCTCAAGGCTCGGCCTGGGCTTGAGATTGATTTGTAATTTTCTATTTTCTTTCTAATACAATCACTCACAATTGTGAGTTTGCCCAAAAAAAAAGACATTAGAGATAAGACAATGATGGGTTTAAAGTACATACCTTGAAATCATTGTTTTCTCTTTAGTACTACATCTTGAAATTGAAAAAACTAAGACCATTTTCTTTACCTTTTCACACATTTCTTTATAAGCTGGTGATCACGAGTTATCACTAACTCATGCAGATAATTGAGCCACAATGTGGTCACGCGTATCCTATTGAGCCAGCTCAGTACTACAGAGCATAGGCTTTTGTAGCTATGTCGATTTTGGCACAGTTGCATTGGGAGGGTTTGTAATACATTTAGTGCAGGCACCTTTCAAAGGAATCAATGTTCTCTCTCTAGATCCTCTCTCTTCTCTCTTGCTAACAAAGGTAATATCCTCCATGTAGCCTTTGTTGACTGCCACATGCATGTAATCACCGAAAACTATGCTCGCACGTGACTGTGACCATGGCTCAGTTATCGCTCATTCAATGTGCAAGAGGCTCAGTAGCCTCAATTACCCAAACGGATAACTAAGCCCTCGCATAACCACCACCACCTAAGAACCCCTCCCCCCACCCCTCTCTTCAGCGCTAAAGCCTAGGGGTCTTTAATGAAGACCCCATCATGGGATCGACCAGGACCACCTACACGTGGGAGATACAAGACAAATTCAACCATCAGATTTTGTTTGAGCGAGTTCGAGCTTATTTTTGTGGTCCTAATTTACTTTTTCCCACATAGGTTTACTTTATAAGTTAAGTGTTCATACATTGCTGACACCGAAAGGGAGCGCATACCTGGTCAAGGCACTGAGCTACCAACGTGCACGTCCTGCTTTTAAATCTCTCACACCACCCATTGCGTTGACCCTTTGCTTCATGTCGGACTCCCTCGAGATCCCTGCGCTCAACCCTCCGTTGTTGATTACATGATGGGGTATCCATTAAAGACCCTGTGGAACTCTCTCTCTCTCTCTCTCTCTCTCTCTCTCTCTCTCTCTCTCTCTCTCTCTCTCATGCACATATCACCAAGAAAAAATATTGTTTTTAGAATTTTTTGGGAGGCGAGAAGCATCCTATTGAACCCATTTTGGAGGGAGGTTGCCAGAAAAATCAATAACAAAGGTCTTAAACAACTTTGCCAATTTTGGGACATCAGCAACAATAGCTGGAAAGGAGCAAACCAACTGGCCTCCCAATTTCACCACCTCATTGGGACAAAAAGATTGTTGGGAAATAGAGTTATAGAACAGCTATATAGATATTGGCTACATGCCGACAAGTCCAGTTTCAAATGAAAAGCATGGCGTTGACCCACGAACATACGTTTTCTTAAACCACAAACCAAGAACATGTATAACATCCTTATGATCTCGAAAGATTGGTTTTCCCCCTTGAACAGGTAGTGGGGTAAGCAATGGCTAGAATCAAGATGGGTGACAATTACAAAGAATATATGGTACCCACATTGGCCACTTGAGATGAAGCCTTTCCTATGGACGGTGCTATGGGGAGCCTTACCTATTTGGCATGAACGGTCAAGCTAGAGGGATTGGGTCAACTAGATGCTTCCAATACATATGAGGAGCTCCCTCACGTATTCAAGAAGTGCCCGACGATTTGTGGCATAGGAAAGATTTGCAAAAGGATTGGAAGATAGAGTTTTGCAAGATCGATCTCTTCCTGGGTGGGAAGGTGTTCAAAAGCCAAGGGTTGCTTGTCAACACGCAAGTTGTTAGATTTTGCTACTTCAAACATGTGTGGAAGGCCAAGGACGGTTGAGTCTTCGAGAACACCCTGAAAACGGCTAAGTTCACAGAGATATTACAAGAAAGCAAGGTAACGAAATGAAAGAACTATGATGAGTGGAACGGGCCGCTTTGACTAACTGACATGGCTAGGTATATGGATCCATGCTCGGGTCAAGGTTTGCCCCTTGCTCAACCAAGTTTTTCTAGTGTCCTCTTAAGAGTCATGGGGTGGCTCCCCTGACAATCAATGTACCTATGGTTACTATGGCTCGGCACGAGCATGACTAGAAGTTGTAAATTTTTTTGGTGTTACTAATACAATTTACTCACAATGTATTACTCACCATTGTGAGTTTTGCAAAAAAGGGGGAAAAGAAAAAAAAAAAAACGGGCTATCTTAACTTTATTAACGTTTCTTACTTTAATTAGCAAAAACATGGCATTCGGAAGAGGCTTTGCTGCACCTTTGCAAGATTGGGCTAGCGTGTGTGTAGGTGGATATGGAGGGGCGTAAAGACGTTCCAAATCACGACTAACCCAAAAGAGTGTAACACGCTCGGATGCTCACGCGCGGGCGAGCAGTAGCACTACTCTGATTTGGATGCTGGACAAGGAGAGAGAGAGAGAGAGAGAGAGAGAGAAGTAGGAAGCGTGTAGTACAGAAATGGCGGGAGGCTTACCGCGTGCTGCTACGTTGGGCCTGCTCATCCTCAACTTCTGCGTCTACATGATCCTCCTTGCACTTGCTGGCTATGTCATGAACCTCTCCATCAATGGCGCCCTTGACCCGGGTGCTCTCTCACTCCCTCCCTCGTGTGTGTGTGTGTGTGTGTGTGTGTGTGTGTGTGTGTGAGAGAGAGAGAGAGAGAGAGCACATAAGGTATGCCCAAATTTCAGTTATGTATGTGTGTGCACGCACATGTGCATGTGCATTTGCGTGCTAGCGCTACACGTACGTACCTATGTGTGTGTGTGTGTGTGTGTGTGTGTGTGTGTGTGTGTGTGTGTGTGACAGAGAGAGAGAGAGAGAGAGAGAGAGAGACTACCATGGACTCTTTCAAGACTAATCTCTGTGTGCGCGCGCGCGCGCAAATTAAATGCAGTTTCGACCAGCGAGATGACAACATACTTGGCAATATTTTCACTGGTGGCAGGCGCAGTGGGAATGGGATCGGTTTTGAGCGGCTTACATCATGTGCATACGTGGACTTTGGAAAGCTTCACAGCTAGCGCTGCCATTGCCATTATTGCGCTGCTCCTCTCATGGGAAGCCCTTGGGTAATTGTCATCATCACAATATGAATTTCATTAGGCCTGCTTCTGCCAATAACAAGTGAATGCACCTGCATGCCTGTATGCTTTTTTTTTGGGGGCGGGGGCGGTGTAGTAGACGGGAAATATATTAGCAGACAGAGCAAAATGTTTAAATAAGTTATTCATCATCAGAAAATCTTCTTGTCTGCATGCACCATATGCTCTTGCAATTGCAGATGCAGGCGTAGGCTCTTGTTGGCATCCAATGCCAAGCATCAGAACAGCATTCTCTCTCATTAAGCCTTGTGTATTGTGAATCGTGCATTTTCGTCATAATTAAGGAAGGTTGCCATGCCACCTTAGTGGGAAGATCTATGCAACGCAAAATTCGTTGTATCGCTTATTAATGCAATCAACTTGGTATGTTTCTTGTAATATGCAGGCTTGCATCAAAGGAAATAAACGAAAATCAATTCCGAGGCCCACCAGTGGTAAGGCTGCCTTACATTCACAGCTCAAACACAATTTAGTTCAAAAATTGAATAAGAGATGCATTGTCCAATCCTTAATTGATTGTTCAATTCTTACTTGATGCTTTTGCAGAAAGCTTTGGAATCTTTTGCTATTATCGTTGGAGGAACACAGCTATTTTATGTGATTGCACTCCGACTTGGCAAAACATTTGGAGAATTCTCCTGATTTTTGCCGCTGATTTTTTTATGGAAAGGAGCACTTGCTGGCAATTGCATGAGCTTGATGGCAATAACGTGGAGCTACCCTCCTTTCTTTTTCTTCATTCCTCGCGGTGTCAAAAATGCCCACAAACCATTTTTAATGTTAGAAACGACTACTAGTAACTTATCAGAACTTACATAGATGACAACATCCCTATATCTTTCCAATTTGAAGGAGTCTACATTGTAAATACTAAATTGTTATAACACTAAAAGACTGAACTGAACCTTTGTCCTTGCATTACTTGAGAGCAGACAATAGACGCAATAACAGACATGGGCATCTTCATGAACATCAAAAGGACAGAAATGAATCCAAATTTTACACCATACTCAAAACTTCTACATGTCGAATTTCCATCGCAACCAGAGCCTTGGTGATACTCGCCCTTTCTTTGATAAGAATTTGTGCCTCTAATTAGCTGGGAAGGGAAATTATTTTCAGCTCTTCTTGCCATTAAACCTCATTCCACAACAAAAGTCATATTTTCGTGGGGGATTCATTAATAATTATTGTATGGTAGCACGTAAGTGTAAGGGAGGGGGGTTATGGAAGGGAGAAATCCACAAAGAAAGGTTACATATGTAGGGATTAAAGGGGGGCATTTGATGCAAAGACACGACATCCCTTATTAATATTTGTAGCGCAGTGTCATACATTAAAAAAAAGCATGTCCACAAATGCCTTCAAAACCTGTCAGATTCCCTAACACATAAATTTAGTGTCTTGCAACTATCAAATCCTACGTAAAAGGTATGTCAAAAGCGACCCATGTGATACTTAATCTTCTGTGTAATACTTTTGCAGTATATTATTACAAATTCCTTACCCAACTGGCATTTGAATAAAGAAAGCTCATTGCCAATATCATAATGTACTGTTTTCGTGTATCTCGAATCCATTTTTCGCCAACAACCCATGCAGATGCGCAGGTAGATAGCCCCTACCAAACATTAACCATGTGCACAAAGGGCACGCAGGGAAAGAATCCTCGTGCCCCGACACCGGACTTATTAGCCACTCCCACCCTTCATACATCGCGCATCGGGGGCGCTCCCGTCTTCATCGCTCTGTCTTACACGGCATAAAGCCATTAAAACTCCCAAATTACACATGGGTTCTGGTGAAGAATCTGACTGAGATAAGGCATTTGTGTGAACAGATTGATTTACTCCAAGGACCCGAGATTGGTGATACACCTGAAGAATTACTCGATTGATAAGATTTATTCGAGATGGCGTGTGGCCATTGCTTCTCCTCTCACGTAGGGAGTAAAGTCGAAAAGACAGACTAGTGCAGAAAAGCAGAACCTGTACTCGCAGAAAGACATGAACAAGCGAAGCCAAAAGATTTGCTTTGGAAAGGGCAAGAAAAAAAAGGCAAAGAAGCCTAGATTTTGCCCAGTTTCTGACAGTTCTACCGAGGACTCATTGTCAGATACTTCGGACTCCGACGATCACATAAGAAGAAACATTTTTATAAAGCCAACCAATATGACTTCCTCGAAGAAAAAAGCAAGAAAGTCAAAGAATTTAACGAAGGTGGACAATCGAATTGAATCCTTTTCTAGGTTCCGTGATGCTCAAACATGGTGGTCCACTCTTCTACTGAGAAAGGAAGCTCCGGTTAAATGGTTGAAATTCGAACGGCTTTTTATTTCTTCTTGGCTGACTTGAGAGTACGAATGAGATATACGAACCGCTTGGAATCATCTTCGGATGACCAAGGGAGATTCTTTGGACGCTGATTGCGAGAGATTTTGGCGATCTTTTCTACCAGCTTCTTCATTTAAGGAACAGATTGAGCGGTTTTGCTACAGACTTCCTACAGAGATCCGAGACTATTGCTTGGAACAAAAGTCGCATTCTATTCAAGAATTGATGGGTCATGATAAACGGGGTTTTGCCATACACTCGGGCAAAGTGACTTACCCCACTGATGAGATCTTGACTTAGAGAACTCAACAAACTTCTAATAATGAAAGTAGAAAGAGAAAGAGTTCCCAGAACAAAGAAAAGAAAGATACACGTCCCCGACAGACTCTTAGAGAAAGGTTTATCTATCTCAAAGAGGGGAAGTGTTTTGGATGCGAGGAACATAAGCACATCTCCGCAAAGTGCCCCAAAAAGGCAGAGCAAGAACAGACTAAAGACAGGCCAGAGAGTTCTAGAGCAACAAAGGAATGTGGCAGAAAAGGCAGATGAAAATAGAACCGGTACCACATTGCGTGGGGCCCGAACCTAATCAGATGGACGAAAGTACAAACTTTACCGCACCTAGGGTAAAGTGAAATAACAGGAAGCCCTCATTTTCTTTGATGGAGGAACCAAGGCCAACTTCTTTTCACTTGAATTGGAAGCTCGATTTGGAATTACGCCCGACAGGCTGAGGCCACAGGCGGAGGTAGTTCTAGCGGCACCCGGACGGGATAATGCCATTACACCAATCGTTGGCAAATTTTGTTTGCAATGTCAAGAGTGTTTAGGGCACGAGGACTTCTACGTAATGCCGTTGGGAGGTTGTGACGTCCTCCTCGAAATCCCTTGGTACCAAAAGAACAATGCCGTGGTTGACTATCGAGCTGAGAAAGCGACTTTGACAAATGAAGGGCACAGAGATTGTACTTGATGAAATTCAGCTTCTTTCCTTGATTTTCTGGAGAGAACTGAATGATGATTGAAGGTCGAATATGTTTTGACCTTGATAAAGAACGCCAGGATTTTCTCCACACTCATGCCGGTTGCTTTTCAGAGGGCCTACCAGGCGAGTTGCCACCAGCTCGTCCTTAGGATCATACCATTGATCTGATACCTGGAAGCACACCACCGAACCGGCCACCTTACCATGTGAGCCGAGCCCACAATGAAGAGATTATGAACTAAGTGAAAGACCTCTTGAAAAGGGTCTTATACAACCGAGTACTTCACCTTACTGCTCTTCGGTGTTGTTGGTTTTGAAGAAAGACGGATCTTGGAGAATGTGCATTGACCATAGAGCTCTCAACAAAATCACCATCAAGAACAGATTTCCGATTCCTAGAATCGATGATATTCTAAACCGACTACATGGATCCTCTTGTTTTAGCAGGATCGATTTGAAGAGCGAATATCATCAGATCCGAATCGCGCCGGGAGATGTCTACAAGACAGCTTTTCAGACGACTTTCGGTTTATTCAAGTTTTTGGTGATGCCTTTTGGGCTTACCAATGCTCCAGCGACCTTTAACCGAATGATGGACACTATGGTTTGCTTATATATTATCTTAGCAAAATTGCCATACCTAGTTTCCAGCAAAAGTCACATAATAAATAAGTGAAAAATGTCAATAATAGGGAAAATACGTTTCAATGCACTGTAAAATTCCCCTGATGGACTCTGATGGGAATGCTGATGATCATGTTGTGTGCAACCGGACGATATGCATCTAATCTAAGCGACTCGTCATGCACGGTCTGCGAACAAACTCACAAAAGTGTCAGATCACTTCCTATTCTAGACTGACTTGACTGAACTGAACCCTGGTCATGCTGTAGCTTGTTCACGGACACATAGGGTTGGATGTGTCACGTGACATCCTCTCCTTTTCAAAGTGAGGTACTGGTACCGAACTGTATGGCGTCAGGGGAGATCACCAACAACATCAGGAATCCATGAAAGGACTCTTCGCCGGCCCACTCTAAGGTGTGGGTCGTGCGATACTTGAACTTCATAAAGGTCTGCAACGCTTGCTTCTTTGGGCCGCGCCGAAAGCAACACAAAGTCATCTGCAATGCTTCAACTTCGTCTATAGTCATGCGTCTACCTTCTTCAAGAATCTCCGAGGTTGAAAATTCCTGAAACCACTTTCAACACAAAAACATGATGTCACGTGACACATCCAACCCTATGTGTCCGTGGACAAGCTACAGCATGACCAGGGTTCAGTCAATCAAGTCAGTCTAGAATAGGAAGTGATCTGGCACTTTTGTGAGTCTGTTCGCAAACCGTGCACGACCAATCACTTAGAGTAGATGCATATCCTCTGGTTGCACACAGCATGATCATCAACATTACCATCAGGAGCATTTTCCAGTGCATTAAACCTATTTTTCCTATTTTTGACATTTTTCACTTATTATTTTTAAGTGACTTTTGTTGGAAAGTAGGTAGGGCAATTTGCTAAGTTTGTATATAAGCAAACCTAGCGCTAGCACTTTTTGGCAGAAGAGACAGCAGGAGCACCTTGCTCAACAGGCAACTTCTCAACAAGACCAACCCCCGCGACAACTCTAGCGTTTTCAGCATTGCAGAAGGCCTAGCGTTTTTGCATCAGATCAGCCAGCATTTTTGCATTTGCAGATTCACAGCGACAGCAAACAGCAGATCAGCCATAGCGTTAGCAGATTCCCCACAATAGCAGATCGGCCCTAGCGTTAGCAGAATTCAGCCCTAGCGTTTGCGGAGTAGCAAGCGACCTAGCGTTTTGCAGTTCCTTCGCGACGGAATCCACATTAGCATCAGCGTTTTCAGTTTTCAGCAGTCAGTACCTGCAGTAGAACCCCTGAACCTCGCAGATCTCACCTTCCTGCAGCAGATCCTCGCCGCACGGTCAGATTTCGCAAGGTTTACATATTCAGCCCGGAAAAAGCAGATTTCAGCATCTGCGTTTTCAGTGCGTCGTCGTCGCGTCGTCGCCATCGACGTCGTCATCGACATAGAGTCAGAATTCAGCAAATAAAGATTTGCAGCTTTCGGCCATTAGCATTTTCAGATTCAGGCCGTCTCGTCGTCGACATCGTCGGCAAGGCCAAGCATTGTAGAGATTTGTGCAATCATAAGTAGACCGCTCTCGCCATAGAGAGTGGGGCCTTCGGAGGAGGGTTTGACAACTTCTCGGTGTCGTATTCTCTTCTCTCTATCTCTCAGTCTCATTCACTTCCATTCACAATGTCCATTCACCGCTTTGTTTGTGTCCATTGCACTCTCTCACTAAAGGAACGGAAGGCTCTCCCTTCCGTAAGTAAAAGGAACCTTGAGCACAATTCGGAGCACTCATCTTGAGCAAAGTTCAACATTCAATTCCGTTGCACCTTACATTGGTATCAGAGCTTTGGCAGTGTTCTGTATCACTCAAGGAAAGAACCACAGAAAAAAAAAATTGCTCGTTGAGGTCGCACGAACCCAAGTTCACTTGGGCTTGTCGATTCCTAATCGTGTTTTTGAAGAGTGACAGGAAACCCAAGAAAGAAGGGCTTGTCTAGCCTCCCCTTGTTTCTCTTTTCACTCATTGAGAGCGGACCGTGCACTTAGCGGCCGGCCAATCGACGTGAGGTGGGAAAAAGAAACCTTGATGTGAGCGTAAGGACGCCAAGGGGTGCGCCCGCGGAAAAGAATAGAACTCGGGTGAAGAGAAGATCTTTCTCTAACATAGATTGCAAGCGAAAGAAGAACCTCAAGAATCTCAAGACCCTCAAGAACCCAAGACCCACAAGAACCCAAGTTCCTCGTGAACTTAAGAACCAAAGATCTCAGTAGATGGTCATCACTCGAAGTGGAATGGATACTTCGCTTGGAGGTGGTGAGCATGGGAGTGGAGAAGAGGAGTTTTCCTCACCAGGAGGTTTTTCCGACCCTTCCCCATCTACGCCAAGGATTGCACCAGATCCTATGGAGGCTTTTGGTGCAAGACGATGATGGACATGATGACAACATGGCACGAAGCAAGAATGGCAGCCATGGAGCGTCAACGCGAGCAATTACGCTTGGAGGCCAAAGAATTTGATCGCAAGTACGCAGAAAGAAAAACAAAATTGGATCGCAAGAACGTTGTTCATTCTTCCTCTCTCATTTCTAATGTGCTCTCTCATTTCTAATGTGCAGGGGAAGATTGAAGAGATTTGGGAAAAGGAGACTCTCTTAGTCTCTTCTTCTTCAAAGCATGACACACAGGATTTGCATGATGATAAGTATGATGAATTGAATGATAATGATACGCATGATGCTTTGAATGACAATGACAAGCATGATGATCACGATGTGATTTCTCACGAGCGTGATGATTTGTATGAAGATGATGTGATTGTTCACAAGAATGATGGTTTAGTTGATACTTTCTCTAGTGAATCTAACCTCATTGCAGATTCGATCAATCACGAAGAAACGATCTTGGCTCTCGAGCCTAGGTCCAAAGAACCCCTTGAAGAACCCCCTCAGAAAGAACCCTGTTATGTCTCGCTCACAAGAGAGGGGATCTAGCCCAAATGCCGTCGGGTTGGGCGTCCAGTGTCCGCGCGGACGTAGTGTGAACACAACCAATGTGGCCGGCCATTATTATAAAAGGGAAGCCAAGGCCTCATTTGCAATTATCGACCCCCACTGGCAGAGTACCAGTGGTTAGCCCGCGACGCTAGGAGTGCACGAGGTCACCTCGAGGAGGCGAGGCCACGTGGTATGGGACGCTCAATCTTACAGGTGCACAACCTACGTCCTCGGACGTTGGCCCCAGCACGGGGGAGCTGCCAGATGGTGGCTATGGTCGGGTGGTTCGTCCGACGCGTGTCTGTAGGCGATCCGTGTAGCCGGAAGATCCTCCCTCTTCATTCGTTCATGGTATCAGAGTCGGCTTGGCTGCACGAGGGACCTTGTGTACACCTATGGATCGGTTCGAGTCGAGGAACCTCAAGTTCGCGTAATTTTTAGTAATTAACCGTTGAAATTGTGCGTTTTTCTTCTCATAAGCTTGTGTGCAGGTGACGTGTTGCTGATTTTTACTGACTTTCCGACAGAAATCAGATCTTCATTTACAGCTGCTGATTTTTTATTTAAAAAACAGCAATTTCCATTGGTCTAATTGCTGAATTTTACTGCCTTTGCATAGGAATCAGAGGATTGATTACTTTGCATGTGATATTTTTACTTACTTTATCAAAATTTGTGTTGCAGTGAACTTCAGCAGACCATGTTGTCTTTGTCGGAGCAAAGACAGTGAGAGTCTCTCAGCAACGCCAAGAGAGAGAGAGACTTTCTCAATAGGCGCAGAGAGAGAGAGAGAGAGAGAGAGAGAGAGAGAGATACCTCTCTCTGTAGCGTGAGTTCCTCTGCAAAGAAGGAACGACTGCTAAGTTGCTGGCGTGGACAAATTTTGCAACGTTGGCTCCTCACTGGCGCTCCTTTCACGTGCCGGTCATAGGCAACCACAAGCTCGGGTGAAATTTCCAGACAGCAGCGCGTTGCCTTCGATTTTCTTTTTTGCGCTGGCAGTTTTGCGTTGGGTTTTTTTTTACTCAAGAGTTTTTTTTTAAGATACTTTAATTTAAGTGCCCCATTTTTAATGGCCAGGACACTTTAATTTTTTAAAGTTGAGTGTGAAACCTGCAGACTATTAAAAACCCACGTACAGACAATGAGTTTTTGCAACAAAACTCATTTTTCAGCCCTCTGTCTCTCTCTCACTTGCTCGCACTCCCGCGCTCCCACCATCACCTGCTTGCCTTCGGACGCGTACGCCAACGCGTAGCGATCTTCGGAGTTCGACATTTCACGATCAAAAAGTACACAAAAGGTCCAGTTTCGCGTAAAACCTTCAGTTTTTCACGTGCTTTGCCATGGATTCTTCCAGCTCGAATGTGCAGCGCGACGACGTGCCAGGTAATGTCAAATTCCATTCATGCATGCTCTCTACACATGGATTACAAGTACTTTCTAGAGTTTCGACCAGCGTGTTAGCGCTCTAGAAAACACGAACGTTCAGACGAATCTTCGCTTGGCCTCTCTCGAAGGGGTCGTGCAAGGGCTTAGTTCCCGGCTTACTGCTTTAGAAATACGGCTCAGTCGACGACTGCGCGTATTTTCGAGGGCAAAACCCATCTTCAACAATTGCAGACGCAGATTGCTGCTTTTGGGCGTTCACGGGGTGGTCCGACTGTCACGATTTCGTACAAAACTACAAATTTCTCAAGAGAAGAGGAGTGTACGGAATTGGCGGTAAATAACTGGCTGCACCAGTGGACCACGTATTTTGATCTCCATGGGGAACATGATGAACGGAGGATTCAAACGATTCCTCTTTATTTGCGCAGTAAGGCGCTTACCTAGTGGCGCGACATGACAAAGAAGCCTACGACGTGGATTGATTTTTGTGTGAAATTCAAGAGGGATTTCGCTAAAATGGACCCTTTGAAAGCTTATGCCAAACTGCAGAGTCTGCATGAGGATTACCGTTGGGCCTTAATCAAGGACAAAGCCCCGACTAATGTCGAGGATGTTGTGGCAAAGGCCAGGACGTTCCATTTGATAAATGGAGCGAACTATAAGAAGAAAAGAACTGCAGACCATCAATCCGGTGAGGGTGCTTCAAGGAAGCGACCCAATTCCAGCACAAGTCCAAATCACCGCCGAGATCTTCTCAGGAGAAGAAGAAAGCCAAAAATGCTTCAGTTGCTAATGCAGTAAAGAAGGAGGCTTGCTTCGGATGTGGCCCATAGCGATTGTGGTCTATGGGCACACCAGACGGGTCATCAAATCAAGGATTGCCCCAAGAAGAAGAGACACAAAAACCGCAAGGTCGTCCTTTGGTTCAAATTCACGAGATCTCAGGTAACTCTGATGTCGTTCAAATTGAAATTCATCATTTAGCGCACAATTCATGCACTAAGTGTACTTTTAGCACCAAAGTGTTTGATAAGCACGATCTTCTCCGTTTCCCCGAGAAGATCAATGGTCACGACATGACCGTACTCCTTAATAATGGAAGCTCACACAATTTTTGTGGATGCAAAATTGGTGCAAAAACTGAGCCTGCGAACACGGGACAGTGACCATGAGTATCGCGTGAAGATGGCTCGTGGCGAGGATACGTATGTATGGAATCAGATGGTTCTAGACTTGTCGCTCGAGCTAGCTGATTACAAAGAGAACCTGGATTTCCATATCATGCGCCTGGACAGAGCAGATGTTATTTTAGGAATTCCTCATGGTTTTATGATAAACAAGACTCGTTGCATATAGACTATGTACATCACTCTCTTGTTTTTGTTAAGCAGGACATGCCTCATGTATCTGTGTCGCTTTGTAATCAGAAGTATGTAAATAATGGTTTTGCAATACCAGTTCTTACTGCTTTGGAAATGTATAAAGAAATAAAGTCTTCTGATGTTGACTTTTATCAATGTGTACCATCTGCTTGGTTTGATTCATTAGTGCTTGGTACTTCTGTCACTGAATTTCGTAAAAATGTTTCATGTTCTTCTGTTGAACTAGGGGATTCCGACGAATCCAACCTTATCCGAGAAATCATGACTGATTTCAAGGATGTTTTTCTTGATGATCTGCCTCCTGACTTGCCGCCTTCGAGAGGAGTAGATCATAGCATTGAGTTGGTGGCTGGTAGTCAGCCCTTCTCAAAGCAACCCTATCGGTTTAGTAAAACCGAGGAGGACGAGATTCAGCAGCAGTTGAAAGATTATCTCGACCGAGGTTTTGTTCGGGCAAGTAAATCCCCATGGGGAGCGCCAATGTTACTTTCTCGAAAGAAGGATAACACTATGCGCTTCTGCGTGGATTACAAAGGGTTTAATAAACTCACTGTTAAGAACAAGTATCCGCTCCCACGTATGGACAATCTGATAGATCGGCTCCATGGAGCACTGGATTTTATGAAGATAGACCTACGATGAGGCTATCATCAGATATGGATCAAACTGGAAGATATTCCTAAGACAGGTTTCCATACACGTTACGGTCACTATGAGTTCTTGGTCTTGCCTTTTGGGACCAATGCTCCAGCTACATTTCAGCAGATGATGAATGATCTACTGAGACCATTTTTAGGCAACTTCGTTGTTGTATTTCTCGATGATATCTTGATCAACAGCCGAAGTTTGTCTGAGCACCTAGCGCATATACGCACTGTTCTCGAAGTACTGAGAACTGAGAAGCTTTACGCCAAGGCTTCTAAGTGTGAATTCTTTAAGAAAGAGCTTTTGTACTTGGGTCACATCATTACTCGCGATGGTATTCGCGTTGACCTTGAAAAGTTGGATAAAGTGCGAAATTGGCCCATTCTGAAGAATGTGCGCCAAGTAAAGTCCTTTCTAGGCTTTACTGGATCCTTTCGCAAGTTTATCAAAGATTACTCTAAAGTTGTTGCTCCGCTTACGCAACTTTTAAAAGGAGGGGTAAAAGGGTCGAAGACTTCGGGTCCTCATCGTAAAGGTAATCCCCCTGTTGTATGGAATGAACGCCTCGACGAGAGCTTTCGGACACTAAAGCACTTGGTGACTACTGCGCCAATATTGCACATTGTGGATCCTAGCAAACCATTTGTGGTTGAGACGGATGCTAGTGATTACGCCAGTGGTGCAGCATTATACCAGGATGGACGTCCTGTTGCGTTTGAAAGTAAGAAGCTTTCTGAAGTTGAGATGCGTTATCCAACGTATGAAAAGGAGCTTTACGTTGTAGTCCACGCCGTACTACGTACTACTTGTATGGCTCTATGTTTGTTGCATGAACAGACCATCACTCCTTGCGCTATATCTGTGATCAGAGTGATCTCAGAGACCGGAAGGCTAGATGGGTTGAACTTATGCAAGAGTTTGACTTTGAGATCCGCTATAGAAAAGGATCCAGCAATCGAGTTGCTGATG
Organism: Adiantum capillus-veneris; assembly: GCF_014529385.1. NCBI lineage: Eukaryota > Viridiplantae > Streptophyta > Polypodiopsida > Polypodiales > Pteridaceae > Adiantum > Adiantum capillus-veneris. Next base: position 78,947,268 of record NC_140950.1, on the reverse strand, counting down.
CACTCAACCGGATTCCTGAGGTTAACGCCTTGTCTATGGCTGAAATCTCGATTGATTTCTATCTCTCTCTCTCCGAGGGCTATGTCGTTCAGATGGCCATTTTGGCAAGATATGGAACGAGATCGAAGCGGGGCATGACTCGCATACAGGCTTGGGTGGTCCGGAGACCCAAGTGAGTCGTGCTGGAGAGACGAGACAACGACAATATTCCATTAGAGGTAGACTATTGTTCAAAAATGGTAAAGTCTGCGTGCCGGAAATTGATGAGGTTCACAGTTTCTCCTGTGAGCGAAGCCTCTGTTCAAATTTGTGATTGTATCTATCATATTTCATTCATATTGTGTGAGCTATTTGCCCCATTGGTGTTGGCCCAAGCTCAATTGTATCTAAACATCAGAAATCTTCCTCTTTTGAGCTGAGTTTTTTGTGTATGTCAGTCTCTGTGTTGAGTGGACAAATGGATAGTCTCTCTCCTCTCACTCCATTAGTGTGTTCCTTGTCTCAGCCAGGTGGGTTGTGTAAGCCGAGTGGTGCCCCATAGTGTGTGTGTATCATCTCGAGTGTGTCGGATCATTATAGAGGCATTGTGTGTATTTCTATCCCACTCACATTCTTTTGGTGCCCCCACGGAGGATCTTCTTCGAGTACCTTCAGCTTCGGGATTACAGGTTGCAGATTACAAATTACAGGTTACAAGTACAGGTGATTCACACAGGTACAAGTAGCTGGAGTAGAGTGATATACTCGCAAGTGGAAGTCACTTGCAATTGCTGTGGGTATGCATCATTTAGCGCCTGTTTGAGCGCATTGTCTGCTGGTATTGTACACTACTTGTGGAAACTGCCATTGTACGCTTTTGTGGAGCCATACTTGGTTTTATTTGGCAGTCCCAGCCATTTCTGAGACTTGGTCCGGAAGATAGTCATTTCTGAGACTTGACTATACGAGATTTGCATAAGCTTTCGTGAGAGGGTCGATAGCGTGAGGTTTTATTGAGCTATGGGATTCTCAAATGTGAGATCCTTTCGGTGATACAGGTGGCTGGAGCACCCTTTTCGTGACCTCGCCATAGGCTATGTACTAGTGATTCCTATTGGATGCTCGGGTTCTATTGTTGGCAGGTTATGCATACATATACAGTCTATATTTTGGGTTCTTACTGCTCTACTTCTGGGGAAACTCTGCCAAAAATTTTCCAAGTTGTGATGGCTAATTTTTTGGTCTTTTGAGCCATTTATGTTGTTATGCTGCTGAAATTCTGGCAAAATCAAAGGGTAAGTCAAGTGCGTCTTCTTGAGAGCTGCATGGTTGGCTTTAATGGATTATCAAAACGGACCTCAATTCACTTTTTTTCATTTAACACAAAGAATCCAGATAAATGTTCATGTGTTCAGGAAGATTTTTTCCAGCAACACAGTCTTTATGTTCGGGCCAAGAAGATTAAGAGAGATACTGGAATGCCCTTTGCTTGTTGTAATTCCGATGATTAACTATGAAAACTCATTTGATATGCATGTGTTTGTCCTTATCTAAAGTTGAGCTCCATTGAAGTTTTTGGAAATCGGGTCAGTAAAAAGTTTTGGTTCTTGCACGTGTGTTAGAAGGGGTTCTAAAAGCATTGAAACTTGGGTAGCCATGGCTTTCTCTTATCCGGAATTTCATGAAAGAAGTGATGAAGATATGGAAGACTTTTTGAAAAAGATGGAGGTTGTCTGCATTAGCAATCAAATTCACAATCCTGCACAGATGTTACGTCTTCTCCAAATTTGTTTGAAGAGTGATGCACGAGTTTGGTCCAAAGCATTTGAAGAGGAGTTGCGTATGGTTGATCCACCTGTGAGATTAAGTTGAGACAAACTACGACATGGATTGGAAGTGGAGTTTGTGAAGACAGAAGATCCTGACAAAGTGTGCCAAGAAGTACAGGGTTTGGTGCAAAGGGAAGGTGAGCCAGTAGATGCATACATACGTAAGTTTTCACTGACATGGGAGCGGATGTGCAAGGCCTTAGCACCACAGTACCCCAACCTGACATGATGAAGAAGGGCAGGTTCTTGGCTGGTCTTTGGGAGAACATACGTTGGAGAGTGGAGCTAAGGAAGCCTAGGACATATGAAGATGCACTAGAGGTAGCAAGGAACAAAGAGTGGAAGCTAAGAAGAATGAGTCAGCTAGGAGTAGAGTCTTTGCCCAGGAGGTCTGAATTTCAGCCTATGGATTCTTTGCCAGATCGCATGCTAGGTGTTCATCATGAACCAGTGGTTTCTGTTACTCCTCAGGTTATGCCAGCAATGGTCACTACAACAGTGCAAGACGATGGGCTAAGACAAGACATGAGGCAAGTGGTAGATTTAATGAAGAATCTCAGTCTAAACATGTTACGTAATGTGAGAAATAATCAAGGTCGGGGGAGGTTTACAAATCAACCAAGAGGTGAAGAAAGACCCACGAATGGTGTTGGACAAAGCAATGGTAGAGTCTCGAGGCAGAAGCCCACATGTTATAATTGTGGAGAGTTGGGACACATCAGCCCGCAATGTGATAAGCCACCAAGGATGGAGGGAGACATGTATCCATTGCCAAGACAAGTGCTAACTAGGTCAAATGATTATGGCATTGAAATGAAGGGAGAAGAAATAAATCAGTGGATTAACCCAAGAGGAAAAGGGAAAGACAAAAGTGATAAGTGTAATCACTTTGGAGAAGGCAGCAAAGCTGGAGGATACATTAGTGATGCCTATTGGGAAGAGGACCACACACCATAAGGAAGGAAGAAGTGCCCTAGGTCCTAGCAAGAAGAAGGGAAAGACCCATGAAGGCGAGGATGTCAAGGCCAAGAGAAAAAGAAGGGCTCGTCGCAAGTTTCATGTTTCAAATTTTCCACTAGGGGATGGGCAATTAAGCTATGACTTGAAGGAGTATCTAACAAGCAGGAAAGCAGATGTTACTTTTGGGCAGCTTATAGAGATGGTGCCTAAGCTAAAGCAACAATGGAAGAGAATGGTTAACCCAATGGAGAAAGAACTAGAGAGAGGTTCAGTGAAGGTATTGGTGATGGATGAGCTACCAGACATTTGCCCAATAGTAGATGTGTAGCACAAAAGTAAAAATATGGGACAAAGTTATGTTGATAGTGGAGCCCAAATATGTGTCATAACACACTCATGCGTTGAGAAGATGGGTCTTACAGAGACTGGGGTGTCAGGCTTTCGGATCAGATTGGCAAACCATCAAAAAGTAAAATGTTTGGGTGTTGTAAAGAGCTTAGAAGTGGAGGCATATGATGCAAAGGCAATGGTTGATTTTCATGTGATGCAAGCGGGGTTGGGAGCATATCCTATTATATTGGGCAAACCGTGGTTACGTGCAGTGGGAGCTGTTCAAGATTGGAGACGTGCTACAATTAACCTCTATGGAAAGCCAGGTGCCAAGAAGCTATATATTATGGACACAAGGAAAGTATTGGAAGAGCTTTATGAAGATGAGGACGAGTTTAGTGATGAAGGCTATTCCACAGTGACTGATGAGGACAGTGATAGTACTACCAACAGTGATGAGGATGTTGATGTTGCATTTCTTTTGATGGACAAAGAAATCCAGGAGTCTAGTTTAGTTGCGTTTACAAATGAGATTGAACATGAAAGTGAAGGGCCTTATGAAGTGATTGAAGGGCTGATGCAAACCAAAGTTGAATTGTCAAAGAAGCAGGAATTGATGACACAAATGATCAGTGGAGACCTCTCAGCTATGGAGAAGGAGATATATTTGCACATGCTGGCTAGTTTTCTTGATTTGTTCATTACTTCATATGAGAGATTAGAGGGTTCAAAGGAGAAGAGATGCATATAGAGCTGAAGGAAGGTGCTAAGCCAATGCGACAAAGGCTAAGAAGAATGGATCAAGAGCAGATGGAAGCCTTGCGGGAAGAGGTAGACAAGTTATTGAAGACAGGGTTCATAGTTCCAGTGGAGACCACAGAATGGGTGAGTCCAGTAGTAGTCAGCCCAAAGAAGGATGGGAAGTGGAAGACTTGTGTAGATTTTAAACCCTTAAATGCAGCCACTAAGAAGAACACATATCCTCTTCCATTCATCGATCAGATCTTGGATTCAGTGGCAAGTTATGAAAGGTACAATGTGTGTAATGGTTTTTCAAGCTATTTTCAATTGAAGATTGCTCTTAAAAACCGAACAAAGACAACTTTCATTACGCCATGGGGTTGTTATTGCTACACGGTATTACCATTTGGGTTGTCAAATGGACCATCCTTCTATCAAGAGAGAGCAAATTGGGTATTGGAATCATTCATTGGTGGTTGTGTTAAAGCTTTTATGGACGACTTCCGTGTCTACAGCAGTAAGGTAGAACACTATGAGAAGCTACAGATGGTATTGACTCGATATGATGAATGTGGAGGACAACTAAATCCAAAGAAATGTCATCTAGCACAACCAAGGGTGAAGTTATTGGGCCATATGGTGTTAGAAAATGGCATTGAGGTTGGTCCAGACAAGGTTAAGTCTATTATTCTTCTTCCATCACCTAAGAGTATAAAGCAATTGGCAACCTTTATACACAAACCGAAGTACATGGCGCGGTTTATTCCATTGTCTTCGTAGCTCCTGTATCCATTACAACAAGTGGCAAAGCATGATCCATTGCAATGGGATGACAAGTGTGAAGAAGTGTTTCAAGAGGTGAAAGAGGTGTTAGGGGGGTTGTCAGCCATGCAAACTTTCGATTGAGAGCAAGTGTTTTATGTAAATCCATCAGTAGGGGATGATACCATTGGAGCCATGCTATTGCAAAAGGGGAAGGGCAGCCATTATATGAGGCTAGTGTATTGTGCAAGCCGAGTGAAGCTGGTAGCAGAGAGAAAATTCTCAGAAGTAGAGCTAGTGATGGCTAGTGTAATATTTGCTTGTCGACGATTTCGTCATTACTTGCTACCACGACCTTTTGTTTTCTTGACAAGTTACACCTTTTTGCCACAATTAATTAATGGCACTAACATGTCAAATGTGGTCAAGAAATGGGTAATTGAGCTGCAAGAGTTTGAGTTTTCTTTTCTAGTAGAAGACAGTACAAGGGCTACCCTAGCTGATTTGCTGACTTACAAGGAGAATCCCCTCCTTGTTAAGGAAGAGGTGGTGAGAAGGGTAGTTGAAGAAGTGCCACAGATCAGCAATGCACATGTGTTGTTCTTTGATGGCTCATACAGAAAGAGCCATGATGCAGATTCAGGGGGTATAGAACTTTATGATCCAAAGGGGAAGCTAGTATGCAAGAGAGGGTTCAAGTTGGATGCGCATAGTAACAATGAGGCTGAATATGCTACTTTGGAAGCCAGATTACACATTTGTTTAAAGCATGGGATTAGAAGGTTGAGCATAATAGGTGATGTCTTGTTAGTTGTGAAACAAGTGCTGGGTGTGTGGAAGAGCAAGAACACCTCATTGAAGGAAATGTGCTTCAGAATTAAAGGCCTGTTAAAAAGTTCGAAGCATGGAGCATCAAACACATAGAACGTGCTCTAAATGCAGAGGCACATGAAGCAGCTCAAAGCATGATTAGGGAGCTATTTGTGTTGAGGACCAATTTACCTCTTTATCATGGCCGGGAAAGTTTGTCTCAAGAAGAGGAGTTTTTGCTAACAGGAATCATTCCAAAGGACATTCACAAGTCTAAGAAGTATGGCTTTGTGCGTAGAGCATCTAGGTACAAATTGATTCGTGAGGTCTTGTACATGAAAGGGACTGATCTCGTGTTGAGACGTGTACCTTGGCGAGAGGAGCTTTATAGAGTGTTGGAAGAGAATCATGAAGGCGCATGTGGCAAACATTTTGCTCTAAATATCACCTTGCATAAGATCTTGCAAGAGGGGTATGTATGGCCTAGTTTGCACAAGGATGTTCACCATTGGTGTAGGTCTTGCAATAGGTGTCAAGCATTTGGGAAGAGAGTGTTGAAGCCAAAGCTACGAAAAACCATTATGGCGTTTGATGTGTTTAAAAAGTGGAGATTGATGCAATAGGTCCGTTACCTATCACAAGCAGGGGCAAAAGCTATATTTCGACTGCAGTGGACTCTCTCTCTAGATGGACAGAGACTATAGCAGTAAAACAAATCACTGCAAAGTATGTGGCAAAATTTGTGTATGATGAAATATGTTGCAAGTTTGGGGTGCCATTGGAGCTACTTTCGGATAAGGGGCCAAGATTTAGAGCTAAACTGCTAGACTTTTTATGTACGAAGATGAAGATTAGGCACCAGCATACAACTCCTTATTATCCCCAATGTAATGGCTTAAATGAAAGATTCAATGGTGAGTTGGTACAAATTCTTTCAAAAGTGACGGAGTACCAAGGAAAGAATTGGGATTTGGAATTGCCTAGTGCATTATGGGCTTACCGTACTTCGGTGAAGACAGGTACAGGGTTTACTCCATTTCATTTGGTATATGGAAAGAAAGCACTATTGCTTGTGGAAGTAGAGTTGCCTGCGGTCAAGATGTTAGAGAAGTTGCTTGGGCAGTCCAGTGATGCATTCAAAGAGAGGCTCTTACATTTACAAGAGGTTCAACTGGATAGGATGAGCGCATTGGAGCATTATGGGCAGATGCAAGATAGGACTTTAGCAAAGATAAATGAAAAGGTCAAAAGTAAGGGTATCAAGAAACATGACTTGGTTTTGCACTACAACAGTAAGCTGGACAAGACATTCCAAAAGAAGTTTCAGATTAAGTGGGAAGGCCCTTTCAAGGTAGTGGAGTGTTTTCCAAATGGTACATATCAACTGGCTAACCTAGATGGGATTTTACATAAGTCAAGGGTAAATGGATTGCGTCTTAAATTATATCATGCTAGATTGATGATGGTGGAGCAAGATAGTTGTCTGCAGAACAAGTAATGTATGTGAGGGATGAGAAGACCTGTGACGCGGCGGTCTCATATCTCTTTTTGTTGCTGATGCTGATCATGAATGATCTAGCAGGCTAGGGGATGGGCAAATTATGTTAGGAGTTTTCTGGAAGAAGTGATTGCGCATATGTACATACCCATGCATGATGCATCGAATAAAGAATTGCCCATTTTCCAGAGCCAAGTGGTTACGTGGGGCCCACATGTGTACAAGTAGGACAGCATGTACATAGTGCATCGATTTTCATCGTCACCAGTATCAGTGTGTTTTTTCTATAATAATGAGGAGTTGGTAGCGCGTAAAACTTCTTGAGAAAGCTATCCGCGGGTCGACGACATGAGGTAAGCAGGTGCGTCAGATGGCATCCAATGGCGTCAGGAGGTCGAATGGGGTCAATACTTGCACGTGGATAAGTACGGACACAACGTGGGTGTTTTCTTGTGATAATTATGCAGAAAGGTCATCATGAGGACTATATTTGGGGGCCACTTCACGTGGTTGCGGGATGCATTATTGGAAAAAGTTGAGTGCCAAGTGTGTGGATGATGCAAAAAGGTAACAAAAATGCACTGCGTGGCTAGTTTTTGGACTGTTCGGGATCCGTTTGAGGTCAACTAAAAGGCCAAAGGTTCCCAAGGGATAAAGCGAAGTGTGGACATTGAAAAACTTGAGAAAAAGACCAGCAAAACATGGAGAGAACAGGAGGAGCAGCCGCAACTGAGTTTTTGTTGTTTTTGGAGCCTATTTTGGTCATAAACTGCTCATTCGAGGTCGGATTTGAGCACTCTGATATTGTAGACTGGGGTTTTTGACCCCGCAATGGCGCTGTCCATTTTGCCATATTTCTCACTTTTTTCTATTGTTTTGGCTGTGTGAGTTTCTCCTGTGAGCCAAGCCTCTGTTCAAATTTGTGATTGTATCTAGCATATTTCACCCATATTGTGTGAGCTATTTGCCCCATTGGTGTTGGCCCAAGCTCAATTGTATCTAAACATCAGAAATCTTCCTTTTTTGAGCTGAGTTTTTTGTGCGTGTGTGTCTGTGTTGAGTGGGCAAATGGATAGTCTCTCTCCTCTCACTCCATTGGTGTGTTCCCTGTCTCGGCCAAGTGGGTTGTGTAAGCCGAGTGGTGTCCCATAGTGTGTATGTATCATCCCAAGAGTGTGTGTCGGGTCATTATAGAGGCGTTGTGTGTGTTTCCATCCCGCTCACAACGCGACATTGATAACATCTACCTTTCTTAGCATAAATCACTTGTTCTTCAACCGTTATGTATCCTCCTATAATTCCTTGTGCGGCTTTTTCCTCCCCGATTAGCTTAGGTTTTGCAAATGCTTTAGCTTTACCCTTAGATTCATTTTGAAAGTTTTTTTCCGAAAGATTAGAGAAAGATTGGCTAGAAGAGTTACCATTCTTACCCTTCCTCCCGTTCTGTGAGTTCTGAGGAATCTGAGAGGTACTGTGAGAAGACTTGTTCTCCTTAGGCTTTCCCTTGTTGTGCTTCATCTCCTATGCGAGAGCAATTGCTACCGCCTTATTGAGATCTACGAGATCGAAGACTTTGACATCAAACCTAATAGGACCAACTATTGCATGCGTTGGTCTCTCTGCGCCTCAAGCTCTAACTCCAAGGCCGCTCGTCTTTCTTTGCACTCGCAATCCAATTCTGCCTTTCTTTCTTCGGCCGCCAAGCGCGCTTGCTTGTGCTCACGCTCTAAGGCTAACCGTCTTTCTTCGGCGGCCGAGCACACATGCTCGCGCTCGCGATCAAAGGTGGCGCATTGCGCCTCTTGTTGTAGCATCATATCTATCATCGACTTGACCAAAGCCTCCATAGGATTCGGTGCAAACCGTGGCGTAGATGGGGAAGGGGGAGGGTCGAAAAACCCTCCTGGTGGGGAAAATTCCTCTTCGCCACCTCCATGCTCATCACCTTCACGCAAAACATCCATTCCACTTCGGGTGATGACCATACACTGAGATCTTGGGTTCTTAAGTTCACAAGGACTTGGGTTCTTGTGGTTCTTGGGTTCTTGAGTCCTTGAGTTCTTGAGGTTCTTGAGGTCTTTCTTTAGCTTGCAATCTGTCACGTGACACATCCAACCCTATGTGTCCGTGGACAAGTTACAACATGACCAGGGTTCAGTTCAGTTCAGTCAAGTCAGTCTAGAATAGGAAGTGATCTGGCACTTTTGTGAGTCTGTTCGCAAACCGTGCATGTCCAGACACTTAGAATAAATGCATATCCTTTGGTTGCACACAGCATGATCATCAGATTTCCATAAGAACCCATCACGAGCATTTTTACAATGCATGGATCTATTTTCCCTATTTTTGACATTTTTCACTTATTATTTTTTAATGACTTTTGTTGGAAACTAGGTAGGGCAATTTGCTAAGTTTGTATAAATAGAAACCCAGCCCTAGCACTTTCTAGCAGAAGAGGGAGCAGCCCCTTGCTCAACAGGCAACTTCTCAGCAAGACCAACACCCGCACTAGACCTAGCGTTTTCAGCCATCTGAGAACCTAACGTTTTTGCATCAGATCAGCCAGTGTTTTTGCAATTGCAGAATCTTGGCAACAGCAAGACCAGCAGATCCTCTAGCGTTAGCGGATTCCCTCCGAGACAGAATTCAGCCTAGCGTTTTTGGAGCAGAATACAGATTCAGCCTAGCGTTTTGCATCAGACTGATCCTCAGCATTTGTGCAGATCTTCGCGACAAGACCATCAAGAACACTAGCATTTTCAGTTTTCAACAGTCAGTACCCATAGAACCACCCCCAAATCTGCAGATCTCACCTTCCCGCAGCAGATCCTCGCCGCACGATCGGATCCAGCGCAGTTTACGGTTTCAGCACGGAAAACACAGATTTCAGCATCTGCGTTTTCAACGCGTCGTCGTCACATCGTCGCCATCGACATCGTCACCGACATAGAGTCAGAATTCAGCAAATAAAGATTTGCACATTTCAGCCCTTAGCATTTTCACATTTCAGCCCGTCTCGTCGTCGTCGACATCGTCGGCAAGTCCAAGCATTGTAGAGATTTGTGCAATCAATATTAGACCACTCTCGCCATCGAGAGTGGGGCCTAGGAGGGTTTGACAACATTCTGGTGTCGTATTCTTCTCTCTCTATCTCTCAGTCTCATGCACCTTCATTCACAGTGTTCACCACTTTGTTTGTGTCCATTGCACTCTCTCACTAAGGAATGGAAGGCTCTCCCTTCCGTAAGTAAAAGGAACCTTGAGCACAGTTCAGAGCACTCATCTTGAGCAAATTTCAACATTCACTTCCGTTGCACCTTACACAATCTGTGTTAGAGAAGGCTCTTCTCTTACCCGAGCTCTACTCTTCCCTGTGGGCACACCCCTTGGCAGCCTTGTGCTCACACCAAGGTTACTTTTTCCCACCTCACGTCGATTGGCCGGCCACTAAGTGCACGGTCCGCTCTCAATGAGTGAAAATTCAAAAGAGGAACGAGGGGAGGCCAGACAAGCCCTTCTTTCTTGGGTTACCTGTCACTCTTCAACAACACGATTAGAAATCGACACGCCCAAGTGAACTTGGGTTACGTGCAACCGCAACAAGCAAAAAAAATTATTGTGGTTCTTTCCTTGAGTGATACAGAACACTACCAAAGCTCTGATACCAATGTAAGGTGCAGCGGAAGTGAATGTTGAACTTTGCTCAAGATGAGTGCTCCGAACTGTGCTCAAGGGTTCCTTTTACTTACAGAAGTGAGAGAGTGCAAATGATCACAAACAAAGTGAATGACACTGTGAATGAAGGTGCTGAGAGAGAGAGAGAGAGAGAGAGAGAGAGAGAGAATACGACACTAGAATGTTGTTAAACCCTCCTCCAAGGGCCCCTCTCTCGATGGCAAGAGAAGTCTATGCTATTGATTGCACAAATCTGGTACAAAGGTGCTGATGCAAGTTCTTGATGCAATGATGATCTAAGTCAAAGACGACGGCGACGACAAGAACGACAACTGAAAATGCTAACTTCAGGGACTGAAAACGCTGATATGTCTGGCTTGGAAAGCGCTACTATTCTAGCTTGAAAAACACTGCTGTCCTGGCTGAATATCACTGCTGAAAAACGCTGGTTCAATGGGTCTGCAAACGCTGGTTAAAAAACGCTGATGAAGCAGGCTGAGAAACGCTATGAATGCTGATGTAAAACGCTAGTTTTGTTGATCAAAAAGCGTTGGCTTTGCTGACCAGAAAACGCTGGTTTACTGAAGTCTTGCTGAGGAGGAACTATAGAGAGCCTGCTGCAGGTTCTGCCTGTGCTCTCTTGGTTTCTTCTACTCTACTGAGTGACAGCCAGGTTTCTTTTATATTTGCCCTACCCAGTTAACAAAGTCACTTATTAATAATAAGTAAAAAATGGCTAAAATAGGGAAAATGGGTTTTGTGCCCTGTAAAATGCTCATGATGGCTACTGACTGCGATGCTAATGATCATGCTGTGTGCAACCAGAGGATATGCAACTACTCTAAGTGCCTGGACATGCACGCCCTGCGCACAAGCTCACAAAGGTGCCAGAACACTTCCTAAGCTCACCTGAACCCTACACTTGAAGTAGCTTGTCCACATGCACATAGGGTTAGATGTGCACGTGACACCTGTTGTCAGCTGAGCCTCAGCCAAAGCGTCAGGATGCATGCAGGGAGCGGGTTTGGGCACATATCCCTTGCCTTGTTGTTGAGGAGATGCGACAGAGACTTGAGCTTCCCCTCCAGCTAGAGGAGCTCCATGAGGCCCTCGGGCCTCAAAGCACTCTCCCAAGGTAGTTGTCCAAGGGAGGATGGTTTGACTCCCAGCTTTTCCTTTTCCTTGGAGTATCGGGACTTGCTTGGTTCAGATCTTTGCAGCGCATTCTAGTACATTTTGCACGCTGGCGAGATGCCTGACAGCATGAGTGAGGGCATGATTTACCTTATTCCCAAAAAGGGAGGCTCCTTGGACAAGATTCGACAGTGGCGACCCATCACCATCCTCAACTCAACCTACAAAATTCTAGCAAAGGCTCTGGGCTTGAGGATTCACCCACTACTAGAGAGCATTATTCATGGTACCCATACAGGGTTTGTCAAGGAGCGTAGTATCCTTGACAACATCTTTACTTTTTGAGAGGCGTCTGCCCTCGAGCGTCTTGGAGGAGAGGATCTGATGATACTCTTCGATTTTGAGTAGGCTTACGACAGAGTTGCCTGGGACTTCCTGCAGGGCATCTACACAGGATGGGTTTCTCAGATGCTTCGATCAGAGGTGTGTCAACTCTCTACAGGTATGCGCACAATCAGGTGCTCTTTGCCGGAGGAAGAGGGAAACGCTTCATGCCCTCGCGTTCGATCAGACAAGATTTCTCTCTAGCCCCCTTGTAACAGACTTGCACACTCCAAGTCAAGAATCAACCGCGACAGCACCAAATAACCACTTCAAAACAAGTCACAGATCACAATAGATGTACACTGGCCCGGCGGAGTTCCTTGCCTAGAGATATTGGCCCCAAAGACTGGCGCCCCTTTCGGTATTTCTTTTTATATTAATCAGTTCAAAGTACAAGAGAGCGGTTAGGGTTTCACTCTCAGACTCTGCGTCCAGATGCTCTGAGAAGTGAAGCCCTCACCACTTATTTAAAGATACAAAGGATGCCCAAAAGCAGAGCCCCAAAAGCAGAGCCCCAAAAGCTTTTAAAATAAAAAGCATAAGTTCTCTCTCTCTTAGAGAGTCTTTTCTCTTTTTTTTTTTTTAAAAGCAAAATTCCCGTCGCTCATCATTTTCCACAAAAAAAAAAAACAGCCTCCGCGATTTCCGGAAATTAGGGTTTTTGGCAAAAATTAGGGTTTGCAAGAATTTTAGGGTTTCTGCTATCAGTAGCCACGTCATCACTTTGTGACATACCCCCCTCTTGAAAGCATTGTGATCGACCGCAATTACGCCTGCAAAACCGACAAAATCCATAAACCGTCTTAGCAGACACTGACTGTTAGTACCTACGTACTAGGAACACACATCTAGCACATGTACAAAATCGACAGTCACATCACCAGACATCACATGACATTCAACATTCATTCGGATCTTAGACCATGATTTATCGGCAATGTAGCTAGCAATCACATCTAGGTCCAATCGGGACCTCATTGATGTCCGATTGACTAACCCCTATTGCAACCATGTCTATTCGAGATCAATCAGACCAAAATGCTGCAGTCATTTCGGCTATCAGTTCCTGCACTCACAAGAAGTCAAGAACAAATCAGTATCATTATCAGGAATTCCATTTCATAAAGTCATCCAGCAGAATACTGTCAACTCTCAGTATCCCTGAAGCTCAAAGAGACACTAGTGACTTTAGTATCAAAATCGAGGCATCTGTTGACAAGGGAGCGGAGTGACTCCCCTCTTGTGCATCCCACTGCACCAAATCTTCGGCCAAGCTAAATTTCTCGGTTCTGTTTGGAGTAGACTATGCTAAACCAAAACATCAAGGTAAAGTTTCACAATCCGAGGAGTATCTGCTAGGTCCTCCTCCTCCATCCACTTCGCATCAAATGCAGGAAAGTTCTTGAACTAAACCAAGAACCGCCTTCGGACTTTACCTTTCTTCGTATCGTTATGTGCCAAAATCTGTTCAGGAACAAGGATCTCCTCGTTTTCTTCCACTTCGGGTTGCTCATCAGGCACATCACCCTTAACAGGGTTCAAGAGACTCACATGCAATGCATTATGAATCCTCCAAGTATCGGGCAGTTTCAATCGGAAGGAGACATCATTTATCTTGTCAGTGATCTGGAAAGGTCCGTAGTATCGCATACTCAGCTTTGGAAAAAGCCTCTCCTTTCCCTTTTTCTTTCGTAGGCGTTCCTTCTCAAAAGTAAGAGCACCCAATCATCCTCCTTCAATTTCAAGTCGCGACGATGGCGATCCGCTGCCTTTTTCTGTCCTTCTTGAGACTCCTGCAAAGTCTAGCGAACCTTGGCAAAAGCCGTATCCAAATCTCGCGAATATTCATCCGCTTCAAATATCTAATCTTTCGTGCTCAGGAAGGATGGAACCTTCGCAGCACTTTCAACAATCTCACATGGCGTCTTCCCCGTCGAAGAGTGTATCGTGTTATTGTAGGCAAATTCCACCAAAGGTAAGTTCTTTTCCCATTGAGTCTTCTGATCCGAGATACAAGACTTCAACAAATCTAAAATCACTGAATTGGCAATCTCAAATTGCCCGTCAGTCTGCAAGTGGAACGATGACGAGAACTGCAACCGCGTGCCAATGTTCTCCCAAATTGCCTTCCAAAACAAACTCATAAATCTGGGGTCTCTGTCGGAGACAATCGTCTCAGATGCGCCATGTAATCGGAAAATCATCGTGATCATTCTGTGTAATCGGGAGATCAAAAATGAAATCCATTTCAATACTTTCCCAGGGGCGGGTGGGTATGGGTAAAAGGGTGTAACAATCCCTGTGTCATATGCCTATCAAACTTGACCTTCTGGCATACTGCTCACAACTCTTGCACGTCCTTTTTGAGTCACGGCCAAAAGAAGTATCTCTCTACCCCTTTCATGGTGGTAGCAATGCCGCGGTGACCCGTAAAAGGTGGACAGTGGCATTCAGTCATAACCTTATCCCTCAACGGCTGTGTAACGCACAACATAGTCTTTCTCATCAAGTAGCCTTCCCGAAGGGAGTATCCCGCTATTGTCTCCCCATCTCGTATCCGTGTGAAAATATCTACAAAATCTGTATCTGTGGCATATTGATCGACCATATCCTCGAAGCTCCTATGATGTATCGCGGAAATAGCCAGAACCAACGGTTTCCGAGACAAAGCATCTGCCACCACATTCTTCTGTCCCTGCACATGGACAATCTGGAAGTGGAACTGTGACAAGATGTTCGCCCACCGCATCTGCTTTTCCGAAAGCTCCTTCTGTGACAAGAAGTAGCGCAAACTCTGATGGTCTGTAAAGACAGTAAAATCCGCTCCGAGTAGGTAATGCCGCCATTGAGTAAGAGCATGGATAACCGCCAAAAGCTCTCATAGATCTGTGTTGTCATCTCCGGCCTAGAGAACAAACGGCTCTCGTAAGCTATGACATGGCCTTCTTGCATCAAAACCGCACCCAGACTACGACCACAAGCATCACAATATACTTCAAATGACTTCTACAAGTTCGGCAAAGTCAAAATAGGTCTCGTAGTCAATTTCTCTTTCAATGTCCGAAAGGCAGTCACCTCTGTGGGTCCCCACGGAAAAGGTACTCCTTTCTGTGTCAAGGTATGCAAAGGGAAAGCAACCTCTGCAAACTTTCGTATGAACCGCCTGTAGTACGAACACAATCCCAAGAAGCTTCTAACTTCATGGACATTCCTCAAATCGGGCCAATCACAGATAGTCTCTATCTTGGCCGGGTCCATTTGCACTCCTGCTGTGCTGACACAATGTGTCCCAAAAAGTGTATCTTTGTTAGGAAAAAATCACTTTTCTTTGCATTAATCACCAACCTATGATATCGTAATGCCTGAAAGACTTGAAGCAAATGATCTCTGTGTTCTGTCTCATTCTTGGAGAAAACAATGATGTCGTCAAAGAAAGTGCCAACAAATAGCCTGTACTCTTGAAAAATCTTGTCCATCATCCGGTTAAATGTCGCAGGAGCATTGGTTAAGCCAAAAGGCATCACCAAAAACTCAAATAACCCAAAAGTCATCCAAAAAGCTGTCTTGTAGACAGCTCCTGGCGCTATCCTGATCTGATGATATCCACTCTTCAAGTCAATCCTGCTAAAGCACGAGGATCCCTGTAACCTATCAAGTATATCATCGATCCTAGGAATCGGAAATCTGTTCTTGATGGTGATTTTGTTGAGAGCGTTATAATCGATGCACATTCTCCAAGATCCGTCTTTCTTCAAAACCAACAACACTGGAGAGCAATACGGTGAAGTACTAGGCTGGACAAGACCCTTTTCCAAGAGGTCTTTCACTTGGTTCATAATCTTTTCATTCTGTACTCGACTCACACGATAAGGTGGCCGATTCGGTGGCGTGCTTCTAGGTATCAGATCAATGGTTTGATCTTCAGGCCCTTTGAAAAGCAATCGGCTTGAGTGTGGAGAAAAATCTTGGCGTTCTTTTGATCAGGTCAAAACATATTCAACCTTTATCCATCGTTCAGTTCTCTCCCAAAAGAGTGAGTAAGAAACTGAAGTTCATCAAGTACAATCTCTAAGCCCTTCATTTATCAAAGTCGCTTTCTCGGCCCGGTAGTCAACCACGGCGTACTTCTTGTGGTACCAAGGGATCCTGAGTAGAACGTCACTCGCGTGCCCTGATCACCCCTGTCATTGAAAACGAAGTTTGCCAATGCTCGGTGTAATGGCAACATCCCATCCGGGTGCCAGTCGGACTACCTCCGCCTGTGGCATCAGTCTGTCGGGCGTAATTTCCAAATCGAGCCGCCAATTCCAAGTGAAAAGAAGTTGGCCTTGGCTCCTTCAAAAGAGCTTCCTGATCCTTCACTTTGCCCCAAAAGCTGGCAAAGTTTGTACTTTCATTCATTAGATTCGGTGCAGGTTCCACGCCATGTGGTACCAGTTCTGTTTTTCTATCTGCCTTTTCTGCCACGTTCCTCATCTACTCTCGAACTCTCAGGCCTGTCGTCGTCTTTATCATCCTGTTCTTTCTGTGCCTTTTTAGGGCACTTCCCGGAGATATGTCCATGTTCCCCGCATCCAAAGCACATCCCCTCTCTGATGAAGCGAGCTCTCTCCTCAGGAGTAAGCTTGGGTCGTGCATCCTTTTTTTCTCTGGGTTGCTCTTTTTCTTTCTACTTTCATTCCCAGCAGTCTGTTCGGCTCCTTGTGTCATGGCCTCATCTGTGGGGTAGGTCAGACTGCTAGAGTGAATGGCAAAGCCCCGCTTCGCATGACTCATCAACTCCTAAATAGAAGCTGACTTCTATTCCAAGCAGTGATCTCGGATCTTTGTAGGTAGACCCAAGGTAAACCGCTCAATCTGTTCTCTGAACGAGATCTAGAATGAAGAGGCGGGTAGAAAAGAGCTCCAGAATCTTTCACAATAAGCATTGATTGTATCTTTCTTGGTCATCCGAAGATGGTTCCAAGCAGCTCGTATATCTCGTTCATATTCTTGCGTCAACCAAGAAGAAATAAAAAGCTTCTTAAATTTCAGCCATTTAACTGGCGCAGTCTTGTTTAAAAGAAGCGTGGACCACCAAGTACGAGCATTCCTCTTAAAGTAAGAGGCAGCTCTCCGAATCTTGGAGTGCTCTGAACAGCGTCCTCCCGCGAAAGCGATGTCAAACTGCTGTATAAAAGACAAAGCCTTCGAAGCATCTGAGTATCCTGAAAAGTATCAAACTTGATCGAGTGGCCACCTTCCTTAAACTCTCGGACTTTCTTGCTTTTATCTTCGAGAAAGTCATACTGGTTTGCTTTGTAAAAATTCTTCTTGTTCGCATAAAACTTTCCGTCATCGGAATCTGAGCTGTCTATAGACGAGTCCTCAATAGAACTGTCAGTCTCTGGGCGAGATGTAGCCTTCTTTGCCTTTTTCTTGCCCTTTCCGAAGCTTTGTTTCTTGCTTCGCTTTTTACCTTTTTTGTCTTCTTTGCTCGAATCCGAGGAGCTAGAAGAACTATAAGAAGAAGAAGAAGAACTGGGTACTCCTTCAAATCGAAAACGCTTCTTCTGTTTCTTTGCCTTGTCAAAAGTCGACTGACAAGCCAAATAACCTGGAAAGTCAGTGCTTTTCTTCTGCTTTTTGCCGTGCTTTTTGGCTTTCTTTTGCGCGTCAAAAAGCTGAGCAATCCGTGCATCAACCGCGTTCTCCAGTTCCTTCTCCGTAAATTTTCTTGGAGGCAGAAGGTTTCTTGAGAGCGGGTTTCGGGAGTGGTGTTGTGGTTCTCTGCCACTCCATCTGTACCTCTTCCAAAGAGGTCTGGTTCATATATTTTGCCATCTTCGGGTCCTTGGCAAAAATTGAGGATCATCTTTGTTGCATCGCCGATCAACTGGCGACGCTCCATCTCTCGCAGCTCCGCCTAAGTAGGCCAAGGCGGGCCATACTGTTTGCCGGAATCTTCGTTGTGATCCCTGCCCACATCTCCAGATGCAAAGGGAGTCGACAGATCATTGCCTAAAGCCATAGGTGCCGTGGAAAAAAAATTCGGGGATCGGATTTCCCGTAGAAGAGAAATCGGCCCTGCTCTGATACCACTGTAACAGACTTGGACACTCCAAGTCAAGAATCAACCGCGACAGCACCAAATAACCACTTCAAAACAAGTCACAGATCACAATAGATGTACACTGGCCCGGCGGAGTTCCGTGCCTAGAGATATTGGCCCCAAAGACTGGCGCCCCTTTCGGTATTTCTTTTTATATTAATCAGTTCAAAGTACAAGAGAGCGGTTAGGGTTTCACTCTCAGACTCTGCGTCCAGATGCTCTGAGAAGTGAAGCCCTCACCACTTATTTAAAGATACAAAGGATGCCCAAAAGCAGAGCCCCAAAAGCTTTTAAAATAAAAAGCATAAGTTCTCTCTCTCTTAGAGAGTCTTTTCTCTTTTTTTTTTTTTAAAGCAAAATTCCCGTCGCTCATCATTTTCCACAAAAAAAAAAAAAAACAGCCTCCGCGATTTCCAAAAATTAGGGTTTGTAGGAATTTTAGGGTTTTTGGCAGAAATTAGGGTTTCTGCTGTCCGTAGCCACGTCATCACTTTGTGACACCCCTTCTTTCTGTTTTATGTTGAGGCGATGAGCAAATTCTTGACTTCTCAGCAAGTTGGCTTGAGTGGTCTCGAGCTCCCTATTAGGCACATGAGCTAATTGACACTGAGTTTGCTAACGACTCAGCCTTGGACTTGGAGCCTGGAGGGCCAAGAGGCTAATTTGCACAGGTGTGAGCAGGCTTGAGGTGTTTTGTTGTGCATCAGGAGCACTGGTCAACTGGAGGAAGACAGTAGCTTTCTGTGTTGGCAATCCTCCTACTCTTGATTTGTCGCTAGCTGAGGGTTTTAGGTGGATTCCCCCAAGGATTGCAATTCGTTATTTGGGTTGTCAGGTTGGCCTCGACTTGTCCCCTGAGCAGCAGACTGCTCCCCTCCTGTCCATTAGGAGGAAGTTGTTGCATTGGAGCTCGGCACGGCTCTCTTTGGCGGGCAGAGTTGTAGTGGCCAACCAAGTGCTGTTGGCTACTATGTGATACATCACGTCTTGCTAGATCTTCTCGACCTCCTGTATCAACCAGCTAGAGAAGCTAATCAAGAACTTTCTTTGGTCACGACACAACACCCAATTAGCCCGTGCCAAAGTAGCCTAGCAGGTCATCACCTTACCTTGTTCTCAAGGGGGGTGGGAATCATAGACCCAGCACAGCAGAGCAAAGCCCTTCTTGGGAAGTTTGTTGTCAAAGGACTGCTTTCAAGGAAGGAGCCTTGTACGAAGTTGTTCCTTCATCGGCTTCAAGCTCGAGTCCCTCATGCAGGAGGCCCTTGGAGCCCTTCCATCAGGTGGATCTTTACATAGATGCGCAAAGTTGGTTTGAGCAGGAGGTTGGAGGATCCGTTTGCTGCGAGCCTGCTTCAGTCTTGGGAGCAGCTGAGGAGTGGCTTGGAGCAACATCAGCCCACTTGCAGGGAGAAGCGCTGGAGACGGCCCCTTGTTTGGAACCCCATGGTCAACACTCAGAGAGGCCACTTGGTGGATAGTAGGCCTCATGTTTCTTGGGGTCCCATGGCAAAGGGCATAGCCCACACTCTTGACAGGTTTGCTCAAGGAGGCACAGAGCATCCAGCTACGAGGCATGAGAGGGGTGCAGAGCATGTGCCAAGACATTACAAAGGCTATACCACCTGATTGGCTCACCCCTCTAGAGACAACAGCTCCCAGATGGATGGGGGACTTCGCGCGGCTGGAGGTCCTCATCGCAGTTCATGCTTGCTCAGAGTCCGTAGTCCCCATGTTCTTTGTGTTAGGTGCAGCGGAATGAATGTTGTATTTTCTCAAGATTAGTGATCCTTATTGCTCAAGGTTCCTTTTAGTTCTTAGGGAAAGAGAGAGCTTTCCGTCTTGTAGAGTGTTGTGATCACGAACAAAGTGGGTGGATATTGTGCATGCAAGTGAATGAGACTGACACAAGGAGAGAGAAGAGATACGACACCCGAGAGGTTGTAAAACCCTCCTCCGAAGGCCCCACTCTCGTCAGCGAGAGTGGTCTATTCTTTGATTGCACAAAGGTGTACAATGCGTATGCAATGGACTATGCAACTTGGTCTATGCCGATGACGACGACAGTGACGATGACGATGATGACGATGACGACGACGACGACGATGGCTGAAATCTGAGATCTTCTAATCGCTGAATTTCGGGACTGTTTCGGTGGCTGAAAATGACTGTTTTGGCTGCGTTTTCTTGGCTGAAAAATGAGGTTTCTTAGGGCTGAAAACTGATGGTCTTTACGGGCTGAATCTGCTACACTTTAGGTAAATAATGCCCGTCTTAATTTGCTGCTGAAATCCAAAAACGCCAGGGGCTGAAATTGGTCCTTCTGTCGCCGGGGTCTCTGCAAATGCAAAAACGCTAGGCTGATCTGCTGTGTCGTGATGACGCCGGGGCTGATCTGCTATGCACAAATCGCCAAGGCTGATCTGATGCAAAAACGCTAGGTCTTCTGTGGAGAAAACGCCAGAGTAGTCGCGGGGGTTGGTCTTGCTGAGAAGTTGCCTGTTGAGCAAGGTGCTCCTGCTGCCTCTTCTGCTAGAAAGTGCTAACTTGGGTTTGCTTATATATTAACTTAGCAAAATTGCCCTACCTACTTTTGTTGGAAAGTCACTTAAAAATAATAAGTGAAAATCCCAATAAATAGGAAAATAGGCTAAATGCACTGGAAAATTCCCCTAACTGATGCTAATGGATTTTGATGGGAATTCCGATGATCATGCTGTGTGCAACCGGAGGATATGCATCTATGCTAAGTGACTGGGCATGCACGGTCTACGAATAGACTCACAAAAGTGCCAGATCACTGCTAATCTAACTTGATCGGAACTGACTGAACCTTGCTATGGTGTAGCTTGTCCACGGACACATAGGGTTGGGATGTGTCACGTGACATCCGCTCCTTTTCAAAGTGAGGTACTGGTACCGAACTGTATAGCATCAAGGGAGATCGCCAACAGCATCCGGAATCCTGGAAGGGACTCTTTGCCGACCCACTCTGATGTGTGGGTCATGTGGTACTTGAACTTCATAAAGGTCTGCAACGCTTGCTTCAACTTCGTCTAGAGTCCTGCTTCTTCGTCTTCAAGAATCTCCATGGCTGAAAATTCCTGAAACCATCTCCAACACAAAACCATGAACATACCCATTCCATGTAAAGTGAAGGAAAAAAATATTGTCTTTTCTAACGACTGTGTATGCAATGTAGATGACCATAGAGACAGAGTGACAACCCGTTCATCAAACATGCAAACAATGCGATCGAATGTTTTCCGTTTGATCGAAATCAAGCAACTGTGGCAAATAACGATGGAAATGCCCATGCTTGGTGCTCATGCGATCATGTGATCTTTCGGAAACTGTCATGCCAAGGAAGAGACATGGAATGTGACTTCCTTACATACAAACTTTTCAACTTTTCATGAACAATCCGCATACATTCGTGCTCATCCATGAGAGAAACGTGCTCAATATACAATATGTCATGCCTAGGAAAAGGGATCACATAACGATGTTGACTAAAATACAAGAAACCTTCACGAATGAAACACTCGAACAATGCGTGCGTATCAATCATGCAAACACATAATACTTCCTGTGATGGTTCTTGAGACCTAGGCACGAGAGCCAAGATCTGTTCTTCCTGACGGAGTTCTTCTTGAGTGGGTTCTTTCTGAGGGGGTTCTGTTGACCTAGGCTCGAGAGCCAACATCGCTCCTTCGTGATTGATCGAATCTACAACGAGGTTATCTTCGCTAGAAAAAGCATCTACTAACACATCCATGTGAACAATCACGTCATCTTCATGCAACTCACATGCTTGTGAGCAATCACATCTTGATCATGCAAATCATCATGCTTGTCAATGGCATCCAAATCATCATGCTTAGCAATATCATTCAAATCATCATGCTTATCTTTGTCATCCAAATCATCATGCTTCACACAATCAAGCAAATCCTGTGTATCCTGCTTTGGAGAAGAAGAGACTGAGACAGTCTCCTTTCCGTGATTCTGTGCAAAGTACGCCTGTACTTGAGAAAAAAATCGCAAGAACTCTTTGTTTTGTTGGTCGCTCTGTTCTTGTATTGCTTTTCTTTCTGCTTTGTCTTTTGTGTGTCTACGATCCATTTCTGCTTCTCTTGCTTTGGCTTCCAAGCATGCTTGCTCGCTCTTACGCGTTATGGCTGCCATTCTTTCTTGGGACTGACGCTCTATGGCTGCCATCTTTTCTTCGTAGTCACGCTCTATTTCTGCTTTTCGTTCGGCATCTCTTGCTTTGTCTGCTAACTTCTTGTCAACCATCCTCTTGTCGAAAGCCTCCATAGGAGTTAGTGCAATTGGTGTCGTAGATGGGGAAGGGTCGGAAAAACCTCCTGGTGGCGAAAATTCTTCTTCACCTCTCTCATGCTCATCACTTCCAAGCGAAGTATCCATTCCGCTTCGAGTGATGACCATTCTGAAGTCGTGGGTTCTTGTGGGTTCTTGGGGGTCTTGGGTTCTTAAGTTCACGAGGAACTTGGGTTCTTGGGGGTCTTGGGTTCTTAAGTTCACGAGGAACTTGGCTTCTTGAGGTTCTTGAGGTCCTTGATTCGTGAGAATCTAGGGTTCTTGAGGTTCTTGAGTTCTTGGGGTCCTTGATTCGTGAGAATCTAGGGTTCTTTAGGTTTTCTTTCGCTCGCAAATCGCGTTGGAGAAGGATCTTCTCTTCACCTGAGTTCTACTCTTTTCTGCGGGTGCACCCCTTGGCGGCCTTGCGCTCACACCAAGGTTGCTTTTTCCCACCTCACGTCGATTGGCCGGCCGCTAAGTGCACAGTCCGCTCTCAATGAGTGAAAAGAGACACAAGGGGAGGCTGGACAAGCCCTTCTTTCTTGGGATTCCTGTCACTCTTCAACAAAACACGATTAGGAATCGCCACGCCCAAGTAAACTTGGGTTCGTGCGATCGCAACAAGCAAAAAAAATGCTTGTGGTTCTTTCCTTAAGTAATGCAGAACACTTCCAAAGCTCTGATACCAATGTTAGGTGCAGCGGAATGAATGTTGTATTTTCTCAAGATTAGTGATCCTTATTGCTCAAGGTTCCTTTTAGTTCTTAGGGAAAGAGAGAGCTTTCCGTCTTGTAGAGTGCTGTGATCACGAACAAAGTGGGTGGATATTGTGCATGCAAGTGAATGAGACTGACACAAGGAGAGAGAAGAGATACGACACCCGAGAGGTTGTAAAACCCTCCTCCGAAGGCCCCACTCTCGTCAGCGAGAGTGGTCTATTCTTTGATTGCACAAAGGTGTACAATGCGTATGCAATGGACTATGCAACTTGGTCTATGCCGATGACGATGACGGTGACGACGACGACGACGACGATGGCTGAAATCTGAGATCTTCTAATCGCTGAATTTCGGGACTGTTTCGGTGGCTGAAAATGACTGTTTTGGCTGCGTTTTCTTGGCTGAAAAATGAGGTTTCTTAGGGCTGAAAACTGATGGTCTTTACGGGCTGAATCTGCTACACTTTAGGTAAAGAATGCCCATCTTAATTTGCTGTTGAAATCCAAAAACGCCAAGGGCTGAAATTGGTCCTTCTGTCGCCGGGGTCTCTGCAAATGCAAAAACGCTAGGCTGATCTGTTGTGTCGTGATGACGCCGGGGCTGATCTGCTGTGCACAAATCGCCAAGGCCGATCTGATGCAAAAACGCTAGGTCTTCTGTGGAGAAAACGCCAGAGTAGTCGCGGGGGTTGGTCTTGCTGAGAAGTTGCCTGTTGAGCAAGGTGCTCCTGCTGCCTCTTCTGCCAGAAAGTGCTAACTTGGGTTTGCTTATATATTAACTTAGCAAAATTGCCCTACCTACTTTTGTTGGAAAGTCGCTTAAAAATAATAAGTGAAAATCCCAATAAATAGGAAAACAGGCTAAATGCACTGGAAAATTCCCCTAACTAATGCTAATGGATTTTGATGGGAATTCCGATGATCATGCTGTGTGCAACCGGAGGATATGCATCTATGCTAAGTGACTGGGCATGCACGGTCTACGAATAGACTCACAAAAGTGCCAGATCACTGCTAATCTAACTTGATCGGAACTGACTGAACCTTGTTGTGGTGTAGCTTGTCCACGGACACATAGGGTTGGGATGTGTCACGTGACACTTTGAGATCGAGGGAGAGGGTCGCCTACACAAAGTCTCATTAGAGGATCCACAGGTTGCAGAGTGCTCTTTTCAGAGGATACGAGTAGTTGGCATTTGTGGGAGGACTTGTGTCATAGATCTTAACCCAACAAACCTTGAGACAAGCCACTGGAGGCCTTGGGCTTGGGAGAGAGTCAGTGGGACCCTTGAGAGTGGTTTTGGAGAGACCCCTTCTCTTTAGTCGATCACCCTGGGATCCCCTTCTTTCAATACACTGTTCGACTGGGGCGCCACATCCTCACAGCACGGAGAGAGGCACGTCTTGCTGCAGCACTTCATTGGCAGGAGGAGGGGCTCACAACTGAGTTCTTGTCAGGCTTTTGGGAGCGGTTGTGAAACTCCAAACAACCGAGGCGTCACTTTGTTCCAGTGGCTAGTTGCACACAGAGCTACAGCATTGGGGAGCTAGTTGGAACATAGTGGCCTTTTGGTAGCCTGTGCAACTTGTGACCATCCTTTGGAGAGTCAGCGTCATTGTCTGTGGGACTGCCCATGGCACAGCAGGTTTGGCTTCGGGTTCTTCGATTGGAACCAACTCTTTCCACATCACAATAGCACACTTGGAGTACTGCTGCCTGGTCCACCCTCACGGGCCTGGGCGCTACAATTTGAGCTATCTTCCACCAGCACAATGAAAGTGATCAAGGGGGTCGACCTACACTTCAACCTGCTACAGAGCTTACCCCCCAGGAGTGGTGCAGTGAGAGAGGTGTGTTGCAAGCTCTTTTGTGGCCTGACACTCTGGTTCATTTGGCGGGTCCCTTGCTTCCACATCTTCAAGGCTCGCTCCGTCCCACTGGCAAAGACTGTTCGCGACTTTTGAGTGCAGTTGATCCATACTCTCAGGGATCAGTTTGAGAGACTCCAGGGCAGCTCCGACCACATGAGGGAGCACAGAGAGGCCTTCCTACGACTTTGGCGCCCAAGGCCTTTCTTCACCCTGGTGCAGGGTGCGCCCAGAAGGCATTACCGGCCACCTGTGTGGCTCTTTCCTCCTCCCCTTTTGCAATTTAGCCTCATTGTACATATTTGTTTACTCACAAGGAGAGTCTCCCCATGCTTTTGATGTAGCCCTCTCTAGTAACTAATAGAAGGATCTTTTTTTGGAAAAAAAAAAACATGATGAGGTTATAGGGCAAAACTCAAGGTTTATGATTTGAAACTAAAACATGACGCACATGATTCACTTCCCACACAGAACTAGTTTTTCCCCTCTTGCAAGGGTGTTACTATGTAGTACATGTACGCGTTACCTTGAAAAAGATAATATGTCAGTTGTATCCCATGAGATATTAATAAATCTCTATGATCACACCTAGAGGCTAGAGCCCATTTCACGGAACCTTGACGAGAGCCGCTGAGGAAGGTAGCGACCTTCCCCAAGGAGTAGTTCTGAAGACTGGGAGGAGGTGAAGACCCGCCATTAAGTTCTTGCAAGCAAGAGAACATTCCCAAAGACCACAAAAAAGAAAAAACAAACTCTTTAGTCGTCAATCATTCTTGCCATAACAAATAATCAACAACAATTTTCAGTTCCATTGTTCTTAAAACTCCATATTCTCAGAAAAATTCTCTCTATGATGCTCCACATCTAAAATTCAAAGCCAGACAAACTCAACTCCAAACTTTTTCAACAGAACCTTGAAGGCCTTCACTAAAGTAAGTAGACTAAATGCTCTGAGTCTAATGTATAAAAATGAACAAAGCCCAGCTGTTGCAAAATGGCTGAGAAAAATGGAGCCTTGAGCAGTTACTAGCAAAATCATGCACAATGACTACAGCTGTGCTAGTCGCAAAAGTGACTGAATTTGAAGGGAAGGTGACAGGTTGCACAACAAGTAATCATTGACCAGGCTCCAAATTCGCATTAATGTTTGAAATCTTTCTCACCACAATCTAAAACACAAAAGCTCTTGGTTGTAAAGAACACCACCAGAGAAGCTCAGCTTCTCAAAGCAAGAGGTTTTTCGATACTTCTCTTGATTTGACAACAAGACTTGTGTTTTCAACATTACATGTTCTAGATAACGGAGTCTATCTTTCCGAACCCCTTGCTTGGGGCCCTTTTAAAATTACACAATGAAGGCTACACCAGAAAGTAGGCTCTATATGAGCAATGAGCATTGCCCAAAGAACCGCATCAAAAGGAGAGGTTGTCGTCACATATTTCTAAAATCATCTTGGACCCACCTCCCCTCAGCTGACTGTGTGCAGCAAAGGTTTTATCAATACCCTTTGCCACAGGCGAAGATAGCTTGACAATACAAAGATCACTTCCTATGGTTTTTATAGAGAAGGAGATTATCATCCAGAAATTGCAGGACAACATTTCCTGGTAGTGAGAAACATTGCCCATTCTTGCAAGAATGCACTACACATCTGATTCGCACACGTTCAATGTGATCAAAGCCCAAGCTTCGGGTAGAAAATGCCTCAACAAACTGCTTGATAACCCGGCGCTGGACAGCCACATGTAGATTCCGGATCACTTCAATCTTTAATAACCTTCCATCAGTCCCTTCATAAGAGTGGGATGATTCTGCTTGCTTTCTGATGCTCTCACAAAGATTTTCTACAAAATCATCCTCAGCGCTCACAATCTCTGCCCACCTACTTAACGATTTGTCAATAGTAGCTTGAAAATTTTCTCTCAAAAAGGGAAGAAGCTGGTGCCTTATCTTGTTCCTTCGTATGCCCATCAAAAAGTTGCTGGGATCAGGCCATAGAGGCAGCCTTTCAATGTCACAAAACTCCCTTATATCCTTCCTACTGACGTCCAGAAGGGGTCTAACAAGAGAAATTTGCTCAGGCTCAGAAAGCCTTTCCCCTTGCAGATGACTGTCGACAAACTCAATAGAAGTTTCCTCATCAGGTATATTGGATGAAATACTTGCATTTGCACAAATCCATCTTTTCCACGTGAGAGCTTGCAGCCCATGAAGCCCTGAACCTCTAAAGAGATTGTGGAGTAGTGTTTCTACGCGATCACTGGCAGTGTGAGCAGTGACAATAGCAGAATAGCCATGAGAGCTAGCAATCCTACACAGGACCCCGTATCTCCACGTGCGAGCTGCACTCTCTCCAGTTACATCATGTGTAGCCACTGCTTGATAAAAATCAAGCTTAAGGTGAGCGGCGATCTGGGCCACATGTGAAGCTTGGGATCTTGACGATGAAGACCACTGATGATCACAGTGGGCGATGCCTAACTTCCAGCCCCATGTAGCTTGAAGCTTTTTTAACAAAAAAATGAGAGAGACAGAATCCTGACCTCCTGAAACGGCAACGAGGACCTTTTGCTCGGGTTGAAGGAGATATCTTGTCTGCAACGTATTGCTGAGTTTCGAAAGAAGGCTGGATTGTATGGACCCATAGCTTGGCTGACGAGGGCTGCAAACGCCAGGTTTGGGAGAGCTCTCTTCTGATAAGATCGCGCAGATACGTACGGAACTTCTGACACTTTCTGTCTCCTCTCCCCAACACCTTGCCCTCTGGATAGAGAAAGGTGACGATGGAGGTGCGATATGGAGATCTGCACTCCTGCAGCCAAGCATCTCACATTTCGCTAGTAGGCAAGGGTTCGATTCCAAGTTACGTTTTGGCCTATAGATACGAATTATACCCTTCGATAGAGCTTGTCCCAATTTTCTTCCTATTTCTTGAAAGGGGGTGCACTCAGTAGTACACACACTCTTTCTTATCCTCTTGATAATACCTTATGTAGGCCCTTGCGACATTTCACCTTATTTTCATGTTTTGTCGAGACTTTCTTGCATCCCATCAAGTATGCGTTTTAGAATCCCACTCTATTTTGATCATGACAATGCCCATATAGCAAGCAAGCGAATATTGTAGGTTATTCAAGCAGCTCGTGCATCCTAGATGATGCGGAATGGCATGATCTACCTTCACTCTTTATCTTTCACTCAAGATAGTACCCTCTCGGTCACTCGCGAATGCCGCAAGACTTGTCTCGCTTAGAGACGTAAAAGCGGTCAATAGTCAAACACGATATTTACATTTTGTGTTAATATCAAACTCTTCTCATTCACCAATCTACAAACTCTCACATCAAGAGTCTCGACGCCTTTCCAATTGTCTCACGAACTTCTTTACATCTTTTGGGTGAACCCAACGCAAAACCAATTGGGGTGAGGGTTCAAAAGCTTAATTCAAATCTTCATAAAGGCCATTCAAGCTATGGAAGACCAAGGAATGTGCTTGGATGCAAACATAATGCAGATGTTCAAGCCTTTGCCATGTTTATGCAGCAGCAATAAGCTATTGAAAGGAGGGAACTTTCTTCAACCAAAGCCCTTCAATAAGTGGTGAATAAAATGGATCAATATAATAGTAGAAATCTATCCAAATACTTGAGGAATTATGTTAAAGAAAGGGGCTAAGGTTCTAAGTTCTCACCAACAAGACTATGCACATGTAAAAAAAGAATTATGGGGAGTAGTCACAGCATTGAGATGTGACAAGGAGTACTGGATAGAGGCATCTGTGGTAGTAGAAACTGATTGCTTGCCTCTTCTTGGAATGATCACAAATGCTCAACTCCCAACATTGCAATGTTGTGATGGATATCTTACATCAAGTCCTTGAAGTCAAATGTTCAAACACATAGTACGAAAGGATAATCCAATGGTAGATATGTTATCTAGAGCAAGGTATGAAGATGAAGAGAACATGGATATTGAGGTAGATGATGTAGGTACAAAGTTTTATACCATTGCACATGCAATAAGTGATGATTTGTGTCTGGCAAATTCACTTGAGATTTTTTTAGAAGATATGTATGAAGGTGATTGGCTACTTATTGGTATTTGACCACGTTGGAAAGGCAAAAAGATTGATCAGAACAAGAATTTAAAAGAATATGAAGGAAGGCTTATGGATAATTTCTAAGGAATGGCTACCTATGGAAGCATCGAAAGGAGAGGAATGGCACATCACAAAGAGTTGTGTGTGATAAAGAGACTCAAAAACACCTTATCAAGGAGTTCCATGAGAGTCTATTGGAGGTGTATGGGCCACCTGTCAAATTCAAAAAAAGATATCGGTGGAAAGGCATGTATAAAGATGTATCATGATTTGTGGAAACTTGTGTTAGTTGTCAAATGTATTCAAATGTAAGGCATCGTGTGCTACAAACGGAAGGCATGGTTGCCCTGCAAAATACGTAAATAACATGTTGCAATCCATGAAAGCACGAATCGGCATACCTGGCACAAACCCATAGCGCGTATACAACGCCGTACTCGAACAGATAGAGAGACAGATCGGTAGAGAGAGAAAAAGAGCCTGCAGACGCACCTCCTAAAGTGGAGTGCTACGTCGGCACGGCGAGAGATAAGAGAAGAGGAGAGAAGAATAGACACGAGCACTGGGTGCAATCTCCCCCTGTGCAAGAGTCACCATTTCCCTCTTGCACGTATTTGTTTTATAGATTTCTTGAATGGTCAAATTGGTTACAAACTGGCCGGCAGGTCATAAATGGCCAAAGCTCATAAAAGAGCACTTGAATAATAAAATGTACATGATTACAAATACATTCGCATAGGCCAAGCTGAGTCTAGTCTTTTCCACCTATCAGCTGCAATAAATAATAAAATGTCAATTCTATAACATACCTCTCTGTTGGAAAGCAATTGTCCTCAGTTGTGAAGATAAAAATCTGCAAACAATACTTGTCAAGAACAATGATTAGAAATCTGTATCAAATAGTAAAAAATTCATAAAATCAACCAACATTGCTTATGCCTGCCATCATCCACATACTACCTATTCTAGTGTCCCATACCACTAGAATAAGCAGTATATGTCATACCCTGATGAATCAAGATATCATTGGTCACACTCATCATCAATCTCATAATGTCAAGTCTCATCACATAAACACTGCCATAATAATCACCAAATACCAAATACCAAATCCCAATCCAATTCCAATTCCACAACATAAGTCCAAATCCAAATCACTTTCATTCTGTACTCGGGTAACAAAATCATACCAGTTGCAGTGGTGGCCAGCCACTGTAGCATGATTTTGTGATCGGTGTTGCCTCATCCGACGAGTCTACACCAATAAAACGTGCTGCCTAAATCGGCGAGTCTGCACTAATGCTGCCTAAATTGGGGAATCTGGATTTACCCTTGTGAATCTGTAATTTTTTGTGTGCTGCCTAAGTTGGTGGATCTGCACAGGTAACTGGTGTTGCCTAAATCAGCGAATCTACACCAAGATGAGCATTTACACACTGCCTAAATCGGCAAATATGTGTTCATGTGACCAATGGACTAGACAAGACATAAAAAGATAAAACACGTACTACATGTGTGACACCACATTGGAGTGTAGTTGAATAGCAAAGTACTTACAAATTGTTATTCACTAACTCAAAACACCGCGACTCATATGAGTAGGTGCATAGCTTAATGCCGAATCCTCTCAATAGAATTTACATGCAGTGCAAGCACAAGGCAGATCTTTATGGATTCTTAATTTCATATGCCATAAGAATATGTAAGGAAGTAAAAGATGTTTTCCCTTTCAAATTTTCCAAAAATATTATCTCTATTGCAAACTGCTTGACTTTGTGTCCTTAAATATATGCACCAACAAAAAAGATATACGTACCTGGAGGTGGTTTGAAGAAGTAACTAGTATCCAAATCGTCAAATGCTGAACAATTTCTTGAAGCAAAGGTCAACAGTAAAATTCATCATTTGAGTAATGTTATGCAAGTTAGAACAAACCAAGTACAGATGCCATAAAGTTCAAATCGTGCAGATGGACGTCAGATATCGGTGAGGTGGATTGTATATGTGAGTAAGTTTTTAACCCATTGATTGTTGTCACAAGAAAATTAGAAGCTAGTAAAAATTTCACCAGTGGTATTGAAACTAGCTAAAATAGCAAAACATGGGCTAGATTCCATGCTTTCATGAAGTAAATCGGCAAAGTTTTATAAGTTTTAGTGTGAATACTGGAAAACCTTTGAGTTGCGACCTAAAAACAAACAAAAAAAAATCTTTAGGTGTGCTTTTTGGCAAGCCCTAACTCGATCAACAAACATTGCTATGAGTACTCTGATCCAAAGAGAATTGCTCATGAAAAATTTCGTAGGAAATGCTTTCGAGGGTCATCTTTGAAGGGATACAACAACACGAAAATACCAAGAGATATAGCAGCGCTTATTGCCACCTTAAATATAGACACACAGATCTCACACCACGTAGCCACGAACATTAACTACGTCAAGCTATGAAAGACCCTATAGAACACTCACAATATGTGTGCGTGTGTGTGTATACGTATATCATCGAAGTTGATGAGTGAGTGTGTGGGGATGGCAAGAGGTCATCGACTTCTTGTGAGGTTGGGGACAATCGAAGACAAAAGTAGGGTCCGTAGCTTGGTTTCGGTATTGATATCAATAAGGGTCCAAAAGTAAGGGGGAGAGGGGGGGAAGAGAGATAGAAATGAAATGAAATGTTATATTAACAGTCTTCAAAAGACAAAATTACCTATCATCTTACTACGTACTATTTAAGATAGGGAGATAAATGAAATTAAATGCTATATTAACTGTCCTCAAAATGCCAAAATGAAATATGAGGCCAAACTGATACAATCCTTGTGAATCTAATCCAATGTTTGGAAAAAAAAATAAACGCTAAAAGGAACATTTACTAAGGATGACGAGCTGTTCCAAAAAGTAGTGCAACGATCGCTCACCCATATCCGCTAGTGTAAACAGTCGTCCAGGGGGAGAGAGAGAGAGAAATAAATTCAATAGAGAGTTTATGCACAATGACAAATATAATCATGGAAAAAAAATCCTGTGTGTTGATTATCGTGCGTTACTTTGCTACCACGGGAGCGTCTTGCAGAAGGCACATTGCCAATATGTTGGGCATGATTGATGATCGAGGATCGACTTTGGTAATCATCACGATAATTCGAGTGAGACTGGAGATTAAATATACGTATCACTTTTGCTTGTGTGTGGGCCGATGTCGAACGCGTCTTAATAGATGTCCCAGAACAATTCAAAGAGTAGGTCGCAAGGATTGAACTGACTAGTGTGGAGCTCTAAACCCTAAGAGTTATGGAGTTATATGCCTATGAGATCACCTCGAGTGGAAATGATCCCAAAAAAATTAAGCAGCAAGGGTTTGTGGGTTAGTAAAATCAAGACAGCTTGGAAGTGAATGGCAGAGTGTGGTATTGAGGATCATTGGATAATTTCACCATGACATATCCCCGTGTCTCGCCTTGCCTTGTAGTTCAATGGTGTGACATCGTGGCGAGAACTTTGAACGAATGTTGCTGTTGAT
The DNA here is from genome assembly GCF_014529385.1 of Adiantum capillus-veneris. Classification (NCBI taxonomy): domain Eukaryota; kingdom Viridiplantae; phylum Streptophyta; class Polypodiopsida; order Polypodiales; family Pteridaceae; genus Adiantum; species Adiantum capillus-veneris. Next base: position 78,914,543 of record NC_140950.1, on the reverse strand, counting down.
TCATGCACGGTTTTTGCATTGACCATTGACATCAATGGGATCACCTATAGTGAAGAAAATTAAAGTGTCTCTTTGTCTATCATATTGAAAAGTGTGACGAACATGCCCCCTCTTATTTAGAGCCCCCTTAATAGCTTGCTTCATAGAAAATTGCGTGGGCCAAGAATTGATATCTCATTATATATTGATACTAGTAGTGCTTGAAGCTGTGAGAGCTTCCATTGCTACCCATTTTCCTGCAGTCCCTTATTTATGACCCCATTGCAATCTCTTATGGCAGCGGGTGCCACCAACCCAGCTCGATCCCTCATGCTCTGCAGATTGGCGACAGTGACCTCGATCATGTGAACCCTGATGAGCTCGCTGCCTCTTCTTCCCGCAACTGGTATTCCTCCGCAGTGGTTCCTCTGTCTTGGCTTCCTGTCGAAGCATTAGGAAGACCGTCCTTCATTAGCATGCGTATAGCTCGAGAAATGCATATGCTTGCACCCGGAAACTCGGCCTTGTCACCCCTCATGCTGTCGCTGAGTCTACGTACGATGAAGTTTGTCTTGACCCAAATGCAGGATCTTGAAGCATACTGGCAGAGCCATGATTCCCTGCTTCTGGACTTCAAGTCCTCAGAGCCATTTGAAAGTGTGCATGGTGGCTGGGTCCAGGAACGAGGAGTGAGAACGAGAGAGAGAGAGAGAGAGAGAGAGAGAGAGAGAGAGAGAGAGAGAGAGAGAGAGAGAGAGAGAGAGAGAGAGATGTTGTTTAGTGGTTGCATGGCCGTTCAAAAAGAGAGAGAGATGTTGTTTAGTGGTTGCTAGTGTAAGGTAGGAGCTGGGAGCTGAGAGCGTAAAAGCGGCGCAAGGATTCTCAGCCGCAGAAGTGATCGTTTGTGCCAGTTTGAGAGGCCAAGGTTGGCAGCCGATTTTGGCTTGCATGAGTAGTAGGTGGTTGGAAAACTAGCAGTTTAGTTGGCGAAATTGTTGGCGGCCTCAGCCTTGCATGGAGAGTGTTGTACACGAGGGGTTGATGGCAGCTGAGGGTTTGCAAGCGGAGAGAGAGAGAGAGAGAGAGAGAGAGAGAGAGAGAGAGAGAGAGAGAGAGAGAGAGAGAGAGAGAGAGAGAGAGAGAGAGAGAGAGAGAGAGAGAGAGAGAGAGAGATGAGCACGCAGGCAGGCGGAGGATAAAGGGTGGCTAAACAAAATAAAAGCGCTGCATGCAGTGGACAAGCGGCACAGGAAAGGTGTGTGTGGAGTGGCTTGGTGGGGATGGTTGGTTCCCAGGAGAGAGAGAGAGAAAAAAAATTGGCGGCCGCATTATAGCATGGAGGCGCCATTTTGAGGTCAATGTTGTGCATGCAGACCCTAGTAAACTCGTCGAAGAGTGGTGGGCGCTACTGGCAGCAACAGCGAGAAAGAGGGAGTGCGCTTCGTTTGCAGGTGGGCAAGTGGGTGGTTGGAAGATGAGTGGCAGTAGTGGCTGAGGACGGTTGCATGGTTACGCAAAAGGCCAGTTGACGTCGCTTCTCAGAAAGGCACGAACGGTTGGTTTCCTGCAGCTTCAGTTCGCATGCGATGCGAATGAGTGGTGCAGGTCGGGTGGTGTTGCATGCCAAAAAAACGCTTGTCGAGACATTTTTCTCACTTCGTTACCTACCAGACACTCCCTGTGTTGGCGTTGGACAAAAGTGCCCGGCATTGTACATGACTGCTAGATGTGATCGACAACACTGAACTCAGACTGGAGCGGCAATTAGGGTATCATGGCTAAATGACGATGACGTGCGCAAATGATCAGGGCTAAATGACGATGAGTTCGACACCTTAATATTGCATGACGGTGATGCCTAGGCTGCAGTGAAGCCATGAGATCATTTGCTACTGCCAAGTAACATGTATACAGGTCGAGTAGGTTGCGCCCAAGCCAGCACTGGTGGCTGTTCCCTTTGCCTACTGCCGTCGAGGGGGAGAGAAAAATCGCTTATCTTCACACTTCTCTGCGATGTGTCTTGCCCTCTTGCGCCACCTGTTGTGGAGTATGCTTCCATTGTCGCTTGTTAGTAAAGGGAAGCTCAAGGGATTTTTCCCTTGGAGAACAATCTCATCGTGAATTCAGAGGACAATATAATACTCATGCATGCCCCTTGGCAAGCGGCATAGGTGCTAACGATTGTGCTTATCTCCTCGTCATCATCCACTCCACGATCAAGTTTGAGCACAGCTCAAAGGTTCACTCGGGATCCTTAATCTTCCTCTGCCTCTATTCTTGTTTACATTCAACTTTTCTACGACCTTAAAATTTCTCCTTGTAATCCTATAATGTAAACTGTCGCTAAGCCCTCTTGAGTAAGATTCCGCTCTGCTTAATATCGACCTACTGAATGCTATGTATTATTCCTCTTTGTCGTAACTAATCATCTCGACATGATTTTTAGTTTAATCCATGTTTTTTTTGTGTTTAATTAACACAACATTTACATTAACAAGCACTAAATTATGGCGATAAAGAAGGGACTCTCTTAAATTTCAACCAAAAAAAAGTAATTGCATCATGCAATCAACATTAAGTGAAGCAATTAGCAAAATCTGCAAACATAAGAAAGAAAAATCACTTAGCTGTTGCTTCTCAGATTGTTCAGTCTGGGAGCGTAGCCTTCGCTCTGATACCACTGCTACAAACGGAAAGCATGGTTGCCCTGCAAAATACGTAAATAACATGTTGCAATCCATGAAAGCACGAATCGGCATACCTGGCACAAACCCATAGCGCGTATACAACGCCGTACTCGAACAGACAGAGAGACATAGAGCGGTAGAGAGAGAAAAAGAGCCTGGAGACGCACCTCCTAAAGTGGAGTGCTACGTCGGCACGGCGAGAGATAAGAGAAGAGGAGAGAAGAACAGACACGAGCACTGGGTGCAATCTCCCCCCGTGCAAGAGTCACCATTTCCCTCTTGCACGTATTTGTTTTATAGATTTCTTGAATGGTCAAATTGGTTACAAACTGGCTAGCCGGTCATAAATGGCCAAAGCTCATAAAAGAGCACTTGAATAATAAAATGTACATGATTACAAATACATTCGCATAGGCCAAGCTGAGTCTAGTCTTTTCCACCTGTCAGCTGCAATAAATAATAAAATGTCAATTCTATAACATCGTGATGGGTTGCACCCTAGCTACCCATTGGCTATGCATTACAAATGTGTAGTAGATCTTGTTACTATGCCTTTGCGTATGTGGAAAATGCGTTACATTGTGCTTGCAAGAGAGGATTTGTCCAACCACGTAGAAGGTTGTCCTTTGAAAACAAAGAGCAATGTAGGGGTATGCAAGCTTCTCTTGGAAGATGTGATTTGTTATTATAGATGTGTTGGAAAAATAGTTGTTGACAAGGAAGAAGTAGATGTTGATTGTTGGGTTTGTTGGTCTATGTACGACCGACCGTCACTAACTCCCATCATTAACTCACTTATGCTTTCTTTTATCGAACTATATGGATAATACATTACGAGCCATACACACTATCTTGACATAGTGTGTATCGTGTAGGAGGTCAAGGCTCACCCTCACTTGTGTCTGCGTGCTCTCTTCTCTCTCGCACTCTCTCTTTCCTCTCCTGCACACGATCCAACAATTAGTATCAGAGCGTTGGCTTCGCGACAGATGGAGTGCTACAGAGAAGTGAGCTCTCAGCTATGGTGAGCTCATTTTCGGTGGAAGCTTGAGATTCCTGAGTAACCACCAGATCTGTGCTCATGGAAGCTTGAGGGACATTCCCAAGCTTGAGAGGAGGGTGTATTGCAAGTGTGTATGCTTTTTTGCAGTCATACTTGCACGAAGAATGCAGATTTTCATTTCTGAAAGTCATTTTTCGGGCTCCAAAACAATGTTTTTTGAGTAACTTTTGCATACAGATTTGGATTTATGCAAGGTTAGGGTGTAACCTAGGGCTTTGGCACGCTCCAAAAGCAATGATGATGTCCATTTGGACTGATTTTGACCTTTGAAATTTTTGCAGCATCAATTTTTTATTGTGTGTCGAGGATTCCACACATGGTTTTCTCTCGGATGTGAGAGTGGGATTGGCTGCAAGTTTTCTCACAGGTGGGAGGATACAATGTATGATCTGTGTGGTCAGATTCTCAGAGAGTTGGTAGCACTTGTTTGAGGTCCACTTGCGGCCACATACAGGAGATGCAATAGATATCTTGCGGTTGCCGATTTGTCTTGCTGTTATGCGAGACACTTGCAGTACACTTTGACACCTTTCATGCATATAGAGGGCTGAAATTCTTAGCCATACATAGCTTTATAGGTGTCATATTTTTGGCAGTGGTTGCACCTCAAATTTTGGTCATTTATGCGTCAGTTCTTGGCATAGTTTTCTCGACATCAGACAGACACAGGTTATCTTCTACGAGCATTTTGGCAATGATTTTGGAGCTTTATGCACACAGGTTTCATGCATTGATAGCTTGGTATGCTTTATGTTCTAGGTCATTAGCAGGCTTGCTTGACTAGTCTATTTTCTGCACAGTTGGTTCCAGAGTTGGGACTTGATGACCTTTCCTGATCTGCCATATGCTACGGTTGTTATGTACATCATTGGCATGCTCTTTTGAGGGCGTTTCTTTGCAGGATTTGACCATGATTTTGGTCTACTCCTAGAGCTCATCGGGCGGGAGTGTTTTTGGCATATTGCTTGCAATTTTTGGTGTATGTTTTGCGCATATCCTATGATTAGCAATGAGGATTGTACGTTATTTGTGGATACTGTCATAGTACGCTTTTGTGGAGACATATTTGGCTTGTACGGCAGTCCCATCCATTTCTGAGACTTGGTCCGAAAGATAGTCATTTCTGAGACTTGGCTATACGTGTTACCATATACATGTGGTAGTGATGTGTGTGAACACACTAGGACCGTCGAGGCATTTTTTTCCCTCTTTAGGAGGTTTTTTTCCCCCATGTATTGTATATAGGCCCATCACTCTAGGGCTATCTTTCTTTCCATTGCACACTAAGTAATACACTCTATTGCGTGCCTTGAGCTTCCTTCATCTTCTCCAAGCCGTGTGCGTTTCTCTGCAACCCTAATTCCAAAAATTGGTATTAGAGCAGGTTGCATCCTCCGAGGCTTAGTTGCCAGCAGCTCCAGTACACGCCTGCTCATTTTCTCCGATTTCAATGAGCTTTAGTGAGCATTTGCAGGTAGACAAAAAGTTTAGGAGAGCTCATAAAGCCTAGTCTGCTCCGATTTTTGATTCCGGCTCATTTCGGCCTCCATTTCTACTATAGGTAGTATTGCACATGCTATTTTGTCATTTTGTTCAGAATTTTTGTCCGTGTTGTTTTTGTCAGGACAAGGGTCCTACAGGGCAAGGCCCAACCTAGGGGGTCAGGGACCTAGGCCAAGGGCCTGGACTGGACCAGTGTGGACTGGGGATCCGCTTAGGGCAAGAGCTACGAGCTAGGCCTATATAAAGGGCGGTAGGGAGGAGGATCCTATGTCTCAGTTCCCTAGGCCTTACATTGGTATCAGAGCTCAGGGGGAGGGGAGAGCCATGGAGGAGGGGGGAAGGTCTTTCTCTCTCTCTTGGTCTCCCTCTCTCGCATGTTCTGTCTCTCTATCTCTCTTTTTCATGAGAGCTTCCATGGCGGGCTCAAGAAGCCGTGGGCAGGAGCCCTTAGCAGGCGAGGACGGGACCCGTCAGCATGCTGGACCGATCGTGTGCAAGCACCCCTAGCAGAGGAAGCAAGGCAGGTCGAACACCTCCAAACGCGTCGCGAACGGGATCTATGGGTTCGTCCTGCCCTGCTCCTCCTTGTTCGACACTACGGCCGCTCAATTCGGGCTCTGCAGCGCATGGTCGCGGGTTCTTTTCCTGCGCAGGCGGTAGAGAACGCCATAGCTTCAAAGTTGTTTTTGTTTTCACACGAAAAACGCCCTAAGGCCTTTGGCCTTGGGCAAATTAAATTTGACTAAGGGAGGCTACCCACGGGCCAACCCCCCCCCTCGTAGCATTGGCATGAGGAAAGACCATGGCATCTCGACGAGTCCGCATCTGCTCATGATTTCAGCAAATCAGCAAAACTATCGTACTGCAGAACTAAAGACGTAGTAGTATGACAGAACTTCAAAGGTGATCAAGGGGCTATTGCAAAATCATGAGACTATGGAGTGTGCACAAACACGGTATTTTCCTCAAATCAGACTGCATGCAGCATGCATGTTCGCGTGTGGCCATGCGATTGCTTACCAAAGCATATGCAAAACCACGAATTTATTCTGGTGGAGTACATTAATAATGAAGCAAGATAGCACGACTATCTTCACGATCCATTATCGCTCTTCATGTACGGCAACGCATTCCCAGCGAAGCCTTGCAACCAACCTCCATGAGAGTACATGAGGGCAAGACAAGCTTGAAGTTTCAACATGGGTTGCAAGGATCAGGGAAAAAGCTACCCCATAGGCCATGCAGCTACCAAGGTCAGTCGGCACAAGTCAGTAATGAGGTATGCATTTGTTTTTGAAATTGTTTGGCAAATTGTTCGAACATGATAAATGATTCTTGTCCCAACAAGACTGTTGTACAAGATATCAATATCCATTCATTTTCATGGTTTTGCTAGCATGCATGATCGTCATTTGCACATGCAACTAAATTAGGTGTATGCTGCATTGTTGCTTTACAATTTACATAACATTTCGGGTAAGCAAGGCTTGCATTGCCTTCTCACAAGGCTCGCATGCAATCGAAGGGAGTACACTTAAAGCACTCCGAGCACACGCACGGCTTGTGATAATTATTTTAAGCATTACAATTTTATTGCATACCAGGGACCAATGATTCAATTACTCATTCAACTCAAGCATGGCTTGAGTACCGACCGCCTTGATCTGAAGCACGGCTCATTAGCGGTTCAATTTGATGATAAAGCATAGTAAATTTGCAATTTTTTTGGTATCTCAAGGAGACAGGCATCGCCTATTTTTGGACTTGTTCAAGGCAGCAAGTTGCTCGGCATGGCCGACTCCTTCTTACTGTTTCTTGCAGCTGACAGAGGATGCTTCCCACACAGTACTGGTCAATTTCAATTGACATTGCTCGACACGATCGCTTCTTTCTGTTATGATATCTACAGCCACATCCGTTGGCTATCAGCTTTCTCTCGCGAACCAGAGTGGGTTATCATCTACATTGGAGCGAGTTTTTCTTTTGACATCTCTAGCCACCTGGTTACAGCAGGACGACCAGGTTAGACTAGATCCACTTTTGTTTATTTTTCCATGTTTACACATTTCAGTTGGAAAATATTGTCGGTTGTGTAAAGCAAAGTGCTTTAACAACTTTACATAAAGCAAGGCTTCTCCCTGGTGCCAAGGTACTTGGAATCACGAGCAAGGGCACACAAGCTTGAAAAAATTGTGTGCAAGGCACTAATGGTTTTGGCTCTAACGTTTGAGGCTATCACTCTCGCCAAGGGCATAAAAATCTGTATGCAAGACATGCTAACCAGGTGGCATGAATTCCACCGCTTCAGAGATTATGCTTCCGCTATCACACCAGACACTTTGTCCCGGACAAATTACATTCTGGATTGTTTAAATTTTTGGTTGCTGTCAATGCACAACACCACTAAAAAGAACCTAAAATTTCTACTAGATTCATTGGCAAGGTGCCCTATTCAAGTCATCCCCATATAGTCACGACCCATACACGGTAGATGGTCAAGATGTGACTTGTGTTACCTCTCGCGATGCGAGCATCATATGGTCAGATTGTTGCATGCTTATAGGATAAGCTGCAAATCAGGCATAAGATGCCTAACAGCACACATTCTGGGCACACACTCTAGAAATTTAAGGGAATTTCCTCGGCCCAGCATGCTCTTCTTCTCTTTCTTTTTCTTAATTCTCTCAAGAATAATGAAAACTTTTTCAAAGTCTTTTGATACATGTTTTGTCCGTAAGTCAGCCTGAGCCAAGGTGCTCTAACTCTCAACTAACACGTGGCTAAGATGCTACTCAAATTAGTCTTCATCGGTTCGTCCGTTGAACACTAGTCTGCATACTGGCTATGAGCCACACTGGCTGACAGCCACTGTTAGGCCAAGAGTAAGACCTAACTATTGGCATTCTTTGGATAATTATTTTCAAGATCTACCCAGGGAAGTACACATCGACATTACTGGACAAGCAAGAGTCTTGTCACTACGGATGTCTAGGGTGTCATTTTTTCCACTACATGTTTTCAGTGTGACACTCAAGTTGAGTTTTTTATACTCTTCAACTCACAGCAACTGAGCTCTACAAGGAAGTACCGATGCAGCAATCAGTTGCGATAGCATGGCTGTCCATAAGAGCTGGACAATTCACTTGTGTGGATTTCTTGCTCTCTCTATAGCACCAGGACGTGTCTATGGACATACTGTTTTGGGGTAAGACCCGGTGGGTGATTGTTACATCACCCCATAGGCATTAAGGATCACAGTTTGATCTGCATTGAGGATCACAGTTGATCTCTCCCAGTTATACTTTCAAGAAAAGAATTCCGCAATCTACCAACCGCGGTAGAGGACGGACACACTTTTCAAGTTGATTCCAATCATTCTGTACACGGTTGACTATGTTGGTTACCGTTATCTGCTAGTTGAGCACTTTCTACAAAGAGTCTTACCAAGGGGTTTGACTACGTAGATTCTAATCCAAGGGCTTGGATTGCAAAGGCAGCACCCAGGGTTCTCAGTGTAATGTTGTTTGTTTTTTCAGGTAGGGGACGTGCTCCTCTCCATTTGAATACAGGTAAGTGTACATTACGTTCAAATCTCCAGGTACGCATCTATTGATTTGGTGTTATTCCATTTTTAGTATGCTTTGCTTGGTTTTTCAAGACGTCTAAGTACGCTTGAATGTTACAGAGCCATGCCAAGGGCATGTCGGCAGAAAGTATTTTGGGCCAAGTGTCCAATCTATCTTTATGTCTTATGCTGTTACGAACCTACTTGTAGGGTTCAATTTGGCACATGTTGTCACATGGGATACAACACGGTCTAGGAACTCAAGGAGTTCGGTTTAGCCAGTGTGGAGAAAGATAATGAGGGTCCCTCTCACTCTTGTCGTGGAGTGTTTTGCAGTTCCTCCACACACAAGTACATCTTGTACTTGATGGATGTCGCTTTTTCGGCCGTCCTTCTTTGAGACATATTCCACATGTGGTGAATATGAGTCTCTGGGACTGACACTGGCGCCTAATTCTCAATGATGTGTCGTGGCGAAGTTCCTACGTGTTGGTCGCATCCATTTATTAGACCATTTGGAGCACACCGTATTAGGAACAATTTCAATGGCCAGAAATTGTCGAGTACTCAGTACAGATTTGTTGCAATGACAACTGCTGTGAAACCACCTTAACGGAGGGTCGTTTCTACATATAGCCAAGTATGATAAGTTATTGAGAATGTCTCATGGTTGGTACCTAGGTGTGATTGATCTTTCACATTCTGTTATGGTCTGACTCTTGTTGAAAGGCTTTCACTTGCGTACCGTGGAAAGTCTCGTCATGGAATTGCGGTTTGGATGAATTTGTGTTAAATGCATGCACACTAGGTGTTATGGGCCCTAGTGTTTAACACTGATTTATTTGGAGCGGCATGCCAATTCATGGACTTTTATTCTCTCTGCATCTTTCTGCACTGCATGTGCAATCTCTTCTGCAAATTTATTATGAGTTTACACCCTGCCATACAAGGCGCTGGCTCAGGATGGGTGTCGATGGTTGGACGGTCTAAACTCTAGGAGCTTACTCCAGTCCACCCGCTTTCTACCTAGTTGGTTGTCTTTACTCCATATAAAATGTATGGTTGGATACTCAATGATTGAGTCCTACTTTACCGACAGTCAGGGAAGACTGTCTGTAAGTGGTTGGGGAACAACACCTCTCTCTTACTGCTGCTATTCATCTCGTGTTGGATGGGCAACTTACAAATATTGCTTTTGCTAAAGGATCTACTAAGAGCATACGTTAGCACAACGCATTTCTGAATAGATGATTTTCTCCCTATTCTAGAATTTGCTTAAGTACGGTTTTCAACTTTGAACACCTGTTGTGGTGGGGTTGGAGATTGTTTCAATAGTTTCATACGTCAAGGACTTACCAGGTGTGCTGACAAAGTATGTTGGCAAGTAACCTTCATTAGGGATGAATATGTAGTTCTTTGAGTTCCAAACTATTCAGAATTATAACAAGAGGACACTCCCTATCTATGAACTTTTCAAGATACTCACGCGAGTAGGAAATCTGGCTCACAACTGCATGAAAAGTTACGCCAAGGTTTCCTTGCATTATTACAGTACCTTCAGAAAGTCTGAAAAATGGTTATGCCTTTGGACAAATCTTAGTTGTGGTTACTCCTTTACAGTACTCAAGTGAGTTATAAATGGAGTTACCATTTCAACACAAGTGGTTGCAAAAAGACAACAATGTTGAAAATCACGATGTTGCTCTTGGTTTCATTGAACCTCCTCACTGCACCAATTATCGGTCATACAGACAATTGACTCACGTATGGGACTTCAATAAAGAAAACATCAGTATCCTTAAGAAGATATTACTACTTGTGTTTTCGAGGACGAAAACTCTTCCTTAAGGGGGGAGTAATGTCATGACAAGGGTCCTACGGGGCAAGGCCCAACCTAGGGGGTCACGGACCTAGGCCAAGGGCCTGGACTGTACCATTGTGGACTGGGGATCCGCTTAGGGCAAGAGTTACGAGCTAGGCCTATATAAAGGGCGGTAGGGAGGAGGATCCTATGTCTCAGTTCCCTAGGCCTTACAGTTTTCTGCATAACAGGTGCCTTACAGTCTTCTACGGTTTGTGCTATATAGCACGTGTTGTTCCCGCTTCATTTCTCCTCTTTTCAGGCAGTTTTCACATCAGTTGCAGCATTTACCATGGCTGACAACAACACAGATGTGTTCAAGATGTTTGCTGCTGAGGACAGATTAGTTGCAACATTTACCATGGCTGACAACAACACAGATGTGTTCAAGATGTTTGCTGCTGGATGGGGACAATTTACCCTATGTGGGCTTACATGATGCAACATGTTCTTGTGTCAAAAGGCGTCTGGAATATTGTGCAGGGCATTGATGTACGTCCTGGTTCTGAGGGTGTAGGCGATGTTGAGGATGTGGCAGGTCTTGCTGCAAGGATTGTTGCTATAAGAGTTCTTTTGCCTACTGTAGAACAATCTTGTTTTGATGTAAAGGATGTGCAAGCTTATGCATTGATTGCATTGTCTGTGAAGCACACCATTGTTCCTCACATTCGTTCAGAAAAATCTGCAAAACAGGCTTGTGATATTTTGGTTGGTCTTTAGTCACAATCAGGCTAAAATTGCTTTGCTACGTAAAGAGCTGGAATCGAAGATTATGTATGAGGAAGATGATATGGACACTTTCCTTGTTGGTGTCAAGGATATCAATGAGCAACTTATTTCTGTGGGTGAAGTCATTTCAGACAGTTCCCTATTGCAGAGACTGTTGTTGATACCTTACTAGATTCGTACCAGACTTTTGCTAGTACTTAGAGACTTATGACCCAAGGAAATCCTGAAGTTGTCAAGTTTGATGCATTATGCACATTGCTGTTGCAAGAGTCACTTTCCAGAAAAAACAAGACTAGATAGCTTGCAGTTGAACAAGCTTTTATTGCTTCTCAAAGAAAGGGTGGTAACAGCAATGCAACCACTTCTTATGGTTCTGCTACAAGTGGCAAAACTTCTGTTCCCAATGCTTCTACTGGCAGCACTTAGTCTGGAAATTCTGGTGATAAGGGCAAAAAGAAGGTGTGTTGCCATTATTGTAAAGCTAATGATCACTTGATCAAGCAGTGTCCTAAGTTGAAGGCTAAAGAGGCTAAGAAGAAAGAGGGTGGTTCCACTGCAAATGTTGGTTCCACTACAAATGCAACCAATGTTGAGTCTTCTGTGAAAGGAGACTTTGATGTTGATGTTGATGTAGAATGGGCTTTTAGTGCAGAGTGCACTTACAATCCTAATGTCCATGATGCATGCATGTCTGTTGCTGTAGATTCACACGTGTGGTATTTCGACAGTGGTGCTACAAAGCACATTACCCTCATCGTGAATTGTTCACCTCTCTTGAGTCTGTCCCTCATGGGAATTCAGCCACTTGTGCCAACAATGCCTCTTATCCGGTTCAGGGAGTTGGAAAGATTGTGCTTACTGCTGTAAATGGCAGTTTTTTCACACTTGTTGATGCACTTTATGTACCTAGGATCAAGAAGAATATTTTGTCTATATGTGCACTTGCTAGACTGTTACCATATACATGTGGTAGTGATGTGTGTGAACACACTAGGACCGCCGGGGCATTTTTTCCCTCTTTAGGAGGTTTTTTCCCCCGTGCATTGTATATACGCCCATCACTCTAGGGCTACTTATCTTTCCATTGCACACTAAGTAACACACTCTCTATTGTGTGCCTTGAGCTTCCTTCGTCTTCTCCAAGCTGTGTGTGTTTCTCTGCAACCCTAATTCCAACAATTGGTATCAGAGCAGGTCACGTCCTCCCGGGCTTAGTCGCCAGCTGCTCCAGCACACGCCTGCTCACTTTCTCCGATTTCAGTGAGCTTTAGCGAGCGTTCGCAGGTCGACAAATATTTTGGGAAAGCTCAAAGAGCTTGGTCTGCTCAGAATTTTGATTTGGGCTCATTTCGGCCTCCGTTTCCACTACGGGCAGTACTGCACAGGCTATTTCGTCATTTTGTGCAGATTTTCTGTCAGTGCCGTTCTCTGCATAACAGGTGCCTTATAGTCTTCTACGGTTTGTGCTATATAGCACAAGTTGTTCCCGCTCCATTTCTCCTGTTTTTGGGCAGTTTTCACATCAGGTGCAGCATTTACCATGGCTGACAACAACAACACAGATGTGTTCAAGATGTTTGCTGCTGAGGACAGGTTGGATGGGGACAACTACCCTATGTGGGCTTATATGATGCAACATGTTCTTGTGTCAAAAGGTGTCTGGAACATTGTGCAGGGCATTGATGTACGTCCTGGTTCTGAAGATGTAGGCGATGTTGAGGATGTTGCAGGTCTTGCTGCAAGGATTGCAGCTGTTAGAGTTGTTTTGCCTACGGTAGAACAAGCTCGTTGGGATGTTAAGGATGCGCAGGCTCATGCATTGATTGCGTTGTCTGTGAAGCGCACCATTATTCCTCACATCCGTTCAGCAAAATCTGCAAAACAGGCTTGGGATATTCTAGCAGGTCTTTATGCAAGCCGCAATGAGGCTAAAATTGCTTTGCTGCGTAAAGAGCTAGAGTCGAAGATTATGCATGAGGAAGATGATATGGACACTTTCCTTGCTAGTGTCAAGGATATCAATGAGCAACTCATTTCTGCAGGTGAAGTCATTTCGGACAGTTCCCTTGTGCAGACTGTTCTTGATGCCTTACCAGATTCCTACCAGACTTTTGCTAGTACTTGGAGACTCATGACCCAAGGAAATCCTGAAGTTGTCAAGTTTGATGCATTATGCACATTGCTGTTGCAAGAGTCACTTTCTAGAAAAAACAGGACTAGGCAGCGTGCAGTTGAACAGGCTTTTATTGCTTCTCAAAGAAAGGGTGGTAACAGTAATGCAGCCACTTCTTATGGTTCTGCTGCGAGTGGCAAAAATTCTGTTCCAATGCTTCTGGTGGCAGCACTTCGTCCGGCAATTCTGGTGATAAGGGCAAAAAGAAGACGCGTTGCCATTATTGTAAAGCCAATGATCACTTGATCAAGTCGTGTCCTAAGTTGAAGGCCAAAGAGGCTAAGAAGAAAGAGGGTGGTTCCACTGCAAATGCTGGTTCCACTACAAATGCAGCCATTGTTGAGTCTTCTGTGAAAGGAGATTGTGATGCTGATGTTGATGCAGAATGGGCTTTTAGCGCAGAGTGCACTTACAATCCTGCTGTCCATGATGCATGCTTGTCAGTTGCTGCAGATTCACATGTGTGGTATTTCGACAGTGGTGCTACAAAGCACATTACCTCACATCGTGAATTGTTTACCTCTCTCGAGTCTGTCCCTCATAGGAATTCAGTCACTTGTGCCAACAACGCCTCTTATCCAGTTCAGGGAGTTGGAAAGATTGTGCTCACTGCTGCTAATGGCAGTTCCTTCACACTTGTTGATGCACTTTATGTACCTGGGATCAAGAAGAATCTCTTGTCTGTATCCGCACTTGCTAGACTTGGACTTGTAGTCAAATTTGTGGATGACAGATGTACAGTTCATGATCTCAGTTTTGGTGATGAAATTGTTGCATCTGGGCTTTTGTGCCGTGGGCTGTATAAGCTCACTTTGTATGACAAGTGTGGACAAAATTTTGCAAATGCTGTTGCAGATTCAAGGGCTATTTCAGATGCAAAACTTTGGCATGCACGTTTTGGTCATCTGAATTTTGCCAGTTTGCTGCGTTTGCAGAAATCTGATATGGTTGCTTCTTTGCCGCCTCTTGAAGCACCTATCAAACATGTTTGTGAAGGCTGTATTCTGGGTAAAATGCAGCGTTCTAAGTTTCCAAAGGATGGTTCAGTTAGGGCCACATGCAGGTTGCAGCTTGTGCATAGTGATGATTGTGGGCCCATGCAAACTCCGTCCTTGGGCAATTACCTGTACTTCGTGACTTTCATTGATGATTACTCCAGGCATGCATGGGTATTTCCGCTTAAAGCGAAGTCCGAAGTTTTTATATGCTTCAAACAATTTTTGGCTATGGCTGAAAATGTCTCAAAATGTACTATGGGCACCCTCCGTTCCGATCGAGGGGGGGAGTATATGTCTCATGAATTTAATGCATTTCTGGCTAGTCGTGGGATAAAACACCAATGTACAGTGCCTTATACACCTCAGCAAAATGGTGTTGCTGAGAGGAAAAACAGGTCACTAACAGAAATGGCACGATGTATGGTCAAAAGTCAAGCTTTGCCGCATTCTTTTTGGCTTGAGGCCATCATGTGTGCCACTTATGTACTTAACAGGTGTCCTACGAAAGCTTTGCAGTCTATTACTCCATATGAAGCATGGCATGATAGAAAGCCTTCTATTGAGCACATGCGTGTTTTTGGTTGTTTGGCATATGCTTTAGTGCCACAAGTGCAGCGCAGAAAATTGGATGATAAGGTTGTCAAATGTATTTTTGTTGGTTATAGTGCTGAAAGCAAAGGTTACAGGTTGTATCATCCGCAAACAAAACGTATTCTGGTTTCAAGGGATGTAGTGTTTGTGGAAGATTCTGTTCAGCCCTTGCTGTCATGTACTAGAGACAGTAATGTAAGCTCACAGGACATTTATGACACTTTGTTGCCTCTTTTCAGTGGTGGAAATACGAATGTAAGTTCCAATGAGGCAAATGTACAGCCTATGGGGGTTTCTGAAAATGTTTTAGAACAGCCTATCACTGATGCAGATGTACATGATGTACTTGATGAGGAAAGGGCTGAAAATGAGCAGGCTAGAGGTATGCCAAAATGGCTGGTGCACACTTTGCGTGACAGTAAATTGGATGCAACTTTATCTAGTCGTACTCGTTCAGGCTCTCGCCATGCATCTTATGCATCAGATTGTTATGCTTTGGCTGTGTCTAGTTTACATGATGTTGAGGAGCCTCTGTCTTTTGATGAAGCACAAAATTTAGAAAATTGGATTGCTGCCATGAAATCAGAATATGATGCACTTATAGAGAATGACACATGGACTTTATGTGATTTGCCTCCTGGCAAAAAGGCCATTGGTACAAAGTGGGTTTCCAAGTTGAAACGCAAGCCGGATGGTGAGATCGATCGCCATAAGGCTCGACTTGTTGCAAAGGGTTATGCACAACAAAAAGGCATAGATTATGAAGAGACTTTTGCTCCCACTTGTCGTATGACTACTGTGCGTTTTCTATGTGCATTGGCAGCTCATTTTGGTTGGGATGTACATCAATCAGACATTGTTACTGCTTTCTTGAATGGTAACATATTTGAGGAAGTTTATGTAACGCAGCCTCGCGGTTTTGTCATAAAAGGACAAGAGGACAAAGTGTGCAAATGTAAGAAGGCTTTGTATGGGTTGAAGCAATCTCCTCGTGCTTGGTATGAGAGAGCTGACACTCATTTGGTTAAACGAGGCTTTCGTAATAGTCCAGCAGAAAGCACATTGTATGTAAAGCGTGAGGATGATGTATTTCTCATTGTGGTTCTTTATGTTGATGATTTGCTGATCACTGGACCAAATGAGAGACATATTGCTGAATTTAAGGCTGATTTGAATGCTACTTTCAAGATGAAAGATTTGGGGCTGTTGCATCATTACTTGGGTATACAGTTTAAGCAGTGTGATGGTGGTATTGCCTTGTGTCAGAAAAGTTACATAGAGACATTGCTATGTAAGTTTGGACTTGAGGATTGCAAACCTATTGCCACTCCCATGGAAACAGGTTTGAAGTTGAGTCTACATGATGCTGGCGATCCTGCTGATGTCACTCTTTACCAAACTGCTGTTGGCTGCCTCATTTATGTATGCAACACGAGGCCAGATATTCAGTTTGCAGTCTCGCAGGTCAGCAGATTTATGCATAGCCCAGGGTCTAAGCATTGGCAGGCTGTCAAGAGGATTTTCCGCTACCTTAGTGGCACTTTACATCTTGGCTTGTTTTATCCCAAGGGGGGATCATTGCCGCCAGACTTACATGCTTTTTCAGACTCAGATTGGGCTGGTTGTTTTGACACGCGAGTGTCCACAAGTGGTTTTTGTTTCATGCTTGGCAGTTCATGTATATCATGGTTGAGCAAGAAGCAACCTACTGTGGCCACTTCGAGTTGTGAGGCTGAGTACAGGGCAGTCTTCACAGCTACGGTTGAGTGTGTATGGCTCAGACGCCTTATGGCTGACTTGGGTGTTGGACAGGACACTGCCAACACTATCTACACTGACAGTCAGAGCGCATTGGCAGTTGCGAGGAACCCAATTTTTCATGCTCGCACAAAGCACATTGAGGTGCATTACCACTATGTCAGGGAGAGGCTCTCAGCAGGAGAGATCAGCTTGGCTTATGTGCCAACACAGGACAACCTTGCAGATCTTTTCACAAAGGCATTGTCTCGTGAGAAGCTTGAAGCTTTCCGCAAAGCTTTGGGCTTACTCCCCTTTGTGGACTGATCCTGTCCTCAGGGCATGGCACTTCCCTTTACTCATGTGCCAGCTCTCGTTCACCGCATCACTCCAGGGGGGATTTGTTACCATATACATGTGGTAGTGATGTGTGTGAACACACTAGGACCGCCGGGGCATTTTTTCCCTCTTTAGGAGGTTTTTTCCCCCATGCATTGTATATACGCCCATCACTCTAGGGCTATCTATCTTTCCATTGCACACTAAGTAACACACTCTCTATTGTGTGCCTTGAGCTTCCTTCGTCTTCTCCAAGCTGTGTGTGTTTCTCTGCAACCCTAATTCCAACATAGACTTGGACTTGTAGTCAAATTTGTGGATGACATATGTACAGTTCATGATCTCAGTTTTGGTGATGGAATTGTTGCATCTGGGATTTTGTACCGTGGGCTGTATAAGCTCACTTTGTATAACAAATGTGGACAAAATTTTGCAAATGCAGTTACAGATTCAAGGGCTATTTCAAATGCAAAGTTTTGGCATGCACGTTTTGGTCATCGAAATTTTGCCAGTTTGCTGCGTTTGCAGAAATCTAATATGGTTGGTTCTTTGCCGCCTCTTGAAGCACCTGTCAAACATGTTTGTGAAGGTTGTCTTTTGGGTAAGATGCAGTGTTCGAAGTTTCCAAAGGATGATTCAGTAAGGGCCACATGCAGGTTGCAGCTTGTGCATAGTGATGTTTGTGGGCCCATGCAAACTCCATCCTTGGTCAATTACCTTTACTTCGTGACTTTCATTGATGATTACTCTAGGCATGCATGGGTATTTCCGCTTAAAGCGAAGTCCGAAGTTTTTATGTGCTTCAAACAATTTCTGGCTATGACTGAAAATGTCTCGAAATGTACTATGGGCACCCTCCGTTCCGATCAAGGGGGGAGTATGTGTCTCATGAATTTAATGCATTTTTGGCTAGTCGTGGGATAAAAACACCAATGTATAGTGCCCTAGACACCTCAACAAAATGGTGTTGCTGAGAGGAAAAATAGGTCACTCACGAAAATGGCACGATGTATGGTCAAAAGTCAAGCTTTGCCGCATTCTTTTTGGCTTGAGGCCATCATGTGTGCCACTTATGTACTAAACAGGTGTCCTACGAAGCTTTGTAGTCTATTACTCCATATGAAGCATGGCATGATAGAAAGCCTTCTATTGAGCATCTACGTGTTTTTAGATGTTTGGCATATGCTTTGGTGCCACAAACACAGCGCAAAAAATTTGGATGATAAGGCTGTCAAATGTATTTTTGTTGGTTATAGTGCTGAAAGCAAAGGTTATAGGTTGTATCATCCACAAACAAAGTGTATTCTGGTTTCACAAAATGTAGTGTTTGTGGAAGATTCCGTTCAGTCCTTGCTATATGTACTAGAGACAGTAATGTAAGCTCACCGGACATCTATGACACTTTGTTGCATCTTTTCAATGGTGGAAATACGAATGTAAATTCCAATGAGGCAAAAGTACAACCTATGGGGGTTTCTGAAAATGTTATAGATCGGCCTATTACTTATGCAGATGTACATGATGTACTTGATGAGGAAAGGGCTGAAAATGAGCAGGCTAGAGGTATGCCAAAATGGGTTCTGTATACATTGCGTGACAGTAAATTGGATGCACCTTTGTCTAGTCGTACTCGTTCAGGCTCTCGCCATGCATCTTATGCATCAGATTGTTATGCTTTAGTTGTGTCTAGCTTACATGATGTTGAGGAACCTCTGTCTTTTGATGAAGCACAAAATTCAAAAAATTGGATGGCTGCCATGCAATCAGACAATGATGCACTTATAGAAAATGACACATGGACTTTATGTGATTTGCCTCTTGGCAAAAAGTCCATTGTTACAAAGTGGGTTTACAAGTTGAAACGCAAGCCGGATGGTGAGATCGATTGCCATAAGGCTCGACTTGTTGCAAAAGTTATGCACAGCAAAAAGGCATAGATTATGAAGAGACTTTTGCTCCCACTATGAATTTTCTATGTGCATTGGCAGCTCATTTTGGTTGGGATGTACATCAATCAGACATTGTTACTGCTTTCTTGAATGGTGACATTTGTGAGGAAGTTTATGTAATGATGCCTCGTGGTTTTGTCAAGAAAGGACAAGAGGACAAAGTGTGCAAATGTGAGAAGGCTTTGTATGGGTTGAAGCAATCTCCTCGTGCTTGGTATGAGAAAGCTGACACTCATTTGGTCAAACAAGGATTTCGTAATAATCCAACATAAAGCACATTGTATGTAAAGCGTGAGGGTGATGTACTTCTCATTGTGGTTCTTTATGTAGGTGATTTGTTGATCACTGGACCAAATGAGAGACATATTGCTGAATTCAAGACTGATTTAAATGCTACTTTCAAGATGAAAGATTTGGGACTGTTGCATCATTACTTGGGTATACAATTTAAACAGTGTGATGGTGGTATTGCCTTGTGTTAGAAAAGTTACACAGAGACATTGCTATGTAAGTTTGGACTTGAGGATTGCAAACCTATTGCCACTCCTATGGAAACAGGTTTGAAGTTGAGTCTACATGATGTTGGTGATCCTACTGATGTCACTCTTTACCAAACTGTTATTGGATGCCTCATTTATGTATGCAACACGAGGCCGGATATTCAGTTTGCAGCCTCACAGGTCAACAGATTTATGCGTAGCCCAGGGTCTAAGCATTGGTAGGCTGTCAAGAGGATTTTTTGCTACCTTAGTGGCACTTTCCATGTTGGCTTGTTTTATCCCAAGGGAGATCATTGCCGCCAGATTTACATGCTTTTTCGGACTAAGATTGGGCTGGTTGTTTTGACATGTGAGTGTCCAGAAGTGGTTTTTGTTTCATGCTTGGAAGTTCATGTATATCATGGTTGAGCATGAAGCAACCTACTGTGGCCACTTCGAGTTGTGAGGCTGAGTATAGGGCAGTCTTCACGACTACGGTTGAGTGTGTATGGCTCAGACACCTTATGGCTCATTTGGGTGTTGGACAGGACACTGCGAACACTATCTACACTGACAGTCAGAGCGCATTGGCAGTTGCGAGGAGCCCAGTTTGTCACGCTCGCACAAAGCACATTCAGGTGCAGTACCACTATGTCAGGGAGAGGCTCTCCGCAAGAGAGATCATCTTGTCTTATGTGCCAACACAAGGAAACCTTGCAAATCTTTTCACAAAGGCATTGGCTCGTGAGAAGCTTGAAGGTTTCCGCAAAGCTTTGGGCTTACTCCCCTTTGTGGACTTATCATGTCCTCAGGCATGGCACTTTCCTTTACTCATGTGCCATCTCTCATTCACCGCATCACTCCAGGGGGGATTTGTTACCATATACATGTGGTAGTGATGTGTGTGAATGTAACGTCCCTCCGTAAACCCTAGAGACATTCAGAACATTTTTAGCCTATAAAGTAATTTAGAAAAAGCAAGACCGACAAAGAAGTCATGTGGACAATGAGAGTTTACTCCAGAATGAAAAGACAAGGATATTTTGGATAAGAAATTACATCATCCCTATATTTTTCAAAAAAAACTAAGATTATTTTTATACTTCTTCGTGAAGATCCACGTGGGAACTGATCTAAATCGGGAACTGGGAGAAAAAGGGACTAACTTGATTGAGAGATAAAGTTAAGAGATAAGAACTAAGAAGAAAATTGGGGTCCAATAGGAATTAAGAAGAGAATTGGGGTCCAATAGCATTTGAAAAGAGAAATAGGGTCCGATAGCATTTGAGAAGAAAATTTGGGGTCCAATAGGAATTGAGAAGAGAATTGGGGTCCAATAGGACTTGAGAAGAGAAATTGGGGTCCAATAAGAATTGAGAAGAGAATTCCACTCACCATTTCCTATATAAGCACCCCCTCTCCTTTGTAATTTTAACACACACATATTGCTAAGCTACTTGCATATTTGCCATGCTCAAGATTATGCTTAAGTAAATCCGGGTTTCCATTAAACCTTGCTCTTGATCTCTCCCTCTCTTGAAGGCCAAGCCCTCAACTCTCTTCCTCTCTTAAAGGACAAACCCTTGAGGGTTTTGTGAAGAAACTCCTCTCTCCTTCCTCTTCATCCTAAATCCCTTTCCTTCCTCCTTGAGCCTCACATCTCTTCAAGAAGGACTTCAATCTCACTTCCCTCTTGCTTAGAGGAGGTAATCTTCATTTCTAGTAGGATTAATTAATCCATGTGTTTTAATACTAGGAAGGTTTATGTGCATCATTTTAGGTTTAAGATTTAATGGTAACCTAGGAATTAGGGTTAAGTATTAATGGTAGTTATGCATCACTAAATTACGCTTCAAAGGTAGATTTGCACTTGTAAGCTAAGCTTTAATGGTAATTTTGCACTTAAATGTAAGCTTTAGTGATTACCTTGCATTTTCAAGTTTTAAGCTTTAATGGAAACCTTGCAATTAGGGTTAAGTGATAAGAGTATCTACGCATCATAAAGTTAAGCTTCAAAGGTAGATTTGCACTCGTAAGCTAAGTTTTAATGGTAACTTTACACTTAGATGTAAGCTTTAGTGATTTCCTTGTATTTTTAGGTTTTAAGCTTTAATGGAAACCTTACAATTAGGATCAAGTGATACGAGTATCTATGCATCATAAAGTTAAGCTTCAAAGGTAGATTTGCACTCGTAAGCTAAGCTTTAATAGTAACTTTGCACTTAGGGCTTTAGTGACTACCTTCCATTTTTAGGTTTAAGCTTTAATGGAAACCTCACAATTAGGGTTAAGTGCTAAGAGTATCTATGCATCATTAAGTTAAGCTTAAAAGGTAGATTTGCACTTATAAGCTAAGTTTTAATGGTAACTTTGTACTTAGATGTAAGCTTTAGTGACTACCTTGTATTTTAGGTTTAAGCTTTAATGAAAACCTCGCAATTAGGGTTAAGTGCTAAGAGTATCTATACATCATTAGTTAAGTTTCAAAGGTAGATTTGTACTCTTAAGCTAAGCATTAATGGTAACTTTGTACTTAGGTGTAAGCTTTAGTGACTACCTTGTATTTTAGGTTTAAGCTTTAATGGAAAGCTCGAAAACTCATAAATTATAGGATGACCTTCTAGCTTCCTAAAATGGAAAGTTAGGTACCATAAGAAAAGAGTAGTTGTCTAAGCTCGATAGAAGTAGTTCAATTTTTGGTATTGAAGAGTATTTCTAAAGTTTTCAATTTCAAGTTTGTTTGCAAATACGGGATGGGGGAGATAGGGAATAACTTTGCGGAATTGATCTCCGTGTTGTTTGAACCGAAAACTCTACAAGCTTCCATGGAGATGCCCCATGGATGGCAAAAGATTGTAAAAATCTGGGAATCGACAAAACGAGGATTGAAATTAAAAAGTTGGCATTTTCGAAGAGACATTAACCATCAAATGCCTATGGCAAAAACTCGCTTGTATCTTCTAAATAAACTTGGCTGGTAGATAATTAATGAAAGTAGGAATTAAGGTTGATAAATGAATGAACCTCAAAATTACCAACTAGAAGTTAAAAAGGAATCTCGAGAGGTGATAGGGATAGCCTATTGCAAAACATAGATTTAAGTAAGAGGCCCATTGAGAGGATTCTCTTGGGGAACTTGTCAGAGATTAGCCCTTTTCGGCTAGGGCAGCGTAACCGGCAAGTTGTTATACTTAGGTCATTCATGCCCGAGGGATAAGGGATGAATGGGTTTGTTTTATTTTTGCCCGGTCGAGTGAAGTACCCGCGGTATCTTATTGGAAATCGGCCATAATCCGAGTATGTCCTGATGCCAATAGTTGGATGAGAAGGTTATACTCAGGGAGGATGATGTGAATTTAATTAAGGAAATTTGTTCGACTTGGTTGCTTAAAAAGGAACTGGAAAGGCTAGGAATATAGGGGCTATCCTATGCATCTGTCACTAGATGGTGCTATACCTCTCGAAATAAAATGCTTAGGAAGGAATGATTAAATTACTTGATGAGCCTTTCCCAAACACTTAATTCTGGGAAATATTGTGAAGGTGATGACATTTTGATGGCTTGTAATCGATTATCTTGGCATGAATGGGGAGGTAAGATGAATTGGTTGAAACTAAATGTGTTGATTAGTTAGGAGACTAGTTACAAGCTAATTATAGCAGATAAAGGAAAGGAAATGAATTAAAAGTTTCTAAATAAAGATCTGGTGGGAACAACCATATGAATTTCCCTGAACGAGGGTATGCAACAGATTGCATGCTGCTCGTTGTTTGATGATGTCTGATAGACTACTGTCTTCCTGATTTTGTAGTAGTTAAGTACTACCTCAGAAAGGGATTTTCATGAAATGGTTCTGTGGGTGGGCGGATCCGGAGGGTCAAATGGCCGGATGGTGATTTTAAAATTTTATGTTAAACACTAGGACTACGTGGGATAAAAATGGGAAATCAGGGACGAGAGAGACCAGGTAGGATTGCAAGATCCCTCTTCTTAGGGGAAAGTGATAATTGCCGTGCCTGCTTGTCAGGAAAAAGGGGTTATCGCCATGAACCAAGGGAGAACAAGAAAGCAAGAGCAGATCCTCAAGTTAAAGATCAAGAGAATCAAGACTAAGGACCACGATTTTGGGTGCAGAAAGCTGTCTAGGATAGATTGATTATGAGAAGCGGATAGAATCATTGAATGAAGGAAAGTACCCCCTTGGGTTGGCATTCGAGATAGGTCGGAGTCCTGTCTGAGTGTCGGTCCCAAGTGGGAGGGATACTTGCAGATAGATCTACGTCATTCCTTGGAATGGTCTGGAGGACTGAGGGAGGTGAGTAGGGTCGAGTCTGGGTATGGCCCTCACAGTGAACACACTAGGACCGCCGGGGCATTTTTTCCCTCTTTAGGAGGTTTTTTTCCCACGTGCATTGTATATACGCCCAGTATATACGCCCATCACTCTAGGGCTATCTTTCTTTCCATTGCACACTAAGTAACACACTCTCTATTGTGTGCCTTGAGCTTCCTTCATCTTCTCCGAGCTGTGTGCGTTTCTTTGCAATCCTAATTCCAACAATACGTTTGTTTCATATCCTACGTTGAGAGGGTCGTGGTGAGGTTTTCTTGAGTTGGGGTATTCTGAAATGTGGAGGTACTTTTGGTGATACAGGTAGCTGGAGATCCCCCTTCGTGGCCTCGCCATAGGATATGTATAGAGAGGACTAGGTGCTTGTTAGCCATGATGGCTTTTGGTATGTCAGTTTGACAATTTATGCATAGATAGTACTCTCAGTTGCTCTTTCTATTTGGTCAAAGATACCCTTTTATGCTTTTGGTTACATTTCTTGGCACTTTTGGTATCTGTTTTGGTTGATATTTGCTCCCAAAAACAAATGAGACTCTGCCAAAAATTTTGGGCTTATAGTTTGCCAAGATGTGATCGCTTAAAGAGCGTGATGTCTATGATATAAAGAAGTTTGATGGCACAAACTTTTCTCTTTGGAAAAACCAAATGCACGATGTTCTTGTCCAAAAGAAAGCAAAAGTTTCCTATCATGTACAAGGAAAGAACTAAGAAAATGGACATGACTCAGTTTCAGTGGGATGAGCTCGATGAACTATGAAAATCTACTATTAATTTGCATCTTGCAAAATCTGTTTGCTTTTACCAACCATATCAATGATTTTGACTCTTTGTTTGTTCAGATACGTGCATAACGCATTAATATGGATGATGAGATGAAAGCTATCTTTTTGCTTTGCTCATTACCTCCATCATGTGATATGTTTCACATTGTGAGAAGTAATTCTGCACCTAATGGTACGGCAGTGTATAATGATGTCACTAGTTCTCTTTTGTCTGAGGAAATGCGACGAAAAAAAGTCTATGGGCAGCTCGCATCATGGCGAAGCTCACTATGTGCGAGAAGCAAAGAAAGGGTCGTGCTAAGCAGTGTGATGCAAGTAAAGATGGCAAGACGGACTCATCCCGTGATAGGTCAAAGTCTCATGGACGTTATAAAAATATTCAATGCCATTATTGCGTGAAATATGGTCACATGACAAAAGATTGTCGTGCTTGGAAGTGTGATAAGGGGCAAATGCAAAAGTAAAGATAATGATGGTAAAGAGGAGAAGTCAAAGAGCTCAGTGAAAATTGAAGAAATCAATGTGGTTTTAGATGACTATGATGCGCAAGATATCAACATGCTCAGAGAGATTGATGATGTGTTCTTTGATGCACATGAATCTCTATTATTGGAGAATTCATTGCCAGTTGAATTGCTTGCCAACGGTGAGGTGTCACACATCTGGATACTTGATTCGAGTGCTTCTTTGCATGTTACTCTGCATAGAGAGTGGTTTACCACCTATGAGGAAACTATTGGATCTGTCACACTTGGAGATAGCTATGCATGTGACATCATGGGTGTCGGTGACATTGCTATGGTTATGGAAATGGCTTATGTTTTGTGATCCACAATGTGCATCTTGTCCCAACTTTGACAGCAATTTGATTTCAGTCGGTTGCCTTGATGACTTGGGTTACAAAGTCACTTTCTTTCAATAGTCTTGGCATATTGCAAAGGGAAACTTGATGGTTGCACAAGGTTCGAAAGTGGGCTCCCTTTATCCTCTTTATGTGTCAGCCAAAAACAGTGTTCTATCTGTAACCGAGCTGCCAACCGTTGCATTGTGGCATAGCCGGTTAGGACAAATGTCCAAGAAAGGAATGGAGACTCTTTCTCGTTCGGGTTCTTGCCCTCTCTTTGATTTCTTGAATTTCCTTTATGTGAGCACTGTCAATATGGGAAGCAAACATGTGCTTCTCGTAATGGTTCATTTCAGAAAGAGCGTAAACCTTTAGAGCTTTCTGCGTAGTGATGTGTGTGGCCCTATGCCCACTAGATCTCTTGGTGGAGAGTCTTATTTTGTCACGTTTATAGACAATGCAACACGTAAAGTTTGGGCTTATGCTATAAAGTCCAAAGATGAGACATTTTCTTGTTTCAAGAAATTCTTATCTAGTGTAGAGACTCAGTCTGATCAAAAGTTAAAAGCTTTGCACTCAGACAATTGTGGAGAGTACATTTAAGGAGTTTGCAAATTTTTGTTCAGGAAGGGGAATTAAGCGTGAGTTCACAGCTCCCTACACCCCTGCACAGAATGGTATTGCTGAGAAGATGAACAGGACCATCCAAGAGAGGATTGTGTCTATGCTTTCACAAGCCAATTTGACCCAAGGTTTTTGGGCTGAAGCACTTTATACGACGCTTTACTTGATCAATAGATTTCCACATGCTTCTTTACAGTTTAATGTGCATGAGGAATTATGGTCATTGTCTTATGAACAGCTCGGGACATTTGGCTATGAGGCTTATGCACATGTGCCTAAAGAGATTCGTGGTAAGCTTGATCCCAAATCTAGGAAATTCATCTTTATAGGCTATGGATAGTATGGTCAATTTGGCTATCGTTTATGGGATTCTTGGAGTCGATCAGTTATCCATAGCAGTGATGTAGTCTCCAATGAGACTAAGATGCATAAATAGTCAGAGAAAGAGGTAGAATTTTGGAAAGTGACATTTTCCGATGTATCACCTCCTTTGCAGACATCTCATGAGCCAATTATGCCGCAAGCTAGAGAAATTGAGCATGCTAGTACTAGTCAATCGAGAAGGTCTTAGAGAGCCTCAAATCCACCATCCCATTTTGTTCTTGGCATGGATTTTGTATCGCTAACAGATAATGGTGAGTCGTCTTGTTACAAAGAGGCCATGCTAGCCAAGGATACGACTCAGTGGGAGCTTGCGATGAAAAGTGAGTTGTCTAGTATTCAGAAAAACAAAAGTTGGGAATTGGTCCCATTGCCAAAGCACTACCTTGTAAATGGGTTTACAAGAAGAAAATTGCATTCAGTGCTGAGAACTACAAAGCTTGCTTAGTGGCCAAAGGTTTCAAGCAAGAATATGGTATTGATTTTAAAGAAATCTTTTCTCTAGTGGTCAAGATGACGACACTGAGAATGTTGCTTGGTCTGGTTGCCACTGAGATTTGGAGCTTGAGCAAATGAATGTCATTACAGAATGAGGAGATCTATATGCAGCAACCTGAAGGGTTCGTGTTAAAGGGTAAGGAACATTTAGTCTGTAAGCTTCTGAAAAGTCTCTATGGCTTGAAGCAATCATCTAGACAATGGTATCAAATTTTGATGCATTTATGCGTTTCCAAGGTTATAAGCGCAGTACTGAGGATCCATGTCTTTATCTAAAAAGACAGCCCAATGGACAACTATTTATGCTTATTCTTTATGTGGATGACATGCTCATTGCTGGTCATTCAAAGAAGGGCATTGATAACCTTAAAATGCAGCTAAAGAATCAGTTTGACATGAAAGATTTGGGAAATTCAAATCACATTTTGGTTATGCGTATTACTCGAGACCGTAAGAAGAGATTGTTATACTTATCTCAGAAGGATTATGTGCATAAAGTACTTGAACATTTCAACCTGCAGAAGGGGAAGGCATTGAGTACCCCATTGCCTGCATATTTGAAACTTCCCAAATCTATTGAGGAAAAAGCTGCGATGGCTAAGGTTCCTTATGATTTAGCTTGTGGTGGTCTCATGTATGCCAGGTGGCTACGAGACCTGACATTGCACATGCAGTGGAAGTTGTTAGCATTTCATGTCTAGCCCTGGTAAAAAGCATTGGGATGTTGTCAAGTTGATTCTCAGATACTGGAGTGGCACAATGGATAGATATTTATGCTATGGTCATGGGAGATCTATCCATCAAGGGATTTTTGGATAGTGATTATGCAGGCTGTGTTGATACACATAGATCAATGACAGGTTGGATCTACAAATTTGCTAGTTCTGCTATCTCTTGGAGATCCGTTCTTCAAGATTCTACGTTGATTTTGACTACAGAGGCTGAGTATGTTGCTTTGAGTGAAGCATGCAAGGAAGCCGTATGGCTTGCTCGCCTAGTGGGAGATCTTGAATTAGAGCACAAATTGCCAGTTCTTCACTGTGATAGTCAGAGTGCTATTTCTTTGGCCAAGAATTCGGTGTTTCATTCATGAACAAAACACATTGATGTGCGGTATCACTTCACTCGGGAGTCCTTGGCAAACAAAAATCTTGACTTGGTGAAGATTCATACATCAAAGAACACAGTGGATGCACTCACGAAAAGTCTCTCCAGCCATCAGTTTTAGCAATGTCGTGAGTTGACGAGCATTGGGTGAGATTTAGTCTTTCGCACTCATTATTTCTTTTGGCCTCCCACGTTGGCCATCAAGTGGGAGATTTTTGGGTTTGCTGGCCTGTGTTCGGCCGATCATCACTAACTCCCGTCACTAACTCACTTACAGTTTCTTTAATCCAATTGTATTATGAGCCATACACACTATCTTGACATAGTGTGTGTTGTGTAGGAGGGCAAGGCTCACCCTCACCAGTGTTTGCGTACTCTCTTCTCTCTTGCACTCTCTTTTCCCACTCCTGCACTCAATCCAACATTGGTGAAGAGAGAGAGTCCTTCTCAAGGTTGGGTATCAGGATTGCTCTTACCAATGCTTATAATCCTGAAGGTAGTGGTAAATTTGAAAGAGGACATCCTCCTATCATTAAAGCTTTGGCGAAGGCATGCAAGGTAAAGGTTCATGAATGGCCAAGACTGTTATTCTATGCTTTGTGGGCTAATCTTACTATGCATATCTTAGTCATTGGTTATATGCCTGCTGAGATGATGTATGCTCAAAAGCCTATAATGCCAATTGAGGATATGATTCCAACATGAAATTTACAACCTTGGGAGGATGGAATGAGTAGGAAGAACCTTCTTGATTTGCGAGTACAAAAATTAGAAAGAAGGCCTGAGGATATTGGGCTTGCAATTGCTCAATTCAAAGACGCAAGGTTGAGGAATAAAGAAAGATTTGACAAAAGGCATAAGCTTAGACCAAAATACATAAAGGAAGGATATTGGGTGCTTAAGTATGATAGTAGACTTGACAACCAACATACTCCAAAATACATTCTAGACAATATCCAAACTTTATGTTCTTTCCTGATAAGGATAATTTAATGACCAACGGTTGCCTTCACACTTGTAGCATGGTCCAATTTGTTGTGCAGCTATTGGTGGTGCATTCGATGGTTGTTCCTTCCTAGTAAAAATGGTCTTTGAACCATACTCTTGATTGGATATGAACATTAAGGTGTCCTCATCCATGGAGTAATGATTCTTTGTGTGTTGTGGCACATACACTGGTTAAGAGTGGTTGACTACTACTCTACCATCGTTTAGAAGAGGTGGTTGTTTCCCTAATATACATTGTGGTCTCACCTGGGTGTTACACCATGGGGTGAGATGATCCCCTCCACATGTGTCACATCTTCTCATGGATTGTTGTTTTTCATTCAAGTTTTGTCTATGGTCTTGGTTTATTCTTCTCCCTACTTCTTCGACCACTTGATCAATGCTCGACACCATTGAACATTCTGCGTTGTTGTAGATTCACTCTTTGTAGAACCCGGGGGGCTCACCATAGAAAACTTACCACACCACGTAAGTGCAAGGGAGGGGGGGTTTTTTACAAGTTACATAAGCGTATAAGTTAGGGGCAGGCCCCCACTAATTTATATCCCAAGCTCAAAAATAAGGGAGGGGGGTATCATATTTATGGGGAAGGGGGAGGGGGGAGGACTACCCCGTGTTGATTATTTGTAACGATTGGTCACGGGTGTGCACTAGAACTCGGATCAATTTTGGGAAAGGTACGTTGTCAGTCACTCTTTGATAGCTTTACTCAGTTAGATCATGTAAGACCTAAAATTTATATGTAAGATAGGGGTATGAGAGTTTTCTTCATTGATTGTCGTATAAGAGTAGAAAGAGGGGTCATATTCCCTGATATGAGTCGTATATAGGGGTTTTATCAAAGTTGTCTACTCGTAGGTGGCGTCCCGTTTTGTATATAGAGTGAATCCCCCGGGTTGTAGAAGAGGCACTACTAGTTGCATTGTTTGCATCATCCGTCACCTCTCCGTAGGCCTTACAATTGTCAGCTAGATATAAAGATTCTCTAGTGACTTGCTCAAACATCGTGCATGCCTTCAAATGCAGACCTTTTTTTAGAGTCTCATTCCTCAAGCCCTCTATGAAGAGAACTAATAGCTTCTCATCTTGTGGTAACTCTCGTGTTGGATATCTCTTAAGGTATTATTGGAAGTGAAGAACATATTTCTTCACCTTTTCAACATCTTTCTGCTTAAAATCATAGATATGTGACACCGTGTTGTGCTTGCTACCCCTTTTGGAGAAATCCCATGCAAATTATTGCAAGAGTTGTTCTATGTGTGGAAAATCATCTCTATTCAGTGGCTGGAACCACGTCAAGGCTGTTCCTTCCAATGTCAACCCAAATGCTTCGTATTGGGTGTGAAAGCTTGTTATTTTTTAGCTCTCAAAACTTGTTTGAAGAGTAAAACATGAGATGATTGATTTTGTGACCCACTGTTCTCTATCTTGACACATTTGGCCACTTGAGATGGTCTCATTTGTCATGCTTCAGTCACTAATCTGACCATTTTGTGGTCTCTTGCAAAGACATCTCTCACTATTTCGTCTCAACTTGGAGAAAATCCCAGTGGAATCCTCTTTGATATATGATCTGGCATTATTTTTGGAACTCACCCTCGGCTGAAAGTACACGGAAATTGGAGTACCCTTGTATACATATCATTATATGTCAATTGGATCAACAAGTTTGTACTCTCTTCCATAATTATCTGCCATGAAAACTTGCACTCCTTGTGCATATGTATACGTGAATGCATATATGTTCTTATGGTAGGTCAAATCTCCAGGATGGGGTTCTACACATTTGTAGAAGGTATCATCCTCTTTGATATATGATATGGCATCATTTTTGGAACTCACCCTCGGCTGAAAGTACATGGAGATTGGAGTGCCCTTGTATACATTTCATTCTATGTCAATTGGATCAAGAAGTTTGTACTCTCTTCCATAACTATCTGCCATCAAAACTTGCACTCCTTGTGCATCTTATATGTGAATGCATACATGTTTTTATGGTAGGTCAATTGTCCAGGATGGAGTTCTACACATTTGTAGAAGGTATGTTGATCCATGTTTATGAACCTATACAAGCCTTCATGAGCGTAATCTATTGGAACTCTCATGGCTTTGTTGGTTTTGATAAATTTCACATTCAATTTGTTGATCAGAGGATGCCTCTCCTCTAAGCGAGTAGAAACCTTGGTGGAGGATTATTTGTCATGATTAATTTCTCAATCAAAACTCTAAAGATATTCTTTGGCAAGCCCTCCTTGGCTTAATGCAACTTAATATCCTTTTTTGTTCCTCATCAAGTCTCTCAAAAGTTAAGTCTTTTTTATCCTTGGGTCTTTGGAAATTGGTTTTTGGTATTCTAAAAGTTTGGAATTAGGGCACCTAGAAAAAAAAGTCTTTAAAAACAAAACCATTGTATAAGCAATAATCGAGCGAGAACTTACCATAAGTAGGAAAATACTATAAGTATTTTTATTTATATTTATATTTTATTTTTTTTGGGGAGGAGGGGGGGGGGGGGGGAGAAGAGATGAAACACTAAACGTGTTTTGCTTGATTAAGCCCATCAGTAGTGTTCATCTATTACAAATGGTGGGGCATTATAAATAGGAAGCTCAAAGGGGTACAATGGGAGGATTATGAGGAAAATAGAAGAATTTTTAGGTACACTTAGGAGGATTAAAGAGGAAGTAAATAGGCTTTTTTCTTGTTGTATGAAGTGTATTTATAGAAGAGTAATACCAAGTTTAAGAGAGGTTTAAAAGAGAGGGAAGGGACAAGGTACACAATTTTGATAGTGACACAAAACTTGTACAAAAAAGGCTAAAGCTAGAGTTAGTCCAAAAGTTGGTAGAGCTAGTAATGGTTCCAAACATGGGTGGATAAAAAGGAGAAAAGTTGGTGTGGGGCTCAAGATGGACCAAAAATTTGTGCACGAAAGGGGGGAGGGAGCTCATGTCAGGTGCGAGCATTGGTGGCCACAATCTTTTGGACATGAGGTGCATTGAGCGAACAAACAAGGGGTTTGCGAAAATGGGATGGTTGGAATTACGGTTGCAGGAAAACACACACAGCTTGGACAAGACGAAGGAAGCTCAAGGCACACAACAGAGAGTGTATTAGTGTGCAATGGAAAGATAGATAGCCCTAGAATGATGGGTGTATATACAATGCATGGGGGAAAAACCTCTTAAAGAGGGAAAAAATGCCCTAGTGGTCCTAAGTGTGTTCACACACATCACTACCACATGTATATGGTAACAAATCCCCCCTGGAGTGATGCGGTGAACGAGAGCTGGCACATGAGTAAAGGGAAGTGCCATGCCCTGAGGACATGATCAGTCCACAAAGGGAAGTATGCATGACACAACATCCCGTGAAACAAAAATATGCTTTGTTTGTGGGTGATACAACTTGTAACCTTTGCTTTCAGCACTATAACCAACAAAAATACATTTGACAACCTTATCATCCAATTTTTTGCGTTGTGTTTGTGGCACCAAAGCATATGCCAAATAGCCAAAAACACGCATGTGCTCAATAGAAGGCTTTCTATCGTGCCATGCTTCATATGGAGTAATAGATTGCAAAGCTTTGGTAGGACACTTGTTTAGTACATAAGTGGGACACATGATCGCCTCAAGCCAAAAAGAATGCGACAAAGCTTGACTTTTGACCATACATCATGCCATTTCCGTGAGTGACCTGTTTTTTCTCTCAGCAACACCATTTTGCTGAGGCGTATAAGAAATTGTACATTGGTGTTTTATCCCACGACTAGCCAGAAATGCATTAAATTTGTTAGACATATACTCCCCCCCTCGATCGGAACGGAGCGTGCCCATAGTACATTTTGAGACATTTTCAACCATAGCCAGAAATTGTTTCAAGCACATAAAAACTTCGAACTTAGCTTTCAATGGATATACCCATGCATGCCTGGAGTAGTCATCAATGAAAGTCACGAAGTACAAGTAATTTCCCAAGGAAGGAGTTTGCATAGGCCCACAAACATCACTATGCACAAGTTGCAATTTGCATGTAGCACGAACTGACTCATCCTTTGGAAACTTAGCACGCTGCATTTTACCCAAAATACAACCTTCACAAACATGTTTGACAGGTGCTTAAATAGGCGGCAAAGAAGCAACCATATCAGATTTTTGCAAACGCAACAAACTGAAAAAATTCAGATACCCAAAATGTGCATGCCACAGTTTTTCATCTGGAACAACCCTAAAATCTGTTAGGAAATAAGACGTAGCTAAATAGATAATTGAGTAGATTACTTAATGGAGAGAGACAAATTTATATACACGAGATTATAGTGTAGAGAGAGAGAGAGAGAGTACACACGATATACGTGGTTCACCCAATGTGGGCTACGTCCACGGGAAAGCAGCCACTCAATGGCTTTGGTACTTCAAAACAAGAAGTAGTTTACAAAGGGATTATACCCTTAATGGAGCTCCCGCCTTGCTTCACTCTCACCACCTCACACTCACCTTGTTGCATCAACTTCACACTATGAAATGTGTGTAGAAATGGCCTCCTTTTATAGGCCAAAAGGGCTGCCCTCTCTTATGAGAGACAGCCATGTGTAGCCGCCCTTGTGAGAATAAGTCCAAATCGGACCCTCCAATCCGCCCATGTGTGGCCGCCCTTGAGAAGACAAGTCCGCTTTTGAATTCGGCCACCGGCCATTGAATTCGGCCACTGGCCACCGGCCATTGACTTCCGACCACCGGCCACCGGCCATTGACTTCTGACCACCAGCCATTGGCCATTGACTACCGGCCACCGGCCAACCGACCGGTTGTTTTCCGACCACTTTCCGACCGCCGTCCGGCCATAATATTCCGGCGAAAAGGAATATTCCGGCGAAAATGGGTCTCGGGGGCCTCCGCCCCCGAGGCCTTTAAAGTTGCCCCTGATTCTTGTCCGTGAAAATTTTGGTTTTCGGTGAGTGATTTTCCTTCACGCACGATGGCTTCTCCTCATAATGGGGGCCTTACAAATGTGCGCTTTTACCACAGAAAATTACAAGGGTAAATCAGGCTCCATACTTAACAAAATCCACAACTGCATTTGCAAAATTCTGCACACACTTGTCATACAAAGTGAGCTTATAGAGTCCATGACATAATATGCCAGATGCAACAATTTCATCACCAAAATTTAGACCATGGACTGTACATCTATCATCCACAAACTTGACTACAAGTCAAAGTCTAACAAGTACAGATACAAATGAAAAATTCTTCTTGATCACATGTACATAAAGGGCATCAATAAGTGTGAAAGGACAGTCATTTGCATCAGTAAGCACAATCGTTTCAACTCCTTGAACCGGATAAGAGGCATTATTGGCACAAGTGACTTAATTCCCTTGAGGGACAAACTCGAGAGAGGTGAACAATTCACGATGTGAGGTAATGTGCTTTGTAGCACCACTATCGAAATACCACACATGTGAATTTGCAGAAACTGACATGCATGCATCATGGACAACACAATTATAGGTACACCCTGTACTAAAAGCCCATTACATCAACATCAACATCAACATCACAGTCTCCTTTCACTGAAGACTCAACAATAGCTTCATTTGTAGTGGATCCACCATCTTTCTTCTTAGACTCTTTGGCCTTCAACTTAGAACACTGCTTGATCAAGTGATCATTAGCTTTATAATAATGGCAACGCATCTTCTTTTTCCCCTTATCACCAAAATTTTTAGGCGAATTCCTGCAAGCAAAAGCATTAGGAACATGTGATTTTTCACTTGTAGAAGAACCATAAGAAGTGGCTACATTGCTGTTACCACCCTTTCTTTGAGGAGCAATAAAATCTTGTTCAACTGCGCACTGTCTAGTCCTGTTTTTTTTGGAAAGTGACTCTTGCAACAACAATGTGCACAATCCATCAAACTTGACAACTTCAGGATTTCCTTGGGTCATAAGTCTCCAAGTACTATCAAAAGTCAGGTAAGAATATGGTAAGCCATCAAGAACAGTCTGCACAAGGGAACTGTCTGAAATGACTTCACCTGCAGAAATAAGTTGCTCATTGATATCCTTGACACCAACAAGGAAAGTGTCCATATCATCTTCCTCATGCATAATCTTCGACTCCAGCTCTTTACGTTGCAATGCATTTTTTTCCTCATTGCAGCTTGCATAAAGACCAGCTAGAATATCCCAAGCCTGTTTTGTAGATTTTGATGAACGAATGTGAGGAGTAATGGTGCGCTTCACAGAAAACACAATCAACGCATGCGTCTGCACATCCTTTACATCCCAACAAGCTTGTTCTACCATAGGTAAAACAAATCTAACAATAGAAATCCTTGCAGCAAGGCCTGAAACATCCTCAACATTGCCTACATCCTTAGAGCCAGGACATACATCAATGCCCTGCACAATATCCTAGATGCCCTTTGACACGAGAACATGCTGCATCATGTAAGCCCACATAGGGTAATGGTCCCCATCCACTCTGTCCTCAGTAGGCAAACATCTTGAACACATCTGTGTTGTTGTCAGCCATGGAAAATGCCTGTACCCGATGTGAAAACTGCTCAAAAAGAGGAGAAACGAAGCGGGAACAATACGCGTTATATAGCACAAACCATAGAAGAATGTGAGGGACCTATTCTACAAAAAACGGCATTGACAAAAATTTTGCACAAAATGACGAAACAGCTTGTGTAATACTGCTTGCAATGGAAACGGAGACCAAAATGAGCCCTAATAAGAAATCTAAGCAGACTAAGCTCTACGAGCTTACCCAAAAAATTTGGTGACTTGAGAAAGTGAGCAAGCATGTGCTGGAGCAGCTATCGACTAAGCTCGGGAGGATGCAACTTGCTATGATACCAATTGTTGAAATTAGGGTTGTAGGAAAACACACACAGCTTGGAGAAGATGAAGGAAGCTCAAGGCATACAACAAAGAGTGTATTACTTAGTGTGCAATGGAAAGATAGATAGCCCTAGAATGATGGGCGTATATACAATGCACGAGGGGAAAAACCTCCTAAAGAGGGAAAAAAATGCCCCGGTGGTCCTAAGTGTGTTCACACACATAACTACCACATTTATATGGTAAGAGGGATGATATGGGTGTGATGCTAAAGTGAAGAGTGAGAGGTTTATTCAAGGTGAGAGTTAGGAAGGCTAGCTTTGGGATGGGGAGGAAAAGGGGAAGGTACAAGGGTGGGAGAGGGTGGCTAAGGAAAGGAGAGGCATTAAGGGGATATTGGAGAGACTTTAGCATGTGTTGGATGGGTGCAGTAAGCAAGCGCAAAGACAGAGGTTTGGGGGTTTCCCAAAAAAAGGGGTGGAGGGGGAGGGGGAGGGAGAAGGAGAGGGAGAAGCGGTTTTAGGTTTCTTGAAAAGTTGGTAAGGGGATTTGATGAGAGGGGTTTCATGCTTAGCTAGGGAAGAGGTAGGTTGTAAAGGATATGATTTACTAAAAGCCCATGGTTTTTTAGGGGAAGGGGTTTTACCCACAACCAATGGTGTTCTCTTTTGGTCATTTGAGTGGTGACCTTATGTTGAACATGATCGCTCACAATATTTTCTTTGGGTAGGGCCCTAGCTTCAGAAAATAGGTCTTCTTGGGATCTCTTCCTAGCATTGTGAGCCACCCATTCTAGAGAGGGAGCCAAATGTGCTTGTAGGATAGAGTTTTGTATAAAAGCATCCAACTCCAAGAAGGATAAATTCTTCCATAAAGGAAGTTTATTGGTCAAGCTTTGGGTTGAACTCTAGGGAAAGATATGGGTGAGATATTTTTCACAAGATCTTCAAGATGTTCTTTCACAAGATCATGAAAGGTATTAAAGGTTTTTTGTAGGTTTCTAACAAGGAGAGATTGAGCTTGTATGTAGATGTCGGAGCAATCATGTTGGTACTTAATGTTGAGGCTAACCAACTTGGCATTGAGAAGGGCTTGGGCACTAGAATCTTCCAAGACAAAGCGTGGTAGTTTCATGCAAAGGCTATTGGGGGCTTTATTGTTAGCACATAGATTTTGGAGGTGAGATTTGGCTTTAGAAAGCTCAAGATTGATTGTCTTGAATTCTTCTAAAGAACAAGATACAATTTTGTTAAACTCTTTAGGCTTGGTGATGGTGGGAAGGGTGGGGAGGTTAGAATTGGATGGGTTAAGAAAAGAGGCGATGGAGAAAAGGAGGGGAGGAGAAATCATCAGATGAGAAGGGAGCGGTGAGGGGAGGGTTGGGGAGCTTTCCTCTTTGAGTGGTAAGATTAAGAACACCAGTGCTTATGGGGCCTTTGGGGGAGGCAAGGGAGAAATAAAACTCCTCCAAAGGGAGGTTTTCAGTGAGTCCTTGAATCTCTTTTGAGTTAAAGAGGGCTTTTTTAAGGAGAAAGAGGGAGTGGAGGTGTTAGGTTGTGTGACCAGCTCAAAAGGGTTGGTGAAGGTGGAAGCCAACATGAAGTCAAGAAGGGTAATAGGAATAGTCAAAGATGAGGCTCCAGGTGATGGAAAGGCAAAGGGGAACTAACAATGGCAATGTTGGCCATAGAAATTGACGGTGAGAGAAAAGGAGCAGTTCCCAAGGAGGGAGTGGGGTTGCTTTGGAGAAGGGTGGGAGTGGAGGGGGAATCCATGGTTTAAACAAGTTTGCTATGTAAAGGGGACGTTAGCCAACTGTCACCAAGAAAACAGGGAGGGTTGCTTTGTGGTAAGGGAGAAGCCTCAAAGAGCTTGTCCTATTGATGAAGGCACAAGGAGGCTAGTCGATGGCTTGAAACAAAAAGGCAAGGCAAGCCCACATATATGCAAGGAATGCGGGTCTAGTTGGGTGAAAGGCTACTACAACCCGCATAAAAGAAAACTATTGACACCCTGTGTCTTTGAAACTTACGCTAATGCCCCACACTAAAGTTTGAAGCCTTTGTATACCAATGATTTGTGTATGTAGCTACTAAATGGTCAAGTATTCAAAGCAATTAGTGTCTGGTACTATCAGTGCCCTGAACTATTGCTTGATGCCCAAATAAACCCTTTGAGGGTTGTTAGCCACCCTTATCAAGACAACAATACATAGGCCATAGGCATTAAAAGAGCCAACATGTGGTAGTTGTGGGTTACCTAACTCAAGGGTGAACATAAGCTTCTGAAGGCTTCCAGGTTAATCATAGGTTAGCCACTGTGATAGAACATCGAAGACTGGAGCTTTCTAGAACAAGAGATTGTTGTTTTTGGCACTAAGTTGTTGAAACGGCTACTTTAGCACTGCTTGATTTCAGTAGCATTGATGGAGCTATTCAAAGGTTTCTGTGCCTTTTCCTGCCATTATAGTTGTAGCTAGCCATAACAAAATTTTGCAAGCTTGCTTAGCTATGCAAGGCCAGCTCGCTGATGTGACGCCATGCGACATCCCAGTGCCATGTTCCGTTGCAGTAGTGTAATACCATCAAACAGATATTGTCGTAGTTGACCAAGGCAGGGTCCAAATGGATGCCACAATGACTTGAGGCCTGCACTGTAGAGTGCATGATCCCTTCTAGCTAGATGCACTACAGAGGAACTTGAGGCATAGGGTTTATGATTAAAGTTGTGAGCTTCTGCGATTTGACTCCAAAAAAGGGTGCAAGGCTATGCCATGCTCGTGATTGCTTTCGTAGTGTAGCTAGGTCAAGTGTCTTAGAAGGCTTGCAACAAGGAGAATGCAACAAGAAGGTTTAAGGCGGTTGTGGAGGCTTCATGCCATAGTGTCCTAGATATGCACATGGCACATTACTAAGGGGGGATATGTGCCCATATATGCTGGTAGTGAAAGGACAAAGCATCTTTTGAGGGTAACAAGAGTAAAGAGAAGAAGGAGTTGATGACGAGCAAGGGAGGAAGGTAACAGATAGAAAAGGCTAGAGCAATGGTGTAAGGGAAGCAGAGATGGAGAGGAAAGCAAAGCAAAGAAAAGAGTGATCATTGGCATGTGTAAGCGATGTTTGGATGGTACCAAGAATGGCTTAATAATAACCCAAGGCTCAACACGGAGGTTTAGAGAGATATCACTTGGGAAAGGGTGTTATTAAGTTTAGGGGGACAGGGAGGAGTGGACAAAGCAATGGGAGGGTAGGAAAGGAGGAAATAAGTGTTATGCTAGCATCTGTGGCAAACAAGCTACAAAGCTATTATGTAAAAAATAAGCAAGTGAAACTTACCATAAGTAGGAAAAATACTATAAGGATTAGTTTTAGGGGTCGGCCGGCCCGGGGGGGGGGGAGAAAAGAGAAAAGGATGAAACACTAAACTTGCTTTGCTTAATTAAGCTCATCACTAGTGTTCATCTATTACAAATGGTGGGGCATTATAAAGAGGAAGTTCAGGGCTATCCATCCAAGAGGGGAGGATTATGAGGAAGATAGAGGTATTTTTGGGCTACACTTGGGAGGATTAAAGAGGAAGTAAATAGGATGGTTTTGATACAAACTATATTTATAGGAGAGTAAACCAAGTTCAAGATAAGTTTGAAGAGACCAAAGGGACAAGGTACAAAATTTTCATAGTGACACAAAACTTGTACAAAATAGGCTAAAGCTAGAGCTAATCCAAAAGTTGGTGTAGAGCTAGTAGTGGTTCCAAACATGGGTGCATAAAAAGGAGAAAAGTTTGTGCAGGGCTCAAGATGGAACAAAAATGTGTGCATAGAAGGGGCCGAGGGGGGGGGGGGGTGTCTTCATGTCATGGAGGGTGCCAAGCATTCATGTCCACAATCTTTTGGAGATTGGGTGCATTGAACCCACAAACAAGGGATTTGAGGAAGTGGGATAATTAGGGTGTGCTGCTAAAGAGAATATTGAGAGTTTTATTCAAGGTGAAGGTTAGGAAGGCTAGTTTTGGGATGGGGAGGAAAAGTGGACGGTATAAGGGTAAGAGAGGGTGGCTACGGTAAGGAGAGGCATTAAGGGGATATTAGAGAGATTTGAGCAAGTGTTGGATGGGTGGAGGAAGCAAGCCCAAAATGATGTGGAGGGGAGGGGAGAGGGATAGGGAGAAGCGGTTTTAGGTTTTTTGAAGGGTTGGTAGCGTTAATGAAAGGGGTTCCACGCTTAGCTACATAAGAGGTATGTTGTAAGGGATATGGTTTACTAAAAGCCCATGGTTTTTTAGAGGAAGGGGTTTCACCCACAACCAAAGGTGTTTTCTTTTTGTCATTTGAGTGGTGACATTACGTTGAACAAACTCACTCACATGCATCCTTCTATAAGCTGAAAGGCCTTCGCTTGTCTAATCATTTTTTGCTTATGGGTTTGTTGAGTCTTATCAAACTCGATGCCTTAGGTCAAAAGAGTGGCTATTTCTTGAGACCATTTAGGAATCATCTTGATGTTGAAGAGGTAAGCATCTCGTATATCATCATCCACTCCTTTGGGTGCTTCTCCGTTAGGTAACCTAGAGAGATGATCTTCTAGAGGTGTGTTTTGCCTTTTTTTACCAACACTACCGTAAAATCTAACTCGAGCAATATGATGAACCATCGAACAATATATACCTTGCAAAGTAACTCCATGGATTGCCTCACACACTAGCCACACCCACACCAAAAAATGCCTCACATGCTAGCCACACCAGCACCAAAAAATATATGCATGCACATTGAGTTTCCCTCTTGCTCATACTCACACACACAATCTTGCTCTCCACACACATATATTATCCTTAAGTGCTCTGCTTCTAGGGGAATAAAACACATGAGATGGAGAAGACAACGTAATAGATGGTATCAAAAGGGAGGAAAATTTGTAGCCCTGTTGCACTTCACAAATCACTAGCAAAACAATCCACATTAATGAGCTTCCAAGGTCACCCTAGCCAATCAATATTTGAATCTTCTTAGCACCCAAATTGACTCTCTCTCTCTCTCTCTCTCTCTCTCTCTCTCTCTCTCTCTCTCTCTTTGCACCCACATACATCTCAATGTGATATACACACAAAATTACGAGCAAAGAGCAAGATGGAGGAGAAAATTCCTATTTTTTTTGGATATGGGACCTTCAAAAAGTCCCTCTTTGTTAAATGAGGATTCTGTCCCCCCTTTCTTTCTTGCATCCATGCAAAAAAATCTCCCCCAAAACTACCCCATTCTCAGCTATCATCGCCCTCCTTAAAAAAAAAAATGTTTTTTTTTTGGCTGAATGCCCTTGAGAGAAATCCCTTTTTTGGCTCGAGGTGTGGCCCATATGATCCCGCTCCTTTAGTATAAAAACTTCTCACAGTTTTCAATGCCGTCTGTTGCGTCTACTAACGCAAGGCTATACATATCTATTATACGGCATGGTGCAAGCTCTTCATTAGCATCTCCATAAGCTCTTCTCTCTCATATATGGGAAGAAGAAGAAGAATAAGAAGAAGAAGGATATTCTCTCTCTACTTGCTTACTATCTCCTCTCTCGGGTCTACGTGCTCTACGGAAGCTCTCGTGGTGAATACCTCTATGTAGCTCTCATCACTACTCTCTTGTAGCAAAGTAAGAAGCCTTTCAACAGCCCCTAATCGATTGTAAAGCACGGTGAGAAGCTCTAAACTCCGTAGCCATCGTCATCATCTCTCTCTCTCTCTCTATGTCGTTTTTCTGAGTAGTCACCCTCTCGCTGATTGTTTTTTTCTCATACAAGTGCATGTATGGATTAATCGAGTACGTATGAAGTTTTCCTATGATTATTTCATAATGTTTAACACATTGATTTATGCACACAATATGTTTATGATCATGCGTGTGTATAAAAAGTGTTTTTTGTTTCACGTCATAGAAGCAATAGGAACACTGTTTTGGTCATAACTCACAAAGCATTATGAATCAGCTCAATCCCTTTACACCAAAGATAAAACACATCATTTAAAACATTTTCTTTCTATGGTGTCATGTAAAAGTCACGCATGAGCTAAGAGATATGGTAAAAAAAAGGCTTGCTGCCCACTACACAATCAAATTTTTTGACCCTAGGCTTCTTGGAGAACCACTATATAGAGTCACTTGATGGGAAAATCCACTTAACCAATTTCAAAGCTTTATGAAACTTTATGCTAAATGTATTTAGGTATCCGTTATCACCTCAAGTATGAGGATTATTGATCATTCCATAACCGGTTTTACCTACGTGTGTAGGGGTGCTACCAAGGGGGAGTACCATATGACATCATGAGTTAATCGAGCCACTTATGTATGATTTATGGTTTGTTTTGGTGAGTTGATTTTAGTGATTAGTTGCCCATAAACTTATGTAAAGGTATATGGTTAGTCAACCCGAATCGCATAGGCAAATATGATTAAAGTGGCTTTCTTTTTGGGTTATCGTTTGTTGTGTGAGTATCATATGGGTAAAGTGAAGTGATAGAGTGCTATTCTATATTATGGAGCTGAACTTGATGCATTGTTTTGAGGTCAAATACTTTCATTTTTATGTTTTGCATGCTCCCAAAAATGTGAAAAGGCTGTTTTTTGCATATGTGTGAAGTTATGGTTTATGGTTGACCTAAAGGTCTAAGCTGTTTTGCATCATGTTTATGGTGATGGAATATTATCATATGATGTATGGAACCTTATGGGCTGATGTGGATGCCTCATGTGCATGGGTATGATTGCTTTCCACCTTTTTAGGTCAAAACTAGCCCTATGTGCTAGAGGGGTGAACGCAGATATGATGCATCAACTTTACATGGTTAGATGTTGTCAAAATTGGATTTTTATATCATGTTTAGTTGCTGGTGGGACTTATTTTATGCATGAAAAGCTCATATATTAAGAGTCATATGTGTGTGGACTCTGATTGATTGCAGGGGATATGTCAAACTGCAAGTGTGGGAGCCGGTTCATTGTGAATATGATTGGTGGTTAAGGGTTGAGATTCCCTCATGGATTATAGTTGTGGTTTGTGGTGGAAGCCGGTGTTGCTCTTGGTTTTTTTTGGATATGGTTATGTTGCCAAAATTTTCACAACCATGTTATGTTCTAAAGTGGTTATGCATGATTGGTTGTGCCTCACCTGAGTTGGGTGGAGTGCTCACCCGTGTGATGTGATTGGATTATGGTTTATGGTTTTTGGATTAGATCATGAAGCGATCTGGATGGTTTATTGTTGACATGTAAGCGTAGAGACCCTGTACAATCTAACTGCTTGGAAAATATTTTTTGTGCATATGAGAATCACTATTGTGATTGGACTCACGTGTTATGTTTCTCATGGAAGCGTCACTACAAAACTAGGATCACCTACATCGCTTAGTCTTAGATAAAAGGGTCGTTGACCTGGGGCTTTTTTGGATCAAGGGTGTTGCCTAGGTCTTCTTTTTGTTAGCCTCATCTACACGATTAGTGCATCGGGGGTTGAATGACCTATACTTCTAACACGTCACGGATTTTGCCTTGGTTTTGCCTAAACACCCGATGATGGGCATCAAAGAGGAGTGGGGCCTAACTGGTATGGTTGGTGTTGATACCCTACCACCTACTAGTACTTGAAATCCTTTCAGAGCTTGGGTTCATGGAGGGAGGCAAAGCGGCCTCAGCTTATGTTTGGCTCAGGTGGGTTGAAGGTGTTCTGGCTCGCTCCCGACGAAGTGAAATTCTCTCTTTCCATAGTAGAACGAAAGTGGATGGGTGGACCGGTCGATCCCTACACAGGGTCCAATGCTCTGGTGTCACATACACTATATTGGTCTTCTCTCAGTAGATAGATTTCCCAAGTATTACATAGAATTGAAAAAACTAAGGTGTCTTTCAAATGCCCTCTTTCATGTATACCTAACAAAAAATATTTTTGATATGTATTCTTGTGTGCCATACTTTATGCTCACTACTACAAAGAAAATTCCTTGAACTAAGCCCATTAGTAAAAACCAACTCCACCATCACAAAGCTTTGCATGTCATCAGATTAGCACACGTAACTTGGTACATTAAAGGGCATGCATTAGATGTTAGATGAAATTTCCTATAGGAAGTTACCAAAATCATCAAGAAATGAAAGTCATCATGGCTCAACATATTTAATGCTTAAAAACAATGGGGTTCATCATGTTTTTCTTCGCAAAAGAGATGAGATCGTGAAAAGGAAGTTTGAAACTTTGCACTTGGTCACTCTAATTGTCAAACATGCACGATGGTTCATAACACGACCAAGGCTACAATAGTCACAATATATAGGTTGAGCACATGCAAACCCCTTTTGTAGGTATTATAGGTGATTTTTGCAAAATAAGAAAAGAGTGTGGGTCTATGATGCACCAAATAGACCCACCAACCCTTTGAAGTTATCATTTGTCTACTTTTACACTCCTTTCACATTCTAGGTTAATGCACTTTACACCACTTGCACAATCTTACCTTTAGGTGATGGAATACTATAATGCTCA
Organism: Adiantum capillus-veneris; assembly: GCF_014529385.1. Taxonomy (NCBI): domain Eukaryota; kingdom Viridiplantae; phylum Streptophyta; class Polypodiopsida; order Polypodiales; family Pteridaceae; genus Adiantum; species Adiantum capillus-veneris. Next base: position 78,869,912 of record NC_140950.1, on the reverse strand, counting down.
TCTACGAAAGTGTAAGACTAGATCCACCGGAGACCTATTTGTGGGTAAGTACTATTGTGTAGCCAGAAAGGCTTGATTGTCTTCTTTGCAAGATCCTTTAAAAGCTCAAATGTTTCTTTTGAGCTCTAACAATATCCAAAGCAATCTATTCAAAAGAAAACATACAAGCATATAACAACTCTTCGCTTTTGTATCTTTGGAAGCTCTTTTGGATGAGCGACTAATTAGAGGTGGTGTATATTACCTAGAGGTAGTATATATTCCTTTTTCATTCACGGATTGACATTTCATCACATCGGTGCATTGTTACTTAACAGTGCACAATAGTGCCCTACATGATATGCACAATTGTACATGTATGAAAGAGATCCTGAGCTTAATACTAGAGTATAAGGTAGGACTTTATTAGATGCACAAGTGATGCAAAAATTGCTAGAGATGATGCATGAATATAGCCCTTATGTCTTCATTGATGACAAGTGTTGGCAGCTTTCTTCGTTTTTCAGCGGGTTTTCCAGTTTTCTACTTTTGCCTTTGGCTTTTCTCTTCTTTTCTTCCTCGGTTTCTAAGGGCTCAGAGACACTTTCATAAGGTTTGTCCCTTTGAGAGTCATTTGTTGGCCCTTCATCGGTTTCAGTGTCCTCTTTAGAAGCTAATACCTTCCGTCTTGTAGATCGCCTCATTCTTGGTACTTGTACTTCCTATTCTTCCTTCTCATTCCTGACTCCAATGATAAGCTGAGTGTTTTGGTCGGGGGCAGGCGGTAAGTTGTCTGCCATCCCTATCACATGATAAGAAATGCGGGTTAATAATTTTAGTGCTCCCAAGTATGAGATGCCAGTGCTATTCTCTATTGTTTTGAGTGTGTTGAGCACATAGTGGGCATGGTTGAGTGGCATAGAAGTCTTGGGTTTTCAGGGTTGTTGTAAAGGCTGATGTCACTGCATGGTTAGGGGTGGTATAAAAATTGGCCTTCCTTGCGGTGAAGTGGAAGTGTTGGTGGAATAGGCTGACACAATGTGCAGAGCTCTGGATTGTAAATCATATCTAAAAAAGTAGCTGCCATCGTGTTCCTTGTAAATACACCCACCCTTTTCTTTTATTTTGATCTCATGGATTCACCTGATGTGAGAACCTTCAGAGCTTCAACAATGATTTCTTTGGTGATTTGAACCTCTATTGCCTAGCCTACTGGGTCAGAGAGCTTGGCTATGCCAGCTTCTTGGATAGAGCTCTGTAATTTGTATGCTGATCTCTGTAGATCAACTCTACATGGAGCCATTTCAAATTAAGCCAGTAGCCCTAGCTATCTGTGTGCTTTTGCCAAGGCCGGTTCCTTTGCCACATCATAAATTTCTCTTGGCATCATTTGCATTTCCACCACTTTTCCATCGGGTGTCTTGAACTTTCCATGAAAGATGGCTACATGGTGCTTCTCTAGGAGATCTTCTCTTGCATAAGTCTTCCTAGCTATCCCTAGATTCCTCTTGCAGCTAATAGGTGGTTAGCTCATGCAAGCTTTTCTTCATTGATTTCTTTTTTGCTATGGCCGGTGAGCTCTGCATTGAACCTGGGTGCAATCATACAGAAAGCCGCAATTAGGTGCATTTCAAAGTCAAAATACGGCATTTTGTCCTGTTTGAATTGCGACTCATCATTTTTGAGTTCAAAGCCAAATTATAACTACCATAAGCTATGGAAACAAAATGTGACCACTAAAAACAACTTCAAGCAAAAGTTTTACCCATAGATAATAATGATGGTTATGACCTTAACCACCACTCTGGCTTCATTTTTGAATTTTGACTGTGCACTTGGGTTAAGCGCATTGGAAATTGATAGGATTTCACTTTTGGAAGTATTTGGATGAAAAAACACTAGATTTTGACCACTTTTTGGCTAGAAGGCTTTTGAAATTGAAAAAGTGATGATGCACATTCTTGGAATGTCCATTTGGCTTGAAATGTGGTGTGTGGGCTTGCAAGAGTGTGCTTGAGCTGGTGATGACCAAAATTTTCCAAAGCAAGTCATTTTTTGGCCCAAAGATAATAATTGTGATTATTATCTTGGTATAGATCTGCTGGACTTTTTCGCATTTTGAAGTTGTTGGGTGTTTGGTCATTGTGTCCCCATGCCCTCGATCTGATTTTCTAACTTTTTGGACACATGGGTGTTGTTTGGTATCAAATTTTGTCTTTCTACAAAGTGAGTGTGTTTTTTGGTCCTGAAGTAATTGAGCCAGTGAATTGTGTGCATCATATAAGTTTTTAGCTTAAATACTGAAGGGGATCGGAGAGCACCACAGACGGAGAGTGAGAGAGAGAAGGAGACACACGACACATAGATATGGGTGGGGAGACTCAAAGAGTGAGCAGCCCCCTATACACTTATGCTATGTATAAGGTATACAAGTCAGTGGGCACCCAGACTCTGGGCGGCCGGACAAGGCACAGGCGCCTATACCCCAACAACCTCCCACTTAAAGGCGATTGTGCCTTTAAGCAAGAGAACCTAGTCTAAAGACTACAAAAGGCGAGAGAAACCGCTCTCAATCGATGCCCACTAGCTATCTGTGATCGTGTGCATCCGGCTCACCTGCTCCCGTGTAAGTCCATACACCACGAGACGTACCGCACACATACTGCAAGTATGTACACAATACCTGCATATCTCCCTCGTGCACTATGCCATCATAAGTCAACAAACGACTGACAACCCCAACTGCAAATGCTCCCAGTGCAGCTGCGATATCCGGTCTCAAGATCAGCATCTCATACATGAGACCACCGAATGCCGATGCAATGCTAGCGCGCCCTGCTAGCTCTACGGAGCATGCGTCAACATATATATCCGTGGCAATAGGCATCTCTGACTGACAAGGCGTGTTATCCACATGCATCTCCTGACTGTCCGCAAAAGAAGCATCAACCTGTCGTGCAACCTCAGAGCAAACCAGCTGCTCTAGGTGTCTGCTGGAAGACATATCCTGCGCAACTATATCCCCATGCTCACTGTCGAGCATAGAAAGGAATGACTGCATAATCGCTGACATCTCAGCCTCCTCTGCAATCATCCACTGCAAACATGACCACTCAATCTGTTGTGACTCACTAGAGCTCTCATGCTCTAACTCCTTATGCATAGACTCTTGTACAACGTCCTCCTGTCGTGACTCACTAGAGCAAGACCGCTCTACCTGTCTATCCTGCATAGAAGTATCTCGCACAACTGACTCTCTGCTTTGCTCAGTCACTAGCAAAGCATGCATGTCTGACTCTGTCCTCACCACTCTGTGTGACTGCTCAAGTGGTGCCCCAACTGTGTGCACAACGAGCTCACTACTCTGCACTCCATGCAAAGCACCCTGCAACCCATGAGCAAAAGAGACTCGCCTGCTCTCTCGCTCTCTACCTGGCTGCATGATCATAGAGACAACACCGTCTCTCCCGTGATCCACATGCAATGGCTAACCTGTACCACTCCTGACACCTCTCGCAATCACTAGCGAACCCAAATGCATCACAAAATCTCGCTCTCGTAGCGAAATCTGACATCCACAATCTCTAAGCTGACCAATCGAGATCAAACTCACTGTCAAATCTAGTACATAGCGCACATGTCATAACAAGTAAGATGCACCACTCGGTAATGACAGCCTCACATCTCCTGCACCTGCTATCGCATGCACCGATCCATTGGTCAAACGTACACTGCCAAGCATCCTGCTAGAATAGCTACAAAACCATTCACGATGCGGCGTGACATGAAACATAGCATCTGCGTCTAGCAACCACTGCGAAGGGAGTGCACTATCCACATGTATAGCATCTTGTGCATAGCTTGAGGTAAAAGTGACATCCCCGTCACTAGTATACTCCGACACTACATCTGCCTCAACTGTCAAAGCAACTAAGTCCATGGAATCACTACATACATCTCTGAGACTGCCATGTCTCCTACAATGTCGCATACGACGAAAACAGCGCCGTCTAACGTGTCCAGAATGACCACAATACCAACATGTCACCTGTCGGCGTGCTCGTGAATATACATGTCTCACACGAGTCCGTGATGACTCAGATCTATCATACATATCATGTAATCTGCGCCAAAGTGCTCTCGAAGTAGGCTCATACATAACAAGAGCATATACAGATTCCGCAAGGTGCAAAGAGAGTGTAGATAGTGCCATCTCCTCTAGCTCCTGCCACTGATCGTCAGACATGCTTGAAGGTCTACCTGCATCACCACTCAATGGTCGATGCAACCCTCGCTGTGTCAATGCATCAAGCATACACTCTCTCCATGCTGCAAAGTCTGACCCATCAAACATGCACATTTCGGAGAGATCATAATCTGAGCGATCACATGTCTCTGCCATGAGCACAATGTAGAAAACTAGAAAGCAAAACCACCTCACCAAAAACACCTGGAAACTGTCTACAAATATGGCTAGAAACACAATGTAAAACCTGTGAGACACACTCCAAAATAGAGCTCCCGCAATGTCAATACAAGCCTCGCCTGCTCTATTATCACACTGCAATCTGTGAGCTAATCACCAAGCCCACACTGTGCGGTATCGATGCATACACACGTACAAATCTCCCACCTGCAGAGAACACTGCACGCAAATGCTGAGTGCAACCCGCAATCTCTACCTAGATCGCATAAATGATGCGCATAAAACTCCTGGAAAATTTCGCCAGAGTTTCGACGCACAATGGCTATCAACACAAAAGAACCATTGTCCTGCAAGCTCAATACAATGAGCAATCAATGCGCATCAAACTGCACTCAACATACATGCATAAGTTCTGCAAACCTACGTCCAACAAATGCTCACAAAGAGTACCATAGGTGACCATACATGTCATCCACAACCAACCTCTGCACTTGCTCACAAGATCTACTGCTCACCACATAAGCATACATAGAGCATTACCCGCTCAAAGACCATGTATGCAAGCCACAACACTGCAGAAGAACCACTCAACTGCAACTGGCAACACCTGTGGGAGTACTAGACTCAACCTGTACCTGGGAGTCAAACCGGATCTTGTAACACCTGCAAATGTGCCTTCTACCTGCAGTGTGCATGGGTAAGCTGTCTGCAACAAAGAAAACAACAAAGCCCAAAACTGTCCTGAAAAACCATCTCTGTGTTTTTAATTTCAGACCCACTTGCACTCCGAATCAGAAAATAATTCCTTCTAAAAAGTCATAGAGCTTGAAGCCAGCTCCGTTTTGAACCAAAAAGTTTTGGAATCGAAGCTTTGTAGCTCAAGTTATGAGCAAAACAGTGGACTGCTGTCAAACTGCCAAAAACTGAACGACTTTCTTCTGTGCTTCTTTGAGCTCATAGAAAGGCTCAAACTCACTTCCCACCTCGATACGTGAGCTGAATGCATCAATCTCACAATGCTTCTATGTCTATGGAAGCTCCAAGCTCCAATCTGTCGCCGATGTAGCCGTTGCAAAGCTTGCCGAGAAGAGGGAAAATGCTGTATACAGTGGACTGATCTGTGAGCACTAGGAAGCTCTCGAGAGCTCTCTTGCAAGCCTCTGTATGGCTACCCACAAGCCTCCTCTATTTCTTTGCTCAGATCCGTGACCTCTCCGCCATAGCCGACGAGTTCATCGCGAAGCCGTCCATCTACGCTCTCACACCTGTCGCTCTGATACCAATTGAAGGGGATCGGAGAGCACCACAGACGGAGAGTGAGAGAGAGAAGGAGACACACGACACACATATATGGGTGGGGAGACTCAAAGAGTGAGCAGCCCCCTATACACTTATGCTATGTATAAGGTATACAAGTCAGTGGATGCCCAGACTCTGGGTGGCCGGACAAGGCACAGGCGCCTATACCCCAACAAATACAACATGTGGAAGGGTGTTAACACTAGGTTGGTAACCTAACAGGACATAAAAGTGTCCTTTGCAGGGTTTAAGAAAAACTTTACAATTCCTAAAAGATGACTCCATTCACAAAACCTTTCATTGAGCACATTCACAATACCCATGTGCTTTTGGAAAAATTATAAGTATGGTAAAATGTACAATCCAATGGGAGAACCGAGCTCTCAAAGTAAGTGCATTTGAACAAACAACAAAAAACAGGGAATCTCATTAGTACATCACTTGGTATTCTAAAATAAAAATTGGTCTAGCCATTCTGACATTTTTCTAGGGATCTACAATATTATAGCTTTCAAATAAATGAGTGCTCACTACCTCAAAAATTCTACTAGATGGTTTACATTTTACTCCAAATTAGCATGTTTTTTAGACAGTTTGGGGTGTACGCACATGTCGGGCTACAAATACCTAAATGAGAGTTCAATTTAGTATACCATCCACTTCATGAGAACTATAACTCTTTCCTAGATGTCATCGACACAAAGAAGCCAATTATTTGCCTTTTACATTCATAATGAGAAGGAGATTATTCACGACATTCTATTTCCCAACTACAAAACACTGTAATACTAGTAGGTTATATTGCAGAGGAAAAAAATTGGAGGCTTGTATCAAGCTCTAATGATAAGGTATATATAATACACAATGAAAAAGAGATGGCATGAAAATAATATGCACAATAGCGATTAAAAAACATTATAGAACAAAGTATTTTCTTCCTCAAAGATAAAGAAATCTCTTAGTAGAGCCGTTCAAAGTAACACAAAGATAACATGTCAAGGCCCCAACCTATAACCAAAAACAAATGCTTCCATCTCAACATGCATAACCTGTTGGTATTACCACCACACTTCCACAAACTTGCACATACCACTCTTCAACCAACGTAAGTTACAATGAACATAGTCACAAGGATAGATAGACCTAATGAACAATAGCATACAACCATTTGGAAAAGAACCATATGTACATTGGCCAAAATAGTAGCCATAATAAGCATTCTAACATCTTCAAAACTATTCATTGCATTGTAATATAGCCCTAGCCATAACAAGGCAACAATGCCATAATAACCATAACTTGGCACATGTTCCAATTCCATGTTTCAACAAAAACATAAAAGCCGACAAAAATACAAGGCAAGATAAAGACCAAGACGACTAATATATACCTAGATGAATCCAAGAAAAGATCAAATTTACCTATAACAAAAAAGTGCAGCTATAAGCTCATGGTTGTGAACCACAAGACGATATAACCCTTTAGCTACATCATGCATAGTATCCACAAATACTACCACGCATGAACATATACTCCCACACACACACACCCCACACGCACGCACCCATGAGCATACACCGATACGAAACTCTGCGAACCAAGTTTCTGTCATTTGCTCTAGAGATGAAGGGTAGATTTGGCCATGATCAAGCCTAGCACAAAACAAAAGCATTAGATAGAAATAATTAAACCAACAAAGATAAAATTGATAGGGCTATTCACCTATCAATAGGTCGCATTAGATAGAAGAATTAAACCAACAAAGATGAAGTTGATAGGGCTATGCACCAAGACGACTAAAGCCATAATAACCATAGCTTAGCACATGTTGCAATTCCATGTTCAAAATACATGGCAAGATAAATTATCATCTCAATACATACGCATAAAGCACCTCACAAACTTGATGCAAAGATATACATGTTGAAACACACTTCACAAGGCAAAGACATGAAGAAACCTAATCACCAAGTCTGGCACAATTTAGAATCCCTTCCATAACCAAGCATGTCATGAGTCTGATGCAAAAACAGCAATGCAAAGCACAATTCCAAGTGACAAAAGACTTGACAAAATGCCTCATATAGGTGATACATAATATCCATGTCGCACTAAAACTGGCCAAAATGTCTATCATCACTATGTGCTACCACTGCAATCAAAACACAATCTTCCATGTAATAGTTTCTTTAGCCACTACATGTGTATCCGCTGCTACCAAAAGGAAGGTATAAGTCGCTGCCTGCAGGATACCATAAACATGATGCAAAGGTGAGCAGGCTTATGATGCCATAACCATATCACAAGTGGGAAAAAACCATGATGATACATCCATACAAGCAAGAAGAAAGCTAATACAAAAGGTTTTTGCGTAATAGACATACCTAACAAAACCCAGGCATGATAAGAAGCCAGCCATAAACAAAAACCAACCATCGCCGAACACCAGCCATGAACAACAGCCAGCCATGAACAAAAACTAGGATTTTGCAGCAAAAACCAGCCAATAGCTTGAAACCTGCAAACCCTTTCCTGCAAACAAACAAAAAAAGGAGTCAATGAGCACAAAACCTGTTCTGTAGCAAAATACACCAGCATTCTGCAGCAAAAACCAGCATTTTACATCAAAAACCAGACAATAGCATCCCACCTGCAAAAGATTTCCTGCAAACAAACAAAAAAGGGAGTCAATGAGCACAAAAACCAGCCATGTATGAAAAAAATACCTACACATAAAGAGAGAGTGATACAGAGAAGTTACATAAGGGCGGATGACGTCGTCTAGAGACTCTTGAGCGCCCATCATAAAGAAAGTCGATAACAACCCTTGCATGGAATTCCTTGAAGCAAGGGTCAGCACACATAACCTTTTGACACTTACCACACCCCCAAATGGTGCGTGATGGCTTTGAGCTATCAACCTCCTTATGCTCCGAAAGAAGCTTCTTTTGCTTAGCTGAACAAACGACACAGTACTTGCTGGCTACATCATGCAAACGGATAGGAAAGTGACCATTGTATGCATCCTCAACAACTGGCCTCTTGCATACATAAGGCCGAAATGCATTGTCCACCAACTGCTCATGCATATGGAGCATAAAGTCAAATCTACACACATCCTTTTTTCCATACATTTCCTTCCATATAATCCAGCAATTTGTAAAAACAGAATCCATGAGACCCCAAAAACCTGCATGCCACCACTTAAAACCATGCATTGTACTTTGCAAGCTATAGCCACTACCAAGAACCATGCTATCAAAGACATCACAACCAGCCTTGCATGCATTATATTTCACGGCAAGTGCCGGACATGAGAAAGGCAATCTCTTATCACCAACCAAGCGCAACACCTCACCTTTTTGCACACCATAGCAATTAGAAGCAAAAAGAATCTCTTTTTTGTCCATCCAAGAACAAGCAACAAGACCTTGCTTCTTACAATAAGCAAACCGACAAGCACCCCGTGCTCTCTTACCCAAATTCAACATTTGGGTGGTGGGAAAGTGCTTCCTGTTACATACATAAGTGCCGGTGCCACCTTGACCTTCACTTCTTAGGTGCTCCAAAAGCTTCACAGATGTGAAGTAACTATCAAAGAATACATGGTGCCCTTTTCTTGGCAATGTCTTCACCAAATTTGCAACAACATAAAAAGACAATTCAGTACATGGCATCTTGTCATAGATTTGAAATGCAAAATTATACCCCGTGGCGGAGTCACATAGATTCCAAACCTGGATACCAAATTTATGAGGCTTTTTGGGATTGTAAACTCTACATGGATTCAATTTACACTTAGAAGGAATTATGCGTTCATCCACAGTCACACATTGACCTAAATTATAATGCTTTTGAAAAGTGTAATTCAACCTCTCCTCTAGCTCAAGCAATTGCCATAACCTGTGCTCTCTAGTTCCCCGAGGTGGTCTTTGTGCATTGTCCCGTAAATGCAAAAACCTTTTGATTTGTTGGAATGTAGTTTGACTCATCTTTTCACCAAAATTAGGAAATAGAAGGGAGCCTCTTACCTCATCTTTCCAATGATGTTGCTTTGACGGCATGTAGTGTAGTGCCATGCCCAAAGCTACACCCATGAAGCGTAGGAAAGAATGCCGATCTGTTGGAGCCCATCTTCGCATGGAGTCATACAACCGGCCACACCTTTGCCTCTCTTTCTCGGCATATGCATTAGTCTCACTAATAACATGATCAACAAGGTCAAGTGGAAAGAGCATCAAAAACAAATGAAACTCACAAAATTCACGTGGCATATGTCCCAAGTCTGGTCCCTTGACACCATTGAAAGGTGGAAGAGCCCGAAATGTACCATGTGGCTCTTGCTCTAATTCATCTCCACTCTTCCACTGTGGAGGAATCACATCAACAAAATGTGCATCTCCATCAGGAGAGTCATCAAGTACAGGACCCTCGGCTTCCAATATTTCATTGTCACCACATTCAACCCCCTCACCTTCTGATGCATGCTCATCATCACTTTCATCATCATTAGCAACATCAAATGGGCTGCTTGAAGGGCCAGGTCTGCTCCCTGCATGAGAAGGCTTACATTTTCTAGGTCGGCCACCACATGCAGATTTACTATATTCGGGTGATACATTTTCAGGTGTGCCATTTGCAGGCATGCATGATGCTTTTGGTCTACCCCGCTTATGTGATTTAGGTGGTCTTCCAGGACGCCTACCAAGTGGGGTTGGGTCAAGTGGAGTCTCTTCAGCCTCTTCTTCAACATGCGTTATGTTCTCTTCCCCCCCAACAAGCGGGGCATCAAAATCATTTGCAGCCCCCAAATTACGTTTTGATAGCATAGGTGCATGACTTGATTCACCAATTCCAAATGAAGAAGGTGTAGGTGTAGATTCTTGTCTTACCTCACAGTTTCTTTGAGGAGAATGCACCCGTTGAGAGCTCCGCACAACAAATTCTGCAACATCATCCCATGAAGCTGAATAATCCTTTGAATCCCCTTCAAATCAGCAAGAGAAATTCTACTTTTTAACTGAGTATTTTTGCAGGACACCAAAAAAGAAGACCTCTGTATGCTTTTCTCCAAATTCTTGCTCAGCCCATGATGCCCCAAACCAAACTGCCGGGACCTGCAAGAGTGCACCTTCTTGGGCTTGAAAAAATTGTGGGTAGCATCCAGCGCGTCTGCAACCAACTTCCCTTGCAGCATAATGCCTCTGATTTGACGCCATCTACGTTGCAAAATTCGGCAGCTCCAAGAGGGGAAAAATCGGTTTTTGCCAGACCCCGCTCAAGGGCTCACTCAATTTTGGGTTTCGGGGCTTTCACCCTCAACCCTTGGATCCCCTCTTCAACCTACGGTCAAGATCCGCCCCCAATTTAGAGCCTAGGCACGCGCATGGAAGCATTTTTCTTGCACGACATGCCATGGACAATTGGCCAATTGTCATAAAATCCATCAATTGAATTATTGATTGAGTTAATTACCCAACCTTGTTGGCATGCAACTGGTTTGAAATTAATTCCAAGTTTTTTTCAAGTCTTTTGAGAAATTTGAGGATTGGTCCCATGTACTAGTCCTATTTATATTTTTAGAATTAATTCGGGCAAAATTGCGAGTTAACAGGACATAAAAGTGTCCTAGGACATAAATCTGTCCTGTTACCAACCTAGTGTTAAAGTGAACAAGTGCAAGCAGATGCCAGTTTTGATCCTAAAGATAATAATCGTGATCATTATCTAGTGATGCAAATTTTTACCCAGTTAGCTTTTTCATGACCCACACTGTCATATACCCCTTGTAAGTAATACTTAGCTCTTGATTGGCCTTTCTTTGAGCTGTTGACACTATTTTGGCACTTGGTACTTTGAATCTGGTATTTTTTCATTCTCGCACTTAGTGGCAATCATTTTCTTCACTCTAGGCATATGGGCACATTGTTAAGTATGGAGCCTGATTTACCCTTGTAATTTTTCTATGGTAAAAGCGCACATTTGTAAGGCCCCCATTATGAGGAGAAGCCATCGTGCGTGAAGGAAAATCACTCACTGAAAACCAAAATTTTCACGGACAAGAATCAGGGGCAACTTTAAAGGCCTCGAGACTTTTTTTCGCCGGAATATTCTTTTTCGCCGGAATATTATGGCCGGACGGCGGCCGGAAAGTGGTCGGAAAACAACCGGTCGGTTGGCCGGTGGCCGGTAGTCAATGGCCGATGGCCGGTGGTTGGAAGTCAATGGCCGGTGGCCGGTGGTTGGAAGTCAATGGCCGGTGGCCGGTGGCCGAATTCAAAAGCGGACTTGTCTTCTCAAGGGCGGCCACACATGGGCGGATTGGAGGGTCCGATTTGGACTTATTCGCACAAGGGCGGCTACACATGGCTGTCTCTCATAACAGAGGACAACCCTTTTGGCCTATAAAAGGAGGCCATTTCTACACACATTTCATAGTGTGAAGTTGATGTAACAAGGTGAGTGTGAGGTGGTGAGAGTGAAGCAAGGCGGGAGCTCCATTAAGGGTATAATCCCTTTGTAAACTACTTCTTGTTTTGAAGTACTAAAGCCATTGAGTGGCTGCTTTCCCGTGGACGTAGCCCACATTGGGTGAACCACGTATATCGTGTGTACTCTCTCTCTCTCTCTCTACTCTATAATCTCGTGTATATAAATTTGTGTCTCTCCATTAAGTAATCTACTCAATTATCTATTTAGCTACGTCTTATTTCCTAACAACTGGTATCAGAGCAAGGTTTGCTCGTAGCTAAATTATCTCAAGGAAAGGATTCCTTGAATTGAGTGGGAGTTATGGCGGAGGAAGGGAAGCTCAAGATTGAGCAGTTCAACGGCAAAAACTACCAACATTGGAAGATGCAGATTGAAGACTATCTCTACCAGAAGGACCTCTATTTGCCACTAGGCGGTCTTGCGAAGAAACCCGCAACAATGGTAGATGAAGCATGGATCCTTGATCGAAAGGCACTGGGAACAATCCGGTTAAGCTTGGCGTCAACGGTGGCCTTCAATGTTTCGGAGATGAAGACCACGGAGGACTTGATGAAGTCACTTGATGACTTCTACGAGAAACCACCGGCATCCAATATGGTATTTCTTATGAAGCGCTTGTTCAATCTAAAGATGGCAGAGAATGGTTCAGTTGCAGAACACCTAAATGACTTTAACACAAACATAAGTCAACTTCGATCAGTGAAAATCAATTTCGATGACGAAGTGCGAGCTCTCCTTATACTATCATCTCTACCGGATAGTTGGGACAGCCTTGTGATGGCTGTAAGTAATTCTATCTCTGGCACAAATACTCTTAAGTTTGATGATGTTGTGGGTGTTCTGCTAAGCGAGGAAATGCGAAGGAGAAGCACAGGAGAATCATCAAGTGCTGCACTATCAGTGGAAACAAGAGGAAGGCTTAAGGAGAGGTTCAAAAACCAAAAGGGTCGTGATCGCTCAAGGCGGAGCAAGTCACACACAAAGTCAGTTCTTGAATGTTGGAACATTGGCAAGAAGGGCCACGTCAAGAAGGATTGCTGGTCCAAGAAGAAGAAGGAGACAGAGTCTCAAGACAACAAGCCAACATCGGAGGCCAATGTGGCAGGTAAAGTAGAGCAAGATGCTCTAATTCTCTCATTAGACAATGTGTCTAATTCCTGGATAGTAGATTCCGGGGCTTCATTCCATGCGACACCACACAAGCAACATTTCCAAGACTACACCAAAGGTAATTTTGGGTATGTATACTTGGGAGATGATGAAGCTTGTGAGATTGTCAGCAAAGGTACAGTTTCTGTCAAAACTGCTAACGGAAATGAATGGAAGCTTAAAGATGTTAGGCATGTTCCTTCTCTTCGCAAAAATTTGATCTCTACAGGACAATTGGACGATGAAGGTCACAACATTGCATTCGGAAACAAACGGTGGAAGATCTCAAAGGGATCTTTGGTGGTTGCCAAGGGTGAAAAAGTTGGTACACTTTACTTGTGTACTGTTAGCACGCAACCTTCAGCTTGTGCAGCAACTACAGAAGTTGACAGTGCGGTGTGGCACTACCGACTTGGGCATATGAGTGCCAAAGGAATGCAAATCCTTCAAACAAAGAAGCTTCTACCAGGTTTGAAAGAAGTGGACTTAGAGTTCTGTGAAGATTGTGTTTATGGTAAACAAAAGAGGGTAAAATTTCAAAAATCAGGAAATGAAAGAAAAAATAAAAAACTTGAGTTGGTTCATTCTGATGTTTGGGGTCCTGCAAGTACACCATCACTTGGTGGCTCATTGTACTATGTAACATTCATAGACGATGCGACTAGAAAAACATGGGTTTATGTCATGAAGAATAAATCCGATGTATTTTCCATATTTCAAAGGTGGAAAGCCTTTGTGGAGAATGAAACAGGTACCAAGGTTAAATGCCTCAGATCCGACAATGGAGGCGAATATTGCAGCCAAGCTTTTGAAAGCTTTTGTGCTAGCAATGGCATTCGGAGGCAAAGGACAACCCCAAGGACACCTCAACAAAATGGGATTTTGGAAAGGATGAACAGGACAATCATGGAACGAGCACGAAGCATGCGGCTACATGCAGGCCTACCGCTTGAGCTTTGGGCGGAAGCTGTAAGTACGTCTGTGTACTTAATCAATCAGTCACCCTCAACGGCATTGGATGGGGGAGTTCCAGAAGAGGCATGGACAGGTAAACCGGTGAATTATGCATTTCTCAAAGTGTTTGGGTGTGAGGCTTTCATGCACATAGATAGAAGCCTAAGATCAAAGTCAGATTCAAAGTCCAAAAAGTGTTTCTTCATTGGCTATGGAGAAGGAGACTTTGGGTATCGCCTATGGAATCGTGAAGATGGTAAAATCTTAAGGAGTAGGGATGTAATTTTTAACGAACAAAATATGTACAAAGATTACTTGGAAAAAAAACAAAAAAAGAAACAGGTGATGAGTACATGGAGCTTGAGGACGGTGAAGACTCAAGGACTGCAAACGGTGACAATGTGCAACAACGTCAACCAAATGAGGAGCCTCAACCTATTCCCCGAAGATCTACAAGAGCAAGTAGACCTCCAGAAAGGTTTGTTCCTTCCTTCAACCATCTCTTGATCTCAGATTCTGAAGAGCCGGAATCATATGAAGAAGCTATGCAACATGAATTCAAAGAAGAATGGACGAAGAGCATGCAAGTGGAGATGGACTCACTACATCGCAACCAAACATGGGAGTTGGTTGAGTTGCCTAAAGGTAAGCGGGCACTTCAAAACAAATGGGTGTACAAGCTAAAGGAAGAAGAAGGTGGGAAGAAAAGGTACAAGTCTAGGCTTGTGGTAAAAGGTTTTTCTCAAAAGAAAGGTATTGACTTCAATGAAATATTTTCTCCTGTTGCAAAAATGAACTCAATTAGGCTTGTCTTAAGCCTTGTGGCTGCTCATGATCTAAATCTCGAGCAAATGGATGTAAATACGGCATTCCCTCACGGTGACTTAGAGGAGGAAATCTACATGCTTCAACCAAAGGGGTATGAAGTAAAAGATAAGGAGAAAATGGTTTGCAGATTAAAGAAGAGCTTGTATGGTTTAAAGCAAGCATCAAGACAATGGTACTTGAAGTTTGATCAATGAAAAACAAATCTGTAATAAGGGGTCATTTTATTCATTCAGACATGTTAAAAGAGGGGTCTTTTTAATACCCCACGAACAAACATTATATAGGGGGGTACTGAACGGTGAACCCCTCCGAGATTGTCCACCTTTGAGTGTTAGCTCAAGAACTTTAGCATCCCAATCTTGGACATCTCTATAAGTTCTCATCCATGGAAATCCTAGTACAATATCTTTGTTCAAATGCTCATTAGAAATGCGAATAAATGTGTGTGGGCATAGAAATCCATGCACAAAGATGTTGAGATTAATTGGACCCAATGCTCGTGTGTATTCTTTGTGACAAACCTTAACTTTAGACACCTTTTTATATTTAAAAACTATTTTTAGGATTTCGAGGACTATAAAGACTATTTTTGGGATTTCGAGGGCTTCACGTAGCCGAATAGGGAGCTGTAAAGCACGGCACGTTCCTTTAGCCAAAACGCTCGTCCTGAGCTATTACACGCCATATTTTGTGGCTTGGTTACAAAAAATAACCAAGAATAACGAAAAACTTGGGTTATAAACACCAAAAAAAAAAAAAACTAAGTGAGCGGCCTTCACGGGCACTCACCAACACGTTTAGAGGAGGTCACATGTACCTATGCTCTGGACGAGTGTTAGAGCACGAGCATATTGGTGGTGCCTCCATTTACGCGGGCACCCATTATTCCTCCACCCTAGGTTCTGGACCTTCGGCCGGGACTCAAGGTAGCGCGAACCAAGATCCTCATATCGCGTCTAGTGATTCTTCCTCTGACTACGAAGTCATGGAGGGGTATCCTACACCAAACCCTGATAGTTCAAGTCAAGACATGCATGCCATGGGCCCACGGCCCGGGTCCAGCGTGATTAGCCACTTAAAAGAGACCCTTAGTATTGCTACTCGCTCCGAACATGCGGTTAATGAAATAAATGAAGGGAGTGGAGAAGTAAATTCGTCATTCATGCCTAAAATAGACCCTATGCTTCTTGAGAGTGTGCATGTGAATGTTCCATCCACTGCACCTCCTGATCCTTTAGGACTATCTCCCTCTGAGGTTCTACTACCCGAGGGTAGGAGTCTAGCCGAAGTGCAAGAGATCGAACGTTATATGCAAGCAACAAGGGAGAGGGAAATTGAGAACCTACGAAGGCTAGAACAAATTCGAGCTCTGAAAGCAAAGGCTCCTATGACAACAATGATGCTAGCTGAGCGACCGAGTGCTCCCAAGGTAGCAGTCACGGAGGGGCAAGCGATGGGGAGCAATAATGCTTCCACCTTGAGGGAAACCTCCAGCACGCCAGGCCTAGATGGGATATTCCTAAACGAAAATTGGGAGTATGACCTACAAGCAGAAGCTTTAACTGATCGGTACACAGGACACACCTATCATGTGGGTTGGTTAGATGTTCTACAATCCACATCGGGTGCTACTAGCATAGATGAGCAACAACAGAAAGTCTGTGATGTCCTCCATAGGATTTCGAGTTAGAAAGACAGAACACAGGGATCAACATGCCTTCAACATGCCTAATGAGATTCTTGGATACGGGAAAGGCCAACCAACCAACTTTATCACAAATGGAGACTCCCTCAGTGAGCCCCATTGATCCTCCATATGTTGTTTCGCCAAGAGCCTCAGTACAATCTGAGCCTACAAGTGGCAGCTTTACCTTCCTAGATCTAGCTCATCTTTCTCTTAATGACACTACGGCTACCATGCATATCCCAGTGGTGAGCATGACAAGAAGTACACCATGGAGTTCATTTGTTAATACTGCGCCGATGCCTAGTAGCACAGTGCCCCCAACTATACCTACATGTATGTATCAATCATGTGCACCTTTCGTACCTCAGCCTCATGTAGCTCCTACACCTCCGATTATTCCAAGAGCTTACAATCCACAATGGCATTATCCAAGCTCTTATACAAGTGGAGCCATGCCATTTAATAATAACATGCCATATCAGGCACCCCCTATGCCTAGGGCCACGCCTGTAAACTTTGGACCACCGTCTGGTACACCACCATACGAAATATGGGACCCAAGAGCCGCGCGTATGCCAAGGCCAAGGCCAACTCCCATCTCACATGTGGTCCCAGGAGCACATACACCCATTATACCTGCTCAAATAGGAGATTTGGTAGCATTGGCTCAAACTATCGGTCCCTCTATTGCGGAAAACATGCGTAGTGCACCTGATAGAGAGCCTAGGAGCAAGGCAGTTCAAGTAGCTAAGCTCACACAAAAATTCAGTGGAGACAGAGAAGCTAGAAAGCATATGGAAGTCTTTGAACATGTGTGCGATTCCTTGGAAGAGCACAATGAGCTACATAAGTGTAAGGCTTTGAGTTTGACCCTAAGCGGAAAGGCTGGAGATTGGTATAGAACCTTAAGAGTAGAAGAGAAAACGATCTACTCTACTCTTAGGAGATTGTTCTTGAAAGAGCACATACGAGAGGGAGTACTTTGGGGTGTAGCCTCTCAGCTCCAGAAAGCCCAACGAGAAGAAGGTGAATCCGTGAGAGACTTCATTAGTCGCCTAAAGAATTTGAATTCTTGATGCAATCCAAACGAGCGATTCAACAACAACCAATTGCTCGATAGATTCATTAGGGGACTACGACATGAAAGTATCTATAATGGCCTAGTCATTAGAGGTATCACTACTTGGGAAGCAGTCACCATGAATGCAATCCAATTGGAGGATAATTTAATGATTGTAGGAGAAAGAGTGTCTGCCGAGCCGAAGTCTAGTAGCTCGCAAGCGTCAGGGCATGAGCCAATGAAGATAAAGCCAATCATGAAAGAGCAAACGATATCTGAGATGACTTTGGCAGATCTCACCAAGGCCATCCAAGAAAGCCGTAGGGGTAATCGTGCTCCACAAAACACTCATATGTATCCAAGAAGGGAGCAAGAATGGTGCTCAATTTGCTTGGGCCCACATACTACGAGTGAATGCCCTACTTTCAGAGTAAAGTTTAACGGGACTTGTAACGCGTGTGGTAGGTATGGCCATCAAGCGAAGGATTGCCTAATGCTTAAACGCATCATGGAAAATAGACCGCCTATAGCTTGGGCAGACTCACCTCGAGTTCCTGCATTGATGCCTACCCCACCCATGGAGCAACAGTTGCCATTACAGCACATGGTCCCTAGAACCCAAAATGCGGCCCAAACCACACCGTTGCCACCTCCAGTGCTAGGACCGCAACCCACTCATCCAAGAGTTACACCTATGAACCAAATAGGTTGCGAGTCATCTAGTACTTATGTAGATTGCGAAGAGGACATAGACTCTAGTATCACCTATGGAGTCGACATGCTTGAGGAGTGTCCCATGTACTATATGGAAGACCATTGGGGACAAATCAAACCGGTATATCAAGCTACTGCACTAGCAGCAAGAGGCCAAAACATTAATAGTTTTGCCAGGAGACCACCTCTTCAGTGCTACGAATGTGGTGGACCACATCGAGTAGCTGAGTGTCCCATTAGAATGCAAAATAATGCCGCACTAATGCAAACAAGTCAAGGGAGTGCATTGGCAATGCGAATACTCACTTGTAATCGTTGTGGCATAGATCATTTAATCGCACAGTGTCCTAACAATCCAAACGCACCGAAAATCACACCATTGAACATAATAGAGATTGTTGATGGGACACCACCGACTATAAACATAGCACCAGTGAATGCACTCACACGGTCGATGCTCCAAAAGCAAAATTACATCCTCGAAGAGAGTGATGCTTCATCCATTGGCCGAGCGAGAAAGAAGAAAACACAAAGAAAGAAATCCCTTAATGCTTCTAGCTCAAAACCTAGTTCAAAGACTAACATAGGGACAGGAGAGGATCCCGTGTATATGAATGACCCTGAGGATGACTCAGATTCGATAGAGACCACGGAGACCAAAACTGTTACTACAAAGGAAAAAGCCAGTGAGGAGGATCACGAGAGGGAATTACGACGAACACCAAAAGAGTATTCAAAGTTAAACCACCCAGTTGCAAAGCGCCAAGATAAGCCACGAGAGACAAAAAATGAGGATTGCAAGAGAAAGATTGGAACCTATCCAAACCCAACAGTGGAAATTGAACAAGTCCAACAACTGAGGGGTTTGGTGGAAGAAACTCAATGAAAATTAGAACCTGAACCGAAACATATCCAGATGTCGGACACAGTGTTTCCCACACAAGTTTAACCTCACAAGAACTATAGGCCGTTAGCTATACCCAGTATCATTCGGGAAGAGAGTGAGGGTAGGACATCTGAAAGTGGACACACACCTTTCCTACTAGAGAGAATGTTCAATGAGGGAATGCCCGACCCCCTTGAGGAAGTGGAGATTCCATCTTCACCATTCTCTTGTCAAGGTCCTACGTCCCATAAGATGCCATTAAATGTTGCCAAGCTGATGGATTTCATGTCCTCAGAAACACGTACGACTATCATATCTAAGTTATACGGAGATCCAGAATTATTCCTAGCACTGCGAGCGCTTCTCAATGGAGAATTACAGGCCGGATTACCACAGTTTGCACATATGAACAAACCTGACTCGGTGATGAATGATGAGGAACATTTAGCACCACCATCTGACCTAGCGGGACATGAATCTGTAATTGAAATACCCGTTAACAAGTTGGGGCAATACTTTGAAGGTGATGAATCTAATGCTACTCTACCAATCACTACTGAAGGATTAACTGTAAAGGGGGTCCTTGACGGTGGTGCGGGAGTCAGCATGGTGACAAAGAGTTGTTGGGAGTCTATGGGGAGACCTCACCTTGAAGCCACAAGCGTAGTGGTAAAAATGGCTAATGGATCTATTGTTACGCCTATTGGAATGCTAAAGGATCTCAAGATCAAGGTCTTGGGACACAAGGTAAGGCAGACTTTCATTGTTATGGAATTTTCCAAGCATCCTATGTCATTTGAGATCATCTTAGGGCGTCCATTCATGAGGGAAGCAAAAATGGTGCATGACTGGTCCAAAAACCACGTCTACTTACAGTTCCAAGACTCTGTCATTCGAGTTGATCTTTTAAGTGGTCGAACGCATCCTCTAGGAAATAAATTCATCATTGATAATCGATCAGACACAACAATTCACTCAGCTCCATTACAGTATTGTTACACATGTAACGAAGACACGGATATTGGGGAGAACTCTCCTTATATGGATATCCTACCCGGAATGGCTGAGTCAGACAATGTCGATTGGGTGCACCTAGCGGCAACTATAGATACATGGGGAGCTAGAGGAACAACTTGGGTAACACCAGATGGGGAAGAGATACCACACATTGCACCAGTAAACATGTTAGGTGTAGCGCATGTAAAATCCGATGATAAGAAAGAGGCACACCTACCTGAGAGTGAAACTGATGATTCCTTAAAGGCTTCAGGCCAATACACATCGGAAACGGAATCTCAGGAAGAAATGGATTCAGAACCTTAGGAAACATCGAGTGAACCAAGTATAGAAAATAAATACTCAAGGCCTAGTACGACCGTCTATGGTAATTTATATGAGAGTGAAGAAGATACAAGCAAAGACCTATCAGGCGAGTCGAGTTCAAACATTTACCAAAATCAAAACCTTAACAAGAAACAAAGGTCATATAAGAGACGACGATATCGAGCAATTGTGAGAGCTAGGATAAACAAGGAAAGATCTAATGCAGAATGGCTTAGCTATCTAGGGGCATGTGATGCTCATAGAAAGCTAGTAGACAATTGAGGTGAACATCTCCAAAGTGTCATGTGGTGCAACCCGCGACCCATTGACCTCGCTCAATTGGAGGTTATAGAGCCGAAATTGAGTCGAACTATAAGAAGACGTCAAAACCGAGAGTTAGCTCAACAACAAAAGGAGGCAGAACTAAAAGAAAGGTCTCTGTCAGGACAAGAGCCTGCTGACTTACATACGGCTCCTGAACATTTTAAATCTTATACCACGGGGGAGCGAAAGGTTGTGTATGCCAAAGCCCAACGAATACCTACCAATGGAAGCAGGGGAGTCTATGATGGTCCAGCGATAGTTAAAGAGATAGAATTAGCAGAACCAGGTGAGGAGTCTAAACCAGTCTTTATTGCTCAAGACCTTACCGAAACTGAAGAGACTGTACTTAAGGAGATCCGCAAGGAATACAAGGATATCTTTGCTTGGACATATCATGACATGAAGGGCGTTCCACCTTCTGTGGTGCAACATACAATTCCCATGACCAACACTGCTAAACCCGTCCAGCAACGACCCTATCCAATGAATCCTAAGTATGCCAAAATTGTACAAGAGGAGATTGAAAAACTTATCCAATGTGGATTCATATACCCTATTGAGCACTCAGAATGGGTTTCTCCAATAGTCATTGTGCCAAAAAAGAATGGGAAACTAAGAGTGTGCGTGGACCTCAAGAAAGTTAATGCAGCCACTAGGAGAGATCATTATCCCTTGCCATATTCAGAACATGTGCTTGAAAGAGTTGCGGGCAAGGACGCTTATAGCTTTTTAGATGGGTACTCTGGTTACAATCAAATCACAATTGCATTAGAGGACCAAGCTAAAACTGCTTTTATCACAGAGTTTGGAGTGTTTGCATTTCGTGTTATGGCTTTTGGCTTAACAAATGCCCCTGCTACATTCCAACGATTAATAAACACTGCGTTTAAAGAATTTCTAAGGGAGTTTTGTGAAGCTTTCCTAGACGACCTTTGTGTTTATTCTTCTTGGGAGAAGCATTTGTTATATCTACGAAAAATATTTGAAAGGTGCAGATTTTATCGCATCTCATTGAACCCTTTCAAATGCCAATTTTGGGTTAAGCATGGAGTCATTCTAGGGCATATAGTGTCCAAGAACGGGATATCCACAGATGAGAGTAAGATTAAAGCCATTGCCGATTTGCCACCACCTACGAACTATAAAGGAGTTCAAAGATTTATGGGCCATGTTGGTTATTATCGAAGGTTTATTTTAAACTTTGCCGAGATAGCGCGTCCATTGTACAATCATGATATATCATTGTGGCTACCGACTATGTAACCAAATGGGCTGAAGCAAAAGCAACACGAAAGGTGGATGCAAAAACAACAGCTAAGTTCCTCTTTGAGAACATTATCACACGTTTTGGATGCCCCTTTGAACTTGTGAGTGACAATGGAACTCATTTTATAAATGAAGTAATAAAAGAACTCACATCAAACTTCATGATATCTCACCACAAGTCTACACCCTATTATCCCCAAGCAAATGGCTAAGCTAAGAGTACCAACAAAACTCTCATCTCCATTTTGACAAAGACAGTTGAGGCTCATCGCACTGATTGGGACCTAAAGCTTACATCAGCTTTATGGGCTTATCATATTGCGTATAAAGTTACTATTAATTGCACATCGTTTAAGATGGTGTATGGCCAAGAAGCAGTTATGCCATGGGAGTTTGTCATTCCTAGTCTTCGAGTAGCTTCTCAAGAAGGTTGGGATGGTAACCCCTTAGTTGAGCGATTATATATCCTGGAAAGGCTAGATGAAGGGAGGCAATTAGCTGTGCGAAATGCTCTAGTGGAGAAGGATAGGAGAAAGAAGTGGTTTGATAGCCATTTAAAGGATAAAGACATCAAGGTTGGTGATAAAGTTCTTATGTACGGGGTACGTAATGAAAAGAAGAAATTGAAATACGCTGGTAAGGGACCATATTGAGTGTGTGAAATTACCCCGCAAGGTACCATTCGTGTGGAGACTCTAGATGGAGTTGAAACCATTGGATTCCTTAATGGGAGTAAATTCAAAAGATATTATGATCCTCTAAGCCACGAAGAGTTGCAAGCCATCCATCAAAAGAAGGCTGCCAAGGAACAAGCAGAGCTTAGAAAAATCCAAGCAAGAGTTGAGGCTCGAGAACGACAACAACGTCTTAGACGCCAACGAGAGGCTAATTTGGGAATCACGCAAGCATTTTTCGAGGACACAGATGACGACTCATTAGAATCTGAGCCACCCCTACGATACCCAATTGAGCTAAATAGCCCCTATGGGAAAGTACTATACCATGCCTTATTAGATAAGGGAGCTAAACACAATTTGTTATCCTATGGAGTTTGGTGTCAATTAGGGAAACCGACCCTATCCCCGAGTACGATGCAAGTGAAGGGCATTAATAAAAAGAAAACTGCTATTCTTGGAGTCCTTCAGACCCCTGTTGTCTATGACAATGGAAGCATAGTGCAGGGGTTTCTAGTCATGCCCACGGGAGCTATGGAAGGCAACGTAAACTTGGTACGCACGTGGATGTTAGCAACCAAATGCACTATTGATTGGGATACTGGTAGTGTCACGACGCGACCACCGACTCTTACCCCTATCATTCAAGCAAAGTCACCTACGTTGCAAAATCTAGCAAAGTTGAAGGATAGCCAACATTCACAAGCCAAGGTGGTTAACTCGTCTTTGCCGGCTAGCCATGAACCTAGCACTTCAACACTTGTAGTTGCAGCAAGCAGTAATATTGCAAGTACTCAACCTGCACGACCTAAGAGTACATATCAATGGGTCCCCAAGGCCTTACTTCCAACTACCTCAACCCTCCCATCCATTTCAAGAAAAAATTTCCCTGGAGAACCAAGAGCGCGGTCTAGGAGAGTCAAGACCAAATCACGATGGATTCCAAAACGACTATTAGAAGCCCAAGGCTACTATGATGGAAATGAGCAAATTTGGGTACCTAAACGTAAAATGTGTCCTTCCCTATCGACAACAAACCCATATGAGTCAAACAGTGTAACGCTAAAGCCAATGGCAGACCGTGGGAAGGGAAAGATCATAGAATGCTACACACCTAGTCCAGAGCTAGTTTGGGCTCCAAGGCAAAACCAATTTATTCCACCTAGCTCAGGAAGGGGGGAGTTCCATGAAGCTTCTAGCTCCTCATGTAATACATCCATAGAGGTAAAAGCTTCTACACAGCCTCCATCTATAGTAGTGGACCTCCATGAAGCTACAAAAGAATCCACACCTCCCAGTTTTCAATAATCACCTGATGAACCACTTCAAGTTTGATCCTGGGAGAGTACCTTACCACCCTTGCAACTTGACGAGGCACCTAGGGTAATAGAAAACTACTGGCAAAAATCCTCACCTATTACCAACTGGAATTATTGGTTTCAAAGGGTGACGAGCTCATTTCAAACGGTATGATCTACCCAAGGAAGGGGGGAGTGTTTGCTGACAGTCATCATTCACTTGCTTCCCTCTCAACCTTTCTCCCTGACCTCTTAATCTCCAATCTTAGGGAATGTATATATAAAGCCTTATACTCACAAAAACAAGATAAAAAAGTAAAAGAGCAAGAGCCATAACACAAAATCATAAAAACAAATTATGCACAAGAACACGACCCTTGTAATATTTGCACTCTAACCATCATCTATTTGCGTGTACAGATATGGCTAGTACGCTAGAGTCATCCACTCCTGCCTTGGGTGAGAGGTACCCTCGTTACTTTTCACAAATATTTCACATGGTCTTTCCAGTGCTTGCATGTGAATGGGATTTGATAGGTACGCTAGCATGTGAGAGGAATTTTGAGGAGTTAGAATGGCTGGTACGTCTCTTGACCACGTCTGATCCATACTTAGTAGAGAGCGTTTCTCCCATTGCACAAGCCTACCCTTTTGACCAAGATGACTATAGGCGTCTAGTGACCTTCTTAGTAAATATGGGCACCTATGATGAAGAAAAAAATTTACAGGACTACACAGATGGCACATATGGTCTCATGGATGATGAATTTGTTTATTTTGACGACGAGGATAGGGGTTTAGCCTTAGGGTTTCCCCCCAACCTCTACAATATCCTATTCCCTTGACTCTCTAGGGGGAGTGCAACTAATTAGGTTAGGGTTCCTTATGTTTTTTGTTGTGTTCAATAAGTGTTGGTACCTTTTTCCACTAATGTGCCTCCTGGAGGTATTCCTTTTGTTTCCTAGTGTGTACAGGAGCGTGTTGCTATTGATAGGATTTGGACCTTCATGGAACCTTTCTCTTGTTCACACTTCAGATCAAGCGCCATCATCAACACAAACAGGTGTTTCTTGTCCATTAGCATTGTCCCTTATCTTTTTTGCATCGATGATTGTCTGCTTTGATTGTGATTGGTAGCATAATATCCAGCACATTTGCTTAGTATCAAACATTTAATTCAATGTCTTTTTTGTCATAATCCCTTGTCTAGGTTTAAACATCAAGCAAGTCCGACTAAGCTAGTTTGACCAAGTTAGGTGTTAGAGATCTTCTCTTAATACCATGGGGAATGCCTTCCTAATAATTAATGGTTACTTAGGTTCTTAATCCGATTTAGGCAGCATTGTGTGAAATGTACTAGGGCTTTCTAGTGGGCTTGAC
Organism: Adiantum capillus-veneris; assembly: GCF_014529385.1. Classification (NCBI taxonomy): domain Eukaryota; kingdom Viridiplantae; phylum Streptophyta; class Polypodiopsida; order Polypodiales; family Pteridaceae; genus Adiantum; species Adiantum capillus-veneris. The sequence goes on along the minus strand of NC_140950.1, from coordinate 78,844,173 downwards.
CCTATTGAACTTTAGTTTAAGTATTATAAAGGGAGTTTACTAGTGTGATGAGCTTGGGGAGGTGTATCAGTGTTATATGACCCCCCAAAGTTACAAAATTAAAATGATGAAAATGAACAAACAAAAAATCAAAGTGCCACATTAAAAAAATCTGAAGCTGGAAGAGAAATCTCAGCTTGATTGGGTACTTCACTCACATGTATCGCCTATGGTACTAGAGCCCTAGAGGTTCCCAGTATGGGCGCTTTTTCTTGAAAAGGAAAAAACCCAAGGCATACAAAATAAGCACACACATCAAAATTGAATCACTGTGAAAAGAATTTGGGGGGTCAAAGAAAAAGTAATCAGTCAGGCGATGATTTCATGAGAAATTCCTTTTATGGTAGCTTAACTACAAGGTCTTCTAGATATAGCCTCTAGTCAGCCCTCGAACATGAATACTTGGCTCTCGCGATTAAACAACTTAATTGACCACAGAAAATTAAGAAGCTTACCCATGGTATTAATATTCGGTCTCTAGTGCCTTTCGATCGTCAAATTAGCGACCCCAGACTTGTTTAATTTTTTACCTTTACATCTGTTTATGCATTTGATTACATTGCAATTTAATGTTCATTGCTGACAAATTGTTTGAAATTCTTTTACCAATCAATTTGTCTACCTAAAACTGCATATGCTTTTTAATCACTTATGAGAATGCAATTACTGTGCCAATGTTGTTTGATTTTGCACCGACTGAAGAAGGCTAAGGACATTCATCTCAAATGCTCTTCCACCTCGACGAACGAGCTTCAACTCAATAGCTTCCGAGGACGGAATCTACATCAGGAAGGGGGGCATGTTAACCCTCACGGCTCACGGACACCCCATCACCTACGACGGACGTGTATTACTCACGGCTCACGGACACCCCATCACCTACGACGGACGTGTATTATGTATTTGGTAGAGTCGGGTACCGGGCTTGTCGGACCAATAGGAAAAGGGTAAGAGTGATCGCCGATGAGAGGCGCACTCTAACTGGGACATTCAAGGGATTAGTTGGCTAAGCATGGGCGCCCAAGTGTGAATGGGGTGAGCTCATATAAAAGCCAACTAAACCTAAAATTCACTTATTCTCTCATTTGTGCAATATAAGAGTGCTCTTGCTCCATCTCCATCTCCATCTTCTTCTTCTTCACCTCCTTGTGTGTGTGTGTATGTGTGTGTGTGTGTGTGTGTGTGTGTGTGTGTGTGTGTGTGTGAGAGAGAGAGAGAGAGAGAGAGAGAGAGAGTGCGATCGAGCATTGCGACGACAGCACGGCGGCGGCGAAGCGGTTGAGCGCAGCGAAGCGGCGGCTCCTTCTTCTTCGTGGCGAGGAATCCTCCACGAAGCAAGCGTAGAGCGGTGAGTGACACACCATCGCTTTCTTTGAGCTTACTAGCTAAGCTAGTTGTGTGCTTGGAGCCGCCTGTGGCTCGCACATAGTGTTAGGCAAGTCCCTTGCTTCGACAGTGCGGCAAGGAGCGCACATTGCACTAACCACCTAGTGTAGCCAGTTTGCTATCCGCTCAGTGACCCCTTCCCTTTAAAAACAAAATCCATCCTGAACCCCCACGGACATAGGGATACCCCCCTCCTAGTTGTCCATCATTTGGTGCCTCTCCCACCATAGTCTCCTTCCTCATCTCCTCGCTCGACAATTTCCTCTCTACTTCTCTGCTCGCCTACCATGGTACGCGAGCAATCTCCATTGTTTGCTACCAGCTTTGTCTCCTTACTTGGCAATTGTCTCCCATGTGTAAGAGAACTACCTTGTTTTTTCAACCGACTGACAATCAATGAAGATACCATGAAATGCTACCCCAAAATCATGGGCACACACTAGAAGAAAGAGTGTGTGCCCCAGTGCTCGCTCACATTGTCCTCCTTTTCAAATATAGGAAACAAATGTCAACTATCTGTTACTGTGGCCTATGATCGTGCTTAGTTAGAACAAAGAAGACAAATAGTTTTCCATCATTAACATGCTCTACAACACTAATCATCAAGATTTATTCAACTATTCACAATTGCTTAGTGCTCACATGAGTTTTATGCTTTATTAAGGACTTACGTAGGCCAAAGAGAACATGAAGTCATCCGAAACTCTAAAATAAGTGAAACCATAATATATGCTATATATCTATACTATCATAAAAGGGGGAGAGATCCCGCCCCCCTTGCCACATGGCGTGCACTCCTTCATCCGGAAGTTCTTAGGCGAGTGTGCCCTACATGAGGTGACACAGTGTACAGGAGAGAGAGAGAGAGAGAGAGAGAGAGAGAGAGAGAGAGAGAGAGAGAGAGAGAGAGAGAGAGAGAGAGAGAGAGAGAGAGAGAGAGATTTTATTATCATCCTCGGAGGTCAAATATGACCCATGGGAGCAAAGTTACATATGATGTAGTATGTGTATGGCTGATGAGTGACTCTCAATGCTCCAAAATTGTGGTGATGAGAGTCGCAATGGAGATCCCACACTGTGGCTGGGAGAGGAAAGTGTGTAGGTCTAAGTCATGGTTGAAAATGTGAGAGAAGCAAGTTCGGATGTGACCAAAAGCTGAGCACTCTAGTAGTGTGTGGTACTTAGACTCTCGAACTTGCAGTGAGCATAATGTGCACAATCGATTTGACTTTTCTCCATTGCCCCAACGCCCTGTCTCGCATCGAAGGAAATGTGAGCTAAGCTGAATGACTGTGATAGTGCGTATCACCAACAAGGGGATAGGCTCAAGCATGTAAGTATGAGTACGGTTTCCTATTTTAGCGAAGAACATGGTATTGTAGTTGGGGGCAATACCGGTGGTGTAATTTATGAAGCGTGACCCACCGGATTTCTCCCAAGCCGTAATACACTTGCAGAGTAGAAAAGCTTCATTCACTTGGGAGTCAATTGAGGCATCATGCAGCAAGTGTAATGCATCCCATCTCCCAAACCACTTCTTTATGTCTTGCATCCATTCCTTGCTCAAGATCTTGCTTTTATGCGTCTTTTGAACTTTTTTTCTTGCTTCCCATGCAATTGTAGGAAGTCGATGTGAGGGGGTTTGATGCAATTTTATCATGTACTCCACAATCCTTTCCATGCCCATAACCTCAATCGGAAGAGATCCCAACTCAAGAAGTAGGAGCATATATGGTGTTTGTGTCTTAACTTGGAAAAAGTTTATGAGAAAACGCTTTTGGACATTCTCAAACTCTTTCCAAGTAGACTTGAGATGCTCCTGCCCCACACTTCAACTCCATACAGAAGAATCAGTGTCACCAATGCATCAAAAAGATACTTCTTGAGAACCCAACACTTGATGCTTCCCGCATTACACATGTTCTCAAATGCATAATATGCTCTCTTTCCCGCTTCCAAACGATGCATAACACATTCATGCCACTTGTGATTGGATGGAACCTCGGGGCCAAGGTACTTAAAGCTCTCAACAACTTCAAGTGTCTCATTGTTGTACGCAATGCATGGCTTCTCCTTATGGTTGGTTTCACAAGCATAGACTTTGTGTTGAATTCATTCACAATCAGCCCACTATGCAAGCAAAAATTCTCAAGGACAACCATAAGCTTTTGTGCATCTTTTAAAGAGTGTGCCAGAAGCACTACATCATCCGCATATAACAAAAGCATGATTACCGCATTGCAAATAGTGACCTCTTCAATGCGTTCTTCTTGCATAAAGTCAAGTACCATTTGTTCCAATTGATTGATACTGATCAAAGAGAGTTGGTGACAATGGACATCCTTGTTTAACCCCAATAGTGCTTACAAAACTTTCTGAAATTTCTCTTCCCATGCGCAATTGACAAATTACCTTCTCATAGATTCGAGAAACCGCAAGCGTAAACTCGCTTTGGCACTTGTAGTTCCTCCATCCTTCTCATCAAATTATTATGTGGAATCATATCAAAGGATTTCTTAAAGTCCACAAAACAACAATACAATCGCTTGCCTTTCAACCAATTTTTCTCCCATGAGAACACGAAGAGTGACAAGATGATCAATGGTGCTATGGCATCGACAAAAACCCGCTTGTTATTTTGCATGCTTGTCATTTTCTTCAGCCCAATCACTCAATTTCATCTCCATTATGCACCCAACAACTTTGCCATAAGAGACCCAATCATTATAGTCCAGTAGTTTCTTACATTCTTTACATGCCCTCCTTTATGCAAAGGCTTAACCCAATTAGTACTCCAATCATAAGGCATACCATGTTGAAGTGCAAGGTTGAACATATCACACATCCACTCATGGGTAAAATCTCCCGTCCATTTGATCATCTCCGGCTTAATACCTTGAAGACCTCCCGCTTTGCGAGTGGCCAACTTTTCAAGCCCACCGCATACATCCTCAATAGTAAAAAAAGAAGGCATACATGGAAGTAAACCATAAATGGAATTTTTTCAGCATTTTCTTGTGAAAGGGCGGTGGTAATGCGTGTGCTAGTCTCCACCAAACCGTGCTATCTTATAGCCTCCCCCTAGCGTACACACTATCCGGCTGTGTCGGTGGCCTTGCCCATAGGACCCATGTCCTTACATTACCCCCCCCTTGGAGAATCGTTTTCGTCCTTGAAAATGGACATAGGAAAATATTTCTTAAGTGCAGAGACAATCTCCCATGTAGAACCTTCTTCAGGTCTATCTAGCCATTTTACCAACACCTGTCATCTGACATGATGTTTGGTGTGAAGCTCATGAGAATCCAAAATCTTTTCGGGCTCATGAGGAATGCTTGGCGGTTTGATAAGGTCAACTAACACACCTGTGTCAATGACGTTATCATTCTGTTCTAGCTGTTTTTGTAAATGGCTAACATGAAAAACAGGATGAACTTGTGAGTCCTCTGGGAGAGCTAACTTATAGGCCACTTGACCTATACGTTTGAGAGTGGTAAATAGTCCACAATAGCATGGTGAAAGTTTAGCAATTTTTCCTGTCTTTAGACTTTCTGAATGCTCTAAAAGTTTGAGGAAAACCTTGTCTCCTTCTTTGAAAGTAGCAAGATGACGATGCTCATCTGCGTACTTCTTATATCGATCTTGAGCTTGCTTAACATACTCTACCTTTGTGGAGTAAGTAGCCATCATGAATGGAAACATTCTTCCATCGCTTAAGCCCTTCCTGAGTAGGGGTGGAGCTCTGTGTGTTGGAGTTTCTATCTTCGCGTAAAGAGACATGTTGATCTGGCTGTTCAGAGACATGTGAGTGTGAGGGATCCCTTTTTAAAACTGCACTCTACACTTTAGCATATGATTGATCTTGTGCACACTTGCCACGTAATGACTCCAAAAATCCACTCTTTATTTCCGTGAAAGCAAGTGAATTAATATGAGGCATCCGACTTAGTGCATCCGCTACTACAGTATATTGCCCCTTGCAATATCGTAGTTTACAATCATAATCTTGAAGGATTTTTGCCCATCTAGCTTTACGACCCTTCAAGTCTGTTTGAGTAGTAAACCATTTGATACTCTCATGGTCAAAAACTACTTCAAACTTGGCACCATAGAAATAGTGTTGCCACTTTTGTAAAGTGTGAATTATGGCATAAAGCTCTCTCTCTCATAAACAAATTTTTTTTTGAGCTCTATCTAACTTTTTACTTTCAAAGGCTATAGGTCTTCTCTCCTGAAGAAGTACCGCACCAATGGCTTTATCACTAGCATCAGTCTCTACCACAAACGGCTTAAGTGGATCGATGATTGCTAGGATGGGAGTAGTGGCTATAGCTACCTTGAGCTGCTCGAAACTGCGTTTTTGGGCTTCTTCCCAAGAAAAGGTCTTACCTTTTGCTTTAAGTTGATCCGTCATAGGAACAGTGATTTTGGCATAGTCATGGATATACTGTTGATAAAATCCAGCCATGCCTAAAAATATTTGAAGCTCCAACCGTGTTGGGATGTGGCCATCAAAGAATGGCAGCGACCTTGTAAGTGTCCATCTTGATGCCAGAATAAGAGATCACATGATCGAGGTAATGTATCTCTGTTTTAAAGAAATCACACTTGCTTTGCTTAGCATACAGTGCGTGAGCTCGTAGCTGTTCGAACACTAATCGTAAGTGTTCTATGTGTTCATCTTCAGTTTTACTGTAAATGATAATGTCATCAAGGAAAACCACAACAAGTTTTCCAAGATAGGGACGTAAGACACTATCTATGAGTGTTATAATGTACCTGGAGCATTGGTTAGACGAAAAGGCATAACCAAAAATTCAAAATATCTGAACCGTTTTCTAAAGGTAGTTTTGGAGATATCTTGTAAAAGGATACGCACCTGGTGGTATCCTGAATGAATATCTATGTTTTTATAGTATCTTGCCCCATGGAGTTGATCAAACAAGTCATCTACTCTTGGTAGAGGATACTTGTTCTTGATGGTTATGGCGTTTAATCCATGATAATCTATGCACATGAGCATAGTACCATCTTTCTTGTTTACCAATAAATTGGTGATGCCCAAGGTGAAGTGCTAGGTCTAATGAAACCACGGGCGAGGTAGTTAGCCAACTGACTCTCAACCTCCTTGGCTTCTTTAGCACTCATACGATAAGGTGGTTTACTCATCAGTTTAGTGCCTGACAAGACATCTATGCCATGTTGCACATCGCGTGTAGGGGGTAAACCTAGTGGTAAATCACTTGAGAACATATCACTAAACTCCATGAATATGTCAGTCAACTTTTGTCGTGCAAAAGGATAAAAGTAAACTAGAGTTATGCTGGGATGGAGAATCTTGTAATTCCTGTAATGTTTGTTTTACAACAGTTGCACGTTGCTCTATAGAATTAAAATTGAGAGAACTTTGCTCTTTAGATTTGTTAACACTTTGTTTATCAGTAGAATTCATTTCACTTTGCATACCATTAATAGAATTCACCGCACTTTGCTCTTGAGAATTCACAAGACTTGGAGACAAGCAGTAACACAAAAAGATTTCATCTATTAAATTTGCTTCTTGCAAAATAGAAAGCTCGGATGTACATATAAGAGGTGCAGAGGGTATATTTTTTTCACCAAGCAAAAGCACATGTTTACCATTGGCCATAAAGGATAAGGAGTTGTGTTCATAATTAGTGTGCAATGTGTTTCCTAAACCATGCAGCCACTCCTGTCCTAAAACTATATCAGCACGGTCCATGTTCATAACTTGGAAGTCAAGGGTCATCGTATGATCTTCAACAATAAGCTCAACCCCTTGAATTATCGTGTCCCATACTTCTTTATCATTCCCATACATCTGCTCCACCACATACTTGTGACAGCAGGGAGTCCGTGTAAGCTTCAATTTCTTGACTAGCTTATAGTTGAAGAAGTTATGAGTTGCACCATCATCCACTAAAATACGAACACGTTGTCCGTTAATAGTGCCATGCATGCGAATCAAATCACGGGGGCCAAAGGTGGGCTGCCACATTGAAGCAGGCATACAACACTTGTGCTTTTCTTCCTTATAAGAACCTCTACAACATAATATTTAGGAGATGAATCTAATGTGAGATGTTGTACCGTGTGCATGGCCGTTTCTTTGCCTTGCAAAAGAGGACAATATTTCTTGTTATGTTGGTCCGAAAGACATCTAAAACACAAATTGTGTTTCTTTGCACGTTGAAAATTGGCAGTGTTGAGAGACCCACATGAAGTATCTCGTGAGTGCTTAGGCTTCTTAGCCTCTTGTGGGCGTGGAGAGGTAGATTATCTCTTATTCCTCTTGGAAAGTATGGGAGATCTACCTCGCCATTGGCTCTTAGCCACATTGATCTTAGCAAAATTAGTCGTAGTGTAGGGACCATTTCCTTTCCTCTCTTGGTCATCATCATATCTTTGGGCATGACTGATGGCTTCTTCCAAAGTTACTGGATGTTGGGTCTTGACATGAAGACGATAGTCTTTGTCAAGACCCCTTTTAAAACCCCGTATCTTTTGGAATTCATCTAGACCTTCTAGTTTGGATATGATTTCCCGATACTTTGAAAGGTACTGTGTGAGAAAGAGGCCATACATGTGGCATGCATCCCATGCTAGCCAATTCTTATATTCTTCATTGGAGTCCAAAAATTCTTTGGAGAAAGAAGCTTGAAAGGCAGCCCAAGATGGAGGACAAGCATCTATTGGAAATGTCATCCATAACTTATAGGCCTTGCCTTTAAGAGATAGACTTGTTTCTAGAGCCGTCTTTATATCGGGGGTGTTTCTCAATTGATGAATATCACTCCATTTGTGTAAGAACGTATTGACCGCATCCTTGCTGCGATCACGCTCTTCCCCGTGAAATTCAAGAATGGTGATATTCTTAAGTAATGCATTGCTACCTTCTGCATCTTCTGTAGCATTTGTCTCTTGGACTCCTTGAGTCGTGCGAGCTTGGTTCCCTTTAATCGTGCCACTTGTGGCTCCTTGAGTCATCTATGAATTCATAAATTTCACAAGTAATTTCGTAAGATTGGTAACATTTGCATTATGTGCAAAGAGGTTGCGTTTAAGTACGCTTTAGCGATTTTCCAAAGTCTTGAAAGCAGCCATATCTACAAGGCCATGATCTCCTAGATCATCGTCATCATGCATATTAGTGCACCTACAACCATGGTGCCCTGATTTTGATCTACGTGCTCAAAATCAAACATATGTGTAGGTGGGATATCCTCACTGGCCATGGTAAACACACACTAATGCAAAAGAGAGAAAAAAAACGAAACTTGTAACTTGTGAAACTGAAGTCTTTGTGTTTTGTATGCTCCGCGATTTGCGTTGCATGCGAACCTCGCCTTGCTGAAATTTGAGCGCTTCACTTGTCGTTCGTTGTAAGAACACCTTTGTTGATTCTTCACAACAACCCATCGTTTTTGTGAAGGCTTTTATTCACTTTGAAGCTACCTCCTTGAGGAAAAAAGAATTTTTGGAGGAAAACTTGCCTTCCTCCAAGAAGTGAAAAGGGAGGGTGAAGCTACTTCCTTGAAGTTTGAAGTTTTCCCTTTCCTTCTAGTTTTCCTTTCAACACAAGAAGGCTATCCTTCCTTGTTATACACAACAAGGGTCAATAGCTTGATGGTAAAGTGTTGTGGGATAAACCCTCCTTCATGCAAGGGTTATGCGGGCCTTCCTATGCATGCAGCCAACGACGCCAACCAAAGCCTTCGAAGCCTTGGTGCTTAACCAAAGCGCTTCAATCTGTGGTGAAGAAGATGGACCTATTTAAAGGTAAAGATGTAACAAAGTATCTTTGTGGATATGTAAAGGAGATGGAGCTTCATCGAGTGCCCGAAGCAGAGATGGTGCAAAGTTTTGAACTTGCTGTGGTTCTCAAGATCAGAGAGCATGTAAGGGGAATTAGAAATGAGCATGGGGCAACTTGGGAAGCATTCAAATTAGCCTTGAAGGAAGAGTATTTCATGGAGGACTCCGAAAGGGTAACAAAGAGGAATTTTTTAGAGTGGGTAGTTCAGCCAATAGAGGGGCTCTTGCCTACCAAAATGCTAAAGGAATTCGAACGCCATTATGATCAACTTTCAAGGACTGAAAAGGCTACCCTAAACTCAAAGAAGATAGAGCTCTTTTTGCAAGCCGCACGTAAAGAGATTCAAGAGAAGCTAGAGCTACTACTTGAGGATAAGGATGCGGAACAAGGCTTAAAGACTAATTGGAATGAAGTTGAGATGCCATTTCAATGCTAACTAAGTGACAACGATGAAGAGACAAGATGATAGTTAACCGTACTCAACTCCCAAGTGTTCCTGAGAGTCCCATAAAGCCTGTTATTGTGGTTCCAAAGAGTGACAAGTCCATTCTAGATTATATTGTCAAGTGAATGCAAGAGCTCAAGTTAAAGCTTACAAGGCTAGAAGAAAAGGGGGAACCACCAGAACAATCTATAGGGCAAAGACCTCAAAACAGAGAAGGCTTTGTAAATAGATGCATATGGTGTGATAGTACTAACCATGGAAGGAGGGATTGTGAAAGTTTTAAAGATGCTTAGACAAAGGAGCTTGTCTTCTTTAAAAATGGAAAAATTCACTTAGTGAAACAGGTAAGCTCTTGGGGACGACCTTTGAAAATGCGGGATGAAGAAGCTAGGTGAGGACATGGCTACTAGCCATGCTATCTCAATGGTTGAGGCAGCTGCATATGGGTTGAAGGTGGATCCTATTAAGCAAAAAGGATTAGTCAAAGTTGGAAAAGAGGATTCTAATGGTATTGGGGAGCTATGGCCATGCACTATAGAGTCTGCTATGAAGGGTAAAATGACTACAGAGGTTTTACACGAAGTTGGAGATTGCATTCGGCTTGAAACAAGTTGGAATGACCCTGTGGACTCTTTGCCAGTGCATGCATACGTCAAGAAAATGAGGCCATTGTTGAAGAGAAACGTAGGCGCAAGAATGGGGATGAAGGGCCTTCAAAGCGGGCCACAAGGAGTGGAGGTAGAAATGAGACAGTGCCTCCTAGATCACCTTCCTCGCAACAGATGCCTGTCCCCAAAGTGCCTATGCAAGAAGCCTCTACAGAAAAGAAGAAGGATGCAACAAAATCCAAAGCAAAGGGTTTGGCCTACAAAATCCAATCCGATATAGAGGTAGCAATGGATGGAAGAGAGAATTTTGAACAGTAAGGTGGGATTTACCTTGGGTGAGGTTCTTGGAATAGCAAAGAGGGAGTTCCATGAAGAGATAATTGATATCATCAAGAGGAAGTGGCAGTCTCTTACTAAATCTATCCATGTACAGGGTGAAGAAGAGACTTTAAATGCACAGGGAGAATAGGTCTATGGCAAGCAAGGTGATGAAACTATTGTTGGATACTATAAGTCTAGGGGACGAGTAAAACAGGTTCACTTCTTGGATGATGAAGATGAAGCCGAGACCACTCACAAGAATTACTACTTGAAGAGTTACTGGGCAAGAGCAAGTACTAAGACCCTGGTAAAAGTGGGAGACTTAGAAGAGCCATACATTGCATTGATAGACCATGGGTCAGAAGGGACATGGGTCCTATGGGCAAGGCCACCGGCATGGCCGAACAGTGTGTATGCTAGGGAGAGGCTATAAGATAGCATGGTTGGGTGGAGACTAGCACACGCATTACCACCACCCTTTCACTGGTATCCGAGCTATTTTTTGGGAGGAGGCTTAAAGCGGGTTGCATGTGCTTGGACGTTTTGCTTCACTCCCACGTTCCACAGACAGTGATATCTCTGCTATGCAACAAAAGAAGACATGCACGCTTTCCTGTGCGCAACATGTGGAGAGGCAACGACCACTGATCGCGACCGCCCCATCTATGCCCTCCGCAGCGCACGACCAAGGCGGGCGACCAAGGCAAACTCGACCAACATTGCAAAAGCTTAAAACATTTGCATTGTGACTGGATCAAACCGAACCCCTTGTTACTCCATAGCTTTAAACCTTTGTTTTGAGACCTTCATTGAAGCTTTTGAACCCTCACCCTAGCCTACTTCATGTCCGGTTCACCAAAAATGTGTCAAGAAGTGCGCAGTGCGACTAGGAAATTGCCGGGCCTCTAATTGTGAGGATTTGAAGCAAATTCAAGCAAGGCGTAGATGATTTGCAGCCAAAAACACACTTAAAGTTAACAAAACTCCAGCCATGAAAGCTCCACTTGAAAATGAACCAAGATCAACTCAAAATTCTTGTGTGTGTGAAGATTAGGTGTAGCCTCGCTCCCAGTTGCACAGATGTAGTGCTCGTTCGACCTGTTAAAAACCATAAATTTACGCTTCGATTCTTTGTGGTGAACATTTCATGGAAGCTTCAGTACTTCATTGGAGAAGCCCAATTAGTTATTTGAGGAGGGGAAACCCTAATTGGAGGCCTCACAGCCTCAACCATGTAGTGGAAGCAACACGAGACTGCACTAGCACCCTGTAAAGAAATGGCTATATCACCTTGCTCATATGCCCAAATGAGCTCATTCTTGGCTCTAAAACTTCCCACAACTTGCAAATCTGGCACCATCATTGATGTGGCATTTTGTGCTATTTTTAGGCTATTTGTGACCATTTTAAGGCCATTTTTGGCCCAAAAATACCCCTTTTTGTACGTAAAAAGCCCAAACGAGCTGGGAAAAATCCCATTGGGTCCAAATTTCATGTTGAACCTCATTTTTACACTTGGTAAGCACTTTGGACACATCTTTTACGCCCGCGCATGAAACCTATTATTTTTTATCGAGATTGCCCGCATTGAACTTTCTAGGCAAAACGAGCGTGCCACTTCGAAACGCTTGACATTTGTACATTCCTAAAGAAAATTAGTCATGCTTTAATGTGTTAAAACATGCGATGGTGCCACGTCCTTGGCCTCGCTTTCCTAGCAAAGTATGTACACGTCTGCAACTATGGCAACCGTTTTCCCATATATCACACTATGTACATCATAGCATTTGGTCCCACATAGGAAAGCATTGAGATTGAGATAGATATTTTGATTTCACATTATGGACGTGCCATGGTAAGACAACGGCGGACAAATAATTTGCAAAAGAACAAGGCATATCACTTATGGAGAAGTCTAGTCCAGTAATCGAAAAAGTAATTGATGGTCATTCCCTCGCTTCAGGGGATGTCAGGTACGAAACTCACCCCATAGAAGTAACATTAAAGGATCATGTTTCAAGGATTGCATTCAATATTATACAATGTCCATGTAGTACAATTGTTATTGTTCTACGATGGATCCAGTTACACAACCCAAGCATTGATTGGAGGGATCAAAGTACTGAGCCAAGACAAGGTCAAAAGAAGAAAAAGAAAGCATACAAATCCTATACATATTGGATCCATATTCTTCATGTGTGGCAAAAAAAAAGAATCCAACTTTCTTCATATTTGCAATTCCAAGAAAAAGCATAAAATCATTGCCCCCTTTATATCAAGATTATAAAGATGTTTTTGAGAAGAAGAATGCAGATTTACTACCAGAGCATAGGCCCTATGACTGTGCTATAAAGTTGTAAGAAGGGACTCGACCCCCCTTCTGGACCAATATAAAATCTATCTCAAGATAAATTGATAGAACCACTTGATGCAAACACCACCACTCATGGAATGTGTCGCTAGAGGGGAGGGTAATGTTACAGATGCTTGAGAGTCAATCTTCTTGAGAAGGCACTAAAAGATTCTAGAAGGTTCAGGAAGATTCTAGAAGAATGGTGTGGAAGGTTCTAGAAGATTGAGAAAAATTTTGGAAGGTTCTAAAAGACGGCTTGCATCATCGCTCATGTCATTGCATGCATCATTGCTTATGTCATTGCGTACATCATCACTTGCATCATTTCTTATCTCATTGCCTACATCATTGCCTGCATCATTGCTTATGTCATTGCTGGCATCATCACTAGAAGGTTCTAGAAGGAAGAGCCTAGAAGGTTCTTAACCTCCTTAGAAGGAAGAACCTAGAAGGTTCTTAACATCCTTATTCCTTAGTATAAATAGAGTTCTTGGGCGACAAGACCTTTAGTTTTGCCAACACCACTTGCGAGGCTTCTACAAGGTCAGTTCTCTTCTAGGTCTTGTCTTGTTATCGAGTCTTGTTCTTGTAATCAAGGTTAAGTTTATAATCAAGTCTCAAAATCTTGTATATTGTGAGCGCCCTCTCTGGCTCTCTCTTAGATCAAGACATGCGCACAACATTGGCCAGAACTATGAGAACCAACCTTGCACACAAAGAGCCTCCAATATCACCATTACTGAAAAGGCCGCAAGTGGTACCAAAGTGGGTCACCCATGCCTGCTTGTGATTTTTGCCTTCTATATCACGACTCAATAAGGCTCTTACAGGCAAATACGAGCTTCTCCATCTCCATCTATCACTTTGTTTGCTCGCTGATGGCAACAATTTCTTTGCCTTTCCCACCTTTTTAAAAAGGTGGCCCAAAATTTTCCCTATTTTTAAAGGGGCCATAAGCCAAAATAATTTAAGACCATTGTCCCACTAAACCCTCTTGTGAGTTGGCTTTTGAAGCAACACTCAAACCATCAAAGATCGATTAAAGGGTTGGATTATTAACAAAGCCGACAAATAAGAAAGAATAGAACTTTTCCACTTTGGAGACAAAAATTGTAACAATACACAAAAATCTAGAAATCAATCTGACTTTGGAATTGAAAACCCATTATTCAAAGAATATCGATGTCATAACCAGATTCGTTGTCGATCTCATGATTTATGATTGCATGAATTACTATGCTTATGCCAATTATTTGAGATCATTCCAAAAAAGGGAGAATCCACTGATGTCACGGACTTCAATACATTTCAACGATGAAATTGATGACTTCCAACTTTTGTTGTCAACAGGCTGCGATGCACTTACAAACAGAAATTTATCAACAAATGAATAAAAACCTCTCTTATTTTTGTTCCTTAAATTCATAATATTTACATTATTCTCTACATTATGGTGCACTTATTAGTACCGCTTTTTGAGCACTTATTGCAACCACAAAATATTTTGGCATATGAGTGCACTAGATGCATCAAATTCGAAATAATTGTCGTGCATGCACATAAAAAGGAACCAAAGCATGAAAAAAGAAGAAAAAGAGTAAAATTAGCGTAAATTTTTTTCGTTCAAAGATTTTGATGGTAGCAAAGAAGTTGGTACAATATTTGCATGGATTAGCCAATAGGATGATTATTTATACAAATTGCTAATCATCGTACCACTAGTGTTGCCTTATGGTGGAATGCAATGAAACAATATCACACACATCCTTGCACAAACCAAGCACAGAGCGTGTATTCCAAAAGCTATTCAAACACCAATTTCTACCTACACAATACAAATATAAAGCACGCTTCAAATGAAAATGTGCAAGCATATGTCGATCGTTTTTTGGATTGTCTAGTTCAATTGTAAGAAATTGAACATGTTAGTAGTTGAAAGTCCAAAAGGAAATTCATATCTAGTTTAGCTCCATAGCTAGGGGCACATGTGTGGACATGTTGAATCCTTCTACTCTTGCAAAAGCGATTTCTTTTGCACTTAAGAGGCACAAGAAGAATGGTGGCCATCAATCACCCAATGTGTTTCAACCTACGAAAGAAGAAAGCACCAAATTTTTCTACTTTTGACAAGTTTAGAGCTTTCAAGAAGCCATTCTTCCAAAATAGAGACTGCATGCCTACTCAACCAAGCAGCCACAATGACTTCCGATCAACCAATCTTCAGTGATTCACTCCCCATGTCATCCACAAACCCAAACCCAATGGAAATTCTTTTAAGAATGCTAAATGTTATAAATATCATGGTTTTGATCATTTTGCAGATAACTATTCAAATTAAAAGGGAAAAAGCAACCATATCAACTACAAGCCTAGCAACAACAACCATCGTGGGAACAATTTTTGATTTGATACATCCAACATGATAAAGCAATGACCTCCATACTAAAGATACCTTGGCTGCAAAATCCAACTTTGGAGAATTATACGACCCAAATTATGACCCAATACAAATTAAGCAGATCCAGGTACTTCTATTTCATCGCATGCATTGTTAAATGTCAAAGGCAATTATGGTTTAGGGAGGGTAGATTAGAGAGTCATTCATAAAATTAACATGCTAATGATAATGCTATGTTAGCAACAAGTTAACTCAAATACCATTTTTCAGAGCTCTCATTTTAAAAACACTTATTATTTTTTATAAATCGGGAATATTGTAACTCCTATTTTTTGGATAAACTTTGTAATTGATGAGCCGGGGCTACAAGCTTCCAAATTGTATCAACCTGTCATTACCCATCTTTAGTTAGAGCTCCCAAATTATTAGTTTTGACCACCAAAAACCTTGGCTAAGGTATAAAAGCCAATTTTTGTAAGTTATTATTAAGTTTTGGATAATGAAATACACAGCGTGAGCTAACGGCGCTCACTTCTCTCCTTCTCACCTTCCTACTCCCTCCTTGATTGTCACATTGCAATCGCATTTGTTGCATTGCAACCACAGGTAAGAGCTCTACGCATTGACGTAAACACTTCATTGTATTTCGTAGCGGCCTAATTTCATCATAAGTAGGATTTACACTTCAAAATAAAAAACTAAGCATAGGCGGGGTATTGGGGCATCATTGCTAAGCATTCAGGTGCATTCTGGGTAAAAAACGACTAGGTCAAAAATCCACTGGTGTTAAAAATCGTGATTTTTTCACTTGACCTAAAGTGGGATTTGAGGCCATAAGAATGTGTGTTTAGGTCTTATAAACATGTCCTAGAAGTTTCGTTACGTTTGGATGTCATTTGATGCTGTAACGGATGTGATTTGTTTGTCGATGAGCGATTGGCTTTTGTGATTTCAGTCACTTGACTGTAGCTTGAGTTAGATGTAAGTTGTGTGTTGTTTTTTGAGAGATTGACAACCTCTTGTAGCCTCTATGCACTAATCGAGCCAGCTTCGTTCCATGGATTGACAATTTAATCGTGATTCTCGCTAAATCTGCAATAAGATAGGATAGTGAGGTTAGACTCCTGTCTCACATTTGGCGCCGCTGCCGGGGATGAAAGAAACCTAAACTAGGAAAAAATATGAGCGTCTTGTGAAGTTA
Source organism: Adiantum capillus-veneris (assembly GCF_014529385.1). NCBI lineage: Eukaryota > Viridiplantae > Streptophyta > Polypodiopsida > Polypodiales > Pteridaceae > Adiantum > Adiantum capillus-veneris. The sequence continues at coordinate 78,827,585 of NC_140950.1, read as the reverse complement.
TTCTTTAACTTCCTCTAGGATCTACTAGAGTACAAACTTTCTTTTAGAAATCGCATAGCTTAAGATTGTGGTCTTTTGCTGTGTAGAGGTAGATTGGAAGTAATCGTACTCGTCGAGTGCCTTTAGGATTGTAAGATTGTAGAACTAGATTAGGATTTTGAGAATGATTGATAGACGAGACAAGTCTTAAGATCAATGCTCACGAAACCATAAAGAACAAGAAAACGAGTGTTTGTGGACACTTTCCACAACCCCATTGCATGAGAACCTAGGAGTAGGGTAAGTAGGATCCGAGGTGGATTTCATAACATTGCTCTCTCCGAAAGAATCATTATGAGTTGTTATTTGAAGTTGCAAAATTTCAGGTCTACGGCTAGAAATAACACGAAAAGACTCCAAACCACTCAATCCGACTGGAGAGTAAGCTTAAAAGTTGTATGAACCAGTGGGTAAGCTCAAGGACACTTTGAGGTAAAATTTCAAGAGTTTGCAAAAACTCAGAGTATTTACTTTTTCTTGACATTTTAGGCCAAATTAAGTTTTGACTTGATTCCTAGGCTTAAAATAACTCATGAAATGATTGTCCATGAAAAAAGTGCAAAAAATGGTTCATTTCAAGCCTGAAGTAAATAATCACAATTATTTACTTTCAGCTCAAATTTGACCAAGGTTGATAGTAGTGACTCATTGCATGTGTACAATCAACTTTTGTAAAGGCACATAGGATTTGGATCACCAAATTGGCAAAAAACTGGGTAAAAACTAAAGTTTGTACTGACTTTCGAGAACTTGAGTGTAAATTGGGGAAAAAATAGTCCAAACTCAATGAAATTTGATTCATATACTTATATTGATGTGATAGACATGTGTAGATGCTCAATTGACCAAAAAGATGCAAAAATTTGTCAGAAGTAAATAATCGAAATTATTTACTATTGCCCCATTTTTCAATTTTTTTGACCAAGTTAGTATGCAACTAGTTTTATCATGTTGTAATAAGCCCACAAGCCAAATTTGGTAAGATATAGATCATTGGATTCGAAATTGTGACCAAATTTGCAAAGTCAGAAAATTGATGACCGTTTGACAAAAAATTGTCAAAACTTGATGCAACTTGGCTAGAGACCTTAAGTTGAGGTGCTTAACAGATCTATGTCAAGATTGGGACAAAAAATTGCAAAAAATTAGCTAGAGTAAATAATCGCGATTATTTACTACTGCTCCAAAAAGTGACAATCTTGCATATTTGAGCATACCACAAGGTCAAGCATATCAAGTAGATCACACAAATCAATTTTGGCAAAATTTGGATCACAAAAGTGAGACTTAAGCCAGATTCTTGAAATGACACAAAACAGTTGATAAACTTGAACAGAATTTGTCCAAACTCGTTGAAACTTGTCCAAGGACCTTAACAGGTTGTATACTTGGCAAACCAATCCAAAAAGTGTGAGAAGCTGACAAAAGTAAATAATCACGATTATTTACTACTGCTACACAGAGCCACCAATTTTGACTTTTGAACTTGTACAATGTTAAACCAGCATAATACAAAGCCACCAAGCAATTTTGGGTTCAATCGGATCCAAATTGGTACAGGTTCACTCAGTTTCCAGGTTGCAGATTAATCCTTTGATTTTTGCCAAAGTCGAGTTTGAAAATCTCAACTGCGCTCAAATTGAAGTGATACACACAGACCAAATACAATAGCTAGCAAAAACTATACAGTCTTTGTGAAAGAATAGCTAACTTGATCAAATTGGCACATGAATCAGGTTATAGACGAGTAATCGGTAGCTTGACAGAAAGTGAAATCCAGTCAAGTGGAAGAAATCGACAACAAGTCAATCCGACGGTAACTACTCTATCCAGGGCTTCACAAGTCTTTATGAACCTTAGATCTAGTCGTGTACTAGGAAATCATGGCATATTTGGAGAAACCGCCAGTAGAGTATCCATTGAAGAAAGTGTGAATCAAGGCAATTCTTTGCTATCCTTGAAGAAGTCTCAGACACTTTTTCTGATTCAACGTCCGAAATGTCTTCTTATTTGACTCACTCGAAAAATCGGAATGACAATGTGCTATAAGCATATACTCTCTTTTTATAAGACAAATCGCCATTGAGCTCAGGTTTACCTGGATCCTAACGAAGAGTACGCTATTTGCATTGATGACCATGGTATTGAGTTCAACAAGGAAATCAACGCAAACAAACAAGGAAAAATGTACATAGATAGAAACGGAACTCATTATTTACAAGTCGAAAACCCTGAGATAGACAAATGGGGATTAGAAGTAAATACCATAATTCTAGACAAATGGGGGTTAGAAGTAAATACCATAATTCCAAATATGGTTGCAAAAGAAGGACCACCAACTTTAGAATTTGAGGGATACGACCAAGTTGATTTGAAGCCTTTGAAAAGGCTTAGTACATATAATCCTAGAATCGGAGTCTATTGTTGGGAGGATAGAAATGTAAAAGATCTTCTGTGGACTTCGCATGCCAAATCAAGATAACTAACGTCCATGAAGATCATCTATATCTTCAAGATCAAGGAAAAGGGATCAGTAGATCTACCAACCTACCTGTTTACGGATTGTTATAACAACAACTTTGTTATGATGACTCCTGAGGAGGTGGAACAAACCAAATATCAAGGGTATTCCATAAGAGATTGGATATTGGGCCAAGGACCCGAAACTATTCCAAGAGATGAACACCGTGAGAGATCTTCTGAGAGTAAATGTTAAGAAAACAGAAACCACCTTATCACGAAGAAAATCCGGTGACACTAAGGCCAGTCCAGGGCTACATGAGTCACTATTTCCAACAAACTGGTTTGGAGGACTCGGAACAGGAACAACTGCCAGGAGACCGGGAGTTGAACCAAATAGACGTGTCATACCAACTGATTTTCAGAAATGGGTCAAAAAATACAGTGGATCAGGGGATCCATACGACCACTTAGCAAGCTTTAAGCAAGTGCTAAGAGCAGAACACATATTTGATTTCCATACTCAATTCGAGGGGTTTGGAATGACATTAGATGGAAAAGCATTGACATGGTTCCAAAACATTTCACCAAGGTCAATCATGGACTTGAACACATTAGCTCAAGGATTTGTAGCTGCTTGTTCCAAAACGGGGATCAAACACAATATGGTAGCTCAAATGTACAGCTTCAAACAGAAACAAGGTGAGTCTGTTAGGGATTGTGAAACTCAAATGAAACAATACATTGCCAGATGCCCAGAGCTAGAGATACCTGTAGAAGAACGACTAGTATCATTGTTTCTAGAGGGACTGTTAAACAAAGAACTTCATGCTATACTCTTTAGCAAGAAGCATACAACCCTAGAAGAGTGTGTGTCAGTGCTATTGACTTAGGAGAAAATTGTGATATTTTCAACAAAGAAGATGTCTCTAAGGATAACCAAAGTGAGAAAACAGAATCCACTAAACAGCACAAGTGGGAACAACTGCTGCAGCACCACTTTCAGCCATAGAAGATATGCTCAAAAGGATGAATGACATGATGAATAACATGCAAAAAGCACCTATTAGGGGACCAGGACAAGGGATACCTCAACAGGGACAACCAATTAGACCGCAGAAATGGTGTGCAATCGAGGGTAAATGGACCAGCCATGAGACTAGTGAGTGCTACTACCAACCAAAGTATGATGGGAATGTTTGGTACGTACCCATGAGGCCACAAGGACAACCCATGTACATATACCAACCTAACATGGCACCAGCTCAAAGACCACCAATGGGTATGAAAAGACCTCAACCCGTGTTGGGTCAACAAGCTCTGTATCTAGGACATAATGCAGTGCCTACAAAGTACATGTATTCAGAAGGAGTCATAGATAAACAAGCACTAGTACCTGTTACACTCTATGCTGAGCCTAGTCCATCTACAATAATGGTAGAAGGAAATTGGTATAATTCACATCCACCATCAATGAAAGAACATGTGACTTATACTCCACCAGAGCTTGCCTATTAATGCAGCCTTGGAAGCCTACCAAGCAAGACTTAAAGCATGCCAAAACATGGAAAACAAATGAAAGAACTATCCTTCTCTAGACATGGAAGCAGCTAAGCTTGAAGCTTATCAAAATTTGGTAAGAATCACCACGAGATGCTAGAAAAACAAAAACCCAAGCTCGAAAGTATGGCAAAACCTGAGGAGCTTGTGGTAAGAGACAATCAAGAAAAATTCGAAGTGGTGGTAGAACCCCACTTTGAACCAAAAGAGCCAGAACTTATAGTGTCGGGCAGCGAAGATACCTTAGACGAAATTCCATTTGTAGAGGAAGACTGGCCAGGACACTTATGGAAAAAAGTTAGAGAGATCAATGATGGGAGCTTAACTCTGAAGTCAGCTCCTATAGAGGAAGTTCGGTTAGACAACCTACCTCTTGATATGGACATGGATGTAAAATCCTTGTATGGGGATTACGGATCTAAAGCTTCAGGAATGTCTACACCATTGACCTTGAAAACATTACCCTCTTACTTGGGAGATAACGGGATGAATCCATAGTGTGTAAGACCACTCAGGTAAAAAGAGCGGAACAGACCCTAGAAGTTGACAACATACATTCAATCATGTCTACACCCATCCAATGCACTCTTATTTTGGGAGAATTGTTAAAATCGGACCATATTTATGGAATGATCTACAAAAACCCCTAGAGAAGGTGGGGATAACGAGGCTCATCGCAAAAAAATTGGAAAGATTGAAACACGAAATGGATAACAGAGAGATTCAATCTGTTCCAATGAACAAAGTCGGAGAATACTATGAAGGGGAAGAAGGAAACACCACCTTCCAGTGAAATATAATGACATAGAAATGGGATAGAAACCATGGCAAAACTGGATAGTAGGGCAGACATAGCCATAGCCACGAAAGCAGTATGGGAATCCTAGGGACAACCAGCCATTTGAAAAACTCGAATGAAATTGCAGTTGGCTGATGGACACATTGAAAGACCCTTAGGACTGCTTGAAAAAGTGACAGTAATTTCTTGTGGGATTGAATATCAGCACACTTTTGCCATAGTAGAATTTGGAAAGAAACTCAATTACAAAATCATATTGGGAAGACCTTTCATGCGGCAACTACAACTCATCCAAGGTTGGGGAAACAATTATCTGTACTTGAAGCAAGTGGGATCTATAACAAGGGTTAATCTAAAAGGTCACACTTATAGAGATGTCATGAAAACGCCCATACAAGAGTTTGATTCAGTCTCTTCGGCTGAAACTAAGCTTTCTATCGTGGTTGAACAAAGACACTCCTATTTGTATGTGCGGAGCTTCAAAAAACGGGAGCTTAAAAAGAGAAGAATGTATCTTAGAAAGGGATTGCACGGACGAAGCCTATGTACCTAAACCCTTTCCAGAGAATTTGTTTGAGCCATTTGAGTGGACTCAAATTTTAGCGACAATGGATGTATGTGTGAATACGTCTATGCCTACTCAATTTTGCAATGAGGACGGCTATGACATAATTCCCATCCAAATGATTTCAACCCTCTACACTGAATATGAAAATGAGGAACCCAAGGACTTGATGAAGCTCAACAAGTCTTTTTAGACCTCTACTATGATGCAACAAATGAGTTAAAAGAACACTAAGCTACCTCAGAAGATTCGGGGTTAGAAAAAGAACATGTGAGAGCTAAGCTACTCATGAAAGGAAGGGAGGAAAAGTTTTTTGACTTTCCAAACCAGAAATCGAGAAGATAAAAATGGTATAGACAAAAGAGAGACACCAAAAACATGAAAGCTAGACTTATGCCATCAGTCTCAAGTAGAACACAGCTCCTGATACAGATAGATGCACATGATTGTGTCAAGGACAAAATCACTGGCAAATATCCTTCAAATGAATATCCAAAAATTTCAAAAACATTGAGAAAAATGAGGAAGGGTACTCAAGCAAAGCCAAAGAAACTAGACAAGAAGCCAACCATGATACGAGTTGAGCGGAAAAAGAAGTATCAAGAGTTGAAAAACGCTCTAAGGAGATATCTATAACCAAAATGGAAACCATAGAAGAGGATGGTAAAGATGTAATGAGTGTTCCATCCCATTATAAGAAATATACTCTCCAAGATCGAAAAATCATAGTCAAACAAGCTGTTAGAGAACTAAGAAAACACGTCGAGTCCTACCAAGGGCCTGAAAACGCGAAAAAGATAGATTTGGTTGAACCAGGAGAAGATCCTAGGCCTGCCTACATTGCAAATGACCTAACAGAAGAAGAAGAAGATCTTTTGATAAGCTTACTAAAAGAATACCGAGATATCTTCGCTTGGTCTTACAAGGATCTCAAGGGTGTTGATCCAAAAATCTATCAACAAACAAGCTGTTAGAGAACTAAGAAAACACATCGAGTCCTACCAAGGGCCTGAAAACGCGAAAAAGATAGATTTGGTTGAACCAGGAGAAGATCCTAGGCCTGCCTACATTGCAAATGACCTAACAGAAGAAGAAGAAGATCTTTTGATAAGCTTACTAAAAGAATACCGAGATATCTTCGCTTGGTCTTACAAGGATCTCAAGGGTGTTGATCCAAAAATCTATCAACATACCATACCCATGAGAGATGATGCAAAACCAAGTAGACAAAGGCCATACACATACAATGAAACATTTTCCAGGAAGATCAAAGAAGAGATTGAGAGACTAAAGGAAGCCGAATTCATTTATGAAATTGAATACACGGATTGGGTGTCTCCAATTGTGGTAGTACCCAAGAAGAATGGAAAATTACGAGTGTGTGTCAACCTCAAGAAAGTGAATGCAACTACCATTAGAGACAACTTTACTCTTCCAATCACTGAGCATATTTTAGAACGATTTGCAGGGAAAGAAGCTTACAGATTCTTACATGGCTTTTTGGGAGACAATCAACGTTTGGTTGACCCAAAAGATCAGCATAAAACTGCTTCTGCAACGAAATGGGGTATTTTTGCCTATCAGGTTATGCCTTTTGGGTTAACTAATTCTCCTGCCACCTTTCAAAGATTGATGAGTCATGCTTTTAAAGAATATCTTAGGAAATTCTTGGAAGTATATATAGATGATCTATGAGTACATTCATAAATCCGAGCTGATCATTTTGAACATCTCAAAACGGTATTTGGAAAATATAGACTTTATAGGATTTTCTTAAATCCTAAAAAGTGTACATTCATGGGTAGACAAGGAAAAATTATTGGACATAGCGTTGTCGTGCTGTGACACGTACATAGTGGGAACGCATGCTACAAGATCTATCTTGTATTTTTTTAGATACATAATTATATTTCCTATAGTGTACATATGCATATTTAAGTATAATAATAAGCCTTCTATCTCATCCTATTATTTTTCTCAAGGGTAACATATCCTTACTTTACCATCGGAAAATACTATGGGAAAAACATCAATAGCTCCGCCTCTTTAACTTGGGGCAAAAAGCATTGATTCTTTATTTCTACTATTTCATTATCATCTCACACCCTAGCTAAATCCTATATCTAGGGTAAACTCCAATATATATATATTCTATGTATTTTTTATACTTTTCTTATATTTCTTTTTAAATAGCTACTAGGAGAGAATCAAATCCTAGTGGGACACTAGGTGGCATGATTTCAAAGATACACTTATTTTAATGCATTATTACAAGCATGATTACAAAACTTTGTCAAGGAGCAATGTCATGCTTTCATATGGCATGAGGTGTCCTTTGGAATGAAATGAAAGTCTAGGCTAAGGAGACCACATGAAGACTTTTGCTGCCATAAATGGACCCTATTTTGATGAATTTTTTAAACAAGGTTCCAATCCGAATTGGAAAACGATTTTAAAATAAAAATCATAGCTAATGAGCTGAAGTTTTTGCCCATATTTTTACTTTTTTATTTGGAGCTATGGTTGAGGAGATATGATCAAAATACTGGACCCCAGTCTGCCCACATCATGCAGGGGCAGCTCATTTCCAACTTTTCCAATTCCTGTTCACACTGGCTCCTCTCTTCTTGTGTAAAACCTTGTGGGTTCCCTTCACCTATAAAAGGGGACCTCTTCTTCCTTGGAAAAAACTCAAGCATTCAAGCCATTGATGAGAGGAATTCATCCTCTCTAGGTTCTCTTGCTACAGGTACATCTCTCCCCGCAGTATCCTTATTTCCTACGGGCAAGAATAGGGCTTGGGAGGGAAACTTCTCATCTCTTCACTTCTCTCATATCTACATTTCTCACATACTATCCTAGATGAATAACCCACATGATGATCATTTCTATCGCTTTCACTCTGTACGATCTATTAGAATTAACGTATGGATTAGCCGTAAAATACACTTTCAACAACGTATAGTGTTTCTCTTCGGCCCTGAAAGGCTCAATGAAATACTTCTATCACCGGATCCCATCATACTACCTCTCATAGACTATAATTTTTCTTTTGATGTAAGCGTAGTTATCTTGCTATGAACCAAGAGGATTTGTACACACAATTAATCCCAATCACTAGACAAAATATATATATTATGGTAAGCACAAAACTACAATTCCAAAGAACAATTCGTAGCTTATTTGGTCAACCAAGATTGAATGCCATTAACTCATCCATTAACCCTTTCATATTACCCATGATACAATATGACCATAGCCTTGATGTTTTCATCTTCGTATTGTTTTGACATTCTCTTTTGCGTTCTTTCTTTGTGTGTGTGAATGCAAGAGAGAAAGAGTGAGTCTTCTTTGATTGCACTTCTTTCCAAACCCTAGTCTTCATGGCATCTATGGTTTAACTCCTTCATATAGTTTTTGTTGAGTTCTCTCACAAACTCTCACAGCCATAAGCCCGGTGCTTTCCTGGCAAGACCGCAAATTTCTCGACATATTTTTGGTGAACCCGACGCGAATTTGCTAGGGTGAGAGTTTGTGGGTAACCATGGGTGATCATGTTGAGCAACAGGGTATGCATTTTGACCCAGCAACAATGCAAATGTTTCAAGCATTTGCAATGTTCATGCAACAACAACATGCTACTGAAAGAAGGGAGATTTCAGCAATGAAGGCCATACAAGCGGTCTTCAACAGAATGGATCAGTTCAATGGCAAAGATGTAACCAAGTACTTACGCGAGTATGTGAAGGAGATGGAGCTGCATCGCGTGTCAGAAGGTGAGATGATTCAAAGCTTTGAGCTAGTTGTTGCTCCAGAAATTAGGGAGCATGTTAGGGCAATTAAAGATGGGCATGGGAGAAATTGGGAAGAACTCAAAGTAGCTTTAAAGGAGGAATATTTCATGGAGGACTCGGAGAGAGTGACCAAAAGGACATTCTTAGAATGGGTAGTCAAGCCAAAGCAAGGACTATCAATAACATAGCTACTTAGGGAATTTGAGCGGCGCTATGCACAACTCACTAGGACAGTAAGGGCCACACTAGATGCAGAGAAGACAGATCTTTTCTTACAAGCTGCATGTAAAGAGTTTCAAGAAAATTTGGAGCTTCTTCTTGAAGATAAAGATGCTGAGCAAGGACTAAAGACCGACTGGAATGAGGTTGAAGGTGCTATCTCACTGCTTGCCAAACAACAAAGAAGAAGGGACAAGATGGTAGTAAACACTACAAGTCCTTCCACCTCAACTTCTAACAAAATGGTAAAGCCTACTTTTATCGCTCCTAAGTTTGATGAGTCCATGCTAGATGAGCTTGTGAAGGGAATGCGTGACTTGAAGGTGAAGTTTGCAAAGCTTAAAGAAAAAGGCCAACCATCAGGGCCACTTCCTAGGCAAAGACAACAGCCCAAAGAAGGGTTTGTTAATAGATGTATTTGGTGTGATAGTACAGACCATGTAAGAAGGGATTGTGATGATTTTAGTGATGCTTTGTCAAAAGATGTTGTCTTTTTTAAGGATGGTAAAATCCACTTAAGAGAGACAGGTCTACCCTTGAGAACTAACTTTGCGAAGGGGGGAATGCAAACCTTAGTTGAAGATATGGCAACCAAGCATGCAACCTCTTCAGTTGAGGCAGCTACTTATGGAGTAAAAATTGAACATTTTTGTGATGAAGAGGTGAGTGACCATCATGGTCAAATTTGGCCAAATGTCATGCAATTAGCTAAAAAGGGAAAGCTTACAAAAGAGATTCTACATGAAGCAGGTGATTGCATACGTCTAGAAACAGGATGGAATGATCCAGTGGACTCATTGTCAGTGCATGCCTACATTACAAAATGCCAACAAAATGAGGCAATTGTAGAAGAGAAGCGCAGACGTGAGAATGCTGATGAAGGACCATCAAAAAGAGCTTCTAGAAGTGGGGGAAGAAGCGACTCAATGCCTTCTCAAACACCCTCAACACAAGGAGCATCTCCACCTGAAGTACTCATGGAGGAGTCTACAACAGGAAAGAAGAAAGAGCCAACGAAAGGTAAGACAAAAGGCCCAACTTATAAACTACAATCTGATATTGAGGTTGCTACAGATTTAAACAAAGTCTTGGAGGAAAGGATCTTGAATAGCAAGATTGAGTTTACTCTGGGAGAAGTTCTTGGCATTGCAAAGCGTGAATTCCATGAGGAGATCATTGACATCATCAAGAGAAAGAGGCAAACCCTTGCTGAAGTTTCTCGTCCACAGGTTGAAGGGGAAACCTCAAAGACACAAGGGATGCAACTGTAAAATAAGGAGAATGATGGAGCTATGGTAGGATGCTACCAATCTAGTGGGAGAGTGAAGCAAGTGCATTTCTCAAATGATGATGAAGAAGTTGAAGATATTCCTAGGAGTTACTATTCACGAAGTCATTGGGCAAGGGCTACTACAGAAACTTTGGTCAAGGTAGGTGATCTTGAAGAGCCATTTGTTGCCTTGATTGACCATGGTTCAGAAATAAACATAATGTCAAAGAGTCTCTACAACAAGTGCAAATGGCCAATGGACACAGATCATGGTTGGATGGTAAAAGTGGAAAACAATTCATCCGGTGAATTGTATGCAGCATGTCCAGGTGTGAAGGTGACAATAGGTGATGTAAAGATTGACCAAAACTTCTTTGTTCAGGATACATCTTCATATCATCTCATCCTTGGACAACCCTACATTGTGGGAGTTCGAATGGAAACAAAGGTAATGGACGATGGTTCAGCATATGCTAAGATACGTAGCAAAGATGGTAAACGTGCTGTCCAATTTCTCACAGTTTGTGTAAACCATGAAAGAAATCGTGACAACCTCAGAGAACATCCTCTACCAAAGGTAAGCAAAGAGTTTCATGATCATAGAGAAATGATGGGTTTTTGCCAAGTACCATTGTAAAGCGGGATTGCAGTGGTACAGAAAGAAAAAGGGTCTCGCCTGATCCAAAAATAGGTGAAACTTTCTCAATGAGCTCCTTGGTAAGAAGGAATGGATCAGTATGTTTTACAAAACTTGAAAATTTGAAGAGATATGAGAGGCAATATGTGCATAATGTACAAATAGGCATGAAAAAGAGTGGGTTCCTAAAGCCTACTGAAAATGTTTTGGGTTTGTCTGAGCAAGTTTCTTTTGTAGATACTATGGGTGAGCTTGATGTTATAATGAGGTCTAGTTTGCATCTTGAAAATGAAGTTGTGGAAGTTTGCTCTATGGAAATGTATCAAGTAATAGAAGCCTTTAAAGAAAGGCAAACAGTTGGTCCAGAAGTCCATGTTGAAACTAAATACAAGAGTGTAGCAAAGAAGGTGAAACCAGTAGCTTCACCCTTACCACCCAACAACAAGGAAAAGATTGAACATGCTTCTTTACAACCAAGTTTGGGGAATCCTAAAAAGATCGGGCATACCTTCATAAAGGAGTCCTTTCAAGAGTTGCAGATTGGTTGCGAGGAGTTTCTAACACAGGAGGAGACAAAGTGCTTCAAAGAAATGCTTTCAAAGCACGGTAAGGCTTTTGCATTTGAGCCACATGAGATAGGATGTGTTGATCCTTATATTGTAGCTCCTATGGTAATTTTCACAATACCTCATGTGCCTTGGAATCTGCGGCCTATTCCGGTTCCAAAGGCTCATTTGTCAAAGTTAGTAGAGCTACTGAATGAGAAAATAAAAATGGGAATCTTGGAGCCTTCTTGTGCTCCATACTCAAACAGGTGGTTCACAGTTCCAAAGAAGAATGGTTCTCTACGCTTCATCCAAGATATGCAACCAGTGAACAAGGTGACAATTAGAAATGTAGGTACAGGTCCAATTGTGGATGAATTTGCAGAGGCGTTTGCAGGGAGGGCAATCTACTCAATGGGGGATCTCTACTCAGGGTATGATCAATTTCAGCTTGCAATCGAAAGTAGAGACTTGACAACCATGAGGACACCTTTGGGTTTGGTAAGGATGTGTACCTTGCCACAGGGAGCAACCAACTCGGTTGCACATATGATGAATGGGATGAATAAGGTCTTACGTGACTTTATTCCTCAAATCACAATGCCTTTCATTGATGATTTGCCTATCAAAGGATGTGAAGAAAGTGACAAAGATGAAGCTTTGGATCTCAAGGGATGTCGCAGGTTTGTGGTAAATCACATAAATGATTGTGATAAAATTTTGTTTAGGTTGGAAGAAGTGAATCTTACATTGTCAGGGAAAAAGTCTATGTTTGGTGTCAAAGAAGTGCTCATTGTGAGGCACATGTGCGGGCCATATGGTAGGAAACCTTGTCCATCAAAGGTAGATGCCATCCAAAGAATGAAAGAAACATGCACTAGCATCACTGAGGTTAGGAGGTTTCTGGGAGCATGTGTCTTCTATGTTATTTGGATTCCACATTATGCACATGTAGCTGATCCTCTTTATCAGCTGCTTAGAAAGAATCAAAAGTTTAAATGGACAGAAGCACATGTAAAATCCATGAAAAAGCTAAAGGAGTTACTCCAGTCAGCAACGACTTTGAGAAAGGTAGACTATGAGTGTCAAAGGCCAGTGATTGTGACAATAGATACCAGTCCTACAGGGATTGGATGGGCAATAGGGCAAGATGACAAAGAAGGACACATGTATGTGGTAAGATTTGGAGCAAAGGTACTAAGTGCTCGCCAAAGAAACTATCCACAGATAAAGAGAGAGTTATGGGGTATGGTTACAGCCTTGAAAAGTGAGAAAGAGTACCTAATTGGTGCATGTGTGGTTGTAGAAACAGATTGTCTACCACTTCTTGGGATGATTACAAGCTGCTCAACACCAGACATTGCTATGTTGCGGTGGATTGCCTACATTAAGTCCTTAAATCCCGAGTTTAAGCACATTGCAGGTAAAGACAATACAGTGGAAGATATGCTATCAAGGGCAAGGTATGAAGATGAGTCACAAATGATTGATGAGGGAGATGATGTAGGCACAAAATTCTATTCTATCTCTCATGTCAAAGGTAACAATGTCTGCATGACTAATTCACTTAAATTGTTCTTGAAAGATCTTTATGAAGGTGATTGGCTTTCTATTGGAAGGTACTTGAGTACTCTAACAAAACAGGATGATTGGTCTGAACAAGAATTCAAGAGGATACGCAGGAAAGCATATGGGTACTTTTTAAGGGATGGTTAGTTGTGGAAGCATCCTAAACAAAAGGGTGCTACACCACAACGGGTTATATGTAAAAAAGAGAATCAAGTAAAGCTCATGCAAGAGTTTCATGAGAGTCTATGGGCTGGACACAGGGGTGTGTGGGCAACCTTCTCCAAGTTGAAAGAAAAATACTGGTGGAAGGGTATGTATAAAGATGTATCTCAGTTTTTAGAGTCATGTGTAACTTGTCAAATGTATTCAAATGTTCGACATCGTGATGGATTGCACCCTACATATCCACTAGCCATGCACTATAAATGGGTTGTGGATCTAGTCACGATGCCTTTACGACTCTGGCAGATGAGATACTTGGTTCTTGCACGAGAGGACCTAACTAACCAGGTTGAAGGAAGAGAATTAAGTGCTAAGACCACAGAAGCTGTGTGCAAATTCCTTCTTGATGAAGTGATTTGCCGTTATGGTTGTGTGGGAAAAATCACTGTAGATCGAGGTGAACTGGATGCCGAAGAAGCAAGGGAGTTCTTTTCTAGATTAGGGATCAAGCTTTCTCTTACTACAGCTTACAACCCTGAAGGCAATGGAAAGAGTGAAAGAGGGCATCCTCCTATCATCAAAGCTTTGGCCAAGGCTTGCGAAGGAAGAGTTGGTGAGTGGCCAAAATTGTTACCATATGCTTTATGGGTTGATCGTATAACACATAGCTCAGTAACTGGCTACATGCCTGCGGAGCTAATGCATGGTCAAAAGCCAGTGATGCCGATTGAGGATACAATTCCCACATGGAATGTACTACCTTGGCAAGAGGGGCTTAGTAGGGAAGATCTCCTTGCACTGCGTATAAGGCAGCTAGAGAGAAGACCTGGAGACATTGAAGCTGCAAAAGAACGACTCAAAAATGCAAGGTTGAAAAACAAGGACTATTTTGATAAGCGACATCGACTCAGGAGCAAAGCAATTGACAAAGGTGACTGGGTTTTAGTGTATGATAGTAGCCTTGATAACTAGCACACAGTCATGCGTAAGTTCTCAAAAAGATGGTTTGGACCGTATGTTGTAAAGCATGTGCATGAAAATGCTACTTACAGCTTGTCTGAACTAGATGGTACAGAAGTAAAGATTCCCATTGCAGGAAAAAGGATTAAAACGTTTAAGAGAAGAGGAGACAATGATCTAGAAGATATGGATGAGGAAGAAGAGAAAAACACAGATGAAGATCAAAGTGAACATGAAGCTCTGGAATCATCAAGTGAAGAAGAAGACAAGGAAGATGTACAAGAGGTCTAATCTTACAAAGAGACAATGTGGCACATACCGGAGGATGTGCAGGTTTAGAGGGGGTGGATGTCGTGCTGTGACACGTACATAGTGGGAACGCATGCTACAAGATCTATCTTGTATTTTTTTAGATACATAATTATATTTCCTATAGTGTACATATGAATATTTAAGTATAATAATAAGCCTTCTATCTCATCCTATTATTTTTCTCAAGGGTAACATATCCTTACTTTACCATCGGAAAATACTATGGGAAAAACATCAATAGCTCCGCCTCTTTAACTTGGGGCAAAAAGCATTGATTCTTTATTTCTACTATTTCATTATCATCTCACACCCTAGCTAGATCCTATATCTAGGGTAAACTCCAATATATATATATTCTATGTATTTTTTATACTTTTCTTATATTTCTTTTTAAATAGCTACTAGGAGAGAATCAAATCCTAGTGGGACACTAGGTGGCATGATTTCAAAGATACACTTATTTTAATGCATTATTGCAAGCATGATTACAAAAATTTATCAAGGAGCAATGTCATGCTTTCATATGGCATGAGGTGTCCTTTGGAATCAAATGAAAGTCTAGGCTAAGGAGACCACATGAAGACTTTTGCTGCCATAAATGGACCCTATTTGATGAATTTTTAACACAAGGTTTCAATCCGAATTAGAAAACGATTTTAAAATGAAAATCGTAGCTAATGAGCTGAAGTTTTTGCCCATATTTTTACTTTTTTATTTGGAGCCACGGTTGAGGAGATATGATCAAAATACTGGACCCCAGTCTGCCCACATCATGCAGGGGCAGCTCATTTCCAACTTTTCCAATTCCTGTTCACACTGGCTCCTCTCTTCTTGTGTAAACCCTTGTGGGTTCCCTTCACCTATAAAAGGGGACCTCTTCTTCCTTGGAAAAAACTCAAGCATTCAAGCCATTGATGAGAGGAATTCTTGAGGGAGTGAGTAGTAATGCCTAATTGTACTTAGCCATTAACATAAGCCCAAGCCTACACTTTCTCCTAGAGGGAGACTAGCCATTCTTGCAACAAGATAACCTTGGAAGATCAATTCTAATCAAAGAAGGTCTTGCACTTGGTGTATCAATCAAAGTGGAATTATCCACTCTTCTTCTCTCTCTCATCAATAATGGTGCCGAAGGGTTTCAAGTAAGATATGTTCTACATTGATGTTTTCTTGATTTCTTGTTGTTTTCATTTTCATCTCTAATCCAACACACACACACACACACACACACACACACACACATATATATATATATAATATATATATATATATATATATATATATATATATATATATGTATGTATCTAATCTCATCTCCTTAACCAAACCTATCTCTCTCATTCTTAGTAATTCATCCTCTCTAGGTTCTCTTGCTATAGGTACATCTCTCCCCGCAGTATCCTTATTGCCTATGGGCAAGAATAGGGCTTGGGAGGGAAACTTCTCATCTCTTCACTTCTCTCATATCTACATTTCTCACATACTATCCTAGATGAATAATACTTCTATCACCGGATCCCATCATACTACCTCTCATAGACTATACTTTTTCTTTTGATGTAAGCGTAGTTATCTTGCTATGAACCAAGAGGATTTGTACACACAATTAATCCCAATCACTAGACAAAATATATATATTATGGTAAGCACAAAACTACAATTCCAAAGAACAATTCGTAGCTTATTTGGTCAACCAAGATTGAATGCCATTAACTCATCCATTAACCCTTTCATATTACCCATGATACAATATGACCATAGCCTTGATGTTTTCATCTTCGTATTGTTTTGACATTCTCTTTTGCGTTCTTTCTTTGTGTGTGTGAATGCAAGAGAGAAAGAGTGAGTCTTCTTTGATTGCACTTCTTTCCAAACCCTAGTCTTCATGGCATCTATGGTTTAACTCCTTCATATAGTTTTTGTTGAGTTCTCTCACAAACTCTCACAGCCATAAGCCCGGTGCTTTCCTGGCAAGACCGCAAATTTCTCGACATATTTTTGGTGAACCCGACGCGAATTTGCTAGGGTGAGAGTTTGTGGGTAACCATGGGTGATCATGTTGAGCAACAGGGTATGCATTTTGACCCAGCAACAATGCAAATGTTTCAAGCATTTGCAATGTTCATGCAACAACAACATGCTACTGAAAGAAGGGAGATTTCAGCAATGAAGGCCATACAAGCGGTCGTCAACAGAATGGATCAGTTCAATGGCAAAGATGTAACCAAGTACTTACGCGAGTATGTGAAGGAGATGGAGCTGCATCGCGTGTCAGAAGGTGAGATGATTCAAAGCTTTGAGCTAGTTGTTGCTCCAGAAATTAGGGAGCATGTTAGGGCAATTAAAGATGGGCATGGGAGAAATTGGGAAGAACTCAAAGTAGCTTCAAAGGAGGAATATTTCATGGAGGACTCGGAGAGAGTGACCAAAAGGACATTCTTAGAATGGGTAGTCAAGCCAAAGCAAGGACTATCAATAACATAGCTACTTAGGGAATTTGAGCGGCGCTATGCACAACTCACTAGGACAGTAAGGGCCACACTAGATGCAGAGAAGACAGATCTTTTCTTACAAGCTGCATGTAAAGAGTTTCAAGAAAATTTGGAGCTTCTTCTTGAAGATAAAGATGCTGAGCAAGGACTAAAGACCGACTGGAATGAGGTTGAAGGTGCTATCTCACTGCTTGCCAAACCACAAAGAAGAAGGGACAAGATGGTAGTAAACACTACAAGTCCTTCCACCTCAACTTCTAACAAAATGGTAAAGCCTACTTTTATCGCTCCTAAGTTTGATGAGTCCATGCTAGATGAGCTTGTGAAGGGAATGCGTGACTTGAAGGTGAAGTTTGCAAAGCTTAAAGAAAAAGGCCAACCATCAGGGCCACTTCCTAGGCAAAGACAACAGCCCAAAGAAGGGTTTGTTAATAGATGTATTTGGTGTGATAGTACAGACCATGTAAGAAGGGATTGTGATGATTTTAGTGATGCTTTGTCAAAAGATGTTGTCTTTTTTAAGGATGGTAAAATCCACTTAAGAGAGACAGGTCTACCCTTGAGAACTAACTTTGCGAAGGGGGGAATGCAAACCTTAGTTGAAGATATGGCAACCAAGCATGCAACCTCTTCAGTTGAGGCAGCTACTTATGGAGTAAAAATTGAACATTTTTGTGATGAAGAGGTGAGTGACCATCATGGTCAAATTTGGCCAAATGTCATGCAATTAGCTAAAAAGGGAAAGCTTACAAAAGAGATTCTACATGAAGCAGGTGATTGCATACGTCTAGAAACAGGATGGAATGATCCAGTGGACTCATTGTCAGTGCATGCCTACATTACAAAATGCCAACAAAATGAGGCAATTGTAGAAGAGAAGCGCAGACGTGAGAATGCTGATGAAGGACCATCAAAAAGAGCTTCTAGAAGTGGGGGAAGAAGCGACTCAATGCCTTCTCAAACACCCTCAACACAAGGAGCATCTCCACCTGAAGTACTCATGGAGGAGTCTACAACAGGAAAGAAGAAAGAGCCAACGAAAGGTAAGACAAAAGGCCCAACTTATAAACTACAATCTGATATTGAGGTTGCTACAGATTTAAACAAAGTCTTGGAGGAAAGGATCTTGAATAGCAAGATTGAGTTTACTCTGGGAGAAGTTCTTGGCATTGCAAAGCGTGAATTCCATGAGGAGATCATTGACATCATCAAGAGAAAGAGGCAAACCCTTGCTGAAGTTTCTCGTCCACAGGTTGAAGGGGAAACCTCAAAGACACAAGGGATGCAACTGTAAAATAAGGAGAATGATGGAGCTATGGTAGGATGCTACCAATCTAGTGGGAGAGTGAAGCAAGTGCATTTCTCAAATGATGATGAAGAAGTTGAAGATATTCCTAGGAGTTACTATTCACGAAGTCATTGGGCAAGGGCTACTACAGAAACTTTGGTCAAGGTAGGTGATCTTGAAGAGCCATTTGTTGCCTTGATTGACCATGGTTCAGAAATAAACATAATGTCAAAGAGTCTCTACAACAAGTGCAAATGGCCAATGGACACAGATCATGGTTGGATGGTAAAAGTGGAAAACAATTCATCCGGTGAATTGTATGCAGCATGTCCAGGTGTGAAGGTGACAATAGGTGATGTAAAGATTGACCAAAACTTCTTTGTTCAGGATACATCTTCATATCATCTCATCCTTGGACAACCCTACATTGTGGGAGTTCGAATGGAAACAAAGGTAATGGACGATGGTTCAGCATATGCTAAGATACGTAGCAAAGATGGTAAACGTGCTGTCCAATTTCTCACAGTTTGTGTAAACCATGAAAGAAATCGTGACAACCTCAGAGAACATCCTCTACCAAAGGTAAGCAAAGAGTTTCATGATCATAGAGAAATGATGGGTTTTTGCCAAGTACCATTGTAAAGCGGGATTGCAGTGGTACAGAAAGAAAAAGGGTCTCGCCTGATCCAAAAATAGGTGAAACTTTCTCAATGAGCTCCTTGGTAAGAAGGAATGGATCAGTATGTTTTACAAAACTTGAAAATTTGAAGAGATATGAGAGGCAATATGTGCATAATGTACAAATAGGCATGAAAAAGAGTGGGTTCCTAAAGCCTACTGAAAATGTTTTGGGATTGTCTGAGCAAGTTTCTTTTGTAGATACTATGGGTGAGCTTGATGTTATAATGAGGTCTAGTTTGCATCTTGAAAATGAAGTTGTGGAAGTTTGCTCTATGGAAATGTATCAAGTAATAGAAGCCTTTAAAGAAAGGCAAACAGTTGGTCCAGAAGTCCATGTTGAAACTAAATACAAGAGTGTAGCAAAGAAGGTGAAACCAGTAGCTTCACCCTTACCACCCAACAACAAGGAAAAGATTGAACATGCTTCTTTACAACCAAGTTTGGGGAATCCTAAAAAGATCGGGCATACCTTCATAAAGGAGTCCTTTCAAGAGTTGCAGATTGGTTGCGAGGAGTTTCTAACACAGGAGGAGACAAAGTGCTTCAAAGAAATGCTTTCAAAGCACGGTAAGGCTTTTGCATTTGAGCCACATGAGATAGGATGTGTTGATCCTTATATTGTAGCTCCTATGGTAATTTTCACAATACCTCATGTGCCTTGGAATCTGCGGCCTATTCCGGTTCCAAAGGCTCATTTGTCAAAGTTAGTAGAGCTACTGAATGAGAAAATAAAAATGGGAATCTTGGAGCCTTCTTGTGCTCCATACTCAAACAGGTGGTTCACAGTTCCAAAGAAGAATGGTTCTCTACGCTTCATCCAAGATATGCAACCAGTGAACAAGGTGACAATTA
Organism: Adiantum capillus-veneris; assembly: GCF_014529385.1. NCBI lineage: Eukaryota > Viridiplantae > Streptophyta > Polypodiopsida > Polypodiales > Pteridaceae > Adiantum > Adiantum capillus-veneris. The sequence goes on along the minus strand of NC_140950.1, from coordinate 78,807,381 downwards.
GAAATGTAGGTACAGGTCCAATTGTGGATGAATTTGCAGAGGCGTTTGTAGGGAGGGCAATCTACTCAATGGGGGATCTCTACTCAGGGTATGATCAATTTCAGCTTGCAATCGAAAGCAGAGACTTGACAACCATGAGGACACCTTTGGGTTTGGTAAGGATGTGTACCTTGCCACAGGGAGCAACCAACTCGGTTGCACATATGATGAATGGGATGAATAAGGTCTTACGTGACTTTATTCCTCAAATCACAATGCCTTTCATTGATGATTTGCCTATCAAAGGATGTGAAGAAAGTGACAAAGATGAAGCTTTGGATCTCAAGGGATGTCGCAGGTTTGTGGTAAATCACATAAATGATTGTGATAAAATTTTGTCTAGGTTGGAAGAAGTGAATCTTACATTGTCAGGGAAAAAGTCTATGTTTGGTGTCAAAGAAGTGCTCATTGTGAGGCACATGTGCGGGCCATATGGTAGGAAACCTTGTCCATCAAAGGTAGATGCCATCCAAAGAATGAAAGAAACATGCACTAGCATCACTGAGGTTAGGAGGTTTCTGGAGCATGTGTCTTCTATGTTATTTGGATTCCACATTATGCACATGTAGCTGATCCTCTTTATCAGCTGCTTAGAAAGAATCAAAAGTTTAAATGGACAGAAGCACATGTAAAATCCATGAAAAAGCTAAAGGAGTTACTCCAGTCAGCAATGACTTTGAGAAAGGTAGACTATGAGTGTCAAAGGCCAGTGATTGTGACAATAGATACCAGTCCTACAGGGATTGGATGGGCAATAGGGCAAGATGACAAAGAAGGACACATGTATGTGGTAAGATTTGGAGCAAAGGTACTAAGTGCTCGCCAAAGAAACTATCCACAGATAAAGAGAGAGTTATGGGGTATGGTTACAGCCTTGAAAAGTGAGAAAGAGTACCTAATTGGTGCATGTGTGGTTGTAGAAACAGATTGTCTACCACTTCTTGGGATGATTACAAGCTGCTCAACACCAGACATTGCTATGTTGCGGTGGATTGCCTACATTAAGTCCTTAAATCCCGAGTTTAAGCACATTGCAGGTAAAGACAATACAGTGGAAGATATGCTATCAAGGGCAAGGTATGAAGATGAGTCACAAATGATTGATGAGGGAGATGATGTAGGCACAAAATTCTATTCTATCTCTCATGTCAAAGGTAACAATGTCTGCATGACTAATTCACTTGAATTGTTCTTGAAAGATCTTTATGAAGGTGATTGGCTTTCTATTGGAAGGTACTTGAGTACTCTAACAAAACAGGATGATTGGTCTGAACAAGAATTCAAGAGGATACGCAGGAAAGCATATGGGTACTTTTTAAGGGATGGTTAGTTGTGGAAGCATCCTAAACAAAAGGGTGCTACACCACAACGGGTTATATGTAAAAAAGAGAATCAAGTAAAGCTCATGCAAGAGTTTCATGAGAGTCTATGGGCTGGACACAGGGGTGTGTGGGCAACCTTCTCCAAGTTGAAAGAAAAATACTGGTGGAAGGGTATGTATAAAGATGTATCTCAGTTTTTAGAGTCATGTGTAACTTGTCAAATGTATTCAAATGTTCGACATCGTGATGGATTGCACCCTACATGTCCACTAGCCATGCACTATAAATGGGTTGTGGATCTAGTCACGATGCCTTTAGGACTCTGGCAGATGAGATACTTGGTTCTTGCACGAGAGGACCTAACTAACCAGGTTGAAGGAAGAGAATTAAGAGCTAAGACCACAGAAGCTGTGTGCAAATTCCTTCTTGATGAGGTGATTTGCCGTTATGGTTGTGTGGGAAAAATCACTGTAGATCGAGGTGAACTGGATGCCGAAGAAGCAAGGGAGTTCTTTTCTAGATTAGGGATCAAGCTTTCTCTTACTACAGCTTACAACCCTGAAGGCAATGGAAAGAGTGAAAGAGGGCATCCTCCTATCATCAAAGCTTTGGCCAAGGCTTGCGAAGGAAGAGTTGGTGAGTGGCCAAAATTGTTACCATATGCTTTATGGGCTGATCGTATAACACATAGCTCAGTAACTGGCTACATGCCTGCGGAGCTAATGCATGGTCAAAAGCCAGTGATGCCGATTGAGGATACAATTCCCACATGGAATGTACTACCTTGGCAAGAGGGGCTTAGTAGGGAAGATCTCCTTGCACTGCGTATAAGGCAGCTAGAGAGAAGACCTGGAGACATTGAAGCTGCAAAAGAACGACTCAAAAATGCAAGGTTGAAAAACAAGGACTATTTTGATAAGCGACATCGACTCAGGAGCAAAGCAATTGACAAAGGTGACTGGGTTTTGGTGTATGATAGTAGCCTTGATAACTAGCACACAGTCATGCGTAAGTTCTCAAAAAGATGGTTTGGACCGTATGTTGTAAAGCATGTGCATGAAAATGCTACTTACAGCTTGTCTGAACTAGATGGTACAGAAGTAAAGATTCCCATTGCAGGAAAAAGGATTAAAACGTTTAAGAGAAGAGGAGACAATGATCTAGAAGATATGGATGAGGAAGAAGAGAAAAACACAGATGAAGATCAAAGTGAACATGAAGCTCTGGAATCATCAAGTGAAGAAGAAGACAAGGAAGATGTACAAGAGGTCTAATCTTACAAAGAGACAATGTGGCACATACCGGAGGATGTGCAGGTTTAGAGGGGGTGGATGTCGTGCTGTGACACGTACATAGTGGGAACGCATGCTACAAGATCTATCTTGTATTTTTTTAGATACATAATTATATTTCCTATAGTGTACATATGAATATTTAAGTATAATAATAAGCCTTCTATCTCATCCTATTATTTTTCTCAAGGGTAACATATCCTTACTTTACCATCGGAAAATACTATGGGAAAAACATCAATAGCTCCGCCTCTTTAACTTGGGGCAAAAAGCATTGATTCTTTATTTCTACTATTTCATTATCATCTCACACCCTAGCTAGATCCTATATCTAGGGTAAACTCCAATATATATATATTCTATGTATTTTTTATACTTTTCTTATATTTCTTTTTAAATAGCTACTAGGAGAGAATCAAATCCTAGTGGGACACTAGGTGGCATGATTTCAAAGATACACTTATTTTAATGCATTATTGCAAGCATGATTACAAAAATTTATCAAGGAGCAATGTCATGCTTTCATATGGCATGAGGTGTCCTTTGGAATCAAATGAAAGTCTAGGCTAAGGAGACCACATGAAGACTTTTGCTGCCATAAATGGACCCTATTTGATGAATTTTTAACACAAGGTTTCAATCCGAATTAGAAAACGATTTTAAAATGAAAATCGTAGCTAATGAGCTGAAGTTTTTGCCCATATTTTTACTTTTTTATTTGGAGCCACGGTTGAGGAGATATGATCAAAATACTGGACCCCAGTCTGCCCACATCATGCAGGGGCAGCTCATTTCCAACTTTTCCAATTCCTGTTCACACTGGCTCCTCTCTTCTTGTGTAAACCCTTGTGGGTTCCCTTCACCTATAAAAGGGGACCTCTTCTTCCTTGGAAAAAACTCAAGCATTCAAGCCATTGATGAGAGGAATTCTTGAGGGAGTGAGTAGTAATGCCTAATTGTACTTAGCCATTAACATAAGCCCAAGCCTACACTTTCTCCTAGAGGGAGACTAGCCATTCTTGCAACAAGATAACCTTGGAAGATCAATTCTAATCAAAGAAGGTCTTGCACTTGGTGTATCAATCAAAGTGGAATTATCCACTCTTCTTCTCTCTCTCATCAATAATGGTGCCGAAGGGTTTCAAGTAAGATATGTTCTACATTGATGTTTTCTTGATTTCTTGTTGTTTTCATTTTCATCTCTAATCCAACACACACACACACACACACACACACACACACACACACACACACACACACACACACACACACATATATATATATATATATATATATATGTATGTATCTAATCTCATCTCCTTAACCAAACCTATCTCTCTCATTCTTAGTAATTCATCCTCTCTAGGTTCTCTTGCTATAGGTACATCTCTCCCCGCAGTATCCTTATTGCCTATGGGCAAGAATAGGGCTTGGGAGGGAAACTTCTCATCTCTTCACTTCTCTCATATCTACATTTCTCACATACTATCCTAGATGAATAATACTTCTATCACCGGATCCCATCATACTACCTCTCATAGACTATAATTTTTCTTTTGATGTAAGCGTAGTTATCTTGCTATGAACCAAGAGGATTTGTACACACAATTAATCCCAATCACTAGACAAAATATATATATTATGGTAAGCACAAAACTACAATTCCAAAGAACAATTCGTAGCTTATTTGGTCAACCAAGATTGAATGCCATTAACTCATCCATTAACCCTTTCATATTACCCATGATACAATATGACCATAGCCTTGATGTTTTCATCTTCGTATTGTTTTGACATTCTCTTTTGCGTTCTTTCTTTGTGTGTGTGAATGCAAGAGAGAAAGAGTGAGTCTTCTTTGATTGCACTTCTTTCCAAACCCTAGTCTTCATGGCATCTATGGTTTAACTCCTTCATATAGTTTTTGTTGAGTTCTCTCACAAACTCTCACAGCCATAAGCCCGGTGCTTTCCTGGCAAGACCGCAAATTTCTCGACATATTTTTGGTGAACCCGATGTGAATTTGCTAGGGTGAGAGTTTGTGGGTAACCATGGGTGATCATGTTGAGCAACAGGGTATGCATTTTGACCCAGCAACAATGCAAATGTTTCAAGCATTTGCAATGTTCATGCAACAAAAACATGCTACTGAAAGAAGGGAGATTTCAGCAATGAAGGCCATACAAGCGGTCGTCAACAGAATGGATCAGTTCAATGGCAAAGATGTAACCAAGTACTTACGCGAGTATGTGAAGGAGATGGAGCTGCATCGCGTGTCAGAAGGTGAGATGATTCAAAGCTTTGAGCTAGTTGTTGCTCCAGAAATTAGGGAGCATGTTAGGGCAATTAAAGATGGGCATGGGAGAAATTGGGAAGAACTCAAAGTAGCTTTAAAGGAGGAATATTTCATGGAGGACTCGGAGAGAGTGACCAAAAGGACATTCTTAGAATGGGTAGTCAAGCCAAAGCAAGGACTATCAATAACAGAGCTACTTAGGGAATTTGAGCGGCGCTATGCACAACTCACTAGGACAGTAAGGGCCACACTAGATGCAGAGAAGACAGATCTTTTCTTACAAGCTGCATGTAAAGAGTTTCAAGAAAATTTGGAGCTTCTTCTTGAAGATAAAGATGCTGAGCAAGGACTAAAGACCGACTGGAATGAGGTTGAAGGTGCTATCTCACTGCTTGCCAAACCACAAAGAAGAAGGGACAAGATGGTAGTAAACACTACAAGTCCTTCCACCTCAACTTCTAACAAAATGGTAAAGCCTACTTTTATCGCTCCTAAGTTTGATGAGTCCATGCTAGATGAGCTTGTGAAGGGAATGCGTGACTTGAAGGTGAAGTTTGCAAAGCTTAAAGAAAAAGGCCAACCATCAGGGCCACTTCATAGGCAAAGACAACAGCCCAAAGAAGGGTTTGTTAATAGATGTATTTGGTGTGATAGTACAGACCATGTAAGAAGGGATTGTGATGATTTTAGTGATGCTTTGTCAAAAGATGTTGTCTTTTTTAAGGATGGTAAAATCCACTTAAGAGAGACAGGTCTACCCTTGAGAACTAACTTTGAGAAGGGGGGAATGCAAACCTTAGTTGAAGATATGGCAACCAAGCATGCAACCTCTTCAGTTGAGGCAGCTACTTATGGAGTAAAAATTGAACATTTTTGTGATGAAGAGGTGAGTGACCATCATGGTCAAATTTGGCCAAATGTCATGCAATTAGCTAAAAAGGGAAAGCTTACAAAAGAGATTCTACATGAAGCAGGTGATTGCATACGTTTAGAAACAGGATGGAATGATCCAGTGGACTCATTGTCAGTGCATGCCTACATTACAAAATGCCAACAAAATGAGGCAATTGTAGAAGAGAAGCGCAGACGTGAGAATGCTGATGAAGGACCATCAAAAAGAGCTTCTAGAAGTGGGGGAAGAAGCGACTCAATGCCTTCTCAAACACCCTCAACACAAGGAGCATCTCCACCTGAAGTACTCATGGAGGAGTCTACAACAGGAAAGAAGAAAGAGCCAATGAAAGGTAAGACAAAAGGCCCAACTTATAAACTACAATCTGATATTGAGGTTGCTACAGATTTAAACAAAGTCTTGGAGGAAAGGATCTTGAATAGCAAGATTGAGTTTACTCTGGGAGAAGTTCTTGGCATTGCAAAGCGTGAATTCCATGAGGAGATCATTGACATCATCAAGAGAAAGAGGCAAACCCTTGCTGAAGTTTCTCGTCCACAGGTTGAAGGGGAAACCTCAAAGACACAAGGGATGCAACTGTAAAATAAGGAGAATGATGGAGCTATGGTAGGATGCTACCAATCTAGTGGGAGAGTGAAGCAAGTGCATTTCTCAAATGATGATGAAGAAGTTGAAGATATTCCTAGGAGTTACTATTCACGAAGTCATTGGGCAATGGCTACTACAGAAACTTTGGTCAAGGTAGGTGATCTTGAAGAGCCATTTGTTGCCTTGATTGACCATGGTTCAGAAATAAACATAATGTCAAAGAGTCTCTACAACAAGTGCAAATGGCCAATGGACACAGATCATGGTTGGATGGTAAAAGTGGAAAACAATTCATCCGGTGAATTGTATGCAGCATGTCCAGGTGTGAAGGTGACAATAGGTGATGTAAAGATTGACCAAAACTTCTTTGTTCAGGATACATCTTCATATCATCTCATCCTTGGACAACCCTACATTGTGGGAGTTCGAATGGAAACAAAGGTAATGAACGATGGTTCAGCATATGCTAAGATACGTAGCAAAGATGGTAAACGTGCTGTCCAATTTCTCACAGTTTGTGTAAACCATGAAAGAAATCGTGACAACCTCAGAGAACATCCTCTACCAAAGGTAAGCAAAGAGTTTCATGATCATAGAGAAATGATGGGTTTTTGCCAAGTACCATTGTAAAGCGGGATTGCAGTGGACAGAAAGAAAAAGGGTCTCGCTTTCACTCTATACGATCTATTAGAATTAACGTATGGATTAGCCGTAAAATACACTTTCAACAACGTATAGTGTTTCTCTTCGGCCCTGAAAGGCTCAATGAAATAATTCTATCACCGGATCCCATCATACTACCTCTCATAGACTATAATTTTTCTTTTGATGTAAGCGTAGTTATCTTGCTATGAACCAAGAGGATTTGTACACACAATTAATCCCAATCACTAGACAAAATATATATATTATGGTAAGCACAAAACTACAATTCCAAAGAACAATTCGTACCTTATTTGGTCAACCAAGATTGAATGCCATTAACTCATCCATTAACCCTTTCATATTACCCATGATACAATATGACCATAGCCTTGATGTTTTCATCTTCGTATTGTTTTGACATTCTCTTTTGCGTTCTTTCTTTGTGTGTGTGAATGCAAGAGAGAAAGAGTGAGTCTTCTTTGATTGCACTTCTTTCCAAACCCTAGTCTTCATGGCATCTATGGTTTAACTCCTTCATATAGTTTTTGTTGAGTTCTCTCACAAACTCTCACAGCCATAAGCCCGGTGCTTTCCTGGCAAGACCGCAAATTTCTCGACATATTTTTGGTGAACCCGATGTGAATTTGCTAGGGTGAGAGTTTGTGGGTAACCATGGGTGATCATGTTGAGCAACAGGGTATGCATTTTGACCCAGCAACGATGCAAATGTTTCAAGCATTTGCAATGTTCATGCAACAAAAACATGCTACTGAAAGAAGGGAGATTTCAGCAATGAAGGCCATACAAGCGGTCGTCAACAGAATGGATCAGTTCAATGGCAAAGATGTAACCAAGTACTTACGCGAGTATGTGAAGGAGATGGAGCTGCATCGCGTGTCAGAAGGTGAGATGATTCAAAGCTTTGAGCTAGTTGTTGCTCCAGAAATTAGGGAGCATGTTAGGGCAATTAAAGATGGGCATGGGAGAAATTGGGAAGAACTCAAAGTAGCTTTAAAGGAGGAATATTTCATGGAGGACTCGGAGAGAGTGACCAAAAGGACATTCTTAGAATGGGTAGTCAAGCCAAAGCAAGGACTATCAATAACAGAGCTACTTAGGGAATTTGAGCGGCGCTATGCACAACTCACTAGGACAGTAAGGGCCACACTAGATGCAGAGAAGACAGATCTTTTCTTACAAGCTGCATGTAAAGAGTTTCAAGAAAATTTGGAGCTTCTTCTTGAAGATAAAGATGCTGAGCAAGGACTAAAGACCGACTGGAATGAGGTTGAAGGTGCTATCTCACTGCTTGCCAAACCACAAAGAAGAAGGGACAAGATGGTAGTAAACACTACAAGTCCTTCCACCTCAACTTCTAACAAAATGGTAAAGCCTACTTTTATCGCTCCTAAGTTTGATGAGTCCATGCTAGATGAGCTTGTGAAGGGAATGCGTGACTTGAAGGTGAAGTTTGCAAAGCTTAAAGAAAAAGGCCAACCATCAGGGCCACTTCCTAGGCAAAGACAACAGCCCAAAGAAGGGTTTGTTAATAGATGTATTTGGTGTGATAGTACAGACCATGTAAGAAGGGATTGTGATGATTTTAGTGATGCTTTGTCAAAAGATGTTGTCTTTTTTAAGGATGGTAAAATCCACTTAAGAGAGACAGGTCTACCCTTGAGAACTAACTTTGAGAAGGGGGGAATGCAAACCTTAGTTGAAGATATGGCAACCAAGCATGCAACCTCTTCAGTTGAGGCAGCTACTTATGGAGTAAAAATTGAACATTTTTGTGATGAAGAGGTGAGTGACCATCATGGTCAAATTTGGCCAAATGTCATGCAATTAGCTAAAAAGGGAAAGCTTACAAAAGAGATTCTACATGAAGCAGGTGATTGCATACGTTTAGAAACAGGATGGAATGATCCAGTGGACTCATTGTCAGTGCATGCCTACATTACAAAATGCCAACAAAATGAGGCAATTGTAGAAGAGAAGCGCAGACGTGAGAATGCTGATGAAGGACCATCAAAAAGAGCTTCTAGAAGTGGGGGAAGAAGCGACTCAATGCCTTCTCAAACACCCTCAACACAAGGAGCATCTCCACCTGAAGTACTCATGGAGGAGTCTACAACAGGAAAGAAGAAAGAGCCAATGAAAGGTAAGACAAAAGGCCCAACTTATAAACTACAATCTGATATTGAGGTTGCTACAGATTTAAACAAAGTCTTGGAGGAAAGGATCTTGAATAGCAAGATTGAGTTTACTCTGGGAGAAGTTCTTGGCATTGCAAAGCGTGAATTCCATGAGGAGATCATTGACATCATCAAGAGAAAGAGGCAAACCCTTGCTGAAGTTTCTCGTCCACAGGTTGAAGGGGAAACCTCAAAGACACAAGGGATGCAACTGTAAAATAAGGAGAATGATGGAGCTATGGTAGGATGCTACCAATCTAGTGGGAGAGTGAAGCAAGTGCATTTCTCAAATGATGATGAAGAAGTTGAAGATATTCCTAGGAGTTACTATTCACGAAGTCATTGGGCAATGGCTACTACAGAAACTTTGGTCAAGGTAGGTGATCTTGAAGAGCCATTTGTTGCCTTGATTGACCATGGTTCAGAAATAAACATAATGTCAAAGAGTCTCTACAACAAGTGCAAATGGCCAATGGACACAGATCATGGTTGGATGGTAAAAGTGGAAAACAATTCATCCGGTGAATTGTATGCAGCATGTCCAGGTGTGAAGGTGACAATAGGTGATGTAAAGATTGACCAAAACTTCTTTGTTCAGGATACATCTTCATATCATCTCATCCTTGGACAACCCTACATTGTGGGAGTTCGAATGGAAACAAAGGTAATGAACGATGGTTCAGCATATGCTAAGATACGTAGCAAAGATGGTAAACGTGCTGTCCAATTTCTCACAGTTTGTGTAAACCATGAAAGAAATCGTGACAACCTCAGAGAACATCCTCTACCAAAGGTAAGCAAAGAGTTTCATGATCATAGAGAAATGATGGGTTTTTGCCAAGTACCATTGTAAAGCGGGATTGCAGTGGACAGAAAGAAAAAGGGTCTCGCTTTCACTCTATACGATCTATTAGAATTAACGTATGGATTAGCCGTAAAATACACTTTCAACAACGTATAGTGTTTCTCTTCGGCCCTGAAAGGCTCAATGAAATAATTCTATCACCGGATCCCATCATACTACCTCTCATAGACTATAATTTTTCTTTTGATGTAAGCGTAGTTATCTTGCTATGAACCAAGAGGATTTGTACACACAATTAATCCCAATCACTAGACAAAATATATATATTATGGTAAGCACAAAACTACAATTCCAAAGAACAATTCGTACCTTATTTGGTCAACCAAGATTGAATGCCATTAACTCATCCATTAACCCTTTCATATTACCCATGATACAATATGACCATAGCCTTGATGTTTTCATCTTCGTATTGTTTTGACATTCTCTTTTGCGTTCTTTCTTTGTGTGTGTGAATGCAAGAGAGAAAGAGTGAGTCTTCTTTGATTGCACTTCTTTCCAAACCATAGTCTTCATGGCATCTATGGTTTAACTCCTTCATATAGTTTTTGTTGAGTTCTCTCACAAACTCTCACAGCCATAAGCCCGGTGCTTTCCTGGCAAGACCGCAAATTTCTCGACAGCGTCTAAAAATGGCATAGCTACTGATATGGATAAAATTCATGCTATTGCTGATTTGCCTAGACCAACAACAGTTAAGGGGGTTCAAGCCTCATGGGACATTGTGGATATTACAGACGATTCATTTATATGTACGCTATAATTGCAAAACCCATGTATAGCTTGATTACACACTTTGAATGGAGATGTGCCAGCAGGATCAACGTTTGTGTCTTTGTGTTACAAACCCATGTTTGAAGATGTGATGCTTGTAAGCGAGAAAAAATGCCAACACGAGTAGATAGCTTGCCCTTACGACCAATGATGGGAACTAGAGCTTTTGCAAAATGGGGTATGGATTTTGTTGGGTGCCGTTAGCTCACGTTGTGTATTTATTATCCAAAACTTAATAATAACTTACAAAAATTGGCTTTTATATCTTAGCCAAGGTTTTTAGTGGTCAAAACTAATAATTTGGGAGCTCTAACTAAAGATGGGTAATGACAGGTTGATACAATCAGGAAGCTTGTAGCCTCGGCTCATCAATTACAAGGTTTATCCAAAAAATAGGAGTTACAGTACTCCCGATTTATAAAAAATAATAAGTTTTTTACAATGAGAGATCCGAAAAATGGTATTTGAGTTAGCTTGCTACTAACATTCCCCCCCTCCTTGCCTGTGTCGTCCCTTGACACAACTTTATGGGCTGAAGTAGTCTTCGGGTTGACGGCTGGCGAGGCGGTCTTTAAGTGCATTTAGGGCGTTTTTGTATCTGATCTTCCTCTCTTTATCTGACACCTGCAAGAACTACATATAGTGACTCTGTTTTTCAGCTCTACTACTAAGTAACCTACGAATCTTGATGTCAGGTTACTGATCACTAGCCCAAATATCTTCGTTCGCCAAGTGAAGAACCCTATGTAGAATGCTTCCTCAAATGCCAGCATATTGTGAGAAGGTAAAAACATACATCTGGCATAGAAGCCATAGAGGACTTCTTCAGAAGGTTGGCTATTGAGATCGTAGCATAAACCTTTATTACCCTCGAGGAATGACATCCACAGGGCACCTGCTTGCTCTGGCGCATGGAAAACTTCGATGCAGGTGAGCAGCATTCGACAAATTTTATATAGCATTACACATGATAGATCCGGTAGACTTTTGAAGAAGGACATGTGCCCGTTAGGGTTTTTACCATGTACTCTTCTATCGGTGGTCCCTTTTCTGGAGCAGGCAAATCTTGGATAGTTCAGCCAAATTGGCCGCTTCTTTGTTAATGCCTCATGTGCTTGCCCAGTCCTTACCCTCGGTACAAGATAGAAAATATGATCCTTTTGTAGGGCCGAAGGTGCTCTTGTGAACGGAATCAAATACCTTGGATTCTTGTTCAACCAGCATGTCTTTGTAAAGCCTCTCTTTGACTTGGAGCAACTCCACCTTTATCAAAGGATAGGGTAGGGATTGTTGGTGCCATTGCACATTGATTTGATTGGGAGTGAGTTGAGTAACATTGACGGAGTGAAGAACTCTCAACTCCCAATCCATTGCTCCTTTCCACTACTCATCTACCTCTTGTGTAATCTTTTCTTTTCGTGCATCTTCCTCAGCTTTTGATAGCTGGACCATTGGCACTGTATCAGATTCTGTTATTTGTACCTGGAATTCATTCTCGCCACCTAGCCCTTCTACTGGCTGTGTCTCCATCTCAGCAAAAGAAACTAAGGGGATCTCTATTTGTGGTTGCTCGGAAGTTCCTACTTCTTCTTGAGTGTCTGGCCGTCCATCTCTTAACAGCTGGTTGACTCTTTTAAGCTCAGCTATTTCTTTTAGTAGTTCTTCTTCTCATTGCACCCACATTAAAGCCAGGTCTCTGCGCTGAGAATGCTCCACTTTAAGCTCGAGCTCAAGATCTTTGTTCTTTTTCTCTAATGCTTTGTAAACCTCGTCTGTTCCTTTGATCGAGGCCGTTGTGGGATTTCTCTTATTTGCCGCAAGAAAATTGCCAATCATTTATTCTCTGCTCTGAGTATTGTAGGGAGGCGTTCGCTACATCTAACTGTACTTGCATCTTCTGAACTGATAGGGTTGTAGTTAGAAGTTCGTTGGTAACTTATGTCAGTTGTTCATCTTTTGCTTTGCAAGCATCTGACAACTTGGTAAGCAGATCACCGAGCTCCTCCATCTCTTTTTGCTGTTTATCCCTTGCTAGCTGATGTTGTTTAGCTTCAGTTTTCAATTCCTGCACTTGCCTTTGTAGATCGGCAATGATATTTAAGTGTCGTCTAACTCCCCTTGGAGTGCGTCAATCACCATCTTTAATTCTTCGGCCTTTGTGCTACGGCTAAGTGCGGCTGTTTGGAGTCTTTTCGTCATGTCCTGCATTTGCTTGGCATACTTGTTGACTTGCAAGATCACTTCATCGTTTGATTGCCAATGTTCATTTTGTGCTAGCTACCTTGATGTTTTTGCAGTCTCTTGTGTATCTTTCGGTGGCATCATGGCGGTTGAGGTAGTGGCTGATCTTCTTTTGTTGTGTCATTCTGAGGCTTCGTGGATGCCTCGGTCTTTTCTTGCTGAGGTAGAAGGTGTTTCTTCGGACTCCTATTCTCTTGTTTGCTCGAAATTTGTGGTGTCCGTTGGTGCAGGACTCGTTGCCCTTTCTGGCTCTTTGTCCTGCTCTTCATGCTACCCTTGTGTAGATTCAGCTGCTTCTCTTTGTTCTTGCTCTGTCTCCTTTGTGGCTTCACTTTCTGTGGCTTTATTTGCTGGTGATGGTGGTGGACTTGGCATGGGATGATCATGATGTTTTGAAGTAGGTGAAGAAGGTCGTGGAGACACATCACCTTGATCATGTTGTGGTTCTTCTTGTGCAGTTACTTCCTTTGCTTGCTTTTGCTGCTTCGCCGCCTCTTTAGCTTTCCATTCCGCTTCTTGGGCTTCTCTCAACTTCACAACTTCTGTCTCTTGATACATTTTGTCTAGTAACTCTGTGGGGTCTTCGGCTTGTTTCTTTGCATGGTGCTTTGTTCTTGCCCCTTTGAGTTCAATGGGTACCCACTTTGCCAGGTCCTTGCCTTGTGCTTGGCGACCGTTTGTAAGAGTGCTTTTCTTTTTCAAAACTGGCTTGTTTTTGTACTGGTTCCTCCTGTTGTGCTGCCACGGCTTTTCTCTTCATTTCTTCGATCCGTGCTCTTCTTTCCTCATTATCAAAGCTTTCACTGCTATGCCATTCTGCGGAGCTCTGAGTAGACTCTTCATCAGACTTGTATGTTTTCTTGGTAGATCTTGTAGCTCGAGGGGAAGGTTGTGATGACACTATCCAAGTGTTCTGATCTGAGGTAGGCGACAAGTTGTCGGCCATGCCAATAGCATCGTAGGCAATCCTGGTTAGAACCTCTGGTGCTCCCAGATATGTTATTTTTTCCTCTTTCTTTGTCCCCTTCAATGTGGACAATATGTAATATGCATGGTCAATTGGCTGTTGATTTGAGAACTTGTGTAAAGGTTGTGGCAATCACATGATTGGGTGTCGTATACCTTGGCGGTCTCTTGGCAAGGAAGTGGAAGTGCTGGTTGTACAATCTTCTGGGATCTTCCACTTGTTTTTGGATGAGGTCGGCAAATGTGACAGCAATAGTTTCCTTGGTGAAGGTTCACCGTCTTTCTTTCTCGTGTCCTCATGGTCATTACTCTGTTGGCAGTTTGAGAAATTTGGTAATCACCACTTTGACTTTGTTCCATTGCTGGTCGGAGATTTGAGCGGTTCCATCTTCATTGATCGTGGACAAAAAATCACACGTTAACATCAAACTTTTTTTCTCCCTCTTCCAACATTGCCCTTAATTACTTAGTACTCTTCCACCCCTCCTAGATGGCGTACTCCGAGACGACTGTGTGCATGGTTGAACAATCGTGTCTATGCATGGCCATGGTTGGCTCTACCATGCTTTGAAGATCAATGCAGTTCAAACCATTATGTTGTGCAAGAGTTGGGTCTTGAGTGATTAACTCAAGGGTTTCTGATGTCGAGGCTTTCTGATGGTGTCTTCCAAAGAGCAAATCTTGTAGCATGTGTGCTCTTTGCTTGATTGTGCCATCAAGATACTTTAGCACGCTAATTTCCTGAGCTACTGGTATCAAGAATGACTATTGTTGAGCTTTTATCCGCCATTTGTATCTTGGTTTGTCTTGGTCAAAATGGTGTGGTTGAGATTTTTGAGACTTAACTCTCCATTGCTTGATTTATTTTCCAGTTTGCGAAGAAGATAAGTGCTCCTTTTTCTTCCAAATCCATTTTGTGTTAGGTTCCTTTCTCAGAGATGCTCGTCTCTGTGTTTTGACTCGTGGAGCCGTCTTTGGTATTGCTGATGATGTTTTGGGCACCCAGATTTGAATCGGCTTATCCTTAAGCTGTGCTTTTGGTGCCCAAATTTGCTTGGCTCCTTGCATGCTACTTGTAGCATTTTCTTGTCGATAGGATGGAGAAGATTGATTACTTTGTGGTTTGCTTTGCTGGTAATTGCCTTTCCATTCTTCCTTGCTTGGTGTAATTGGAACAATGAGTTGTCCGTCTTTAGGTGATAGCTTTGAGCTGATTGATATCCCAATCTGGTAGTGCCTTATATGTCCGCATCCATGGAATTCCAAGAATCATTGTCCGCTAGATGCATAGAGTTTTTTGATTCCCATCTAATTACAAAAATCTTCCAAAAAGGGGATTTAGGTTTAATCTATTCCCTTAAGCAACACATGCCCAAATTTAAGAAAAAGGGAAACGGACTGTTTATCATTGAAGATGTATCTCCAAGTGGAGCAGTTAAGTTGTCCACCCTAGATGGTGAACCAACCAATGGCTAATTGGGTTAGTGGATGTCGTTTAAAGAAGTACAATTTTCCACTAACACATGAATTGCTAGAAAGAATGCATGCAGCCAAGCAAAGGAAGATAAAACGACAGCATGTTATAGATGAAGCCCAAGAGGAAGCTCAACTTCGGGTACTCAAAAGGAAAGCTTCTCTCAAGAATCAACAAATACCTATTCCCATCAACACACTAAAAATAGATGACCGACAATGGGAATTGCAAAAAGATGCAGTGTCAATAGATGATGAATGGTTAGATGGAATGGACCTTCGCATCAAAGTACAGCTTAACAATCATAGCACAAAGTTGTGGTCGATACAAGAGCTAGAGTAAATGTAGTCAGTTATTCCATGTACAAGAAAGCAACAAGTCAATCATTGACAACAGGAATAGCGCCTATTGAAGGATGCAACAAGAACCCAACACCAACATTGGGAGTAGTCAACTTAAATGTGATAGTATATGGATGTTCATGTCCTCATCAGTTTGTATGCTTACCAGATGAACACATGAATGAGACAATGATCCATGGAATTCCAAGAATCATTGTCTCATTGTCTCTTACCATCAATACGTCTTGCCTTTGCTCATCTAGCTTCTCTAAATCTTCAAGTCTTTCTAACATTCATGTCCTGTCCACTGAAGATCCTTAGCTACCCTTAGTGTCGGCAATAGAAATTCTATTGGCAATATGGCATTAAGACCATAAACAAGGTTAAAGGGTGTAGCATTTAAAGGTGTTTTGAATGAAACTCGATAAGCCCATAGAGCTGCTGGAGATTCATTTCCCAGTCTTCCTTCCTAAACTAACCACTTTAGCCAATACCAAGCTAAGAATTTTATTCGTATGCTCAGCTTGCCCATTTGCTTGTGGGTGATAGGGAGTTGATTTGTTATGGATGCCTATAAATTCATTAAGCAGATACTCAATTACCTCATTGAGGAAATGAGCTCCCCTATCACTGACAATTTCTATTGGTATTCCATATCTCGTGAACACATACTCATATAAGTATGCGACAGTGGTTCTGACATCATTCTTTTGAGTTGCTTTAGCCTCGACCCACTAAGTCAAATAATCCGTAGCTACAATAATATATTGAGCTTGGGTTCTATAAGCAGGTAGTTGTATTGGTTCTCTCCTTCTCGTGCTTCCTACTCCCTCCCTGGTTGTCACATTGCAATAGTGTTTGTTGCATTGCAACCGCAGGTAAGAGCTCTACGCATTAACATATACACTTCATGGTATTTTGTAGCTTTTAGTGTCGTTAATCCACAGCCTAATTTCATCATAAGTAGAAATTTACACTTCAAAATTAAAAACTAAGCATAGGTGGGGTATTGGGGCATCATTGCTAAGCATTCAGGTGCATTCTGGGTCGAAAACGACTAGGTCAAAAATCCACTGATGTTAATAATCGTGATTTTTTCACTTGACCTAAAGTGGGATTTGAGACCATAAGCATGTGTGCTTAGGTCTTATAAACATTTCCTAGAAGTTTCCTTATGTTTGGATGTCATTTGATGTTGTAACGAATGTGATTTGTTTACTGATGAGCGATTGGCTTTTGGTGATTTCAGTCACTTGAGAGTAGCTTGAGTTAGATGTGAGTTGTTTGTTGTTTTCTGAGAGATTGACAACCTCTTGTAGCCTCTATGCACTAGTCAAATCAGCTTTGTCCCATGGATTGACAATTTAATTGTGGTTCTCGCTAAATCTACAATAAGGTAGGATAGTGAGGTTAAACTCCCGTCCCACATGCTAGTTTCACAAAGGAAAATGGAGTAGAATGTAGATACAAGCTTGATTGATTGGTGTACACAAAAGACTCATAATATAGAGCTAATGTAGGCATCTCATATGGAATCATGAATGACATCACATAGAGTCTCCAAAATTAGCCCAGCCAAGTTGCAAACACATGGGTGTCTATTCAAGGCACTTTAGGATCCTCTTAGCTATTTCTAGGTGAGGTCAAACACCCTCTAGTAATGATCCCCATGGTACCCACACCCCGTAGGTGCCTTTTCCACATGCTACCACATGGCTTTGTGCCACTTATGCATTCCACTAGACAAGAGGTGTTACACACAAGCATAGGCTAAAGCCCCAAAATCCTTATAGCCCTCCTCTTGGGGTTTAGACTATGAAATATGACATCTTTGCTGACACACTCCAATCCACGAGCAAAAGAGCATCTCCATACTAGGAGACCATCCCCAATCAAGGAGACAAACCATCTCTAATTTGAGAGACACTGCATGTCTCCCCTTGAATAGATGTATAAAGATTGAGACCAAGCTATCTCTAAACAAATACACTTAGAGGCAAAGGAAAAAATAAGACCTAGAGAATGCCTCATAGTCATAGTCACAAGACACTAGAAGCCTCTTTCCATCTTCTTTTTTATCTTTGTCTTTGTCTTCTTCTACTAGATAGATTGACTTTTTGGGCCTTACATTGCTAATGGTGTTGCCTCTGTCTTTCTTGAAGCACTTGGAAGCAGGATGACCCTTCTTCCCATAAATGGTGCAAGTATTTGACACTAAGCAATATGTGACTATGTGCCCTTCTTTGCCACATTTGAAACAATTTGATTGCTAGAACTACTGCAAAATCTCCTCCCCCTGAAGTAGTATTCCTCCTCTTCTTCTTCTCCTTAAATAGTAAAGAGTTGATCACATCTTAAAAATCAAGTGTTGAATCCTTGTTTTTTATGATGGTCACCGACTGGTCAAATCTAGATGGTTAGGTTCATAGAAGATGAAATATCCATCAATCAGATATAGTGCATAACCTGTAACTTGTAGCCACTATATGCGTACACTTAAGTGTGAGACTAAGGGGATGAAGCATGCCACCTTCCACCCAACCATGCCATGTATAGGCCTTGCCTAGCTAATAATAGGGACCCCCTGTACCGCATGTACGTCCTAACCCTTGGCCTACTACCCAGTATTACCCTAGGCCTAGCATTACTCCCCCTGTGGAGAAGCGTTTTCGTCCTCAAAAACAAAGTGGATGTATCTTCATAAGAACACTAATTTTTTCCACAATGGCATCCTTCATGGATCTTGTTTTGATCAGAACACGGCTCAGTAGGAGGTTCAATCAAATCAAGAATAATATCTTGATTTTCCACATTGTTATCCCTTTGCAACCATCTTGGGTAACCGGCCCATATATAACATAGCGTGTAACCTCCATTTAGAACTCACTTGAGTATGCAAAACAAGTTATCACAACTAAGATGTACCCAAAAGAGTACCTCTTTTCACTTTCCATGAAAGTTACTGGCTAACGCAACTCATCGGCAAAGTATAAGCCCTTGACTTGTTATCAATTTTTATAAGTAAACAACCCCACCATAACTAGTGTTCAAGGTTGGGAACTTGACTCATATGAAGAGACTAAACTGAGTTGCAAACATGCTTTACCTTATGGTAAGAAAACTCCAACTAGAGCGATACATGCTTGCTAATTGGATTGCTTGGTACTAACGTACGTGCTTAGCATATCCTCGAGCACAAGATTACACTTGTAATCTACCTATCCTCTTTGGATAAATGACAAAACTGAGGTGTGTTTCCTCACCGTTTACAGACAATCTTCCAAAAAGACTGGTGAACAGGGATCACAATGCCTTACAACATGGCTAAGGAATCAACAATGTTATAAATAACCATCTTGGTTAACTTGAAAGATCCACAAGCACCCAAACCAAGCCATGACCTCTATTGGTGAATGTTAGATCTATGTCATGAATGTGCATGCCGCTCCAAATCAACCTTTGTTGAACACTGGGGCGCATAACACCTAGTGTGCATGCATTTAGGAAAAACAGATCCTAACCTGCATATCCATGATCATACTTGCCAATGCTTATGGCAAATATGATGCTCATAACACACATGAAAGAGGAGTGTAAATAGTTTTGAAAAGAAATTAAATACTTGCTATTGTAACCATTTGCAAGCCTTGCCGAAATGTTTGAACCATAATAGACTGTAACATAAGTCACTTCTAGGTACAAAG
This sequence comes from Adiantum capillus-veneris, assembly GCF_014529385.1. Lineage (NCBI taxonomy): Eukaryota > Viridiplantae > Streptophyta > Polypodiopsida > Polypodiales > Pteridaceae > Adiantum > Adiantum capillus-veneris. The sequence goes on along the minus strand of NC_140950.1, from coordinate 78,787,729 downwards.
AATCAAACATTTTCATTCATAATACATAGCCTTGCTATATGCATAAATAACCATCCGTTAATGTTGTTTAAGCAGCACTTGTAACCTTAACAAGTTGTTCTAAGTATCCGACAATTTTTTGCCACTAAAATTGTTCATGATTCCACGTGCTCAAAATGGTCTACAAAACGGATGACCAACACATAGGGACTTTGTTGCAACACATAATTGAAATAGGGGGTTCCCATGACACTCATATTCTCCACATGTGGAATATTCTCACATAAGGATGTCTATAAGAACAACGTCCTTCAAGTACGAGATGTACTTGTGTGTGGAGGTAACTGTAAACACTCAGCAACATGAGTGAGAGGGCACACTGGCTAAACCGAACTCCTTGAGTTCCTAGACCATATTGTATCGCATATGACAACCTGTGCCAAAGAAAACCCTACAGATAGATCCATAATTGCACAATGCAGAAATGTATTTGGGACACTGAGGTCCAAAATTCTTTGCTCTTACATGACCTTGTCATATCTCTGAAGAGAAAAATCAATGAAAGCAATCAAGCTTAGTCATTCGATTGGAAAAAGTCAAGTAAAGAATATTCAAAAAGGGAATAAAAGAAAATCATATGCATACCTGAAGGCTGAACATAACGTTCACTTACCCAAATCACGTGCACTTTGCAAACCTAAAAGAAACAATTGGAAAAAAAAAGCAGGAGATGACTCGATGATGTGGAACTTGGTGCGTTCTCTAGAGATGACTCGATGATGTGGTGCATCCTACTTGGTGCGTTCTCTAGAGATGACTCGATGATGTGGAACTTGTTACCAAGAATGTGTGTGTGTGCGCATCGACCATTGGAGTCGAGAGGTGGACGTAGCTCCATTCACATGATGCAATTCCCAAAACAAACCATTACACTAAATCCCCCTCTTGTGATGCGAACATTGCCAATTCCTCCCACTAAAACTCTACCAAGTGCTGACCTCTCATGAGCTGCCCCCCCGATAGTGACCTTTCAGTGCCCTTTTATAGGTGTTGGCTGCTTTAGATTAGGGTAATCTGGCTTGATTAGGGTAAGCTAATTGGGGAGACAAAGCAAGGCGGTGGGCCCTGGGTGGTTGACCCTTGCTTTGTCATGGGAGTTATTAAAATGAAAACCTCTAGGTGGGCCTTTGTGACCATCACCTAGAGAGAGGCAAATTTACAAGTTTGGGATCTTTTTACAAGGCTTGGGTGAAAACTGAAAAAAAATGATGATAATAACCTATGATTTATTAAAAATGGTGGCGTGATCGCGTGATGCTGGTGAATGGCAGCTTGTCGGTGCGTCAGTGTAGCACGTACGTCTCTTTGGGGTCGGCCGGGGCATGCCTTTGGCGCATTTGTTCTTTTTGTTGTTGGTGTCGCGTGATTCGGGTCGTCCTCCTTTGTTGATGGTGTCGTGGTCGTAGGATCCTCCGTTTTTTGTTTTTTTTCATGTGTGCGTTTATGTGTGTGTGTGTGTGTGTGTGTATGTATGGGTGCATGTGTGAGTATGTGTATGTGTAGGTATATATAAGTGTCTGTGTGTGTGTATATATATGTGTGTGTGTTTATGCGTGTGTGTGTGTGTGTGTGTGTGTATGTATGGGTGCATGTGTGAGTATGTATATGTGTAGGTATATATAAGTGTGTGTGTGTATATATATGTGTGTGCGTATGCATGCGTGGGAACAAGGGGGTGGGTATTAATATATATATATATTCTAAATTTCTGATTTTTGGACCTCGCGACGCAGAGGCGGAGGGGGGGAGATGGTGAATGAGAGAGAGGGTGCGCGAGCGTGCGTGTGTGAGGTGTGTGTGTGTGTGTGGCGCTGCACGGGCTAATGGAGAGAGAGAGAGAGAGAGAGAGAGAGAGAGAGAGAGAGAGCGCGCAAGCACTCGGAGTGCGGGCTGCAGACTGTGCAAGCGAGCGGGTGAGAGAGAGGGAGTGGACGAGGTGGTGAGGGGGGGAAAGAGATAGGGGTGGGGTGTGTGTGTTGCTGCTTCAAGCGCGCCCGCAAGGGCTGGGTCCGAGGATGCGAGCGAATGGGTGTGGGCGTCGACGAGCTCGACAGTGACCGCAAACGAAGGGGGGTGAGATTCTTGGTCAACGAGAGAGGGGGAATATTATAGAGAGAGAGAGAGAGAGAGAGAGAGAGAGAGAGAGAGAGAGAGAGAGAGAGAGAGAGGTGCTTAGTGGTGGGTTCCTACCATGGGATAAAGAGAGTGAGAGAGGGTGTGAGGTGGTGAGCGAGGGTGAGAGGATAGGGGATAGGGTGAGTGGTGGAGAAGGGAATTGAGAGAGAGAGAGAGAGAGAGAGAGAGAGAGAGAGAGAGAGAGAGAGAGAGAGAGAGAGAGAGAGAGAGAGAGAGAGAGAATTATATTCCTTCCATGGCTTGCGGGACCACATCTCCTGAGAGAGAGAGAGAGAGAGAGAGAGAGAGAGAGAGAGAGAGAGAGAGAGAGAGAGAGAGAGAGAGAGAGAGAGAGAGAGAGCTAGAGCTAGGTGAAGATAGGGGGGGGGGGAATATAAGGCTGGTGGTCCACCAGGGTTGGGGAAGAAAATAGGGGGGGGGGGGGGATATAAGGCCGAGGGGGGTGTGGACGAGCATAGAGAGAGAGGGGGGAGAATATTATCTGGGCTCGTCTTGCATGGTAGCTCAAGGATGGGAGGAGGGAAGAGAGTCAATGGGGTGGGGAGAGAGGGAGAAGGAATAGCGGGCCAAGAAAATGGTAGGGCTAAGTGTGAGTGTGTTATTGACAGAATTGAAGCAGGGGGGAGAATAAAGATGCTTACATCAAAAGAGTGGTAGTACTCCAGAAGGGGCAAGATGATGGGACGTGGAGATCTCAGGATTTCATCAAGCATCTCGGCTCCAAATAAGAAAACAATCTTTTGCTAGTAGAATATCTTCCTATCAATATACACGTTTACATGCATGTGTTGCAAGAAACGGAAAGGAAATACTTCTTGCCTATTGTTATTATCCATGTTGGGTGTAGGACAAGGATCTTGACCACTAAGGTTGCGTACCTCAGGTATTGACGAGGTGACACCTTCACCACATGCTCCTACCTCTTGTAGAAGTCTACACAATCCTCCACATTAGGTTCAAAACAGACTGGGCGAGAAGAGTCTACCTCAATCGGCTTTCCATTCTGCATGCAGCGACGGCGCTTGGGTGGTCGAACTTCATTTGAACTCTCCAGGCCTAGAGAGAGTGTAGGCCCACTTGTGTCCACCAAATGCTTTAGGCTTTCGGACTTAGACTTTGTGGTTGATGTAGTTGACGACTCCTCTTGAAGCATTAGAGAGAAAACACTTGGTGCTATAGAGAATCTAACTGTCGTGAGAGTGCCGCGGTTTTCAAAACTCATTGTTCTTTCTTCACTTCCTCTGTCGGCATTCATTGACAGAATGCTGTGGTTGACAGCAGTGATGGCACTTCCTAGACCTCCCACCTGATGCTCTCAATTTGTGGTTAGAATGAGCAACACAAGATGGGGAGCTTAGCTCTTGAATACTGACGACACTGCAGCCTAGTAGTAGTACTTGAATGAAGGCGGCTAGTGCCTCTTTAGTCTCCTCCTCTTCCATCCTCCAGTTAGAGAATTCCTACAGCCATTCGTCCATGATTGATGGTGTGCGTTACCTTCAACATTGTAAATTGAAGGTTTCTTAAAAGCCCTCCTCTGTGGGGGCACCAAATGACGAGAGCAAAGCGAGACACGGACCCCGACGGCCTCTAAAACGTCGAGAGCCAATGCACGCCTCAAGCCGGTCACGATAAAGCGAACAAGGGGCACCACCTAGCTTTGAGTGGCTAGGACGCAGACAACTGTGATGTGAGATATCACGAACTTACACACACACAGAAGATAGAGAGAATGAACAAATGATGAAAGCCCTCAGGGGTGTGAGGGAGAATTACTTCTTGCCCTATTTACAAATGATCTTCTTTCCGACGAGGTGGCACACCATGGTGATAGAGAGATAGAGGGAGAGATAGTGAACCTACTTGGTGCGTTCTCTAGAGACGACTCGTTGATGTGGAACTTGCTATCAAGAATGTGTGTGTGTGCGCATTGACCATTGGAGTCTAGAGGTGGACGTAGCTCCCTTCACATGATGCAATTCCCAAAACAAACCATTACACTAAATCCCCCTCTTGACGCAAAAATTGCCAATTCCTCCCACTAAAACTCTACCAAGTGCTGACCTCTCATGAGCTCTCCCCCCCCCCCGAATAGTGACCTCTTAGTGCTGGCTGCTTTAGATTAGGGTAATCTGGCTTGATTAGGGTAAGCTAATCAGGGAGACAAAGCAAGGTAGTGGGCCCTGGGTGGTTGACCCTTGCTTTGTCTTGGGAGTTATTAAAATGAAAACCTCAGGTGGGCCTTTGTGACCATCACCTAGAGAGAGGAAAATTTACAAGTTGGGGATCTTTTTACAAGGCTTGGGTGAAAACTGAAAAAAAATGATGATAATAACCTATGATTTACTGAAAATGGTGTCGTGGTCGCGTGATGCCAGTGAATGGCTGCTTGCCGGTGCGTCGGTGTAGCGCGTACGTCTCTTTGGGGTCAGCCGGGGCATGCCTTCGGTGCATTTGCTCTTTTTGTTGTTGGTGTCACGTGATTCAGGTCGTCCTCCTTTGTTGATGGTGTTGTAGTCGTAGGATCCTCCGTTTTTTGTATTTTTTTCATGTGTGTGCGTTTATGCGTGTGTGTGTGTGGGTATGCATGGGTGCATGTGTGAGTATGTATATGTGTAGGTATATATAAGTGTGTGTGTGTGTGTGTGTGTGTGTGCGTATGCGTGCATGGGAACAAGGGGGTGGGAATTAATATATATATATTTTTAAATTTTTGATTTTCAGACCTGGCGACACAGAGGCGGAGGGGGGGAGATGGTGAATGAGAGAGAGGGTGCACGAGCGTGCGTGTGTGAGGTGTGTGTGTGTGTGTATGGAAGCGGGTGTGTGTGTGTGTGTGTGGCGTGGCACGGGCTAATGGAGAGAGAGAGAGAGAGAGAGAGAGAGAGAGAGAGAGAGAGAGAGAGAGCGCAAGCGTCGGGAGTGCGGGCTGCGGACTGTGCAGGCGAGCGGGTGAGAGAGAGGAAGTGGACGAGGTGGTGGGGGGGGGGGGGGGGGGGGGGGGGAGATAGGGGTGGGGTGTGTGTGTTGTTGCTTGAAGCGCGCCCACAAGGGCTGGATCCGGGGGTGCGAGCGAATGGGTGTGGGCGTCGCAGGCTCGACTGTGGCCGCAAACGAAGGGGGGGTGAGATGCTTGGTTAATGAGAGAGGGGGAATATTATAGAGAGAGAGAGAGAGAGAGAGAGAGAGAGAGAGAGAGAGAGAGAGAGAGAGAGAGAGAGAGAGAGAGAGAGAGAGAGAGAGAGAGAGAGAGAGAGAGAGAGAGAGAGAGAGAGAGAGAGAGAGAGAGAGAAAGGTGCTTAGTGGCAGGTTCCCACCATGGGATAAAGAGAGTGGAGAGGGGTGAGGTGGTGAGGGAGGGTGGAGAAGGGATAGGGTGAGTGGTGAGAGAGAGGGAGAGAGAGAGAGAGAGAGAGAGAGAGAGAGAGAGAGAGAGAGAGAGAGAGAGAGAGAGAGAGAGAGAGAGAGAGAGAGAGAGAGAGAGAAAGGTGCTTAGTGGCAGGTTCCCACCATGGGATAAAGAGAGTGAGAGAGGGTGTGAGGTGGTGAGGGAGGGTGAGAGGATAGGGGATAGGGTGGTGGTGGAGAAGGGAATTGAGAGAGAGAGAGAGAGAGAGAGAGAGAGAGAGAGAGAGAGAGAGAGAGAGAGAGAATTAGATTCCTTCCATGGCTTGCGGGACCACATCTCCTAAGAGAGAGAGAGAGAGGCGAAGATAGGGGGGGGGAATATAAGGCTGGTGGTCCTCCAGGGTTGGTAAAGAAAACAGGGGGGGATATAAGGCCGAGGGGGGTGTGGACGAGCATAGAGAGAGAGGGGGGAGAATATTATCTGGGCCTATCTTGCATGGTAGCTCAAGGACGAGAGGAGGGAAGAGAGTCAATGGGGTGGGGAGAGAGGGAGAAGGAATAGCGGGCCAAGGAAATGGTAGGGCTGAGTGTGAGTGTGTGTGTGTGTGTGTAGATAGAGAGAGAGAGAGAGAGAGAGAGAGAGAGAGAGAGAGAGAGAGAAATAGTGTTTCGGCTTCTTGTAGGCAACGAGGGAGATAGAGAGAGAGGATCGCCGAGCCACCTACGGCCTGTGGCCGCCTTCTTGGTTGTGAGAGAGAGAGAGAGAGAGAGAGAGAGAGAGAGAGAGAGAGAGAGAGAGAGAGAGAGAGAGAGAGAGAGAGAGAGAGAGAGAGAGAGAGAGAGAGAGAGGTTGAAATGGATGAGGGAGAGAGAGCGAAGGGAGAGAGGGGAAAAGGGAGGTGCGTAGGGCATATGAGAGAGAGCGGGATATTTCCTCCCATGCCTGTGGGGCCTTTGCTCAGAGAGAGGGGAAGAGAGTTGGATCGAGGGGGGGAGAGATGGAGAGAGAGAGATAGTGAAAAAGAGAGAGAGAATTACGACGGCCCGCCAGGGGAATAAAACAAGAGGGAGAGAGAGACATGGCAGCCTGCTAGGCTGGGGTATGGATGAGCTAGGACCGTGAGATTGGCCAGGGCATGGCGGAGCCTTCTGATGGTTTCACCAAGGCTTCGACAGAAGAAAAATAACCTTTTTTCTCTTTTTTTTCTTTGATTTCAAAAATCGGCTATCAATGTTTAAAAATGTTTGAAATCAACTGAGAAACTTGAATTTGTCCACTACACCTTGGTAGATTGTGGACTTCTTTCCTTGAAAGTATAATTGTGTTGAGCTCAAATCGTGACTCTCAACACTTATGGAGTGCTTGTGTATTAGCTAGGTCATACCCCTAAAAATACCACCCCTATCAATGCTGCAACTAAGTAACAAATCTTATGTAATTGGAATCTTATAATTAAGTCATGGGAGAATCTTCTTCTTCCATGAACAAAGGAGAAAGATGTGAAATACTCCCAAAGAAAATAGTCATGCTAGATTTTCTCAGGTGTCTACACAAGAGATTACTTGCATGGAGGCTCTCTTAATCTATTCATGTCATGCCATGAATCAATTGCTTGATATCTAGGACATACCTACTTGCTACCCATAAAAATAGTCATTTGGATTGGATGCATCTTATGCATAGAGCTAATGATATTAAGTGCTCTCCGATGTATACATATACAACAATCGGAAGCCCATCTACCAGTCTCAATTCTTCTTGTACAGAGTAGTTGATGTTATTTCGGAAGTGTATACAATGTGGGGTGTCTTATGTCCATCTTACTAGTATGCCATGCATACATAGAATAATAAGCCATTGGCTTCAATGACAGTCTCAATTGTGTGAGCCCCTGGTGCATTGTTGCATAAACTGTGAGCTTATATCCATGCAGTGCCAAATATGTGAAGCCTTGCTTCGTGTGAAGTTTGGCAAAGCACTTTGCTTTGCACAATAGAGACATATTTTGCAAATAAAAGGTTAAAAAATATAACTCGAAATGCACTAACCTTGTTGCCATCGTGTCATCATGGCTTGGCCATACTGACCTCAAGAGAAAATCAAATAGACATGGTGCCAAGTTTCCCAAATCCGTATGCTGATATCATATTCCAAACTTTGGAAACTTCTATGCAAGATGCCCAGAAGTGAAGCCTTGCTTCGCATAAGTTCATCAAAAAGATGAGAGAACAAAGCCTAGGTGCTCGTAGTTAACAGGTTCTTTGTGCCAAAGCAAAAGAGAATTGACCTTGTTGAACTTTGATAGAGAATCGGCCTTGCCAAACCATGCAACTTATTAAGAATCACGAGAATGAGCTATAAATTTTTATCTCAAGTGCCAAATTTTGCTTAACCAAAAGAACATTTGCTTGGCAAGCTGGCATTGTAGGAAATCTTGCAAGATGGAATAATTTCCAGGTCAAAAACTAAATTTAAGATACTTACCAATTTTCTATAACCTGCATGCTCAACAATTAAAGGCGTAGCATCTGGTGGCATGATTGTGCTTTCAATGTACTTCATGTACTTATGTTGCCTATACTCTGGCACGATGTAATTGCTTTGGAGTAACCATGCCCCGATGCATAAATATAGTTAGGGGGATGTTCTCCTAAAGACCCTACTGTTCCCCTCCGTTTACAACACACAAAGAATATGTTAAAAAGCTTTCGGCCGATGTAACGCACAAGACAGTTTCTTGAGTATCTTTATATGGAGCCTTGCTCTTATGATGCATCTTATAGCAATGTCATGCTCAAGACAGATAAAAAAATATTAACCCTGCCGATTGTCGACCTTGTCGAGTAATTTGTTGGACAAAAATTTGAAAAACATCTACAGTGATTGTAAAAACAAAGTGTACCTTTGCCCAATAATGTTGGCGTGCATCGTAGAAATCTCGTTGGATTGGGTTGATCGTGATTGCTTGGGTTTGGAAAACTTACTTGGGAGCCATGCTCTTGCAAACCCAAACTCCAACTAGAGGTAAATGGGAATAGAAGATTGGTTTATGGTCCAAGGCAAATCGTGCTTGCAAATGGACCGTTTGAAAAGTGGGGCATTGATGCTATGGGTCCTCTGCCTAGGACAAAAAATGGTAAACTCTACATTCTGGTGGCTGTAGACTATATGACTAGGTGGGTGGAAGCACAAAGTGTGGCAAAGGTAAATGAGAAGACAGTGAGCAAATTCGTCTACACTCACATTTGTTGTAGATTTGGCACACCTTTGGAGATTGTTTCTGATAATGGTCCAGGGTTTAGAAAAGGATTGCTCACAGAAGTTTGTGAAGAGCTTCACATTCTACATCGTCATAGCACACCATACTACCCACAGTCAAATGGTTTGGTGGAGAAGGCTAATGGTGTCATTGCAGGAATCATTAGAAAGATGGTGCAAAACAAGACAAAATTATGGGATGACTTCTTGGATGGTGCCTTGTGGGCATATCGAACCACATTTAGGGAAGCCACAGAGTTCACACCATTTCACTTGGTCTATGGTCAAGAGGCTTTGCAGCCTATCGAGCTCAACATTCCAACAATGCGACTTCATGGCAAAGGAGCACAAGATGATCAAGAGGTATGGATGGATCGACTTCTTACGTTAGTGGAGCTTGAGTGGAAAAGAGAAGCAGCATATGAGTGCTACAAGAGGAAAGCCACACAAGCGAAAGAAACGCACGACAAGAAACTGAAGGACAAAGGCATCAAGGAAGGAGAGCTTGTGCTAAGGTATGACAATCGACTTGACAATCGTTTTGATGCCAAGTTTGAAACAAGATGGCAAGGGCCATACATAGTCAAGAAGGCTTTCAATTCAAGTTACTATCAGCTTATGGACTTGAATGGTAAAGAGCACTCCAGGAAAGTAAACGGGTATCGCTTGAAGCCCTATTTGAGTCGCCTTCTACCAAAGGATCTACCAAAGATCTGTCCAAAGGCCGCTGTCTCATGTAAGTATTGCTACATGAAGCATGAGTGTAACTCCAACCAAAATTCTGAGGGGCCAAACAATAAAGATCTCGTCAAGGACTCTGAAGCACTCTCTTTGGAAAAGATGCTCTATGATGGTACATGAATATACCATCATCCAGGGGGAGGGCTAATGATAGCCGTTTTTCGGCTCTTTGTAATTGCCACAATGAGTTACCTCACCCTACCAAAATCACCCAAACACTGTGGCTATCCCTACCATTTCACTGTACATAGGCGTGCGTGAGTCACGGGACTTTTCCCATATCTTCTTCAAAAACCCTCAATTAGCTAGTCATTGGGCTAGTTGAGCCAAAAAAAATAAAAAATATAAGTATATTATGGCCCATGCATATGTAAATATTTCTTTGTATATAGGGCCTAAATAAAAGATTTTTTCATAATTATTTTGGTATTTATTTAAATATTTCTACCTAGGTGTGTGTTATTTATGCTCTGTACATTGCCTCACCATTACCACAATTTTTTCTTACCATTTTTCATACTCTTTATTCCATATAGAAATATTTTCATGTAAGCTTCTCTTATATTTTGTGTAACTCCATCCCAACAAAAATCCAAAAAAACTAGTTCTATTTATGTGTATATTTTTTTCACTATTGTGATTTTTTCCTTCCTACATATATTCTCTATTACTCTCATAAATTAGACCACCAAAAATATTCATCTTTTTATGGTAGACTTATAATGAGAGAGATTTATTTTGACCCCTTTATATTTTTCCACCTATATTATTTATATTTGACATGTACATATTTTTTAGACCCCTCAATATTTGATTTTCTTAGTTGTACTATTCACTTATATCCTAATCTCAACAATATCTTCACTTATATCCTAATCTCAACAATATCTTCAATTATAGACCTACCAAATAAGGTCAAGGGTAGGTGGCATGCATACATGCACTATGGAGGGCTCACTCTTGGAGGTATTCAAAAGAATCATCCAAAGAAGGACCCCACAAGGACCTTGCAGTGGAAAAAAACGGTCGGTTTTGTTGAATTTTTAAAGTTCACTTGCTCTCCGAATTTGAAAAGGTGATACAAACAAAAGTTGTAGCTCGTGGGCTGAACTTTTGCCTCAAATTTTTTCATATTTTTTTGAGCTACGAGTTGTGAGCTATGATTTTTTTAGTGGACCCCAGTTTTCCCATGCTATGCAGCCACACTCTCTCTTCCACTTTATCATTTTCCTCTTTCACACACACTTCTCCACTCATCATCCCCATCTTTCTCACCACTCCTCTCTGCACACTACTCACCTTCTCCTCAACCTTGAAGAATAAGAGAAACCATGGTGAACTCATACCTCCCACACACAATTCCATTCAAAAATTGACCACCTAGTCTCATTTTTCCTCCTCCAATTTACCCATATCTATAAAAAAACCACAAAATTCATCCTCTTCTCTTAAAAGACAGCATCATGGTGGTTGATTACTCAGCTTCAATTACCTTGTCTCTCAAGGAAGGTCAAGAGTGGAGAAGAAATGTACCGTCAAAGCTAGTGGACCGTCAACAAGCGTCAAAATCGGCCCTACTCAAGACACTTGGAGCATCAACCTTGTAAGAAAGCCACCTTTTCTTACCTCTTAAGAGTTTTTTCTTCCTTATTTGTATCCTACATGGATACTCCCATTGTAAATATCCAATTCCCTTTGTAAATTAATACTAACTCTACTAACACTAACCCACTATGAAAAGTCCTATCACCTCCATTTCTCTCCTCTCTCTTTCCTCACCAACTTCTTGATAATTCCAAGCAAAAGAAATTAGATAAATTGCTGAAAATCTAACCCAACCATGGTTAGAGGAGTAACCCTAGCCTTCAAAATTGCTATAAAAGGAGGGTGTAGCTAGCACAAAGGGGGGGCCATAAGCAAGAGCACTATGCTATAGCTTGAGAAGCCAAGCTCAACCTCTCTAGAAGGAGCTCTTGAGTGGAAGCTCATTGTCTTATGCATGTGCATGTGTTGTAATAGGGGATTAGCAAGGGAACTCTATGCCATTGTAAGAGAGAGAGTGATCATTCAATTGAGAGTAGGAAATCTATCATTTCTCCTACTAGTGTAAGCCCAACATTTGCTGAATCAAGGAGGGTGGATTTGGACTAAGCTTGGATATTTTGTCTCCCTTCCAACGTGAAGTAATGGACAACAATGATGCGTAAGTGTCTTGGTGTTTTTTGTTAAGTTCTTGATAGCTTGTTCTCTGGTGTTGTCATCAACCTAGCCATAAATCCCACATACTGTAAGAGGGCGACAGGGTGGAGAGGACTCCCCTGGCTTTAAGACAGTGATTGGGGTGGCTTTTCTTGTGATGTGTTGTGGTGAAATTTACGCAAGCTATGTTGAACAGATACTAATTTCACTTTGATTTGTCATTACAGATTTGTAAGAAGGTATTAATGCAACAAGCACCCCCTCCCCCTTTCTCTCTCTTTCTTAAATATATAGTTGTGTTTGCTTGATCATTGCCGATACGTTTCAAAGCAGCCCGAGCACTATCTCTCTCTCTCTCTCTCTCTCTCTCTCTCTCTCTCTCTCTCTCTCTCTCTCTCTCTCTCTCTCTCTCTCTCTCTCGTGTTTTAGGGTGTGAGAGTATTCCATTGGTGTTAGGGTTAGTGTAAATTCCTTGCTTGTTTGTGGGTTGCTCTAACGATTCTCCTCTTTTGCGTCCTAGCTCGCTCTTAAACTAGGTGGTGCCCCTTGTGTAGTTGGGATTTGGCTGTGGGTTTGTTGTTTTGGTTTGTGTTGTGTTGTGCCCCAGCCCCATTGAGCAGCACGGGAGCCTTGAAGGGTGTTTAGAGGCCACTCTTCTTGTTGCCCGCCCCGGACCGCCTCACTATCATGCTTGGAGTTTGCTTGTTTTCGTAGTCGAGATTATGATGAGAGGATCACCAAAACATTCAATTTCACTTTAAAAGACCATTTAAAAGCACTAAAGTTTCAGCCATGAAACCTCAATGCTCATACAAGCACAATTCTCAATCAAAACCCAAACCTCTTTCATGGTATCATTTGGCCTTGTCCCCAATTACAAATTCGTAACATCAAACAATTGAAAGGAATGCTCGAGCTTCCACCTTCTTTGCGATGATTTTCTGATTTTGCAGAGATTTTAGAGCTTCTAAGTTGAAGCTCACACACCATTTTGAGAAGGGGAAACCCTAATTCACTCTGTCACAAGCTCAGATTCAAGATTGCAAAGAGGCGGGACTGCAGCACACATAGATTGGGCAACCATGGAAGTTATTGCACAGTAGTGCAAAACCGTAAATTTTTCCTGTAAAAAGCATCCCTCTCTCTCTCTCTCTCTCTCTCTCTCTCTCTCTCTCTCTCTCTCTCTCTCTCTCTTACCCACGGCAATATGAGTTGATGTGTCACTTTTTGGGCCATTTTGCCCCTTTGGACCAAACTAGGTCATTTTCAGCTCATTTGTGACCCAAAAAATGCCATTGTTATGCAAAAAATCCCAAACGGAGTCAAACAAATCCCTAAATTTATGGGATCACTTGCATAAGAATAAAAATAATAGGTAAGCATAATCTTTCATCAATATACCATTTTGGGTCACTTTCCATGCAATTCTGCAACGGCGTCTGTTAGTTGCTATTTTTGGAAGTTTTTGCCTGCATCACTCTTTATAGGCGAGATGAGTGTTCCACCATGAAGCACTTGTAATATGTACATTGTCAAACCAAATTAGCAATCTTATCAAGTGGGAAAGCATGCAAAGGTTCCACATCCAGGGCCACGATTCCCCGGATAGGTATGTACATGATAGTGAAGCCGCTTCAACATATATCACAATATGTACACAATTGCTTTTATTTGCATACATCGAGAAGTTTCAAGAGTGAGTCATGTTTTTATTTCACACTATGTACGTGCTACGGCACAACATCCACCCCCTCTGAACCTGCACATCCTCCGGTATGTGCCACAACAACATTTGTAAAGCATTAAAAATCATGGTCAGACGCCATATTTTCACTTTCATTCTCAGTTTGCATATAGTTGGACTCATCATCCTCTTCACTTGGTGGTGCATCAAATGGATCAGCATCCCCTCTTCTTTTGAATAATTTAATTCTTTTTCTTGCAATGGGAATTTTCATTTCTGTCCCATCTAGTTCACGCAAGGTGTAAGCTGCATTTCCATGCACATGTTTGACAGCATAAGGACCAAACCATCTCTTTGCAAGCTTTCTTATTGTAGAGTGCTGGTTTTCAGGGCTACTATCATACACCAACACCCAATCACCTTCTTCAATGTCTTTTGGTCTGAGCCTATGCCTCTTGTCGAATATGTCTTTGTTTTTCAACCTTGCATTCTTTAGTCGAGCTTTTGCAAGCTCAATGTTTTTAGGCCTTTTTTCCAATTTCTGTATGCGTAATGCAAGAAGGTCTTCTCTACTCATTCCATCTTCCCATGGCAATACATTCCATGTAAGAACTACATCTTCAATTGGCATCACATGTTTTTGACCATACATCAATTCAACAGGCATATAGGCATGTTTTTGACCATACATCAATTCAACAGGCATATAGCCAGTGACTGAAATATGTGTTGTACAGTCAGCCCACAATGCAAATGGTAGTAACCTTGGCCATTCTCCAAGCTTACCTTCACAAGCCTTAACTAAAGCTTTGATTATTGGAGGATGCCCTCTTTCATTTTTGCCATTTCCCTCTGGGTTATAAGGACAAGTTAAAGCTAGTTTGATGCCCATTCTAGAGAAGAATTCCCTTGATTCATCAGTATCCAATTCTCCTCTATCTGCAATTATCTTTCCCACACATCCATAGCGACAGATCACATCTTCAAGAAGGAATTTACGTACATCTTGTTAACTCTTTATCCTTAATGTACGCCCTTCAACTTGATTAGACAAATCTTCTCTTGCAAGCACCAAATACCTCATTTGCCAAAGTCCCAAAGGCATTGTGACCAAGTCCACAACCCATTTGTAATGCATGACTAATGGATAAATAATGCCTACCTATGGCTTATCAGCTCGCATATGAAAAACCTATTTAACATTCTCAAACTGATGTCGTCGCTAAGGAACAGGATGTAGTCCATCACGATGCCATACATTTGAATACATTTGGCATGTCACACAAGACTCGACAAACTCAGCCACATCCTTATACATCCCTTTCCACCAATACCTTTCTTCTACCTTGGCAAATGTTTCCCATACACCTCGATGTCCTACCCATAAACTTTCATGGAACTCCTTGATGATTTGTTGTTGAGTAACCTTATCGCATCCTACGCGCAATGGTGTTCTATCTCTTCGTTTAGGATGCTTCCATAAGTAGACATCCCTCAAGAAGTATCCATATGCTTTTCTTCTTATCCTCTTAAATTCTTGCTCAGTCCAATCATCTTGGCTTCTGTAGAGTACTTAAGTAGAGACCTATCAAGATCCAGTCATTCTCATATAGTTTCTCTAAAAAGGACTCAAGTGAAGACACAAAACATGCATGACTACTCTTTGCATGATCAACAGTGTAAAACTTTGTGCCTATGTCATCTCCCTCAATAATCTTATCATGTTCATCTTCATACCTTACCCTAGATAGCATATCTGCCATTGGATTGTCTTTCCTTGCAATATGCTTGAACTCAAGATTCAAGGACTTTATGTAGGCTATCCATTGCAACATTGCAATATCAGGAGTCGAACACTTTGTGATCATTCCAAGAAGAGGCAAACAATCAGTTTCCGCAACAACTATTGCCCCTATCAAGTACTCCTTGTCACGCCTCGATGTTGTAACCACCCCCCATAGTTCCCCTTTTTTATTTGTGCATAATCTCGTTGGCGAGAACTCGGAATCTTGGCTCCAAATCTCACCACGTACCTTTTTCCTTGATCATCATCTTGCCCTACTGCCCATCCTATCCCTGTAGGACTCATGTCCACTGTCACAATGACAGGTCTCTCACATGCATAGTCTACCTTTCTCAAGGTTGGCAATGAAAGAAGTAGCTTCTTTAGCTTTCGGCTTTTGTGTGCTCTTCTTCCCATCGATACTTCTGTTTCTCAACAACCTATAAAGGGGATCTGCTTCATGTGCATAATGTGGTATCCAAATAAGATAGAAGATACAAGCACGAAGAGATATTTGAACTTCATTTATAGTTGTACATGTTTCTTTCATGTTTTTGATTACATCCATCTCTTTTGGACAAGGCCTTCTACCATAAGGACCACACATATGCCCCACAATCAACACTTCAGTAACTCCAAATACAAATTTTTGTCCTGACAAGGTAAGATTAACTTCTTCCAACCTTGACAAAATATTCTTACATCTTCGATATGGTTTGCAACAAACTTACAGCACCGCCTTGAATCCATAGCTTCATCTTTATCTTTGTCTTCACATCCTTTAATGTGCACATCATCAAGAAATGGCATTGTGATTTGAGGTATGAAGTCACGTAGAACCTTGTTCATCCCATTCATCATATGTGCAACTGAATTTGTTGCTCCTTGAGGTAAGGTACACATCCTTACCAGTAGCCTTGTTTACAGGCTGCATATCTTGTATGAACCGCAAAGCTCCATTCTTCTTAGGCACAGTGAACCACATGTTCATATATGGCGCACAAGAAGGCTCCAAGATACCCATGCTAATCTTTTCATTGAGTGGTTCTATTAACTTTGGCAAATTTGCTTTCGAAATTGGAATTGGGCGTATATTCCAAGGTACATGAGGGATAGTGAAGATCACCATAGGTGCACCAACATTAGGATCAACACACCCTATCTCATGTGGCTGGAAAGAAAAAGCCTTACCATGTCTTGAAAGCATTTCTTTAAAACTCTTCTTCTGTTAAAAACTCCTCACATCCAACTTTTATCTCTTTTAGGGATTCCATTGTGAACGTGTGTCCAGTTCTTTTTGGATCCTTGAGACTTGGCTGCAAAGAAGCTTTCTCTAGCTTTTTCCTACAATTTGATGGTAGAGGTAAGGCCACTGGTCTCACTTTATTTGCCACCGTTTTGTACTTGGTCTCCACATGCACTTCCGGTCCTTCATTAGCATTGAAATCTTTTTGATCTTCAAAAGCCTCAATCAGATCATACATTTCCATAGAGCATACTTGCACAACATGGGTTCCATCTTGCATGCCAGCGTCCATTATAGCCTCAAGCTCAAGCATAGTATCTACATGAGAAACTTGTTCAAAGAAACCTGCAATGCATTCACTACCCTTTGTGAAACCATTTTCCTTCATGTATTTTTGTACATTATATACATATTGTCGTGCACTTGTTTTCATATATTCAAGTTTCATAGAACATATTGACACATGCTCTATTAATCCATGAAAACCTGTAGAAAAGGCTTCTTCTCACTTTGGGTCAGGCAAGAATCTTTTTCTTCTTGTACCATTGCAATCCTGCTTTACAATGGTACATGGCCAAAACCCCTTGTCTCCCTGTACTCTTTGAACTCTTTGTTCGCTTTTGGTAGAGGATACTCACGAAGACTATTGCGGTTCCTCTTGTGATTCACACACACACAATCAAAAATTGCACAGCTCGCTTCCCATGTATGCTCTTTACCCTAGCATAAGCAGAACCATCATCCAAGACCTTTGTTTCCTTGCGAACAACTGTGATGTAAGGCTACCCAAGGAAAAGAGGATAGGTAAACATCTCCTGCACAAAGAAGTTTTGCTCATTCTTCACATTACCAATCGTCACTTTCACATTTGGACAAGCCCCATACAGCTCTAATGAGTTATTTTCATCTCTAATCATCCACCCATGGTATGTGTCTATCGGCCACTTACCCTTCCTGTAAAGACTCTTGGACATAAGATTGATTTCAGAGCCATGATCTATCAATGCAACATATGGCTCCTCAAGATCACCCACCTTGACTAAAGTTTCTGTTGTAGCTCTTGCCCAATGACTTTTGGAGTAGTGGCTTTTATAGGAGGCTTCATCTTCATCATCATCATCTACAAATCTAGCATGTGCATCTCTTCGAGAAGACTAGTAGCATCCTACCACACTGTCATCGCAATCACTCTCTTGGACATGTATCCCATGCACCTTAAGTGACTCCCCTTCACCTTTAGTCTATGGAGGGATAGACTCAGTGAGAGTTTGCCTCTTTCTTTTTATGATATCTATAATTTTTTCACAAAACTCCCGTTTAGCAATGCCAAGAACTTCACCCAAGGTAAACTTAACTTTGCTATTCAAAATCCTTTCCTCTAATACCTGCTTTAACTTTGTGGCAACTTCAATGTCAGATTGTAGTTTGTATGCAGGGCCTTTTGCTTTGGCTTTTCCTTGCTCTTTCTTCTTCCCTGTAGATGCCTCCTCCATAGGAATCTCAAGAGGAGGAGGCACATGTGGTGGAGCCTCATAATAAGGTCCTCGATCCTTTCTTCCTCCGGCTCTTGTAACCCTCTTTGAAGTAGAAGGACTTGCATCTCCATTCTCACGTCTACGCTTCTCTTCCACATTTGCTTCATTGTTATAGCATTTTACAAGATAGGCATGCACTGATAAAGAGTCCACAGGGTCATCCCAACCTATTGTAAGGTGTATGCAATCACCAACTTCATGTAATACCTGTTTAGTAGAGTTTCTTTTTTGGGTTGAGGCTACTGCATATGGCCACAAGCTATCAACCTCCTCAAAAGCATATGGAGTAGACTTTAACACTTTCTTTGGAATTATCTCTATCTTTGCCCCATAGGTAGCAACCTCCACTGCAGAAATAGCATGACTGGTCGCCATATCCTCCACTAACTTCTGCATACCCGCTTTTCCAAAGTTAGTTCCTTATGGCACACATGTCTCCTGCAGATGGATCTTGTCATCCTTGAAAAACACAAGATCTCTTTTCAAGGCATCATTGAAGCTATCACAATCCCTTCTACCATGGTCTGTGCCATCACACCATAGGCATCTATGCACAAATCCTTCTTTGCTTTGGGATGTATGTCCTGCAGGTTGTCCTTTCTCTTCAAGCCTAGTCACCTTTAACTCCATTTCTCGCATGCCCTTAACAAGCTCATCAAGCATAGAGTTATCACCTTTTGGACTGACACTAATAGGCTTTGGAGGAATCTCCGACATGTTGGAGGTAGAAGTAGCACCATTCACCACCATCTTATCTCTACGGTGTTGCCTCTTAGCAAGCAATGAGACCACGTCCTCAACCTCTTTCCAATCAGCCTTTAGACCTTGTTTTGTATTCTTGTCTTCAAGCAGTAGCTCTAACTTTTCTTGGAGCTCAAAACCTGTAGCTTGAAGGAACAATTTAGTATTTTCACTATCCAAAGTAGCTTGCTTTGTTCCTGAGAGCTAAGCATAGCGCCACTCAAACTCTCTCAGCAGTTTGGTGATGGAAAGTCCTTCTTTTGGCTTTGCAGCCGATTCCAAGAATGTCCTTTTTGTAATCGTTTCAGAGTCCTCCATGAAGTATTCCTCCTTTAGGGCTAATTTGAATTGCTCCCAGCCTTGCTCCCAGCCTTCTCCATGCTCCTCCTTGATTCCTTTTACATGGTCTCTAATCTCGAGAACCACAACAAGCTCAAAACTACGAATCATGTCCACCTCTGCAACCCATTGTAGCTCCATCTCCTTTACATAACCACAAAGAAACTTTGTGACATCTTTCCCTTCAAATTGGTCCATTTCGTTCAGAATAGCTTGAAGAGCTTTGGTTGCTGACACCTCCCTTCTTTTTGCAACCTGTTGTTGTTGCATAAACATGGCGAATGCTTGAAACGTTTGCATTGTGCCTTGATCAAAACACATGTCTTGTTGCTCTTGCTGATCCATAGCTTTAATTATTTGTAATTAAACCTTTCAATAAGTTTTTGAACCCCCACCCAGCTGCTTCACGTTGGGTTCATAAATGTTAGAATGTGTGCGGTCTAGCTGGGAATGTGCAAAACCTCTGGCTGTGAGAGTTCGTCATGAGAGTCACAAACACTTTTAAAAAAAGTGTTTGTGGAGTATCACCAATCCTTTTTCTGAGGGTGACTAGAAATCTAAGAGTGTTTGTGACAGAAAGGTCACAAACCCTCTTTCCTATCGTGCTTGGAGTTTGTTTATTTTCGTACTCGAGATTATGATGAGAGGATCACCAAATCACATTCAATTTCACTTTAAAAGACCATTTAAAAACACTAAAGTTTCAGCCATGAAACCTCAATGCTCATACAAGCACAATTCTCAATCAAAACCCAAACCTCTTTCATGGTATCATGTAGCCTCGCTCGCAATTACATAGTCGTAACATCAAACAATTGAAAGGAATGCTCGAGCTTCCACCTTCTCGGTGATGATTTTCTGATTTTGTAGAGATTTTAGAGCTTCTAAGTTGAAGCTGACACACCATTTTGATAAGGGAAAACCCTAATTCACTCCCTCACAAGCTCAGATTCAGGATTGCGAAGAGGCAGGACTGTAGCACACATAGATTGGGCAACCATGGAAGCTATTGCACAGTAGTGTAAAATTGCAGGTTTTTTTTGTAAAAATCAGCCCTCTCTCTCTTACCCACGGTGATATGAACGGATGTGTCAATATTTTGGCCATTTTGCCACTTTGGACCAAAACAAGGTCGTTTTCAGCTCATTTTTGCATTAAAAATGCCTTTTTTGCAAAAAAATCCCAAACGGAGTAAGAAAATCCCTAAATTTGTGGGATCACTCACATAAGCATAAAAATCATAGATAAGCATCATTTTTTTTCAATATACCATTCTGGGTCACTTTCCATGGAATCCTGCAACGATGTCGGTTAGCTGCTATTTTTGGTAGTTTTTGCCCGCATCACTCTTTATAAGCGAGATGAGTGTTCCACCATGAAACACTTGGATATGTACATTGTCAAACCAAATTAGCAGTCTTATCAAGTGGGAAAGCATGCAAAGGTGCCACATCCAGGGCCACGATTCCCCTGATAGGCATGTACATGATAGCGGCCACAGTAGCCGCTTCAACATATATCACTCTACATGATCACTCTTATTTGCATACATCGAGAAGTGTCAAGAGTGAGGCAAATGTTTTCACACTATGTACATGCCACAACACGACAATGTTCTCTTAGAGATCCCGCACTGCACCACATGCCTTTACTCGTTTTCTCTCTGGTTTAGTAGCCAAGGATAGGAGGGAAGTTGGAGGGGACGGGCCGTGGGTACCTCCCCTTGATCAATTCCTTGTGAGCAGTAACCCTAAATGGGTTTCTTTGGGCGCCCAAAAAGGGAAATGAAAAACTACAATGCAATGAATCCATGGTGGGCATTGCTGAAGGGAGGAAGAGGGAGATAGCTCCCTGTGTAGAGCGATTTGGGGTACCCACCTATGACAAAAAGTACTCCCCTTCATAGGGAAATCCCAACGACCCCGCATCCTCCACCTTTTGTGCAGGTTGATGGTAGTGATCCCCCCTTCCTAAGGGGGCCTCTACATGGTTCCTTTGAAGCCCTCCTTTCCTTCTTGAGTTCCAAAGTGAAGCCTTGCTTCACACGTCCCCTTGTCGACCTGCTGCACCTCCTTCTCAACCACATCCGACATGAGCCGAGAGGGCAAGATATATATATATATATATATATATATATATATATATATATATATATATATATATATATATAGAGAGAGAGAGAGAGAGAGAGAGAGAGAGAGAGAGAGAGCATGCAAAGCCATGCAAGGTAGCCTTCCCCTTCCTCCATAGCTCCCCTCTCCCTTGAGCTCTGATACTAGTGTGAGAATGAGGGGACTGGAGCATGCCACTTTCCATCCAACCATGCCCTATATAGGCCCTGTCTAGCTAATAATAGGGACCCCTTGTATCGCATGTCCGTTCTGGCCCCGTCCTAGCCCTTGGCCTGCCCGATCTTACCCTAGGCCTAGCAATAACTCGCTCCTAGGAGAGTGAATACAAGAACATAGAATACGCGTCTGAAAGCGTCCAAGCTGATCAAAGTGAGAGTCAAAACTTGATCACTATCAATGTGGGAATCGCATTTGATTAGTAAATCATCAAAGAGTAGACTACAAATACATAGAGGCTATATCAAGAATCTTGGAGAAAATATGGCAGAGTTCCCCCCTGTAAATTGAGAAATATCTCAAATACTCTAAGTCACAAGCAGCTGGCAACACAAAAAAATTGCATAATAGCAACATTGAAGCCAACTCGGCTATGCACATAAACAAAGATCAAATCTCTTATCCAGAATCTATCATACATCAAGTCAAACTGACTAAAAGCTCTCCCAACACAACGGAGAGAACCAAGAAAAATTGCTAGAATGAACAATGCGTATAACTTTGCCAAAGATAAAACCGTTTAAATCACATATCCACATAAGGCATATGTCAACCACCAAGAGCACGGCAACGGAGCTGACTTCCACATGAGGAAGCTCTTTAGATAACTCCACATGTTTGAAACACAAGTACACTTGTGAATGTGTCACCTATGAGTTGTAACTAACTCAATCTATATCTACATATGCATACATAATTGAGCACTAAGGTTTTTCTTGCGATTTGGTTTTTCTTGCCATTGGCAAGGTAGCGACTGAGACCTTGTTGTTGATGTACACTACAATTGACGTACCTTTTTGTGTCAGAAGGTGTTAACTTTTAAATGTAAAATTTTCTTGTTGTACTTTTATGTTGTAGGCTTTTCATAAAAATAAAGCTTCACATATGCCTCTTGGATGAAACCTAGGCATACAATTTCTTATATGCCTTCAATAGCATGTATATGTAATACTAGGAATACACTAAATGGCTTCCATCTTTCTACTCCCAAAGAAATAGCACACCATCTTTTTTTTTCTTCTGGCCAAACTCACAATTGTGAGTCGATGTATTGAATTCTCCAAAAAAAAATACACGAAGGAACCTCAAGCTTGTGATGAGCTTTGAGGTATTGCTCGATACATCCCAAATCTACATAGCGCCAGACAAAGGCAAGCCATTACTTATGATCACTTACACATCATTAGCGGTCAGGATGCGAGACTTGCTCGATTCCATTCGTTCGATTTCTTCCTTTTTCCAAGGGCAATAAACACTTCCTTGATTTCTTGGATGATCTCTGTGAAGCTAGCGATTGAAAGGCCATTTTTGAATACCCGACGGTTTCTACCCTTCCAAACTCCTGGAAAGTAGTAGAATCTAATAGCTTGTGTATAGATTAACAATGCTTGGCTTTTCATCACCTTCCCTCCTAAGAATACATCGTTCTTGAAAATAGCTTAACCCTAGCACACCATGACAATATACCATTGGGTATTTGTTGGCATAGCAAAGCATGGAACCATTTGGAGCAATCGTGGATCATTGTACAAAGCTTGTAGATTAGTGTCACACGACACATTAATGATGGAAAACCTTTTTCCTCTCTTTTTCTTGTAAGAGGGGCATTAACTAAGCATGGTGGTCTACTATATATGTAGGCCTATGTGGGAGCTCGTTTTGACACTTGCTTTCATATTTCTATAAAGAGGGAGATTGAGTAGTGGTTACACACTCTGTTTCTCATTTTCTTATGAAGGCCATTGTGACTTTTCACCATGTTTTAATTAGAGAACATATTTTACCCCAAACAAATCAAACAAGATAAGTTCAAAACAAAATAAGTTCAAAAGAACGTTGCCTTAGTCTATACTATATATGAAGCAACTTAAATGTTTCAAGAAAGGAGAGACCCTCCATGTGTCATGCATACTTCGTTCAAGGGAAAATCTTATAAAACCTCTATTCTAAAATGCAAAAGTAAGGGTAGGAAGATTTAAAATGCAAAAGTGAATAGTAACATGGGAGGAAATGGAAAGAATTTTGAGAATGGAAAATCAAAGACTTTCTACTTTACACAAAGTAATTGTACTAGTTTTAAGCACACATAACAATAAGACTTTTGAAAATGTAAAGTCTTTCTACTACTTTATATAAAGTAAACCTTAAGTGCACATAAACAAAAAATTTGACAACTATTGTGGATATTTTATTGTTTAATAAAAATCTAGTTTTTAAAGATAAATTTGGCTTTGTCTTTTCAAAGGGGCTTTTTAAGACCAATATTGATATCTTTTTAAAATTGGTGCAAGTGTATTTTCAAATATATATTTTTGGCCAAACTCACAATAGTGAGTGAATGTATTTAAATCTCAGAGAAATTACAAAACGGCCTCAAGCTCAAGCCAAGTCTTGAGGTATTGAAGATTACATATTTTTCCTTTCCCCGAGGCTACCAAGAACACAGTAGGTGTACTATAATAAAAAACTTTTACTTGTCACAGCTTGCCACAATTGTGTGGGTAGCCCACAATCAAGTGTATTTTCAAAATTTTAAAAATAACTATAAAGAGACACTTCTAAACCCTTTCTTAAAGTGCTTGAAAATTTGTTGAACATTGGATACTTTTCCTTTCCCCGAGGCTACCAAGAACACAGTAGGTGTACTATAATAAAAAACTTTTACTTGTCACAGCTTGCCACAATTGTGTGGGTAGCCCACAATCAAGTGTATTTTCAAAATTTTAAAAATAACTATAAAGAGACACTTCTAAACCCTTTCTTAAAGTGCTTGAAAAATTGTTGAACATTGGATACTTGTATTGTTGTCCCTTCTCTCGCAATTTATCAATTATTATAGTGAGTGTGTGTATGTATGTGCATGCACATGACAGAGACATTAACAAAAACTAGAACATTGAGTGTATTTTTATGAAGAAAGGAGGGCTTGCCTGCTTACGACAAAGCTCGGCCATCCATGGGTAGCTCTCGATGCAACTCAAGTATGTCACCGGGGAGGGAAGAGAGAGAGAGAGAGAGAGAGAGAGAGAGAGAGAGAGAGAGAGAGAGTTGGCAAAGGGAGGAGTTTTGTGGACAGCCCACTATCAAATTTAGTAGGACTACATCTGCTTGTGTGAATCAGCTTTTGGGATGGTAACTAGGCCAATTTCAACACATGTACGGGTGCATTATCATGTAGCTCCGCTTCCATGATAGGAAAAAGAGCAAAGAAATGCAAGCTAAGCTTCTTTGAAGCCTAACGTTTAGTGAGCAGTGATCAGGGCTTGTTAACAGGCCAAGTTTCATGATTAATGTATGCCAGATGTGGCTTAAAAGGGCCAAGAGATGCCTTAATGATGCCAAAAATGAGTATGCTTGAAGTGAGCACAGATTGGAGTTTATGATCTAGAACTGCAGTGCTTAAAGCGCTCTACTGGCCTGTCTTTACGGCTCGTCGATTGGAGCTACAATGCAAAAGTTATGGCAGTTTGAAGTTTAAGTTGATTGCAGATCCGTACCGGATTGGGCAACTACAATTGAGGTGACAGAATTGAAATGAATGCATGGGCTTCAAGTGTTCACATTGTGGAGCGCGTCGGTCTTTTCAGATCAGTGATCAGAGTTACGATTGCCAAGATATTGGTCGTCAAAGATTCACTGGGGGCCAGTTCCGTACTAGTCTGGTCGGCTCGGGCAAAGTGCCATCTGGGAATTTTACAGCATCATCGGGATTTGTATACATTTTATGCAGTTTGAGAAGTCTAAAAGGATTTATAGCTTGTCAGGCAAAGTCCGGCTTGATGAGATAATAAGGCTTGAGCCCGGTGTCAGTTGTTGCAGTGTTGGGAGATATGTGTTCGCTACATGAGCCGGGCAGGCGCCGGGCCTTTGGCTGTGGGAGGTGTGAAAGAGAGAGAACAAGAGACACTGACAGCTCTGGCAATCACCGCAATCATCAATTAATTGAATATTACTTTGAGTACAACTTAGTCCTTAGCCAAGGCGGGCTGTTAACAGCATCGTCACTTGGATCAACTGCTAACTAGGAGTTTAAGCTCCCGTTTACAGGATTAACTGGGCCGTTAACGACACCGGACTTAACAAAATGCTAATTCAATCTCTAACGGATGACGATGATGGAAATTTTCCTATGCCGCTTTATCTGCTTCAAATACCTCGCAGATTCTGCAAGCTTCAATTCACTTTAGTGCCTTGATCATCAAGCTTGATTTATTACCAATTATCCTGTAACTTCCTGTCTTATGCACTTTGGACTGGCTTCTCTACCATTCACGAGCTTTATCTTCACCTCTACTCGATTTGCTTTGAGTCCCTTAACCTCTGCTTGGCCTGCCTCGTGCTTTCCTCTTGCTTCTTACCTTGCTTTGTTTACCGTGCATGCCTTCTCCTGCTTTCTTCTCTTGCTTTGGTTCAAGGCCAAGAGTGCTTCTCCTGCTTCGATCGAGCTCCTTCTCAAGCTTCGACCAAGCTCCTTCTGTGAATCTCCTTCGTTCCCTTTTCCAAGCTTGCTCTTGCTTACTTCAAGCTTTTCGTTTGCTTGTGAATCTCCTTCTCGCCTTGGCTTGCTCTTGCTTACTTCAAGCTTTTCGTTTGCTTGTGAATCTCCTTCTTGCCTTGGCTTGCTCAAGCCTCGACCTCGATCTGCCTTTCTTGCCTTGGCTTGCTCCGACCAAGCTCTTTGTTGGGGTTAAGGCCTATGTGCCTTGACCGGCCGCCCAGAGTCTGGGCGCCCACTGACTTGTATACCTTATACATAGCATAAGTGTATAGGGGGCTGCTCACTCTTTGAGTCTCCCCACCCACATGCGTGTGTGTGTCTCCTTCTCTCTCTCACTCTCCGTCTGTGGTGCTCCCCGATCCCCTTCAATTGGTATCAAAGCGTAGGTGCAGAGGGAGCGCGTGTGTGCACAGTCACGACGACAGCGGAGAGCCAGTTTCATTCCCGAAATCGCGTCCGCGCTCGCGCACTTTCAAGAGTGCAAACAGGGTTTCGACTTCGGCATCGGCAAATTCAGCTTTCCGAGAGCGTTTCCACCAAGAGTCCTGGCGTTTTACTCCCTTTTCAAAGCCATTCGAGCCATCAAAAACTTCATTCGAGCTACGGTTGAGGAGCTGCATTTTTCAGCCCTCTTTTGGCAGTTTATGCTGCGTTTTTGGGTCGATACGGAGGTTTTTGGCATAGCTTTCACACCCGGACTCGGATACATGTGATCCAGGAATCTACCTTGGGGTTTTGGTACGCTCCGGACGCGCTCGTCATATCAGAATTTTAAAATTCTGAACGCTGAATTTTCTGCAACAGCAGCAGTTGTTTATTGTGTGTCGAGGATTCCACACATGGTTTGCTCTGAGATCTGAGAGTGATATTTGTTGCAAGTTTCCTCACAGGTGGGAGGATACGATGTATGCCTTATGTGATTTGATGCTCAGGGAGACTAATGTGATTGCATTTTGAGCTCGGCAATGTATGCCTTGAGCATGTTTTTTGGCAGTCACAGGTAGAACAGATATTTGTGTACTAGATTTGCAGGTGTTTGCAATGATGTATGCAAAGTGTGGAGATTGGTGCATGCATTTGGAGTGCGGTTTGATGCGCTTTGGTTGCTCATGGTTTTGAGCGTGCATTGAGTTTGGTTACTGGTTTTGTAGCCGTTTTACTGACGAAACTCTGTCGAAATTTTCCCAGGAGTTTTATGCGTATCATTTATGCAATCTAGGTAGAGATTGCGGGTTGCGCTCAGCATTTGCGTGCGGTGTTCTCTGCAGGTGGGAGATTTGTGCGTGTGTATTCATCGATACCGCACAGTGTGGGCTTGGTGATTAGCTCACGGGTTTGACAGGCGTACAGTTATCTTGGCACACTCACAGGAGTGAATATTGTGATGTATGCTTGTGTGGCTACGAGCTAGGTAGCCAGATTCGAGCACTAATGGCTTGAGGTTTTTCAGTAGGTTTCAGCTACAGGTTTACAAGTTTACAGGCAGGTTTGAGGTCTTATTTGGGCGCTGAATTTTCAGCCATTGTTTCCTCTTTGCAAGTGTCCATGTATGGCTCAGTTGTAGGCTGATCTGGGACACGTTTGTGACTTGTTTATGCAGCTGTTTAAGAGCTGAATTTTGGGGCTGATTTGTAGCCATATTTTACAACCATATTTGTAGACTTTTGTTGATGCGATTCGAGCCAGTTTAGGGCTGATTTGGTTGACATTTGCTACTCATTGTTGGTTGCTCTTTTGCGAGCATTATGGATGATTTTTCATTTGACTTCCAGCATTATGGTCTGACACAGTTTGATGGTGCAGATTTTGTTGCTTGGAAGGAGCATATGCTTGTTGCATTGGCGGATTTGGGGCAGGATAAACCCTTGAGTGGTTTATCGGCGAAGCCCAAGTCTATGCGTGATGATGATTGGCAGGATCTTGATGAGTTAGCAATGTCTACGATTCGTTTGCATCTGGTTGAGTCTGTTGACTAGCAGGTCTCGAGGGAGACTACAACTCATGCTTTATGGCAGAGTTTACATGCTATGTACGCGACATCCATGTCTACAGGGGAGTCTAGTCCCACTTCTATGTCCATGGGAGAGATTGGTCCCACACGCAAGTCTCGACGGCATAGAGACTTGACATGTTGGCATTGTGGACATAGAGGGCACATTAGGCGTTGATGTTTCAGGCGTTTGAGACAACGGAGGCGACAGATGCGTGATGCAGATTTGGGCATGACAGATGCTAGTGAGATCAGTACGGTGGTTACTGAGTATGCTTGTGACGGCGATGTCACATTTACATCTAGCTTGTCTTCAGAGGATCTTATGTCTACGGATTGCATATCGGATTGCACATTGTCTTCACATTGGTTACTAGATTCAGATGCTACTTTCCATGTCACGTCGCATCGTGAGTGGTTTAGCACGTTTTCTAGTGGGAAACTTGGTTGTGTGCACATGGCTGATGGTGTTGTGTATGACATTGAGGGTGCAGGAGACGTATGTTTGTCCTTGCCCAGTGGTATGAGATTTACCCTGCGTCATGTGAGTTATGTGCCAGATTTGAGACTGGATTTGATCTCAGTCAGACAATTACAGGATAGTGGATGTCAGATTTCGCTACGAGAGCGAGATTTTGTGATGCATTTGGGTTCGCTAGTGATTACGAGAGGTGCCAGGAGTGGTACAGGTTACCCATTGCATGTGGATCATGCGAGAGACGGTGTTGTCTCTGTGATCACGCAGCCAGGTAGAGAGCGAGAGAGCAAGCGAGTCTCTTTTGCTTGTGGGTTGCAGGATGCTTTGCATGGAGTGCAGAGTAGTGAACTCGTTGTGCACACAGTTGGGGCACGACTTGAGCAGTCACACAAAGAGGTGACAGAGTCAGACATGCATGCTTGCTAGTGACTGAGCAAAGCAGAGAGTCAGTTGTGCGAGATACTTCTATGTAGGATAGACAGGTAGAGCGGTCTTGCTCTAGTGAGTCACGACAGGAGGACGTTGTGCAAGAGTCTATGCATACGGAGTTAGAGCATGAGAGCTCTAGTGAGTCACAACAGATTGAGTGGTCATGTTTGCAGTGGATGATTGCAGAGGAGACTGACATGTCAGCGATTATGCAGTCATTCCTTTCTATGCTCGACAGTGAGCATGGGGATATAGTTGTGCAGGATATGTCTTCCAACAGACACCTAGAGCAGCTGGTGTGCTCTGAGGTTGCACGACAGGTTGATGCGTCTTTTGTGGACAGTCAGGAGATGCATGTGGCTGACACGCCTTGTCAGTCAGAGATGCCTATTGCCAAGGATATATATGTTGATGCATGCTCCGTAGAGCTAGCAGGGCCCGCTAGCATTGCATCGGCATTCGGTGGTCTCATGTATGAGATGTTGATCTTGAGACCGGATATCGCAGCTGCAGTGGGAGCATTTGTAGTTGGGGTTGTCAGTCGTTTGTTGACTGATGATGGCATAGTGCACGAGGGAGATATGCAGGTATTGCATACATACTTGCAGTACGTGTGCAGTACGTCTGGTGGTGTATGGACTTACACGGGAGCAAGACAGCCGGATGCACACGATCACAGCCAGCCAGTGGGCATCGATTGAGAGCGGTTTTCTCTCACCTTTTGTAGTCTTTAGACTAGGTTCCCTTGCTTAAAGGCACAGTCGCCTTTAAGTGGGAGGTTGTTGGGGTATAGGCGTCTGTGCCTTGCTCGGCCGCCCAGAGTCTGGGCGCCCACTGACTTGTATACCTTATACATAGCATAAGTGTATAGGGGGATGCTCACTCTTTGAGTCTCCCCACCCACATGCGTGTGTGTGTCTCCTTCTCTCTCTCTCACTCTCCGTCTGTGGTGCTCCCCGATCCCCTTCACTCCTTCTCAAGCTTCTTGCTTGCTTCGACTTTGGCAAGTTTATCGCCTTGCTTGCTTCTTGTTCAAGCTCGAGAGGGAGAGAGAAAGAGCTTTGCCTTGTATAAGCTCGAAAAGAGAGTTTGCTTCTTGCTCCTAGCTTCAAGCCATCTTCGCTTCTTGCCTTCCTTACCTTCGTTATCTCTCTTCTTAAATGCCTTCCCTTCGAATCCCTTTGCCAAGAGAGAGAGCTTTGCCTTGAGAGAGAGAGAGGGAGCTTTGCTCCTTGCTCCGACCCCTCCCCGCCTTCCTCTTCGCCCTTCAACTCCCTCCTTCTCCCACGTTCTCCTCCTTCGTTACTCTTTACGTTGCTCCCCTTCTCCTTTTGTTTTGTCTTCAATAACCCGTCTTCATGCCCTAAAAAATCCCCTAAGAATAGCTCTCACTTCCCCCTAAGCAACGATGGCGCCGTCGTTGCTAGGTGGGAAGCAACTCGATGATGTGGCAGAGGCGGATCCTGACCAGCGCAGAATTTGACGTAGCTGCTACCCAAAAGGGTCGCCTCGACGTGTTGGTAAGATTTTGTTGCACGCTCGCCGGATTTTGTGCTTTCTACAAGCCGCTGCAAGTGCTCCTCCCTGCGCAGCGTTCCGTCTGCCCGCCATGCTTGCGCCATCTCCCTTATTTCCTTTGTTCACACTTCATTTTTTATTTAGGGTGGCCATTGATATTGGTTAATTCTATAGGGCGGCCATTTCTATTGGGCCCTTGGGCAGCCATTTGAAGGGCATCACATTTGGCATACATATTGGCAAAGCATTGCCAAGCACAACATCTTTCTCGAGCAGCCACTGTCTAACATTATCATATCCCCGCAATCGATACGCTCCATAAAATGTCATTTAGGACTATGAGCTCATCAGTGCTTTTGTAATGGCACCACTTTTAGGCATACACGCTGGCCATCCTCGTCAAGGCTCTCATTAGCCCTAAACTGACAATAACATCGCGAATTTTTCTGCCCATATCAGCATCCCGAATAATGCCAAAATTACTCAGCTCAGCAGTGCCGGTAATTGTCATCGGCCTCAAGCCCTATTATCTGATCAAGCTGAACTCTGTCTGACGATCCATAAATCCCTGTAGACCTCTCAAATTGCATAGAATGCATACAACCCCTGTTGAGGCTACAAAATTCCCAACACCGACCGAGCAGACCAGGCTAGTACAGAGCCGGCCCCCGGTGAATCTTTATGGGCTAATATCTTGGTAATTGGAACTCCGATTCACTGATCTGAAAAGACCGATGCGCTCCATAGAGTGAGAACTTCAAGCACGTGCATTCATTTCATTTCTGTCACCTCAGCTGCAGTTGCACAATCCGGTACGGATCTGCAATCGACTTAAACTTCAAACTGCCATAACTTCTTCATCATAGCTCCAATCGACGATCCGTAAAGACAGGGCGATAGAGGACTTCAAGAACTATAGTTCTAGATCATTATCTCTCATCTGTGTTCACTTCAAGCATAGTCCTTTTTAGCATCATTAAGGCATATGTTGGCCCTTTTAAGCCGCATCTGGCATACATTAATCATTAAACTTGACCTGTTAACAAGCCCCAATCATTGACCATTAATCAAGTAACCTTCAAATAAGCTTGATGTGCATTTTTCTGGCATCTTTCTTAGCATGGGAGCGGAGCTGCATGACATCTACCCCCTCAGAACCTGCACAGTCTCCGGTGTGTGCCAAGAGCACTTCAATCTGCATCTACTATAGGTACCTTAAGCTCCTTACCATCATCAGACTCACGTAACTGTACGAAAAATGAAATAAGTCTTATACCCTATCATCAATGCTCTAGCTTAATCATTAGGTAGCTGCCCATCAAAAATCTCTGAACCACATCTGATGTATCTTCAAAGCATTCAATCATGAAAAACCTATTTAGTGAACCCCACCAGACTCAAGTGCTCCAGTTAATGATGCACACGGCTTGACCATTAAGCTCGCTTTAAGGAACCCTGTCGAGCTCAAGTATGCCTTACTCTATCTGCACACGGAATGGCCATACTCTATATGACTTACTCTATCTGCACACGGAATGGCCATCAAGTCCTTTACCTCAAGTTCTGGTAGCAGAACCAACTCAAAAGATGTGAAGATACTTCATCAATTGTCCAAAGAAGTCAGTTGGAAGCCAGCCATGTAATCTTATTGAATGCATAACAAGAAACTCTTCTGACTTAGCATAATCTAGAAAACAAAATCTTGTACCATGCAATCTACTACAACAAATAATTGGTACTCTTCAAATCAATAACTTTGCACTTTAGTAGCCCCTGAGATCAAACGGGAAACTAATCATCTGTCCCACTGTGAGCATTCCTTTAAAAAATTTGCACCATCCTCCATGATCATAGGAAAAATACAATAATTTCGAATCATTACAGCATAAACATAAATTAGCCCACAAATCTTCATGCAAACCGCCTAGATCATATGGCATATAAGGAAATTGCCCAAGACCATGCATATATATGTCATCTCCTGGGTCAAAAGCTAGCTCAAAATCCCCTACATCATAGGGTAACATCACATCCAATATAGCATGAGATACCGCCATATTCCCTGTGCAACTGGCTCATCCAATTGTTGATCATCAATCACAGGTAAAAGCATTGGCAATTCACTTTCACTTTCACTAGTATTGGAATTCGGATCATATATATTTGGATACATCAAGTCTCTGGAAAAATCCTCTTCATTAGGCTCGCAAGATGCATCAGAAAACAATTCTCTATCTTGTAGAGACTCAAAATCAAGTAAAGCATCATCCAACAACTGAATAAGTTCATCATCAGCTGCATCTGAACAAACTTGCTCATGCATGAATCTAGATTGATTGGTATCCTTAGCATCTATGTTTGAGAAACCTTCCAAAGCTTCATCCAGTAAGCACATAAAATCTAGGTCCACCACTTCATAAGGTTCCTCCATCTTGCACATCTCAGGCTGCTGTAAAGTAAGATTTCCACATATGACATGCATAGTAAATACATCTATTGTAGACTGCTCCTCAAGTCTTTTACCCTCATCCAAATATCTTTGCACTTCTGCAGCACAAAGTTCAGCATGCACATTGAAAATTTCATCTACTGTATCATCGGCACAATGAAACCAGTCATATTCATCAACAAGAGATTGCACTTCACTATGCACCCCCTCTAAAGAGATACACGCATCAAAAAACTCTTCTATACTGTCATAATCATCTCCTTCAGATCTAGACAAAAAATCATCAATTATGGCATCTTTTTCCATGATAATAGCATCTGCAAACATATGGTTAGTAGCAATCACATTTTCATTGACATCCTCAGGTTCATCCTGTACTGGGTCCACGATCTTGGTCACTTCATCAGCTACTGTGTATATAATAGCTTTGTTTATGCAATCATCTGCATCAAACATGTTGTCCTACTCGCCTATAGTGCTGATAGTTTTAGAAATATCCTGTAGAGGCGCATCTGCTTGATGAAATCCTTCAGAATAACCCATGTCAAGGTCAACAGCTTGTGAACCGCTTGCTGTACAGTCTATGTCTTCACTGGAACCATTATTAGAGGTAGCGTCCATGCGAGCAATCTTTGAAAAAAATTCATATAAATCTGTTCCAGCATTAAATTCATTGTTTAGCTTTTCTTCGTTGCTCAAATTAAGCTCCTCTGAAACTGAATCCGCTACTTCCAGCTTAGCATTTTCTTTGGCTTTACTTCTTGCAGAAATATGCTCCCAGAATTCATCATAGTTGAGGAACTGCATCTGATCCCCTTCACCTTTACTGAAGACAACCTTACTTTGTTTAGTAATCTCCTTTATTTCCCGATCTAGAATCCTTGAGCTTTCGTAAATAAATTCCTCTACAAAATACTCCCACCGTGTGGGATATGCTTCTATCAGTTCTTGAACTTGCTTTTTAAAATCCGAGTTTATAGCGTCTTCAAAAGCTGCAATCATTCGATTTTCTGGAGCATTTCGGCTCTTCATCTCAGCTTCATAACATGCAATAAAACCTTCTGGATCATATCCCTGAAAAACACGATATTGCTCCCATACAGCATCAAGTGCCATCTTTATAGCATTATCAATTTGCTTTTTATCTGCATTGCTTTCGCTTCCTACAGACATCCCTGAACTAATTCCATCAATTTTGGCAAATCTGTAACTACCAGATTTTTATCAAATCCATTCGAACTAAAATCGTCAATAAATTGCTTTAAATGTTCTCGCATCTCCATCTTTACCTCCCAACACGGCTCGTTTCGCGTCGGGTTCACCAAAGATGTCGGGGGATATGTGTTCGCTACGTGAGCCGCGAGCAGGCGTCGGGCCTCTGGCTGTGGGAGGTGTGAAAGAAAGAGTGCCATGGACAATAAAATTCACGAAGATAATGTTAGTCAAGGAAAACTGAAGAAAGATGTGTTACCATATACATGTGGTAGTGATGTGTGTGAACACACTAGGACCGCCGGGGCATTTTTTCCCTCTTTAGGAGGTTTTTTCCCCCGTGCATTGTATATACGCCCATCACTCTAGGGCTATCAATCTTTCCATTGCACACTAAGGAATACACTCTCTATTGTGTGCCTTGAGCTTCCTTCATCTTCTCCAAGCTGTGTGTGTTTCTCTGCAACCCTAATTCCAACAATTGGTATCAGAGCAGGTCACGTCCTCCCGGGCTTAGTCGCCAGCTGCTCCAGCACACGCCTGCTCACTTTCTCCGATTTCAGTGAGCTTTGGCAAGCGTTCGCAGGTCGAAAAATATTTTGGGAGAGTTCAAAGAGCTTGGTCTGCTCATAATTTTGATTTGGGCTCATTTCGGCCTCCGTTTCCACTACGGGCAGTACTGCACAGGTTATTTCGTCATTTTGTGCAGATTTTCTGTCAGTGCCGTTTTCTGCATAACATGTGCCTTATAGTCTTCTACGGTTTGTGCTATATAGCACCAGTTGTTCCCGCTCCATTTCTCCTATTTTCGGGCAGTTTTCACATCAGGTGCAGCATTTACCATGGCTGACAACAACAACACAGATGTGTTCAAGATGTTTGCTGCTGAGGATAGGTTGGATGGGGACAACTACCCTATGTGGGCTTATATGATGCAACACGTTCTTGTGTCAAAAGGTGTCTGGAACATTGTGCAGGGCATTGATGTACATCCTGGTTCTGAAGATGTAGGCGATATTGAGGATGTTGCAGGTCTTGCTGCAAGGATTGCAGCTGTTAGAGTTGTTTTGCCTACAGCAGAACAAGCTCGTTGGGATGTTAAGGATGCGCAGGCTCATGCATTGATTGCGTTGTCTGTGAAGTGCACCATTATTCCTCACATCCGTTCAGCAAAATCTGCAAAACAGGCTTGGGATATTCTAGCAGGTCTTTATGCAAGCCGCAATGAGGCTAAAATTGCTTTGCTGCGTAAAGAGCTAGAGTCGAAGATTATGCATGAGGAAGATGATATGGACACTTTCCTTGCTAGTGTCAAGGATATCAATGAGCAACTCATTTCTGCAGGTGAAGTCATTTCTGACAGTTCCCTTGTGCAGACTGTTCTTGATGCCTTACCAGATTCCTACCAGACTTTTGCTAGTACTTGGAGACTGATGACCCAAGGAAATCCTGAAGTTGTCAAGTTTGATGCATTATGCACATTGCTGTTGCAAGAGTCACTTTCTAGAAAAAACAGGACTAGGCAGCGTGCAGTTGAACAGGCTTTTATTGCTTCTCAAAGAAAGGGTGGTAACAGTAATGCAGCCACTTCTTATGGTTCTGCTGCGAGTGGCAAAAATTCTGTTCCTAATGCTTCTGCTGGCAGCACTTCGTCTGGCAATTCTGGTGATAAGGGCAAAAAGAAGATGCGTTGCCATTATTGTAAAGCCAATGATCACTTGATCAAGTCGTGTCCTAAGTTGAAGGCCAAAGAGGCTAAGAAGAAAGAGGGTGGTTCCACTGCAAATGCTGGTTCCACTACAAATGCAGCCATTGTTGAGTCTTCTGTGAAAGGAGATTGTGATGCTGATGTTGATGCAGAATGGGCTTTTAGCGCAGAGTGCACTTACAATCCTGCTGTCCATGATGCATGCTTGTCAGTTGCTGCAGATTCACATGTGTGGTATTTCGACAGTGGTGCTACAAAGCACATTACCTCACATCGTGAATTGTTTACCTCTCTCGAGTCTGTCCCTCATGGGAATTCAGTCACTTGTGCCAACAACGCCTCTTATCCAGTTCAGGGAGTTGGAAAGATTGTGCTCACTGCTGCTAATGGCAGTTCCTTCACACTTGTTGATGCACTTTATGTACCTGGGATCAAGAAGAATCTATTGTCTGTATCCGCACTTGCTAGACTTGGACTTGTAGTCAAATTTGTGGATGACAGATGTACAGTTCATGATCTCAGTTTTGGTGATGAAATTGTTGCATCTGGGCTTTTGTGCCGTGGGCTGTATAAGCTCACTTTGTATGACAAGTGTGGACAAAATTTTGCAAATGCTGTTGCAGATTCAAGGGCTATTTCAGATGCAAAACTTTGGCATGCACGTTTTGGTCATCTGAATTTTGCCAGTTTGCTGCGTTTGCAGAAATCTGATATGGTTGCTTCTTTGCCGCCTCTTGAAGCACCTATCAAACATGTTTGTGAAGGCTGTATTCTGGGTAAAATGCAGCGTTCTAAGTTTCCAAAGGATGGTTCAGTTAGGGCCACATGCAGGTTGCAGCTTGTGCATAGTGATGTTTGTGGGCCCATGCAAACTCCGTCCTTGGGCAATTACCTGTACTTCGTGACTTTCATTGATGATTACTCCAGGCATGCATGGGTATTTCCGCTTAAAGCAAAGTCCGAAGTTTTTATGTGCTTCAAACAATTTTTGGCTATGGCTGAAAATGTCTCAAAATGTACTATGGGCACCCTCCGTTCCGATCGAGGGGGGGAGTATATGTCTCATGAATTTAATGCATTTCTGGCTAGTCGTGGGATAAAACACCAATGTACAGTGCCTTATACACCTCAGCAAAATGGTGTTGCTGAGAGGAAAAACAGGTCACTAACGGAAATGGCACGATGTATGGTCAAAAGTCAAGCTTTGCCGCATTCTTTTTGGCTTGAGGCCATCATGTGTGCCACTTATGTACTTAACAGGTGTCCTACGAAAGCTTTGCAGTCTATTACTCCATATGAAGCATGGCATGATAGAAAACCTTCTATTGAGCACATGCGTGTTTTTGGCTGTTTGGTATATGCTTTGGTGCCACAAGTGCAGCGCAGAAAATTGGATGATAAGGCTGTCAAATGTATTTTTGTTGGTTATAGTGCTGAAAGCAAAGGTTACAGGTTGTATCATCCGCAAACAAAACGTATTTTGGTTTCACGGGATGTAGTGTTTGTGGAAGATTCTGTTCAACCCTTGCTGTCATGTACTAGAGACAGTAATGTAAGCTCACAGGACATTTATGACACTTTGTTGCCTCTTTTCAGTGGTGGAAATACGAATGTAAGTTCCAATGAGGCAAATGTACAGCCTATGGGGGTTTCTGAAAATGTTTTAGAACAGCCTATTACTGATGCAGATGTACATGATGTACTTGATGAGGAAAGGGCTGAAAATGAGCAGGCTAGAGGTATGCCAAAATGGCTGGTGCACACTTTGCGTGACAGTAAATTGGATGCACCTTTATCTAGTCGTACTCGTTCAGGCTCTCGCCATGCATCTTATGCATCAGATTGTTATGCTTTGGCTGTGTCTAGTTTACATGATGTTGAGGAGCCTCTGTCTTTTGATGAAGCACAGAA
Organism: Adiantum capillus-veneris; assembly: GCF_014529385.1. Lineage (NCBI taxonomy): Eukaryota > Viridiplantae > Streptophyta > Polypodiopsida > Polypodiales > Pteridaceae > Adiantum > Adiantum capillus-veneris. The sequence continues at coordinate 78,750,138 of NC_140950.1, read as the reverse complement.
TTCAGAAAATTGGATTGCTGCCATGAAATCAGAATATGATGCACTTATAGAGAATGACACATGGAATTTATGTGATTTGCCTCCTGGAAAAAAGGCCATTGGTACGAAGTGGGTTTACAAGTTGAAACGCAAGCTGGATGGTGAGATCGATCGCCATAAGGCTCGACTTGTTGCAAAGGGTTATGCACAACAAAAAGGCATAGATTATGAAGAGACTTTTGCTCCCACTTGTCGTATGACTACTGTGCGTTTTCTATGTGCATTGGCAGCTCATTTTGGTTGGGATGTACATCAATCAGACATTGTTACTGCTTTCTTGAATGGTGACATATTTGAGGAAGTTTATGTGACGCAGCCTCGCGGTTTTGTCATAAAAGGACAAGAGGACAAAGTGTGCAAATGTAAGAAGGCTTTGTATGGGTTGAAGCAATCTCCTCGTGCTTGGTATGAGAAAGCTGACACTCATTTGGTTAAACGAGGCTTTCGTAACAGTCCAACAGAAAGCACATTGTATGTAAAGCGTGAGGATGATGTATTTCTCATTGTGGTTCTTTATGTTGATGATTTGCTGATCACTGGACCAAATGAGAGACATATTGTTGAATTTAAGGCTGATTTGAATGCTACTTTCAAGATGAAAGATTTGGGGCTGTTGCATCATTACTTGGGTATACAGTTTAAGCAGTGTGATGGTGGTATTGCCTTGTGTCAGAAAAGTTACATAGAGACATTGCTATGTAAGTTTGGACTTGAGGATTGCAAACCTATTGCCACTCCCATGGAAACAGGTTTGAAGTTGAGTCTACATGATGCTGGCGATCCTGCTGATGTCACTCTTTACCAAACTGCTGTTGGCTGCCTCATTTATGTATGCAACACGAGGCCAGATATTCAGTTTGCAGTCTCGCAGGTCAGCAGATTTATGCATAGCCCAGGGTCTAAGCATTGGCAGGCTGTCAAGAGGATTTTCCGCTACCTTAGTGGCACTTTACATCTTGGCTTGTTTTATCCCAAGGGGGGATCATTGCCGCCAGACTTACATGCTTTTTCGGACTCAGATTGGGCTGGTTGTTTTGACACGCGAGTGTCCACAAGTGGTTTTTGTTTCATGCTTGGCAGTTCATGTATATCATGGTTGAGCAAGAAGCAACCTACTGTGGCCACTTCGAGTTGTGAGGCTGAGTACAGGGCAGTCTTCACAGCTACGGTTGAGTGTGTATGGCTCAGACGCCTTATGGCTGACTTGGGTGTTGGACAGGACACTGCCAACACTATCTACACTGACAGTCAGAGCGCATTGGCAGTTGCGAGGAACCCAGTTTTTCATGCTCGCACAAAGCACATTGAGGTGCATTACCACTATGTCAGGGAGAGGCTCTCAGCAGGAGAGATCAGCTTGGCTTATGTGCCAACACAGGACAACCTTGCAGATCTTTTCACAAAGGCATTGTCTCGTGAGAAGCTTGAAGCTTTCCGCAAAGCTTTGGGCTTACTCCCCTTTGTGGACTGATCCTGTCCTCAGGGCATGGCACTTCCCTTTACTCATGTGCCAGCTCTCGTTCACCGCATCACTCCAGGGGGGATTTGTTACCATATACATGTGGTAGTGATGTGTGTGAACACACTAGGACCGCCGGGGCATTTTTTCCCTCTTTAGGAGGTTTTTTCCCCCGTGCATTGTATATACGCCCATCACTCTAGGGCTATCAATCTTTCCATTGCACACTAAGGAATACACTCTCTATTGTGTGCCTTGAGCTTCCTTCGTCTTCTCCAAGCTGTGTGTGTTTCTCTGCAACCCTAATTCCAACAAGATGTTGTGCTTGGCGATGCTTTGGTCGATATGTATGCCAAATGGGGTGTATCGAAGTTGTCGTACTTGGCAATGCTTTGGTCGACAAGTGCATGCCAAATGTGGTGCCCAACAAGGGCCAAGGGCCGCCCAAAAATTAACCCAAAGGGTTGCCCAAGGGGGTAGGACCACTGGCCGCCCAAAAAATGGCAAGGTCGCCCATTAAAGAAAATAAGGGCTTTAGTGTGGAGAGGAGAAAAACAAGAAATAAGGCATGGCGTGTAAAAACTAGTGGCGAGCAGCGCATGCAGGGAGAAGAAGGACTCGTTGCAAGTGATGCACACCTCATGAGAGTTTGATCATGAAGCGAAATGTGTTCAGCTCGGTAGGACGACCAGATTTTGGGGCCATTTCCGCCGCGTTCCGTGCACCTCGACGGTCGAGGTGCCACACATAGGGGTGGTTTTTTTTGCCTCCCTAGCAACGACGGCGCCGTCGTTGCTAAGGGAGGGATGAGGCTATTAATAGAGGCTTTTAGGACATGTAGTGGTGGTTATTGATTGTGGGGGAACGTGGTGAAGAGAGGTTGGAGCCGTGAAGCAGAAGGAGCTTGCACGAGAAGCGTGATCTCTCTCTCTCTCTCTCTCTCTCTTTGGCTTGCACAAGGAGCCTATCTCTCTCCGAGCTAGAGAAGGAGCAAGAAGGCGAGTCGGAGCCTTGCTAGAGAAGGAGGCCGGCAAAGCAAGGGGAACTCGACAAGGCGGAGCGTGTTCTCTCTCTCTCTCTCTCTCTCTCTCTCTCTCTCTCTTTGAGTAATAAATCTCTCTTTGAGTAATAAATCTTGAGTTTGACTTGTCACACCTCTCCTCTCCTCGTTTTGGTTGGAGAACGAGAGAGAGAGAGAGAGAGAGAGAGAGAGAGAGAGAGAGAGAGAGAGAGAGAGAGAGAGAGAGAGAGAGAGAGAGAGAGAGAGATGTACACACACACACACACACACACGAGAAGAATCTAATGTAGAAAAAAACCCAAGGGGTCTTAGAGATCAATCTGACAAGTCAAACTTAAGATTTGTTACTCAGAGAGAGAGAGAGAGAGAGAGAGAGAGAGAGAGAGAGAGAGAGAGAGAGAGAGAGAGAGAGAGAGAGAGAGAGATAAGGGGGGGGGAGGGGGGATGAGGGTTGCTCCAAGACCCCATAGAGCCAAAGAATGAGTGTATGTGTATGCGTGTGTGTTTGAGAGAGAGAGAGAGAGAGAGAGAGAGAGAGAGAGAGAGAGAGAGAGAGAGAGAGAGAGAGAGAGCATGCTCCTATATAGCCAACTAAAGTGAAAAATATATAAATATATAAGGTTGCTCCCATCTTCCATACATACATAGGCACGCACATACAAATACAAACACGTGTATATATATCTATACACACACACATATATATATACATACATACATACACACACACATACATACATACATACATACATATATAGATACACACACACACATATATGTGTGTGTGTGTGTGTGTGTGAGAGAGAGAGAGAGATGTGGAGAGATGTACACAAACACACACACGTATGAGGAGAAGTTCTAATGTTGTAGAAAAAAATCCAAGGGATCTTAGAGATCAATCTGACAAATCAAACTCAAGATTTGTTACTTGAAACCATAGAGAGAGAGGGGGGGGGGGGGGGGATGAGGGAGGGAGGGCTTCTCCGAGCTTCCATAGAGCCAAAAATGTGTGTATGTGTGTGTGTGTTTGAATATGAGAGAGAGAGAGAGAGAGAGAGAGAGAGAGAGAGAGAGAGAGAGCATGTTCCCATATAGCTATATAAAGCAATTTATATATAAATATATAAGGTTACTCCTATCTCCCATATATACACAGACACACATGCACACACGCACACATATTAATACACAAACGCGTGCGCGCACACACACACACACACACACACACACACACACAAAGAGACTAGTATTGTCATCAAAGGAGATAATATGACCTATGGGACCAAATCAAACATGTCAAACGCTTTATTCTAGGTTGACTAATGGCTCTTGATGCGTGGGGATTATGGAGATGAGGGTGACAATTGAGAATCCATGAAGTAGCTGGGAGGCTACAAATGTGAGGAAAGCACGTTTGAATGTGATAAAAGCCGAGCGCTCCAGCTGGGTAAGAAGCTAAGCCTACTATACTTGCAAGGGGTATAGTGTATGCGCAATAATGGAGAACACTTCCCAAATGTCCCAATACCATGTTTCATATCGAAGGGAGTGGGAGCTAAATTGGATCACTGCTTAGGTGCAAAGTGCAAATGATAAGATAGTCTCAAGAATTTAAAGGTGAGTTCAATAGCTTATTTCCTCTTGCAGATGACAAGGTAGGCTCAAGAATTTAAAGGTGAGTTCAGTAAATCATCTCTCAAATATTAACATGCTTTAGCAATTGATAGCTATACAGTAATTTGGATTGTTATAAATTATTACAGTTTCATTATTTAATTTGATGTTTGAAGTCTTCAGCCATCAACATAGTATGATTAAGGTTATCATGATTCAATGCCACTCTCTAATATCATCATTCATTATCAAAGCATGGTCATGATGATGAAGTGTGGGATATCACTTTTAAAGAATGATTTCTTGGTATGAAAATTTATGCTTCAAAGACATGGGTCTCCTACTTCATTGTAGTGTGTTGGGACAATAAGATGATGATGCCACTGCACCAATTTCCTTCTTACAAGCACATTTAGCTTTAAATTTTGTGAAATTTGATTAGGTTTGGTTCCACCCACCAAGTTCCAACACTATCTCTCATCACACAATAGAGAGAGAAAAAGAGTGTGTGGAGAGTCAATGAGAAGGTTGGATGGTTGAAACTCATTGATGTTTACTTTACCTCACACTCAATCTCATGTTCACCTAGCTACATATGTAGACCAAGCTCCATGTAATTTTTTACATGTGGTTAACCTCACGGTTTTTTGGATCCTCAAATAAAGAACCTTGAAAGGGTTTAGATGATATCATCATGAATCTTGGAAAGAGTGAGTGGGCTAGCATAGCAATAGGAAGAGTTGTGAGCATTTTGTTAGGCTATGTTGATATGACCAACTAAACTTTGTATGTAGTAATGGCTTGAGGCTGCATTGTGTGTAAGTTGAAGTTTCAGTTACAAAATAATAATGGAAACACTCTTTTATTTTATTAAATACAAAGTGATTAAGAGAGATAGAATGTCTCTTTTCTTTTTCAAACACTCTTTTATTTTTATTAATTCAAAGTGATTAAGAGAGAAAGAATGTCTCTTTTCTTTTTCAAACAATGACAGGTAGATAAATAAGGCAAGAGAGCCTATCCATGCCATTAACAAAGCCCCCTACAATGCACACACACATGGTGCATCAAATATGTCCAATACCTAACACACCACATAGGTGAACAAAGAGTTAGGTAAGTAGGCATCTGCAGGGCCAATTACTTCAAAATATTGTCAGAGAAAATTCTCAATGGCACTTTATATAGTTTCGCGTATTCCTTTGTAATGAACAATGTTGTATGTGAAGATCCCCTTTTACTTTGATTGAGAGAGAGAGAGAGAGAGAGAGAGAGAGAGAGAGAGAGAGAGAGAGAGATGAACTCATGCATCAGCTTTCTTGGCTAATTGAACAACAAAATCTTAGAAATTATGATTGGAATATTATGTGATATGCAAGTTTGCAAATCCTCATAAATCATACACCATGTACACCAAGGTTATACGTCGCATCTATAGATCCCAGAACAATTAAGCCATGCTACGAGCAAAAAAATGTATCACCTCTAATTCATTTTCCAACCAATGAACATCAAGGAATAACCAGGTCAATGGAACAATATAGCAACTTAAAGCAGACAACAATCACTTTATGTTTCAAAAAGGTTAAAAGGATAAACACATTGATGTGGGTGGATTTTCATTAAATTGTCTTCTGAGAGGGTTTTAGATGTCATCTCCTCCATTTTTCTATATGAGATGTCACTATTGATAGTTAGTTATTATAATTGCCTTATCGTAGCTTTGGAGGATGATCTTAGTTAATAATGAAGAATCCAAGAATATATTTGGCACTACCTTATCGATGCATAGAGAATGTTTGCACATGTTGCCACCTTGGGGGAAGATGAGGGAGGGGAGTGTCACAGACTTAAGCCTGGCTTCTAATTAGCCGCAACAACGTGTGGGTCACATACTAGTAGAATCGAAACACAATGAAAAATGCGACAGATGGAGTGGCATACGTGAGGTTAAATTCTTTGTTTTTTTTTTTGAAATGTGAGCAATGGATTGCCATAGGTGATAAGGTCGATCTTTTTTGGTTTTTCTTTTTGGTCGACGGTTACAATATGTAAAACTTATATATCACATGCGGCTCAATGATGATTTATAAAACCCTTTGCTTGTGAATTTTTCAACAATGAAAGGAGCTTTTTGAATCTATAATTTTTTTACGGATCGTTTTTCTAACACTCTTGTGTATGTAAAAATGTGAGAAAATATTAAAAAAAAAGCCTACTGTTGTACCCTCTGATATGGTTTTTTTTTTTGGCTATTGAACACCCCTCCCGCCGCTTCTTTTAATGCCTGCCAAAGCTTGTGCATGCAAATTAATAGAGGGTTGAATTTACAAGCATGGGAGGTTTAGTTAGCCTCACCAGTGACCATTTTTTGCATTGGGAACCTCAGTGAGATGAGACATACTCTCTCGACCAAGATGCTTAAAACAATTTTAAATTCTGATTGAAAGTTTTTTACTCCTCAAAAGGCGAGCTTCTTCCTCTCTCAACGTCATCTAATTCCTGACCTCGCCCAAAGGGCACACTATAAAAAAATCCAATCTCAATTTATTTTGCATTAAACTGTAAGAACTTTGCAACTGTGATTTTTGCGCATGGCCATGACTATATATCATCAGGAGGAGGAAACTCGAACATGGTGGGGGTAGGCATTCATCGTGAATAATGGGTTACCCCCCTTTTGTGTGTGCCCCCCCTCTTTCTTTTATGGCATCCACAGGCTATTGACCCGACCGTGTCAATTCTCTGCCGCCCACGTCCCATAGTTTTGCAATTTCACATTTTATACATCAACCAGCTCATTGATATATGGACCGTCCGACTACCCGTGAGCGTTATAAACGTACAATCTCCCATTATACGTATCTGGTAAAATTTTCGTGCACAGACAAGCGCCAGTGCGGACTCCGGAGGCACAATCCCACTCTCTGTGCCTCACTCACAAACACCGAGAGACAGGCCACTCTCTCTCAGACACGCCCTCATCCACAGAGAAGAGAGAATATGAAGGCGCTTATTCTAGTTGGGGGTTTCGGCACCAGACTCCGACCCCTCACACTCAGCTTACCCAAACCCCTTGTGGATTTCGCCAACAAGCCCATGATCCTCCACCAGGTAAATCAATTTCTCACCCCCTCTCTGTGTGGTGGTTGCATCTTCCAATTATGCTTTTTAATGGCGTTTTACACCTCTTACAGATCGAAGCTCTCAAGGCTATTGGCGTAGAGGAAGTGGTGCTGGCCATTAATTACCAGCCTGAGGTAGCCATCCCCTTTCTATTATGCCTGTTTATCAAAACATGAAATCAAATGCCATGATGTACCCAGTCACAGATCTAATCGTGATTGCGTAGATTTGGAATTGGTAGTATGAAGTAGATTCTTGCAAATCAGCATCTTCATAATGCATGGTGCTAAAAGTTGACAAAAAATGAGCTTGTTTGGCTGAAGAAAGTGATTGATCGGGCAATTAAAATACAGCTGCACTTGCTTCAAGTATATTGTACGATTTATTACACCTTCGTTTGGATTGACCATCGAGTATGCTTAACAATGGACATTTGCTTATTCGATTTTTCATGTTTTGCATTGCCAATCACTCTATGATTTTCCCCTGCTTGTGCGTAGTTTTGATCTTTGTTGCACATGCATGATAAGAAAAGTGGTACTTGCAGGTTATGCTGGGGTTTTTGAAGGGGTTTGAAGAAAAACTTGGTATCAAGATTGTGTGCTCGAGGGAGTACGAGCCTATGGGCACAGCAGGTCCGCTTGCATTGGCAAGAGACAAACTTCTCGATGGGTCTGGCAATCCATTTTTTGTGCTCAACAGTGATGTTATCAGTGAGTATCCACTTAAACAGATGGTGGAGTTTCACAAGTCACATGGAGGGGAAGCATCCATTATGGTGACAAAGGTGAATATACAAACCATTAACTCATTTCCTGATGTGCACATGCCATACTGTCTTATTGTAATATTTGTCCTTTGCACGGCTCTATAACAGGTGGATGAGCCATCAAAATATGGGGTGGTTGTTATGGATGAGGCGTCAGGAGAGGTGCAACGATTTGTGGAGAAGCCACAGATTTTTGTTGGGAATAAGATAAATGCTGGAATCTATCTATTGAATCCTGAAGTGCTTGATCGGATTGAGTTGAGGCCCACATCTATCGAAAAAGAAGTATTTCCAAAGATTGCACAGGAGAACAAGCTGTTTGCAATGGTTTTACCAGGGTTTTGGATGGATGTTGGACAACCAAAGGACTACATTACAGGGTTGCGGCTGTACTTGGACTCTTTAAGAAAAAACCATCCGGAGAAGCTCATAAAGGGTGCAAATGTGGTTGGAAATGTTCTCGTGGATGAGAGTGCGCTGATAGGGGAGGGGTGCCTCATTGGTCCTGATGTTTGCATTGGACAGAATTGTGTCATTGAGGCTGGGGTGCGATTGTCAAGATGTACCATCATGCGAGGCGTGAGGGTGAAGAAGCATGCATGTATTTCTGGCAGTATAGTTGGGTGGCATTCTACTGTGGGGCAATGGGCTCGAGTAGAGAACATGACCGTGCTGGGTGAAGATGTACACTTGTGTGACGAAGTTTACAGCAATGGCGGTGTGGTTTTACCTCACAAGGAAATCAAGTCTAGCATCTTGAAGCCAGAGATTGTGATGTGATCCACGTATTTTCCACCTTTGTTCTCAATTCTTTTGAGGCCATGTATTTTTGTGGTAAATAAATACCATTTATTTGTGCAGCTGTATCATTTTTTGGTCTACCTGGTTCTGTGGCCGGGCTAGCTTTGTAAACAGGCTAACTATTGGAACAAAATCTCCAATTTAAGATGTTTACCTGTTCTTCTTTTGCATCATGCGACTCTGCAATTGTTATGTGGGAGACATCTTTGTATATGTGCATGTGTTTGGATATATCTACAGGAATGACTTGATTACTTGAGGATTGAGTAGGGTTAGTAGGGTTATGCACTAGGGTTTGCAGCCTATGTATTTGCGACGAGTGCGATGCACTTGCATTCTAAGTAATTGTGAGCACCTGCACCCGCATTCTCCAAAGTATGCACGATCTTGGGACAGTCCTTAAGGAGCACCATGTAGAGGCAAAGGGTCTTGTTTTACGATTTTGGAGTAGCCTTGGAAGTGTCTGGACTTGGTAGAGGTGAGAGGACCCTCCCTGTTTTATATTCTTGGAATCTTAAGAGGTGTATGGGTGGAGGTCAATGTCAATATGGCCGAGTGGTCGTTCATATATGTTCACTATCAGAGTGCCATGGATAGGCCATGATGCTAGCCCAGCTTGAGGTCAACCGGAGGCAATGGGGCCGCACAGTCGTAATGGTGCTAGCCTACTTGCTGGGTGTTGGCAAAGGTAGGACGAGCTGTTACTGGATGGTGAGGGCAAGGAGCATGTCTGTGCCATCTTATTTGCAGAGATAACACAACAAATTTACTTGAAAAGATGAACGACTTTCAGCATTGCATAAAGCTATTTCAGCTCCCTACAGACATCCCTCCCCCCTTCTCCTTTTCTGCTTGTTATCTCTGTGCCTGCGATGATTTGTTTTTCTTCTGTTTTGTTTTTCTGCACAGGCTTTTTCTTGGCAGTCTCTGTTTGCTGATTGATTGATGTCTGATTGCTTGCGGACTTGTTTTGTCTTGTGTGTGCCGCTTCTGGTGTATTCGGCATGTGTTGGGGGGTGTGTTGATGCGTGTTTACATGTGGGTTGTGCACTTGTATGTTTTGCCGGTTTCTTGCATGTTGTTTCTGTTGATTTCTTGGTTGGTGGGCAACTGGTGGTTGTTCGTGTGAGGGTGTGGATGGTGGTGAGGGTATGGTGGATGTGCGGTGGTGATGCCTCTTCTGCTAGTGTGCGCCTTTTGGCCTTGGAGATTTGAAGCCTGATATTGAAGATTCTTTGGTGGAGTTTTCAGCTTCTTTGTGGGTGGCTTGTTTCTGCTGCAGTCATCCTTCCCTCCTTTTTCCCTAGCCTTTGATGTTTCACCCTTTTTTGTATCTTTGTATCACTAGTGGTTTTCCTTCTTTGGTTTGTGGTAATTGTTATATCTTAGGGGTTTTCCTCCCGACCAGTTCGAGTTATCCTGTGATGCATACGGGCCTTGTAATTTGTGTCACCCATCTCTTGTAACTTTATATCACTAGCGGTTTTCCTTCTTCGGATTGTGGTAATTGTTATATCTCAGGGGTTTTCACTGACCTGTTCCAGTTAATCTGAGATGCATATGGGCCTTGTAATTTGTTTAGGTAATGCAAAAGGATTCAAAAGGGTCCAAGGCCTCCTTTGAAAAAAAGAGGAGAGATTTTAACGTCGTAGAAGAATTCCAAGAGACCTCAAAGATCTATAGGAGTCGTCTTGAATTCGAGGCTTGATACTACAAAGGGAACTGGGATAACTAATTTACCACACTTGAGAGAGAGAGAGAGAGAGAGAGAGAGAGAGAGAGAGAGAGAAATGAAATGATATATTAACGTCTACAAAAGGCTAAAATGACCTATGAGACCAAACTGATTACATTGGTGAGTCTAGTATCAAGTTTGGGTACAAACAAAGAAAACTAAAAACTAAAAACTGAGATAGGAGTGCTACCGACTCCTATGGGTGGCTGGTAAGCAGAGCAATGGTATAATGCCATAAAGGTACAAAGTGGGCAAAAGTGTCACCATGATAAAATATAGCAATAGCATGAAGCCTATCTTGATCGACACTTTGGGTGTTGTGCTAGAATCCTGTGGATCCTCTGCCGCAATCTCTGTGGGTGCTGCGTGGCTCCCCTCCTCATTCGTGGTCGTCTCGATCTCCCCAACTCTATGGCTCGATCAATGAGAGTACCACTGGTGTGTGTATGGGTGGGAACCGAGCTCTGTGGTGGTGGTGGCCCCTTTGCCTCTATGGTACTCGGACTGAAGAAATCTGAGATGCGTCTCAGGGATTCTCTGTCTATGCCCTCTCAATAGAGAGTCTCTATGTCTCTGTATCTCAAGTAGAAATAATTCGAGACATCTCTGATCCTGATATCTCATGACTCTATCTAACGAGTCAAAACCATCTCTGAATAAACAGTGAAAGCGTCCCTGAATCTCATAGTAGACTGTGCAGTGACATATGAAGTGAAACTCTGTCTCTGGCTGTGCATGGTATAACTGACATATCCTCCTGTCTGCTGATATGAGAGAGAGAGAGAGAGAGAGAGAGAGAGTTGGTTGACTGAGAACTTGCATGCCACTAGCTGTGCATCGGCCTGCACACCCTCCCACTTGCACGGTCTATTCAGCCTGCTGCCCTGCATCATTTACAGCCCACAGCCCGTATCCTCTACAGCCCACAGTTTGCACTACGTAGCCCCTCACCTCTTACCCTGCTGCGTGTTGCCTCCATAGCCTCAGCTCTGTAGCTTCTCCTGTTGTAGGTCAGTTATTCCCTGAAGTTGTGTGCTCAGCCCACCCCAGTGTGACTGCCACTTGCTTGCACCGTGCTGGTCTGCAGCATTCTCCCATCTCTCTCTCTCTCTCACACACACACACACACACTTTTTGTTGTAAATCAATTTGATTTAGCTATCTGTGGGAAACCTCAAAGAGAGGAAAACCCACCAAAAAGATGTACAAGGAAAGGAACACAACAGTGTTCGGCGGTATAGAATAGCTAAAAACATTCATAAGAAAGCTGATGTATCTCTGCTGTGATATCACCAACTTCCAAGGCAAACCTCAAAGACTGCCGAAGGGAAATCTTGAAGAAAGGCAGTGGATCCATATGAATGCGATGGAACATATAGCCATTACGCTCCCGCCACAGGCTCCAGTATGCCCAAAACTTGACCCACGTGAAGAAGGCTGCAAAGCACTGCAACGTCGGCGAGAAGATACCGAAAATCCAAAACCGCTTATGGAAGACCGTCGTGGGAAAACGTATCCGCATACACGCAGAAAACCGACGAAGGAATTCTCGAGTGACACGGAAATCCCACAAGAGGTGACAGACATCCTCATCGGCAGATAAGCAACGGACACATGATGAAGAGCGGATACGGCGCATCCGAAGAAAGGTACCCACTGGGAGCACACCAAGTAAACACCGCCAAAGGAACAAACGCTCTTTCAACGGCAAACGACTTTCCCATAGTGCAGATATAATCCTGCGCCACCAAATATCGGATTTATGCATGTGCCAAATAGCGTTGCAATGATCAGCAATCCATGGACGAGGCAACAAAAGAGCATATGCCCGGCCAGCAGAAATATCTCGAAATGGCATTTCCCCAAGCTTCCAGTCAGACATGCGATCACCATCTGCCAAAGGTGAAACCGGCAAGAAACCTGACAACATTTGCTGTAATTCTCTCCAAATCTGGCGATAGTGCATGCCCAATCCAAAGTGGCGAGCGGCAAATGGAAACTCAAAAGTGAAACCATCTGCATCCACCACATCCTCAACCACACACACACACACACATACACACACACACACACCCCGATTTCGCATCGACTCTCGGCCTCTGGGACGTTAAGTAATGGAAGGATGTCCTCTCAATGCTTTGCTTCATGCGATCGCTACTCACCCCCTACTTGTATGTTTGGATTCCTTGACCTCCACTGGTAGATTGCATGGCTTGACATTACCATTTGAGCAGCACTTTATCGGCCAGGCCTATGCGGATAACTCTTTATATGTGCCTCTCAATCACTATGATGATGTGGAGCAAATTATGCAAACTCTTCACTTGTTTGGACTGGCAGCACGCCTCAAAGTTAATTTTTGTAAATCCAAGTTATTACCTCTGAATGAGTATGATTGGCATAAGCTGTTCTGGCCAGGAGACTATTACTGCACACATCATAGTTTGTCATTTGGGTTATCCGCTGGCTTGGGATCTACCAGTTGCGTAGAAACTTGATTGGGTACTCCAACGTGTGCATTCCAAGGTAAATTATTAGAAACTGTCGACTTGGCCACTCTACGTGCGTCTCAGGATTGTCCAGTGTATTCTCATGGCTTATGCGCAATTTTACTTACCTCTGTTATCTTGGTCTCAATTGCGCTTTTCGTCCCTTATGTCTAGTATTTTGGAACATTCTTGACGCACCTTGCCTCACAAAAAGGGTCTTCGGATTTTATCTATGGACAAGTTGTGTTCTCCCAAGCGCCTTGGAGGGCTGAATATTTTGGATTTGCGAGGTCATGTTCTAGCTTGAAAAGCTATGCTATTGCCAGTCTTGGTGGAGTAGCAACGACCTTGGACACTCATAGTATCACATTTGTGTGCTGGACACTCATATAGTGTCACATTTGTGTGCGCATATTGTCACGCCATCCTTTGGTAATTGGCAACCGGCATATTGGGACATCATTTTTGTGAAGCTTGAAGAACACATTCCTGGATGTCCCTTTACTTCTTCTCTCATTGTTGATTGGAAGGTTGTCACCTTGCATTTGGCATGGCATGGTCGTGTCAAAGGTGGCAGCGGAAGATGCAATGAAGACAATAGCTGGCTCGTGATCCGGTAGAACACTTGCAATGCCAAACGCATGAACAAGGCACTGTGGAGAAGAGAGATCACCGAGGTAGAAAGAGATAGGACATCTGAGAGAGAGAGAGAGAGATATGATATATTAACGTCTTCACAAGGCCAAAATGACCTATGAGACCAGCTGATACAAAGTGGTGAAACTAGTACAATGTCTGAATACAAAAGTACAAAGGTACTGAATGCAAAAAATAAAAATGAGAAGTGAGTAGTGACAGTGAAAATGAAGTGTAGAGTAAGTTCTCAATGACACTCCGGATGTCGTGCTAGGATGTCTCTGATCCTCTGCTGAAGGCTCCGTCAATGGAGTGTGCTCCTGTGTCTCGGTCGTGGTCGCCTCGATCTCCCAAGCTCAATTGCCCTGTCAATGAGGGTGTCTTTGGTATGCACGCGGGCACAACTCTGCGCTGGTGGCTGCTCTCCTGGCTTTCCCGATCCAAAGAAATCTGTGATCGGTCTCTGTGACTGTCGTGTTCCATGTTTCCTCAACAGACTATCCCTAGGCCGCTGTAGCTCAAGTAGATATAAGCCAAGGCATCTCTGATCCTCATACTTCATGACTCTATCTAGGGGTCCAAAGCCCTCCCTGAATAAGCAATGGAAGCGCCCTCTTATCTCATAATACACAGTGCCGTGGCATATGTAATGTAACTCTGTCTCTGGCTTTGTACCGCATAATTTACATATCCTGCTCTCTGGTGGTATCCCTCTGAATTTGCCCGTCTCAATCTCCAAATGGTGCGAGGATGTGCGGATCTGACCTATAGCGCATCGCAAACTATGAGACAGATGAGTGTCCATGTAGCTCGGACGAATCACAAACCCATCTCCCGAGAGTTGGAGAAGATGCTCCTTGTAGAAAGCCATCTTCGTGCCCAACTCCTGCACTGGCTCTACCCATGTCCTCCTGGTGTCTAATTGTATAAGATCCTGACGAATAAGTCTAGTGATCTCCGTCCGTGTGACTGGTAGTGAAGGTGCATCCAGGGAATACTGAAAAGGAGGCAGTCTATCTAGGCTGAAACCATGCCTCTGAAACCAAGAGGTCATCTGCGCATACCAACATGATGTGTCTCCCTGCGTCGCTAACTGTCTAGAAGACTCCAGAGCCAATCTAGCGTATCTGCCTCCACGTGTATCCCATAGGCTGTGCAAAAAGGACACTGACCTGGTAATAGCCTCAATCTCTATAGGAGGGGCTGCTAGCTCCGCTCGAATAATCGCATGTGGTACAGAGGACTTGGCTCTAATCATCCGAGAGATCATAGATACCAAGGGCCTCTCCATGTTCCTCCACCTGTCATGATCCACAGATGGTCCCCACACCTGTACCCCATAAAGCATAGCTCAAGTAACCAAAGTATCAAAAAGCCATAGCTTTGTTCGTGGTTCTTGAAACTGAACCTGCAAACAAATCCTCTCTAGCCCTCCCAGTGCTGCATATGCTCTAGACAGTCTAGTCTCTGCTGCTCTCCTCAGAGCAAACCTCGGTCCCGAGAATACCACCCCAAGATATGTATATGCATCTGTGTATTCCACAGTGTCCTGACCATATACGAGTGTAGGTGCCGATCTCCTGACCCACTGCGGAGTAGTGTTAAACACCATAACCTTGGTTTTACCAAGGTTCACAGACAATCTACTATCCTCCGCAAAGCTGTGTAATGCATCCAACTGTCTCTGCATGCACTCTGTGACTCTGATATCAACACAATATCATCAGCATATAGTAACAAAGGGATCCATGTCCCTGCTAGCTGAGCACCTCTATCGCCTTCTCTGTCAATGTAGTCAGAAACCTCATCTACATACATACCAAATAGTGTAGGGGACAGAGGACACGCCTGCTTCACACCAATAGTGGAATGCACAATGTCAAAAATCCCCTCAGGAGTGCGTACGTGGCCAATCACTGAGCCGTATAAAGCCATGATCCCCCAAATGATCTCTGTGGGCACTCTCAACTCCTGTAACCTGCGCATCAATTTGGCTCTCGGTACTGTGTCGAATGCTTTGCGGAAATCCACAAAGCAACAATACATCCGTCTCCCATGTGCCCTACCCTCCTCAATAATGGCTCTGAGTGTAAGAATATGGTCCAAGGTGGAGAAACCCCTCCTGAATCCAGCCTGTCCTGCTGCTCGTATGCCCTCATTTTCTGCCCATTTACTCAATTGCTGCTCCAGGATGGACGCATACAACCGTGCTAATGTGTGCCCTACCATAATAGTACGGTAATTCCCTGGTACCTTGGGATCCCCTGCTTTAAAGAGAGGTACAATAGTAGATAAACTCCAAGACCTGGGCAGTCCCTCACACATGACTCGGTTAAACAACCGCGCAAGAACCTCTGACAATAAATTTCTAGCATGTATCAAGTGCTCTGCCACCAAACCATCATGATCATATGCTCTCCTAGTCTTCATCCTGTCAATGGCCTTCTTCACCATCTCAGTGGTAAAGAAGGTACTGGTGTCTGGGCATGGCTCTGGGGGGCCTGGTAGAGGCGGTTGCCCCGGTATTGTATATAATGATGCTGCATACTGACCCCAAATTTCGGGAGAAGTAATCACTGGAGGGGGGGAGTGCTCATGGAAGAAACGCCAGGCCTCCCCTGAATCTCGACTCAAAAAGAGCTGATACAAATCACGTTCCAACTGGGCTAAAAAGGCCCGCTTCTTCCGTCGTACTAGACGCCGAAGAGCAATCCAAGACTGTTTATATGTGATCACCCCAAGTACAAGCTCGCGCTGAATCTGAGCTCTCATCTCTCTGCACTCATCATCATACCAACTATTTTGAGGTATGCTCCCAGAACGTCTTCTCTGATCTGGTCGAGTATGTGGGTATGCCTCTGTTGCTGCCCCATGCAAGATCTCAGTCAATAGAGTAGTAATCTCCTCCACAGTATAAACTGGCTCGGCTGCCCACATCCGTCTGTAAATCTCCTCTACATACACCGAGTCGGTCTCTGGTGTAAAAGCATATCGTGTGTGTGCAATCCTTTGTGGTGTCTGAGAAGCACTGTACTGGAAGGAGACTGAAAAAGTCAAAAGAGCATGGTCCACTGCTATTCCAACAGGTCTAGATCCCACACTAAGATCCTGAATACTAGAAATGAAGCTCGGTGAAGTCATGACATAATCCACTGTACTAGCCCCATGTCTGCGCGGAAAGCATGTAAATCCCCCAGAAGAAGGAAAAATCTCTATTCCATTAAGTATGGCCAAACCATGCATAGCCGTCATCTCCATGAGATATCTCCCATACTCTGTATGCTCCCTATCTGTTGAGTGTCTGTCAAGCCCCATCTCCGAAATATCCACTTCTCTAAGTATCTCCTCTGAGGTATCATAGAATACCGTTTGGGAGTTGGCCGTCCTGGCATTAAAGTCTCCCAGGAGAATGATATCTCCATCTCTAGAAAACTCCCATATGTCATCATCAAGTATAGAGAAAGGAGATTGTCCTCTGGGTGAGGCATAGACTGAAGTACTAGGGGGAAAGTAACATATAGCAATATATAAGAATCTGCCCGTCTCAGCTCTTAGTCTCACCCACATGTATCTCGCCTGGTCATCTCTCCGAACTATCTGTAATAGCGGCTGCAATTCCTCCTTGAATAAGACAGCTACACCTTCTGAACCCCGGCTCCCGTGCTGGGATCTAGCATCTGGTCTACAAGCTATTTCCCATAAATAACCAGTCACACGTGGCATCAACTGTCTAGACATCAAATGCGTTTCTGAGTAAAAAACAATGTCTCTATCTCTGAAGCTATCCTCAAAAGCACTCACATCCAACCTATAAGATCCATTACAATTCCATGCCGCCATCCGGAGTGTGGTCCCATAGGTCTCGCACCGTCATGCTGTGCGCTTTTCCAAAACCACTACTTTCCCTCCTCTATAAAATGCAATTTTTCCTTTCTCCCTTGCTGCCTTAATCTCTGGCATCAACTCTTGCATATGTGTTATTTGTGCCAAAGTAAGGTCATCCCCCATAAATATCCCTGTGTTGTTAAGTGCTAGTCTCTTCTTTAGGAATTCCTTCCTTGATTCCATAGTTGGGAATCGCAAAATAAGTGCTTTCTCTTTGACATTTCCCTTTCCATCAATTCCCTTCTTTCCTACTCTTTAAGCACCTGTATGCGTAGGTTCCGGGATGCCCATGCGTTGCAAGAGTTCCTTCACTTCATCCTCTACATTTCCAGTGTCTTTGATACCTGTAATACGCACATGCAGGGCTCTATTCTTCCTCTTCTGTTCCTCTTCAATGGTCATATTGATGATGGTAGAAGTCTGTACGGCTTTTGGCATCTGGGCCTTCCCTTTCTTTGCACCCGCAATCCATTTTTCTGCTTCGTCAACCTTCTCTTGTGTTTTAAAAAGGCGCTCCACCCATGAAGAGGCCACTTTCGAATTTTGCTCTTCCCCTTTGCACAAAGTTTCCACTTGCTCCTTAATTTCCTCAAGCTCCTTCAACATCGAAGGCTGATTTTCCCTCTCCATTTTGGGCATAATCTTGCAAGCTGCAAGCTCCCCTTTAAGCTCTTCAATCACTGCATCCTTTTCCTTTATGCACTTTTCCACATTTGTTTTCCAGGCATCAAAGCTTGCAATTGCCTCATCTAATTTTTTCTGCATAATACATTCCATAACATTCACTTTTGCCCGCACTAAATTCTGCATCTCCCCTTTCAAGGATGCGTACATCTCATCATGTTTACCAAGCATCGCTTCATCCAATTCTTTCCTCATATCTGCATACATAGAATTCTTATAGTTATCCGCATTTGCATACATCTCTTTCCTAATATCATCTCTCATAAAGCTGAGCTCTAATTTAATCATTACTTGAATTCTTTCCATTAATACATCATCCTTGACTTTGATGGTTTTCCTGCCCGTAAAGAACCTGGCGAGAGTATACTTTCTCTGTTCCTCCGCTTGAAAGTCGCTTGCATTTTTTGTGGAGTGACGAAGCTACTTGTATCATCCAACTCATCTGGTTGGTCCATCCTCATAGAGAAAACTCCCTTGCTGTGTATCTGCTGCTCAACACGTGGTCGTCACTTGCTCTCTGCTCCTTGTGCGTGTTACTCAGGCCAACACACAGTCGACACTGCTCAATCCAGCATGCGGCCTGCTGAACCTCAAAGCTTGCACACGCTTTGCCTGCAGTAGACTGTTTGCACGCGACCTAAGGTACTGTGTGCTTGAGGCATAGAGAAATAGGGTCGTACAAAAGGGGCACCAATATATGTGCAGGACTCTACACAGAGAGAGAGAGAGAGAGAGAGAGAGAGAGAGAGAGAGAGAGAGAGAGAGAGAGAGAGGTCTGGGAAAGGCTCTCGATTCTGATAACAAGCTGCTCATACAAGTGACCAAGGGTGGTCCGGCATAGATCTGACATGCCAGTTGGTTAGTCAGGAGGTATACACAACTGCGACTGCTACTGACACTGCCAACTGCCCTTGCACATGATACCACTGATACGGCCTCAACATGGGTTTAAAACCTCAATTAGATCCACATCCTGGAGAGAGAGAGAGAGAGAGAGAGAGAGAGAGAGAGAGAGAGAGAGAGAGACGCCTCAAGGGTGCTGGTATGGTTGCCCTCTAGTGAGGGTGGAAATCTTCTCTCTCCTAGGCCGGCACCATCGGGAAGGTACTCTGCCTATGGCTGCAATGCCCACTGAATGGGATGCCTTGAGGGGAAGACATGAAGGGGGAGATTTGTTGCCCACTGCTCCTACGAAAAGAGCTTGCAAGTGCCGCTCGGAACTGCTGCCAAACCACTGTAGATCTGCCAACCAAAAACGCTTGAGGGCTGGCTCTGAAAATGCTAGGGAAAGGGGCGGCAAAATTGCTGGCCTACCCTCCCCTCTGGCTGCAAAACGGTGGCCGAAAGGGCTGCCCAAAAGGGCGCCTTGCCTGGGCTGAGTTCACTCTGAAGAGGACCCCCTTGGGCCCCTACATAGGCCCAGATCCAAGCTACCCGACCGAGCTGCCCAGCTGATGTCACAAAGTGGTGACGTAGCTGGCTCCTGGACACACACACCCTGTTGACTCAGTCCTGGAAAACGCACCGGAAATCACGCTGACAGACTGACACGTGGCAATTGTACGGATGTCGCAATTTTCGCTGATTGCTGATGTGGTTGGTTCTTTGCAAAACGCGCTGGGCTGCTGACGTGGCAGAATGTACGGAATTCTGTAATTTGTGCTGGCTGCTTTTGGCTGGCAGATTTTGGAGCAAAGCTTTTGAGTTAAACTTTTGGGGCAACCCTTGTAACAATAAATAGGTCTTTTGGGCCTCATTACTCAGAGCATCTGGACGCAGAGTATGAGTGTCAGTTTCCAGGGACTTCCTTGTACTTTGCACACAGATTAATATAAAAAGAAATACCAAAAGGGGGGCCAATCTTTGGGGCCAATACCTCTTGGCATGGAACTATGCCGGGCCGTGTCGTCTTTTGTGAACAGTTTTGAAGTGAATTTCTGCTGTGTCGCGGTAGAATCTCGACTTGGGATGTCCAAGTTTGTTACAGCTGACGACTCAGATAAAACGTGGATAAACCCTAAATAAATGAGGAAAGAGGGCATGTAGGTGAAGTGGCACCACAGAAGGTAGGGGGAAAACTACTCAAGGCCTGTAGGAGCCTAATGGCCATGGAACCCAGCCAAAACCCACGGCTAAACATGGCTTAGACATATCCCGACATGCGAAACCTGCCTCACTGGCCGGGCACAGCCACAAAACAGCCCTCGCTCTCTAACACCTGTCCTTAGGAGAAACTGGGATTGATTGGACGAATCAAGAGAGATGATTGAACAAAAGAAAAGCAGAAATGGATCGCAAGCACAAAGAAAGAAGAGCTGAAGTAGAGCGTGAGCACAACGAAAGGAAAGCCGCATTGGTACTACTATTTTCTAATGTGCAGGCTCAGCTTAAAGAGATTCGGAAGAAGGAGACTCTCTCAGTCTTGTCTTCTCCAAAGTACGACACACAGGATAAACATGATGATTTGCATGATCAAGATGTGATTATTCACGAGCATGATGATTTGCAGGAAGAAACTGTGATTGTTCACAAGGATGATGGTTTAGTTGATACTTTGTCTAGTGAAGCTATCCTCATTGCAAACTCAATCGATCACGAAGAACCGATCTTGGCTCTCGAGTCGAGGTCCAAAGAACCCCCACAGAAAGTATTATGTGTTCGAGTGATTAGTCAGCACGCATTGTTCGAGTGTTTCATTCGTGATGCTTTCCTGTATTTTAGTCATTGTCCTTATGTGATCCCTTTTCACAGGCATGCCATATTGTACGATGAGCACGATTCACTCATGAATGAGCACGGATGTATGCGGATTACTCATGAAAAGATGAGATGTTTGCACCCAAGGAATTCACATTCCATGTCTCTTCCTCGGCATGACACATTATCAGAAAGAGCACAAGAATGATTGAGCATCAAGCATCGGCATTTCCATTGTGTTTTTGTCACAGTTGATTGATTTAGATCAGAAAGTCGAGATTCGACCCCATTGTTTGCGTGTTTTTGATGAACGGTTTGGCACTCTGTCACTTTGTTCATCTGCATTGCATGCACAATTTTTTCGAAGGAATAGTATTTTTCCAGTCTCTTTACATGGAATGGGTATGTTCATGTTTTTGTGTTGGAAGTGGTTTCAGGAATTTTCCTCCTTGGGAGATTCTTGAAGAAGATGGACCTATGTCCATAAACAAAGTTGAAGCATTGAAGGAGACTCAGAAGGAGACTCAGAAGACTTTGTGTCTCTTTCGGCGCGGCCCAAGGAAGAAAACGTTGTAGACTTTTATGAAGTTCAAGTATCGCATGACCCATGCATCAGAGTGGGCCGGCGAAGAGTCCTTTCCAGGATTCCAGACGTTGTTGGCGATCTCCCTTGACGCCATATAGTTCGGTACCAATACCTCACTTTGAAAAGGAGGGGATGTCACGTGCACATCTAACCCTATGTGTACGTGGACAAGCTACTTCAGGACATGGATTCAGTTCAATTAGAATAGGAAGTGATCTGACACTTTTGTGAGTCTGTTCGCAGACGGTGCATGTCCAGGCACTTAGATTAGATGCATATCCTCTGGTTGCACACAGCATGACCATCAGATTTCCATCAGAATCTATCAAGAGCATTTTTACAGTGCATAGACCTATTTTCCCTCTTTTTGACATTTTTCACTTATTATTTTTAAGTGACTTTTGTTGGGAACTAGGTAGGGCAAATTTACTAAGCATGTATATAAGTACACCTAGTGCTAGCACGTTCTGGCAGAAGAGGCAGCAGGAACTCCGGTTCAACAGGCAACTTCTCAGCAGGAACCCCCCCCCCCACCAAGCAGCAGATCTAGCGTTTTTCCCTTGAAGACCCGCCTTGGTGTTTGCATTGCAGATCAGCCCTTGCGTTAGCAATTTTCCACAGAAAGACAAATCAGCCCTAGCGTTTTGGAGCAGCATAACAGCCAGCGTTTTGCAGTTCTGTTGCGACAAGACCTCAAGAAGGACCAGCGTTTTTAGTTTTCAACAGACACACCACAGTAGCACCCCGAACCTCGTAGCAGATTCTCGCCGCACGGTCAGATCCAGCATGGTTTGCAGATTCAGCCCGGAAAATGCAGATTTCAGCATCTGCGTTTTCAGAGCGTCGTCGTCGCATCGTCGCCATCGACATCGTCATCGACGTAGAGTGAGAATTCAGCAGATAAAGATTTGCAGATTTCAGCCCGTCTCATCGTCGTCCTCATTGTCGTTGACATCGTCGGCAAGTCCAAAGCATTGTAGAGATTTGTGCAAATCAATAATAGACCGCTCTCGCCATAGAGAGTTTTGGCCTTCAGAGGAGAGTTTGACAACATTCTGGTCGTATTCTTCTCTCTCTATCTCTCAGTCTTAGTACCTTCATTCACAATGTTCATCACTTTGTTTGTGTCCGTTGCACTCTCTCACTACAGGAACGGAAGGTTCTCCCTTCCGTAAGTAAAAGGAACCCTTGAGCACAGTTCGGAGCACTCATCTTGAGCAAAGTTCAACATTCTTGCGTTGCACCTTACAGCTTCCTTAAAATCTTCACCAAAACTGTCCTATCCACTTGTGCTAAAGTGATTATATCCACAAGAGAACTGTGCAATCATTATCCAATACACAACATGATGCCAATACTCAAAGGGGAGAGTAAAGCGACCGGCTCGGGGAACAAGTCCGTGAAGAATGCTGTGGCTGATCTGTAACATGCCAGAAGGCTAGGCAAAAAACTGCAAGTCAAGAACCCGCTATACTAGCTAGCTGTGGCCAGATCTGCACCCGAAGAGCTGCCCCCAAGGTTGGAGCTCTCCAAAAGGATCTATGGAAGAAGCATCCAAATGTTGTTGACTGTGGGAGTAGGAACTAGATGTCCCCACTAACTGTCACACTATGTGCAAACATGTCATCCAAAGGATTTTGACAAATCTGCAGTCGGTTATCAAGACAACCGCCCATAGAAGGTTGCAAACTTGTCCCATAATTGGTGCTGACAAGCTCACAAGAGATCGTAAACTGGGTACCGACAAGCTCACAAAAGGGAAAAAGAATGACCAAATCGGTAGGGCCACACTACCATCGGGGAAGAGGAGAACATGGAGATAGGAGAAGTCCACACTCCAACAAAACCTCCTTGAAATGTTGTGATTGTTGGCCAAGGGTCTGTCACCACATGCTCCACCTCTAAACCTCATCAAGGAAAGTCCGATGGTCAAACAAGAAGTGGTTCTGGAGATAGAAGTATCCCCCTCAGCCTGTCAAAGCCAACTTCAACACATGCATTGAAACATGCACCTTAACTGCTGCATACTGGATAAACAAGAGTCAACTAAGCCGAAATTGGAACTGCCATCCTTAGATGGACAAGGGAAAAAATCAAAGAGCATCCTTTGCTTCAAGAAGGAAGAGATCCCCCTCTTGTCATCTATACTCCACAATCTGGTACAAGAGTACAACCAAATTATCAACCTGCTACCCATTGGAGAGGTAGCTCAGTTGACAATTCCAAGTAAGACGTGCATTTGCAAAAGGCACAACAAATCTACCAATCCATCTCCTCAAAGAAAACACAGCCATAGAAACTTGCTCCAGAAGTGTTGAAGAAGATCCTACTTCTGTCCAAACACTTATCTTTGAAGAAGAAGCTCGAAATGAATAGCTCTCCCTCTGGATCCAACAGCTGCATGCTTGCTCCCCTTGCAAGAAGGCACGACAATATGACTCCATCTGGGAAAACCAAAGCAATCCAACACTGCTACGCATCCAGAAGCCTCCATTGGGTTCCCCTTGGTGAAGAGAGGTCGGGGTAATCAAGGGTAAAGATGGGGAAGTCGTAGACGAGGATCCACGGCCTCCACATACCCAAATCGGCCCCAAACTTGGAGAAAACCAGAAAAAAACAACAAGCTTCTTCTCTTTCAATCATGTCCAACGGATCAGCCAAATCTGAGCATCCAAGGTGGTCACATCACCGTAGGGCTTTGATATGCCAAAGGTGACAACGGTAGATGCAATGAAGACGAGCACTGGCTCATGATCTGGTGGTCACCTCGACTTCGACCCTCGGGCTTATTTATTCTTACAAGAGATGCCCCAAAAGCTTCTAACTCAAAAGCAAATAATCCCAAAAGCAATTGGTCAAAAATTTGCCAGCAAAAGCAGCGAGCACAATATGTGATAAATCCGTACAGTCTACCACGTCATCATGCTGTCAGTGTGAATTGCAGAACGCCGTACAGGTTGCCGCGTCAGCATGCTGTCAGTGCGAATTTCGGAAGGCCGTACAGGTTGCTACGTCAGCCTCTGTCCGTACTCTCTACCCGGGTGGTCATGCCACGTCATCTGTTTGTGACAAGGGACCCCCCTGGGCCCCTATATAGGCCCAGATCCAAGCTGCCTAGCCTAGCCGCCCAGCTCACGACTCAGATAAAATAGGGATAAACCCTAAATAAATGAGGAAAGAGGGCCTGTAGGTGAAGTGGCAACCACAGAAGGTAGGGGAAAAATACTTAGGTTTGTAGGAGCCTAATGGCCATGGAACCAAGCCAAAACCCAAGGCTAAACATGGCTAGACATATCCAGACATGAGAAACCTAGCTCTCACTAGCTGAGCACAACCACAAAACAACCCTCACTCCCTAACTCTTGTCCCTGGGAGAAATTGGGACCGACTGGACGAATCCAGAGAGATGCCTGAACTTTAACAGGTTGACAATTCTTTCTAGGCAACTCCCTTCGATTGGAGAGTTTGCATTGGAGCAGAGAATTCTCTTCAACTTTGGTCTAGCGGTCTCCTCGCCAGGCGTATTTCTTTCTCAAAAAGGAATATGCCAGGTACATCAGGCGGTGGGTGACACGGGTCATGTTCTTTCGTTCTTTGATGTGGCGTCTCGTTTTTGGTTGGGACTCCACTATTCTCCTCTTTCACGGGAGATTAAAAGGAGGCTTGCTGGTGTCTCACCCATTCCTCCTCTGAATGTGGACTTCCGCTTTTCTGATTGGAATTTGGCCACTACCAGACATGAATGCATTTCAGTTGTCCATAGTTACAGGGAATGGCCATTTTCAGGTCGCTGCTCCTCGTTCCCAATCTAGCTTCCCGTTCCGAATCCCCGTCCCGTGTTTCAGACGTGAGTGTCCGAAACAAGGAATGGTAGTTCCTACCGGTTGCCGTTCCCCGTTCCCCGTTCCCCATTCCGATTTCCCGTTCCGGGTTACTATGAGCCGGTAATGTTTATGCCCTCTTGCAATCTGATGTGTGGACTGTGTCATGATAATCAGATGTGGTCCCTCTCCAAGTCGTCCTTGTGGTGACAATGAACATTGTCTAGCATTTGGTAGAGTCATCTACCTCTCTGAAGGAACGTATTTTCTTGTGGCGCTGCTGGGGGAGCTCTACCTGTTGGCAGCTTATAACAAGCACGGCACATTTCACCTTCTCGTTCTCTCAGATGCCATGAAGGTGAGGAGACTGTGCCACACTTATTGTGGGGTTGTCGTTGCTCAAGATCCTTCATTCGGCAAGTGTCGACTGCTCTTCAGCTACGTTTTCCTTCCGACACTTTTCATGGACGGTTTTGACTTTTGGGGTGCTCCAGTTAATTTTTACCTTGGTGAGATTCTGGGTTCTGTGGGCCATTTGGCACCACTGGAACTCATTAATGTTTCAAGGCACTGATGCTGACCCGTTTCCCTATTTCAAATTGTCGCTTGGTCAAGCGCTGCATTTCACTTATGATGCTGGGGACATCACTCTTGATGCCTATAGGATTTACTTTGACTGTTTCTAGCCCTCGGAGCCTCATGGTGCTCCACTTTCTGTATGTCTTATTTTTCGTGGGTTTCCCTCGCTTTGATGTTTCCCACTTGTAACTCTCTCTCTCTCTCTCTCTCTCTCTCACACACACACACACACACACACACACACACACACACACACACACTTGTAACTCTCTCGCTCTCTCTCTCTCTCTCTCTCTCACACACACACACACACACACACACACACACACACTGTAACCCTCGCTTTGATGTTTCCCACTTGTAACTCTCTATCTCTCTCTCTCTCACACACACACACACACACACACACTGTAACCCTCGCTTTGATGTTTCCCACTTGTAACTCTCTCTCTCTCTCTCTCTCTCTCTCTCTCTCTCTCTCTCTCTCACACACACACACACACACACACACACACACACACACACACACACACTGTTGGGGAAAGCCGTTTAGCTTACACTCGATACGTGACCAACCCCTTAAGCCAAGCATACCAGCCATGCACCCTTGTGCATGTATGCATCCCACTACATAGATTTTCCTAGACACATGCTTCTTTATAGTCACATGCTATTCACTATAGCCACATGATATTTGATCCTTTTTCCACATGTGATGGAAATTACTTTCTAGCATTAAATGCCACCTTCCACCCTGAGCCTATATAAGACCATAATGCTTGGCTTGTAATTCGGCCTGTCCTCTTTGAATCGTATCAATCTACTTCTACTTACTTTTGGTATTTTGCATTTGTGTTACTTACGTCAGTTATTAGATCAGCGTATTAACTTAATACCCTAATCATGAATGCGTCTAATCATTATCCGCCTTAATCGATCCTTACAAGTGGTATCAGAGCTTGTATAGAGCTAATATCTCTCACTTCTTTTTTTTTTTTCCGAGAAAAAGATCCTTCTATTAGTTAATGAAAACTGCCCATAGGGCTACAACCTCCTCTGCAAGAGAGGGCTACAACAAGCATGATGGGGAGACTCTCCCAATGAAAAAACAGCATATATACAATGAGGCTAAATCAAGAGATGGGAGGATGGAAGAGCCACACAGGTGGACAGTAGTGCCATCTGAGCACCCCCTGGACTATGGTGTAGAAAGGCCCAGGGCGCCAAAGTCGAAGGAAAGCCTCGCGGCGCTCCCGCATGCGGTCGGAGCTGCCCTGTAGTCCCTCAACCTGTCCTCTGAGAGTATGGATCAGCTCTAGCCAAAAAGTCACGAATAGTCTCTGCTGGTGGCACAGGGCGAGCCTCGAAGATGCGGAAACAGCTGGCCCGCCAGATGAACCAAAGTGTCAGGCCACTGATGAGCTCCCAACACTCCTCTCTCTCACTTCACCACTCTTGTGGAGTAAGCTCTGTAGCAGGCTGGAGTGTAGGACGTCCCCCCTTCGTCACTATCATCCTGCTGGTGGAAGATAGCTCAAACTGAAGTGTCGGGCCCGTGAGGGTGGACCAAGCCGCTGCCCCCCAAGTGTACTGTCGAGCCGTGGAGAGAGCAGGCATCAGCCGAAGAACTCGTAGCCACACCTGCTGGGCCGAGGGACAGTCCCAAAGAGAGTGACACTGACTCTCCACCAAATGGTCACAAGCTGCACATGTGGCCGAGAGACCACTATGCACTAGCCAGCTCCCTACTGCTGTGGCTCTGTGTGCGACCAGCCACTGAAACAAGGTGACTCACCTCGGCTATCTGGAGTCCCACAACCTCTCCCAAAAGTTTGCCAAGAACTCGACGGTGAGACCCTCCTCCTGCCAATGACATGCTGCAGCGGGGAGGGCCTCTCTCTGTGCTGCTAGTATGTGCCGTCCAAGCCAAACAGTGTACTGAAAGAAGGGGACTCCTGGGTGGTCTGCAGAAGAGAAGGGGTCCCTCCATAGCCACTCACCAGGATCCCACTATACTCGTGCCAATGGACAGCACTCCCAAGCCCAAAGCCTCCAGTGTCTAGTCTCAAGAGCTGCTGGGTCAGGGTCTATGACGCAAGTCCTCCCACAGATGCCCACAACTCGGATCCTCTGAAAACAGCACTCTGCTACCTGCGGGGCCTCTACTGCAACTCGCTGTAGTCGTCCCCCACCCTGAAGCTCGAAGAACAGGGCTGGGACAGTCTCTGAGCAGGCCCTGACTGAAATGAGAACCTCCAGTCGTGTGAAGGCTCCCATCCACCGGGGTGCTACTGGCTCGAGAGGCGTGAGCCACTCAGCTGGAATTGACTCTGAGATGTCCTGACACATGCTCTGCACCCCTCTCATGCCCTGCAGCTGGAAACCCTGTACCTCCTCTGACCAACCTGTGAACTCTAGCCAGTCACCTAGAGAGCGCGCTAGACCTGCTGCCATGGGACCCCAGGAAACATGAGGTCGACTACCAACCAAGTGGCCTCTGTGAGTGCTAACCATGGGGTTCTAGACGAGGGGATGCCGTAGGCGCTCCTCCGTACACATCGGCTGTCGCTGCTCTAGGCCACGCCGTAGGAGCTCCCAAGAACGAAGCAAACTCACAGCGAAACGGTCCTCTAGTCTCTTGCTCAAACCAACTCGGCGCATCTCTGTAAAGATCCATCTGGTCGAAGGTTGCCAAGGGCCTCCTGACTGAGGCACCTTGGCACGAAGCCTCTGCAACAAGAACTCCTTCCAGGGCTCCTCACCTGGAAGAAGTCCTCTGACTATGAACTTCCCTAGAAGGGCTCTGCTCTGCTGTGTTGGATCAATGATCCCAAGCCCTCCCTGAGAACAAGGAAGCGTGATGACCGACCAAGCCACCTTGGCTTGGGCCATCTGAGTGTCACGTCCTGACCAAAGGAAGTTCCTGATCAGCCTCTCTACCTGGCTGATACAAGAACTCGAGAAGATCCAGCAGAAGGTGATGTACCACATAGTCGCCAACAGCACCTAGTTGGCAACTACTACTCTACCAACTAGCGACAGACGTGCTGAGCTCCAATGTAACAGCTTCCTCCTGATGGAAAGGAGAAGAGGAGCAATCTGCTGCTCGGGAGACAAGTCCAAACCAACCTGACAACCCAAGTATCGAACTGCAATCCCTGGGGGAATCCACCTGAAACCCTCTCCTGGCATCCAATCTGGCATAGGAGCACTACCAACCGAGAAAGCCACTGTCTTTCTCCAGTTGATCAATGCGCCCGATTCACAACAGAAGGTCTCTAAAGCCTGCTCACATCTGTGAAGATTTGCCTCCTGGCCATCTAAGTACAAGGCTGAGTCATCGGCAAACTCAACGTCCAGTAGCTCCTCTCCCCGAATAGGGAGTGCTAAGCCCCGAAGACCAACCTGCTGTGACACCAAAAATCTGCTCATCGCCTCCGCATAGAACAGAAAGAGAAAGGGGGCAAGAGGGCATCCCTATCTGACCGAGCGTGTGAGCATGAAGCGCGCACCTCTCCCCCTTGCCAAAAGCACCTGACTGTGAGCCTGTCTGTACAAAGCTGACGCCCCTATGATCCAAGCATCTGAGAAGCCCATCCTGCGAAGAGTGCCCTCTAGAAAGTCCCAGTCAACTCGGTCGTAGGCCTTCTCAAAATCGAGAAGAAGAATCACAAGGTCCTCACCACGGAGCCGTGCTAGGGCAGAAGCCTCCCAGAAAGTAAAGATGTTGTCAAGGATACTGCGTTCCTTGACAAAACCTGTCTGAGTCCCATGTATAAGGCTCTCTAAAAGTGGCTGAATCCTCAAACTCAAAGCCTTGGCAAGAATTTTGTAGGCTGAGTTGAGGATGGTGATGGGGCGCCACTGACGAATCTCATCCAAGGAGCCACCCTCCTTGGGAATGAGGTAGATCAAGCCCTCACTCATGCTGTCAGGCATCACTCCTGTGTGCAAAATGTACTGAAAAGCACTACAAAGATCTGTGCCAAGCACGTCCCAGTACTCCAAGAAAAAGCTGGGAGTCAACCCATCCTCACCTGGACAGCTACCACGAGGAAGGGCCCTCAGAGCTGTGTGCAGCTCCTTAAGCTGAAATGGCATCTCTAGCCTCTGGCGCATCTCCTCTGTCACAAGACATGGCATCTCTGCCCAAACCTGCTCCCTGCATGCATCCTGCCGCTCTGACTGAGGCTCAGCCCGACAGTAACTCATGGTCGAAGTCAGTAGCGACTGCACGCATATCCTCGGGCTCACAAGAAACTGACCCGTCGGGCCTCCTCAACTGACTGACCTTGGCATGCGAATGCCGAGGCCCCACTGTCTCAAAAAAAGAACCAGTCACTCTGTCACCCACCTGAGTCCACTGAGATGCCTGTCAGTGGAAGGCAAACTCATGATGCCTCTCCTCTGTGCTAGCAAGCTCTTGTCGAGCCTGCTGTAACTGCTCCTCCAACCATAGACTGTCTGGATGCTGCTCCTGCATCCTCTGCAGTGAAGCAATGCCCCGTCTGAGACGCTGCTCCGCCTCTCTCGCTGCAACCTGGCGAGCCAGAGACTCCTGAAGAAAAAAGTGGCTAAGCTGAGCTAGGCCCGAGGCCACTCTGTCTGCCGGTGAATCCTGTCTGTCCATACCCTCTGTCCAGAGAGCCTCTACCCTCTCTCTGAGTCAAGACCCTCTCTGGGATGCGGAGCATCGTGCTCTCACTCCTCTGCCTATGTGCCATTGTGAGGATCACTGGTGCACGGTCCGAGAAGGAAGTCCCTGCCAGGATGCCCACTGAACCCCCCAAGTCACGGAAGTGGTCACTAGTGTAGAAGCGATCTATCCGCGATAGATTCACCCCTCCCACTCTGCGGTCCGATCTAGAGAAGGCAAGATTGTCTGGGGGCCTCACAAAACCTGAGTGCTGCCATGTATCCGAGACCCTCAAAGTCATACAAAACCTCTCCCAAGCAGCCAACTCGACTCCATGCACAGTAGCATGGCTGCCACCAATCCTGTCAGAAGGGTCCTCCAACATGTTGAAGTCCCCTCCTATACACCAATGATCGGCCTGCGGCAAAGACTCAACAATCTGTGACCAAAACTCTCCACGAGCACTCGCCACATTGGGCGCATAGATGTTCAGGAAGCCCACAAGGCCACCCTGAATCTGCATAGTAATCCACTGAGCCCTGCCTGGCACAATAATCCCTCTGCCTACAATGGCCTGCTGCAATGAGTCCACAATAGTCATACATACCCCTCCTTGGATGCCTCTAGGTCCAAAAGCAGCTGACCAAAAGGTATCATACCGTCCACGCAAAATTTGACCACAACGCCAAATGTGGCTCTCACACAGATGGTGCTCCTGAAGCATAAGGAGATCAATCTCTCCTCCCACAAGGCAACGCTGAAGCTCCTGACGCAATCGGCCCCGCTATCGCTAAAACTGGGGCCCACCTAGTCCCTGCACGTTCCATGAGACGATCCTCATGGGGAGCGAGAGAGAACAGATGCTGCCGCAGCAGCAAGACGGGCTATCTTCGAGGCAGGCTTGTATGGGGAGTAATCCGCAATTGAGCGGCCTCTAGATAGGCATGAATGCAGTGAGTGCCTAGCCCAAGCCCAAGCAGAGCGAGCCGTACGTAGCGCAACCTCCTCTGTCTAGGAGTCCTCATGAATGTATACATAGCAAGGCAAACACTACGTATCAGCAAAGAAGTACACCACAATGTGCCTACATACTGCTGAGTCTGGGGGTGTCACCGCAAACTTGGCCAATGGCCACAAAGTCTGCAGCATATCTGTAACTCCAAGTTCTCCCATGTGGTGAGAGAACTCTAAAACCTGTGTATGCAACCATCCCACCACTGAGTCAAGGGACCACTCTGTCTTGGTCCTACCACAGAGGGGGAAGGAGAAACCAACTGCTGAGTCCAGGGCCTCTATCCCCCTAGCGGCGAGGAACAAAACATGGACCCTGAAACAGGCTGCCTCATGGTCTGCTGCGGAGTCACCGAGAAAACGAGTGAACCCGTAGTCGAAGAAGTCCAAGCGGCGTCTGATGTCAATGCTCGTCAGCCCACGAGGGATGGCTGCAAGGGAGGATGTCTGAATCTACAGAGGGGGCCGCAAGAAGGGCTGACCCTCTCGCGCTAGGCGACTCGTGGCAAAAGCGCTGGGAAGAGATCTCCTAGCCGCCGGAGAGGGACCAGTCGCCTGAGCCAACTGAGGAACTGGAGCAGGAGGAGAGGGAGCTGGGGCGAGAGGAGGAGAAGAGGGGCGGGATGGGGCGACAGAGGTAGAGGGGCGGGGTGGAGAGGCGACGGGAGCAGAAGGCCGGGAGGATGAGGCAAAGGGAGGGAACTCTGGGGGGGGGGGGGGGGTTGCGGCTGTCGAGGGAGAAGCGGAGGTGGAGGCTGGCGTAGGGATCTCCTCTTGCTCAAGAGGACCAAAACGGTTCCCTGTGGGAACCCACTGCTACTGAGTCGGCACCTGAGGGCCACTCTGAGTGCCAAGCTGTCGTTGTGGCCCCTGGAGTCGGCGGCCACGGGCCTGCTGCCACCCCTTCTCCGCTGGAGCCCCAGGCTCGGAGGGTGGCTCTGCATCTGTACGCTGTGCCGCTGGCTGTGGTTGCGGGCCAGCCCTGGCAGGCTGGGGCTGAGGCTATGGTGCAGGTCGCGGCCTCCTCCGTGGACAGGCCTTCGCTAGATGGCCCATCTGGCGGCAAATGAAGCACTGGTTCGGGAGGCCCGAGTACTCCACACTCTGTCGAAACCAACCCCCACTCACCCGAGGTAGAAGGATAACCTTCGGGAGTGTGTGGGTATCTCTAACCAAAACTCGAACTGAGGGAATGCCAGCCGCCTTGGCAGCTACTGATGCTGCCGTGCGAGGTGTCTCCAGGACAGTCCCAATGGCGGAACCTATCTTGGAAAGAAGTGGTAGGTACTCCCTCCGTAAACCCGAAAAGCAGACTGAGATGGGGATGTCTGCCTCCTCTACTAGAACATCCGAAGCTGGGTCAAAACCATGTGGCCACTGTTGAAAGTGGGCACGTGAGGCTCGGATGGCCAGTGGACTCATAGCTATGACCTTGGATGCCATCTCGGAGGACTCAAACTCGATCTGATAGTAGCCCCGACCGAGAATCTGGACATCCAAAATCTTTCCCGCCTTTCCTGGAGAAGGTCTCGCAGCTCTCCTCTGCTAGGTTGGGTGCCGAGAATCTTGCAGATGACCGAGGTCGCCTGCAATCACTCTACCTCGGCGGCAAGGCTTGCTTGCTCTGTAGGCGAGAGAGCAAGTCGAATGGTGGGCTCAGCGGGGTCGGGTGAGGGGGCTTCTGGCGAGTCCCTCTATGGCGAAGCTGGAGTCTCCATCTGTGTCTACTGCTGTGGCGTAAGAAGAGGACGACGGGAGGATGCTGCAAAAGGGCGCGCCAACACTGCTCCAAGGAGTTGGAACAGCTGCCGAAAGTGCCGAATCTGCAGGGAGCAACCGAGGCGT
Source organism: Adiantum capillus-veneris (assembly GCF_014529385.1). NCBI lineage: Eukaryota > Viridiplantae > Streptophyta > Polypodiopsida > Polypodiales > Pteridaceae > Adiantum > Adiantum capillus-veneris. The sequence continues at coordinate 78,716,705 of NC_140950.1, read as the reverse complement.
AGGGCCCAAACTGATGGATGAACGGGCCGATTCGGGGGGGGGGGGGGGGGGGGGGGATAAAGCGGGTTGGGGCTGAGGGCGTGCGGTGGCAGCAGGGGCTGAGACTGAGGGCGTGTGGGTGGAATGGCTGGAACAGGGCAGCGCGAGGGGGGGGCAGTGGGGGCAGAGGGCAGGCGGGAGGGGACAGGCAAGCGGGGGCTGAGGGCAGAGCGAGGGAGCACGCGAGGGAGGGAGAGGGGGGGGGGGGGGGGGGGGGGGGGGGGGGGGGGGGGGGGGGGGGGCAGTGGGGGCAGAGGGCAGGGGGAGGGGACAGGCAAGCGGGGGCTGAGGGCAGAGCGAGGGAGCACGCGAGGGAGGGAGGGGGGGGGGGGGGGGGGGGAGGAGGCGATGGCGATGGCGATGGCGCAGCGGGAGAGCACAGCAGCAGCGAGCAAGCCAGCTTAGGGGTGTCCTATATCTCTCACTTCTAGCTTAAGATTCTAGGCTTTTCATTCTAAAGCTAGATTAAGTGGTTTTTCCCTCTCTCAACCACTTAATTGATTTATAATTCCTTGCATTTTCATTTAGGGGAATAAAATCTCTTATTAAGTTCTAAATGTTTGGGCACCTATAATGGTGATGCCACTACCCTTCATTTGAGAGATTGATTGAATTCTAGGATTAGTTTAGGATCACTTTAATCTTGTCTTAAAAAAAAAAAAGGATCACTCCAATCTTGGTACATTGAGTCATCAAAAGTCACGAATGTGGACCTGGAGATTGCGGGGTTTACCCAACTTTGGGAAAGTGCTAAAATCAAAGTCAATCTACCAAAGTTGGCAACACCAACTTGAGCCTGTGGACTGTAGCAAAAGGATTCGAGCCCATCTCAGTTCGACTCCAATACAATCAAGGAGAACCTTAGCTTCCCTAATCAATCCTCGCCATAGGCTGTCAAGATCTATTGCCTGGGCCGTGCGCCTTTTCAAGTTTTGTGTTTTGAAAAGCTTTTTAAGCTTACTTAACACTTCTAAGTTTTGCTTCTAGAGGAATCTGAAAATGCTGCTTTGGTTTTCTTGCCCAGATCTACAATTTCTCCACCCCAAAGCATTATAAGGCTCCATTATCTGGTTGGCCCTGTAATCTACGCGCTACTCTACAAACGTCAACCACCACGTGCCCGTCCTCATCAGATCAGTAAGTCCAGTTCAAACTCCATTGAAAAATTGAAAAATATATGGAGTTTTATTTTGTAAGCCCCCTTTTTCCCACAACAGCCGACCATTGGCCTTCCTCCATCACAAACCCCCTTGATTTCACACACCCAGGGCATTAAGGCATTGCCTCCATCGCCGTGCACATCCGAAGCACTTCAATTGTTCAATCTATTCACACTTCAAGCATGTCAAGCACTAACCCGGTTCAAAAAAGGAGTTCCGAAAACACATCTAGCATTCACGACATCTGTGCTACAACTAAAAAGATAACAATCTTCATAGCACCAAGCCATGCATTCGCACAAGTATTTTCAGATTTTGTAAATCTATTGCACCCGTGTGTATACAAGCACTATATCTACCATTAAGAGGGGGCATGCACCCGACCGGTGTTTCCTCAAAGATGATGCTAGGAATTAAAATAATCCTAGAGATTCCAACAGTAAAGTACACATTGTGGAAGAAGAAGAAGATGAAAAAAAGGGGAATGTCAACACTATGAGGATGTATTGTAATGGGTTTTAGACATTGCCCCAAAACCCAAAGTTTGGAGGTAAGACCTAATCTCTTTTGCATCAAATTCAATCTTTATGAGCCCCATGTAGTTACCCGCCGACGTAACCCATGTTAGACTCCCTTATCAAAATCCATGCTTCTTTGTATAAGCTTTAGCTTACGGGGGTGTTAGTTGGGGTAAGTTGTTTAGCTTACACTCAATACGTGACCAATCCCTTAAGTTTGTAGGTAAGACCTAACCTCTTTTGCATCAAATTCCATCTTTATGAGCCCCATGTAGTTATCCGCTGACGTAACCCATGTTAGACTCCCTGATTAAAATCCATGCTCCTTTGTATAAGCTTTAGCTTACGGGCGCATCAGTCGGCGTAAGTTGTTTAGCTTACACTCGATACGTGACCAATCCCTTAAGCCAAGCATACCAACCGTGCACCCTTATGTGCATGTATACATCCCACTACATAGATATCCCTAGACACATGCTTCTTTATAGTCACATGCTATTCACTATAGACACATGATATTTGACCCTTTTTCCACATGTCATAGGAATCACTTTTTAGCATTAAATGCCACCTACCACTCTGAGCCTATATAAGGCCATAATGCTTAGCTTGTAATTCGCCCAGTCCTCTTTCAATCATATCAATCTACTTACTTTTGGTATTTTACATTTGTGTTACTTATGTTAATTATTAGATTAGTGTATTCACTTAATACCCTAATTATGAATGCGTCTAATCACACACACACACACACTTTTTTTTGTAAATCTTTGAGATTAATTTACAAGTGGGAAACCGTCACGAGGAGGTGTATATTTCCTGTTGCTTTCTTTAAATATGTATTACATATTTTTATTTGTTTTATGTTTACTTGTTTGCCTCGGAACCCTTGAAAAGGTGCAAGTGGACATTGCATAGCCAGTATGAAACGGGTTCGGCCGAACGGGTTTCTCACATCGGGAATCTAGGTCGGTCAGTCTGGGACTGGTCGGCCTAGTTAGCTCTGAATTCTGATGAGTATGGAAGCCTTTGTGCACCATAAGGGATTTGGACCACTCGGCAAGTTACTTACAACAATTTGGTGGGAACTAGGAATTAAACCAAAGGGGCAAACTGGACACTTGGCAGTAGGAGAGCAACGTGCATGTCAACTCACTCTCTCCAGAAGTCTCATCCCAAGAGGGGGCGCCCAAAATTGAAGTGGAGGCTGATTTTTGAAGCATATGTGCATTTACAGAGTGTGTGTAAGTAGTGGGTGCAGGTTCACATCTTTAATGGGAAGCTTGTCTTTTCCTTTGTCTCATGTAGTGCGATGATTTGCTCTCGTGCATCTTTCTCTCTCCCCTTTGCACATATAGTAATGCCCCACTAGTTGGGCTTCTCAGTTGACTATGTGCAATGCTGAGGGTTTTACACGTGTTTGCCAAGGCAAGAGCCTTCTGAATAGGAACTGGATTAGCTAATTGCCAATCCCTCACAGGCCGCACAGTCCCATCGCGAAAGATTGCGAATTTGGAGAGTTTTCTTGCGTGAGAACTCGTCCAAATTTTAGGGAAACTGTTCCATTGCGTGCGGGAGTCCTTGGGACAAGCATAGACGTGTTCGAAAGGACGGAGGGATGCGCTTTTGCATAGATTACAAAGGTCTCAATAAGGTCACCATTAAGAATAAGTATCCGTTACCTTGCATGGATGACCTTATGGATCGACTCTCTGGTGCTTGTTAATTCACCAAGATCGATCTACGGCTAGGGTACCATCAGATATGGATACATCTGCGTGATGTCCAAAAGATAGCATTCCATACATGTTATGGACATTACCAATTTTTGGCTTTACCCTTTGGGTTAACCAATGCTTCTGCCTCTTTTGTCTGCATCTGGGAAAGTAGGTTGTAGTGTTCCTCGACGATATCTTGATTTACAATAAAACACCCGTGGAGCATCTGCAACAGCTTCGTCTCGTCTCGCGTATATTAAGACGGAAAAAATTGTATGCGAAGTAAACTAAGTGCGAATTTTTTCGCACGGAGTTGCTATATTTGGGTCATGTCATCTCACTCGATGGCATTCACATTGATCCCAAAAAGATAAGTGCTGTGCTGGATTGGCCCATTCTTCGCATGATCAGGCAAGTGAAATCACTTGCCTTTTTCGGTTTTACTGGCTTCTTTCAGAAATCTATCAAGGACTACGCTTGTATTGCTGAACCCTTTACCCGTTTGTTAACGGGTGTCCGAAGCAAAAAGCAAAGTATTAGTCCGTCTATTTGATGGACCGACGAGCTCGATCAACGTTTCCAAACATTGAAGGGACTTGTTACTATTGCACCGATGTTGCAAATTGTGGATCCAAAGAAGCCCTTTGCGGTGGAAACAGATGCCAATGATTATGCGAAAGGCGCTGTTCTATATCAGGATTGGCGGCCTTCTATAGCATTTGAAAGTCGCAAGCTCACAGACGTACAATTTTATGTTATTTCACACAGGAGAAGGACTTGTTGGCAGTCATTCATGCTTTGAAGGTTTGGCACCATTACCTCTTTGGTGCCCACTTCGTGGTATGGATGGACCACCATTCTATGAAATATCTCTGTGGTCAGCCCACCCTTTGTGGTCAAAAGGTAAGGTGGGCAAAACTCATGTTGGAGTTTGATTTCGAGATACGCTACCATAAGGGTGCTACCAATATGGTAGCGGATGCCCTTAGTAGGATCTCTGAGGTAATTACTCTTTCTTTTGCTGAAATTTCAATTGACTTCTATCTTTCTCTCAAAGGGCGTTGCCAAAACGATCGTCACTTTGGTGCAATCTGGCAACGAGTCCAAGACGGAATACATAGCCCGGAAATCTATAGCGGTTTGGACGCCCCTGGATTGGTTACGGGGAGAAAGGTAACGGAGAAGTATTCCATTTGCAACGGATTACTTTTCAAGCAAGGCAAAGCGTGTGTCTGTAGATGAGGATATCTGCAAGCAAATTTTGTTCGAGTGATCATGATGCACCAAGTGCAGGATACCTTGGCATACACCGTACTTTGGACTTGGTTGGCCGGTATTTCTGTTGGCGGCACATGAAAGCTTTTGTTGAAAAGTATGTGCAGGAATGCGCAGCGTCATTGTCTTTGGGACTGTCCTTTGGCACAGTAGGTTTGCGGATTTTTTTCTCTATATCAGAGAAGTTTCATGTCCCTGATTGGGACGTCACATACTGGCGGAGAAAGGCTCGTCTTGCTGCAGCAGCTCATTGGCAGGAGGAGGGTCTCATAGTTGAGTTCTTGTCAGCTTTTTGGGCGAGGTTGTGGGACTCCAGACAGCCACGGCGAGTCACTTTGTTCCAGTGGCTGGTTGCACATCAAGCTACAGCAGGTGGGAGCTGGCTTGTACATAGTGGTCTCTCGGCAGCATGCGCAGCTTGTGACCATCCTGCGGAGAGTCAGCGTCATTGTCTTTGGGACTATCCTTTGGCACAACAGGTTCGCGGATTTTTTTCTCTATATCAGAGAAGTTTCATGTCCCTGCCGCTTGACTAATATTTGTCGCCTACATATATTAGCCACTCCCACCCCATCGCGTATCGGGCATGCTCCCGTCTTGTCTAGGATACACACAAGCCATAACCTCATCATTATGCCTCTATGTGGATATGGAAGAAGTTGGAGAATGGATTTCTAACCCTCCTCTGCATTCGCATGTAGCGCACATCCACTTCCGTCGACATGGAACCATTGGAAATACCTCGGAGCACCCTTACCTTTCATCTTCACCCACAATGTTTGAACGACAAGATCATTTGGGTGGTAGTACTTGCTTGCAAGACAAAGTTAGCACCAAGGCTGGTATTCTACAACAGCAGTAAGGTTGCCTATTAACTCATATGGTGGGTGTTTATATCGTAGTAGTACCTACATCTGCAATCCCATAAGTTTGGAGGAGTTTTCATCTGTTTATGCATCCACAAGCATCAAAAGCATTCAACATCAGAAGTACAATCAACATCCATAGGAAAAAGTTCGGTAGTTGTGTCTCACCTTTAACAGGGGGATGTCACGTGTGCATTTCACTTGAGCCACGTGGACAAGCTACTGCTATAGGTCAGCATCAGTCTTATTTAGTACAGCTTACGATCTAGCCTGGAAATTTTGTGAGCCTTTAGAAGAACTTGTATGATCAGGCAGGTCAATAGTTGCATACCCTCACTTGCACAGTACAGTCCCTCAAGCGTATATGCATATGAATAGTCTCAAAAGTCACTTAGCACTTTTATTGATAGATAAACCTCTTTTAAGTGAAGTCGTGGGGTCTAGAGCACTGCTCGACCTCCTCCTTCTGTCCTAATAAGTGAGCCTTGTCTCTCACTTGAGCATCATAAGATCACCAGAATCCAATATCCCTTGCAGGGGCATCCTTTTCTCATCCTTTAATCTTGTTGTGCATCTGTAGTTGTTGGTGATGTTGGTGCAGACTCAGTTGTTCTGAGAGGAGGGGATTGTATTATATCTTCTTGTTGGTCCTCTTCTTCATCCTTGTCCTCTTCCTTTTCACTGTCATTCCCGATTCTCCCGTTGATTCCTCATCCTCATCTCTCGTCAGATAGATCTTTGAGGTCTCTTGGGATAGTTTCCTATGACGTTAAAATTCTCTTCTTTGTCTTCTTCTAGGTCTCTTTGACTTCTCTTTTCTTCTTCAACAAATGCCTTTGCCGCTCTTTTCTTGTCCGCTTGTGCTTTCACATGCTCTTCTTGGTACTCTCTTCTTGCAACCTTTGTAGCTCTGTTGATGCAACTGCCTATTCAGGAATCTCCCTCCGACTTGGATCATTTATATGCTTTGTCCTACGGTTCTGGATGTTATCAAAGGACTTCTCCATAGACTTCCACACCTCCGCGTTGGGATGTCTGTCTTTATATTGTGGTTCCTGGATGTTATCAAAGGATTTCTCCATAGATTCCATACCTCCGTGTTGGGATGTCCGTCTTTATGATGTGTTTCCTGGATGCTGTGTCAGACACTTCTTCGTCAGTCTCTAAGTCACTTTGTTGTTTTATGCAGTGGATCATTTACCTCTCAGAGTAGTAGCCAAGCTTACAAACTTCAACTTTAGATTTTCTGCCCATTCATCAGCCTTTGGAGCTGGAGGTAATTGGTCATCCATGGCCAAGGCATCGTAAGCTATCCTTGTCAATACTTCTCCATCTGCCGGTATGGACTTTTCTTCTAGCGGGCCATTTTGTGCAGTTTCTGCACCAAGTGTAAGACATGCATGGCAAAGTTAAAATTATGCCAACAGCTTGCATAGTCAAAAGACGTGGCGAGCTCAATGGCGCGCTGTTTTTTTTTTGGGGGTGAAGGCAACTTGCCATCCATGCCTGAGGCGTGGTAAACTATGCTTGTCAATACTTCTCCATTTCCCAGGTATGCAAATGTTTTCGAGTGGGCTGTTTCTACAGTGTTCTGCACCGAGTATAAGACATGTGTAGAAAAGTTAAAAGTTTTGCCAACAGCTTTGTTCTCTTGCATAATCAAAACATGAGGTGAACTCAATGGTAGGCTGTTCTTTTTTTTTGATGGGTTGGGTTGGGGGTTTTGTGGTGGCGGGTTTTTTTTTTGGGGGGTGGGGGGGCACTAGGATATGGGAGTGTTCCTAAGGCATCAGAACTTGTCTATGTCAGCTGAGTGATATAAATCTTGAGCGTTTTTGTGGAGGTTTCTGTTTGGCTTCTGCCATTCTCGGGAGTCTCAAGCCTTGACCCTCCTCACAAAACAAAACGTTGATGGCAACTTTGTGGTGGAAGACTTCTGCAAGGCGTGCCGAATATATCCCATCTGTGTTCTGTCCATTTGGCTGCCCAGACTTAATGAAGCTACGACTGATGCATAAAACTGCCTTCAGAAATCCGCCATGTATTGTTGCTTAGTTCGTGTATGCCTTGTGTGCTGGTTTTCAAATAGCTTTGGGGTAAACTAGTGCTAAATAGTATTCCAGTTGTGTAACTTCGGCCAAATTAGCACACCAGAAAGGAAGATCTATCACGAGCTCGGAATATAAGAGCTGTTGGATGACAAGTTTCTTGCAAGGTGACTGCCTTCGGAATCCTATTGCCCTCGGTGCAATTGTGTTTGTGTGCTTGCATAGTGTCAGGCTCTCCAGAGCTTTCAGAAAATACCAATGATCATTTACATTATCCAGCCTTCAAAGTACAAGTATCTCCTAAAAGAAATATCCACAGTACGACAAGTGATTCGATCTGGTTTTCTCAGCATCGTAGTTAATCAATCTCTCAGACAAGTAATCAGTTATTTAAGAAGAAAAAAAAACTGGGGGAAACCATTGCAACATACACATTAAGGTCTGCATAACTGATCTGTCTTAAGCAATACGATACAAAGCTCTCTGTAGACAGGGGTTTGATCTACATGTATCGAAAAAGAACTCGATATCCATGTTACAAACCCTCTTTCTTTATGGTCTTATGGTCACTTCCTAAAACATGACATGGTGTGCATCACAGATCCAGCAACCTGGCGTCTCGACCTAATTATATATATGTGGCAAAGCAAACATGCAGTAGGGGTGTCTTGGCACCCTGTGCAAGGCCTATCTTATAATCTACAGATATACAAAGCCTTGAGAGGCACTCTCATATACATAATCGGACAAGATGCGCAGCGGGAGAGAGAGAGAAAGAGAGAGAGAGAGAGGGCAATTAGAAGGTGAGCTTAGTCTGTTTAATTTTCATCTCTGTGCTCTTGAATTACTGGGACATCAAGGACATCTTCGTATTGGCTGAATGAAAGGAAGTCGTCTGCATCACTTGCTTCGTAGCCATGAAGCCAGAACTCGCAAAACTCCGGAGATGTTTGAACGAGGTTCCACCACTCTGGAGAGAAGTCTTCCACATCCCACTCTGGCATCACCGCTTCAATGGAGTCGTCAGAGTCGTCGTCTATGGTGATCACTTGTGCAGAGGAAGGAATGAAGAGGGCAGCATTAGGATTGAGAGAGGAGGTCAAAGAAGGGGACACTTCGGTGGCCATGTGTGTAGGTCTCTCTCTCTCTCTCTCTCTCTCAGAGCTTGAAGATCACTAGGTGCAGAGCTCAAATCTTGAAGATCAAAGCTTCGCAATGAGAACCCAAAATTGTAAGGAGTCAGGATAAGCCCCTATGTGTGTTGTTTGTGTGTGTCTCAATGGAGATCTTACACAAACCCAACAATTCAATCAACCCAAAGAACAAGCTCGCAGGCTCTTTGAGACGTGTGTATGTGTGTGCGTGTGTGTCTCTCTCTCTCTCTCTCAATATGGAGATCTAGTACAAACCCCAACAATTCAATCAACCCAAAGCACAAGCTCACAGGCTCTTTGTGACCTTGGATAGTACTGGTGCCTCCTAAATAGAAGCCAGCCCCGCCTCTAAGAGCGCTCTTCTGGAATCAAAGGAAAGAAAAAACAAAAGAAAAAGGAGAGGTGCCTGTTTCTTTGTCACACTTTAGAAAGGACATCAAATGGGGCCTCACTTGGCCCTTCAATTTCTTTACACTAAAACCTAATGTGAAGAGAAGTGTCTAGAGACACACACACACACACCCCTTTTCTCTTTCGATTGAAGCCTCCAACCACCTAAAGGTCATTTCTCACATCTTAAGTTTTAACATGTGACCTTGCACCACCTCCCAAATTTTCATAGATTTTCTTTATTACTCTACATTTGACCCTTTCCTGGGCTGTGTTCTTGCGGCAGGCCGCAAAGCGATGCTACGTTTCAAGAAATCCTAATACGAGCTATGCTCGTGTGTTGGGCATGCGTTTACAAGTGCCAATTTTTTCCATAGCCACATATGCACTATGGGTGAAAAAGAAAGAAATTCTACAGTGGGGCATGATTGTGGTGGGTGTCGGTCAGTGTTTACACGCACTCATGCACTAATAGTTTGCTTGGTGACGCATGCTATACTTTAGCTAGCAGTGCTTGTGAACATTTTGCCACTACCCACATAACAATTCTCTCTCTCTCTCTCTCTCTCTCTCTCTCTCTCTCTCTCTCTCTCACACACACACACACACACGCACAAGGTCTTAAGTTCAAGACTTGTTGAGGTCTCTTGGGATTGTTCCTACGACAATCCCCCCCCCTCCTCCGGGCCCCCTGCTAAAAAAAACCCCCAAACAAAATACACACTCACACAAGCCTTTAGCATGTCACTATTGAAATGGTAGTTAATTACTTATATTCTCAACTCATTATGTAGGTGCTTAGGAGATCAACATAAACTTGGAAGTGTGGGAACTCCCTCTTATTAGCATGGGCAATGCCTCCTGTTCCCACATACTACATGCTAGCACTATAAGTAGTGCCATGCCTTTCCTTTGACAAATCCTTTTGAGAAAATGGTATTTGAGGGACCCTACCCAACACTTTGGTCCCATCACTTCACGCTCATCATGTGGATTATCGTTGAAGGGAAGACATCTTGCTTTGATTATTATGCACACTTAAGCCAAATGCTATGCATACATAGCCTTATCTTTATTCCTCCATCCCTTGTCAACCCCACAAGGCGCCCTCTTTCCCTCCACTTCTATTTAACATATAATTGACATTTTTTTTTACTTTTTATCAAAATAATTGACATTCATTTGTCGATGCAAGGAGAGCGCATCCACGTGTTGCACAAAGACGAGACGAGCAATAGGTAGATTTCTTTTTTATTCACCGCCGTTGAGTGCTTGTCCACAGTCTTGAAATGTCAAAGACAAACATGCACTATTTTTCTAAGTGGCAATTGATGTAGATAATTGTACTTTGAATCTAAGTTGCCCTTACTGTTTTTGTGATTAAAATATAAGAAAGTACTTGATCAACATTGTGGAATATAGGTGATGGCACTTTACATTGACAGCCCATCTTGTGATTAAAGATAATAACCAACACACAATAGCCTTCATCCATGAAAGAAAAGCAAGCTATTCTTGATGTTGTATGTAAAGCAAAGTAGCCTTTAATTTGCAAAGGTCTAATGTATGGAAAGTTATGCTAGTATCCTAAAGTTTCTTCCTTGCTTCCAAGGTGTACTCTCCTCCTCTTTCATGTGGTTGCTTTAGAAAGCCAAATATGATTGGAGGCACTATGTGACAATGCATCATTAGTTTCTTTTTCTTTTAAGACCATTCACACCCATGCTGTTTGAGTTTTGTATAAACACTTTGATGTGAAGCTTGGCATAACTCTCCCAAAACCTTAATGGCAAAGACAACATGCTTCCTCTCACATCAAGCCACATTTTCAAGCTTCTCACTGTTTGGATGGAATGATATGGGCTCTTTCTTAATGTTGTCTTAGTATAGGCTTTAGCTTTTCCACACTTTTGCACCTAAACCAAATCCATCTATTGATTTTATCAATCACACTCTCGCATGCATTAAGAAGTGTACATCATGATGGGACCTCAATGTTTTACAAATTAAACCTTGAGGTCCCATTATCAATCGCGAAAATTTAGAAGATTTTTTCAAGAATAGATCTTATATCTCAAAAGCACCTTTCTTGTTTTGGCTTTTCAAATAAAGCTTTGCAAAAGATACCATGTAAACATTGGGCATCTTTGTAGGTTGTTTATGGGCTGGTTGAAGCTCTCTCTCTCTCTCTCTCTCTCTCTCTCTCTCTCATTATGGATAATCTCCTTAAAATTCACATTTAGACTCATAAGTTGCTTGCAACTCCTTGAAATTGCTTCCACAATACACACCCTTGTCTGTTGGCATCCTTTAAAGAAATGTTTTCAACATATATAATTTGATGCTTTACACAATCATATGTGATCTACAAAATGTATGAGTATGAGCCCGAGTCAAAGGCGACAAAGTGTGCACTCCCATAGTCTTCTTCTTCTTGTCCTTCGGCAACATTTTCTTCATTTGCTTCTTGCGTGAGAAGAGGAAGGGCTAACAACATTATATTTTAAGAGACAACACCCACTATTCAACCACAAGATCCCCAGTATAGAGCCCAAACACCTTAGTACCACCCGGGCCATGGGATCTAAGAGGAGGACTAGGTTAAGGACCGGAGGGCAAAAAAGAAAATTTAAGCCATGTCTCATGTGCTGCCTTCCCACATGCTCCTACATTGGATCCAACAAATTACCATCCCACAACAAGGGAAGCTATAGGGAGTATCCACAAGTCCAATGTACCCAAGAATACTTTAGATGTGGCTTTTGCCAAGGTAAGGGTTAACGGAGATATCTCCAAGGAAGTCAAGCCTTCTCATCTACAAAAGCTTTGCAAGAATTACAATCGAACCCTTGATTCCCATGATCATGTGACACAATTTTGTCAAGTGCTCTATGCCAAAAAGGTCATCGATATCGAGACCATGGTCCAAGGATTTGGCATCACCTTGAAAAGGAAATCTCTATCTTAGTTCCAAACTCTCTCCAAACTCTACAAGTTTCAGTTTTGTATAATTTTGAAGTTATGCATCAAGGCATTTATAAAGGAGAACACCAAAACTAGCATCAAGTGGAACACTCTAACTCAAATCTTGAGGTTTTAAAAGGAATAAAAAGAGAGAGTGATGCATGTGATTGATGCTCTCAAGTGGTGTATTTCAAGGTGTCCCACTTTGGAGAAGCTTTTTGAAAAACGATTGATTTCTTGCTTCTTAGAAGGACTTAATGACAAGATATCATACATACACTAGTTTGGTGATCATTACGCCACACTGAATGAGCATTATAGAGATGCCTTTGAAGTCGCGGAGCGGAGCGTGGATCGACTCACACACACACACACAGATGCACAGAGAGCTTACATAGTACACAGTACGTAGAGAACTCTGTTTGAAGGGTTATCTCCCAAAACTTTATTATCCACAAAAGTATAAGTGAGTATATACAAAGAGTTAGAGGAGAGTGAGTTAGGCGGGCGGGCGGCCATATCCGTATAAGCGGCCACTTGGGCTTTAATCCCAACAACCTCCCACTTAAAGTCCAATGTGGCACTTTAAGTAACTGTAAATCTATGAACATAAATGTACAAAGGTTTACATGGCTGCCATCTATCCAATGCCCAATAACTTACGACAATGCACAAAGCCCTCTCCTGGAAGTCCCTTTGTGAGTAGATCAGTAGGATCGTCCTTGGTGTGGATCTTCAGCAGTTGTATCTGCTTGTCTTCAAGTACTTCCCTAATGAAGTGATATTTCACATCAATATGCTTAGTCTTTGAATGGAACACTGGATTCTTTGCCAATTGTATAGCACTTTGACTATCACAATATAACTCTGGCATATCTACTTTGATTCCCAAGTCTGCTACCAATCTCCCAAGCCAAATAGCTTCTTTGCATGCCTCATTTGCTGCAACATACTCAGCTTCTGTAGTAGACTGCGTAACACAATCTTGTAATCGAGATCGCCATGATATGGCACCTCCAGCCAATGTAAAGACATAGCCTGATGTAGATCTCCTCTTATCCAAGTCTCCTGCATAATCTGAGTCAGTGTATCCTCTGACACTCAAATCCTGCGCATACTCTTTGTATGTTTTAAGTACCTCATGATACCTTTCACTGTCTCCCAATGTTTCTTGCCGGGATTTGACATATATCTGCTAACCACTCCCACTGCAAATGCAATATCCGGACGTGTAGCAATCATTGCATACATCAAACTACCCACTGCAGACGCTGAAGGAGTACGAGCGGAAGTGCGACGCGAGAGAGAGTGCGAGAAGAAGAGCACGACGATATGGTGAACTCGCTCTACTGTAATGTGTAGAGCATAGTGAGTTCTTATTAGGTTTTTACAAAAGAATATGTGTACATACCTAGCGGCCCGCCCACTTACTTGGGCGACCACATTGGGCTTTATACCCCAACAACCTCCCACTTAAAGTCCAATGTGGTACTTTAAGTGTGAGAGAAGCTACTATACAAGCTAATATACAAGAGATGTAGAGAAGTGATGTACTACCCTACACCTAACTGCTTGCGAAAATGCGCAAAGCTCTCTGAGGGAAGTCATTTTGTAAGTAGATCAGTAGGATTTTCTGTGGGGTGAACTTTGAAAAACTGAAGTTGCTTATCCTCGAGCATTTCCATGATGAAATGATACTTCACATCCACATGCTTTGTCTTTGAGTGATAAACTGGATTGCGAGCCAATTGTATAGCACTTTGACTATCACAATATAACACAGGCATCTCTTCTTTGATTCCCAAATCTGTTACTAGTCGATTAAGCCAAATTGATTCTTTGCATGCCTCTGATGCTGCAACATATTCAGCCTCTGTAGTAGACTGAGTAACACAATCTTGTAATCTAGAACGCCATGATACTGCTCCACCAGCCAATGTAAAGACATACCTTGACGTAGACCTTCGTTTGTCTAAGTCACCTGCATAATCTGAGTCTGTAAAACCCTTTACACTTAGCTCCTGACTCCCATAGCATATACGCATACTCTTTGTAGCTTTCAGGTATCTCAATATTCCTTTCACTATCTCCCAATGTTTCTTGCCTGTGTTTGACATGTATCGACTTACTACTCCCATTGCAAATGCAATGTCTGGGCGAGTAGCAATCATTGCATACATCAAACTACCCACTGCAGATGCATATGGAATCTTATCCATTTCAATCTTTTCTTCCTCAGACACAGGACAATCTTGTTTGCTAAGTTTCACATATGGTGGCAATGGAACACTCAGTGCCTTTGATCTGTCTCTCTCAATGCGCATACCAAGTATATGACTTGCCTCACCCATGTCTTTCATGCCAAACGATTTTGCCATCTTTGACTTCAAAGCTGAAATTTCTTCCAAGTGCTTGCCAGCAATCAACATGTCATCCACATACAAAATAAGGATCAGCCAACTGCCATCCTTAGCCTTCTTTGTATATAGACAGTGATCGAACTCACTACGTTTGTAGCCTTGAGAAACCATAAAATTGTGGAATTTATGGTACCATGCCCTCGGTGATTGTTTTAAGCCATAAAGACTCTTTAACAACTGGCATACCCAATCTTCCTTGCCTTTCTCAACAAACCCTTCTGGCTGCTGCATGTAAATTTCCACATCTAAATCACCAGGCAAGAACGCTGTCTTGACATCCATTTGGTGCAACACCAAATCTAATATGGCAACCAATGCAAGAAAGCATCTCAATGTAGTCATCTTGACCACCGGAGAGAAGACTTAATCAAAGTCAATGCCTTGTTCTTGCTTAAAGCCCTTGGCAAAAAGCCTTGTTTTGTACTTTGGATGACTATCATGAGCGGTGATCTTATACCTGTAAACCCATTTACAAGGTAGAGCCTTTTTGCCCTGTGGTAATTTAACTAGCTTCCATGTTTGGTTTTTATGCAGAGCTGTCATCTCTGACTGCATGGCCAATTGCCAATTCCCGGAGTCCTTCATTTGCACTACTTCCTTGTAACATGAAGGCTCATTGCATTTAGTCAACATGACATAGTTCATAGATGGAACAAACCGATCAGGAGGTCACGTGATACGTCCAGATCTACGCAAAATAGGTGGCTCAGGCTCAACTACAAGCTGTGGTTCCAATCTATCCTGTCCTTGCTCCTCTTGAGCCCTTGCATTTTGTCTTGCACGTGCAGGTCCATCTTCTTGGAAGACAACTCTTCTAATCTCCTCAACCCTCTCTGGTTTAGAATGATATTTGGATTCATTAAAGTGAACATCATTGCTGCGGATAACCTTTCTGGATTCGGGATCCCAAAGTCTGTACCCCATCTCACTAGAATTACCATGGCCTCGAAAGATGCACTTTCTACTCTTTGGCTCAAGTTTGTTCCTAAATTCCTTTGGAATGTGAGTATATGCCTCACAGCCAAAGATTCTGAGATGCTTGTATGAGGGCATTTTGCCTGACCATACCATCTCTGGCACTGAATCCTTTTGCAAAACCTTGCTAGGAGATTTATTTATAAGATGAACAGTTGTTGATACAGCTTCAGCCCAAAACCCATTTGGCAGTTGTGCATTAGACAACATACTTCTGACCTTCTCTTGTATGGTCCTATTCATCCTCTCAGCAACACCATTTTGAGGAGGATTGTAAGGAGTAGTAAGTTCACGTTTTATACCTTTTGACTCACAAAAGTCCTGAAAGGCCTTTGACACATACTCTCCACCATTGTCAGTGCGTAAGCATTTAAGCTTCTTGCCACTCTGATTCTCCACAAGTGTCACAAACGTTTTGAAAACACTAAACGCTTCATCCTTGTGCTTGAGAAAGTAAACCCATACTTTCCTCGAGTAATCATCTATAAATGTCATAAAGTAAGAAGCTCCCCCTAGAGATAGGTTAGGCATAGGTCCACACAAATCACTATGAACAAGTGCCAAATGTGTATCTCTTCTACTGCTTCTATGCTTATGTGGCTGTTGTGTTTGCTTACCATACAGACAATGTTCACAGAATTCAAAATCATTAAATGAAAAGCCAAGTAAATAACCAGAACGAGACAAGATTTCCATTCCCTTCTTGGACATATGTCCTAACCAGCTATGCCACAAAGAAATGTTCGGCTGCTCGGTTACATTGATTACATTTTTAGAGACATTTGATATATAAATCATGTAATGTCCTCCAAACTTTACTCCATGTGCTACTGTCATAGAACCCTTGGATATCTTCCACATGTTCTGTCCAAAAGTGGTGACATAGCCAGCATCATCAAGTAAACCTGTGCTGATCAAGCTCTTTGTAATTGCGGGAACATGTCTCACATTCTTCAGCGTGAAAGAAGAGCCATTCTGAAACTTCAATTGAACATCTCCAACACCTAAGATCTCACATGTCTGCCCATTGCCTAGCCGAACATGATCTTTAGTGGTCACATAAGATGTAAACCACTTCTTGTTTGGAGACACATGAAGTGATGCCCCTGAGTCTATAATCCAGTCACTTAGTGCATTTCCATCAGATGCTGTAAGAAGAGCTGAGTCCATTGTATTCTTCAAGAAGTAGATGTCTCCTGACACTAGACTGTCATCCTCTGCAAGAGTGTTTGTAACATTTAATTCTTGAATCTTCACTGAGGACTTGTGCTTCTCACCATGGTCTTCAGCTTTCTCTTTGCCTTTTTCTGCTTTCCATTCTCTGTAGTCTCTTTTCATGTGACCCTTCTTGCCACAATGGTAGCATTCTATGTCACTCTTGCCTTTAGCACTGCGAGACTTGCTACGAGACTGATTCCTCTTTCCACCTTTGTACTTTTCTTTGGTCCTTCCCCTGACAACTAAGGCTGTTCCTTTGCCTTTGTCCATTGTCTTTCTATTGGTTTCTTCAGTAAGCAGACTTCCTTCTACACCTGCTATGTTCAAACCATCTGGAGGTGCAGAATTACTCAAAGCTGTGCGAAAAGTGTCCCAAAGTTCCGGCAATGTGATCAACAGGAACATAGCTCTAACAGGTTCATCAAACTTGACACCTTGAGCTGACAACTGACTATAGATTGTGTTGAATTCATTCAGATGATTGGACATAGGTGTCCCTTCTTTCATCTTCAAGTCAACAAGCTTCTTAAGCCTGTATACCTGTGAAGCTGCACTCTGCTTCTCATAAAGATCACTCAGCTTTAACCATGCTTGATAAGCCGACATCTCATCTGCTACATTGAAGTAAACGCTTTCTGCCAAAGTCAACATAATGGTAGAAAGTGCCAATTCATCCATTTCGCTCCATTCATCTTCGTCCATATCTTCTGGTTTTATCCCCTTGAGCTTTATAGGTTTTATCTGCTTCTTTTGTACCAACACGTGCCAAATCTGCTTCTTCCACAATGGGAAATTGGTTCCATCCAGCTTCTTGATATTGTAAAGAGCAGTGTCCTGTGATCCAGCCATAGCTACGCTTCACAGTAGTTTACTTTCCTGGGAAAAATTCGGCAGAGTTTCCCCTGTAAACTGACCTCTGAACCAATATCAGCCTGTCAAATGAACCAAGAAAGATTCAGATTCTGCATAAATTTTGGCAGAGTCTCCTTTGTAAAATGGCTCTGGTGTACTCAAAAAACAGACCAAAAAACACTGTCTCTCTGACACTGTAAGCTGCGGGTAAACCTGTCCTGCACCTGTACTATCTCTCACTATCCTGTCACTGTCCTGTAAGCATAGACTATGACAATGCCTCAACGGCAGTAAAGCAAAGATGCAATCCCAACTGTCTAACTCACAGTCAATACATCCTAGCTGCCTATCTAAGGGTGCTCGAGGGATCGCTCCAAGACCTGTATCATCGAAAGGATCTCAACATTCGAGAATCCCCCAGCTCAATAAAACCTCACTCGACCCTCAACAAAGGCTGCAGTAAATCTGATATTACATAGACTTCCCACAAAGTCATACATCCACAAATTTCCCACTATATGCTGTAACCGCTGCGGCGGTTGTTTGCTGCGTGACTCACAGCCAGCAAACCCTCAACAGACATACATCATCTCTGACAATACATCCCATGTGGAAGTACCTGCAATGTCAGGATGAAATCTGGAATATCAAGCAGCAAACACAAGCTACCTGATGAACTAGTGGATGTCGCCTACAGTCTGTGTGTAGATGCGCCCATGTCGTATGTGACACGCCTCCAAGAACTGTGAGCCGTCCTTCGATGTGTAGACAGCCACAAATCAACACTCTGGGAGTGTCGATATCCTCAGCACCTGCAGTCGTAGGCCGAAAACCCCAAATTTGCAGAGTCGGATCTGCACCCGTCGAGACCAAGTAGTCGAAAATGGCCTGCGCAGACCTTTGTCGAAGCCGAACGGTGGCCGAGATGACCTCAGAATGAATGATTTGGGGCCGTGTCTTCGCCTGCTGAATTTCACTCCAATCTGAGTTGGTGACTCTAGCCTCCTGCAGTGTTGCCCAGAGCCTCGATCTGAGCTCTGATACCAGTTGAAGGAGTACGAGCGGAAGTGCGACGCGAGAGAGAGTGCGAGAAGAAGAGCACGACGATATGGTGAACTCGCTCTACTGTAATGTGTAGAGCATAGTGAGTTCTTATTAGGTTTTTACAAAAGAATATGTGTACATACCTGGCGGCCCGCCCACTTACCTGGGCGACCACATTGGGCTTTATACCCCAACAGACGCATATGGAATCTTATCCATTTCAGCCTTTTCTTCCTTAGACACATGACAATCTTGTTTTCTTAGTTTCACATATGGTGGCAATGGAACACTCAATGCCTTTCCCTTCTCCATATTGAAACGTTGCAAAACCTTGTCAATATACTCTGTTTGAGATAACCAGATCAACTTCTTTGATCTATCTCTCTCAATGCGCATACCAAGTATATGACTTGCCTCACCCATGTCTTTCATGTCAAACGATTTTTCCATCTTTGACTTCAAAGCTGAAATTTCTTCCAAGTGTTTGCCAGCAATCAACATGTCATCCACATACAAAATAAGGATCAGCCAACTGCCATCCTTAGCCTTCTTTGTATATAGACAGTGATCGTACTCACTACGTTTGTAGCCTTGAGAAAGCATAAACTGGTGGAACTTATGGTACCATGCTCTCGGTGATTGTTTTAAGCCATAAAGACTCTTTAACAACTGGCATACCAAATCTTCCTTGCCTTTCTCAACAAACCCTTCTGGCTGCTACATGTAAATTTCCAAATCTAAATCACCATGCAAGAACGCTGTCTTGACATCCATTTGGTGCAACACCAAATCCAATATAGAAACCAATGCAAGAAAGCATCTCAATGTAGTCATCTTGACCACTGGAGAGAAGACTTCATCAAAGTCAATGCCTTGTTCTTGCTTAAAGCCCTTGGCAACAAGCCTTGCTTTGTACTTTCGATGACTATCATGAGCGGTGATCTTATACCTGTAAACCCATTTACAAGGTAGAGCCTTTTTGCCCTATGGTAATTTAACTAGCTTCCATGTCTGGTTTTTATGCAGAGCCGTCATCTCTGATTGCATGGCCAACTGCCCTTTCTTCAAGTCAACCACTTGTAATGCTTCCTTGTAACAAGATGGTTCTCCGCAATGTGTGAGCATGACATAATTTAGAGATGGCACATAACGATCAGGTGGTTTGGAGACACGCTCAGAACGTCTCACCACAACTGATTCTGCCTCTCTAGCCACTATAGGATGTTCTTGAGCCTGACCATGCTGTCTTGATGTGCTAGCATTAGGTCCATCTTCCCTGAAGACAACTCTTCTGATCTCCTCTGTCTTCTCTGGCTTAGCGTGAAACTTGGCTTCATTGAAATGCACATCATTGCTACGAATAAGTTTTCTGGACTCAGGATCCCAAAGCCGGTATCCCATCTCGCCCAATTCTCCGTAGCCAAGAAATATACACTTCTTGCTCTTTGGTTCTAACTTATTCCTGAACTCCTTAGGAATATGTCTATAAGCTTCACAACCAAAGACTCTGAGATGCTTATACGAAGGTGCCTTGCCTGTCCATAGCATCTCGGCCACTGCACTCTTATCCAGAACCCTACTAGGAGACCTGTTGATCAAATGGACTGTTGTAGCCACTGCTTCCGCCCAAAATCCATCATGCAACTCAGCATTTGACAAAATGCTTCTGACCTTCTCTTGTATGGTCCTATTCATACGTTCTGCAACCCCATTTTTTGAAGGATTATATGGTTCAGTAAGTTCCTGCTTAATCCCTTTTTCTTCAAAAAAGTCTTGAAAAGCTTTGGAAACGTACTCTCCACCATTGTTAGTTCTCAAGCACTTCAGCTTCTGACCACTCTGATTCTCCACATGCTGCAAGAATGTCTTAAAGACCTTGAGCACCTCATCCTTGTGCTTCAAGAAGTAAACCCATACTTTGCGAGAATAGTCATCTATGAATGTACAAAAGTACGCTGCTCCCCCTAGTGACAAACTAGGCATTGGTCCGCATAGATCACTGTGCACAAGAGCTAACCGTTCGTCCCTACGATTCCTCTTTGATCTGTGTGGTTCCTGTGTTTTCTTACCATAAACACAATGCTCACAAAACTCGAAATCTTGAAATGAAAAGCCAGGAAAATAACCATAATGAGAAAGTATTTCCATTCCTCTTTTTGACATATGTCCAAGCCTACGATGCCACAGTGACACACTTGGCTGCTCAATCACATTAATTACATGGTTTTTAACCTTTGAAACATGTAAAGTGTACAGAGTTCCTGACTTGCTGCATGTGCTATAGTCATCGAACCTTTGGAGATCTTCCAAGCGTTGTTCCCAAAGACTGTCACATAACCCGCATCATCCAACTTCCCTGTACTGATCAAGCTCTTTCGAATTGCTGGAACATGTCTGACATTCTTGAGCCATAAAGAAGAGCCATTCTGAAACTTCAACTGCACATCTCCCACTCCAAGTACTGCACATCTTCCACTCCAAGTATGTCACAAACCTTCTCATTGCCAAGTCTGACATAATCTTTAGTAGCCACATATGATGTAAACCACTCTTTGTGCGGAGAAACATGTAAATATGCCCCCGAGTCGATAATCCAATCACTCATAGCATGTCCTTCCTCTGCAGTCAAGAAAACAGAATCAAGATTGCTTGTGAGGAAGATGTCACCAGTTGCTATACCAGAATCATTTTCTGATCCAGATCCTTTGACATTCACCTCTTCAATCTTCACTCAACTCTTCTTTTCATCTTGCTTAGAACTCTTTGTTTTGCCTTTTTCTTGTTTCCACTTCGTACAGTCTCTCTTCATGTGACCCTTCTTGCCACAATGGTAGCATTCTATGTCATCCTTTGACTTTGAGTCACGAGACTTACTTCGGTTTTGTGTCTTCTTCTCTTTAGACTGTTGTCTCCCTCGAACGACCAAAGCACTATTGCCTTTGCCTTTGTCAATGTTCTTCCTGTTTACTTCCTCTGTGAGCAAGCTGCCTTCTACATTGGCACTTGTAAGACCTTCTGGCGTGACACAATTACTTAACGTTGTACGAAAAGTATCCCAACTGTCTAGCAAAGTGATTAAGAGAAACATAGCCTTCACTGAATCTGGAACTATCTCCTGTGCTGTTAACTGGCTGAAAATTGTGTGAAATTCATTGAGATGATTTGACATAGCTATCCCTTCCTTCATCTTCAAATCCACCAATTTCTTGAGCCAGTAAATCTGAGAAGCAACACTTTGTTTCTCATACATACCACATAGCTTTTACCATACGCCATACGCTGTAGTCTTCTGCTACGTTGAAGTAAACATTTTCTGCCAGTGTCAGCATCATTGTGGAACAAGCTAACTCGTCAAGCTCTTCCCACTCATCTTCAGCCATACCTTCTGGTCTCTCCCCTTTGAGCTTCAGTGTGAAGGAGTACGAGCGGAAGTGCGACGCGAGAGAGAGTGCCAGAAGAAGAGCACGACGGTATGGTGAACTCGCTCTACTATAATGTGTAGAGCATAGTGAGTTCTTATTAGGTTTTTACAAAAGAATATGTGTACATACCTAGCGGCCCGCCCACTTACCTGGGCGACCACATTGGGCTTTATACCCCAACAAACTCCCACTTAAAGTCCAATGTGGTACTTTAAGTGTGAGCGAAGCTACTATACAAGCTAATATACAAGAGATGTAGAGAAGTGATGTACTACCCTACACCTAACTGCTTGCGAAAATGCGCAAAGCTCTCTGAGGGAAGTCATTTTGTAAGTAGATCAGCAGGATTTTCTGTGGTGTGAACTTTGACAAGCTGAATTTTCTTATCCTCGAGCATTTCCCTGATGAAATGACACTTCACATCCACATGCTTTGTCTTTGAGTGATAAACTGGATTGCGAGCCAATTGTATAGCACTTTGACTATCACAATATAACACAGGCATCTCTTCTTTGATTCCCAAATCTGTTACTAGTCGATTAAGCCAAATTGATTCTTTGAATGCCTCTGATGCTGCAACATATTCAGCCTCTGTAGTAGACTGAGTAACACAATCTTGTAATCTAGAACGCCATGATACTGTTCCACCAGCCAATGTAAAGACATACCCTAACGTAGACCTTCGGTTGTCTAAGTCACCTGCATAATCTGAGTCTGTAAAACCCTTTAAACTTAGCTCCTGACTCCCATAGCATATACGCATACTCCTTGTAGCTTTCAGGTATCTCAATATTCCTTTCACTGCCTCCCAATGTTTCTTGCCTGGGTTTGACATGTATCGACTTACTACTCCCACTGCAAATGCAATGTTTGGGCGAGTAGCAATCATTGCATACATCAAACTACCCATTGCAGATGCATATGGAATCTTATCCATTTCAACCTTTTCTTCCTCAGACACAGGACGATCTTGTTTGCTAAGTTTCACATATGGTGGCAATGGAACACTCAGTGCCTTTCCCTTCTCCATATTGAAACGTTGCAAAACGTTGTCAATATACTCTGTTTGAGATAACCAAATCAACTTCTTTGATCTGTCTCTCTCAATGCGCATACCAAGTATATGACTTGCCTTACCCATGTCTTTCATGTAAAACGATTTTGCCATCTTTGACTTCAAAGCTGAAATTTCTTCCAAGTGCTTGCCAGCAATCAACAGGTCATCCACATACAAAATAAGGATCAGCCAACTGCCATCCTTAGCCTTCTTTGTATATAGACAGTGATCGAACTCACTACGTTTGTAGCCTTGAGAAATCATAAACTTGTGGAATTTATGGTACCATGCCCTTGGTGATTGTTTTAAGCCATAAAGACTCTTTAACAACTGGTATACCAAATCTTCCTTGCCTTTCTCAACAAACCCTTTTGGCTGCTGCATGTAAATTTCCACATCTAAATCACCATGCAAGAACGCTGTCTTGACATCCATTTGGTGCAACACCAAATCTAATATGGCAACCAATGCAAGAAAGCATCTCAATGTAGTCATCTTGACCACCGGAGAGAAGACTTAATCAAAGTCAATGCCTTGTTCTTGCTTAAAGCCATTGGCAACAAGCCTTGCTTTGTACTTTGGATGACTATCATGAGCGGTGATCTTATACCTGTAAACCCATTTACAAGGTAGAGCCTTTTTGCCCTGTGGTAATTTAGCTAGCTTCCATGTTTGGTTTTTATGCAGAGCTGTCATCTCTGACTGCATGGCCAATTGCCAATTCCCGGAGTCCTTCATTTGCACTGCTTCCTTGTAACATGAAGGCTCATTGCATTTAGTCAACATGACATAGTTCATAGATGGAACAAACCGATCAGGAGGTCACGTGATACGTCCAGATCTACGCAAAATAGGTGGCTCAGGCTCAGCCACAAGCTGTGGTTCCAATCTATCCTGTCCTTGCTCCTCTTGAGCCCTTGCATTTTGTCTTGCACGTGCAGGTCCATCTTCTTGGAAGACAACTCTTCTAATCTCCTCAACCCTCTCTAGTTTAGAATGATATTTGGATTCATTAAAGTGAACATCATTGCTGCGGATAACCTTTCTAGATTTGGGATCCCAAAGTCTGTACCCCATCTCACTAGAATTACCATGGCCTCGAAAGATGCACTTTCTACTCTTTGGCTCAAGTTTGTTCCTAAATTCCTTTGGAATGTGAGTATATGCCTCACAGCCAAAGATTCTGAGATGCTTGTATGAGGGCATTTTGCCTGACCATACCATCTCTGGCACTGAATCCTTTTGCAAAACCTTGCTAGGAGATTTATTTATAAGATGAACAGTTGTTGATACAGCTTCAGCCCAAAACCCATTTGGCAGTTGTGCATTAGACAACATACTTCTGACCTTCTCTTGTATGGTCCTATTCATCCTCTCAGCAACACCATTTTGAGGAGGATTGTAAGGAGTAGTAAGTTCACGTTTTATACCTTTTGACTCACAAAAGTCCTGAAAGGCCTTTGACACATACTCTCCACCATTGTCAGTGCGTAAGCATTTAAGCTTCTTGCCACTCTGATTCTCCACAAGTGTCACAAATGTTTTGAAAACACTAAACGCTTCATCCTTGTGCTTGAGAAAGTAAACCCATACTTTCCTCGAGTAATCATCTATAAATGTCATAAAGTAAGAAGCTCCCCCTAGAGATAGGTTAGGCATAGGTCCACACAAATCACTATGAACAAGTGCCAAATGTGTATCTCTTCTACTGCTTCTATGCTTATGTGGCTGTTGTGTTTGCTTACCATACAGACAATGTTCACAGAATTCAAAATCATTAAATGAAAAGCCAGGCAAATAACCAGAACGAGACAAGATTTCCATTCCCTTCTTGGACATATGTCTTAACCGGCTATGCCACAAAGAAACGTTCGGCTGCTCGGTTACATTGATTACATTTTTTGAGACATTTGATACATAAATCATGTAATGTCCTCCAGAATTTACTCCATGTGCTACTGTCATCGAACCCTTGGATATCTTCCACATGTTCTGTCCAAAAGTGGTGACGTAGCCAACATCATCAAGTAAACCTGTGCTGATCAAGCTCTTTGTAATTGCGGGAACATTTATCACATTCTTCAACGTGAAATAAGAGCCATTCTGAAACTTCAATTGAACATCTCCAACACCTAAGATCTCACATGTCTGCCCATTGCCTAGCCAAACATGATCTTTAGTGGTCACGTAAGATGTAAACCACTCCTTGTTTGGAGACACATGAAGTGATGCCCCTGAGTCTATAATCCAGTCACTCAGTGCATGTCCATCAGATGCTGTGAGAAGAGCTGAGTCCATTGTATTCTTCAAGAAGTAGATGTCTCCTGACACTAGACTGTCATCCTCTGCAACAGTGTTTGTCACATTTATTTCTTGAATTTTCAATGAGGACTTGTTCTTCTCACCATGGTCTTTAGCTTTCTCTTTGCCTTTTTCTGCTTTCCATTCTCTGCAGTCTCTTTTCATGTGACCCTTTTTGCCACAATGGTAGCATTCTATGTCACTCTTGCCTTTAGCACTGCGGGACTTGCTACGAGACTGATTCCTCTTTCCACCTTTGTACTTTTCTCTGGTCCTTCCCCTGACAACTAAGGCTATTCCTTTGCCTTTGTCCATTGTCTTTCTATTGGTTTCTTCAGTAAGCAGACTGCCTTCTACACCTGCTATGGTCAAACCATCTGGAGGTGCAGAATTACTCAAAGCTATGCGAAAAGTGTGCCAACTTTCTGGCAATGTGATCAACAGGAACATAGCTCTAATAGGTTCATCAAACTTGTCACCTTGAGCTGACAAATGACTGTAGATGGTGTTGAATTCATTCAACACCATTTTAGATGAAATGGGAAAATCCCACAACTTTTGGACTAATTTCAACGCCTATGGATTCCTATTTCCCATTAAATTTGGAAAAATTTCATTTAATTTGGGAATGTGACAAAGAGATAGATTCTCAAGAAAATGGTGGTGTTGAGAAACACCTTTTAAATTTTTTATTTTTATGTGGGTGTTTCAAAACACTTCATAAAAGAGATAGATTCTCAAGAAAATGGTGGTGTTGAGAAACACCTTTTAAAATTTTTATTTTTATGTAGGTGTTTCAAAACACTTCATAAAAGAGATAGATTCCCAAGAAAATGGTGGTGTTGAGAAACACCTTTTAAAATTTTTATTTTTATGTGGGTGTTTAAAAATACTTCATAAAATCATACATAAGCTGGGGAAATAAAACAATGAGCAAGATATAAAATGCTATTCAATTTCTTCTATTAAGCTAGCCTGTGCCTTCTCCATGACATTTGATGGGATCTTGATTGTTTCCGCAATTCTTCCACCCCTTGGAGTCCATGACCATACAATTGTATCAACACACTCCCAACGCTTTGGGTCAGCAAGATTGCAACACCAACTCTTTTTCCAACAATCCTCATACTGTTCTTGTATTGTGGGATTTCGTTTTCGATGTTTTGGTGCCCAATACTGAATCATAACTTTCTTGTAGTTAGGAGATGATTTGTCTACATCAACGTTTGACTCTGCCACTCCTAGCCATATCGGATATTCAGGATCTACGGGTCTCACAAGAACAAGATCCCCTTTTCTTACATCAATTTGAGGCCTAAAGGACTCTTGTGGCCTTGCACTTTGAGGACCAACATAGTGATCATTCAATTCTTCATATCCTTGAAACTCATCTCTGTCTTCCTCTATCTCTTGCATTCTATGACTCCCTATAGTCTTTGGTCAAAATGTTGTATATTCACCAATGTGTTTATTGGTTGGTTGTTCAAGCTCATTGATTATGTTTTGCCAATAAGTGATAACAGGATCCATGTATTTTGTGGAGTCATGGTCCTTTCCCTTTAATAGAGAACATATTTTCCAAAATTCAAGATATGACTTAATCCTTTGAATAACAAGCGGACTATCTCTCACATAGTCTGCTATAGGTACCACATCTTGACAGCCTGTTGGTAATTTTGGTTTTCCCTGGTCATCTTTTTTCCACAACTCAATTCCCGACTCCTTTGGCATCCAATCAGGTGATTTGGGATGAATTTTGTATTGTATTACTGGGACTTCACCTTGCATATAGAAACGAAATTGAAGTGGCTTAGAGTGTCCGACTAGAGCATCTTGTCCGTCACACATGTACCCTTGCACAAAGGATTTAAAGTCGAGAACTTGTGTCATAAAAAATGGTGCTGGAGCTGAGCTTTCACATTTTTGAAAATGTTCCATCAGATGTGGAAAAGTGAATGTCATTCTTGTTCGCAATCTTTCTGAGAACCTACTAAATATTGCATCTATGTCCTCATGTATATGACCCACCATTAAGAATCCCAAATGCACGGTTTTGAAAACTCCTTTTTCTACTAACAAGGATAAGTATGCAAACAAATATCGATTTTTATTCTCTCCTGCACAATTATCTAGCTGTAGCAAAAGATTCTTAGGCAATTTTTGAAATACACGAGTGGATATGGTATCCACAACACATTGAGAGGAAGTTGATTGTATGTGTACAATATCTTCATTACATCCCTGGATGGCCAACGGCGGTGTCATTGTTGATGCATTCCTCTCACGCTCTTGCTTCATTTTGTTTTGGAGGTCTAGAGTTCTCCTTGAGTTCAATGCGTTGAATAATGTTACATTGCTGTGTGGCATACCGTCATGGCATAAATCTCCTTGTCCATGGTTTTCTGTTCTTTCCAGATTCTGTAAGCATAATGCAAGGGAACCAATTGTAGCTTTGGGATCTAAAGGCCATAGACCATTAAGTGAGAAGTGACCATACATTCCATGACCATGTCCATGTGTTATCATACCTGTTAATGATACTTGCAATTGATATGCATTCGCATAATATTTTGAGTTCACACGCAACCTAGGTATTGCTGTCTTTCTTTGATCCATTTTATCATGTATAATGCATAAATACTTATCCTTTTGCAACTGGGAGAACTTACGCCAGGTGTAGTACACATTCCTACAACTTTGTTGTTGCAACATGTGAATTCGACGTTCATCCTTCAAATGTGCAATCATCTCGTCATCCTTTGTTGACTCTAGTTGAGACTTTATCCGACTACACACAACACATTTGGAGAACTCACTTGTTTTTGACAATGTCACATTAGCAAACTCTCTATTCCAAATCCTATTGAATGTCGTGCTAGACATTGGCTTGAGACTCATACTGTCAAGTGTTTTATTGACATCATGTAAAATGTCTACTTGCTTGTACGTGTTTGGTATTGCAAGCAAAGTTTCCCTAGTACCATCTTCCATGGTTCTACTCTTATGTGGCATTCTCTCTGAGTTTTCATCAACAAAAGAGCACATCAATGCCCTTACCATTTCTGTATGGTCTCTTCCTTTTCTCATGACACCATCATTACCATGCACTGAGCGTCTAACCCCATTCTCAAAATGTTCACGGTAACGATAAAATGAAGTTTTTGGAATGCCATGAATTTCGTATCAAGCTCTACTGCAAATCTCACTCCCATTAAAAGAAAACACATAGCATGTCTTTGTAGTTGTTTTGTTCTCACGCCATGCAGACAACATTGTATCATACACATAGTTTGCTCTATTTTGCAAACTCTGTCCCCAAAATTCATTGCGCATAGCCATGACCTTATCTCGATTGGCATATTGACAACACCTTTTGGAACAACAATCTATGGTTGAAACAAGCTAGACAGATGCTAGAGATGCTTGATTGGATCTCTTAGAAGCTTTCACTGACATTTTTGGCTTCCTATTTACAAAGCAATATTTACGCTTTTTTGAAATAGGCTCTACCAAATAAGCTGATTCAATGCATGTGTCTTGTAACGCATGCATAGCATGTAGATCCTCATAGCATAACAATTCTTTCCATCCATAGTTGTCACTCTCTTGATAGGCCAACAAACTAGATTAATGCTGCATACACTAGCTTCTGCAGAAATAGTAGGCTCATCTGCATAGGATGTTTCGATACCAATACCAATGTTATCTTCACCTAGCTCACCAAAGTTTACAGAGTCAAACGGACACACGTACATGACAACCCCTTCGGCTACTACATGTGTTTTGCTTTCATCCCAAAGTTGAACCCTCTTATCCTTCCAAACCTCTCTGTAGCTCATTCCATTACATTGTGCATCCAATGCTCCTTCTGCTTTGTCAGCCTCATGCATGGAAGCCCCTTTGTACTGCATCTCATTTATATGTTGCAACAACCCACTACTCCATTTCACAATACTATGAAAAGCATCTCCCACTGTCAATGCATCCATTGTTGGAAAAGGGATTAGTGCTTTCTTTTCAAAACACAAATCAACTGACACCGATACATTGCCTTCCCCAATAAGCATGCCAGAACAATATGCACTTGGATTTATTTCAAATACAGTCCCAATGGCAACCTTTTGTGTCGCTACAAACATGCACACTCTATCACCATGATTGAAATTAGCCATACCTGCAAGAAGATTGCAAGAATAATTGTTAAACAAACCGCTTGCAGATTATATTGATTTACGTAGCATAAAGCATAACAAGTATGTATGTGGGTGTTTCATGAGAAGCACCCTGTGGCCTGAAGGTCATAGGGTTCCCTCTATGATACTAAGAATCTCTTTGTGCTCTATGCTCTATGATCTATATTGACTTCCTATGGCCCCTAGACCACAAGGCGCCCTCATTGTTTCCAAAAAACCCTCATTGTTTTGCTATGGCCCCAGGGCCATAGCTCTCCAAATGAAACATACGACAATGTATGGCCCTTGAGCTTATACATTGCAACCCCATGACCCTAGGGCCATAGGATTGGCATATGAAACATACGACAATGTATGGCCCTTGAGCTTATACATTGCAACCCCATGACCCTAGGGCTATAGGATTTCCAAATGGAACATAGAGCAACGTATGGCCCTTGAGCTTATACATTGACACCCTATGGCCCTAGGGCCACAAGACTTAAAAACATACAAAAAGACAACCTATGGCCCTAAGCCCAAGGGTGTGAGCATTGACACCCTATGGCTCTAGGGCCACAAGACTTCAAAACATACAAAAAGACAACCTATTGCCCTTAGCCCAAGGGTGTGAGCATTGACACCCTATGGTCCTAGGGCCACAAGACTTCAAAACATACAAAAAGACAACCTATGGCCACGATGTCAAAGGTGGCCAAGATATCAATGCAGCCCCATGGCCCTAGGGCCATAGGATCTCTCTATGGAACATGTGGCACCCTATGACCCTTAAGCTTATACATTGCCACCCCATGACCCTAGGGCCATAGGATTTCCGAATGGAACATAGGCAATGTATGGCCCTTGAGCTTATACATTGCCACCCTATGGCCCTAGGGCCACAAGATCTCACAACATACAATAAGAGAACCTAAGGCCCCTAAGCTAAAGGGTGCGGGTTCAAGGGTGGCCAAGATATCAATGCAGCCCCATGGCCCTAGGGCCATAGGATCTCTATATGGGACATGTGGCACCCCATGACCCTAGGGCCATAGGATTTCCAAATGGAACATAGGCAATGTATGGCCCTTGAGCTTATACATTGCCACCCCATGACCCTAGGGCCATAGGATTTTCGAATGGAACATAGGCAATGTATGGCCCTTGAGCTTATACATTGCCACCCTATGGCCCTAGGGCCACAAGATCTCACAACATACAATAAGAGAACCTAAGGCCCCTAAGCTCAAGGGTGCGGGTTCAAGGGTGGCCAAGATATCAATGCAGCCCCATGGCCCTAGGGCCATAGCATCTCTATATGGGACATGTGGCACCCCATGACCCTAGGGCCATAGGATTTCCAAATGGAACATAGGCAATGTATGGCCCTTGAGCTTATACATTGCCACCCCATTACCCTAGGGCCATAGGATTTCCGAATGGAACATAGGCAATGTATGGCCATTGAGCTTATACATTGCCACCCCATGGCCCTAGGGCCGTAGAATCTCCATATGGGACATGTGGCACCCTATGGCCCTTGAACTTACATATTGCCACCCCATGACCTTAGGGCCATAGGATCTCCAACTACAAAGTAGGGCAACGTATGGCTCTTGAGCTTATACATTGTCGTGGACCTAGGGCCATAGGATCTCCAACTGGAACATAGGGCTATGCATTGAAGCTTATCTATTGTCGCCCCTAAACCCTAGGGCCATAGGATTTCCAAATGGAATATAGGGAAACTTATGGCTCTTGAGCTTATACATTGCCACCCTATGGCCCTAGGTCCACAAGCTTTCACATTGCCACCGTAGGGCCACAAGGATCTCACAAGATAGAAGAAGAAAACACTAGAACATAGGATTTTCAGATGGAACTGAGTGCACGCTTTGATCCTTGACCTCCAACATTGCCGTCCTATGGTGTGAGCCCAGGGGTGGCTGAGGTGTCTTCATAATAATTTTGGCAATTCAAGGGATATCCGCAAGTGGCATAAATTAAAAAAATAATTAAAAAGTAATTAAAAAAAAATTAAAAAAAATTTTAACGCTACGACAAACTTTGTCATAATGGGTTTTCAAATACACTTATCGATATCGGACAAAAAAATGCGCATAATTTTTGGGATAATTTTTTTAAAATTTAGCTATTTTTAGTGTATTTTTTACTATGCAGATTTTGATTTTGAAGTCAAATTTTGCTTCATGGGTGTCGTTCCACTCGTTCAGAGCCGACGAGCTATGTCTCATTTTCGCACAAAGCCTAGAACTCTAGTAATCTCGACTGCAAACCCGTGAGAACAACCCCTACATTCAAAATTCGAATTTTGAATTTCTAACCTAACCTAACTAACCTTATCTCTCTCTTTCTCTCTCTACCACAATTTTTTCCGCGCTGTCGCTCTCTTTCTCTCTCTCGTTTCTTGCTCGAAACCTACACAGAAGCCTGCACAGAGCTTGTCTTTCTCTGTCTCTCTCTCCCTCTCTCCCTACGCATACAGTTCTACGCCATCATTGCGACGCGCACACAGATCTACGCGAAACCATCGCCACAACCTTCAACAGAAGGACTGCTGTCGCGACCTCCCAAACACAGATCTATAAACATCATCGTCGCGGCCTCAACACACCTAAGTTACTGCTTGCTACTGCTGCAGCTGGTTTTCATCAAGCACAGATTTACTCAGAGGTAACCTGTAGAAACCCTAATCTTTTTGCTTAATTCAGTTTTAATTGTTCTTAATCTAATTATGTTTTAGCAGTGTTGTAAATCACCTCTCTCTAGAACAATAAACAAAAATCATTAATTACATCTCTAAAACTGTAAAACTGTAGACTGTAGAACTATAAAACAGAAAAATCTCTAATTAGAGATCTAAAACTGTAATACAGAATACTCTAATTAGAGACCTAAAAATATAAAACAGAAGACACTAATTAGGGACCTAAATTTGTAAAACGAAAAACTCTTATTAGGGACCTAAATCTGTAAAACAGAAAACTCATCATAAGTGACCTAATACTGTAAAATTGTAAAACTCTAACTGCAAAAATCTCTAATTACAACAAAAAGTTATAAACCTGCAAATGCAAAAGACAATAACTACAGAAAATGCTGAAACTATGGATACCTATAATTGGGTTGTGGGGAGTTGGGCACACGTTGTAAGAGGACGAGTAGAGCACGCTGTTGTATGAGGATGGATTAGGGTTCAGTTGCAGGAGGATGGGAAAAAAAAAGAGGCAAGAAGGTGGGAAAGAAAGTGTACACTATATGTGTTTGTAAGATATGGTGTAGTATAGTTTCTTTAAATTCATTTGTAGTCACTAAAATAAAACTAGACATTGAATCTTTAGAAGGGCAGACAGGGTGTGGATACATAGGGTTTCACCTCATACTAAAGAGTAACATATGGCCCTAAGGCACCCTATGACCATAAGGCCATAGGGTGGTCTCACATCGTACTATAGGGTGACCAATGTCCCATCTGGCCATAGGGTGACAATGTACAATCTCAAGGGTCATAGGGTTCCCTATGTTCCTATTGAAGATCCTATGGCCATAGAGCCATAGGATCTCCAAAACATATATATGGCACTATGGCCATAGGATCACATGGTGCTCTATGGCCGATCTAGAGACCTTGTGGCCCAAGGGCCTTAGGGTGGCAATGTACAATCTCAAGGGCCATAGGGTTTCCTATGTTCCTTTTGGAGATAGGGTGGCACTAGGGCCATAGAATCTCCAAAAGCAACATAAAGAACCTAGGGCCATAGAATCAAAGGGTGACCTATTGGAGACCTTGTGGCCCAAGGGCCATAGTCTGGGAATGTACAATCTCAACGGCCATAGGGTTCCCTATGTTCCTTTTGGAGATCCTATGGTCCTCGAGCCATAGGATCTCCAAAATGAACATATGGCCCTACGGACATAGGATCACAGGGTTCCCTATGTTCCTTTTGGAGATCTTATGGTCCTTGGGTCATAGGATATCCAAAAGGAACATAGGGCCCTACGGACATAGGATCACAGGGTGCCCTATGTCCCATCAAGAGACACTGTGGCCCAAGGGCCATAGGATGGCAATGTACAATCTCAAGGGCCATATGGTTCCCTATGTTCCTTCTGAAGATCCTGTGGCCCTAGTGCCATAAAATCTCCAAAAGGAGCATAAGGAACCTATGGCCATAGGATCAAAAGGTGCCCTATGTTCCATCTTGAGACCTTGTGGCCCAAGGGCCATAGGGTGTATTTGTACAATCTCAAGGTCCATAGGGTTCCATATGTTTTTCTTGGAGATCCTATGGCCCTATATCTATAGAAACACAGGGTGCCCTACGTCCCATCTAGAGACCTTGTGGCCCAAGGGCCATAGGGTGACAACCTACAATATGAAGGGCCATAGGATTCCTTATGTTCCCTAGGGTCACAAGGTGCCCTACATTCCATATGAAGACCCTATGGCCCAAGTGCCATAGGGTGGCAATGTACAATCGCAAGGGCCATATGATTCCCTATGTTCCTTTTGGAGATCCTATGGCCCTAGAGCCCTAGGTGCATGGGGCTGCCATGGTGCCTGTTAATATGCACCATGGTGTACCCTATGTATGTAGGCCACCCTCGGGCCCTTGGATGCCCTCTGTCCCATCTAAAGACCTTGTGGTCCAAGGGCCATAGGGTGACAATCTACAATCTCAAGGGAAATAGGATTCCCTATGTTCCCT
Source organism: Adiantum capillus-veneris (assembly GCF_014529385.1). Taxonomy (NCBI): domain Eukaryota; kingdom Viridiplantae; phylum Streptophyta; class Polypodiopsida; order Polypodiales; family Pteridaceae; genus Adiantum; species Adiantum capillus-veneris. The sequence continues at coordinate 78,682,382 of NC_140950.1, read as the reverse complement.
AGGGTCACAAGGTGCCCTACTTTCCATCTGAAACAATGAGGGCACCTTGTGGCCTTTGGGCCATAGGATCTCTATGTAGAGCATAGAGCAAAGAGTTTAGATGGCTTCTTACTACCATAGAGGGAACCCTATGGCCTTCAAGCCACAGGGTGTCAATATAGAGATAACAGAGGTTCTTACTAGCATAGAGGGGACCCTATGGCCTTCAGTCGACAAGGTCTCCTCAATATAGAGAAAATAGTGTTTTTCACTAGCATAGAGATCACCCTATGGACCTGGGTCCATAGGTTGCCAAAAAAATGTCATGAATGGTTTCTTTGAAACATACAGGGCACCTTGTGTCCTTAGGGTCATAAGATGTGTAGAGAATAGAGAGGTTCTTACTAGAATACAGGGGACTCTATGGCCTGAAGGCCACAGGCTCCCAATATGGAGCATAGATCGGTTCTTACTAGCATAGAGAGACCAAATAGTGCTTGTGGCCATAGGATGTCAATTTAGAGCATAGAGCATAGAGCAAAGAGCATAGAGAGCTTCTTACTACCATAGAGGGAACCCTATGGCCTTCAGGCCACAAGGTGTCAATATAGAAATAACAGAGATTCTTACTAGCATAGAGGGAACCCTAGGGCCTTCAGCCCACAAGGTCTCCTCAATATAGAGAAAATAGTGTTTTTTACTGGCATAAGAGCACCCTATGGACCTGGGTCCATAGGTTGCCAAAAAACTTTCATGAATGTTTCTTTAAGATGTGTGGAGCATAGAGAAGTTCTTACAAGAATACAAGGGACTCTATGGCTTGAAGGCCACAGGCTCCCAATATGGAGCATAGATCGGTTCTTACTAGCATAGAGAGACCAAATAGTGCTTTATACATGGGGCCTTAAGGTGTCAAAACAATGAGGGTTTTTTTAAAACAATGAGGGCACCTTGTGGCCTTGGGGCCATAGGATGTCAATTTAGAGCATTTGAGCATAAAGCATAGAGCATAGAGAGCTTCTTACTACCATAGAGGGAACCCTATGGCCTTCAAGCCACAGGGTCTCAATATAGAGAAAACAGAGGTTCTAGCATAGAGGGGACCCTATGGCCTTCATCCCACAAGGTCTCATCAATATAGAGCAATAGTGTTTTTTACTGGCATATAAAGCACCCTATGGCCCTGGGTCCATAGGATGCCAAAAAAACCCTCATGAAGGGTCTCTTTAAAACATACAAGGCACCTTGTGCCCTTAGGGTCATAAGATGTGTAGAGCATAGAGAGGTTCTTACTAGCATACATAGAACCCTATGGCCTAAACGCCATAGGGTCCCAATATAGAGCATAGATCGGTTCTTGCTAGCATAGAGAGACCAAATAGTGCTTTATACTTGGGAGAATAATGTGTCAAAACAATGAGGGTTTTTACAAAACTATGAGGGCACCTTGTGGCCTTGGGGCCATAGGATGTCAATATAGAGCATAGAGAGCTTCTTACTATCATAGAGGGAACCCTATGGCCTTCAGGCCACAGGGTGTCAACGTAGAGAAAACAGAGGTTCTTACTAGCATAGAGGGGACCCTATGGCTTTCAGCCCACAAGGTCTCCTCAATGGCATAGAGAGAATCCTATGGCCCTGGGTCCATAGGTTGCCAAACAACCCTCATGAAGGGTTTCTTCAAAACATATAGGTTGTGTAGAACATAGAGAGTTACTTACTAGCATAGGGGGGACCCTATGGCCTTCAGGCCATAGGGTGCCAATATAGAGCATAGATCGGTTCTTACTAACATAGAGAGACCAAATATGTGAAAAATAAGGGAGTGAATGGATGGATCTTTGTGCTAAGATATGTGTGAGAATGACAAGTGTTTAAGTGAAATATATGAGAGAGACAATGATATACTGAAAGGAATATCTTTATTGATGATGAAGATTCCTTGAGATATAATATTGGTACTTACAAACTACCAATGCAGGTACTGCAGACTACCAATACAGGTACTGTGACACAGTCTTAACAGTACTAATAACAGAGAGTAAATAGTACCAAACAGACAGTTATGGTACTCTGGAAGTACCTAGACAGGTACTCGAAAAGTACCAATGGTACACAATATAGGTACTTCTGTGAGACTGAATGGTTGATCCCCAAACCCAAGCTAGAGGTTAAAGTCCCAAGTACAATGAGTGTGTTTTCCCAGATAACAACACTCTATACAAGATGATCTAAGCCTCACAAGGTCTCTTATGTCTCTCTCTGTGTTCGCTGTCTCTCTGCCTCTCTGTGTTCTCTGTCTTTCTGCTTCTCTGTCTCTCTGTGTTCTCTGTCTTTCTGTTGAACTAGTCTATTGGTACATCTTTATATATCTGTATCTCTCAATGCTGAGCATAAGTCGTGGATCCCTTTGGTAGGTAGATGCACCATTATGTGGGGAACATATCTCCTTCATAGTCCAAGAAGAGATCATGGCTGTATCTCCAAATAGGTAGCTCCCAAGTTGGCAGGTTACCCTCTGTGTGCAGTCTGCAACTCTGCAGGCAGCCAACTTGGCACCTTCACCAAATATGGTAGAAGCTGAATTAGGATAAACCCTCTGATAGGATTATAGTCCACATGGAGTAGAACAATTTCTCTTTGTATTTCTCCACGAGATCACAGCTGTAGGTGGCTATTTTCATCCCTACAAATCTGCCTGCTGCACCTCCTGAATCTGCTCCTACCTTTTAGGTACTTTTCCACCTAACTGCTTGGTGGTTGTTGTAGATGCTTCAACGTGTATAGCTGATGATGCAAGGGTTATTGAACATCCAAAATGATGTCAAGTCATCATCCTAAGCTACCATGCCATCATGCTACCATAGCATCATGCTTAAGACTTTGTTCCCACCTTATTCAAGTAGATGTGTTGGACTTGTAACTTTAACAAAATAGTGCTTTATACATGGGGCCATAGGATATCAATATAGAGCATAGAGCATAGAGCATAGAGTATAGAGAGCTTCTTACTAGCATACAAGGAACCCTATGGACTTCAGGCCAGAGGGTGTCAACGTAGAGAAAACAGAGGTTCTCACTAGCATAGAGGGGAACCTATGGCCTTCAGACCACAAAGTCTCTGGGATATAGAGCAAATAGTGTTTTTACTAGCATAGAGAGCACCCTATGGCCCTGGGTCCATAGGTTGCCAAAAAACCATCATGAAGGGTTTCTTCAAAACATAGAGGGCACCTTGTGTCCTTGGGGTCATAGTATGTGTAGAGCATAGAGAGGTTCTTACTAACATACACGGGACCCTATGGCCTAAATATAGAGAATAGATCGGTTCTTACTAGCACAGAGAGAACCCTATGGTCTTCACTCCAAAGGGTGACAATATAGAACAAAGATCAGTTCTTACTAGCATAGAGAGACCAAATAGTGCTTTATACCTGGGGCCATAGGGTACCAAAACAATGAGGGTTGTTCAATGGCATAGAGAGCACCCTATGGCCCTGGGTCCATAGGTTGCCAAAAAACGCTCCTGAAGGGTTTCTTCAAAACATAGAGGGCAACTTGTGGCCTTGGGGTCATCGGATGTGTAGAGCATAGAGAGGTTCTTACTAGCATACAGGGGACCCTATGGCCTTCAGGTGCCAATATAGAGCATAGATCGGTTCTTACTAGCAAAGATCGGACCCTATGGCCTTCAGGCCAAAGGGTGCCAATATAGAGCATGGAGAGGCTCTTACTAGAATATAGGGGACCATATGGCTTTCAAGTCACATGGTGCCAATATAGAGCAAATAGTGTTTTTACTAGCATATAGAACATCCTGACCTAGGGGGATTGGTTGTCAAAAATCCATCATAGAAGGGTTCCTATGGCCTTCAACCCACAAGGTCTTCTCAATATAGAGCGAATAGTATTTTTCATTGGCATACAAAGCACCCTTGGGGCCCTTGAGGCCAACCCTATGGCCTTCAGGCCTTAGGGAGCTAATATAGATCATGGTGCTTTATATCGGCATAGAGAGCCATGGCCCTAGGGCCATAACAAAATAATGAGGTGTTTTTGGAAACGATGAGGGCACCTTGTGGTCTTGGGGCCATAGGAAGTCAATATAGATCATAGATCATAGACGATAGAGCATAGAGCACAAAGAGATTCTTAGTAGCATAGAGGGAACTCTATGACCTTCAGTCCACAGGGTGCCATTATAGAGTAAACAGAGGTTCTTACTAGCATAGAGGGGACCCTATGGACTTCATCCCACAAGGTCTCCTCAATATAGAGCAAATAGTGGTTTTTACTTGCATGGAGAGCACCATATGGCCCTGGGGTCATAGGTTACCAGAAAACCCTCATGAAGTGTTTCTTTAAAACATTGTGGCCACCTTGTGGCCTTGGGGCCATAGGATGCCAATGTAGAGCATAGAGAGGTTCCTACTAGCATGTAGGGGACCCTATGGCCTTCAGGCCACAGATTGCCATATGGTGTTGGTGTAGAGGCTCTAAAGGGGTATTTAGGCCATTCAAGGGATACTTCTTTGAGGGTCCTCTAATGTCATAAGGGAACACGTGATCACACTACCATAGAGTGGCCTAGGTACACTTGTAGAACCATTTTGTCGGCACCCTAGGACCACATGGTTTAACATAGAGGTGACTCTATGGCCCTAGGTCCATATGGATGTAATAATATCCATCTTGTCTAAATATATGTCATTCTTTTTACAGAAAATGTCTCAGAAGAGAAAGTCAAAGTCAGTTGATGCAACAGGCTCAACACCAAGTTCTTGGTATCTAGATTTTCACTTACCAAATGGTGGAAGTGATGAGAAATTCCACTTGTTCTTTCAAGATAAAGAGCAATTGCCCTTCAAGGACTGTGGTATTGTCAAGGAGATAAAGAAATATTGTTCAGATCTTGAAATGTCTCCATGCCTTGGAGTAAAACTACTCAATGGTGACTCCTACTTGTTGGAGCCTGTGGCCTTTGCTCAAAAATTGGTGAAGGTTGATTATGAAGGAGTGACAATGACAAAAGCAGGGTGGGTGGAGCTTCAAGATGACACTCTAAGTGAGAACTTTATAGACTTATATATTGAGGGATTTAAGAAAGTCAATCAATATTTAGGTAAATTGAGTAGCACAAAGAAGAATAAGAAGCAAAAGAATGAAGACACAGGTACAAAAAATCAATCTAAGATGCTCAAGGAGAGTCAGACTCCCTCACTTGGAGAAAATAGTGGAAATGTGGCCGAAGAAAATCTTTCAATTATACCCTTACAGACTCAAGAAGCAGGAGATTCTAGTGGACTTGCAACCCTAACAGTTGGAACCCCCTCAGTGGCAGTGGTTGTGGACTCAACATCCTTAGCTGTGTTGGACTCTATTATACAGCCCAAAGAAAAAGATCTTGATAAAGAAGTTGCCAAAACTTCTAAGAGTGGGCTAGATGGATAAGTCGGAATTGACCACTATTTTAAATTTGGTGTACAATTTACCCAATTGATCCCAGTTGAGCAATGCAACCTTGCACCAGAAGGCTATAGATGCAGACCATTGTCAGATGTATATGTGAAATATCTCTTGAAGCAATTTGCAGGGCACTCTAGGCTAGTCTCCAATGCAACGGACTTGATGCCGTATAACCCAATTACAAAAATGCCTTTACAAACAGCCTAAGTGCATGGAGACAAGCACTACTGGATTCTAGCTGGTCAGCATTCCATCATAGCGGCTAGAGCTTTTTTGCGTAACAACAGCACTAAGTATGCTTTGAGAAAACAGTTCTACAAGTTTAGAACTGCAAGGATAGTGGTAGACGCTCCGAAAGAGGTTGATGTTCGAATTTCCAAAATGGAGAACATGGAGAGAATAACAACAATGAAACACCAGCCTTATGTGGAGGTCTTGAAGCATGGCCGTAGTCAATGGCTTGCATATTCTAAACCAACAAAACCCAAGGCAGGTGTTCCTGTCGGTCATCCCAGTCGAGCAGGTTGGGATGTAAGTTCCACTTCCCTATGCTTGTTTTGTTACAAATATGTCTTGAAATAAAGTTAATTTTCTTTTCTTTATTTTGAAGGCCTTTGTAAATGTGGCGAACATAGTGTTCAACCATAAATCATTTGCCAACAAAGAAGCACACATGGTCATGTACGATGACGAAATCTATGATCAGTGGATACACATCTTGGAGAATCATCAGACATCAACTCCTCGTGGGCGACAACCAATCATAACAACCTTTAGATGCCTAGCTGGTTTAGAAGATAATGATGTCAAGCTACTACAACAAGAGCTGGCAGATGAGAAGATCTGCTTAGTGAAGCAACCACGTCAACAAGCGGGAATGCTCGACCTCACTGCACGTGCAACGGTCTTAAAGAAGACCAGGGTTTTTGAGCCTCAAATGTTGATTGCATTTAAAGATATAGATCCATCAGCAATAGCAGTTACTTCATGGGATAAATGTAAGTCTCATTATAACATTACAGATGATATTTACAAATCTCTCTTCACGAGTTGTACGCAATGGCTAAATCTCCTACTACAAAAAGGAAAGGAGAAAGAGCCAATTCCTGAGATCACTAGGGGATATGTGCAATGGATCATTGCACAAAATAATGGCACTTCTAGTTTGCAATTCATTTTACCATGGACAATCAAGTGTGTTGGAAAGAATTTGGAAGGCATTGAGTTTCTCTGCAGTGAGAATAGCTCTAAAATTCGTGTTGGTGTTTGCATCATAGACACAACACACAAAAGTCTTACATCTAGTGGTTGGAGTGCTTCCCAATTTGGTAAATTAATTGATGGAGTATGTGGGGTAGCACATCAACCATCATAGTTTTTAATTTCCGGCTTAGTCAAGTATCAGCATGCTGCTTCCCTAGAGAAGGCAATTTCTGAAAAAGCTAAATGGTATGAAATGCACGTTCTACCTTTGAGCTCCTTAATGGGATCAGAGACCATCCAAACATGTGCTCTTCGCGAAGTAGTTTTTGGGGTTTGGGCATTTTTCAGTCAAGGAGAGCAGTACACCAACTACTCTAGTGTTAAAGAGTCATTGTTGGAGCCAATCCATACTTTCTGCATCAATGACAACGAGTATGATGCTGTGAACACGGCCAAATCCTTTTTTGTACGTCGCGCAATCAAATGCATCTGTCTCAAAGAAGATGATCAAGTGATAGACATCTTCTCATTAGGCTATGGGACTAAAGAGGGACTACAACAATAGAGAAAGGTGATATCAGTTGCATGTAGTAGTGATCGAATGACGCAATTGGAATCTCTTTACCATTCCATAGTGGAAGAAGACCTTGATCTTAGAAGGTGGGCAGGTGTGGATAACACAGATAAAGTCAATTCCAAGGATTCAGAGGAAGAAGAAATTGAAGAACCATTGGATGCAAGTGCTGAGGCCATTCTAGAAAGTCTACAGAAAACAGGTTAAGCTAGCCACCCATGATATTACATTACTGATATTTAGATTATTATTGTTGTCATTTTATTTTATTTGTCCCATCTCAAATCTGCCCATGATGTTAAAAACATTGATGTTTGGCTCGTTATTGTTCTCAATTTATTTTCTTTGAAAAAATGTGAACTTGTGAGTTTGAGTTTTTTCACAATAAATGAATTAGACTTAAGTGTATGATATTATATGGACATATTTTGGTAAATAGAATTCTACATTTATATATGGTCATAAGATATATATTAATACTTTAAAGTTAATTGATCATATGAGGTTTGGGAAGAATACACTATGACTTGAGGATCATAGAGTTCTTTGTAGACATGACACCCTATGGCCCTAGGGCCATAGAATCCCCCAAAAGAAAATGGGATACCCAAAAACCTTACAGATGTAGGGTGATTACATCAAGTCTCTAAAAGGGCACATAAGCATCTGGGTTACTCTATAGACTTAGGCCCATAGGGTGTCAACATAGAATCCCCCAAAAGCATTTGGCTACCCTACAATCTTACGGATATAGGGTGATTACATAGAGTCTTTAAAAGGGCACATAAGCATTTGGGCTAGTCTACAGCCTTAAGGCCATAGGGTGTCAACACAGATATCCTACAATCTTATGTATATAGAGAGATTACATAAAGTCTCTAACCGGGCACATGAGTATTTGGGCTATTCTAGAAGGAAACATAAGTTATCCAAGAGCATTTGGGATACCCTAAGGCCTTAGGTCCATTGGGTGGTGACATAGAATCTCCATAGGGGCACTTAAATCACCCTATGGATGCAAATCACCCAGCTCTTATGGACACATCTTATAAAACATCACATGACACCCTATGGCCTTTAGACCATAGGTTGGTTATTCTAGGTCACCTAAAGACTCTTTAAGTGTTTCAAGAACATTTTTAGTTGGCCTTATATCTTGTGTCCATATACATTAGGGACATATATTTCTTATCTTGTGATTAAAGTTTAATATTCTATTGAGAATGAAATAAGCTAGAAAAAACTAAAAAGTATTTAGTCCTCAAAATTCCAAAATGAGAGTTTGAACAATTGATGTATGATCATTTTTTGTTGGGTGTAAGTTCTTCTATTGTGAATTGATGGTGTAAGCGTTTGAAATAATTATCTTTGTATTGCAACTAACTAGATTAAACATATATTCAACATTTGTTGTAAATGCCAATTATTTGCTTATATAGTAGTATAAATGGTTATTGAAGCATTTGTCCTTTGGATTATGTGAAGATCTATTCTTTGATCTGTAACAAATTTATTCAAAGATATAAAAGTGCGAGTATTTTGTTCCAAACTATGATTTTGTTTCTCTTCTAGATGATGCAGAGAATTGGAATTTATATCTTGAATTTTTTTCAATAGAGAGAAGCTAGGACTAGTATAATTTTTTAGCTTGTCATGTAGCAATCGGAACATTGTATCCAGGTTTATTGCAAAGAAATGATTGTATAATGTATAACCATTGTTAAAGTTTGTAAATTGGAAGCAGAAGGAAATGCAAGTTCCAAAACATGTTCAATGCCATAAGGAGAATCCAGCACAAATACTTTTGCCCCTCAGGATTTGTAAATCAAAGTGCATGGTGAGCCGAACCTTCCATCCACCAAAAGATCAATGCATTTGTGAATTAAAGTACTTGAAATTTTGATTTAAATGTTTGAATGTTATGATGATATTTGAAGGCAAAGACCCCTTCAACTGTGTGGTAAAGCAACAAATGTATGATGTATGATAATGATTCAATTTTGTATATCGTGTTGCATATTTATCGCATTTTTTAGCTTACACAATTTGCTAGCATAGAGGACACCCTATGGCCCTAGGACCATAGGATGCCATCATATCCCATGTACACTTTCTCTTTTACCATAGAGGACATATTATGGATCTAGGGTCATAAAATGCCAACATAGTGCATAAATGGCTTCTTATAAGTATACACGTAAACATAGTGCATAGAGGGAATTTTACTAGCATAAAGACCGCCCTATGGCCTTGGGACCAAAGGGTGCCAACATAGAGCATAGAGGGATTTTTATTAGCACCTTGTTGCCCTTGGAACGCCATAGTCCCAATAAAGTGGTTTTTGTATATATAGTAGAGAATTGTCACACACATGATACCTTGGTCACTATCTAGCCCTTGGACCATATGATAGTAGCATAGAGGGCACCCTATAGCCCTAGGGTTTCCTTCTATCCCTAGGGCCATACACTGCCAACATATAGTATACATGGTTTCTTCATAGAGCAAACCTTTTAGTCCTACACTATAGAGTGGAAACCTAGACCATATAATGTATCCTACTAGCATAGAAGGCACCCTATGACCCTGAGGCCAAAGAGTACCAATTTAGGGCATAAAGGGTCTCTTCCTAAGTTGAAGGGCACCTTGTGGCCCTAGGGAGCACCCTATGGCCCCAGGGCCATAGGGTGTCAACATAGTCAAATGGAGTGTAAACTTAGAGCATAGAGGGTTTCTTACTATCATGGAGGACGCCCTGTGTCCTTGGTGCCATAGGGTGCAAACATATAGCATGGAGGGTTTCTTGCTAGCATAGAGAGCACCCTATGGCCTTGGGGCCATATGATTCCAACAAAGAGCATAAACGGTTTTGTGATAGCATAGAGGATAGCTTATTTCCCTGGCTCCATATGATACAAAAATAAAAGAGTCTTAAGAAGGGCACCTAGGCCACTAAATCACCATGGGGCCATAAGATGGTCTTTGTGGGGAATGCTCCTAAAGGGTTCCTTGGCTATCCTATGGCCTTTGGGCCATAGGCTACCAACATAGAGTTTAGATGGTTTCTTACTAACATAGAGCTCACCTTGCGGCCTACGGTCTTTAGATTCTAATATAGAGTTTCAATGGTTTCATACTAGGCGTAAGGGGCACCCTATGGCCTTGGGGCCATAGAGTGTCAATGTAGAGCGCAGAGGTTTCCTTTCTAGCATAGAGGGCACCATGTGGCCTAGGAGCCATTCGATGCACCCTATGGCCCGAGGGCTGTAGGTTGCCAATGTAGACAAGGTTTCTTAGTAGCATTATAAAGGGTACCTTGTGGCCCTCAAATCTCCATAGGGTGCCAACATAGAGCGTAGAGGGTTTTTCTTACTAGCATAGAGGACATCCTATGGCCTTGGGGCCATAGGGTTTCAATATTGAGCATAGAGGATTTCTTACTAGCATAGAGGCTACCTTGTGGCCCTAGGTCCATAGGTTGCAAACATAGAGAATAGAGGATTTCTTACTATCATATAGGCTACCTTGTGGCCCTAGGTCCATAGGGTGCAAACATAGAGCATAGAGGATTTTTTATTAGCACATAAGGCACCCTATGGCCCAAAGGCCATAGAATGACAACATGTAGCATAAAGGGTTTCTTACTAGCATAAGAGGCAGACCTTGTGGCCCTCGGGTCATAGGGTGCCAACATAAAGCATATATGGTTTCTTACTAGTGCTCATAGAGGGCATCTTGTGGCCCTATGACAACCCATGGACCAACCTTGACCATCGGCAACCTGCGATACGAATCACATTTGCAGATGCTCAAGATGACAGGACTTTATTGACCAAGCATAAAGGTCATGTCAGGGACAACATGAACGCGGAGGGGGGGAGTGTTGAGCCAGCAGAGGATCACACCCACATTTTTGCTCACACTCATCATTTTTGTAACCATTGATTGTAACAAATGTCTTTCCGACATTGATTTTGAATTGAGCCATTCATTAAGTAACGGGACTCAATTGAGTTTCCAACTTGTAATCCCGAAGTAATTTCACTTGTTGATGTAATTAGTTAGAGATATTCTCACCTCCAAGGCTGAGGTATATAAGCCAAAGTTTTTGTAACCTAAGGAGATTCAGTTTTTATTAATCAAAGTGAGTTCTTGAGCGTCGTGACTGTGTTTGAGAGAGAGTGAGAGAGAGAGAGAGAGAGAGTCTTATCTACATGCTACGCGAGCTACGGAGCCGCCATTGGAGAAGCGACACCGCCATTGTGTTAGCAACGGCGAGAGCTACGCACAGATACCAAGAGTGCACGCTATCGGCTTCTATGTGTGGTAAGTTCCTACGAGCTTCAGTGTGAGTTTTCTTCCAACTCGTGTGTCGGAATGGAGCGTGCAGCATATCTATAGAACCACAACGAGTAGAGCTACACATTAGTACCACGGGGTCAAGTTTCGATCACCTGTATTTTTCGGCCTGTCTTCATACGCGTTTACCGCACGGAGTGGTTATAGGTTGATTTTGCAGTTCAAGTCTTTAGGGTGTTGTTCTTACCTAGTGCATAGACTTCCCCTTGAGTTTGAGATCGATTTAATGATTCTAGATCCTGTTTCGTATAGCATTCGTTCGTAGTACGGATTTCAGTCACTTGCGTATTTTAGAACTTAGATTTGATTTCCTTAGTAGTGATTGTCATTAGAAGGTCGAGTAGGTGATTTGACACCCACCTAGTTGTTTCCATGCGCCTGCGGGTCAAGCTTCGTCCTCGTCTGACAAATTCTGTTGTTGGTTGAGTTCTCGCTATTTAGCTTCCGCTAGCGGCGTAACCGCCTTAACATTTGGCGCCGCTGCCGGGGACGAGAGCCCTAAGTAGGTGACCTTAGACTAATCCTACGAGGTGAGTCGTATAAACTACTTTGTATACTTTAGTTAGAAAAGATCTAGGAGTGGTGGACTCTGAAGATCTCGAGAGATACTAGGAAGTGGGGTATTCCTGGGTCTTCCGTGTTGACAGTATTTTTAGTCTAGCTTAGATTTTTTTGTTGTTTTGTCGGTGTTGAGTAGTTGTTGATAGAAGAAGAATTTGCTAGTCCGTGAGTGACAGTGGATATCTTTAAAGTCACAATTACCAAACCCATTTTATGATTAGGAATAGCTTAGGTAGGACTTCATTTGATCCTGATCTAGAGCTAATAATCATTGGAGTATTTGCTTGATATGGTTGATTGCATGTTAGATCACTAAACCGTCGAGTTAGTAGTGAAACTTGCAATAAACAAAAGTCAGAGAAATTTTCTGTGTATCTGGGAGTTGCTGAGCACTTGAGAAAGCTTTAGGAAGGATTCTGTGCCAAAAAACTGGAAATCTGCAACTTTAGACATCATACGTGTATGATGTCTAAATGACCAAACAGAGACCAAAACAGAAATTTTGACTTTACCAGAGTGTTCAAAAAGGGGGTTATACCCTAATTTCAACTTAAAACAAGAGCATTAACACTCAAAGAAACCCAAAAAGACAAGTCGGAGTCCAAGAAATGCAAAGAATAGGAAATTTTGGATTCAGATCTTGTTTTTACATTCAAACCTGACAAAAACACTTGAAACTCAATTATAAACATTGGAGAAGGCTTAAAACCAAGAATAGTCCAAATCTGTGAAAAAAGACATCATACGCGTATAATGTCTTTTAGCACATCCACTGCTTATTTTTGATATCTGACCTGACAAGATTGTTACAAACACTGTAGAAAGCAAAAATATCAAGTCTTGACCCAAACTGATGAAAAAGACATCATACGCGTATCATGTCTTTGACCTAATTTTGGACATATTTTGATACTTTGCCAACACAGATCCATTGTAATAGCTGTCTAGAGGTTATATTTCAAGTTTCATCCCATTTGCATCACAATTGACCCAAAAAACAAGTTAAAAGCGGAAAATTGCCAAGAAAAGCCTAAATTAGCCATAACTTGCTCAAACAGAGTTCAAACTGAATTTTGTGAGTGGAAAGAGCATAAGGGGCCTACTGAGAGTGAGCATAACCAAAATAGTATAAATCTATGAAAAAAGACATCATACGCGTATAATGTCTTTTTCAGCATAACTGCAACAAAATTCTCACTTGATGAAACAGAAGTTGTCCAACTGACAAGATTAAACAATTGACCAAGTATCAATCAGTTTGGATCAATTCTGACCACAAAAACTTGGGGAAAACAAATTGCCGAGACGGAAAAGTTAAAGTCCTTTAGGGGAATTGATGAATTTGAGATCGGGCAGGAACCTCCAGAATAACCAACCAAAACAAGGGGAACCAGCAAGTGTCATATCAACCGAGGGAAGTGTAAACCAAAGTTGGGTGCAACCATTAGAGCCGATCTTTGAAGGAAGTGTCTCTGATACTTCTTCAGAGAGATCTTATGAGATTTTCACCGAACACGTAGAACACCTGAACCTGAACAACAGAAAAAATATGGCAGCAGGATCATCAAACCCTTCCGCCACCATGAAGCTATTGTTCATAAAATACCAGTACGACAATGAGCAAGGTGCCAAGATCTACAAGGATGGAATGGACCGCTATTGTGTAAAGATAGAAGAGAGACCTAGTGAGTTCAAGGACTTAGTGCCTATGAGCTATATCGGAGATAGATATCTAGATGACGAGGTCACCATGTACTTGGTAGTCCTAAACCCTAACATTGTGGACAAGTGGGGATTGATGGGCACCAAAGCCAAAGTAGATGAAGAACTTGAGGAGAAGGCACCAATAATGAACTTCCCTGATGCGAGGTTAAGAAGAGAGAATGAAACTACAAGGATCAACACTGATAACATCTATGTTGGGCTATACAAATATAATAATGGGGAGCAAGATCTCTATTATAGATGTGAAGAACCCTACACCGGAGAGTTGACAGACCAAAAAAGACTTTATGTCTTTACCTACACAGAGGGATCGGAAGTGAAAATTGCCGCTTACGACAAGTATGGCAGGCAATACTCAACAATGGGCAAGAAAGAATTAGAAGGATATACATACTTTGGGGGACCACTACATCAGTATTATGTTACTTCTAGCTCACAAAGACCATCACCAACAAATGGAGGGAAAAACCCAATGACGACAGGAGGACAAAGAACTCAGGCTGCTGACTCTTTCAGTCAACCTCAGTACTCGAAGCCCGGACCAATGGGATCATTACATTCCAGAGAGTCAATGGATACGAATCGAGGTAGTGCAGTTCCAATCCCCACGTATACCACTCCAGGTCCAAGGTTCGAAGCGGAACCATCACATTTACCTCCTAGTAGTAGATTCAGGGCAGGGGAACCGACAAGGGTAACCCATGAAGTCCATGATGCTAGAGAAAGCTTTAGCCGGGACACAGGAGCAATGAGATTGGTAGCAGACCATAGACGTATGAGACCATCTCAAGTAGCGAAGTGTATGCCAAAGAAGTATGGTGGTTCGGGAGATCCGTATGCACATGTGTCACTCTTTAAGCAAGTCTTAAGAGCTGAGCAGATAACAGATTTCCATACACAATACGAGGGATTTGGTCTTACTCTAGAAGGTACGCCATTGACATGGTTTCAACCACTGAACATAGGGGGATTCCATGACATTGACCATTTGCTAAGAGAGTTTGCTGAGGAATTCTCAAAACGAGGGATTAAGCACAATACGGTCTCACAAATATATGCTTTTAAACAGAGAGAACACGAAAAAGTGAAGGAAGCTTCACTTCGCTTCAAACAATACATTGAGAGATGTCTTGTACGTGAACGACCACAAGATGACAGACTATCTGTTCTCTTTATTGAGGGATTGAGAAATGACACTCTCAAGAAGGACTTGCACTTGAAAGCTTGTACAAGTTTCGAGCAAGTAACGAGAGAGGCATTGTACTTAGTGGATAACTGTACGGTTTATGGAGAGGTGTCAGCGGATACAGGTTTTGCATCCAGTAGCTCCTCCTCCGTAGCGAGCGAGACTACCACTAAAAAGAATGTTCAAACAACAACCATGCCAAATGTAGAGCAAATGATAGAAGATGCTCTAAAAAGGATGGCACCATACCAAAAACCATTGCCAAAAACACTGAAATGGTGTGCTATTGAACAAAAATGGACAAACCACCCAATAGAGGAGTGCTATTACAACAAAGGGTATGAAGGGAGCGTCAGTATGCACCTCCTGCTCAATTAGCACCACCTCAAGTACATCCAGTACCTCGATACCCAACGAGAAATGTACCAGGACCTATGGGGATAGAAAGACCGCAACCGGTATTGGGACAACAACCACCTTTACCAGGAGCAAGAGCAGTGGGCATTAGATATGCACCAAGCTTAGAGAATCAGGAAGAACAAGCCTTAGTGCCTGTTCAAGCCTATTATGAAGAATCTGGTGCACACATGTCTCCAACTGTGTATTACCCACCAGAAGAACCCAAACAACCAGAACCATGGGGCATGATTGGGAATGTTGGAATACCAACAGTTATAAGTGCTTCTGATGAAGAGAGATACAATTTGGACGCAAGAACATTGATGTTCATAGCTCATGGAGGGTTAACAGGACAAAGACCATCCTATCCACAAAGGACGAATCAAATGGGACCAAGACCAGCACTAGGACCCTGTTACAAGTGTGGAGGTGACCATCTGATGAATGTTTGTCCACATACGGAAATCATTAGAATTAACGCTTATTGCACTGAGTGTGGGGTTACTCACTTCATTGAGGATTGTTCAAAGAATCCAAACAAAGTGCAAAAGACGACATTGAATATGCTAGAAACTATTCCTACCAGCAGTGGGTCTGAAAATGAAACTCTGATACCAACGCAAGTTGTTACTAGAGCTCACGCTAAGAAAACCACTAGAGAACCTGAGAATGGAAAGTTAGCGACTGAAATGGTTAGTCCAGGACCGCGGAGTCAGAAAAACACATGGAAATCTAGAAAAGCACGCATGAAGTTGAGAAAAGAACGTGAAGACGCTATTCTAGCTGAGGAACTAAAGCGAACTAAAGATAGATTAGAAAAACTTGAGAGTCAAAACGGGAAACGAGAGATGAGCCCGGAAAGAACGAAACAAAAGAGTATTAAAGAAACAACGAGCTTAAGCTCAGGGGGATCAGTGCTAGTCGACAAAGTACACGAACCATTGGACGCACTGATGAGAGCTTACAAAGCTAGGTTAAAGAACAACCAAACACAAGAACAGAGGTGGATGACATACCCAAACGCGGAATTGAAAAGCAGAGACTTGAAATGTGCCAGAGAATGATCGAGACTGCACAAGCCTTATTAGAACCACAAAAAGAAACAATGAATTGTGGAACGGAAAACCCACTTCAGCAAGAGACTATTGTTTCACGGGTAGCTGAAAAGACTCCCAGTGCACAAAAGCCTGAAAATACACACAAGGATGACCGCATAGTGTTGAACACAACCGATCAGGAGATAGAGAGTTTTCATCCAGTCATACAGAGGTCTTACGGAAGAGATGATGATTACAATGAATTTTGGAAACAAGTGAGAGAGGCAAACTTTGCAAACGAGCTAAGTTTCCAAGCTAATCAGACAAATTAGGAAAAGGACATCAGGAATCCTCCCATAGTGGAATTTGAGGCAGGATCTCAAGTGGACTTGGATCTGCAATCTTACTGCGGAGATGGGGGCTCTATTAGAACAATGGAGAGCAAACCTCATTCACTGAATACCTTACCTTCATACTTAGGAGAGTATGAAGCAAAATCCGAGATTAGAGCACTTTCCTCACGAAGAATCTCATCAGAAAAAGTCATGGACTCGCAAGGATTGATAGAGATCTTGTCAACACCAGTGACATGCACTATCTCTCTAGCTGAGCTTTTGAGGTTAAGACCACATATGTGGACCACTGTAGGAAAATGCTTGGAGAAATTTGGGGTAAAAGACCCAACATCGAGACTGCAAGAGGGTATACAAGAGCTGAGTAAACCACAAAAGAACGCTAAGCCTGTACCCTTAAACAAGGTCGGAGAGTATTGCGAAGGTGAAGAGGGGAATACAACCTTACCAGTTGAATTCCAAGGAGTGAAGACGATGGCAATACTAGACAGCGGAGCTGGGGTAGCCATTGCTACAAAAGAAATCTGGAAAAAATGGGGGAAACCAGCGATAAGGAAGACTAGGTTGAAACTCCAATTAGTAGATGGACACATGGAGAAACCTATGGGGTTATTAGAGAAAGTTGTAGTGACTTCTTGCGGCATTAAATACGAACATACTTCTGCTATTGTCGATTTTGGCAAGGAGAATAACTATGATATCATACTGAGAAGACCATTCATGAGACAATTGAAAATGGTCCAGGATTGGGGCTACGATCACATATACCTGAGAAATATGGAAACCACTACACGTGTGAACCTGAAAGACCATAGCTACAAAGATGTGAACCGAACACCGGTGGAGGAGTTTGATTCAGCTACTTTGGCGGGATCCGAATTTCCAGCTTGGTTAGGTAAACCCAAGGAGTTATGGATGTATGGAGCTTCGCAATGTGGAAGTCTGAAACGAGAAGAATGTGTTTTAGAAAGGGCTATCAAAGACGAAGCTTATATAGGAGAACCCTTTCCAGAGGACACGCTTGAACCATTAGAGTGGACACACATTCTAGCAACCCTAGATATTTGTACAATTCCGAATGGTCCCACAACAAAATTTTGCGATAAGGACGGGTACGACGTGGTTCCGTACTTCATGTTGAGAACTGTACTCGAAAAAGAAACTGAAAAGAACGATACACTGGAAAAGGAAGATGAAGAGGAGGTGTTTCACGACATTCCCGATCATCCTGAGTGGGGAAATGAAGCAGACAACGAGTCAACGGACAATTCAAGCGAAAACGAAGAAACTATAACGGATGTCCGATTTTATGATTTTCTGAACCAAACTAAACAACGCCAGAAATGCTATAGAGCAAAGAAAAAAACAAAGGGGGTTAGAACCAATCCGATGCCTAGAATAAGAGGAAAAAATCAATTCCTAATGCTAGTAAAGGCGGAAGATTGTGTTAAGAACAAGATTTCTGGAAGAATGAGAGGCAATGATCAAAAGAGCTTACGAAAAGACAAAAGAGGCTCAAGAAATCGAGTTCAAAGGAATGGAACGAAAACTGAAACTGAAAAATCAGAAAGGAACAAGCGCAACAGAGAACACACGGAGTCCAAGCTAGAACGTAGAAACACGTATAGAGAGCTCAAGAAAACTCTGAAAGAAGTTTGGACGACAAAAATTGAGAGTGGAGAGGACGAAAACGCCAAAATCAAGGAAAACATGGATGTTCCCTCTCACTATAGGAAATTCACAATAGAGGATAGGAAGGTGGTATTAACCCAACCTATTCGAGAGAGAAGGGAGAACGAATCTTATGACGGACCGGAGGATGCAAAAAAAGTTGATTTAGCAGCTCCAGGTGAGACACCTAGACCGGTGTACATAGCCACAGATTTGTCTCCAGGCGAGGAAGAGAGACTTTTGAGTCTTCTCAGAGAGTATAGGGATGTGTTTGCATGGTCTTATAAAGACTTAAAGGGAGTTGACCCATCGATATGCCAACACACAATCCCACTGAAACAAGACGCAAAGCCTAGCAGACAGAGACCATACACATATAATGATACTTTTGCTAAGCGAATCAAAGAAGAGATAGATAAGCTAATGGAAGCTGAATTCATATACGAGATTGAACACACCGATTGGGTATCTCCGATTGTGGTAGTACCCAAGAAGAACGGAAAACTCCGAGTGTGTGCCAACTTAAAGAAAGTGAATGCTGCGACAATCAGGGACAATTATTCCCTGCCGATAACTGATCATGTTCTAGAGTGTGTATCAGGGAAAACAGCCTACTCCTTTCTTGATGGTTTTTCAGGATATAACCAGCTAGCCATAGCACTGGAAGATCAACATAAAACAGCTTTTGCAACTGAGTGGGGTATCTATGCTTATAGGGTTATGCCTTTTGGTCTAACCAATGCTCCCGCAACCTTCCAGAGGCTGATGACGCATGCTTTCAAAGAATACTTAAGGTTGTTTCTAGAAATATACATGGATGACTTATGTGTACATTCTCTTCTGAGAGATGAGCATCTAGAACACCTAAGAAAAGTATTTGAGAAATGTAGGACATATCGCATTTGTCTCAATCCTGAGAAATGTGTGTTTATGGTCCGACAGGGCAGAATTCTGGGACATATTGTCTCACTAAACGGAATATCCACGGATTTAGAGAAGATAAAAGTTATAGTGGATATGCCTAGACCAACCAATGCGAAACAAGTACAGAGCTTTATGGGTCATTGCGGATATTATAGACGATTCATTTACATGTACGCTATAATAGGCCAACCACTTTAAAGGCTAATAGTGAACTTTGAATGGACAGAGGAGTGTGAGGAATCGTTCAAGAAATTGAAAGAGACACTCATTACTGCTCCAGTCTTGAAATCACCAGATTGGGAGAAGATATTCCATGTGCATATAGATGCTTCGGCATATGCAATAGGATGCATTCTGGCTCAGCCAGAAGAAGGAAAACATGGATTTTCCTATCTGTTACGCCAGTCGACAGCTCAACAATGCAGAGAAGAATTACACCACAACAGAGCGAGAGGGATTAGGAATGATATATGCTGTGAAAAAATTTCGGCATTATCTTCTAGCCAACAAGTTTGTGTTTTTTACGGATCACCAAGCCTTGCTCTACCTAGTGAATAAACCATGCAATACCGGGAGAATAGTGAGATGGTTCATTATCTTACTGGAATTCGACTTCACGGTAGTAGTAAAGAAAGGAAAAACACATCTTAGAGCTGATCATCTTTCGCGATTGACGAATGGAGAAAACCCTATAGGAGTAGATGACGACATGCCAGACGCGTACTTGTTCAACATAGAAATGATACCGAAGTGGTCTCAAAATGTCGTTAACCTATTAACCTATGGAGGAGAGTTTGATAGAAGAGAATACAACCAGAAACATATTGCTATTCAGCAATCCAAGAATCTTCAATTGGTTGCAGGAAGGTTGTATCAATTGGGGAATGATCATGTTTTAAGACTATGCATCAATCCTGAGGAATATAATATATATCTACACGAAGCACATGTTCAGGAATGTGCATTTCATTGTTCAAGAAGGAACACATAT
Source organism: Adiantum capillus-veneris (assembly GCF_014529385.1). Taxonomy (NCBI): domain Eukaryota; kingdom Viridiplantae; phylum Streptophyta; class Polypodiopsida; order Polypodiales; family Pteridaceae; genus Adiantum; species Adiantum capillus-veneris. The sequence goes on along the minus strand of NC_140950.1, from coordinate 78,661,954 downwards.
AGGAATTTGTTACAATTGGGAGTCTATTGGCCAGGAATGAAAGAAAGAGTACATGAATATGTCACTGTATGTATTGTATGTTCATCAAAACCGCCAGCAGAGTATTCGACATTATATCAGATAACGATCGCTCCAGAATGGAGTCAGTATATTGTTGAATATCTCACAAATAGAACTTTCCCAGAAGGAACGTCAAAAGAACGTCAGAAATCTGTAGAGACAGAAGCTAGAGATTACGCTTTAATAGGAGATCAACTCTATAAGAGATGTAAAGACAACCAGCTTAGGATTTGCGCATCAGAGTCTGAGTATGTGATAATCCTAGAGCAAGCTCATGGAGGAGTAGGTGGAGGCCATTTCTCAGGTGATAAGACAACAAAACTTGTCTTAGCCACAGGAATATGGTGGCCAACATTACATATGGACGCTGAGGAATACGTTAGACGGTGCGATGACTGTCAGCGGACCAAAGTACCACTTAAAAGAGATGATATGCCGCTTAGACCAATGATGGGGGCAAGAGCTTTTGCAAAATGGGGGATTGATTATGTTGGACCCATTTCACCTCCTGCATATAAGACTCATGCACAATACATCATTGTGGCTACAAACTATCTAACAAAGTGGGTCGAAGCAAAGGCAACTCAAAAAGCAGATGCCAGGACCACGGCACAATTTCTATATGAATACGTCTTTGTATGATATGGATTGCCAATAGAAATTGTGAGTGATCGAGGCACACATTTTATAAATGAAGTGATAGAGATCCTTCTAGATGAATTCATGGTAATCCATAGGAAATCAGCCCCGTATCATCCACAAGCAAACGGACAAGCTGAGGCAACAAACAAAACCATATGCACGGTCCTTACGAAGATTGTATCTGAGTCGAGAACTGACTGGGACTAGAAGTTGCATTCAACATTATGGGCATATAGGGTAGCATATAAAACATCAATAGGAACGACCCTATATAACATGGTTTTTGGGCTAAAAGCTATCTTACCAATAGAATTCTTGATTTCAACATTAAGGGTGGCTAAGGATCTAGAGTGGATAGGGCACAAGCTTTCTGATAGAATAGATGACCTGGAAAAGCTAGATGAGCTTCGCCTAAAAGCAGTAGCTTCTATCTACGCTCAAAAAAGGTGACAAAAGGAATTTTTTGATAAGCATGTGCGGACTAAAGAGTTTAAGGTTGGGGACTATGTCCTTGTTTACACTCTGAAACAGCATGCTAAGAAGCTTAAAAAGCGAGGGATGGGACCTCTGGTGATTAAAGATCTATCACCAAGTGGAGCCGTCAAGCTTGCTACATTAGACGGAGAAGAAATGCCAAATTGGATTAGTGGATGCAGAGTGAAAAAGTATCTTTTGCCGCTAACCCAAGACATGCTTCTCAAAATACATCAAGAAAAGTTGCGTGTCCAGAAAAAGAAAATGATTGTGGAGGAAGCGCAAGCCGAGGCGAAGGAAAAAATGGAAAAAAAAAGACTACTGCGTCAGAAACAGCGCAAAGAAGGAGCAATACGAATAAATGCAGTCAGTATAACAAAAATGGATAATGACAAAGAAGAACCCATCATTGAATGCAAAGTAGGAACCAACCAAATCAAAGCCAGAGCACTACTGTATTCAGGAGCTCAAGCTAACCTACTTTCAGTCAGTTTGTATAGACAATTGACAAATGACACTAAACTACAAACTGCCAAGCAAGAGTTAAAGAGTTACTCTGAGAATTCAATCAAAACTGTCGGATGAATAGTTTTACATATACAGATTAACCAATATGTGTATCCTCCTATGTTTTACGTGGTTGAAGACCAAGCTACACAACAACCATTATTGCTAGGACAACCATGGCAGAAACAATACAATGCAATGATTGACTGGAGTTTTAAATCAGTGCTTATCAAATACGAAGGTGAAAGTCAATCAGTTAAGTTCACCAAAGGAGCAGAGCCAACTGCAAAGGACGAATCCAAAGACAAAGGTAAACAACAACCAGAGAAAAAGAAGAAGCAATGGCAACCAAAAGTTTCTATACAACCGGATTACTCTTCGACGAGGAATTCTCAACAGTGGATAAGGAAGACAAGCAATAATATAACAGCTCAACCTTGGGAAAAAACGGAGTCAAAGTTGGTATGGAGACCAAAAAAGGTTGTGCGAGAGAACACAAAGGTGGAAAGCAGAGTCTTCAATACCAGACAACAGAGTGATTCCAGACAATCAAGGACATTGAGACAGATCTGGATTCCAAAGAAGTTCATGACGGCACAAAGCTATAGCAAGCAAATTTGGATCCCAAAGATTTGTAAACAGGAACTCCCTTCGGTACAATCAACGGAAACTCCTAGGTATTTCAAGGCGAGGAAATCACCACAAAGGACAAAGCAGGTTTGGGTCGCAAAGAGTTTGTGGCAAGCACAAGCGAAGCGGAAGCAGATTTGGATTGTGCAAAAGAACAACAAGGTAAAGATGAATCCATCTACTGATTCTACTACCGAAGTATCACCAACCCAAAACCCGACCACCAATCCTTCAATCAAACAAAGAGCAGCTTTATTGGAAAGACTGTTGTATCATCGCTCTGCAATTGCATTGGGAACTTATGACCAAAACAACTACAATGCTTCGCCCACAGACACTTCATAGTCGTCTGGGAGGACTCAGACTAGGAGGGGGGGAGGTATACAGGTATACAGGAGTTACAAAGCAGCTACAAGCGCCAAAAACAAAGAAAAACAAAAATTATATTACAAGGACAGTGTCTTACATGATTTTGCAATTTTTATGTTTGATTGCGGATATTGATAATATTTATGCCCTTATATATCTTGTTTTGCAACAAGAAGAGATCAAATGATGAATTTGGGTCTCTAGACGTGTAAATATCACTAAATAAGAGTGTTTTTGGAGCTAAAAAGTGGAAAAAAGTGGTAATCCAGGTCCAGAAATCACAAATAAGTGTATATTCATATACACAGGATTACCAGCTATTTATCGTGTATGTTTGGAATTTTTTGGCTTCAATTTTCTATTTTCCTTTATTTTTTATGATTTTCTTGATAAAAGTAAAAGAAAAATAAAAAAGCAGGTGAAATGAGATTGAAAAAAAGAAAAGAATAGACGGTGATGGTCCTAATGACAAGGGCAACCCATGGTAAAAATTGGGTACAATTCTGAAAAAGTTGCGGAAAGCCTGAAATGACAGAATTTTGGCAAAGTGGACAGATTTCTCAGAAACAGGTCAAACAAAGTCCAAATTGAGAAATTTCAAATCCTAAAGTGCATTTCACGACGAGATAGGAGTACATGTCAAATTTGGTAACAAGTGATCCGGGAAGTCCGAAGTTAAGTATTTTTCACATCACTTTCAAGCTCATTTCCACTATTACCTTCTTGGAGAGAGCAAAGAGCACACAGGAGCATCCGACCTTCTACCGCCTTCTACGACTGCTACGAGAGCTCAGAGGACACCAAACATGAGAGGTAGACTCGTTGCCATAAACTTTTGATGCTTATCGTTAACTTTTGTCGCGAAAACTGACCAAAACCAAGAAACAAGAGCAGACGAGGAATGGGGAGGAACGCTAGGTAGGGGCACAACCGCCTAACCAAACCTTGCAAGAACTTAGAGGTGGGTTACCCTAACATAGAAGATGGATTTCTAACACTCAAAGCTCGAGAAAGAACGACTTGAAAAACCCTAGGTCAATAGAGCCTGCAAGAGGCAAACAGGAAAAAGTTGTCGAAACGACACAAAACTTCTCAGGAAGCTTAACAACATCGAGGGCAATGCAACCATGGAGTATCTCCGGGTTTGGATCACCAAAAGTAGGTCGGAACAACCGATTCGGCTGCGGACACACAAAACGTCATTTTGGCATAACGGCTAAAATTGACGACCAAATGACATGAAACTTCACAGCTTCAAATATACATGGATGACTTATGTTTGCAAGCAAAACCCAAAAGAAAGCTGATTCACTTATCGATGGTGAAAAAGACGCTTTCGGGCAACCAAATGGATAAAGATGGAGAATGGGGAGCCAAAGTCAAGTTCAACCAAATAGGTGGCTTCACAACATATCCAATGAGCTGGAAATGCAACTCTCGAGAAGAAAAGTTGAAGAAATTCAACTCCAAGGCAAAAAGACGACTTCGGAGACTGAAATGCCTATAAGGGGGCTTTTTAGCTAAACTGATGACTTTTTAAGTTGAAAACTAGTTAGCAGGGCTTAGGGCACTAGCACAAAGCATTCTTTGCACAAAAAGACCAACATTTCAAGAAAAGACATCATACGCGTATGATGTCTCACAGCATGATTTTCACATCCATTTCAACATTTGAGTGCATAGCCTCATTCCACATGTTAATCACATCCTATGAACCAAGTATCATGAGAATTGGAGTTAGAAAACCCAAGGAAAACCAAAAAGACGCAAAGTAAGCCATAAAATTGATTTTTGGTCCTAATTTTGTCAAAATAACTCCAAACTCAATGAAACTTTGTAGGATTGTTGATTAACACATCTACAAGCTATCTGGAACCAAAAAGCACCATTTGGACACAAAAGACATCATACGCGTATGATGTCTATTTGCACTTACAGAGCCAAAATTGCTCATTTGTCATCATACATCCATTATATATATCTAATACATGCTACAAATGAAGTTTGGAACCATTTGGTCAAGTGGATCACCCCATTAGCCCAATTGAGGGAAAATCCTTCATCCAAAGCCTATTTTAGCCCAAATCCAACATACTCAAGTCCAAACCAAGATTTGAGTAGGGACAGTCCTTCACTAGTACATGGGGAGTCCACAGAACCAATCCCATGAAAAATTGATGAAAAAGACATCATACGCGTATGATGTCTCCAGAGCCATTTTCAGCCCAAAATCTATCCAAAATTCATAAATCCACTGAATAAGCCTATCTAAAGCCATATCCAAGCTTATAGAGAAATTTGGTCTAAAAATACACTAAAAGACATCATACGCGTATGATGTCTCACTATGTGATTTTGGCACCTCAGGGCTTCAACCACCAAACAGAAGTGATCTACATGCCATTTGAAGGTGAACCACCAAGTTTTATCCAGTTTGGATCATAAAATCCAATTCCCTTTCAAAATTTTGCCAAGAGCCTGATCTGGACTAAACTGGCCAAAACTTGACCAAATGGGATCCAAACTCAAATCCAAGCATATGATACTCATGTATACACTATCAGCTACAAGCACAACCAATATGAATTCATTTTGACACAAAAGACATCATACGCGTATGATGTCTCCAGCATGAATTTGAGCCCAATTTGCATATTTTTTCACCTACCCTGCATCCTTAGGCCCTGAATAGCTCATGTTTCAATTTTCAAGTCATTTGAATAGTTAAAAGCTTCATTTCGGCTTTCAGTACTAAAAAGACGCTAACTTTTGAAATTGGAGTTACAGGATCCATGGATTCCGCCAAGTTATCGGCAACGAAGAGAAAAAGACCGACAATCAAAGATGCTCTTGCAGAAGCGGAACCCTTTGACATTCCAGCAGAAACCCTCAAGCCAACCAAAACTTGGGTGGAGGAAGCAGTACTGGAACAAGAGGGAATAAAGATCTACCAGGGGACTTTCAGAGATCCTCAAGGGCAAGGGGTGGATATACCGATGATCCCACAAGAATTGGTGGATTATAGCAGGTCAGAGAACATCAGCAGGTACCTGGAAAGGGCAGACTTGCACAGATTCTTCACCTCGAGACCATCAGGTGTAGATACAAGAAGAGTGTATGAGTTGGAAACCTCCATTCAGAAGGATGGGAAAGCCACATTGACAGCAATAGATGGAGAGAAAGTAGAGGTACAAATCACTCCACAGCTCATTGCGGATGCATTGAAGCTGAACAACAAAGGGAGCTCTGTGAGGGAAAGAAGGGAGGCTATAGAGGTTTATGGGTCCAAGAAACAGAATGCAACTTATGGAGATATGGCAGACCAAAGAGCGGCAACCCTTTGCCGACTGTACAACCAATTTCTCCATATTTGCAGTAAAAGACCGCAAAAGTATACAACACCGCCCCATGCCATTGCAACTACCATCACATGGGCATTGAAGAGCAATATGCCAAAAGAGGTGAATTATGCTCAACACATCCACGAGCAAGTAATTGCCATGCACAACGAGAAGCCAAAGTATATAGGAGGAGCTAAAGTTCTGACAAGAATAGCTTATGAAGCTATTGGAGCCAGAGATCAATGGCCAAAGGTTCCCTCCCAGAATGAGTGGCTTAGAGAAGCCGATGAGGAGGAAGAACAGCCTGAAGTATCCAAGAGGGCGTCCACAAGAGCACGCAGGAAACTAGAAATAGTTTCAGAACCTGAAGAGAATGTGGATGAGCCGCTTATGAAGAAAGCAAAGAAGAAGGTTGCTCCCAAGCAAACCAAAAGTCAGAAAGCGGCAAGAATGGAAAGACTGGTGGAGCAGTTTAGAGCGGAAAGAGCTCTAAAGGGGGACTTTGAAGAAAAGTGGGTGCCAGACCCCACTAAAGTCGGAACTAGCTCAGCCAGGCCACATGTTGATCAATATGATCAATATATTAGAGCTTATGAGGAGTCAGAGGCTATACTGGAGCAGCAACCTGTCGAGCCATACAATGAAGAGGAAGTACAGCTTTTAAAAGCTGAGCTGAAAAAGGACGACAAGGGGAAGAAGAAAGTAGATGAGTCTACTGAACCTCAAGAGAAAGACGGGCAAGCAAACAAAGGGAAAGCCAAGATGACTGAGGACAATCAGCCCTCCTTTACTGATGTACCCAGCCCGAAGAAGACGGAACTCATTGTGGAAGAGACCACAATAGAGATGGACATGGCTGGTATGGAAAAGCCGGAGGCCGGGACCAAGGAAAAGGAGATAGATCCAATTCAGCAAAAGAAAAACGATTATGAGGATCTGGTAGCGATAGGGTACACTGAAGAAGAGGCCCTTGAGGCGGTTTATGGGATCACCCTACAAAAACGAGATGATCGGAGAGGGACAGAGGAAAATACAAAGAGTACAAAAGAAAGTGATGAAAAACTGGACGAGCAAAACGTACTAGAAGAGCCGAAGCCAGTGGAGGTGGTGGCCAAAAAAGCTTTAGAGTTGACAGATGAAGATGAAAAAGACATGCACATGGTGCATGAACTGCTCAACAAGATCAAAGAAAGATCCAAGGCAAAGGAAGTGGAGATTGAAACAGCCAAACAAAGGGAAGCCGAGTTGCAGAGGAAATTAGAGGATGCTATGACTGAATCTGAAAGTCATAAAGCATCACTCTACGATGCGGAAAACGAGAGAGATGGCTTGATACTCCAGCTAGCCGAGGCTTCAAGAGAAGTAACGAGTGCACAGGAAGCAAGGGAGCGGATGGAAGACGACTTGGAGGCGGCTAAAGATGAGCTCATTGAGCTAAGGGAAAGAGTCGAGCTCCAAGAAAGAACAATCACTAGACTCAGGACTACCCCTAGAGCTAGCAGAGCAGGAACCGAACAAGAGGGAGCTCTTGTACCAGCTCTAGAAGACCAGGTCCGAAGCTTACAAAGAGAGCTAAGGTTAGAGCAAGTGCAAAGGTTGCACATTGCGGAGGGATCATTGGCAGCAGAGAAGAGGCTCACTTTAGAAAATCAAACACTAAGAACAGAGAATGAGACCCTCCGCAAACAGCTCCAAGATCTACAAGAGCAACAAAGAAGAGAGACAGAGACACCACAAGACGGATCAGGTGGAGCAGCCATAGAGCTACCAGAAACTGGAGAGGCAACCACAATTGAAGATCCAGCCCCAGTTCAAGAGGTGGCCTCAACTTCAGGAATCTCTGAAGAAGAAGAACAAAGGCTCCATGACCAAATAGAAAAGTCAACAGAGGAGAGTGCCAAGGCGGAAATGGAATGGGAGAGGAGACTCCTAATCTCCATTAGACTTCAGGGATTAGACACAAAAGTGCTCCATGAAGAGTGGATGCAACCCAGCCTACCTTTCCCTTTGATGAAGTTTGAAGTGATAAAAACGAAAAAGAGAATAGAGGAGGAGCAGTATGTCGCTCTTTATGAAGGCCACATCACAAAAGAGGAACAATCAAAGAAGATTGTAGATTCGCAGCCTAGATGGAGGAAAGGTTGGCTGAACAAATACCCAGCCTACCTCATCTACTTGGTAGAGGCACCAAAGGAGATTCGGGAGGATGCAACCTTCTGCCCGGTGCCAAGAGTCAGAAGCTGGAAAGAGCATGGCAGGATTGCAGAAAAGAAGCCAAATTGGCTTAATTACCCCAGGATGCCAGGACCAAAGGCAGGAGAGAGAATAGGTAAAGCCTACATGGTGAAAACCCTAACGGGCACTATCAAGCTCTTTACTGGCTCTCTTGACCTTTCGTGTCAGATGCTCAAGAAAATTTGCAGGACTCTCTTAGCTTGCATTGAAGTGTTCGCGCCAGATAAAGCCACGACCTCGAGTCTACTATCGACGACCGACACAGTGACTGATATGATGTATGACCTTTCATTGCAGCCTTCTCCAAAAGTGTTGCACCTCCTATACCAGAGGATTATGATTTTGCCTAGCTTCCACATGCAAACATTCGAAGAAGCTTTCTACACCGGCTTTTTCACCCACGAAAGCAAAATATTCGGCCCAACCTTGACCATCGGCAACCTGCGATACGAATCACATTTGCAGATGCTCAAGATGACAGGACTTTATTGACCAAGCATAAAGGTCATGTCACGGACAACATGAACGCGGAGGGGGGGAGTGTTGAGCCAGCAGAGGATCACACCCACATTTTTGCTCACACTCATCATTTTTGTAACCATTGATTGTAATAAATGTCTTTCCGACATTGATTTTGAATTGAGCCATTCATTAAGTAACGGGACTCAATTGAGTTTCCAGCTTGTAATCCCGAAGTAATTTCACTTGCTGATGTAATTAGTTAGAGATATTCTCACCTCCAAGGCTGAGGTATATAAGCCAAAGTTTTTGTAACCTAAGGAGATTCAGTTTTTATTAATCAAAGTGAGTTCTTGAGCGCCGTGACTGTGTCTGAGAGAGAGTGAGAGAGAGAGAGAGTCTTATCTACATGCTACGCGAGCTACGGAGCCGCCATTGGAGAAGCGACACCGCCATTGTGTTAGCAACGGCGAGAGCTACGCACAGATACCAAGAGTGCGCGCTATCGGCTTCTATGTGTGGTAAGTTCCTACGAGCTTCGGTGTGAGTTTTCTTCCAACTCGTGTGTCGGAATGGAGCGTGCAGCATATCTATAGAACCACAACGAGTAGAGCTACACATTAGTACCATCGGGGTCAAGTTTCGGTCACCTGTATTTTTCGGCCTGTCTTCATACGCGTTTACCGCACGGAGTGGTTATAGGTTGATTTTGCAGTTCAAGTCTTTAGGGTGTTGTTCTTACCTAGTGCATAGACTTCCCCTTGAGTTTGAGATCGATTTAATGATTCTAGATCCTGTTTCGTATAGCATTCGTTCGTAGTACGGATTTCAGTCACTTGCGTATTTTAGAACTTAGATTTGATTTCCTTAGTAGTGATTGTCATTAGAAGGTCGAGTAGGTGATTTAACACCCACCTAGTTGTTTCCATGCGCCTGCGGGTCAAGCTTCGTCCTCGTCTGACAAATTCTGTTGTTGGTTGAGTTCTCGCTATTTAGCTTCCGCTAGCGGCGTAACCGCCTTAACAAGGCGTAAGGGGCACCCTATGACCTTGGGGCTATAGATTGTCAATGTAGAGCGCAGAGGTTTCCTTTCTAGCATACAGGGCACCATGTGGCCTAGGAGCCATTTGATGCACCCTCTGCCCCGAGGGCTGTAGGTTGCCAATGTAGACCGTAGAGGTTTTCTTTCTATCATGGAGGGAACCTTGTGGACTAGGGGCTATTTGGTGCTCCCCTAGAGCATACAAGGTTTCTTAATAGCATTTTAAAGGGTACCTTGTGGCCCTCAAGTCTCCATAGAGTGCCAACATAGAGCGTAGAGGGTTTTTCTTACTAGCATAGAGGACATCTTATGGCCCTGGGGCCATAGGGTTTCAATATTGAGCATAGAGGATTTCTTACTAGCATAGAGGCTACCTTGTGGCCCTAGGTCCATAGGGTGCAAACATAGAGAATAGAGGATTTCTTACTATCACAGAGGGTACCTTGTGGCCCTAGGTCCATAGGGTGCAAACATAGAGCATAGAGGATTTGTTACTAGCACATAGGGCACCCTATGGCCCAAACTCCATAGAGTGATAACATGTAGCATAAAGGGTTTCTTACTAGCATAAAAGGCAGACGGTTTTTTGATAGCATAGAGGATAGCTTATTTCCCTGGCTCCATATGATACAAAAATAAAAGAGTCTTAAGAAGGGCACCTAGGCCACTAAATCACCATGGGGCCATAAGATGGTCTTTGTGGGGAATGCTCCTAAAGGGTTCCTTGGCTATCCTATGGCCTTTGGGCCATAGGCTACCAACATAGAGTTTAGATGGTTTCTTACTAACATAGAGCTCACCTTGTGGCCTACGGTCTTTAGATTCTAATATAGAGTTTCAATGGTTTCATACTAGGTGTAAGGGGCACCCTATGGCCTTGGGGCCATAGAGTGTCAATGTAGAGCGCAGAGGTTTCCTTTCTAGCATAGAGGGCACCATGTGGCCTAGGAGCCATTCGATGCACCCTATGGCCCGAGGGCTGTAGGTTGCCAATGTAGACAAGGTTTCTTAGTAGCATTATAAAGGGTACCTTGTGGCCCTCAAATCTCCATAGGGTGCCAACATAGAGCGTAGAGGGTTTTTCTTACTAGCATAGAGGACATCCTATGGCCTTGGGGCCATAGGGTTTCAATATTGAGCATAGAGGATTTCTTACTAGCATAGAGGCTACCTTGTGGCCCTAGGTCCATAGGTTGCAAACATAGAGAATAGAGGATTTCTTACTATCATATAGGCTACCTTGTGGCCCTAGGTCCATAGGGTGCAAACATAGAGCATAGAGGATTTGTTACTAGCACATAAGGCACCCTATGGCCCAAAGGCCATAGAATGACAACATGTAGCATAAAGGGTTTCTTACTAGCATAAGAGGCAGACCTTGTGGCCCTCGGGTCATAGGGTGCCAACATAAAGCATATATGGTTTCTTACTAGTGCTCATAGAGGGCATCTTGTGGCCCTATGACAACCCATGGCCTTAGGGCCATAGGGTGACACATAAATAAAGTACCATATGGATTTGAAGCCATATATCTATTTATATGTTGAGACCTCCCAACAATACTAACCCTATGGCCTTGAGGCCATAAACAGACATATTTTGGATTAGCTTAAAGTCATTGAGATATCTACAAAGAGAACCGTATGGCTTGAAGGCCATAAGAAACTTAGTCAAGGAAATCATCCAATGCAAGAAGATCATGGCAATAGAAAATGAGACTTCTGCTATAGAGCTTAAAGGCATAAATGTTTCTCCAAGTATACTTCTACGCGCCACCATCATGGACAAAGAACTAATGTAGCTAGATAAAGATTAGGAATGTCTAGACAATAAGGAGCATACAAATAAATCCATTGTAGATGTGTTGTCAGTTTAGTAAATTTGCTATTTGCGATTAGTTTTTTCTAAGAGTGTGACAAAAAAGAGTTATCAAAATGTAGATACTTTGGAATCTAAAATTAGGTGTTCTTTCAACTTGCAGTCCTTCAACAAGATATTGCGGCTGACAAAGTTTTACTCGGATTGTTGGTATAGAGGATGCTAATGCCATTGACCCTACTGAGAAAGATTCTATCAATCTCCATTTCAACCAAAGAGTTTCTGACGAAGATGACAGGAATCTACAAGTCTTTGAAGGTCAACTGCTACAACGACTGGAGATAAATTTAAAGAGTAATCCAATGGAAGAAGACAGTGAAAGTTCCAGAACATGTGCAAGGGAAGAAGAAGAATCCAATGAAAATATTCTAGTAGCCCAAGAGTTGGGAATTGGATTGCATGACACCACAATGGAAGTAGAAGGCAATGGAAGTTCCAGAACATGTGCAACGCCAGAAGGAGAATCCAACACAAATATTTTAGCACCCCAGGATTTGGAAATCGAGGTGCATGGTGAGTCAGACCTTCCATCCACCAACAAACCAATGCTGACTATAATAGTGAGCTTGTGTGGATTGTTCCTGAGGAGATGCTGGCAAAAGTCCAAGAAAATGAAGAGCTTAAAGTTTGGACATGAGCATATTGTTCTTCGTCCAGGATGCATTGAGTTTTTAAAGGCTCTATTTACCAATTTCAATGTAGGGATATGGTCAGCTGCTAATGACATGCATGTTGTGGACATCATCAAGATTTTAGAAAAGGAAGCTAAAGAAAAATTGCCATTCTTTATGATGTGGGGGCAAAGCCAATGTCTACCATGCGTAGAATCAAGGATCACTCGCTTAGATAATCTAGGAGTAGAAGCACTTTTCAAACCGCTGGCTATTGCATCATCAAAATTTGGGCTTGATGCAAGAAGATTTCTTCTTGTAGATGATGAACCATTAAAGGGATGTGTGAATCCTGCATTGAATTGTATTTTTCCACCATCATTTAATGTTGATGATGAGGAGGATAATATCCTCCTTAGGGAGCTGCTACCATATATCAAAGATCTCAATCATGTTAATGACATTCGCACAGTTACAGGGTCTCATTTATATGGACAAGCACCCATTGCTCAAGGTCATGAGCTTTATAACCGTATACACAAGGTTGTTGCACAGTGGGAGGAGAGAAATCTATTTTTTCTAGGAAAAACCTACTCCACGGGAAGGCTACTAGAAGTTTCTCATCCTCTTCACGATGAGAAAGTTACAACATCTAGCACTAGTGGAATGTTCACTCGAAGTCAAGACAAGAAACTTTCAGCACGTGATCGAGAAAAAGTAAGGGTCTTAAATAATATCAAATCATTATCAGCCTTGAAAGGTACAGAATCAATCATGCTTGCCCAAAAATTGGGATACAAGGAGCCTGTGATCAAAGTACATGAAGCCAGGAATTATATAAAGCATCTAAAAATTCAGTATGATCTCAAATAGCCCTATATCAAGAAATGATGGAGCAATGTTTTGTAACATTTTGTCATTTACAAAGATCTTTATGTACTCAGAGACTTTGTTAGAGTGCTTAGGGTTTCAAGATATATGAAGATGTAAATGATTAATAGTTTTTTAAATTGTCTTTCAATACTATAAGTAACTTCTGAGTTTCTGTGCCAAATGCTCTTTTTTTAAAAAGCTTTTATAGTTGTTTGCTTTGAAATTTGAGTTCACTGTGCCATCAAGGACAATCTACATGCTCATAAGGTCAAATCTCACCCTATATGTCCTTGAGGGAATTTCACTTTATGGTCTCAACACCCTATGAATCTAAGGCCATAGCGTCATAGTTTGGCATGTGTTCTTGCATAGGACTTACTAAGTGGAACCACAAATTAGCACCCTATGTCCCTAAGGTCTTCAACACACTTAAGATCTCTATATTAACTTTTTTTAAAAATCATTTCAGGGCTTCTAAGAAAAAATGTTTTTCTATTAGATTATCACAAAATAGAGAAGCTCCCTTTCATATTATATCAAATATCACATTCAAACCAAGAGCAATGGTTTCATTATCTACCAACATCTTTCAAACAGGACAAAAGAACACTTATCTTGGATTTAGAGGGTGTGCTTCTTGCAACATTTGAGCTTCAATCAAGGCCAACTTGGACCAAGTACATGTGCATTGTAGAAGATAACAATGAGGTGTATGCGGTGCGTCCAGATGCATAGTATTTCTTAAGATTTTGCTTTGAGTTCTTTGAGGTTTGGATTTGGAGCTGCCATCGTTTACAAAAAGCTCAACACATAATCAAGACCTGTTTTCCTACACAAAGTCACAAATTCAAGATGATTATGGATAACCGGTGCTGCCAAAATTCAAATTTCATGATCGGTTACAAAATAGCCTATCACAAAAATCTTTCGACCATATGGAAGCTATTTGATTATTTAGATGGGGGCAACACTATAATATTTGATGATAGTCCATATCGAGTGATGTGGAATATGCAAGGAACTTATATGATTTTTCCAAAGTTTTGGAACCAACCTACTCAATTGCTTCAACGTTTTTTAAAAGATGAAATTGTTCCATGGTTATGTGGATGGTTGTATGCTAAAGACAAGAGAGACTATACCATAAATTTTTTTGTAATGTTCCATCCTAATCCTCCTGAGACTCACTATGTAATGCAATGTTATATGTCTCAAAGGACTCAAAATCTCAAGAGAAGGAGGCCATTTTAAGTGTACTAGTTAAATATTCTAAATAGCATCTACCAAGTATTTGGCAATGTGTACTTTTCAAAATTTAAACTTGATGGAATATTGTGAAATATCTTGAAACATCTTTAACTTGTTTTTTTAATGAAGTGCATCCTATTGTCAGGAGACTTCTCTCATTCAAGTTCTTTGGTTTCATTGTTTGATGCTTCTATGGTATTGTTAACTTTTTCTTCTTATTAATTGTCTTTATTAAGTGATCCAAACTATCAGAATTTCTTGCCATTTGGTAGTGTTACAAAACGGTGTTTTTTGAACACCCTCAATCTTGGAGATATCATACTCTTTCTAGTTAGTCTTTTATTGTACATGCGATGAAGACCATCATTTTTATGAAACTGTTAAGTTGGTGGTAATCTTTATGTTTATACTTTATACTATTTTGACATAATCAATGTATACAATTCGTATTATTCACATCAAATGGTGTTTTTAAACACCTCCTTTTTTTGAGACACCATCTCTAAAACCTTTGAGTGAAGTTTTACAGCATGTACTTGATGTAAAAAATCTTCATCTTAACATTGATTCTTTGGCACAAACTTATATTAGGAGTTTTTATATTGTAGTTTTATGTTAAGAAATAATTTCAAAGTTAGAATTATGATAGTTTATCTAAGTAAGTGCCTCATCTAACTTTGTATAGTTAAATAAAATACCAAATGGAATTATAGGTGCAAGAGATGACATCTTATGGTCTTAGGGCCATAGGATACTCTATAGTATTGTTTAGATTTTTTAATTGTTTGTGAACATAGATCATAGAGGGTTTTTCTCACTACCATAGAGGATATCCTATGGCTTTGGGGCCACATGATCTCAATATTGAGCGTAGAGGATTTCTTACTAGCATAGAGGGTACCTTGTGGCCCTAGGTCCATAGGGTGCAAACACAGAGTATAGAGGATTTCGTACTAGCACAGAGGGCACCCTATGGTCTAAGGCCATATGGTGACAACATATAGAATAAAGGGTTTCTAACTAGAATACGAGGCACACCTTGTGCGCGTGGGGACATAGTGTGCTAACATAGAGCATAGAAGGGTTTCTTATTGGCATAAACAACATCTTGTGGCCCTAAGACAACCTACAGCCTTAGGGACATAGGGTGGCACATTAATAAAGTCCCATATGGATTTGAAGGACTGGACCTCTTTATGCGTTGGGACCAGCTAACAATCCTAACCCTATGGCCTTGAGGTCATAAAGAGACATATTAAAGTCATAGACATGTCTAACAAAGAGCACCATATGGCCTTAAGGCCATAGGTGCAATAGATGGCATCTCATGGTCTTATAGCCATAGGATACTATATAGTATTGTTTTTACTTTTTAAGTGTGAAATATTAGTTTGAATGTTGTTTAAATTATCATGTATTTAAAACTTGATAGCATGCTACAAAACCATGACCAAGTATTTTGTTATACATGGATTAAGGTCACCAAATTATGACAAGAGTGTTTAATAGTATTTGTCTTTACATATTATCTTTTTTAATTGCTGTAATCAATCTATATGCTGCTTTAAAATCATATCAATTGGTTTTTTTGACACCTCATTTTTTGAGAGGCTACTTCTAGAAGCATTTGTTGAATTTTGAAAAGCACTGATGTCATACAAATCCTCTTTCCAAAAACTATATTGGAGGTTTATTATTAAATTTTATAGTAGAGAAATTAAAATAGACTCATACAATCATGATAATTTATCTAAATTATAGGCAACTAGAGCTTAGAAATCATTAAATAACACAATCCTAGCATACACATTTAGAATTTGGGAAATGGGATTTTCCCAAATTATCTAAAATGGTGTTATTCAGATGATTGGACATAGGTGTCCCTTCTTTCATCTTCAAGTCAACAAGCTTCTTAAGCCAGTATACCTGTGAAGCTGCACTCTGCTTCTCATAAAGATCACTCAGCTTTGTCCATGCTTCATAAGCCGACATCTCATCTGCTACATTGAAGTAAACGCTTTCTGCCAAAGTCAGCATAATGGTAGAAAGTGCCAATTCATCCATTTCGCTCCATTCATCTTCGTCCATATCTTGTGGTTTTATCCCTTTGAGCTTTATAGGTTTTATCTGCTTCTTTTGTACCAACACGTGCCAAATCTACTTCTTTCACAATGGGAAATTGGTTCCATCCAGCTTCTTGATATTGTAAAGAGTAGTGTCTTGTGATCCAGCCATAGCTACGCTTCACAGTAGTTTACTTTCCTGGGAAAAATTCGGCAGATTTTTCCTTGTAAACTGACCTCTGAACCAATATCAACCTGTCAAATGAACCAAGAAAGCTTCAGATTCTGTAGAAATTTCGGCAGAGTCTCCTTTGTAAAATGGCTCTGGTGTACTAAAAAACAGACCAAAAAACAGCTCAAAAACACTGTCTCTCTAGCACTGGAAGCTGTGGGTAAACCTGTCCTACACTTGTACTGTCTCTCACTGTCTATCATTGTCCTGTAAGCATAGCCTGCGACAATGCCTCAACGGCAGTAAAGCAAAGATGCAATCCCAACTGTCTAACTCACAGTCAATACATCCTAGCTGCCTATCTAAGGGTGCTCGAGGGATCGCTCCAAGACCTGTATCACTGAAAGGATCTCAACATTCGAGAATCCCCCAGCTCAATAAAACCTCACTTGACCCTCAACAAAGGCTGCAGTAAATCTGAAAATACATAGACTTCCCACAAAGTCATACATCCACAAATTTCCCACTATATGCTGTAATCGTTGCGGCAGTTGTTTACTGCATGACTCACAACCAACAAACCCTCAACAGACATACATCTGACAATACATCCCATGTGGAAGTACCTGCAATGTCAGGATGAAATATGGAATATCAAGCAGCAAACACAAGCTACCTGATGAACTAGTGGATTTCGCCTACATTCTGTGTGTAGATGCGCCCTTGTCGTATGTGACACGCCTCCAAGAACTGTGAGCCGTCCTTCGATGTGTAGACAGCCACAAATCAACACTCTGGGAGTGCCGATATCCTCAGCACCTGCAGTTGTAGGCCGAAACCCCAAATTTGCAGAGTCAGATCTGCACCCGCCGAGACCACGTAGTCGAAAATGGCCTGCGCAGAACTTTGTCGAAGCCGAACGGTGGCCGAGATGACCTCAGAATGAAATTCTGAGAACACCCAGGCCTTCGGGCTATCCCATAGGATTTGGGGCCGTGTCTTCGCCTATCGAATTTCACTCCAATCTGAGCAGGTGACTCTGGCTACTTGCAAATGCTGCCCCGAGCCTCGATCTGAGCTCTAATACCAGCTGAAGGAGTACGAGCGGAAGTGCGACGCGAGAGAGAGTGCGACAAGAAGAGCGCGACGATATGGTGAACTCGATCTACTGTAATGTGTAGAGCATAGTGAGTTCTTATTAGGTTTTTACAAAAGAATATGTGTACATACCTGGGCGACCACATTGGGATTTATACCCCAACACAGTGGCTTCACTTGTTTTTTCTGCACCAAAACTTGCCAAATCTGCTTCTTCCAGAATGGAAAGTTTGTGCCATCCAACTTCTTTCTGTTGTAAAGAGTCTCACTTTGAGAAGATGCCATATCTGCCAAACTATTTACTTCTGGGAAAAATCCGGCAGAGTTTCCCCTGGAAACTGGCCTCTGTACACAGTAAACAAGCTGTAAACAACAAGCTGAACACCTTTCCTCAGGAACTGTCAGTATTTTGGAAACATTTTGACAGCATCCCCCCTGTAAACTAAGCTCTGAGAACCAAAAGATAGCTAAAAAACAATCATAAATAGCTGACCAGTGACAAATCTGAAAATCTTTGTAATATGTTGTCTTGTAAGCATACACTGCCTCCTGTCTGGGCGATCAGAGACTTGTATCTGTCTCAACACCGAACCCTGAACAATGCCTGAACGGCCGGACGCATAAGATGCAATCCAGTGTCTTCACAAAGTCATACATCCTATGGAATAAAAGTCGCCGAAGAGGATGCGTGTAAAGGGGAACTCCAGCAACCTAATCCACCTCACACTGGGTAACCCAGACCCCAGTGCTCGACTTCAAAAAACCTCACACACGACCCTCACAGATGGCTCAGCAAACTGCTCAGAACTAGCATACATCCTACAATAGACCAATCACTGTCCTATGACCGCTGCGACGGTCTGTCTGCTAGCGTGACTCACAACTAGCAGACCCACAATCACAGTACATCAATCTGCAATACATGCCAGTGGTATCAAGCCGTCGTATGGACACACCTCCCCTAGAACCTGGCAAGCACAAGAAGTAGCAATGCAAACTGCAATATATATATCTGATGATATATATGTGTACATGGTCTATAGATGATGCTTTGAAGACGAATGAGTGATGTATGTCGATGCCGATATTGATGCCGACCACCTCCTGCTTGCCCATCTACACAAGACGGATTTCTTTGTGGCTGAAATCTATCTTTTGCTGTAGTGCTCAGAACGAAATTCTGAGGGCATAAACGGCTTCGAAAGGGGGGTAAAATCCTAGATCACCTAATGGAAACGCTCCCGGAACACCGAGTGTAAATTTCCAAGTTCCGTCTCTAGAATCTGACTGAAAAGTGCGTGCGCGCGCGATTACGCAAATACGCACTGAACTTGGCTCTGATACCTATTGAAGTCGCGGAGCGAAGCGTGGATCGACTCACACACACACACACACACACACACACACACACACACAGATGCACAGAGAGCTTACACAATACAAAGTACGCAGAGAACTCTGTTTGAAGGGCTATCTCCCAAAACCTTATTATCCACAAAAGTATAAGTGAGTATATACAAAGAGTTAGAGGAGAGTGAGTTAGGCGGGTGGGCGGCCATATCCGTACAAGAGGCCACTTGGGCTTTAATCCCAACAGCCTTTGCTTTATGTAGATAATTGAAATCTATAGGGAGATTTGGATCTCAGAGAAGTGATGATGTGGCATATGCAATGTGAACATGAGAAGGAAAAATGTGACGATGGGGCATGTCGAAACTATTGTTGAAATTTACGTCGCTATTTGTGGGTAGTACAGATGCCATGTGGAAATTTGGGGCAGTCATTTTTGAAAACTTTTGAAGAGCCACTATTCTAGGAAGGTTATGAGGCATCTAGCCTTTGTGCCTCACTTCTTTTCATCTATGCAACTTTTGGGGACTCTTTGGCAGAATAAATCACACAGAGGAGAGGACTCTCCCGGAGAATTGTACTGTATTATTATTAAAATTAAAAGAAGTACCAAAAGGTGCCCCAAACTTTAAGGCCAGTGCATGTGGAAGCAAAATTCCACCGCTTTGTGCGCCTTGACTTCTTTGAGTTTTGAAGTTCTTATGTTAAGTTTCTATTATGTTTGTGCGTGTTGTTGAGGATTCATCATCTTGTCAGTGCCAAGACAATTATAGTGGTATGAGAGCTTTAATAAATTCTTCTCATAAGGATCCATTTTGATTTGTGCACCACATGCTATGGACTTTGAAAGGAATGGAAGTAGGTTCTTGACATAGTTTTGCAAGGAGAAGATTCCAATAGAAATCATGATTCCACCAACAACCTATCTATCAAGGAGAAGTATGAGCGTCTTCTATAAGGATCTCTTGAGGAGGATCAAAATACTACACATTTACACCACCAATCGCAAGTGAGTACTTGTACAAAGAGGTTGATGAAGTTTGCATAGGATCTAGCCTATGCCTAGTGTATGAAGAACCAACCGATTCCTAAATTAAGTGAACTATGGTAGAGGCTACTTGACAAGAAAGGGATAGTAGTCCAAGACTTTTACTTGTGCAAACAACCCAAGTTTGAAAAATTAGCATAAAAGGGATCTAAGAAGCGACAATGCCGACATGTTCACTTCAAGGATGACATTAGCCCTTTTTCTTCTCTTCTCTATCTTCTACCGATGAAGATGGAGAATGAGAAGTATGAGAAGATCATGTGAAAATGAGGAGAGAAGAAAAAGGGCTAATGTCATCCTTGAAGTATGAGAAGATCATGTGCAAATGAGGCGGAAAGAGCTATCGACACTCAAGCCTTGACACTACGTCTTCTAATAACTCAAATTCCTATGTCTTTGGTAACATCTTTTCCAAGAAAAGGAATATCTAATTTGAGAAACTTATATGAAAACTCTAAGTGGAGAAGGAGGTATAAGGAGTTCAAGAATGGGGGTCAAAACATTATATTTGACACTTTCTCAAGACATAAGGACATCCATCAAGCTCCGTCCTTTATTTAATAGTTTGATATGGCCTTCTTTGGGGCAACTTTCTGAAGCTTCCAAGGTTCAAATGGTATCTTTCCATCTCAAAGGGAATGTTTAGACTTGGTGGCCCATGCTCTTATTATATCATAGGGAGCCAAGAACTTGGGTGAAATTCAAGAAGTTGTTCTCTTCTCTTTGGCCAATTCCTTAGAATGAGGTAGATGTGCTAGTTGCTTGGAACCATTTATGGATGAAGGAAGAGTTCATTATCTACACCTACAATCATAGATTTTGGATATGTTGCTCCCAGTGGCCTCTTTCAGGGAAATGTCCTTGACATATCAGATGAAGCATTATTGCTGTGGACTACCTAAGGAGATGTTGCAATATTGTCTCAAACAATGGTCTACTTATATTCAACAACTCATGGAATATATGATGGATAGTTTTTCCTCATGAGCCAGTGACCAAGGCTACAAAGAAAGAGGCCTCAAAAGATAAATTAAATGCAGGAATTCATAGAAGAAGAAATCCATTGTACCGCAGATGTTTGTTGAGTACAGATAGAATATTACAAACAAGGCAAGTGATTTGGTTGTGGACAGATAGGTCACATTTTGGCACAATGTCCAAATAAGGAGGAGAAGAATGAAGAAAACCCGGAATCATCTAAGGAAATTGAGAAACTATCAAAGAAAGGGAAAACCAAGGCCTGATTTGTACAATATTTTATGAGGATGTTGAGAGCTAGTTTGATGCCAACACGGGGCTCTATAGGATGTGGGAAAAAGTGCAGATGGGGTCATAGATGGATGCAATTCTGGCAGCACAAGGGCATGAAGTCACTACAATGCTTGTCATCGGGAAGTTGCAGCTACATTGTTAGGGTTACTTAGGGCATGTGGATTACAATATCATGCCTTTGGAATGTTGCAATGTTCATTTAGGGATACATCGCTGCACACAAATTAAAGTGTTCATCGAATATGGGACAAAATAAAATCTAGATGAAGAATAGCAAGGTTGGGGAATAGTGATTGATGTAAAATTGCAATGCAAAGTTGTACCCATTATACTTGGGGGATTTACTAGAAGTAATAGGGAGATTTCACCGACCAGCTCCAAATTTTCCTTTTTTTTTACCCCTATATATAGGATCCTCTTTTGCAAAATCTATCATTTTTGCCTTATAAAACCCTCCATTGTACAATCACGTGATTCCATATGGTAACCCTTAGTTAATACCTCGGGCCATTGTATCAGCTTTGGCCATTTCTAAATTAATGAAATCAAGTCTTTTTGTTTACTTGACATTCCTCAATTATGTGGAGGACAGTAAGAAATCACTTTGTCTTAAGTTAGAGTAAGGGTAGCAATTTGTTTTTGCAAGCAGATTGTATTTTTGAGGGTTGGCCTAGCAAATTATCACCTAACAAACCAATGGCTCATTCCGTAGACTTGATTCCTAGCAGTACTTCTCTAAATAGACCTCCTTATAGAGTCATGCTCAATAGGAAGAGATAATGAGAGAAGTACAAGAACTTTTGTAAAATTGATTGATCTAGCATAATACATCTCCTTTTTGTTCCCAGTTTTTTTAGTTTTAGAAGAGAAACATGGATCCTAGAGGATGTTCATTGATTACAGTACCATCAAGAATAGGCTTCCAATACCTAGTTTCGATGATATACTTGACCGAATACAAGGTTCTACTTGCTTTAGCAAAATCAATCTTAAACGCTGTTATTATCAAATTAGAATTGCTAATGTAGATGTATCTGAGATCACATTTAGGAAGTCCTTTGGATTGTACGAGCATTTAATGATTCCTTTTTGACTAAGGAATGCTCTTGCAACATTCAACAAGATGATAGATTGGATCTTTATGGAGTATCGGGAACTTGGAATGTTCTTTGATGACATCATTGTTTTGTCTCAAGCAGAGATAGAGCACAAAGAGAATTTACTAAAATTATTTTAGGCGTTGAGGGAGCACAAATTCGTAATACATGGCAAGAAAAATAAGGCATGAATGGCTACCATCCATTTTTCTATGTGCACTTCTCTTGCAAAGAGAAGTGCCTTTTCAAATATTGTCATGGCCCTCATCCCTACAGAAGACAAGTGCTTGGTGTAGAGGACCCTCCTGCTTTAGACATGTCATTGAGTAGCTTATTAACATTTCATGCTAGGTCCACAACTACTTATACCCCTTTGCAAACGACCCCCCGCCACTGTTGAAAAGCCTTGTGCTGAAGTATAGCAGACTTCCATGGAGGATGAAACATTCCAAGAGTATCTTCAAGGAGACCAAAGGGATGAAATACATCACTGACCTAGGGAGGAAGGGAAAGCAATGCCAAAAATGACATAGAGGAGGAGTGCACACACTGCAAAAAGTAATTCTATATATTTTCCCTCTATCTTTAACGGTTTATAGCACGTGGTATTATACCACCATAATATCGATATGATTCAAGTAAAATGCAAGAAATGTAATAATATTTTGTCATTGAGTAGCTTATTCACATTTCATGCTAGGTCCACAACTACGGATACCCCTTTGCAAACGACCCCCCGCCACTGTTGAAAAGCCTTGTGCTGAAGTATAGCAGACTTCCATGGAGGATGAAACACTCCAAGAGGAGCTTCAAGGAGAAAAGGAATGAAAGACATCACTGACTTGAAGCCTCCTAGGGAGGAAGGGAAAGCAATGCCAAAAATGATATACAGGAGGAGTGCACACACTGCAAAAAGTAATTCTATATATTTTCCCTGTAGCTTTAACGGTTTATAGTACGTGGTATTATACCACCATAATACCGCTATGATTCAAGTAAAATGCCAAAAATTTAATAGCATTCTATTGGTATTTAGAGTGCTATAATATCGATTGAAATACCGAGAATTAACCAATATAATACCGGTATTAAACATGTATAGCAATGGCATAATAGCCAAACAATTCTCTCTATTCTCATATGCATCTATAATTATTTTATACCAAATGGCTAGACTATTCTATCGGTATTATACACATTTTTGTGACGCTCTGCTACTACCACAAGGGGAAACTCAAACATGATGCAGGGTTTTTGACTTTAACATCACCTGTGGAAATTTAATGGCATTTGCTATCAACTTAATCATAGACAATTGGGGAAAAATGTCCTGATTAGTGATGCTTTGGTTTCTCTGCATGCCAATGTTGTGGATGGAAAATATTTGATCAATATTATGCTAATTATTGGCTAGGCTCGTGGCCATTTAAGAACATTGTGGTGTTTGGATATGCCCTAGTTGATATCCATGCCAAATATGGTGCACTTTAGTGCTTGTGAGGGCATGCAAATTAGGGCATGTCAATGATGTATGTGGTACTTGGCAATGCTTTGATTAATATGTAAGCCAAATGTTATGCCTAGCAATACCTTAGTTGATATGTATGCCAAATGCAATGCAATTGTAAAAGAAAATGCTATGCTTGACAATGCCTTAAATGGTATTTATGCCAAATGTGGCACTTCAGGGAGCACAATAATTGCTTGAAAATCTTTCTGATTGTAAGATTATGCCCAATATGGTGGTTGCAGGGAAGCTTTGAGCTACTTTTACTGGATGCAAAGGGAAGTCCTTTTCCAATGCTTTCAACTAGGCTTACACCTTGAAGGATTGTGGCATTATGCATATCACTAGCCAAGGCTTGCTATTAAAGCATGTCAAGCTTGGAAATGATTTGATTGACATGTATGATAAATGCAGTGTCCTCCCAAAGCACAAAAAGTTCTCAATGAGCTTCTGGTTGAGATGTCTCTAGGAGTACATTAATTGTAGGATATGTGGAACAAGGGCATGGTCCAACGAAGCTTTAGCGTGTCCCAATGGATGAGAATTGAGGGCATCTCTCCAAATGCTATCACCTGTGCTAGCATCTTGAAGGAAAATGGACTTACAATGGCCGTCCAAATGAGAGGTGTATGGCCGCCCCAAATGCGATACAAATTTATGGGGTTTTGTGAATAGGGGGAAGGAATAAGAAAAGCATGGCAAAACAAAGCACAGTGAGAAGGGAGAAGGAAAAGATGGAATTGTGCAAGATAGAGGAATGCTCCGCCGAGCTCCGTGAAGGAGTGAAAGATGATGAGAAATCCGGGGTGCTCCATTTTGGTCCTAGTCCCGCGTGTTTTAGTGCTGCTCCGAGCATTGGCTGCCACACCATAATGCATTGTCATATGCCACATTAGCACGATGTCAAGAATGATGAGGGGAGAAAAAAAGGGGGCATAAGAGGAGGAGAGGAACGTGGTGAAGAATATACGAAGCATTTCAAATAAGAACGGAGGAGAAGAAGAAGCATATGATGGTAGGAAAAATAGAACGAAGCAAGGAAGAATCTCGAAGAGTCTCTCTTGGCATTCTCAATTGAGCAAGCCGAGCTTGAACGGTACAGAGAAGAGAGGAGTAGAGAATCTTGGCGAGGAAGCTTGGAAGGGGAGATCTCTCTCTCTCTCTCTCTCTCTCTCTCTCTCTCTCTCTCTCGCACAGGATCAACCTTTAAGGAAGCAAACAAAGAAAAGGAGATGAAGCTTTCTCTCTCAATCTCACCTGCTTTCATTTAGGGCAGATAAGGAGAACAAGAAGGAGAGAAGGAGATTTTCCTTTCGAGTTCGCTTACTCGTGGCCTTGGCAAGGGTGGAGAAACCGAACAAGGTGCAATTAGGCTCTCTTTCTCTCGACCTAGGCAAAGGAGCACCAAATTTTAAGCTTTAATAGTAGGCATACTCGAGGTGGATAAGCTTTCAAGGTGTAACCAAGGTTAATTTTGCTCTCTTGGGTAGGTTTTTGGCAGGATTTAGCTCTCACACGTTCAAGAATTGCTCTAGTAGTGCCTTTAACATCCAACATCTATAATCAAATTCTATTTTGGTTAACCGTTTTAACATCTTAAGACATTCAAGGTGTCAATTTTAAGTAATCCAAGTGTCATTCAAGATTTTTTCTTAGAGTCATGCTTCTTGTCTCTCTTGTTTCCCACAATGAGCAGCTAGGGTGGGAAATTTTTGCAAAGAAGGATGACTTCACCGCAAGAGGTGGTGATGCAGCAAATGATGCAACAATTTTTTGCTTACATGCAACAACAATTCAATTTGCATGAGTGGATTGAGAAAGCTCAATAGGCAGTTACAAAAAAATTACAGTGGTTAAAAGGTCAAGATGTTTCAAAATTTTGCCAAATTTATGAACAATCTATAGAGTATAATGGGATTGATATTGAAGCCGTTGAAAGGTTTCACTTGATTGTTGTGCCTGAGCTTAGGGCTTGAATTAGGGAGATACTAACTGCACAAGGAGCAAACTGGCAAGGTTGGAAGAAGGCATTACAGGAAGAATATTTTCTTGAAGATTTTGAGAGGGTAACTAAACAAAGTTTTATGAAGTGGATCTAGAAGAAAAACAAGGACTTATCTGTATGAGATTCAAGAATTGCTACGAGAATCTGAAAAGAAATTTGAGAAATTATCTATATGAGAGCAACGGTCATTGAAACCAGAACGGGTAGAGCTATTTGTCCAAGCTATTGATCCTCAACTTCAAAAGAGCTTGGTGCAACTACGTGAAGATTAAACATGTGAATTGAGTTTATGCAACTACGTGAAGATTCAACAGGTGAATTGAGTTTAACTTCTGATTTGGAAGTTGGTTTCTAAAGCAGTCAATATGATTGTGAGGTGGTAGATGATGAGGGTGGACAACGTGATTGTGGTCAATCCCACGAAGACAAATGATGAAGAAATCAACGAGAAATCAGCCTCTAGGAAACAAAAAATAGAGGAGTCAATTCTTGATGAGCTGATAAAAGGTATACAAGAATTAAGCACAAAGGATTCCACTTCAAAGCCCAAGTGACGTCCTCCACGCAGGGATTGGGATGACCACTGCTTGTGGTGCGATAATAAAGATAATGAATGCAAAGACTATGAAAATTTTGATGAAGCTTACAAGAAAAATATGGACTTTTGGAAGACAAGAAGATTCATCTTAGGGCAACAGGTGAGCCGCTCCGCTCAAATTTTGGAAGGGGTGGTATGAAAAATTTGGTGGAGGAAATACAACATAATGTTGCTCTACAAAAGTAGTTACATATGGGTTGCAGGTATACAATAAGACAAATGATGAAGGTGTGTAAAGCTCTGGGACTGCCTTCCTCGATCCTCCGCCGAACCGCCCTTTATAGGCCTTGCCCCTAGCAGCCGGCCCTTGGCACGGTCCTTGACCTCCAGAGTGACCCTTGTCCTGACATTACTCCACCCTTGGAGAAGCATTTTCGTCCTCAAAAATAAGAGTGATGGTACACTAATGTGTTTCACAGAGGGATCCTTCATAGATACAGCTACTTCCTTGATCGGAACATGGTTCAATGAAACCAAGAGTAACATCTTGATTTTCCACATTGTTGTCCATTTGCAACCGTCTTGTGTTACCAGTTCCTATCCAATCATAGTGTTTAGACTCCATTTAGAACGCACATGAGCATGCTAAACGAGTTATCACGATCAAAATGTACCCAAAATAGCACATCTACTTACTTTCCATGGAAGGAACTTGTTGACATAACTCATCAACCAACTTTAAGTCCTTCACTTGTTCTCAAATTTTATCAATAAACAACCCCACTAGAACTAGTGTTCAAGGTTGAGAACCTGACTTATACATGAAGAGACCAATGCTAGTCACAAACATGTTTTAACTTAAGGTAAGAAAACTCCCATTAGAGAAATAAATGCTTATTGAATGTATTGTTATGTGCTAATGTACGCACTTTGCATATTCTTTAGCACATGATTACACTTTGTAATCTGTCTATCCCCTTGGATAACTGACAGTACTGAGGTGTGTTTTCCCCATGGTTTACAGATAGTCTTCCCAGATGACTGGTAAAGGGGGACCACAATTATTGTTGAGGAATCAACAATGACATTCATAACCATCTTGGTGAGCGTGAAAGATCCACAAGCACTCAAACCGATCCATGACCTCTATTGGTGATTAGTAGACCCAAAAAGTAATCTCATAGAGATACTATACGTCGAGTGTAACATACTTCATAAGCAACAAGTTGATGAATACACATGCCGTTCCAAATCAGCCTTTGCTAAACACTAGGGCCCATAACACCTAGTGTGCATGCATTTAGCAAAAAACTGATCCGAACCTGTATGTCCATGATCCTCTTTGCCAGTACTTATGGCGAATGTGATGTGCGTAGCACACAGTATAGAGGAATGGAACTAGTTCCGAAAAGAAACTAAATACTTGCAATGGTAATCATTTTCAGGTCTTGCTGAAATGTTTGAACCATAATAGGAAATGAAACATTAATCACTTCTCGGAACAACAATGAAACTTTTTCATTAACCACGCAGAGCCTTGCTGTATGTATAAACAACCATATGTAATGTTTTTTAGCAATACTTGTAGCTGAACAAGTCATTCTAAGTATCCGACAATTTCTGGCCACCACTGAAATTGCTCCGATACGTCATGCTAAAAATGGTCTAGAATACAGATTTGACAAGCACCCTGGGACTTTGTCGTGACACATATTTGAAATAGTGGCGCCAGTCTCAGTCCAGAGACTCATATTCTCCACATTTGGAATATGTCTCATGTGAGGATGTGTAAAAAAGAACATCCTTTAAGTACAAGATGTACTTGTGTGTGAAGGTAACTCTAAACACTCTGCAACAAGAGTGAGAGGTACCCTCATTCATTGCTCTACACTGGCTAAACCGAACTCCTTGAGTCCCTAGACCATGTTGTATCCCATGTGACAACATGTGCCAAATCGAATCCTACAAGTGGAGTCATAACAGCGTAATGTACATTGGACACTACGGCCCAAAAAACTTGTTTTGATATGCCCTTGGCATGGCCGTGAAGATTGAACTGAATGTTCACTGACCCGTATGCAAATACAGAGGAACACGTCGTCCACGTGTGAAAAAACAAGCAACATTGCACTAGAAACCCTGGGTGTTGCCTTCGCAATCGATGACACAAAACTTGAGCTCCTTTGTCCCATACCTTGCCACTTATGCCAAGTATCCACAATGGACACATATCTAGAACATCACCAAGAGACAAAAATCTCAGGGACCCATGCGTAGGTTCCTTCTCAATAGGGTTAGCAAGTAGCTTCAATTATCTCTTTATCTTGGGAACTATATTTACAAGTTGTCTAAAGGTTATATCTACTTTCCTTCTAATAATGAAATCATCCTTGAGAATCTGTGATTTGAACTAGTGGGAGATCCTTCACCTCAAAATGCCTTCATGACATCTTCTTCCTCTTTGCCTTGGCATCTTCACCTCCTTCTATTTTCGTTTCTTCTTGCTTATTATTTTCTTCTTTACTTTCAATCTGAATAATCCCCACATGACCACCATCTACTTGGTCCTTTCATTGGCACGTTACTCTTTAATAATATCCAAAACATAATCATTGCTCTATTTGGACCATTTTGTGGATTTGGATACATGTCACCTCCCATACTTGGTGGCCTATCAGAATGTGTTCTATATGACCAAGCTCTCCACAATTGTCACAAATAGGAATGAACCTTTTTCCATCACACATTCCATTTCCATGGTCACCATTTCCAATTGCAACAACCTCATATAGTTGAACACCTTTTCTACATAAAGATGGTTGTTGCATACATATACCACAACCAACACCACCACTTACATTTAGCTGCATTAACTACATCATATTTAGCATATCTTGCATATTGCATTGCATCTGTTCTCCCATTGGCCTTTGAGCTACTCGTTTCAATTTTCTCCATTAGCTTAACCATCCCTCTCAACTCCTCTTCTATTTACTTGACCATTGGCTATTGTACCATATTCAATAATTTATTGTGCTTTCCATTCCTTCCCCTGGTAATAGTTAAGATATCTTTGAATGTTGTACACCTCTTCAACTCCACTTTGAACTTAAGGATTTCCTCGAATTTGTCCACAAAATGATCTTTTCTCAACATAGCTGGTGAGACCACCTCTCGAAAAGTCCTACACCATTGATCCCAAAGACGCATAAACTACATGATGTAGTCATCTACACTTTGATTGTCATTTTGTACATGCTTAAGAATTTTGTGCCATTCTGTCAAGATATCTTCTTCATAGCTTGCAAGGTGCGAATGGTGGGGGTGCCACAACCGGCTTGTGGCAGGGTGAAGGTTCTATGGAGGTTGCCATGATGGTTGTCTTTGCGAGGCTGGGTGTCCCTGGGGAGGCAGGGCTCGAAAGTCCTTGCTTGGCACGTGTGCTTTCATCTGCACTTGCCCCTCTTTTCTTTTTCTTTAGTAGGTTCATTCGTAGTCCTAGTAGGTAGAACAATTTTTTTCATTCATTCATTTATTTTGTGTGAAGAGGTCGTCATGTGTTTCCTCTTCAAAATTGTCTTCGTCCTTGTCTTCCTCATAAATGTAACAGTTGTTGTCATTGTTGTCTTCTTCATCTTCATTTCATCATTAAACGATCGGTTTAATATAAGAAAATCATTTGGATTGGCTAAATATTGGATTTTATGACATCACCTCTCTCTTGAAATCATAGTCGTCCTCGACTATGAGGTAGAAGAGATAAATCCTTAGTCATTAGTCAATCTTTCTTAGCGGGTAGAGGATCCCTTATTACCCTACGACATCTTTCCAAGATGGACAACTAACTTTCATTTGGTGCTTGGGAGACATAGCTACCACAAGCATGCCTGCTCTTTAGTCCATTTTATTCTCGCAAAGTAGAGTGACAAATTCTACTTGGTGTTTGAGAGACGTCATCATCACAAACATGATTCTAAGCATGCATACCATTTAAATTTGTGCACAATGAAAAAGAGAACTAGTCTTATAAGACAAAAACATGGGTCATTTAAAAGAAATTTGTACATTTGCTTACTCTAATGTAGCATTGTAAGCATTGAAAAGGTTCATACTACACTTAAGTTGTATTCCTTGCATCCACCTAGTATCTTCAAAAGGATAATTTTTTAGCTTAATAAGATATCGTCAGATAATCCTACCATGTCATAGTACTTTGTCTTCACGCCGAAGGATAGCTTCGGGTTGTAGCACCTCTTCTTGGTCTTCAACTTTGAGAGGGTCTTCAATGATTGGTTGTTAACCCTCACGGCTCACGGACACCCTATCACCTACGAGACGGACGTTGTAACCTACGGCAGACATTGTATTATTTATTTGGTAGAGTCACGTACCGGGCTTGTCGGTCCAATAGGAAAAGGGTAAGAGTGATCGCCGATGAGAGGCGCACTCTAACTGGAACATTCAAGGGATTAGTTGGCTAAGCATGGGCGCCCAAGTGTGAATGGGGTGAGCTCATATAAAAGTCAACTAAACCTAAAATTCACTCAATCTCTCATTTGTGCAATAGAAGAGTGCTCTTGCTCCATCTCCATCTTCTTCTTCATCATCTCCTTGTGTGTGTGTGTGTGTGTATGCGTGAGAGAGAGAGAGAGAGAGAGAGAGAGAGAGAGAGAGAGAGAGAGTGTGCAATCAAGCATTGCGACAACGGCACGGAGGTGGCGAAGTGGTTGAGCGCGGCGAAGCGGCGGCTCCTTCCTCTTCGCGGCGAGGAATCCTCCACGAAGCAAACGTAGAGCGGTGAGTGACACACCATCGGCTTCTTTGAGCTTACTAGTTTAGGCTTGTTGTGTGCTTGGAGCCATTTGTGGCTCACACACGGTGTATCGGCAAGTTCCTTGCATTGACACATGCGACATCCGCGCACATTTTTGGCGCCGTTGCCGGGGAATGCCATACATTAAGTTCGAGTAGCACTTTGTGCTTCTCCGTGGTGCAATTTCAATTATAGGAAAGGTAGGGAAGGAGTGTGTATGTGTTGAGAAGAGAGATTTGGTGTTATACTGTGTGTTTTTTTTGTTAATGGAGTTTTCAAAGGTTCTGTGTTTATTCTCTGTGTATTAAGGTAGTTAGTTTTCTTTGTTAATGGAGATTTCAAAGGTTCTTTGTTTATTCTCTGTGTATTAAGGTAGTTAGTTTTCTGTGTACAGTAAGTAGGAAGTAGATTAGTGAGAGTTAATAGAGTGTGTTAGTGTGTAAGAGTAGATGTATTAGTTAGAAGTAGGTAGATAGAGTGTGTGTGTGCTCTCGCGCAGGCTGCGGCGACCTTATCCTTTTTATAAAAAAAATAAAATTTAAAGGTAGGACCAGGATCGGGAATATCTCCTTGACCCAAGCCCAAACCCAAGCCCAAGCTCACGCTCAGGCCTAGGCCTCAGTCGCCTTTAAAAAAAATGAAATTTAGCTTCACACGTAGCTAAAAATCGATTTTTTGAGGACCAACGGAACGTCAAATGCCCGAAAATTGTGTTGTAAAGCACACAGCGACCCTCCAAGTGATACGCTCATTTCGATCTATCACACGCTTTAATAGAAAAAATCAAACATTAAAAAAACATTAAAATCGTAAAAAATACGACTGAAAACGGACGCTTAAAAAAGGTAAGCGGTTAACCTTCGAGGTTATTCGCCGACGTTTGTAGGGTGCCAAAGGCACATGCATCTGTGCTCTGGTCGTGTGCTAGAGACGGAGCAACTAGAGAGAATTTTGACTTACGCGAGCTCTCAATATCCACCTACTTTAGGTTCCGGGCCCTCGGCTGGGACCCAAGGTAGTACAAACCAAGACCCGAACATAGCGGCTAGTGACTCTTCCTTTGACTACGACGTCATGGAGGGTTTCCCAATGCCTAATCCCGATAGCTCGAGCCAAGACATGCATGCCATGGGTCCTCGGTCCGGGCCGAGTGTGCTTAGCCGCCTGAAGGAAACCTTTAGTAGAGCCACTCGCTCCGAACATGGAGCTAATGATGTAAATGAGGGGGGTGGGAAAGTAAATTCTCCATTTGTGACAAACATAGACCCTATACCGTTAGAGAATGTGCACGTGAATACTTCATTCACAGCACCTCCTGACTCTTCAGAGTTATTTCCCTCCGAGGTCATAGTACCCGATGGTAGAAGCCTTGCCGAAGTGCAAGAGGTTGAGCGATATATCCTTGCAGCAAGGGAAAAGGAAGTTGAGAGCTTACGCAAGGCGGAGCAACGAAGAGAGTTAAAAGCGAAAGCTCCTATGTCAATATCCTTGCTAAGAGGGCAATCAAGTGCTCCTGATTTAGCAACCGCTAAGGGCCAACCCCTAGAAAGCACCATTGCATCTAGCTCAAAGGACACCCCTAGCACCTCAATCCTAGATGGAGTGTTCTTAAATGAGAACTGGGAGTACGAATTACAAACAGAGACTCTGACCGACCTATACACAGGTCACACCTATCATGTGGGTTGGTTAGATGTCCTACAATCCACAATGGGTGCTACTAGTGTAGAGGATCAACAACAAAGAGTCTGTGAGGTCATCCATAGGGTCATTAAGTTAGAGAGATAGAACAAGGGGATCAACATGCCTTCAACGGGTCTCATGAGATTCTTCGATACAGGGAAGGCTAAACAACCGACCTTATCGCAAATGGAGACTCCCTCGGTAAGTCCGATGGATCCCCCATATGTTGTTTCTCCAGGGTTCTCAGTGCAATGTGAGCCCACAAGTGATAGCTTCACCTTTCCAAGTCTAGCTCATCTTTCCCTGGATGACACCACGGCTACCATGCCTACCCCAATGATGGGCATGCCGAGAAACACGCCATAGACCTCATTTGTTAGTAAAGCACCGCTACATGGTAGCTCAATGCCTGCAATAGTACCTACAAGTGTGTACCAATCGTATGCACCTATGGGTCATCACACTCATGTAGTCCCTACCCCTCCCATTGTTTCAACTACCTATGCTCCACAACCACAATACACAAGTTCTTATTTACATGGGACTATACCAGCTAGCATTAGCATGTCACATCCGACGTCTGCTATGCCTAGGGCCACCCATATGAACTATGGACCACCACATGGCACAACATCGTACCCAACGTGGAACCCAAGGGCTTCCTATGCGCCAAGCCCAATGCCAATACCTACTCCACATGTAGTCTCTGGAGCGCCTTCACCCATGGTGCCTGCTCACTTAGGTGACTTGGCAACATTTGCTCAAGCTATTGGTCGATCTATTGCTGAGAATATGGGTAACACGCCTGATAGAGAGCCTAGAAGTAAGGCAGTACAAATAGCCAGGCTCACACAAAAATTTAGTGGAGACGGGGATGTGAGAAAGCATATCGAAGTGTTTGAACAAATATGCGATTCTCTAGGAGAACACAATGACCTACATAAGAGCAATGCTTTAAGCCTAACCTTAAGTGGAAAGGCTGGGGATTGGTATAGAACCCTAAGGATGGAAGAAAAAATGATTTACCCTACTCTTAGGAGACTGTTCTTAAAAGAATACATACGAGAGGGAGTGCTTTGGGGTGTAGCCTCTCAGCTCCAGAAAGCCCAATGAGAGGAAGGAGAGTCGGTGAGAGACTTTATAAGTCGTTTGAAGCATTCAAATTCTCGTTGTAATCCAAATGAGCGCTTCAACAATAACCAAATTCTTGATAGATTCATTAGGGGATTACGACATGAGGATATCTACAATGGCCTAGTCATTAGAGGTATCACTACTTGGGAAGCAGTCACCACCAATGCGATCCAATTGGAGGATAATTTAATGATTCAAGGAGAAAGAGTGTCTGTTGAGCCTAAATCTATTAGCTCGCAAGCATCAGGGCATCAACCAATGACCCTAAAGCCTATTACTAAGGAGCCAAAGATAACTGAGATGACTTTAGCATATCTCACCAAGGCTATTCAAGAGAGTCTTAAAGACAATCGTGCTCCGCAAAACAATCATATGTATCCAAGAAGGGAGCAACAATGGTGCTCAGTATACTATGGACCGCATAGTACCAATGAATGCCCTACTTTTAGAGTAAAATTCAATGGGAACTGCAATGCAT
This sequence comes from Adiantum capillus-veneris, assembly GCF_014529385.1. Taxonomy (NCBI): domain Eukaryota; kingdom Viridiplantae; phylum Streptophyta; class Polypodiopsida; order Polypodiales; family Pteridaceae; genus Adiantum; species Adiantum capillus-veneris. The sequence goes on along the minus strand of NC_140950.1, from coordinate 78,627,327 downwards.
GTGGAAGGTATGGTCATCAAGCTAAGGATTGCATAGTATTTAAGTGCGCGATGGCCAATAGGCCAACCTTAGCATGGACAGACACACCTCAAGTGCCTACATTGATGCTGGCCCCACCTCTTGAACAAACAGCACAACACATGGTCCCTAGGGCCCAAAATGTTGTTCAAACAACACCCTTACCACCTCCAGTGCTAGACCGCAACCACCACATCCGAGAATCACTTCTGTGAATCAAGTGGGTTGTGAGTCATCTATTGCTTGTTGGGAAGGCAGTGAGGAAGATATAGATCCTAATATTGCCTATGGGATGGATGTGCTTGAAGAAAGTCCACAATACTACATGGAGGACTATTGGGGACAAGTCAAAAATGTCTATCAAGTAGTTGCTCTTGCTGCAAGAGGCCAAAATATCAACTACACTGCTAAGAGACCACCTCTTCAATGCTATGAGTGTGGAGGTCCACATCGTGTAGCCGAGTGTCCTATTAGGCTACAAAAGAACGCCACACTAATGCAAACCAATCAAGCGAGCACGTCTACAATGCCGATACTCATGTGTAATCGATGTGGCAGAGATCATTTGATTGCCCAATGTCCAAATAATCCAAATGCACCAAAGATCACGCCGTTAAACTTGATTGAAGTTACCGAGGAGCCATCACCAAGTACACACGATCGATGCTCCAAAAACAAAACTATATTCTTGAGGAAAGAGGCACGGCATTAATTGCCTAATCTCAGAAAAAGAAGAAAACACGAAGAAAGAGATCGCAAAAAGCAGCGAAGTCAGACCCCAGTGCAAAGACCAACATAGGGACTGGTGATGACCCCGTATATATGAACGACGCTGAAGAAGATTTTGATTCAGGTGAAACCATGGAGACCAAAACGACCACTAACATAGAAACCAACAAGGAAGATCTTCATGAGCCACAATGGCCAGGATCCAAAAAGAAGATAGGAACTTACCCAAACTCCTCAGAGGAGATTGAGCGAGTCAAGCGATTAAGGAGTTTGGTAGAAGATACCCAAAGGGATCTAGAACCAGGACCTAGGAAGATCCAGATTACAGACACCGTGTTCCCTACGCAACAACAAACTCACCAAGTCCATAGACCCTTGGACATACCTAGTGTCATCCAAGAAGAAAGTGACTTAAAGTCATGGGAAAGTGGGTGTACTCACTTCTTGATGGAAAGAATGTTTACAGAGGGACTACCTGATTCTATCAAAGAAATGGAGATCCCATCTTCCCCACGTCAAGGGACTCAAGGCCAAACGGTGCCGTTAAACATTGCCAAATTTTTGTATTTCATGTCTTCAGAAGATAGAACCACCATCATGTCCAAACTATATAAAGACCCTGAGCTAGTCTCAGCTCTTCGAGCCTTCCTCAATGGAGAACTAAAGTTTGGGCTACCACAATTTTCACAGATGGATGGAGCTGGGGAGGTGCCAATAGAGGAGGAACACTTAAGATCCACAACCCAACGTAGATGAGAACCTTGTTATAGAAATACTTGTTAATAAGTTGGGACAATACTTTGAGGGTGATGAATCCAATGCGACTATACCAATCACTACTAAGGGATTAACTGTGAAGGGAATCCTTGATGGTGGCGCTGGGGTTAGCATTGTGACTGAAAATTGCTGGGAAACTATGGGAAGACCTCACCTTGCGACCACAACCATAGTAGTAAAGATGGCCAATGGGTCTATCGTTAAACCTATTGGCATGCTAGAAGATCTCAAGATCAAGGTCTTTGGACATAAAATAAGAGTTACCTTCATTGTTATGGACTTCTCCAAGCACACTATGGCATCGGAGATGATCTTAGGACGTCCTTTCATGAGGGAAGCAAAAATGGTACATGACTGTTCTAAAAACCATGTCTACTTGTAGTTCCAAGATTCTGTCATTCAAGTGGATCTTGTGACGGGGGTCGAGCACATCCTCTAGGAAACAGGTTTATAATTGATCATAGATTTGACACCACAGTTCACTCGGCCCCATAGGGGGACGACCTGGGTAACACCTGAGGGGGATGAAATGCCACCACTCGTACCCTTAAATATGCTAGAAGCAATGCATATAGCTTCTGACAAGACTCATCTTAATATAACGAAAAGAGCATACAAGTGGGTCCCTAAAGATTCTTTAGCGACCATAGCTAGTGCTAAAAGACAGGAGCGTGGTAAGAGACGTCCCATTCGCCCCAAGAAATGTAAAGAAATGTTGCACTGGATTCCTAAAAAACTATTGGAAGCCCAAGGCTACTATCAAGGAAATGATCAAATCTGGGTGCCAAAACGTAAATTGTACTCTTACTTGTCACCGCGCCCATGTGAGCTCAATCCCGTAGCTCCAAAACGAATCAATGATCGTGGAAAGAAAAAAATCATAGAATGCTACACACTCGGTCCAGAGCTAGTTTGGGTACCGAAGAAAGAACGATTTGTTCCACCTAGCTCAAGAAGGGGAGAGTCCCATGAAGCTTCTAGCTCCTCATGTAATACATCCATAGAGGTAAAAGCTTCTCCACAGCCTCCTCCTACAATAGTGGATCTCCATAAAGCTACGAAGGAATCCATAGCTCCCAGTGTTCTAGAATCACCTGATGAACCACTTCAAATTCTATCATGGGAGAGTACCTTACCACCCTTGCAACTCGACGAGGCACCTAAGGTAATAGAAAACTACTAGCAAAAATCCTCACCTAGTACCAACTGGAACGATTGGTTTCAAAGGGTGACAAGCTCATTTCAAACGGTATGATCTACCCAAGGAAGGTGGGAGTGTTTCCTGACAGTCATCATTCACTTGCTTCCCTCTCAACCTTCCTCCCTGACCTCTCAATCTCCCAATCTTAGAGAATGTACATATAAAGAGCAAGAGCACTTAGCAAACGAGTATGCACAATAAAAGTCAAAAAATTGACCCAGACCTACACATTCACATCCGGTACACTGAAACAAAGACCTATGTCATTAAACACCTTTGATCCTCATCACTCGTGTGATGGAGGGTAGGTAAGATTAGTACGATAGGAGTGTTTTTGTTTTAGAGTTGAGTGATTAGCAAAGTTCCTTTTTCCCACTGATGTGCCTCCTAGAGGTATTCTTTGTGTTTCTTAGTGTGTACAAAAACGTGTTGTTGTTGTTAAGATTTGGACCTTCATGGAATCTTTATCTCGACTCACTCTTCAAATCAAGCGCGACCATCAACACAAACATGTGTTTCTTGTCCATTAGCATTGCCCCTTATCTCTTTTGCATCTATGATTGTCTGCTTTGATTGTGATTGGTAGCATAATATCCAGCACATTTGCTTAGTATCAAACATTTAATTCAATGTCTTTTTTTGTCATAATCACTTGTCTAGGTTTAAACATCAAGCAAGTCCGACTAAGCTAGTTTGACCAAGTTAAGTATTAGAGATCTTCTCTTAATACCATGCGGAATGCCTTCCTAATAATCAATGGTTACTTAGGTTCTTAATCCGATTTACGCAACATTGTGTGAAATGTACTAGGGCTCTAGTGGGCTTGACCCTATTGACCTTTAGCTTAAGTATTATAAAGGGAATTTACTAATGTGATGAGCCTGGGGAGGGTAACGGTGTTATATGACCCCCCAAAGTTACAAAAATAAAATGTTGAAAATGAACAAACAAAAAATCAAAGTGCCACAATGTAAAATATTAAGCTGGAAGAGAAATCTCAGCTTGATTGGGTACTTCACTCACATGTATCGCCTATGGTACTAGAGCCCTAGAGGTTCCCAGTGTGGGCGCTTTTCCTTGAAAAGCAAAAAACCCAAGGCATACAAAATAAGCACACACATCAAAATTGAATCACTATGAAAAGACTTTGGGGGGTCAAAGAAAAGGTAATCAGTCAGGCGATGATTTCAAGAGAAATTCCTTTTATCGTAGCTTAACTACAAGGTCTTCTAGGTATCGCCTCTAGTCAGCCCTCAAATATGAAATACTTGGCTCTCGCGATTAAACAACTTAATTGACCAGAGAAAATTAAGAAGCTTACCCATGGTATTAATAGTCGATCTCTAGTGCCTTTCGACCGTTAAATTAGCGACCACAGACTTGTTTCATTTTTTACCTTTATATCTGTTTATGCATTCGATTACATTGCAATTTAATGTTTATTGCTGACAAATTGTTTAAAATTTTGTTACCAATCAATTTATCTGCCTAAAACTGCATATGCTTTTTAATCGCTTATGAGAATGCAATTACTGTGTCAATGTTGTTTGATTTTGCAGTGACTGAAGAAGGCTAAGGACATTCATCTCAAATGCTCTTCCACCTCGACGAACGAGCTTCAACTCAATAACTTCCGAGGATGGAATCTACATCAGGAAGGGGGGCATGTTAACCCTCACGGCTCACGGACACCCTATCACCTACGAGACGGACGTTGTAACCTATGGCGGACATTGTATTATTTATTTGGTAGAGTCACGTACCGGGCTTGTCGGTCCAATAGGAAAAGGGTAAGAGTGATCGCCGATGAGAGGCGTACTCTAACTGGAACATTCAAGGGATTAGTTGGCTAAGCATGGGCGCCCAAGTGTGAATGGGGTGAGCTCATATAAAAGTCAACTAAACCTAAAATTCACTCATTTGTGCAATAGAAGAGTGCTCTTGCTCCATCTCCATCTTCTTCTTCTTCATCATCTCCTTGTGTGTGTGTGTGTGTGTGTGTGTGTGTGTGTATGCGTGAGAGAGAGAGAGAGAGAGAGAGAGAGAGAGAGAGAGAGAGAGAGAGAGAGAGAGAGTGTGCAATCGAACATTGCGACGACGGCACGGTGGCGGGGAAGTGGTTGAGAGCGGCGAAGCAGTGGCTCCTTCTTCTTCACGGCGAGGAATCCTCCACGAAGCAAGCGTAGAGCGGTGAGTGACACGCCATCGCCTTCTTTGAGCTTACTAGTTTAGGCTTGTTGTGTGCTTGGAGCCATTTGTGGCTCGCACACGGTGTATCGACAAGTTCCTTGCATTGACACGTGCGACATCCGCGCACATTGGTTCACTTGGTGGCTCTCCTTTGTAGGGCTTAAGTAGGCTCACATGAAAAGCATTTGTATGAGCCAATGGTTGGGCAACTTGAGTTGGTAAGCCATCTCCTTGATGGTCTTAAAGATCTGGAAAGGACCATAGTATCTTTTCGCTAGCTTAGGATAATACTTTTGATGGCCCGTAGGATTTTTGCCCATCGTTTACCTCAATCAAGCCTTAAGAAACTTGAGTAAGAAACAATCATTTTCTTTGAATATTAAGGCCATGATGTGCTTATCAGTAGCAACCTTTTGCCTTTGCTGAGAGATGAATATGGCCTCCTTAATCTTTTGGAAAGATTCTTGTAGGTCACAACTATACTCATCAACAGCAAAGATCTTCCCATGTACTTTAAGTAGCAAGGGACTTTTAGGTCTTCCCTCTATGATCTCAAAAGGTGATTTTCTTGTAGTAGTATGGACATTATTATTGTACGCATACTCTACAAGAGGTAAGTACTGCTCCCACTGTGAGTATTGATCTACTTATGTAACATAAGTCTTTAAAAGATTGAGAATCGTAAGACTGGCTATATCTCACTTTGGCCATCCATTTGTGGGTGATAGGCCAAAGAGAAATTTAATATTGTACCTAGATATTGAGATAAAATCCATGGATATACTCTCCCATGGTGAACTAGGGATTGGCAATGGTTGGAGTCTTGTATGTCTACTTTCATGGTAGGCCGATAGAAATACGTTTCTACTCTTCACCACAAGCATCACATTGGACCTCAAATGGTTTTGAGAGATTTGGAATCATAAGGATTAGTTGGGAGGTAAGCTTCTCTTTGAGCTTATCAAAAGTATTTTGCTCTTTGGCAGTCCATGAGTAGTTAACATTCTTCTTTGTTAAGTCATGTAATTGTCCTGTTATTTGAGATAATTTTGCTATGAAGTGTCTATAGTATGCACACATACCCAAAAAGCTTCTTAGCTCATATAGATTCCTTGGTTTAGTCCATGTCTTTATTACATGTAACTTAGATGGATCCATATGGATACCATCTTGAGAGATAATATGACCTAAGTATTAAATCTCTTGAAGGGAAAATTAACTCTTCTTTTGATTGATAACAATTTTGTTCTCCCTCAAAGCTTGAAAAATTACCTGGAGATGTTGCTTGTGCTCCTCTAAGGACTTGGAGTAGATGATGATATCATCAAAGAACACTCCAGTGAATTTGCAGTAGGGTCTAAAGATTTTCTCCATTAAACGATTGAACATGGCTGGAGCATTTTCAAACCAAAAGGCATGACAAGATATTCATGAAGACCAAACGTTGTACGGAACGCGATCTTTACAATATCTTCATTCACTATCCTTATTTGATGATAGCCACTTTTAAGATCAATCCTACTGAAGTAGGTAGAGCCTTGTAGCTTATCAAGCATATCTTTGACCCGTGGCACGGAAAATTTGTTTCTGTTTTTGATAGGTGATAAGGTTTAATGCCTATAGTCCACCAATTCCTTTGTCTACCAATTCTTGGACTTGCCTCACGATCTCCTCTTGTTAGGATCTCAATTTGATGGTCGACATCCCCTCATTTTGGAGGTAAATCCATAGGGATACCATCGATAAAAACATCTTGGAATCCATTTAGAAAATTAGACAAGTCTAATTCTTCTTGATTCCTACCATTTAAATTTGATGAAACATTAGGACCTTTTAGGGACTCTTTAACAAAAATCATGTACGCAAAAACTGAGCTTTTCATTTATATGTAAAAAACAAGAGAATTTACAAGGGGTATGGCACGACCAGGGTCATTATCATCTATGTGATGTTCTTTTCCCTATACTTGAAATACAACCTTCTTCTTTCAGGAAACTTTACATTAACAGCCATACAGCCAAACCATGGTGCCCCTAGGATGACATCTTCATGCTTGACAGGAGAGATGAAGAAATCTTCCGTTTTTCAACATAGCCTTGGACACAAAGCCTCAATTTTCCAATCATGATAGTAAGTGCGGCTTCTTGCCCCTTGAAGGCTCCATTAGCTCTACAATAACATCTCCCATCTCATGATCTTCAATTCCTAACTTGGTGGCCAACTCCTTTTATATAAATTTGTGAGTAGAACCAAGGTCAAATAGGATGAAGACATCATGCTCCCTTACATTTCCCCCAGCATAGGAGAGAGGCGATCCTTTGCAATGAGCATCCTTTTTTGGAGCTTCAACCGTGGAAGCTCTTGGAGTCTCGTTGCGGGCATTTATTTTGGGGCAAGAACGATATCCATGTCCTTACTCCCCACACTTAAAGCATTTATGGTCCTTACAAAAAGCTTCTAGCTCTTCAGGAGAGAGTTTATTTTCACCTTTGTAAACTCCCTTTTCCTTGGACCGGTTGTTGTTGGAATTGTTGTTGTTGGAATTGCCTTGGGAGGAGTTTTGGGCATTTTTTTTCCCTTTACATCATTTTGCTCTTTGTTTTCCATGGGCTTGGCATTCCTTTTAGCCCCTTGTTGGAAATTGATGCTAAAAGCGACCATAGTGTGGTGGATTACTTCGCTGATAGAACTAGGCCGTTGAGATTGTTAAGTATGGAGCCTGATTTACCCTTGTAATTTTCTGTGGTAAAAGCGCACATTTATAAGGCCCCATTATGAGGAGAAGCCATCGTGCGTGAAGGAAAATCACTCACCGAAAACCAAAATTTTCACAGCCAAGAATCAGGGGCAACTTTAGGGGGCTCGGGGGTGGAAGCCCCCGAGAATTTTTGTTTTCCCTCGCCGGAATATTCATTTTCGCCGAACTATTATGGCCGGACGGCGGCCGGAAAGTGGTCGAAAAACAACTGTCGGTTGGCCGATGGCCGGTAGTGAATGGCCGGTGGCCGGTGGTCGGAAGTCAATGGCCGGTGGCCGGTGGCCGAATTCAAAAGCGGACTTGTCTTCTCAAGGGCGGCCACACATGGGCGGATTGGAGGGTCCGATTTGGACTTATTCGCACAAGGGCGGCTACACATGGCTGCCTCTCATAAGAGAGGGTAGCCCTTTTGGCCTATAAAAGGAGGCTAGTTCTACACACATTTCATAGTGTGAAGTTGATGCAACAAGGTGAGTGTTACGTGGTGAGAGTGAAGCAAGGCAGGAGCTCTATTAAGGGTTTAATCCCTTTGTAAACTACTTCTTCTTTTGAAGTGCTAAAGCAATTGAGTGGCTGCTTTCCCGTGGACGTAGCCCACATTGGGTGAACCACGTTGTCAGGAGTTTTTTGGAGCAAGGGATTGCGCATATGTACATATACATGCATGGTGCATCAAATGAAGAATTGCCCATTTTCCAGAGCCAGGTGGTTACGTGGGGCCCACATGTGTACAGGTAGGACAGCATGTACATAGTGCATCGATTTTCACCGATACTAGTACCAGTGTGTTTTTTATACAATAAAGTGAAGTTGGTAGCGCGTAAAACTTCTCGAGGAAGCTATCCACGGGCCGACGACATGAGGTCAGCAGGTGCGTCAGATGGCATCTAGTGGCGTCAGGAGGGCGAACGAGGTCAATATTTGCACGCAGATGAGGACGGACACAACGTGGGTGTTTTCTTGTGAGAGTTACGCAGAAAGGTCATCATTAGGACCACTTTTTGGGGCCACTTCACGTGGTTGCGAGATGCATTATTGGAAAAAAGCTGAGTGCCAGGTGTGCAGATGATGCAAAAAGGTGACAACTATGCACTGCGAGGTCAGTTTTTGGCCTGTTCGGGGTCCGTTTGAGGTCATCTAAAAGGCCAAGGGTGCCCAAGTAATAAAGCTAAGTGTGGGAACTGAAAAAATAGAGAGAAGACCAGAAAAAACGTGGAGAAGAGAGGAGGAACAGCCGCAGGTGTTTTTTTGCTCATTTTGGAGCCTGTTTTGGCCGTAAATTGCTCATTCGAGGTCGGATTTGAGCACTTTGACATTGTAGACTGGGGTTTTGGGCCGTTCCAGACGCGATGGCGCTGTCCATTTTGCCAAATTCCTCACTCTTTTCGTGCTGTTTTTCTGTGTAAGTTTCTCCTATGAGCGAAGTTTCTTCTCCAATTTATGATTGTATCTGGTATCTTTTACCCATATTGTGTGAGCTATTTGCCCCATTGGTGTTGGCCCAAGCTCATTTTTATCTAAACATCAGAAGTTATCCTCTTTTGAGCTGAGTTTTTGTGTGTGTGTGTGTGTGTGTGTGTGTGTGTCTCTGTGTGGAGTGGGCAAGTGGATAGTCTCTCTCCTCTCACTCCAGAGGTGTGTTCCCTGTCTCGGCCAGGTGTGTTGTCTAAGCCGAGTGGTGCCCCATAGTGTGTGTGTGTATCTTCCCAAGAGTGTGTGACGGGTCGTTATAGAGGCGCTGTGTGTGTTTCCATCCCACTCACATTCTTTTGGCGCCCCCACGGAGGATCTTCTTCGAGTACCTTCTGCTTCGAGCTTCAAGCTTCGAGATACAGGATTACAGGTTACAGGTTACAGGTTACAAGTTACAGGTAGCTGGAGTACAGTGATATACTAGCAGTGATGTCACTTGCAGTTGTTATGGGAATGCATCACTTGGCGCCTATTTGAGCGCATTGTCTGCTAGATTGTACGTTACTTGTGGAAACTGCCATTGTACGCATTTGTGGAGCCATACTTGGTTGTATTTGGCAGTCCCAGCCATTTCTGAGACTTGGTCTGGAAGATAGTCATTTCTGAGACTTGACTATACGCGATTTGCATTAGCCTTCGTGTGAGGGTCGATAGCGTGAGGTTTTTATTGAGCTGGGGGATTCTCAAATGTGGAGATCCTTTCCGTGATACAGGTAGCTGGAGCACCCTTTTCATGACCTCGCCGTAGGCTATGTACTAGTGATTCCTATTTGATGCTTGGGTTCTATTGTTGACAGTTTATGCATACATATATGGTCTATATTTTGGGTTCACACTGCTCTACTTCTGGGAAACTCTGCCAAAATTTTTTCGAGTTGTGATGGCTGGTTTTTCGGTCTTTTGAGCCATTTATGCTGTTATGCTGCTGAAATTTTGGCAAAATCCGAGGATAAGATAGGTGTGCTTTCTCGGGAGCTACATGGTTGGCTTTAATGGATGATCAAAATGGACCTCAATTCACTCCATTTCATTTAACTCAGAGAATCCAGATAAATGTTCATGTGTCAAGGAAGATTTTTTTCCAGCAGCGCATAGTCTTTATGTTCGGGCCAAGAAGATTACGAGAGATCCTAGAATGTCCTTTGCCTGTTGTAATTCCGATGATCAACTATGAAAACTCATTTGATGTGCATGCGTTTGTCCTTATCTAAAGCTGAGCTGCATTGAAGTTTCTGGGGATTGGGTAGTCAAAAGTCTTGGGTTCTTGCACGTGTGTTCGAAGGGATTCTCAAAGCATCATAATTTGGGTAGCCATGGCTTTCTCTTATCCCGAGTTTCATGGAAGAAGTGATGAAGATGTGGAAGAATTTTTGGAAAAGATGGAGGTTGCCTGCATTAGCAACCAGATTCATGACCCTACGCAAATGTTACGCCTTCTCCAAATTTGTTTGAAGAGTGATGCACGAGTTTGGTTTAAAGCATTTGAAGAGGAGTTGCGTGTCGCTGATCCACCTGAAAGGTTGAGTTGGGACAATCTACGACATGGGTTGGAAGTGGAGTTTGTGAAGATAGAAGATCCTGACAAGGTGTGGCAAGAAGTACAGGCTTTGGTGCAAAAGGAAGGTGAGCCAGTAGATGCGTACATACGTAAGTTTTCATTGGCATGGGAGCGAATGTGCAAGGCTTTAGCACCACAGGTACCCCCGCCTGACATGATGAAGAAGGACAGGTTCTTGGCTGGTCTTTGGGAGAATATACGTTGGAGAGTGGAACTAAAGAAGCCTAGGACATATGAGGATGCACTAGAGGTAGCAAGGAACAAAGAGTGGAAGTTGAGGAAAATGAGCCAGTTAGGGGTGGAGTCTTTGCCAATGAGGTCTGAATTTCAGCCTATAGAGTCTTTACAAGGTCGCATGTCAGGGGTTCATCACGAACCAATGGTTCCTATTACTACTCAGGTTATGCCAGCAGTGGTCACTACAGCAGTGCAAGATGATGGCCTAAGGCAAGACATGAGGCAAGTGGTTGATTTGATGAAGAATCTAACCCTAAACATGCTAGGTCAAGTGGGAAATAATCGAGGTCGGGGGCGGTTTGCAAATCAGCCAGGAGGTGAAGAAAGGCCTAGGAATGGTGTTGGACAAAGCAATGGTAGGTTTTGGAGGCAGACGCCCACATGTTATAATTGTGGAGAGTTGGGTCACATCAGCCCGCAATGTGATAAGCCACCAAGGATGGGGGGAGACATGTATCCATTGCCAAGACAGGTGTTAACTAGGTCAAATGATTATGGCATCGAAATTAAGGGAGATGAAGGAACCAGTGGACTGACCCAGGAGGAAAAGGGAAAGACAAAAGTGCTAAGTGTAGTCACCTTGGAGAAGGCATCAAAGCTAGAGGATACATTAGTGATGCCTATTGGGAAGAGGACGACAGAGGAAAAGGAAGGAAGAAGTGTCCCAGGTCCTAGCAAGAAGAAGGGAAAGAGCCATGAAGGCGACGATGTCAAGGCCAAGAGGAAAAGGAGAGTTCGTCGAAAGTTTCATGTTTCAGATTTTCCACTAGGGGATGGGCAATTAAGCTATGACTTGAGGGAGGATCTGACGAGCAGGAAGGCAGATGTTACTTTTGGGCAGCTTATAGAGATGGTGCCTAAGCTAAAGCGACAGTGGAAGAGGATGGTTAACCCAATGGAGAAAGAGCCAGAGAGAGGTTCAGTAAAGGTGTTGGCAATGGACGAGCTACCAGACATTTGTCCAATAGTAGATGTGTGGCATAAAAGGAAAAATTTGGGACAAGGTTATGTGGATGGCGGAGCCCAAATATGCGTCATAATAGACTCATGCGTTGAGAAGATGGGTCTCACAGTGGCTGGGGTGTCAGGGTTTCGAATCAGATTGGCAAACCATCAAAAAGTAAAATGCTTGGTGTTGTAAAGAGCTTAGAAGTGGAGGCATATGATGCAAAGGCAGTGGTTGATTTTCATGTGATGCCAGCAGGGTTGGGAGCATATCCTATTATACTGAGCAGACCATGGTTACGTGCAGTGGGAGCTATTCAAGATTGGCGACATGGTACGATTAGCCTCTATGGAAAGACAGGTACTAAGAAGCTTTATAATATGGACACAAGGAAACGATTAGAGGAGCTTTATGAAGATGAGGATGAGTCTAGTGATGAAGAATCTTCCACGGTGACAGATGAGGACAGTGATAGCACTACCAACAGTGATGAGGATGCTGATGTTGCATTTCTTTTGATGGACAAAGAAATCCAGGAGTCTGGTATAGTCGCATTTGTGAATGAATTTGAAGATGAAAGTGAAGGGCCTTATGAAGTGATTGAAGGGATGATGCAAACCAAGGTTGAGTTGTCAAAAGAAGCAGGAATTAATGACGCAAATGATTAGTGGAGACCTCTCAGCTATGGAAAAGGATATATTTTTGCATATGCTGGCTAGTTTTCCTGATTTGTTCATTACTTCATATGAAGAGATCAGAGGGTTCAAGGGCGAAGAGATGCATATAGAGCTGAAAGAAGGTGCTAAGCCAGTGCGGCAAAGGCTAAGAAGGATGGGTCAAGACCAAATGGAAGCCTTGCGGGAAGAGGTGGACAAGTTATTGAAGGCAGGGTTCATAGTCCCTGTGGAGACCACAGAATGGGTGAGTCCAGTAGTAGTCAGTCCAAAGAAGGATGGGAAGTGGAGAATTTGTGTAGATTTTAAACCCTTAAACGCAGCCACTAAGAAGAACCCATATCCTCTTCCATTCATCGATCAGATCTTGGATTCAGTGGCAGGTTATGAGAGGTACAGTGTGTGTGATGGTTTTTCAGGCTATTTTCAATTGAAGATTGCTCTTAAAGACCGCACAAAGACAACTTTTATTACGCCATGGGGCTGCTATTGCTACACAGTATTGCCATTTGGGTTGTCAAATGGACCTTCCTTCTATCAAGAGAGAGAAAATTGGGTGTTGGAACCATTCATTGGTAGTTGTGTTAAAGCTTTTATGGATGACTTCTGTGTTTATAGCAGTAGGGTTGAACACCATGAGAAGCTGCAGATGGTATTGGCTCGATATGATGAATGTGGAGGACAACTAAATCCAAAGAAATGTCATCTAGCACAACCAACGGTGAAGTTATTGGGCCATATGGTGTCAGAAAATGGCATTGAGGCTGATCCAGATAAGGTGAAGTCTATTATTCTTCTTCCATCACGTATGAGTACGAAGCAATTGGCAACCTTTATACACAAAGTGAAGTACATGGCACGGTTTATTCCATTGTCTTCGCAGCTTCTCTATCCATTACAGCAAGTGGCAAAGCATGATCCATTGCAATGGGATGACAAGTGTGAAGAAGTGTTTCAAGAGGTGTTAGGGGGTTTGTCAGCAATGTAGGGTCCTGATTGGGAAAAAGTTTTTTATGTAAATCCCTCAGTACGGGATGATGCCATTGGAGCCATGCTATTGCAAAAGGGGAAGGGCAGCCATTATATGAGGCCAGTGTATTGTGCAAGCCGAGTGAAGTTGGTAGCGGAGAGAAAGTTATCGGAAGTAGAGCTAGTGATGGCCAGTGTAATATTTGCTTGTCGACGATTTCGTCATTACTTGCTACCACGGCCTTTTGTTTTCTTGACGAGTTATGCCTTTTTGCCACAGTTAATTAATGGTATTAACATGTCAAATGTGGTGAAGAAATGGGTAATTGAGCTGCAAGAGTTTGAGTTCTCTTTTCTAGTGGAAGATAGTACAAGGGCTACCCTAGCTGATTTGTTGACCTACAAGGAGAATCCCCTTATTGTTAAGGAAGAGGTGGTGAGAAAGGTAGTTGAAGAAGTGCCACAGATCAGCAATGCACATGTGTTGTTCTTTGATGGTTCGTACAAAAAGAGCCATGATGCAGCTTCAGGGGGTATAGCACTTTATAATCCAGAGGGGAAGCTAGTATGCAAGAGAGGGTTCAAATTGGATGCTCATAGTAACAATGAGGTTGAATATGCTACATTGGAAGCCGGATTACACATTTGTTTGAAGCGTGGGGTTCGAAGGTTGAGCATAAAAGGTGATGCCTTGTTAGTGGTGAAGCAAGTGCTGGGTGTGTGGAAGAGCAAGAACACCTCATTGAAGGAAATGTGCTTCAGAATTAAAGGCCTGTTAAAAAAGTTTGAAGCATGGAGCATCAGACACATTGAACGTGCTCTAAATGGAGAGGCACATGAAGCAGCTCAAGGCATGATTGGGGAGCTATTTGTGTTGAGGACCAATTTACCTCTTTATCATGGCCGGGAAAGCTTGGCTCAAGAAGAGGAGTTTTTGCTAACAGGAATCATTCCAAAGGAGATTCAGAAGTCTAAGAAGTATGGCTTTGTGCGTAGAGCATACAGGTACAAATTGATTGGTGATGTCTTATACATGAAAGGGGCTGATCTCGTGTTGAGACGTGTACCTTGGCGGGAGGAGCTTTACAGAGTGTTGGAAGAGAATCATGAAGGCGCATGTGGTGGCCATTTTGCTCTAAAGATCACCTTGCATAAGATCTTGCAAGAAGGGTATGTATGGCTTAGTTTGCACAAGGATGTTCACCATTGGTGTAGGTCTTGCAATAGGTGTCAAGCATTTGGGAAGAGAGTGTTGAAGCCAGAGCTACGAAAAACCATTATGGCATTTGATGTGTTTGAAAAGTGGGGGATTGATGCAATAGGCCCGTTACCTATCACAAGCAGGGGCAAAAGCTATATCTTGACAGCAGTGGACTATCTCTCTAGATGGGCAGAGGCTATAGCAGTAAAACATATCACTGCAAAGGATGTGGCAAAATTTGTGTATGATGAAATATGTTGCAAGTTTGGGGTGCCATTAGAGCTACTTTCAGATAAGGGGCCAGGATTTAGAGCTAAACTGCTAGACTTCTTATGCACAAAGATGAAGATTAGGCACCAGCATACCACTCCTTATTACCCGCAGTGTAATGGCTTAAATGAAAGATTCAATGGTGAGTTGGTACAAATTCTTTCTAAAGTGACAGAGCACCAAGGAAAGAGTTGGGATTTGGAATTGCCTAGTGCATTATGGGCTTACCGTACTTCGGTGAAGACAGGTACAGGGTTTACTCCATTTCATTTGGTGTATGGAAAGGAAGCACTATTGCCTGTGGAGGTAGAGTTGCCTGCGGTCAAGATGTTAGAAAAGTTGCTTGGGTCGCCTAGTGATGCATTCAAAGAGAGGCTCTTGCAGTTACAAGAGGTCCAGTTGGATAGGATGAGCGCATTGGAGCATTATGGGCAGATGCAAGATAAGGCTTTGGCAAAGATAAATGAAAAGGTCAAAAGTAAGGGTATCAAGAAACATGACTTGGTTTTGCGCTACAACAGTAAGCTGGACAACACCTTCCAAAAGAAGTTTCAAATTAAGTGGGAAGGCCCTTTCAAGGTAGTGGAGTGTTTTCCAAATGGCACATATCAGCTGGCTAACCTAGATGGTATTCTACATAAGTCAAGGGTAAATGGATTGCGTCTTAAATTGTATCATGCTAGATTGATGATGGTGGAGCAAGATGAGCTGTCTGTGGAGCAAGCAATGTTGGTGAAGGATGAGGAGACCTGTGATGCGGCGAGTCTCATATCTCTTTTTGCTGCTGCTGATCATGAATGATCTAGTAGGCTAGGGGATGGGCAAATTATGTCATGAGTTTTTTGGAGCAAGGGATTGCGCATATGTACATATACATGCATGGTGCATCAAATGAAGAATTGCCCATTTTCCAGAGCCAGGTGGTTACGTGGGGCCCACATGTGTACAGGTAGGACAACATTTACATAGTGCATCGATTTTCACCGATACTAGTACCAGTGTGTTTTTTCTACAATAAAGTGAAGTTGGTAGCGCGTAAAACTTCTCGAGGAAGCTATCCGCGGGCCGATGACATGAGGTCAGCAGGTGCGTCAGATGGCATCTAGTGGCGTCAGGAGGGCGAACGAGGTCAATATTTGCACGCAGATGAGGACGGACACAACGTGGGTGTTTTCTTGTGAGAGTTACGCAGAAAGGTCATCATTACGATCACTTTTTGGGGCCACTTCACGTGGTGGCAAGATGCATTATTGGAAAAAAGCTGAGTGCCAGGTGTGCAGATGATGCAAAAAGGTGACAACTATGCACTGCGAGGTCAGTTTTTGGCCTGTTCGGGGTCCGTTTGAGGTCATCTAAAAGGCCAAGGGTGCCCAAGTAATAAAGCTAAGTGTGGAAACTGAAAAAACAGAGAGAAGACCAGAAAAAACGTGGAGAAGAGAGGAGGGACAGCCGCAGCTGTTTTTTTGCTCATTTTGGAGCCTGTTTTGGCCGTAAACTGGTCATCCGAGGTCGGATTTGAGCACTTTGACATTGTAGACTGGGGTTTTGGGCCGTTCCGGACGCGATGGCGCTGTCCATTTTGCCAAATTCCTCACTCTTTTCGTGCTGTTTTTCTGTGTAAGTTTCTCCTATGAGCGAAGTTTCTTCTCCAATTTGTGATTGTATCTGGTATCTTTTACCCATATTGTGTGAGCTATTTGCCCCATTGGTGTTGGCCCAAGCTCATTTTTATCTAAACATCAGAAGTTATCCTCTTTTGAGCTGAGTTTTTGTGTGTGTGTGTGTGTGTCTCTGTGTGGAGTGGACAAGTGGATAGTCTCTCTCCTCTCACTCCAGAGGTGTGTTCCCTGTCTCGGCCAGGTGTGTTGTCTAAGCCGAGTGGTGCCCCATAGTGTGTGTGTGTATCTTCCCAAGAGTGTGTGACGGGTCGTTATAGAGGCGCTGTGTGTGTTTTCATCCCGCTCACAACGTATATCGTGTGTACTCTCTCTCTCTCTCTCTCTCTCTACTCTATAATCTCTTGTGTCTAAATCTATCTCTCTCCATTAAGTAATCTACTCAAATATCTATTTAGCTACGTCTTATTTCCTAACAACTGGTATCAGAGCAAGGTTTGGTCGTGGCTAAATTATCTCACGGAAAGGATTCCTTGAATTGAGTGGGAGTTATGGCGGAGGAAGGAAAGCTCAAGATTGAGAAGTTCAACAGCAAAAACTACCAACATTGGAAGATGCAGATTGAAGACTATCTCTACCAGAAGGATCTCTATTTGCTACTAGGCGGTCTTGCGAAGAAGCCCACAACAATGGCAGATGAACCATGGATCGTCCTTGATCGAAAGGCACTGGGAACAATCCGATTAAGCTTGGCTTCAATGGTGGCCTTCAATGTTTTGGAGATGAATACCACGGAGGACTTGATGAAGTCACTTGACGACTTCTACGAGAAACCATCGGCATCCAATAAGGTATTTCTTATGAAGCGCTTGTTCAATCTAAAGATGGCAGAGAATGGTTCAGTTGCAGAACACCTAAATGAATTTAACACAAACATAAGTCAACTTCGATCGGTGAAAATCAATTTCGATGACGAAGTGCGAGCTCTCCTTATACTATCATCTCTATCGGATAGTTGGGACAGCCTTGTGATGGCTATAAGTAATTCTATTTCTGGCACAAATACTCTTAAGTTTGATCATGTTGTGGGTGTTCTCCTAAGCGAGGAAATACGAAGGAGAAGCACAGGAGAATCATCAAGTACTGCACTGTCAGTGGAAACAAGAGGAAGGCCTAAGGAAAGGTTCAAAACCCAAAAGGGTCGTGATTGTTCAAGACGGAGCAAGTCACGCACAAAGTCAGTTCTTGAATGTTGGAACTGCAGCAAGAAGGGCCACTTCAAGAAGGATTGTTGGTCCAAGAAGAAGAAGGAGACTGAGTCTCAAGACAACAAGCCAACATCGAAGGCCAATGTGGCAGGTAAAGTAGAGCAAGATTCTCTAATTCTCTCATTAGACAATGTGTCTAATTCTTGGATAGTGGATTCCGGGGCTTCATTCCATGCGACACCACACAAGAAACATTTCCAAGACTACACCAAAGGTAATTTTGGGTATGTATACTTGGGAGATGATGAAGCTTGTGAGATTGTCGGCAAAGGTACAGTTTCTGTCAAAACTGCTAATGGAAATGAATGGAAGCTTAAAGATGTTAGGCATGTTCCTTCTCTTCGCAAAAATTTGATCTCTACAGGACAATTGGACGATGAAGGTCACAACATTGCATTCGGAAACAAACGGTGGAAGATCTCAAAGGGATCTTTGGTGGTTGCCAAGGGAGAAAAGGTCGGTACACTTTACTTGTGTACTGTTAGCATGCAACCTTCAGCTTGTGCAACAACTACAGAAGTTGACAGTGCGGTGTGGCACTACCGACTTGGGCATATGAGTGCCAAAGGAATGCAAATCCTTCAAACAAAGAAGCTTCTACCAGGTTTGAAAGAAGTGGACTTAGAGTTCTGTGAAGATTGTGTTTATGGTAAACAAAAGAGGGTAAAATTTCAAAAATCAGGAAATGAAAGAAAAAATAAAAAACTTGAGTTGGTTCATTCTGATGTTTGGGGTCCTGCAAGTACACCATCACTTGGTGGCTCATTGTACTATGTAACATTCATAGAGGATGCGACTAGAAAAACATGGGTTTATGTCATGAAGAATAAATCCGATGTATTTTCCATATTTCAAAGGTGGAAAGCCTTTGTGGAGAATGAAACAGGTACCAAGGTTAAATGCCTCAGATCCGACAATGGAGGCGAATATTGCAGCCAAGATTTTGAAAGCTTTTGTGCTAGCAATGGCATTCGGAGGCAAAGGACAACCCCAAGGACACCTCAAAAAAATGGGATTTTGGAAAGGATGAACAGGACAATCATGGAGCGAGCACGAAGCATGCGGCTACATGCAGGCCTATCGCTTGAGCTTTGGGCGGAAGCTGTAAGTACGTCTGTGTACTTAATCAATCGGTCACCCTCAACGGCATTGGATGGGGGAGTTCCAGAAGAGGCATGGACAGGTAAACCGGTGAATTATGCATTTCTCAAAGTGTTTGGGTGTGAGGCTTTCATGCACATAGATAGAAGCCTAAGATCAAAGCTAGATACAAAGTCTAAAAAGTGTTTCTTCATTGGAAATGGAGAAGGTGACTTTGGGTATCGCCTATGGAATCCTGAAGATGGTAAAATCTTAAGGAGTAGGGATGTAATTTTTAACGAACAAAATATGTACAAAGATTACTTGAAAAGAAAACAAACAAAAGAAATAGGTGATGAGTACATGGAGCTTGAGGACGGTGAAGAATCAAGGACTGCAAACGGTGACAATGTGCAACAATGTCAACCAAATGAGGAGCCTCAACCTATTCCCCGAAGATCTACAAGAGCAAGTAGACCTCCAGAAAGGTTTGTTCCTTACTTCAACCATCTCTTGATCTCAGATTCTGGAGAGCCAGAATCATATGAAGAAGCTACATGAATCCAAAGAAGAATGGACGAAGAGCATGCAAGTGGCGATGGACTCACTACATCTCAACCAAACATGGGAGTTGGTTGAGTTGCCTAAAGGTAAGCGGGCACTTCAAAACAAATGGGTGTACAAGCTGAAGGAAGAAGAAGGTGAGAAGAAAAGGTACAAGTCTAGGCTTGTGGTAAAAGGGTTTTCTCAAAAGAAAGGTATTGACTTCAATGAAATATTTTCTCCTGTTGTAAAAATGAACTCAATTAGGCTTGTCTTAAGCCTTGTGGATGCTCATGATTTAAATCTCGAGCAAATGCATGTAAATACGGCATTCCCTCACGGTGACTTAGAGGAGGAAATCTACATGCTTCAACCAAAGGGGTATGAAGTAAAAGGTAAGGAGAAAATGGTTTGCATATTAAAGAAGAGCTTGTATGGTTTAAAGCAAGAATCAAGACAATGGTACGTGAAGTTTGATCGATGGATGTTGGATCATGGATTCACAAGATGCAACTCGGATCACTGCATCTACACGAAGAATTTGGGAGATGGGAAGTTCATCATCCTAATGTTGTATGTTGATGACATGCTGATTGCAAGTGCTAACATGCAGGACATCAAAGACCTAAAAGAGGAGCTGTCTAAATCTTTTTCAATGAAAGATTTAGGTGCTGGAAAGAGGATACTTGGTATGAAAATATCAAGGGACAGGACGAAGAAGACAATAAAGCTATCTCAAGAAGATTACATCAAGAAGGTACTAGAAAGGTTTGCAATGCAAAATGCAAAACTAGTTTCTACACCTTTGGCTGGTCATTTTAAACTAATGAAGGATATGTGTCCAAAGACACAAGAGGAGATAGCCTATATGTCTAAAGTTCCATATGCTGCAGCGGTAGGTTCTCTAATGTATGCTATGTTCTGGACAAGACCATACACTGCACATGCAGTGGGAGTTGTGAGTAGCTTCATGGACAACCCGGGTGAAGAGCATTGGAAAGCTGTGAAGTGGATACTTAGGTATCTAAAAGGGACAACAACAAATGCTTTGTATTTTGGAGGAACTGATATTTTTCTAGAAGGGTATGCTGATGCAGATATGGCAGGTGACAAAGATACTCGAAGGAGCACTACTGGCTATGTGTTCACGGTTGGAGGCACAGCAGTAAGCTAGGCTTCAAAGCTGCAGAAAGTGGTTTCACTTTCTACCACGAAAGTAGAGTATGTAGCAATGATGGAGGCAAGCAAAGAAATTCTGTGGCTTCACAGATTCTGAGAAGAGCTTGGATTCAAACAAGACAATTGTGTCTTGTACAGTGATAGCCAAAGCGCTATCCATCTTGCGAAGAACTCAGCCTTTCATTCAAGGACAAAGCACATTGAGGTGAGATATCACTGCATACGCACTCTTTTGGAAGAGGGACAACTAAAGCTAGGAAAGGTGCATACAAGTGAAAATCCTGCAAACATGTTTACAAAGGTGGTCAACAAGGAGAAGTTGAGCTTTTGCTCATCTTCAATCGGCATCCAAGTGGGAGATTGTTAAGTATGGAGCCTGATTTACCCTTGTAATTTTCTGTGGTAAAAGCGCACATTTATAAGGCCCCCATTATGAGGAGAAGTCATCGTGCGTGAAGGAAAATCACTCACCAAAAACCAAAATTTTCACGCCCAAGAATCAAGGGCAACTTTAGGGGCCTCGGGGGCGGAAGCCCCCAAGAATTTTTGTTTTCCCTTGCCGGAATATTCATTTTCGCCGAAATATTATGGCCGGACGGCAGCTGGAAAGTGGTCGGAAAACAACCGTCGGTTGGCCGGTAGTCAATGGCCGGTGGCCGGTGGTCGAAAGTCAATGGCCGGTGGACGGTGGCCGAATTCAAAAGCGGACTTGTCTTCTCAAGGGCGGCCACACATGGGCGGATTGAAGGGTCCGATTTGGACTTATTCGCACAAGGGCGGCTACACATGGCTGCCTCTCATAAGAGAGGGTGGCCCTTTTGGCCTATAAAAGGAGGCTAGTTCTACACACATTTCATAGTGTGAAGTTGATGCAACAAGGTGAGTGTGAGGTGGTGAGAGTGAAGCAAGGTGGGAGCTCTATTAAGGGTTTAATCCCTTTGTAAACTACTTCTTCTTTTGAAGTGCTAAAGCCATTGAGTGGCTGCTTTCCCGTGGACGTAGCCCACATTGAGTGAACCACGTATATCATGTGTACTCTCTCTCTCTCTCTCTCTCTCTCTCTACTTTATAATCTCTTGTGTCTAAATCTATCTCTCTCCATTAAGTAATCTACTCAAATATCTATTTAGCTACGTCTTATTTCCTAACAAAGATTGACATACTTGGCCATTTCTTCAGGTAATTTCACACAAAATTGTTGCTTTTTCTTAGCAAATTCTTTCTTTTGAAAGGCAGTAGCCTTGAGATGTAAATCCAAAACTTGTCCATATATTTATGGATAGACTCGTTGGACAGCAGCTTCAAACTCTGCCATTTGGTAAGAACTTTGTTCTTTGCAGCGCTTGCAAGAAATTGCTTCATGATGGAAACTCGTAGATTTTTCTATGTCTTTGGGGATTTGTTGTTGCTACAAAGGCTAGCCCACCATTGATGAGAAGATTTCTGAAAGTGCATAACTACATCGTGTAGCTTGGAGGACTCTGTAAAGTCCTTGTCTCCAAAGGCCGCATCAAATTGCTGGATGAAGGCCAATACTTTGTCGGTAGCACCAAAGGTACCATCATAGGTGATAAAAGAGATACTCTTTCCTTCCTCTTTGAATTTCTTGAAATTTTGAAACCTTTGCCATGCAGGGTAAGATTTGCGATGTCCTCTCCTCTTGTATTCTCTAGGAAATTGATGTTGCTTTTGTCATAAGAGAAGGAAGGTGAAGAAGAAGGAGAAGAGGGTGACCTCTTTCTTGCCTTTTTCTTCCTTTGTTTCCTCTCTTCCCTTTTGGAGTGACGAGGAGAAGGACTATGGGTCGACCGTTTCCTCTTGGGAGGAGTTGGCGATCGTCTAGACTGTCGTCTTTGTGGAGCCACATCTTTAGAGAGGAACTTAGTGATTCACTTCTTTTTCGTTCTTTGAATTCCTCCTCTCTTATGGGAGAGAGTCTTCTTCTGGGAGTCTCATCAAGAGGCCTCCTAAGCTCTCTCTCCCCTTGGAGAGGAAGGGAAATTCCATAAGCACAAAGTTGTTGAGTAACTTCAGCAGGGTTGCCCATAGCTTGTTGCAACCTAGTAACAAGATAATTGACAAACATGGGGGCATCATCATTAGCACTTTCATGTGCAAAATCAAAGTTGTCAATACTCATTATACTCTCTTGTTTATTGTTAGCCATGCTAATTAAAATTATATATAAATAACTTTGTGCTTTGGTACCCTTAAAAACCTTAGTCTCTACTCTTCTTTACCTTTGAAAATTAGTTTTCAAGCAACCACACCGTGGTTTAGAACCTGTTGACTGCAAAGACTAGTGGAGAGGGTCTAACATTGCTTGGTTGAATATGGTTCCTGTTGAGATTGCTAGTACCAAAGGAAGCCCTGAGAGACTCCATTATTAAGTCTATAGTTCCCAATGGTGTACCTCGAACTAAGTCCTTTTCAACCAAGATAGTAGATCCCTATCCCACTTACCCTATTGCAATGAACATGTCCAACCTTTCATGGAAAACTTAAGGACCTCTGTTGGCGGATACACCGCAACGGACGTCAGCACAACAAGAACTCACCTAACAAGATTTGTCAGCTAAGGAGGAAGCTCAACCCGCAGGCGCGTGGAAGCAAGCATAGGGTGTCAACCTACACTCGACCAACTATTGACTACTTCCTACAGAGGTCTCTACCCAATGTCTAAGTTACAGCCTTCAAGAGTACACAAGAGGAGATTTCCTACAACGCTTTCAAGAGCCAAATACCCATCAAACGTTCTCAAAATGCTACGGAACTTTAAGGAAATCCTATTGACACCAATAGGTCGCTCTCCCTAAGGTCCGTGACCCAAAACCCCAACCCTAAACACCCGGTGCAGAATCACGTAGGATGTCTGACAGGTTTTTGCAGGTCATCGTTTCTAAAAACTAAAGGGCCTAATGTGTAACTCTACTCATTGCGAACGCGTGGATATGCTGAAATGTAGAAATGAACAACGTATGCTCACTGAATCACCAGATATAGCTCGTAGGTCGATCTTGCAAAGCCAGGTCGTACACCTGCATGTAGGTGTTGGCGCGTAGCTCTCTTCGGGGGCAACACGCTGCACTTCTCCGCACTTGATTCTGTTGGAATTAGGGTTGGAGAGAAACACACACAGCTTGGAGAAGACGAAGGAAGCTCAGGGCACACAATAGAGAGTGTGTTACTTAGTGTGCAATGGAAAGATAGATAGCCCTAGAGTGATGGGCGTATATACAATGCACGGGGGAAAAAACCTCCTAAAGAGGGAAAAAATGCCCCGGCGGTCCTAGTGTGTTCACACACATCACTACCACATGTATATGGTAACAAATCCCCCCTGGAGTGATGCGGTGAACGAGAGCTGGCACATGAGTAAAGGGAAGTGCCATGCCCTCAGGACAGGATCAGTCCACAAAGGGGAGTAAGCCCAAAGCTTTGCGGAAAGCTTCAAGCTTCTCACGAGACAATGCCTTTGTGAAAAGATCTGCAAGGTTGTCCTGTGTTGGCACATAAGCCAAGCTGATCTCTCCTACTGAGAACCTCTCCCTGACATAGTGGTAATGCACCTCAATGTGCTTTGTGCGAGCATGAAAAACTGGGTTCCTCGCAACTGCCAATGCACTCTGACTGTCAGTGTAGATAGTGATGGCAGTGTCCTGTCCAACACCCAAGTCAGCCATAAGGCGTCTGAGCCATACACACTCAACCGTAGCTGTGAAGACTGCCCTGCACTCAGCCTCACAACTCGAAGTGGCCACAGTAGGTTGCTTCTTGCTCAACCATGATATACATGAACTGCCAAGCATGAAACAAAAACCGCTTGTGGACACTCGCGTGTCAAAACAACCAGCCCAGTCTGAGTCCGAAAAAGCATGTAAGTCTGGCGGCAATGATCCCCCCTTGGGATAAAACAAGCCAAGATGTAAAGTGCCACTAAGGTAGCGGAAAATCCTCTTGACAGCCTGCCAATGCTTAGACCCTGGGCTATGCATAAATTTGCTGACCTGCGAGACTGCAAACTGAATATCTGGCCTCGTGTTGCATACATAAATGAGGCAGCCAACAGCAGTTTGGTAAAGAGTGACATCAGCAGGATCGCCAGCATCATGTAGACTCAACTTCAAACTGTTTCCATGGGAGTGGAAAGAGGTTTGCAATCCTCAAGTCCAAACTTACATAGCAATGTCTCTATGTAACTTTTCTGACACAAGGCAATACCACCATCACACTGCTTAAACTGTATACCCAAGTAATGATGCAACAGCCCCAAATCTTTCATCTTGAAAGTAGCATTCAAATCAGCCTTAAATTCAGCAATATGTCTCTCATTTGGTCCAGTGATCAGCAAATCATCAACATAAAGAACCACAATGAGAAATACATCATCCTCACGCTTTACATACAATGTGCTTTCTGTTGGACTGTTACGAAAGCCTCGTTTAACCAAATGAGTGTCAGCTTTCTCATACCAAGCACGAGGAGATTGCTTCAACCCATACAAAGCCTTCTTACATTTGCACACTTTGTCCTCTTGTCCTTTTATGAAAAAACCGCGAGGCTGCGTTACATAAACTTCCTCAAATATGTCACCATTCAAGAAAGCAGTAACAATGTCTGATTGATGTACATCCCAACCAAAATGAGCTGCCAATGCACATAGAAAACGCACAGTAGTCATACGACAAGTGGGAGCAAAAGTCTCTTCATAATCTATGCCTTTTTGTTGTGCATAACCCTTTGCAACAAGTCGAGCCTTATGGCGATCGATCTCACCATCCGGCTTGCGTTTCAACTTGTAAACCCACTTCGTACCAATGGCCTTTTTGCCAGGAGGCAAATCACATAAAGTCCATGTGTCATTCTCTATAAGTGCATCATATTCTGATTTCATGGTAGCAATCCAATTTTCTGAATTCTGTGCTTCATCAAAAGACAGAGGCTCCTCAACATCATGTAAACTAGACACAGCCAAGGCATAACAATCTGATGCATAAGATGCATGGCGAGAGCCTGAACGAGTACGACTAGATAAAGGTGCATCCAATTTACTGTCACGCAAAGTGTGCACCAGCCATTTTGGCATACCTCTAGCCTGCTCATTTTCAGCCCTTTCCTCATCAAGTACATCATGTACATCTGCATCAGTAATAGGCTGTTCTAAAACATTTTCAGAAACCCCCATAGGCTGTACATTTGCCTCATTGGAACTTACATTCGTATTTCCACCACTGAAAAGAGGCAACAAAGTGTCATAAATGTCCTGTGAGCTTACATTACTGTCTCTAGTACATGACAGCAAGGGCTGAACAGAATCTTCCACAAACACTACATCCCGTGAAACCAGAATACGTTTTGTTTGCGGATGATACAACCTGTAACCTTTGCTTTCAGCACTATAACCAACAAAAATACATTTGACAGCCTTATCATCCAATTTTATGCGTTGCACTTGTGGCACCAAAGCATATGCCAAACAGCCAAAAACACGCATGTGCTCAATAGAAGGCTTTCTATCATGCCATGCTTCATATGGAGTAATAGACTGCAAAGCTTTCGTAGGACACCTGTTAAGTACATAAGTGGCACACATGATGGCCTCAAGCCAAAAAGAATGCGGCAAAGCTTGAATTTTGACCATACATCGTGCCATTTCCGTTAGTGACCTGTTTTTCCTCTCAGCAACACCATTTTGCTGAGGTGTATAAGGCACTGTACATTGGTGTTTTATCCCATGACTAGCCAGAAATGCATTAAATTCATGAGACATATACTCCCCCCCTCGATCGGAACGGAGGGTGCCCATAGTACATTTTGAGACATTTTCAGCCATAGCCAAAACTTGTTTGAAGCACATAAAAACTTCGGACTTCGCTTTAAGCGGAAATACCCACGCATGCCTGGAGTAATCATCAATGAAAGTCATGAAGTACAGGTAATTGCCCAAGGACGGAGTTTGCATGGGCCCACAAACATCACTATGCACAAGCTGCAACCTGCATGTGGCCCTAACTGAACCATCCTTTGGAAACTTAGAACGCTGCATTTTACCCAGAATACAGCCTTCACAAACATGTTTGACAGGTGCTTCAAGAGGCGGCAAAGAAGCAACCATATCAGATTTCTGTAAACGCAGCAAACTGGCAAAATTCAGATGACCAAAACGTGCATGCCAAAGTTTTGCATCTGAAATAGCCCTTGAATCTGCAACAGCATTTGCAAAATTTTGTCCACACTTGTCATACAAAGTGAGGTTATACAGCCCACGGCACAAAAGCCCAGATGCAACAATTTCATCACCAAAACTGAGATCATGAACTGTACATCTGTCATCCACAAATTTGACAACAAGTCCAAGTCTAGCAAGTGCGGATACAGACAAGAGATTCTTCTTGATCCCAGGTACATAAAGTGCATCAACAAGTGTGAAGGAACTGCCATTAGCAGCAGTGAGCACAATCTTTCCAACTCCCTGAACTGGATAAGAGGCGTTGTTGGCACAAGTGACTGAATTCCCATGAGGGACAGACTCAAGAGAGGTAAACAATTCACGATGTGAGGTAATGTGCTTTGTAGCACCACTTTCGAAATACCACACATGTGAATCTGCAGCAACTGACAAGCATGCATCATGGACAGCAGGATTGTAAGTGCACTCTGCGCTAAAAGCCCATTCTGCATCAACATCAGCATCACAGTCTCCTTTCACAGAAGACTCAACAATGGCTGCATTTGTAGTGGAACCAGCATTTGCAGTGGAACCACCCTCTTTCTTCTTAGCCTCTTTGGCCTTCAACTTAGGACACGACTTGATCAAGTGATCATTGGCTTTACAATAATGGCAACGCATCTTCTTTTTGCCCTTATCACCAGAATTGCCAGACGAAGTGCTGCCACCAGAAGCATTAGGAACAGAATTTTTGCCACTCGCAGCAGAACCGTAAGAAGTGGCTGCATTACTGTTACCACCCTTTCTTTGAGAAGCAATAAAAGCCTGTTCAACTGCACGCTGCCTAGTCCTGTTTTTTCTAGAAAGTGACTCTTGCAACAGCAATGTGCATAATGCATCAAACTTGACAACTTCAGGATTTCCTTGGGTCATCAGTCTCCAAGTACTAGCAAAAGTCTGGTAGGAATCTTGTAAGGCATCAAGAACAGTCTGCACAAGGGAACTGTCCGAAATGACTTCACCTGCAGAAATGAGTTGCTCATTGATATCCTTGACACTAGCAAGGAAAGTGTCCATATCATCTTCCTCATGCATAATCTTCGACTCTAGCTCTTTACGCAGCAAAGCAATTGTGCGCTCCTTGCCGCACTGTCGAAGCAAGGGACTTGCCAATACACCGTGTGCGAGCCACAAACGGCTCCAAGCACACAACAAGCCTAAACTAGCAAGCTCAAGAAAACAAAGGGTGTGTCACTCACCGCTCTACGCTCGCCTTCGTGGTGGATTCCTCGCCGCGATGAAGAAGAAGCTGCAGTCGTGCCGCGCTCAACCGCTTCGCCGCCGTCGTGCCTTCGTAATGCTCGATCGCACACACACTCTCCCTCTCTCTCTCTCTCTCTCTCACACACACACACACAAGGAGGTGAAGAAGAAGAAGATGGAGATGGAGCAAGAGCACTCTTCAATTGCACAAATGAGAGAATGAGTAAAAATTAGGTTTAGTTGGCTTTTATAGGAGCTCACCCCATTCACACTTGGGCGCCCATGCTTAGCCAACTAATCCCTTGAATGTCCCAGTTAGAGTGCGCCTCTCATCGACGATCACTCTTACCCTTTTCCTATTGGTCCGACAAGCCCGGTACCTGACTCTAAATAATACAACGTTTATAGATCATAGGGTGTCCGTGTGCCGTGAGGGTTAACATGCCCCCCTTCCTGATGTAGATTCCGTCCTCGGAAGCTATTGAGTTGAAGCTGGTTCGTCGAGGTGGAAGAGCATTTGAGATGAATGTCCTTAGCCTTCTTCAGTCACTGCAAAATCAAACAACATTGGCACAGTAATTGCATTCTCTTAAAAAGCATATGCAGTTTAGGTAGACAAATTGATTGGTAAAAGAATTTCAAACAATTTGTTAGCAATGAACATTAAATTGCAATGTAATCAAATGCATAAACAGATGTAAAGGCAAAAAATTAAACAAGTCTGGGGTCGCTAATTTGACGGTCGAAAGGCTCTAGAGATCGAATATTAATACCATGGGTAAGCTTCTTAATTTTCTGTGGTCAATTAAGTTGTTTAATCGCGAGAGCCAAGTATTCATGTTCGAGGGCTGACTAGAGGCTATATCTAGAAAACCTTGTAGTTAAGCTACCATAAAAGGAATTTCTCATGAAATCATCGCCTGACTGATTACTTTTTCTTTGACCCCTCAAAGTCTTTTCACATTGATTCAATTATGATGTGTGTGCTTATTTTGTATGCCTTGGGTTTTTTGCTTTTCAAGGAAAAGCGCCCACGCTGGGAACCTCTAGGGCTCTAGTACCATAGGCAATACATGTGAGTGAAGTACCAATTTAAGCAGGGATTTCTCTTCATGCTTAAAATTTTACATTGTGGCACTTTGATTTTTTGTTTGTTCATTTTCAGCATTTTAATTTTGTAACTTTGGGAGGTCATATAACACTGTTACCCTCCCGAGGCTCATCACATTAGTAAACTCCCTTTATAATACTTAAGCTAAAGGTCACTAGTGTTAAGCCCACTAGAAAGCCCTAGTACATTTCATACAATGCTGCCTAAATCGGATTAAGAACCTAAGTAACCATTGTTTATTAGGAAGGCATTCCCCATGGTATTAAGAGAAGATTTCTAATACCTAGCTTGGTCAAACTAGCTTAGTCGAACTGCTTGATTTTTACACCTAAACAAGTGATTATGACAAAACATTACATTGAATTAAATGTTTGATACTAACCAATGCGCTGAATATTATGCTACCAATCACAATCAAAGCAGACAAACATGGATGCACAAAAGATAAGGGCAATGCTAATGGACAAGAAACACCTGTTTGTGTCGATGGTCGCGCTTGATTTGAAGTGTGAACGAGAGAAAGGTTCCATGAAGGTCCAAACCCTATCAATAGCAACACGCTCCTGTACACACTAGGAAACAAAAGGAATACCTCCAGGAGGAACATCAGTGGGAAAAGAGAACTTTGCTAATCTCTCAACTCTAAAACAGAAACACTCTATCGTACTAATCTTACCTACCCTCCATCACTCACGTGATGAGGATCAAAGGTGTTTTATGGCATAGGTTTCTGTTTCACTGTACCAAATGTGACATGTGTAGGTCTGAGTCAATGTTTTGACTTTAATGTGCATACTCGTTTGCTAATTGCTCTTGCTCTTTTTTTTTTTTGTGAGTATAAAGCTTTATATGTACATTCCCTAAGATTGGAATTGAGAGGTCGGGGAAAAAGGTTGAGAGGGAAACAAGTGAATGATGGATGTCCACAAACACTCCCCCCTTCCTTGGGTAGATCATACCGTTTGAAATGAGCTTGTCACCCTTTGAAACCAATTGTTCCAGTTGGTAATAGGTGAGGATTTTTGCCAGTAGTTTTCTATTACCCTAGGCGTTTCATCTAGTTGCAAGGGTGGTAAGGTACTCTCCCAGGATCGAACTTGAAGTGGTTCATCAGGTGATTCTTGAACACTGGGAGGTGTGGATTCTTTTGTAGCTTCATGGAGGTCCACTACTATAGATGGAGGCTGTGTAGAAGCTTTTACCTCTATGGATGTATTACATGAGGAGCTAGAAGCTTCATGGGACTCCCCCCTTCCTGAGCTAGGTGGAACAAATCGTTCTTTCTTTGGTACCCAAACTAGCTCTGGACTAGGTGTGTAGCATTCTGTGATTTTTTTCTTTTCACGATCATTGATTCGTTTTGGAGATACGGGATTGGGCTCACTTGGGTCAGGTGATAGGTAAGAGCACAATCTACGTTTTGGCACCCAGATTTGATCATTTCCTTGATAGTATCCTTGGGCTTCCAATAGTCGTTTAGGGATCCATCGCAACATTTTCTTACTGTTCTTGGAGCGAGTGGTACGTTTCTTACAAGGCTTCTGTTTTTTAGCACTAGCTATGATCACTAAAGAAGCTTTAGGGACCCACTTGTATGTTTTCTTCGTTACCTTAGGATGAGTCTTGTCAGAAGCGATATGCATTGCTTGTAGCATATTTAAGGGTATATGCATTTCATCCCCCTCAGGTGTTACCCAGGTCGTCCCTCTATTTCCCCAGGTATCTATGGTTGATGCTAGGTGGACCCAATCCACATTGTCTAATTCCGTCATACCCGGTAACACATCCATGTAAGGAGAATCTTGGCCAATGTCTGTATCCTTCTTACAAGTGTAACAATATTGTAGTGGGGCCGAGTGAACTGTGGTGTCAGAGCGATGATCAATAATGGTTTTACTCCCTAAGGGGTGTACCTTACCAGTCACCAAATCCACTCTAAGGACAGAGTCTTGGAATTGCAAATAGACATGATTTTTAGACCAATCATGAACCATTTGTGCTTCCCTCATGAATGGTCGTCCTAAAATCATTTCATATGACATAAGGTGTTTAGAGAAATCCATTACAATGAACGTATGTCGTACCTTGTGTCCTAGAACTTTGATCTTAAGATCCTTGAGCATCCCCATAGGTTTGGCTATGGTACCATTTGCCATCTTTACCACAATGTTAGTAACACTGAGGCGGGGTTTTCCCATGGATTCCCAACAATCTTTTGTAACGATGCTAACTCCCGCACCACCATCAAGAATTCCCTTTATAGTTAATCCCTTGGTAGTGATGGGTAGGGTCGCATTAGACTCGTCGCCTTCAAAATACTGCCCTAATTCGTTAATGGGTACCTCGATCACAGACTCGTGTCCATCTAAGTCAAGTGATTGCACATGATTTTCCTCATCAATCATAATCGAGTCAGGCCTATTTGGTTGCGCAAACTGCAGTAATCCCGTTCGTAGCTCTCCGTTAAGGAATGCTCGAAGTGCAAGGAATAACTCAGGATCTCCATACAGCTTTGCTATGATCGTGGTTCGGACCTCAGAAGACATGAAGTCCACTAGTTTGGCAACATTCATTGGCGTTTTGCAGGGTGTAGGTCCTTGACTAGGAACTGGTGAGGATGGAATCTCATATTCCTCAATGGGATCAGGTATTCCTTCGTTAAACATCCTTTCCAACAAGAAGGGTGTATGCTCACTTTCTGATGTCCCGTCCTCACTCCCTTCTTGGATGATACTAGATATGGCTAACGGTCTATGGTTCATGTGGGGTGGATGAACTTGCGTGGGAAACACTGTGTCATGAATTTTGATATGCATGGGTTCTGGTTCTAGTTTCCTTTGAGTCTCCTCCACTAAACCTATTAGATGTTTCACCTGCTCAATCTCGTCTACTGGGTTTGGATACGTCGCAATCTTCTTTTTACGATTCTTCCCTTTTTTCCCCTGCGGTTTATCTTGGGGGTCTTGGATTGGATTTGGAAACACTTGTGGTGTTTTCAGAGGCTCTTTATGGTTTTCTCTTATTCGGTTTTCATTTGGTTCCATGTTACGGTTTTCTTTGTCGGTCTTTCCCTTTGTGGTATTGGTTCTAGTCTCCATTGTCTCGACTGAATCTGAATCATCCTCGAGGTCATTCATATACACGGGGTCATCTCCTGTTCCTATGTTTGTTTTGGAACTTGGCTTTGAATTTTCCGTATTCTGCGACTTCTTCCTTCGTGTCTTCTTTTTCTTTGCTTGGATAACTGACGCGGTATCTCTCTCTTCGAGGATATGTCCTGGCCCTTGAAGCATGGACCGTGTAATCGCATAAGCGAGTGCGACGGGTGGTATTGGCGATGTCACACTAGCAATTTCGACCAAATTCAGGGGTGTGATTTTAGGCGCATTTGGGTTATAGGGGCATTGGGCAATCAAGTGATCTATGCCACAACGATTACATGTGAGTATTGGCATTGCAGACGTGCTCCCTTGATTCATTTGCATCTGTGCAGCATTCTTTTGCAGCCTAATAGGGCACTCCGCTACTCGATGTGGTCCACCACACTCGTAGCATTGAAGAGGTGGCCTCCTAGCCTGAGTGTTGATATTTTGACCTCTGGATACGAGAGCAGCAGCTTGATCAACCGGCTTGACTTGTCCCCCACAATCTTCCATGTAGTATATAGGACATTCTTCCAATGTATCAAGTCCGTAGGCAATACTAGTGTCTATTTCCTCCTCACAGCCATCTAGATAAGCATTTGATGGCTCGCAACCCACTTGGTTCATAGGGGCGACTGACTCTTGGATGCGGGGGCTGCGGTCCTAGCACAGGAAATGGTAACGGTGTAGCTTGTACAACATTTTGAGATCTAGGGACCATGTGTTGCGGTAGTTGCTCAACAGGTGGAGCAGGCATCAATACAGGAGCTCGAGGCACATCTGTCCAGGCTACAGGTGGTCTATTTGCCATCATACGTTTGATCATTAAACAATCCTTAGCTTGGTGACCATACCTACCACATGCGTTGCAAGTTCCATTAAATTTTACTCTAAACGTAGGGCACTCACTAGTGCTATGTGGACCTAAGCAAATGGAACACCATTGTTGCTCCCTTCTTGGATACATGTGACTATTTTGAGGGGGTCGATTATCCTTAAGAGACTCTTGGATTGCCTTGGTGAGGTCTGTCAAGAATGTCTCAAATACCTTTGGCTCATTGGCAATGGGCTTTCCAGTCATGGGTTCATACTCAATGGCTTGTGAGCTAGTGGATCTCGTGTCAGTAGACACCCTCATGCCTGCTATCATCAAGTTGTCCTCTAGTTGGATTGCATTGGCAGTGACATCTTCCCAGGTTGTGATACCTCTAATCACTAGTCCATTATAGATTCCTTCATTCCTCAACCCTCGAATGAATCGATCAAGCAGTTGGTTATTGTTGAAGCGCTCATTTACAGGGCAACGAGAGTTTAAGTGCTTTAGACGACTAATGAAGTCCCTTACTGACTCTCCTTCCTTACGTTCGGCCTTCTGTAGCTGAGATGCTACACCCCAAAGCACACCTTCTCGTATGTACTCCTTTAGAAACAACCTTCGAAGGGTAGGGTAGATTGTTTTCTCGTCCACCCTTAGGGTCCTATACCAATCTCCAGCCTTCCCACTTAATGTCAAGCTTAAGGCATTGCACTTATGTAGTTCGTTGCGTTCCCCTAAGGAATCACATACTTGTTCAAACACTTCAATGTGTTTTCTAGCATCTTCGTCCCCATTGAATTTTTGCGTGAGTTTGGCAATTTGTACTGCCTTACTTCTAGGCTCTCTATCAGATGCATGACGCATATTTTCCGCGATAGATCGACCTATGGTTTGAGCAAACGCTGCCAAGTCACCTATGTGAGGAGGCAGGGCCGGTAGAGGTACTCTTGGAATCATATGTGGGAGAGGAACGGATACCGGTCTTGGCATATGTGTGGATGATGCAGGATATGGAACATAACCGGGCATAGGTTCACTCGGGTAAGAGCTAGGGAGCGGCACTCGAGGAGCATAAGCAAGTGGTACAATTGGAGGTGTGGGGGCCATGTGTGCATAAGGGGCTAGAGGCACATATGGTCGAGGCTCCATATTAGGTACTACGACACTAGGTAGTGGCACTGCGCTAACCGTAGATGTCATCGGTACATTCTCTGTCGGGCTTATCCCTGGAGTGAGCACTGTGTTTTCCTTAATAGAGGGTTGAGCCAAGTTAGGGAAGCTAAAGTTTTCGCTCGGAGGCTCAGATTGCATAGAGACCCCAGGTGAAATGACGTAAGATGGGTCCATGGGGCTCATTAGAGGAGTCTCCATTTGTGATAGAGTAGGCTGTTGAGCCTTACTCGTATCCAGAAATCTCATGGGGCCAGTTGAGAGTATATTTACCCCTCGGTTTTGCCTTTCTAATTGAATAATGCCATGGATAACATTACAGATCATTTTCTGTTGATCTTCGATGCTCGTGGCACTAGAGGTGGATTGTACAATCTCTATCCATCCTACATGGTAGGCGTGGCCAGAGTGTAGATCCGTCAACACCTCAGTGTGGAGGTCGTATGTCCAATGATCATTAATGAACAATCCTTCTAGAGTCGACGTGTTAACGGTTTCTTGTGAGGTAGAAGCAATGTTGCTCCCCGTGGTTTTACTTGCCACCAACGGTACTCTAGAGGGAACTTCTGAAGGAGGCAGCTCAACAGGGCCTTCTTGGTAAGAAGTTGGCAGGATATCCACATGGACACTCTTTGGGGGTGTGGGGTCCACGTGCGATGTGAAAGGAGATTCCACTTCCCCACCCCCTTCGTGTGCTTCATTTTCATCAGGTTCCGAGCGAGTAGCTCTACCTAATGTTTCCATGAAACGGCTAAACATACTAGTACTAGGCTATGGAGCTTCGGGAGGTGCATGGACTTCTCTCTCAGTGTTTTGGGTAGGGTATGCTTCCATGATTTCTGAGTCGGAGGAGGAATCACTAGCGGCTAATTTAGGGTCTTGAGTGGTGCTACCTTGTGTCCCCGTTGAGGGTCTAGAGCTTATCGTGGATGGGTAATGGGTGTCCGTATGAATAGAGGCACCCTCAATATGCTCGTGTTCTAGCACCCGCCCAGAGCGTAAGTGCATGTGCTTTTGATACCCTAAGGTGTCAAAAAGCTGCTCTAGGAGGCCTTGTAACTAGTTTTTAGCGTGTGTTTTGTTTGTTTTTTTACTAGATTTTTTAGAGCGTGTCGTGGAATGGGCCGTGTGATAGCTCGAAACGAGCGTATCGGTCAGAGGGTCGTGCCGTGCTTTACAGCCCTCCGTTTGGTCACTCTATGCCCTCGGAATCCCTAAAACTGTCAATTTCCAGTAGGGAACTAGGCCCAAACTAGAAAGTCTAAGGGTGCAAGTGGGAAGAGAAAGGAGGAGAGTGGAGGACTTGTCCCACATGCTCTCATTCTCTCTTGAGGGAGTAAGGTATATATATAAGAGTGAGTCTAGTATATATCATAGGACTGAGGCCTGGGCTTGGGCTTGGGCTTGGGCTTGGGCTTGGGCCGCTCACTCGTGTTTTTGATTTCCGATTCCTTTTTTTTTTTTTTTCTGGAGAAAAAATAAAAAACTTTTTTTTTTTTTGGCTGCAGAAAATACAGAAATTGAAAACGCAGATATACAAAAAATGCAGAAAACGCAGATATGCAGAAATTGAAAAAACGCAGATATGCAGAAAATTGAAAAACGCAGAAATGCAGAAATTGCAGAAAAAAACGCAGAAATTGCAGAAAATGCAGAAATTGAAAATGCCGAACTTGAAAATGCAGAAATTACGGAAATCGAAAAAACGCAGACAATAGTAGAAATTGAAACTTGACAGCAAATGCAGAAAACGCAAAAAACAGAAATCTCCACACACTCCTTCCCTGCCTTTCCTATGATAGAAATTGCACCACAAGGAAGCGTAAAGTGCTAACCGAGCTTAGTGTAGGGCATATCCCCGACAGCAGCGCCAAAATTGTGCGCTCCTTGCCGCACTGTCGAAGCAAGGGGCTTGCCAATACACCGTGTGCGAGCCACAAACGGCTCCAAGCACACAACAAGCCTAAACTAGCAAGCTCAAGAAAACAAAGGGTGTGTCACTCACCGCTCTACGCTCGCCTTCGTGGTGGATTCCTCGCCGCGATGAAGAAGAAGCTGCAGTCATGCCGCGCTCAACCGCTTCGCCGCCGTCGTGCCTTCGTAATGCTCGATCGTACACACACTCTCCCTCTCTCTCTCTCTCTCTCTCACACACACACACACAAGGAGGTGAAGAAGAAGAAGATGGAGATGGAGCAAGAGCACTCTTCAATTGCACAAATGAGAGAATGAGTAAAAATTAGGTTTAGTTGGCTTTTATAGGAGCTCACTCCATTCACACTTGGGCGCCCATGCTTAGCCAACTAATCCCTTGAATGTCCCAGTTAGAGTGCGCCTCTCATCGACGATCACTCTTACCCTTTTCCTATTGGTCCGACAAGCCCGGTACCTGACTCTAAATAATACAACGTTTATAGATCATAGGGTGTCCGTGTGCCGTGAGGGTTAACAGCAATTTTAGCCTCATTGCGGCTTGCATAAAGACCTGCTAGAATATCCCAAGCCTGTTTTGCAGATTTTGCTGAATGGATGTGAGGAATAATGGTGCGCTTCACAGACAACGCAATCAATGCATGAGCCTGCGCATCCTTAACATCCCAACGAGCTTGTTCTGCCGTAGGCAAAACAACTCTAACAGCTGCAATCCTTGCAGCAAGACCTGCAACATCCTCAACATCGCCTACATCTTCAGAACCAGGACGTACATCAATGCCCTACACAATGTTCCAGACACCTTTTGACACAAGAACATGTTGCATCATATAAGCCTACATAGGGTAGTTGTCCCCATCCAACCTGTCCTCAGCAGCAAACATCTTGAACACATCTGTGTTGTTGTTGTCAGCCATGGTAAATGCTGCACCTGATGTGAAAACTGGCTGAAAATAGGAGAAATGGAGCGGGAACAACTTGTGCTATATAGCACAAACCGTAGAAGACTATAAGGCACCTGTTAATATGAAAGCGGCACTGACAGAAAATCTGCACAAAATGACAAAATAGCCTATGCAGTACTGCCCGTAGTGGAAACGGAGGCCGAAATGAGCCCAAATCAAAATTCTGAGCAGACCGAGCTGTTCGAGCTCGCCCAAAATATTTGTCGACCTGCGAACGCTCGCCAAAGCTCACTGAAATCGGAGAAAGTGAGCAGGCGTGTGCTGGAGCAGCTGGCGACTAAGCCCAGGAGGACGTGACCTGCTCTGATACCAATTGTTGGAATTAGGGTTGCAGAGAAACACACACAGCTTGGAGAAGACGAAGGAAGCTCAAGGCACACAATAGAGAGTGTGTTACTTAGTGTGCAATGGAAAGATAGATAGCCCTAGAGTGATGGGCGTATATACAATGCACGGGGGAAAAAACCTCCTAAAGAGGGAAAAAATGCCCCGGCGGTCCTAGTGTGTTCACACACATCACTACCACATGTATATGGTAACAGAGTCTGACCATCAGTGTGTGCGTAGCGTCAAGATAAACTCTCACTCTCTCTCGTACACAGAGTACGCTCAACTCACACAGACAAAACTTATGAAAATGACAAAAGGTTTTTTGCATTAAGGTCAAAAGTGGTATAAATACCTTACAATCTCAAACCCTAATGTTCCAATTTAACCATTTACTAAGTCTAAATGTCAAAAATGGGATACAATTTGGAAGCTTCTGCAAGCCCCACTATTTACAAAGGTGAAATGATGGTTTCTTCTCAATTAAGGAATGATTACAAAGGAATTTTGTATCCTGCCGAGCAATCATCCTCCATTGAGTGTGTCTAGCCGCTAACACTCCCCCCTCCTAGATCATGTCGTCCCCGATATGATAGTAGAACTGCTTCTTCAGTGGAGGCTTTCGTGCATCTTCAGAACGGACTCATACCGTGCATGTTGGGCCAATACTGTAGGGCCAAATATATCTGTATCGATGGTGAAGAAACCGGTGTAGAAGGCTTCTTCAAAGGCTTGAAGATGGTACGAGGGAAAAAACATTATTCGCTGGTAGAGGGCATGTATCACCTCATGGGAAGGTTGAGCAGACAGTTCATACGCACATCTATATGTATCTTGGAAGAAGAATAGGTTTTACATATCTTCCTGAGCATAATGCAAGAGAGGTCAGGCGAGCCAGTGAACAATTTAATGGCGCCCGTTAGGGTTTTCACCATGTATTGCTCACTCATTCTCTCACGTGCCTTCAAGCCTGGCAGCTTTGGGTAGTTGAGCCACGTGGGGTGGCTTTTCTTCAACAGTTCTTGTTCTTTCCAGGTCCGCATCCTTGGTAGAGGGCAAAAGATAAGGTTGTCTCTGATTATTTTAGGCGCCTCTACCAGATGTACTAAATACTGTGGGTATTTAGTTAGCCATGCCTTCCTCCATTTTGACTAAGAGTCCACAATAAGCTTAACACCTTCTAGTTTGGTGATATCTTCTTCGTATAATGGCAATATCGGCTCCTCTTTAATCCTCTTGTTTAGTGTAGCAGCTTCATACTTGAGAAGAGGATATGGGAGACAGGCTTGTAGCCATTCATGTCGAACGACATTTGCATCTAATTTTTGAATGTTCATAGACTTCAATATCCTCTGCTCCCACTGCATTGCTTCTTTGGCAGTGTCTTTTATGGCCGCTTCTATTGCCTTTTGTAGATTTTCTTCTTCTTCTTGTGTCAGATCCCGGGGCTCTTGGGATGGGCCCACAAGGATGTCCTCTTGCATTGTTGTGTCCACTGGATCTGACACATTGTCTATATCAATTCCTTCCATAGTTGCTGGCCATGTGCTCAAGTGTGGCTCTTCAGCCTGCTGTTGGCCTTTTAGCTCATCAATCTACTTTTGATATGCTTTATTTTCTTGTTTAGCTTGATCCCCCATGGTCACTAAAAGGTTGTTTTCAGCATTGGCTTTCTCAGCTTCTTCTTGGTGTCTTCATTTTCAGTTTGCATCTTTTTGAGATCCTCGTCCATCTTCTTTTTCAAGGCTGCTAGCTTATCTTTCATGGCCTTATTTTCATCCTCCAAACGGCTTTGCATCACTAGGGATCCCTCAGCCGGCATCAATCTTTGTCTCTTCTCTAGTGTCAAGTCCTTTTGGAGTTCCTTTATCTGTTCTTCATACATATCCTTCTCTGAAGCAATGCTAATTGAGGCCGCGGCTCTGACTCTGCTCGGAGATGCCCTTAGCCTCTGGATTGTCTGATATTTCACTTTTATTTGATCTTTCAGCTCTATAACTTTGTCTTGGCTCGCCTCATGTTCTAGCTCATCTTTTTCCTTAGCATTCCTCAAAGTCTCCACTTCTTTGGACTCATCAACAAGCTGGAGTGTCAAGTTGTCCCTTTCTTTCTCCGCATTCGTCAGTGACTTGCTGATTTTCTTATACTCCTCATCTGCTCTTTGAAGCTTTTGGTCTGCTGCCTGACTCTAACTTTCCAACTCTTGGCATCTTTTTAGTGCCGCATCCAAATCAGCTTGCAACTTGGCTTGCTTCTGTGTGTTCTCTTGGTCCTGCTTTTGCAGCGAGTCCACCTCGGCTTTGGTTTGAAGTTCATTTTCTTTGAGATTATCACACTCAATCTCAGCTGTAGACCTTGCTCTGAGCCCAGTGAGTCTTTGCATCAACTCATCCCAATCATGGGCTTGTGGCTTTAAATCCATTGTATTTGTGGCCATTTTCTTCAACTCCACCAATCGAGGGCTCAGCATATATTCTTTGGGCCTAGTGCTAGACAGCTGAAAAGTTGCATGAGCTGCCTCTTCTCGAGAGTATCCAGCAGCTAGTAGATCAAGGAATATTCTATATTTTTTTGCTTCTGGATCTGGCTTCTCCTCTTTTGGTCCAATTTCTGCCTTTTGCTCTTTTGGTTCAATTTCTGCCTTCTGCTCTTTCTCTTTGTTCTCCTCTTCCTTGGAGTCTTGTTGCCCATCAGATTTGTTCAATTCTTCAGTTTGTCGGGGTTGAGGAGGACTAGGAGGAGGTGGTGATGGTGGAGGACTTGACTCTCGGCTTGATGGCGGGGTTGATGGTTTCTTTTTGAAATCCCGGTCAGCTTTTGTTTTCCTCTCTCTTTCTTCCCCTTCCTGCTCTTCTAGCAGCTGCCGCCTCACATCATCAACTTCTTCTTTGGTAAAAGGTATGTTTGGGATATTCTCAGTTGTAGCATCTAAGATCTCGAAATTCTTTATATAATCTTCAAAGCGATCCCTTTTAGTCCTTCGAGAAGATCCAGATATAGCCTCAAGTGAGGGCTTCCATAATTCGCTCAGATCCCCTTTTAGCATCCTCTCAGCTCTGAAACTCTCCATTAGTCTTTCCAGCCTTGCTGCTTTCTGTGACTTTGTTTCCTTTACTGGAACCTGTATAGTTGCTTTCTTCCCCTTCTTGGGCTGTGGCGGCTCTTCTGGCTGTTGGGTTAAAGGCCCGTGTGCCCGGCTGCCCGTTGTTCAGCCGCCCATGTACAGCCATTCATTTACTCATTCATAATAACTATACTCATAACTACACATTGTAGTGTGAGTACCGCCCCGCCACACACTGTGTCTATCTCCTTCTTCGTGCTGGCTCTCTGTGTGTGTGCTCTCCGATCCCAACAAGTGGTATCAAAGCTTGGTAGTGAGAGCATTGAGAGCTTCATCATCATTGTTGAGTGTGTTGAAAATTGCTGTTGTTTCATTGCCGTTTTTCGGTTTCGCGCACGCGCGCATTTCTAAAGAGCAGAAGGTTTTTTCGAGCTTGGCATTGGAAGGTGTGCGCTCCTTGCCGCACTGTCGAAGCAAGGGACTTGCCAATAAACCGTGTGCGAGCCACAAACGGCTCCAAGCACACAACAAGCCTAAACTAGCAAGCTCAAGAGAACAAAGGGTGTGTCACTCACCGCTCTACGCTCGCCTTCGTGGTGGATTCCTCGCGCGATGAAGAAGAAGCTGCAATCGTGCCGCGTTCAACCGCTTCGCTACCGTCGTGCCTTCATAATGCTCGATCGCACACACACTCTCCCTCTCTCTCTCTCTCTCTCTCTCTCTCACACACACACACACACACAAGGAGGTGAAGAAGAAGAAGATGGAGATGGAGCAAGAGCACTCTTCAATTGCACAAATGAGAGAATGAGTAAAAATTAGGTTTAGTTGGCTTTTATAGGAGCTCACCCCATTCACACTTGGGCGCCCATGCTTAACCAACTAATCCCTTGAATGTCCAAGTTAAAGTGCGCCTCTCATCGACGATCACTCTACCTTTCCCTATTGGACCGACAAGCCCGGTACCTGACTCTACCAAATACATAATACACGTCCGTCGTAGGTGATGGGGTGTCCGTGTGCCGTGAGGGTTAACATGCCCCCCTTCCTGATGTAGATTCCGTCCTCGGAAGCTATTGAGTTGAAGCTGGGTCGTCGAGGGGGAAGAGCATTTGAGATGAATGTCCTTAGCCTTCTTTAGTCACTGCAAAATCAAACAACATTGGCACAGTAATTGCATTCTCTTAAAAAGCATATGCAGTTTTAGGTAGACACATTGATCGGTCAAAGAATTTCAAACCATTTGTTAGCAATGAACATTAAATTGCAATGTAATCAAATGCATAAACATATGTAAAGGTAAAAAATTAAACAAGTTTGGGGTCGCTAATTTGACAGTCGAAAGGCACTAGAGATCGAATATTAATACCATGGGTAAGCTTCTTAATTTTCTGTGGTCAATTAAGTTGTTTAATCGCGAGAGCCAAGTATTCATGTTCGAGGGCTGACTAGAGGCTATATCTAGAAAACCTTGTAGTTAAGCTACCATAAAAGGAATTTCTCATGAAATCATCGCCTGACTGATTACTTTTTCTTTGACCCCTCAAAGTCTTTTCACATTGATTCAATTATGATGTGTGTGCTTATTTTGTATGCCTTGGGTTTTTTGCTTTTCAAGGAAAAGCGCCCACGCTGGGAACCTCTAGGGCTCTAGTACCATAGGCAATACATGTGAGTGAAGTACCAATTTAAGCAGGGATTTCTCTTCATGCTTAAAATTTTACATTGTGGCACTTTGATTTTTTGTTTGTTCATTTTCAGCATTTTAATTTTGTAACTTTGGGAGGTCATATAACACTGTTACCCTCCCGAGGCTCATCACATTAGTAAACTCCCTTTATAATACTTAAGCTAAAGGTCAATAGGGTTAAGCCCACTAGAAAGCCCTAGTACATTTCATACAATGCTGCCTAAATCGGATTAAGAACCTAAGTAACCATTGTTTATTAGGAAGGCATTCCCCATGGTATTAAGAGAAGATTTCTAATACCTAGCTTGGTCAAACTAGCTTAGTCGGACTGCTTGATTTTTAAACCTAAACAAGTGATTATGACAAAACATTACATTGAATTAAATGTTTGATACTAAGCCACTGCGCTGAATATTATGCTACCAATCACAATCAAAGCAGACAATCATGGATGCAAAAAAGATAAGGGCAATGCTAATGGACAAGAAACACCTGTTTGTGTCGATGGTCGCGCTTGATTTGAAGTGTGAACGAGAGAAAGGTTCCATGAAGGTCCAATCCTATCAATAGCAACACGTTCCTGTACACACTAGGAAACAAAAGGAATACCTCCAGGAGGCACATTAGTGGGAAAAGAGATCTTTGCTAATCACTCAACTCTAAAACAGAAACACTCCTATCGTACTAATCTTACCTACCCTCCATCACTCAAGTGATGAGGATCAAAGGTGTTTTATGGCATAGGTTTCTGTTTCACTGTACCAAATGTGACATGTGTAGGTCTGAGTCAATGTTTTGACTTTAATGTTCATACTCGTTTGCTAATTGCTCTTGTTCTTTTTCTTTTTTTTTTGTGAGTATAAAGCTTTATATGTACATTCCCTAAGATTGGAATTGAGAGGTCGGGGAAAAAGGTTGAGAGGGAAACAAGTGAATGATGGATGTCCACAAACACTCCCCCCTTCCTTGGGTAGATCATACCGTTTGAAATGAGCTTGTCACCCTTTGAAACCAATTGTTCCAGTTGGTAATAGGTGAGGATTTTTGCCAGCAGTTTTCTATTACCCTAGGCGTTTCATCTAGTTGCAAGGGTGGTAAGGTACTCTCCCAGGATCGAACTTGAAGTGGTTCATCAGGTGATTCTTGAACACTGGGAGGTGTGGATTCTTTTGTAGCTTCATGGAGGTCCACTACTATAGATGGAGGCTGTGTAGAAGCTTTTACCTCTATGGATGTATTACATGAGGAGCTAGAAGCTTCATGGGACTCCCCCCTTCCTGAGCTAGGTGGAACAAATCGTTCTTTCTTTGGTACCCAAACTAGCTCTGGAC
Organism: Adiantum capillus-veneris; assembly: GCF_014529385.1. Classification (NCBI taxonomy): domain Eukaryota; kingdom Viridiplantae; phylum Streptophyta; class Polypodiopsida; order Polypodiales; family Pteridaceae; genus Adiantum; species Adiantum capillus-veneris. The sequence goes on along the minus strand of NC_140950.1, from coordinate 78,583,658 downwards.
TAGGTGTGTAGCATTCTGTGATTTTTTTCTTTTCACGATCATTGATTCGTTTTGGAGATACGGGATTGGGCTCACTTGGGTCAGGTGATAGGTAAGAGCACAATCTACGTTTTGGCACCCAGATTTGATCATTTCCTTGATAGTAGCCTTGGGCTTCCAATAGTCGTTTAGGGATCCATCGTAACATTTTCTTACTTTTCTTGGAGCGAGTGGTACGTTTCTTACAAGGCTTCTGTTTTTTAGCACTAGCTATGGTCACTAAAGAAGCTTTAGGGACCCACTTGTATGTTTTCTTTGTTACCTTAGGATGAGTCTTGTCGGAAGCGATATGCATTGCTTGTATCCTTACGTTCGGCCTTCTGTAGCTGAGATGCTACACCCCAAAGCACACCTTCTCGTATGTACTCCTTTAGAAACAACCTTCGAAGGGTAGGGTAGATTGTTTTCTCGTCCACCCTTAGGGACCTATACCAATCTCCAACCTTCCCACTTAATGTCAAGCTTAAGGCATTGCACTTATGTAGTTCGTTGCGTTCCCCTAAGGAATCACATACTTGTTCAAACACTTCAATGTGTTTCCTAGCATCTTCGTCCCCATTGAATTTTTGCGTGAGTTTGGCAATTTGTACTGCCTTACTTCTAGGCTCTCTATCAGATGCGTGACGCATATTTTCCGCGATAGATCGACCTATGGTTTGAGCAAACGCTGCCAAGTCACCTATGTGAGGAGGCAGGGCCCGTGGAGGTACTCTTGGAATCATATGTGGGAGAGGGACGGGTGCCGGTCTTGGCATATGTGTGGATGATGCAGGATATGGAACATAACCGGGCATAGGTCCACTCCGATAAGAGCTAGGGAGCGGCACTCGAGGAGCATAAGCAAGTGGTACAATTGGAGGTGTGGGGGCCATGTGTGCATAAGGGGCTAGAGGCACATACGGTCGAGGCCCCATATTAGGTACTACGACACTAGGTAGTGGCACTGCGCTAACCGTAGATGTCATCGGTACATTCTCTGTTAGGCTTATCCCTGGAGTGAGCACTGTGTTTTCCTTGATAGAGGGTTGAGCCAAGTTAGGGAAGCTAAAGTTTTCGCTCGGAGGCTCAGATTGCATAGAGACCCCACGTGAAATGACGTAAGATGGGTCCATGGGGCTCATTAGAGGAGTCTCCATTTGTGATAGAGTAGGCTGTTGAGCCTTACTCGTATCCAAAAATCTCATGGGGCCAGTTGAGAGTATATTTACCCCTCGGTTTTGCCTTTCTAATTGAATAATGCCATGGATAACATTACAGATCATTTTCTGTTGATCTTCGATGCTCGTGGCACTAGAGGTGGATTGTACAATCTCTATCCATCCTACATGGTAGGCGTGGCCAGAGTGTAGATCCGTCAACACCTCAGTGTGGAGGTCGTATGTCCAATGATCATTAATGAACAATCCTTCTAGAGTCGACGTGTTAATGGTTTCTTGTGAGGTAGAAGCAATGTTGCTCCCCGTGGTTTTACTTGTCACCAACGGTACTCTAGAGGGAACTTCTGAAGGAGGCAGCTCAACAGGGCCTTCTTGGTAAGAAGTTGGCAGGATATCCACATGGACACTCTTTGGGGGTGTGGGGTCCATGTGCGATGTGAAAGGAGAGTCCACTTCCCCACCCCCTTCGTGTGCTTCATTTTCATCAAGTTCCGAGCGAGTAGCTCTACCTAGTGTTTCCATGAAACGGCTAAACATACTAGTACTAGGCTGTGGAGCTTCGGGAGGTGCATGGCCTTCTCTCTCAGTGTTTTGGGTAGGGTATGCTTCCATGATTTCTGAGTCGGAGGAGGAATCACTAGCGGCTATTTTAGGGTCTTGGGTCGTGCTACCTTGTGTCCCCGCTGAGGGTCTAGAGCTTATCGTGGATGGGTAATGGGTGTCCGTATGAATAGAGGCACCCTCAATATGCTCGTGTTCTAGCACCCGCCCAGAGCGTAAGTGCATGTGCTTTTTATACCCTAAGGTGTCAAAAACTGCTCTAGGAGGCCTTGTGACTAGTTTTTAGCGCGTTTTTTGTTTGTTTTTTTTTGCTAGATTTTTTAGAGCGTGTCGTGGAATGGGCCGTGTGATAGCTCGAAATGAGCGTATCGGTCAGAGGGTCGTGCCGTGCTTTACAGCCCTCCGTTTGGTCACTCTATGCCCTCGGAATCCCTAAAACTGTCAATTTCCAGTAGGGAACTAGGCCCAAACTAGAAAGTCTAAGGGTGCAAGTGGGAAGAGAAAGGAGGAGAGTGGAGGACTTGTCCCACATGCTCTCATTCTCTCTTGAGGGAGTAGGGTATATATATAAGAGTGAGTCTAGTATATATCATGAGACTGAGGACTGAGGCCTGGGCTTGGGCTTGGGCTTGGGCTTGGGCTTGGGCTTGGGAAAATGATCCCAATCTACCTTTTATACAAACCAACCCGTCCGTTTTAAGATTCACATTTTTTATTTTCGAAAAATTTCGCCGCCTGCTCGCTCGCGTTTTTGATTTCCGAAATTTTATTTTATTTTTAATTTATTTATTTATTTATTTTTTTTGAAAATATTTTTTTTTCAGAAATTTATTTATTTATTTATTTATTTTTTTTGTGCAGAAAATACAGAAATTGAAAACGCAGATATGCAGAAATTTCAAAAAACGCAGAAATTGAAAAAACGCAGAAATGCAGAAAATTGCAGGAAATTGCAAAAATTGCAGAAATTGCAGAAAAAACGCAGAAATTGCAGAAAATGCAGAAAATTAAAAAAACGCAGAAATGCAGAAAATTACAGAAATTGAAAACGCCGAACTTGAAAATGCAGAAATTGCAGAAATTGAAAAAACGCAAACAATAACAGAAATTGAAACTTGACAGCAAATGCAGAAAACGCAAAAAACAGAAATCTCCACACACTCCTTCCCTGCCTTTCCTATGATAGAAATTGCACCAGAAGAAAGAGTAAAGTGCTAACCGAGCTTAGTGTAGGGCATATCCCCGACAGCGGCGCCAAAAATGTGCGCTCCTTGTCGCACTGTCGAAGCAAGGGACTTGCCAATACACCGTGTGCGAGCCACAAACGGCTCCAAGCACACAACAAGCCTAAACTAGCAAGCTCAAGAGAACAAAGGGTGTGTCACTCACCGCTCTACGCTCGCCTTCGTGGTGGATTCCTCGCCGCGATGAAGAAGAAGCTGCAGTCGTGCCGCGCTCAACCGCTTCGCCGCCGTCGTGCCTTCGTAATGCTCGATCGCACACACACTCTCCCTCTCTCTCTCTCTCTCTCACACACACACACACAAGGAGGTGAAGAAGAAGAAGATGGAGATGGAGCAAGAACACTCTTCAATTGCACAAATGAGAGAATGAGTAAAAATTAGGTTTAGTTGGCTTTTATAGGAGCTCACCCCATTCACACTTGGGCGCCCATGCTTAACCAACTAATCCCTTGAATGTCCAAGTTAAAGTGCGCCTCTCATCGACGATCACTCTACCTTTCCCTATTGGACCGACAAGCCCGGTACCTGACTCTACCAAATACATAATACACGTCCGTCGTAGGTGATGGGGTGTCCGTGTGCCGTGAGGGTTAACAGAAGGTTCAGCACTCCGTGAGTATTTTTACTAGGTGTCCTGGTGTTTAACCCCCCTTTCGGAGCCATTCGTGCCATTAGAAATCCCATCTGAGCTACAGACTAGGAGCTGCGTTTTTCAGCTCTCTTTGGTAGTTTTCTGCTGCCAGAGCTTCTATAGCCATTACAGGTGCCATTGTTGTAGTGTCTTCCACTTACGTGAGCCCACAGCTCATTTGAGAGTGTGTAGCCTCTTCTTGGAGTGGCCTCATACACACAGATAGAGTGGGAGTTTGGCGACATTGTCTTCTTCGACTACAGGTGCAGGTACAGGTACAGGTACGGGTACAGGTTACAGGTTACAAGGAGCTTTGGATACAGGTTTCTTCTGTGGTTACAAAACATGTATTTTGACTGTGGGACAGCCATGTATATGGTTGTGGTTTGAGTGGGAGCTTCTACTCTTCTGGGCAGTCTGTTTATGCGTGTTCTTGAGCTACAGGTTTACATCATCTATGTATGTTGATGGATGTGGATATGGCAGTTTGACAGACACTCTTTATGCATGATATTGTGGAGACTTGGTTCACTTATACATAGAGCAGGTTTGCTCTTGCTTGCAGTGTTGCGGTTTGAGTACGGACAGATACTTGGTTGACAGTAGAGATTGGACTTCGTTGAGCTTGTGCATTGGTTATATGCTCACTTGGATCCATTTATGCTCACGGATTTGTGTAAGCTTGGTCAGCTTATGTCTCTATTGTGGTTATTCAGACATGGAGTATGTTTATGCCTCTATGACAGCTCATTGTTGATGCATTTTGTGGCACGGTTTGCCTAGGCCGGTTGAGTTACAGGTGTCACGGGTTTATGCATTTGGTTGTGGATTTCTACATACGTTTTTTGACCATATTATGGGCTGATTTATACTCTATGCGTTTGCTCTTTGATTGAGCAGCAGGTGTTGTCAGATTTGCAACACTACTTTGTTGTGGCAATTTGTTGGTTGGTTACAGGTTTCTCATTGTTGCATCCTTGTTGTAATGGGCACTAAAGAGGACACAGTTTTCAATATTGAGAAGTTGGATGGTGCTAACTTCTCATATTGGAAAGATCAGATTTGGGATGTCTTGGTGCAGAAGAAACAGATTCGACCTCTAAAGTTGCAAGGAGTTAAGCCAGAGAACATGGAGAGGGATGATTGGGAGGAGTTGGATGAGATGTGCAGGTCTACCATTAGGCTTTCCCTTTCAAAGTCTGTTTATTACAATGTGAAAGATGCACAGGGTGGAGCTTATGAGCTATGGCAGCGGATTTGCGATATGTATGATAAGCATTCGGCTGCTTCTATGGTGTATTGGATTAAAAAGCTTATTGATTTGCGAATGGAGGAAGGTGCTTCCATGAATGCGCATTTGAATGAGTTCAATACAATTTTCAGCCAACTTGCTACGCAGAAAATTACGTTTGAGGACAATGTAAAAGCTATGTTTTTACTTGTCACGTTGCCTGAGTCATGGGACACATTTAGGACAGCCATAAGTAACTCGGTTCCTGCGGATGAGTTGACAAGTACTAATGTGGAGTCTAGTCTTCTCACGGAAGAGATTAATCGAAAGAATAATGCAGGTAGTAAGTCTTCTAGTGCAATGGTTGTCAGAGGTAGGACTATGGACAAGTATAAGTCCAACAAGGGTAAATCTAGAAGCAAGTCCCGTGCAGGCACGAGTAAAAAGGATGTGGAATGTTTTCATTGTGGTAGAAAAGGCCATTTCAAAAAGGATTGCTACAAGTGGAAAAGGGAAAATGGAGATGGTAAGAAGAAAGACCATGATACTAAGGACAAGCCTAAGTCCAATGTCAAGATTGAGGAGTTAAATGCAACACAGGGAGAGTGTAGCTCTCAAGATGACCATGTATGTGCTCCGACTAGTGCTACTAGTGAAGAGCTTGGTGATGTGTTGCTTGCATCCTATTTTGATGACGCTTTTCTTCTCACTCATGAGAGTAGTATGCCTATGGATTGGGTCATTGACAGTGGTGCTTCTTTTCACGTTACACCTCATAGGTCGTGGTTTCATGACTATGATGCTTCGAGCACAGGTACTGTCAGGATTGCCGATGGGCGTTCTATGCAGATTCATGGCATTGGAAATATTCATTTGGCTATGCCAAACTCTACTATGTTTGTCTTGCAGCGTGTGCGTCATGTGCCGGCTCTTGCAAAAAGCTTGATTAGCGTGGGTCAGTTGGATTCACTTGGTTTCAATGTATCTTTTGGTGATGGAGGTTGGAAGCTCACTAAGGGCAGCCTTGTTTTGGTTAAAGGTGCTAAGAGGAATACGTTGTATTCCCTTTGTGTAGCTAGTGTGGCTGATCACATTGTGGGGATCACTGAGCAACCTCCTGCTTCTTTATGGCATCAGCGTTTGGGGCATATGTCACTGAAAGGTTTGAAGTTGTTGGCACGTGCGGATTACATTCCCGTTTCAGATTTTGGTGGTTTTGAGTTTTGTGAGCATTGCCTTTATGGTCGACATGCTCGGTCTTCTCATCAAAAAAGTGTTCCACACAGATCTTTGGAAAAGCTATCTTTATTGCATAGTGATGTATGTGGGCCGATGCCCAATGCTTCTCTTGGAGGTGCTATGTACTTTGTTACGTTCATTGATGATGCTAGCAGGAAGGTATGGGCATACCCCATTCGTAAGAAGGATATGGTGTTTGATATATTTAAGCAATGGTTGGCTCTTGTTGACAACCAATCAGGTTGTAAGTTGAAGTGCTTACGTACGGACAATGGGGGTGAATTTATGTTTCATGCTTTCACAACATTATGTGTTGAGAAGGGTATACGGCGCGAGCTTAGTGCTCCCTATACACCTCCTCAAAATGGTGTGGCAGAGCGCATGAACAGGACTATACAGGAAAAAGTCCGTAGTATGCTTTCTATGGCTGGTTTGTCAAATGGATTTTGGGCTGAAGCTGTTGCCACTTCTGTGCATTTGATAAATCGTTCACCTAGTGTTCCTTTGGGCTTCAAAGTGCCTGAAGAGGTATGGACAGGTTTGCCACCTTCGTATGGTCACCTTCGTGTTTTTGGCTGTGAAGCTTATGTACATGTACCTAAGGCAAAACGCAGCAAATTGGATCCAAAGAGCAAGAGATGTATCTTCTTGGGTTATGGTAGCTCTGGTGAGATGGGTTATCGATTGTGGGATCCTATTGACAGGAAGATTGTGCGCAGCCATGATGTTGTTTTTCATGAGGACTCTATGTATAGAGCATCACCGCAAACGGTTGAGGTTCGGCGTGTGATATTTGAGGAGGATGGTCATCGGTATGATGGTCCCATGGCTGCTCGTGGGCAGCCCATTGACCCTCAAGTGGGAGATCAGCCCTTGTTGGGAGATCATGTAGATGTGGGACAGCGAGATGCACCTCCTGCACAGTCTTTGAGGCGTTCAGAGCGGCGTGCAAGACAGCCTCAGCGTTTTGTGCCTTGTATGGATTATGTATTGTTGACTGATTGCGGGGAGCCATCATGTTATGATGAGGCCATGTCTAGTGTTGACAAGCTCAAGTGGGAGCAGGCTATGCAGTCAGAGATGGATTCGTTGATCCAAAATGAAACGTGGGAGCTTACTCCTTTGCCAAAGGGTAAGAAGGCACTACCATGCAAGTGGGTTTACAAGATAAAATTGTGTTCAATGGATGCAAAGCCTAGGTACAAAGCAAGGCTTGTGGCTAAAGGATTCAAGCAGCAGAAGGGCATTGATTTTGACGAGATCTTCTCCCCAGTGATGAAGATGTCTACTTTGCGTATGTTGTTTGCTTTGGTAGCTACAGAAGACATGGAGTTGAAGCAAATGGATGTAAAGACAGCTTTCTTACATCCGGACTTGCACGAGGATTTGTACATGGAGCAACCAAGTGGGTTTGTTATTCATGGTTCAAAGAAGATGGTATGCCGGCTTCTTAAGACCTTGTATGGGCTGAAGCAATCATCTCGTGAATGGTATCATAAATTTGATGCATTCATGAGTTCATTGGGCTATGTACGCAGTTATGAGGACCCATGCCTCTATACTCGCAAGGCTGCAGATGGTAGTCTTATTGTTTTGGTTTTGTATGTGGATGACATGCTGATCGCAGGGAAGTGTATTTCTGATGTGGATGCCTTGAAACATAGGCTACATGAGACCTTTTCCATGAAGGATCTTGGGGATGCCAGTCATATTTTGGGTATGCGGATCACTCGTGATCGTTCTCGCAAGATGCTCTTTCTTAGTCAGAAAGAGTACATTGACAGGGTGCTTGAGCGTTTTCATATGGAAGGGGGGAAGGCCATTAGTACCCCGTTGCCTCCATATGTAAAACTCAGCCATGATGACTGCCCTCAGACACATTTGGAGACTACAGAGATGTCTCAGATTCCCTATGCATCAGCTGTTGGTTCCTTGATGTATGCCATGGTGGCTACGCGTCCAGATCTTGCTCATGCAGTTGGTGTGGTTAGCAGGTACATGTCTAACCCGGGCAAGCGTCATTGCAGTGAGAGGTATTCTCAGATACTTGAGAGGGACTTCAGAGTTGTCCCTATGTTATGGTGAGAAGGATATGTATGTTTGCGGATATACAGATTCAGACTATGCAGGGTCAGTGGACTCGAGGAAGTCTACTAGCGGCTATGTGTTCACAGTTGCAGGTGGACCGGTTTCGTGGGCATCACGTTTACAGCCATGCGTTGCTTTGAGCACTACAGAGGCTGAATATATGGCTGCCACTGAGGCTGCCAAGGAGGCCGTATGGCTCTCACGACTAGTGGGAGATCTTGGTATGGTTGGTGATGCTCCGATTCTACATTGTGATAGCGAGAGTGCCATAGCGTTGGCACGGAATCCTGTCTTCCATGCGAAGACAAAGCACATTGAGGTGAGGTATCACTTCATACGAGAGGTGCTAGAGGACAAGCGCATAGAGCTTGTCAAGGTACACACTGACGATAACCCTGCTGATCTACTCACGAAGTCGTTAGCCTCACAGCGGTTTGCACACTGTAGATCGCTGATGGGTATGGCTTGACTTCTTTTGCTGTACTTTGGCCACTTTAAAGGCACACTGCCTTTAAGTGGGAGATTGTTGGGTTAAAGGCCCGTGTGCCCGGCTACCCGTTGTTTAGCCGCCCATGTACAGCCATTCATTTACTCATTCATAATAACTATACTCATAACTACACATTGTAGTGTGAGTACCGCCCCGCCACACACTGTGTCTATCTCCTTCTTCGTGCTGGCTCTCTGTGTGTGTGCTCTCCGATCCCAACACTGGCACTGTCTCTAAACGGCGCTTCAACCTTGTGGCTACCCTTGGAGCATTAGGAGGCTCTTCTTCTTTGACTTCCTTCAGCTTGAGCCAATCATTTTGGGAGGGATGTAGAGACCAATTTCCCTTGGCATCCAATGCTTTATAGATGACTTTGGTTATCAACTCACGAGGCACAATATAAGTGGTATTTTTGGTTCCCATTCTCACAAGGTTGTAGTGAATGTAAGCGGCATAGTTTATCTCCCTCGGGCGGCTCTTCTGCATCGCCCAAGTGAAAGTGGTGGCAATAGATCCATGTGGCATCCTGTATTTCTGTGGCCGCTTGGTACACATGTGGAAGTACTGATTGTAAATTGGCTCATGATGGCCACCTTCGGGTCTGCAATATCTTCAAATGTATAGTTATTTTTCTTCTCTGAGTAGACCTTAATGTCATCCCGCCTCTTAGTCACACTGTCTCCTTTGTTAGAGAGGTCAAGTGTTGCTGCCACCACCTTCTCTGTGATGACAATCATCTTATTAGGCTTGCCTTGAAGATCTGTAACTCTGGCTATGCCGTCCTCTTTGATTGTGGTGACAAATTTCCACACTCTTTTAACATCAATCCCTCCTAGCAATGCTTCAAAGTAATTGTGTAGATCTAGTTTCTCCAAGTAGTCCCCCATCTTGCTCCTGACAAATTCATTGAGCTCTTGAGGGATCATGGGTAGCTCCACTGCATTTCCCTCCGGATCTTTAAACACTCCTTGGTAGATTCTCAGATCATTGGTTTCTAGTAGGTCATCTTGAATCCAAGTGCTTGTGGGCTTCAGGGTTCCCTCTGGGATAAAAAAAGGCTCCACTTCTTCTAAGTAGTCCTTGATAGCCATCCTCTTCTTCTTTGCAGGCAACTTTGTGGCTGCCATGGATCCCGTTGCACTCAGTAGTCCAAAGTTATCGTTTTTTCACAGAATTGCTGGTAAACTGAGTTCTGACCACCCAAATGACTTGAAAATTGAAATAAGAACTCAAAAGGGACTACGGAAGCCATGCATGTGTCCACAATAGGTTTTTGGCTGAAAAATAAGCATGTAGACATCCTACGCGTAGTATGTCTACTTCCTCTGATTTTGATGAACCTTGACATGCTTGTGGCCCTTGACCTGTGCAACATGGCTATGTACTTGGAATTTGGTTTGGACATCAAAAAAGTGCAATTCTAAGAAGATTTAGGCTTTTGGCTCACAAAATGGGTAGGATGTCCTATATGGATGGGCAAATGATATCCAATTGCATAGAAATTTGATATATAGGCTTCTTATACCATGTAAAAGACTCCCATGATGTCAATTCCTGCACAAAAGGCCAATATGATCTTGGAGACATCCTACGCGTTGTCAGGAGTTTTTTGGAGCAAGAGATTGCGCATATGTACATACACATGCATGGTGCATCAAATAAAGTATTGCCCATTTCCCAGAGCCAAGTGGTTACGTGGGGCCCACATGTGTACAAGTAGGACAACATGTACATAGTGCATCGATTTTCATCGTTACCAGTACCAGTGTGTTTTTTCTACAATAATGAGGAGTTGGTAGCGCGTAAAACTTCTCGAGGAAGTTATCCGTGGGCCTACGACATGAGGTAAGCAGATGCGTCAGATGGCATCTAGTGGCGTCAGGAGGCAGAATGGGGTCAATACTTGCACGTGGATAAGTACAGACACGACGTGGGTGTTTTCTTGTGCTAATTATGCAGAAAGGTCATCATGAGGACCATCTTTTGGGGCCACTTCACATGGTGGCGGGACGCATTATTGAAAAAAGCTAAGTGCCAGGTGTGCGGATGATGCAAAAAGGTGACAACTATGCACTGCGAGGTCAGTTTTTGGCCTGTTCGGGGTCCGTTTGAGGTCATCTAAAAGGCCAAGGGTGTCCAAGTGATAAAACTAAGTGTGAGAACTGAAAAAACTGAGAGAAGACCAGAAAAAACGTGGAGAAGAGAGGAGGAACAGCCGCAAGTGTGTTTTTGGTGTTTTTGGAGCTTGTTTTGGCCGAAATTTATTCATCCGAGGTCGGATTTGAGCACTTTGACATTGTAGACTGGGGTTTTGGGCTGTTCCGGACGCGATGGTGCTGTCCATTTTGCCAAATTCCTCACATATTTTCTGTTGTTTTTCTGTGTAATCTTCTCCGGTGAGTGAAGCCTATGCTTAACTTTGTGGTTGTATCTGGTGTATTTCCTCAATACTGTGTAAATTATTTGCCCCATTGGTGTTGGGCTGAGCTTCATTGAGTCTAAACAACAGCAATTTTCCTTCTTTGAGCTGAATTGAGAGTGTGTGTGTGTGTGAGTGTTGAGTGGGAAAGTGGGAAATCTCTCTCTTCTCACTCCGTCTGTGTGTTTCCTGTCTCGGCCAGGCTGGTTGTGTAAGCCGAGTGGTGCCCCATAGCGTGTGTGTGTGTATCTTTCCAAGAGTGTGTGTCGGATCATTATAGAGGTGTTCTGTGTGTTTTCATCCCGCCCACATTCTTTTGGCGCCCCCACGGACAATCTTCTTCGAGTACCTTCTGCTTCGAGCTTCAAGCGTCGAGATTCAGGATTACAGGTTGCAGACTACAGGTTACAGGTTACAGGTTACAAGGACAGGTACAGGTACAGGTGATTCACACAGGTACAGGTAGCTGGAGTACAGTGATATACTAGCAGTGAATGTCACTTGAAGTTGTTGTGGATATGCATCAGTTGGCGCTTGTTTGAGCGCATTGTCTGTTGTATTGTACGTTACTTGTGGAAACTGCCATTGTACGCATTTGTGGAGCCATACTTGGTTGTATTTGGCAGTCCCAGCCATTTGTGAGACTTGGTCTGGAAGATAGTCATTTCTGAGATTTGACTATACGCGATTTGCATTAGCCTTCGTGTGAGGGTCGATAGCGTGAGGTTTTATTGAGCTGGGGGATTCTCAAATGTGGAGATCCTTTCGGTGATACAGGTAGCTGGAGCACCCTTTTCGTGACCTCGCCATAGGCTATGTACTAGTGATTCCTATTTGATGCTCGGGTTCTATTGTTGGCAGTTTATGCATACATCTACAGTCTATATTTTGGGTTCTCACTGCTCTACTTCTGGGGAAACTCTGTCAAAATTTTTTCAAGTTATGATGGCTGGTTTTTTAGTCTTTTGAGCCATTTATGCGGTTATGCTGCTGAAATTTTGGCAAAATCAGAGGATAAGTCAGGTGTGCCTTCTTGGGAGCTGCATGGTTGGCTTTAATGGACGATCAAAATGGCCCTCAATTCACTCCTTTTCATTTAACTCAGACAATCCAGATAAATGTTCATGTGTCTAGGAAGAATTTTTTCCAGCAGCGCAGAGTCTTTATGTTCGGGCCAAGAAGGTTACGAGAGATCTTGGAATGTCCTTTGCCTGTTGTAATTCCGATGATCAACTATGAAAACTCATTTGATGTGCATGTGTTTGTCCTTATCTAAAGCTGAGCTCCATTGAAGTTTCTGGGGATTGGGGTGGTCAAAAGTTTTTGGGTTCTTGCACGTGTGTTCGAAGGGGTTCTCAAAGCATCGTAATTTGGGTAGCCATGGCTTTATCTTATCCAGAGTTTCATGGAAGAAGTGATGAAGATGTGGAGGACTTTCTGGAAAAGATGGAGGTTACCTGCATTAGCAACCAGATTCATGAACCGGCGCAAATGTTACGTCTTCTCCAAATTTGTTTGAAGAGTGATGCACGAGCTTGGTCCAAAGCATTTGAAGAGGAGTTGCGTATGGTTGATCCACCTATAAGATTGAGTTGGGACAATCTGAGGCATGGGTTGGAAGTGGAGTTTGTGAAGATAGAAGACCATGAAAAAGTGTGGCAAGAAGTACAGGCTTTAGTGAAAAAGGAAGGTGAGCCAGTAGATGCATATATACGAAAGTTTTCATTGGCATGGGAGCAGATGTGCAAGGCTTTAGCACCACAGGTACCCCCGCCTGACATGATGAAGAAGGACAGGTTCTTGGCTGGTCTTTGGGAGAATATACGTTGGAGAGTGGAGCTAAAGAAGCCTAGGACATATGAGGATGCACTAGAGGTAGCAAGGAACAAAGAGTGGAAGCTGAGGAAAATGAGCCAGTTAGGGGTGGAGTCTTTGCCCATGAGGTCTGAATTTCAGCCTATGGACTCGTTACAAGGTCTCATGCCAGGGGTTCATCATGAACCAGTGGTTTCTGTTACTCCTCAGGTTATGCCAGCAATGGTCACTACAGCAGTGCAAGATGATGGCCTAAGGCAAGACATGAGGCAAGTGGTAGATTTGATGAGGAATCTCAGCCTAAACATGCTAGGTCAAGTGGGAAATAATCGAGGTCGAGGGAGGTATGCAAATCAGCCAGGAGGTGAGGAAAGACCCAGGAATGGTGCTAGACAAAGTAATGGTAGGTTTTGGAGGCAAACGCCCACATGTTATAATTGCAGAGATTTGGGCCACGTCAGCCCGCAATGTGATAAGCCACCAAGGATGGGGGGAGACATGTATCCATTGCCAAAACAGGTGCTAACTAGGTCGAATGACTATGGCATTGAAATTAAGGGAGATGAAGGAACCAGTGGATTAACCCAGGAGGAAAAGGGAAAGACAAAAGTGCTAAGTGTAGTCACCTTGGAGAAGGCATCAAAGCTAGAGGATACATTAGTGATGCCTATTGGGAAGAGGACGACAGAGGAAAAGGAAGGAAGAAGTGCCCCAGGTCCTAGTAAGAAGAAGGGAAAGAGTCATGAAGGCAAGGATGTCAAGGCCAAGAGGAAAAGGAGGGCTCGTCGCAAGTTTCATGTTTCAGATTTTCCACTAGGGGATGGGCAATTAAGCTATGACTTAAAGGAGGATCTGACAAGCAGAAAGGCAGATGTTACTTTTGGGTAGCTCATAGAGATGGTTCCTAAACTAAAGTGACAATGGAAGAAGATGGTTAACCCAATGGAGAAAGAGCCAGAGAGAGGTTCAGTGAAGGTATTGGCAATGGATGAGCTACCAGACATTTTCCCAATAGTAGATGTGTGGCATAAAAGGAAAACTTTGGGACAAGGTTATGTGGATGGTGGAGCCCAAATATGTGTCATTACCCACGCATGCATTGAGAAGATGGGTCTTACAGTGACTGGGGTGTCAGGCTTCCAGATTAGATTGGCAAACCATCAAAAAGTAAAATGTTTGGGTGTTGTAAAGAGCTTAGAAGTGGAAGCGTATGATGCAAAGGCAATGGTTGATTTTCATGTGATGCCAGCAGGGTTGGGAGCATATCCTATTATACTGGGCAGACCATGGTTACGTGCAGTGGGAGCTGTTCAAGATTGGCGACATGGTACGATTAGCCTCTATGGAAAGACAAGTACCAAGAAGCTTTATAATATGGACACAAGGAAACGATTAGAGGAGCTTTATGAAGATGAGGATGAGTCTAGTGATGAAGACTCTTCCACGGTGGCAGATGAGGATAGTGATAGCACTACCAACAGTGATGGGGATGTTGATGTTGCATTTCTTTTGATAGATAAAGGAATCCAGGAGTCTGGTATAGTCGCATTTGTGAATGAATTTGAAGATGAAAGTGAAGGGCCTTATGAAGTGATTGAAGGGCTGATGCAAACCAAAGTTGAGTTGTCAAAGAAGCAGGAATTGATGACACAAATGATCAGTGGAGACCTCTCAACTATGGAGAAGGAGATATATTTGCACATGCTGGCTAGTTTTCCTGATTTGTTCATTACTTCATATGAAGAGATCAGAGGATTCAAGGGCGAAGAGATGCATATAGAACTGAAAGAAGGTGCTAAGACAGTGCGGCAAAGGCTAAGAAGGATGGGTCAAGAGCAAATGGTAGCCTTGCGGGAAGAGGTAGACAAGTTATTGAAGGCAGGGTTCATAGTCCCAGTGGAAACCACAGAATGGGTGAGTCCAGTAGTAGTCAGTCCAAAGAAGGATGGGAAGTGGAGGATTTGTGTAGATTTTAAACCCTTAAATGCAGCCACTAAGAAGAACCCATATCCTCTTCCATTCATCGATCAGATCTTGGATTCAGTGGCAGGTTATGAGAGGTACAGTGTGTGTGATGGTTTTTCAGGCTATTTTCAATTGAAGATTGCTCTTAAAGACCGCACAAAGACGACTTTTATTACGCCATGGGGCTACTATTGTTACACAGTGTTGCCATTTGGGTTGTCAAATGGACCATCTTTCTATCAAGGGAGAGAAAATTGGGTGTTGGAACCATTCATTGGTAGTTGTGTTAAAGCTTTTATGGATGACTTCTGTGTCTACAGCAGCAGGGCTGAACACCATGAGAAGTTGCAAATGGTATTAGCTCGATATAATGAATGTGGAGGACAACTAAACCCACAGAAATGTCATCTAGCACAGCCAAGGGTGAATTTGTTGGGCCACATTGTGTCAGAAAATGGCATTGAGGCTGATCCAGATAAGGTGAAGTCTATTATTCTTCTTCCATCACCTACTAGTACGAAGCAATTGGCAACCTTTATACACAAAGTGAAGTACATGGCACGGTTTATTCCATTGTCTTCGCAGCTTCTTTATCCATTACAACAAGTGGCAAAGCATGATCCATTGCAATGGGATGACAAGTGTGAAGAAGTGTTTCAAGAGGTGAAAGAGGTGTTAGGGGGGTTGTCAGCCATGCAGGCTCCTGATTGGGAGAAAGTTTTTTATGTAAATCCATCAGTAGGGGATGATGCCATTGGAGCCATGCTATTGCAAAAGGGGAAGGTCAGCCATTATATGAGGCCAGTGTATTGTGCAAGCCGAGTGAAGTTGGTAGCGGAGAGAAAGTTCTCAGAAGTAGAGCTAGTGATGGCCAGTGTAATATTTGCTTGTCGACGATTTCGTCATTACTTGCTACCACGACCTTTTGTTTTCTTGACGAGCTATGATTTTTTGCCACAGTTAATTAATGGCACTAACATGTCAAATGTGGTGAAGAAATGGGTAATTGAGCTGCAAGAGTTTGAGTTCTCTTTTCTAGTGGAAGACAGTACAAGGGCTACCCTAGCAATTTGTTGACTTACAAGGAGAATCCCCTTCTTGTTAAGGAAGAGGTGGTGAGAAAGGTAGTCGAAGAAGTGCCACAGATCAATAATGCACATGTGTTGTTCTTTGATGGCTCATACAGGAAAAGCCATGATGCAGCTTCAGGGGGTATAGCACTTTATGATCCAGAGGGGAAGTTAGTATGCAAGAGAGGGTTCAAGTTGGATGCGCATAGTAACAATGAGGCTGAATATGCTACATTGGAAGCTGGATTACACATTTGTTTGAAGCATGGGGTTAGAAGGTTGAGCATAAAAGGTGATGCCTTGTTAGTTGTGAAGCAAGTGCTGGGTGTGTGGAAGAGCAAGAACACCGCATTGAAGGAAATGTGTTTCAGAATTAAAGGTCTGTTAAAAAAGTTTGAAGCATGGAGCATCAGACATATTGAACGTGCTCTAAATGGAGAGGCACATGAAGCAGCTCAAGGCATGATTGGGGATCTATTTGTGTTGAGGACCACTTTACCTCTTTATCATGGCCGGGAAAGTTTGGCTCAAGAAGAGGAGTTTTTGCTAACAGGAATCATTCCAAAGGAGATTCAGAAGTAGAAAAAGTATGGCTTTGTGCGTAGAGCATACAGGTACAAATTGATCAGTGATGTCTTGTACATGAAAGGGGCTGATCTCATGTTGAGACGTGTACCTTGGCGGGAGGATCTTTATAGAGTGCTGGAAAAGAATCATGAAGGCGCATGTGGTGGCCATTTTTCTCTAAAGATCACCTTGCATAAGATTTTGCAAGAGGGGTATGTATGGCCTAGTTTGCACAAGGATGTTCACCATTGGTGTAGGTCTTGCAATAGGTGTCAAGCATTTGGGAAGAGAGTGTTGAAGCCAGAGTTACGAAAAACCATTATGGAATTTGATGTGTTTGAAAAGTTTGGGATTGATGCAATAGGCCCGTTACCTATCACAAGCAGGGGCAAAAGCTATATTTTGACGGTAGTGGACTATCTCTCTAGATGGGCAGAGGCTATAGCAGTAAAACAGATCACTGCAAAGGATGTGGCAAAATTTGTGTATGATGAAATATGTTGCAAGTTTGGGGTACCATTGGAGCTACTTTCGGATAAGGGGCTAGGATTTAGAGCTAAAATGCTAGACTTCTTATGCGCAAAGATGAAGATTAGGCACCAGCATACCACTCCTTATTACCCGTAGTGTAATGGCTTAAATGAAAGATTCAATGGTGAGTTGGTACAGATTCTTTCAAAAGTGACAGAGCACCAAGGAAAGAATTGGGATTTGGAATTGCCTAGCGCATTATGGGCTTACCGTACTTCAGTGAAAACAGGTACAGGGTTTACTCCATTTCATTTGGTGTATGGAAAGGAAGCACTATTGCCTGTAGAGGTAGAGTTGCCTGCAGTCAAGATGCTAGAGAAGTTGCTTGGGCCACCTAGTGATGCATTCAAAGAGAGGCTCTTGCAGTTACAAGAGGTTCAGTTGGATAGGATGAGCGCATTGGAGCATTATGGGCAGATGCAGGATAAGGCTTTGGCAAAGATAAATGAAAAGGTCAAGAGTAAGGGTATCAAGAAGCATGACTTGGTTTTGCGCTACAATAGTAAGTTGGACAACACCTTCCAAAAGAAGTTTCAAATTAAGTGGGAAGGCCCTTTCAAGGTAGTGGAGTTTTTTCCGAATGGTACATATCAGTTGGCTAACCTGAATGGGGTTCTACATAAGTCAAGGGTAAATGGATTGCGTCTTAAGTTGTATCATGCCAGGTTGATGATGGTGGAGCAAGATGAGTTTTCTGAAGAGCAAGTGATATCTGTGAAGGATGAGGAGACTTGTGACGCTGCGAGTCTCATATCGCTTTTTGCTGCTGCTGATCATGAATGATCTAGCAGGCTAGGGGATGGGTAAATTATGTCAGGATTTTTTTGGAGCAAGGGATTGCGCATATGTACATACACATGCATGGTGCATCAAATAAAGTATTGCCCATTTTCCAAAGCCAAGTGGTTACGTGGGGCCCACATGTGTACAAGTAGGACAACATGTACATAGTGCATCGATTTTCATCGTTACCAGTACCAGTGTGTTTTTTCTACAATAATGAGGAGTTGGTAGCACGTAAAACTTCTCGAGGAAGTTATCCGCGGGCCGACGACATGAGGTAAGCAGATGCGTCAGATGGCATCTAGTGGCGTCAGGAGGCCGAATGGGGTCAATACTTGCACGTGGATAAGTACAGACACGACGTGGGTGTTTTCTTGTGCTAATTATGCAGAAAGGTCATCATGAGGAACATCTTTTGGGGCCACTTCACATGGTGGCGGGACGCATTATTCGAAAAAGCTAAGTGCCAGGTGTGCGGATGATGCAAAAAGTTGACAACTATGCACTGCGAGGTCAGTTTTTGGCCTGTTCGGGGTCCGTTTGAGATCATCTAAAAGGCCAAGGGTGCCCAAGTGATAAAACTAAGTGTGAGAACTGAAAAAACTGAGAGAAGACCAGAAAAAACGTGGAGAAGAGAGGAGGAATAGCCGCAGGTGTGTTTTTGGTGTTTTTGGAGCCTGTTTTGGCCGAAATTTGCTCATCCGAGGTCGGATTTGAGCACTTTGACATTGTAGACTGGGGTTTTGGGCCGTTTCGGACGTGATGGCGCTGTCCATTTTGCCAAATTCCTCACATATTTTTTGCTGTTTTTCTGTGTAATCTTCTCCGGTGAGTGAAGCCTTTGCTTAACTTTGTAGTTGTATCTGGTGTATTTCCTCAATACTGTGTAAACTATTTGCCCCATTGGTGTTGGGCTGAGCTTCATTGAGTTTAAACAACAGCAATTTGCCTTCTTTGAGCTGAATTGAGAGTGTGTGTGTGAGTGTGTGTGTGTGAGTGTTGAGTGGGCAAGTGGGAATTCTCACTTCGTCTGTGTGTTTCCTGTCTCGGCCAGGCTGGTTGTGTAAGCCGAGTGGTGCCCCATAGCGTGTGTGTGTATCTTTCCAAGAGTGTGTGTCAGATCGTTATAGAGGCGTTCTGTGTGTTTTTATCCTGCCCACAGCGTAGTATGTCTCTTATCTCAGAATGACTTGATTTTGGTTCTGTGGGTAGCCCTTAGCACGTAGAACATGGCCCTGTTCTTAGATTTTGATTTGGATAAGTATTGGTGTTGTTAGGAGCATGTTTAGTGTTTTTAGGCTCAGGAAAGTGCATCTTTGAGGTTTTGGGGGCTTGGTAATGTGATAATGAGTATATTGTGCAAGTTTCATGTGATTTGGACTAGTTTTGGTAGTTCTATGACCCTTTATTGCCTCTATGCTCTGACTTTCCGTTTTCTTGATGCATATGAGGTACTCTTGTCCAAATGTGATGAAACTTGATGGCTAGCATGTATAAGCTATGTAGAAGCTGTGTATGAGGTGAGATATTGAGTTGGGTGCCCAAACATGGCCTTGAGACATCCAACGCGTAGGATGCCTTCCGAGGAATTCTTTTGGAAGAAGTGTTACCAGTATATGCCCTTAGCCCCCCTGAGTCCCCTTTAAGCCTTATTTCAATAAAAAAGTCAAAAAGATAGATAGAAACTCCCTGTTTGGCTTTCTGAGTCTTTTTCTGACTCTTGGAGTGCTTTTCGGCGATGAAATTTCTTGATGTTAGTCTCCATAGCCTCATGGTTCCTTGGGGAACCTTGCCATATGGTTTTTGTTAGCTTTCGCTTCGCCGGAGCTCTGTTTGGCAATTTGTCGCTCTGGAAGCACCCGTGGTTGTGTTTGGATGCCGTCGATGACTTGTGGTGGTCTACCACCATAGTAATTGATTGTTGATGGTCTAGGCAAGCCACTCGTGAAGTTTGGTGGCAAACGGACATCCGGTTTGGCAGTGAGATTCAGTTGACGCTTTGTGTATCCGATGCCGTTTATGAAGCTTAGTCCTGCTTCGGGTCGCCTTATGGCCATGTGGGCTACATAGCCTTGTAGAGCATGTCGAGATGCTCCTACCCATGAGTTTTGGTAGCATTTGGGCGACTTTCCACCGATTTACCACTTGGTCGCCTCTTGCAGGGCTTGTGGTGCAAGGGTTTTTCCCAATGGTTTTTTGCCACCTTTGTGCATTCAAGAGTGGTCTCCTATGCTAGGGTAAACCCCCTATGAAGCCTTATTGCTATTGGGTTAGCCGTTAGGTGGCTACCTCTACCTGTAGGTCTCTACTGCTCGTTCCCCGTGTGAACCCTACACTAGTTTTCGCGATAAAACATCAAACATACGCGAAAAGCTCAAGGTGCTGAGCCTACCTCTCATATCTGGAGCCTGTCGGGTGGTCGTGCACGTCGTAGAAGCAGCTGCAAGTCCGGTTTGTTCTAGGTGGCCAGAGCTCTCTCTCAAGAAGGAAATAGTAGAAATGAGCTCTAAGTAAAGTAAAAAAATCTTATAATGGGGGTCCCCGGACCACTTTCTATGAAATTTGACATGTGCTCCTAACTTCTTGCGAGATGCGGTTTAGGCTCAAAAAGTTCTTGATTTGGACTCTGTTTACCTTGTTTCCGAGAAATTTGATGTTTCAGTCAAAATCTGGCCAAAACACGCCTCCCGCTCCATTCACATAATTACACCCACATTGTACCATAGATTGTCCTATAGTCACTGATTATCCCCATATGTTTTGTTTTTCATTACGACTGTATTTCACCTGCTTTTTGTATTTTTGAAGTTTTTATGCTGATAATTAGTAAAATTAGAAAAGAAATAGCAAAATAAACCCAAAAAATCCCCAAAAATCACAATAACTCAAAACATCACCGCAAAACACTATGTACACTCATATGCAATTTTTATGGCCGGAGTTCTCCGTTTTACCAATATTTGGCCGAAAATGGCTATTTCTACATATATACACACACCTAGAGGCCTAATTTGGCGTTTGGCCCCATATACTTGTAGATTCGTGCTGTATAAGGGCATATGTACTTAGGTTAGTCCAGAAAATTTTGCAATCAAACGAAAACCCTTCAAAATAGTCAAACATGCCCTTTTTTGCTCTTTTCACCTTCATTGGGTCCGCATTGAGAATGCCTCTCCCCCTCCTAGTCGGAGTCCTCCCGGACGACAAGGTATCGCCTCGGGTTATGTGCAATGCATGGTTTAAAAATTGTGCTAATGAGCGGCCTTGTAACGTGGCCCTATCTGATGCATACTCAGTCAATGCATGGAAAAATTAATGTTGTGCGAGAGGAGGGAATAAGCAAGATGCTTATTGGCATTCGACGTCGAGGTTTCCTGTTTGTTGTTGATTTGGTTGGCGGATTTTCTTTGCAAGTAAAAGCTGTAACTCTACAGCTCTTTGTTTGATCATCTTTTTTGCAAAAGTTGCTTGGGTTGTCGCTACTGTCGATATGGCCATGGTTGTTTCCGTGGATGGAAGTGTCATTTTCGTTGTAGCTATAATCTTGTTCTCTGTTAATTGCCCTTTGGAGTTTTGTTGTGGAGGCTTTTGTAGGTTTATTGCCTCGTCCTTGGTCGTCATTGTTGTTCTACTGATCGGCACCCACATAGATCGGTTTGCCGGTTTCATATGAAGTGAGTGTCTGGCTACTGGTATTTCTTGTACTAAAGGGAGTTCTTGTTGCTTTGGTTTGGGGATCCAAATGCGTGTCGCATTCAAGTGGTTACTGAGCATTCTCTTCGAGATCCATATCTTTTTTATTCCCTTGGTTGTTGGTTTAACTGTGTTCTTCTGTTGACTTATTCTGTTGTATTGTGGTTTGTATGCCAGGTCGCCACTATCCTTCCGTACCCATACTTGTTTTTCGCGTGTTGCTAGCCTTGATCTATTCACTGTGGTCTGTGTTGTCTTATCTTGATCTATTCACAGTTCCCAGGTTGTTCTCCATGGGTATCGTGTTGTGCTTTATTGGCACCCATCCTTTTTGTTCTTTATCCAGTGATGGTGGTGCTATTATCTGGTTCTTCCGAGTTGTCTGAGCAAAGGCGGTAACCTGTTGTTCTTGTGCATGCTGAATTCTGACGGTATTTGAACTCCAATCTATCTGCACTTTATACTCTTTTTGCCATGGTTGTCCCAACAACATGGGGTGTAGCGTGCTCTCATCGTCAACCACATAAAACTTGTGGGGGTAAACATATTGATGTATTTAGACATGCAATATTGTCCAACCCAATGTTCCTAGCGAATGTGATGTACTACTTTCCAGTACTTGTTGAGTAAGATGTAGTTGATCTTCCAGCTTGAGCTATTTATATAATTTGTAAGATATCAAATCTGCTTGAGCTCCGCAATCAAGCAACGCCATCGATTCAACTTGAATGCTACCCACTTTGACTGCAATTATTGGTTCCACTGTGTCTTCACCAAAATTCATTAATCGAATAGCATTTATTCGCAACGGTGATTCACTTTGTTGTTGTTGTCGTAGAAGCCTTCTTTTTGCAATGTGTTATTTTGCTTCTGCTTGTGCTTCTTCTCGTAGCCTCTGTTTCTCCTTCATCCGTTGTTTTTCTTGATGGATTTGTTGAAGCATATCCTGTGTTAGTGGTAATGATACTTTTTTAACCGACACCCACTAATCCAATTTGGCATTTCTTCTCTTGCCAATGTAGCAAGTTTGACAGCTCCACTTTGTGATAAGTCACTAATCACAAAGGGTCCCATCTCTTGCTTTTTAAGTTTTTTGGCATGTCGCTTCAAATTATAAACAAGTACATAATCACCTGTTTTGAACTCTTTCGTACGCACATGCTTGTCAAAAAACTCTTTTTGTCTTCTCTTTTTAGCATAGATCGAAGCTACAACTCTCAGTCGAAGTTCCTCTAGCTTTTCAAGATCATCTATTCTTGAAGAGAGCTCATGGCCTGTCCATTCTAAGCGTCTTCGCTACTCGTAGAGTTGGAACTAAAAACTCTATGGGTAATATAGCATTTAGTCCAAATACCATGTTGTATGGTGTGGTTCTGATTGATGTTTTATAAGCTACCCGGTATCCCCATAGTGTTGAGTGTAATTTTTTATCCCAGTCGGTCCTTGACTTTGATACAATTTTAGTCAAAACAGTGCATAGGGTTTTATTTGTGGCCTCATCTTGTCCATTTGCCTGTGGATGGTATGGAGCAGATTTTCTATGTATGACCATGAATTCCTCTAGCAGATATTCAATGACTTCATTAAGAAAACGTGTTCCTCGATCACTGACAATTTCTATTGGTAATCCGTATCGTACAAAGACATTCTCATACAAAAATTGTGCAGTGGTTCTTGCGTCTGTTTTTTGTGTTGCTTTGGCTTCAGCCCATTTTGTGAGATAGTCCGTAGCCACAATGATATATTGGGTATGGGTGAGATATGCCAAGGGGGTGAAATAGGCCCCACAAAATCAATTCCCCATTTTGCAAATGCCCGTGCTCCCATCATTGGCCATAGTGGCATCTCATCTCTCTTTATCGGCACCTTAGTGCGCTGACATGCGTCACAACGCTTTACAAACTCCTCAGCATCCATGTGCAATGTAGGCCACCATATTCCTGCGGTTAAGATAATTTTCGTTGTCTTATCGCCTGAAAAATGGCCTCCACTTATTCCTCCATGTGCGTGTTCTAGAATCAGCAGGTATTCACTTTCACTTGCACAGATTCTAAGTTGATTGTCCTTTCCTCTCTTGTAGAGTTGATTTCCAATTAAATTAAAGTCTCGAGCCTCCAACTCTATAACCTTTTTTCGCACTTTTGTTATGTTTTCAGGAAATGTCCTTGTTGTAAGTCAATGATATATTGACTCCATGCAGGTGCAATGGTTACCTGAAACAATGTCGCGTGATCCACCGGTCGTTTGGCACTACATATAGTACAATTGTTAACATAAGCATGCATGTCAGCATACATAGTTGGCCAATAAACTCTTAAGTGTTTCAATCTTTGGTGTGTTTTCATTGTTGAACAATGAAATGCACAATCTTGGATGTGTGCTTCTTCAAGATAACACTCGAATTCCTCTGGATTTATACATAATCGTAGAATTTGGTCCAAGCCTAGATGGTACAGTCGTCCTACAATCAAATGAAAATTTTTTGTTTGTCGAAATGTTTGTTGTTTGATGTCATCATCTACTCCTTCAGGAGCTTCCCCGTTTTGTAGCCTTGAAAGATGATCCGCCCGTAGATGAGTTTTACCCTTTTTTACTACCACTGTGAAGTCAAACTCTAGCAATATAATAAGCCACCGTACAATTCTCCCAGTATTGCATGGTTTATTTACTAGATACAAAAGAGCTTGATGATCTGTGAAGAACACAAATTTGTTTGCAAGCAAGTAATGCCGAAATTTCTTTACAGCATAAATCATTCATAATCCCTCTCTTTTAGTGGTGGTGTAGTTCTTTTCTGCACTATTTAGATGTCGGCCCGCATAACAAACTGGGAAATCCATTGTTCCGTCTCCAGGTTGAGCCAGAATACTCCCAATTGCGTATGCAGATGCATCAATGTGAACATGGAATATCTTTTCCCAATCTGGTGCTTTAAGTACAGGTGCTGATACAAGGTTTTCCTTAATCTTTTGGAATGAAGTTTCACACTCCTCAGTCCAGTCGAAACTGACTAATAAGCGATATAGTGGTTGTGCAATGACCACATACATATATATGAATCTTTGATAATATCCGCAGTGTCCCATGGAGGATTGTACTTGTTTGGCATTAGTAGGCCTGGGCAAGTCTGCTATGACTCTAATTTTGTCTAGGTCAGTGGTTATTCCATTTCTTGAGGCAATATGTCCTGAGATGCGGCCTTGCCTTACCATAAAAATGCTCTTTTCCGGGTTGAGACAGATTCGATATGTTCTGCACTTCTCAAATACCTTTTGTAAATGGTCAATATGTTCTTCTCGTATAAGAGAGTGGACACAGAGATCATCCATATATATTTCTAAGAATATTCTCGTGTATTCTTTGAATGCATGAGTCATTAACCTTTGGAAGGTAGCTAGGGAATTGGTTAGGCCAAAAGGCATAACTCTATACGCATATATTTCTCACTCTGTGGCAAATGTTGTTTTGTGTTGATTCTCTATTGCAATTGCCAATTGGTTATACCCCGAAAATCCATCTAAAAAGGAATAGGCCCGTTTTCTTGCCACCCTCTCAAGCACATGTTCTGTGATCGGCAAGGGATAATTATCCCTTATTGTGGCCACGTTCACTTGTTTGAGGTTCACACACACGCAGCTTTCCGTTCTTTTTGGGGACAACCACAACGGGTGACACCCAATCTGTATGCTCGATTTCATAGATGAATTCAGCATCCATCAGCTTGTCAATCTCTTCTTTGATTCGTTTAGCGAATGTGTCATTATATGTGTAAGGACGTTGTTTGCTAGGTTTGGCATCTGATTTTAAAGGAATTGTATGTTGGCATATCGAGGGATCAACTCCTTTGAGGTCTTTGTAGGACCATGCAAACACATCTTTATACTTCTTGAGAAGTTGTGTTAGCCTTTCTTCTTCTTCAAGCTCTAAATCAGTTGCTATATAGACAGGCTGAGGCTCTTCGCCTGGTGCAGCGAGGTCTATCCGTTTTGCATTTTTCGGCCCATCGTAAGATTCCTGGTTTATTCTTTCCCTTATTGGAGGTGTCATTATGATTTTTTTGTCTTGGATGGTGAATTTTCGATAGTGGGATGGTACATTCATGTTTCCTTTTTTTGAATCCTCCTTACCGTCACTTTCTCCCTCAATAGTCCATACCTCTCGTAACTACCGTGTTAGTTCTTGGTATTTCTTTTTACCCTTCATTTTGGTCCACTCTGGATCTTTTGTCTTTTCCTGTTTTGATTGTTGAGATTTTCTTGATTTTGTTTCTGTTTTAGTCTTCCGTGCTTGTTTTATTTCCTCATGTGTCCTTTCCCTTCGAACTCTTGAGAATCTTCTTGATATTTGGTCTTTTACACAATCCTCTGCCTTGACAAGCATTAGATAGTGAGTTTTATCTTTTATCATGGGCATCAGGTTCTCTCTAATTTTGTTTTTTGCTCTTTTTTTTCTATAGCGTTCCTAGCGTCTAGGGTGTTGATTTGCAAAATCATAAAACTTGATATTCGCGGTTGTCTTCCACGCTCGCTCGAGCTGTCTGAACACTCGTTATCTGGATCGTTACTTAATTCCAGATGCTCAGAGGAGTTATCAAACTCTTCTTGTTCTGGTGAGTCTACATACTCATCTCTTGTTGGTATAAGGTTTAGCATGTAATAGGGTAGCACATCATAGCCATCCTTATCGCAAAATTTTGTCGTTCGACTATCTGTAATGGTACAGACATCCAATGTTGCTAGTATGTGTTTCCATTCCAGAGGTTCTAAGGCATCTTCGGGAAAAGGTTCCGGAATGTAATCCTTGTCCTCAATAGCTCTTTCTAAGATGCATTCCTCTCTATTTAAGCTCCCACAATGTGAAGCTCCACACATCCATAGCTCTTTTTTTTGCCCTAACCATGCTGGGAGTTCGGACCCTGCCAATGTAGCTGAATCAGACTCTTCTACTGGTGTCTGGTTCACATCCTTGTAACTATGGTCTTTTAGGTATATTTTGGTTGTAGTCTCCCCACGTTTGAGGTATATGTGGTCGTAACCCCAATCTTGGACCATCTTTAATTGTCTCATGAATGGTCTTCCCAAGATGATCGTAATTGTTCTTTTTGTCAAAATCAACTATTGCAAATGTATGTTCATACTCGATTCCACAAGAGGTGACAATTACTTTTTCTAAAAGTCCTAGAGGCTTTTCCATGAACCCATCTGCCAGTTGCAATTTCATTCTGGTAGCTCTCAAAGTCGGCTTTGCCCATTTTTTCCAGATTTCTTTGGTGGCGATAGCGGATCCCGCTCCACTGTCAAGAATAGCTTTGGAAACTACTCCCTGGAATTCTACTGGTAGTGTGGTATTTCCATCTTCTCCCTCGCAATATTCTCCAACTTTGTTTAAAGGTACTGGCCTAGTGTTTAGTTGAGGCTTGTCCAATTCTTTGATCCCTTCTTGAAGCTTCGAGGTAGGGTCTTTTACTCCAAATTTTTCTAAGAATTTGCCTGCGGTGGTCCACATGTTTGTGCGTAACCTCAGGATTTTGGATAACGTGATTGTGCATGCCACAGGGGTGGACAATAACTCAATCAACCCTTGTGAATCCATTACTCTGTTAGGAGAAAGTCTTTGAGATGGGATTGCTCTCACCTCAGACTTAGCTTCATACTCCCCTATGTAAGAGGGTAGAGTTTTTACTTCGTTAGCGTAGAAGGAAAATACAAAACGCTGGCATCTTAGTAATCCACGTGGCAACATTTTTTTTGTTTAAAATAGCTCCTATGCTTTTATTAATGTCGTTCTGTAAATCTATTTGCTTCTTCTTCTGCAAGGCTTTCCAACAGCTCTCTCCTTTCTGGGTTGGATATGATATGGGCTTCCAAATCTACAACAATGGTGGTGAAGCTGCACTCTGTAGCATCTGGAACCATCACCACAAGTGTTCTATGTGTCTTCTTTGTCATCATCAGCGTCCCCATCATCGCATTTACTACATTCTCTTCTTAGTCAATCACATCTTCTTCTGAAGATCTTGATCTTCTGGGAAGCTTGCGACTAGGCAAATTGGCAGTAATCCTCCGACTGCTTCAAGAAGCATGACCTCGATCAGATCCGCTGAAGAAGGGCACACATCTTTAGCAATATTGGTGATATTAGAAAAAGCGATGATGCAACAAGCAGTGGCGGATCTCACAGAGATGAATGCGAGGAGTTATGCAGCGAGCCAGTGCCAATCTTAAGAGATACAAATAAGGTTATGAAGAAACCTACAAGTTCCAATGCTGAAAATAGGTCGCAAACAAGCTAGAAATGCAGGTCTCGGCATTGCAGGTCTTTGCATCGGGTTATAGGCTGACCCTTCGTGGGCTGCTTCCATCAATGCCCTGCGATGGTTGTTTTATGCTACGAGCTGACCGAACAACAGGACCATAAGCTGTGCATTGTCAAGCAGGTTCAGGGAGCAGATCCAACATAGCAGGGCATTAGCCCCTCTCTCTCATTTGTTTTGAGCTTTGGTGCCTGCAATGGGCTGTGGTATCAATCCCTCTCATTGAGGGTTGCGTTGGCATTGTTGTTGGAAGAGCTGTCAAGTAACATGGTTGATTACTGTAGGGTTTAATAAGTAGGTTGTTGAGCAAGCCGTGGAGAAAGGCCTTTCCTTTGCACTTGATGGGAATCCTTTCTGTGATGTCTTTTCGAGCGCGTTGATTTCCCAGCATGGCTGTGGCAACGGCCAGATGCAAAGCAAATACCTCTATATACAGGCAAGTACTTTGAAAGCATCACCCTTCTTGTTGACATGGGTGAGAGAATTCATGATGAGAGTGTTAGTCAAGGGCTATTATGAAAGGTCTCGTTCTTTGTAGAGAAGGCCTCTCTCTAAATGCAATCTCCTTTGCTTGCACTTTGAAGGCCTCTCACCTTCTGCAAGATCTTCACATGGGAAAGAGAATTCACGATGAGATTCCTATGTTAGGGCTATTGGAAAAACATATGCTTGGAAATGCTCTGGTCCTTATGAAAGCGGATAAAGTCCTTGATGAGCTTTCTGTCCATGCCCAACATGGCTGTGGCAAGGAAACATTAAGATGTTTTCTCCATATATGTGCAACATTGCTGTGGCAAGGAGCACTAAGATTTTCTCACCAGATGTAAAGGAAAGGCCTTTCTTCAAATACAATTACCTATCCAGTCAAACACTATAAGGGGGATGCTGGAGGCACAAATTTTCCATGGCAGCGTGCTGGTTGATATGTACGCCAAATGTGGTGCCCTTATGAAAGCGCAAAGGACTTTCTTGATGGGCTTTCAGTGTGAAATGTTGTCTCTTGGGACATGTTGATTGTAGGATATGCTTAACTTGGCTGTGGCAAGGATGTCGTCTCCTAGAGCGAGTTGGTTGCAGGATATGCTTAACAGTGTTCTGATCTATATGTATGCTGAATGTGGTGCAAGTTCTGGATAAGCTTTTACTACAAATTGTCTCCTTTTGGAGCACGTTGATTGTTGTGGATACGAGCGACATGGTTGTGGCAAGGCAGTTCTCGGCTATTTTAACCACATGAAAAGTGAGGGTTTCTCACCGGACCTGGGCATGTTCTTGATGACCATTTTTCTTGAAATGTGATGGAAAGTAAAAAACTCTTCATTATTATTAACATCGAATCAGCGACAGCTCTTTTCAATTCTCATGCTCTCAAGCCTTCACGTGTCAAGATTTCGAAACCGGAAAGTAAAAAAGTCTTCGTTATTTTTAACATCGAATCAGCAACAGCTCATTTCAATTCTAGAGCTCTCAAGCGTCCACGTGTCAAGATTTCGAAACCGGAAAGTAAAAAAGTCTTCGTTATTTTTAACATCGAATCAGCAAAAACTCTGTTCCAATCGTCGTTGCGCCAATGACTGTCATAGTTGTCTATCAATTACAGTCGTCCGGTATTCTATTCGTTTTCAGCAGATCCGAAGCAAGGGCCCAAGAATTCACATTGCATGAAAGACAGATGCAATGCATCTTGAAGACATGTGGCTCTATGTAAGATGTTGACATGGGCTGTCATCTTGAAGACATGTGGCTCTTTGTAAGATGTTGACATGGGTTGTTTTCAGCAGGTGAGATGGCATGCTTGGCATTGTCTTGGTTGATATATATTCCAAATGTGGTGCACTTGAGAAAGCACTCTCAAGTACAAAAAGTGCTTGAGGTGCTTCCTGTCAAGAATGTCGCCTCTTGGAATGCACTAATTGTGGGATGTGCGCAATGAGAGAAGGGCCACAAAGCTCTAGGGTGTTTTGAGTGGGTGCACGCAAGTGCTCACCAAGCTTCCTGTACGCAATGTGGACTCTTTGAACATACTAATTGCAAGATTTTCCCCACACGGCTGGGCTAGAAAGCTCTATTTTGTTTTCGGTGGATACGAAGCGAGGGCTTTCTCGAGATGCATGCATCTTGAAGGCATGTGGTTCTACACAAGATGCTGACATGGGCACAAAAATCCACAATTATATTGTTATTACCCACGACTGTATCTTGAAGGCATGTGGCTCTACGCAAGATGCTGATATGGGCACAACTATATTGTTAGTCAAAGGCTGTTGAAAACGTATGTCGTGCTTGGCATTGCCTTGGGCGATATGTATGCCAAATATGGAGCGCTTGAGAAAGCACAAAAAGTGCTTGAGGTGCTTCCTATCTGGAATATCTCTCTTGGAATGCCCAGATTGCGAGATGTGCGCAACAAGAGCAGCACCAAAAAGATCTACAGCATTTCCATCGAACGCAAAGCAAGTGTATCTCTCCAAATTCAGTCACCTATACTTTCGTCCTGAAGGCTATGCTTACATCTTGAAGGCATGTGGCTCTACACAAGTGCTCGAGGAGCTTCTTGTCCAGAGTGTGGACTCTTGGAATGCATTGATTGCAATATTTGCCCCACTCAATATGGCTAGAAAGCTCTAGCCCGTTTTCAGAAGATGCAAAGCGAGGGCCTCTCTCTAGATGCAATCACCTACGTATGCAAGTATGAGATGGGAGATGGTTTGACACTCCTCGGATTGACAAGTAGATTTTGTCGGAGGTACTAGCTATAAAATAGATGCCGTGCTTGGAATTGTCTTTGTCGATATGTATGCAAAGCAAGGGCCTCTCTCCAGATGCAATCACCCACACATGTATCTTGACGGCATGTGGCTCTACGCAAGATGCTATGATAGTTAGTCAGAGGATGTTGAAAATAGATGTTGTGCTTGGCATTGCCTTGGTCAATATGTATGTCAAATGAGGGGTTAAAGGCAACAAGTTTTGCTTTTCAGACCGGATTGATTGCAGGATATACCCAACCTGGCTGTGGTAAGAAAGCTCTCGGTTGTTTTTACTAGATGCAAAGGAAAGGCCTCTCTCTAATTGCCTGGCATAGGCCAAAATAGTAGGAGCAACAAGTTTTCCCAATGGACGCATGCACGAGAATCAAGGAATTTGCCCATGTGATGACAAGGAACTACAAGGCAAGTATGCATCATTTTAGCCACAACACAAGATGCTGTATGGGCACAAAAATTCAGCCTGATATTGTTAGTTAGGGGCTATTGATGAAAAAAAAATTCGTGCTTGGCAAAGCCTCAGTCAATATGTATGCCAAATGTGGTGCGTGTATCACAAGGTGGTCCTGATAGCAATGTCGCCTCTTGGAATGAACTATTCGCGGGATGTGTGTAACAAGACCAGGGCTAAAACGTTTAGGCTATTTTTAGTGGATGCAAAGCATTAAAATGCACTAGTCATGGGATATGCACAACAAGAACAGGGCCAGAAAGCTCTACGTTAATTTTTGGATTCCTATCTCATACGCTTGAGAAAGCACAAAGGATCTCCCTCTCTAGAACCATCTTGAAGGCTTTTGGGTCGATAGCAGATGCAATCACAATCACCTACATTAGGAGAAATATGAACCTTGCATGGGCCTTGTAAGGAATCCTAATTTTTAGGGATTAAGGCTAATGTTGTGTAGGGTTAAGGGGACAAGGGCATTCAAGAAGCGAGTTTTGAGTAGACTTTTCTAGCCTTTTTTTAGACACATGTAGGATGTGGACCTAGGAGGTCACTTTCTCTCTCTAGCTTTTGGAAAGTGAAGGGAGTAAAGGGGTGTGGCCACATCAGCAAAAACGTGGGTCACTAAGAGCCAAAATTTGACTTTTTTCAAAAAAGTTATTTTTACTTATTTTTGACTTAAAATTCCCTCCCAACACATATACACATCAAAAAATCAATTTTTGACATTTTTTTAAACCTACAAACACTAAAAGTCCACTTTTTCAAAAAAAAAATCCCCCCCAAAAAAAAAACCTTTGTTCTCTCCTCCTCCTTCCTCCTCTCTCCCTCTCCTCTCCCTCCCTACCCCCTTCTCTCCTCTTCCTCCCCTCTCTCTCCCTCTCCCCCCTCTGCCCCCTTCTCTCCTCCCATGTTCCTCTCCTCTCCCTCCCTACCCCCTTCTCTCCTCCTCCTCTTCTCTCTCTCCCTCTCCCCCTCTGCCCCCTTCTCTCCTCCCATCTTCCTCTTTCTCCCTCCCCCCTCTTTCTTTTCATTCTTTGCTTCCTCACGCAACAACTACCATGGTGCTCACGGACATCACAAATCGTATCCCTCCACCACCATGTACTCCGCACAACAAAAGTGTACATATTGCTTGTCCGCAGTGTTTGCACCGAAGGCCACACGTGAGGGTGAGCAGAGGT
The DNA here is from genome assembly GCF_014529385.1 of Adiantum capillus-veneris. Taxonomy (NCBI): domain Eukaryota; kingdom Viridiplantae; phylum Streptophyta; class Polypodiopsida; order Polypodiales; family Pteridaceae; genus Adiantum; species Adiantum capillus-veneris. Next base: position 78,551,422 of record NC_140950.1, on the reverse strand, counting down.
CATCCCAAGATCGTCATAGTGTCGGTGAGACGAATGTGTATGGTTCTTCAATATCTTGGGAGGGGATAAGTAGGCTTGTTAGGCTATTGCAATTGGTTGTGTATGGGTGCAGGTGCTTCTTTGCATTCGTGGATGCACGAATGTCAAGCTCTTCAGCTCAAAACAGTGGCATTACAAGAAACAGTGGGTGCAGGTTAGAGAGGTCAAGTGTCACCACTTTTCCTCTAAAACAGCCTTCTTTGTTACATCTTGCAGGTAGGTGCTTCAAATCCATCCTTATTAGAGGTGGGTAATCTCATCCTAATGCAAGAATGGCTCAAGGAACTAGCATAACATGAAGCTTTTACGGTGGCACAAAGCTCTCCTCAAGCAATGTGGCTCCCACTACACCAAAAATCACTATGCTAACATGGAGAGATCCCTAGTAGGACAATACAACAACTTTTCATCAGCAGCACACCCTTTCCTAACATGAGGGCACCCACACCAGAGATATTTTTATATGATAGGTCACCCCATGAGCATACCATGTCATGGAATGGATGTAAGAACTATGACTGCACTACCCCTTGGAAGTTGTTCACGAATGTATGTTAATCAAAGTTAATGAGAAGAAGTTTGGACTTTTTTGTTTGTTGATGTGTAAGAGCACTCTTGGTATACCATATTTTAGATTGTTTGATAAGTTAAATAAGATTTGTAGTCATTTAAAGTGTCATTTTTTTTTTGGTAAGCTTGTACATGAGAAGACATGATAAAGTACAAGAGATCTTGATAGAATAAACCTCGATGAGATTCCCACCATGCACTTGTGACACCATACCTCTCCTTGAACCCTTTGACTTCTATCGTTGTGGGGAGTCCAATGGGGGGCTATTTTCAAATTTTTAGCATAACTTTTTTTTTTAAGGAAATTTTGGTTATTCTAAAGTTTATACACAGTCTAGGAGTTCATTCTGATTGCTTTTCTTTAGTTTCAAATTTTGACCGAGTACACTCCTTGGAAGTCACTTTTGAAGGTGTTAGGGCGAGATTTTGGGAAAGTTTTGTATGTAGGAAATACAGTCCTTAACACAATAAAAAACAATGGTTCTTTGAGTATTTTTAGATTCCATGGTTTTAATGCTCGTTGGAGCCCGTAGATTAAGAAAAAAGTTAAAAATGTATGTTTTACATCATTTTTAAATAAATTGTCAACTTGCACGTTGATTTCTGGAGAATGCGAGCAAGATATAATTTTTTCTCATCACATGATGGTCGAAGAATGCGATGAGATGAACAAATTCATGTGAGACAAGCCCAGACAGATTCGGAGCCGATTGAAATCTAGAAGCTGTTGAAAACAACCGAAAAGTTCAACACTTAATAATTTTTATTTTTATTTTTAAAACGTAACATTTGAATCATGGCCATGCATCAAAAATATGCTCACAAGGTGAAGGAGGTGCTTCAAAGCTATGGAAATCAGTATAAAATGCAAGCAATAGCGTTGGAGGCTATTCAGGAAGTTGTAGAGGCTCACATCATTTCAGATGACTTTGCAATGACAAAATGATTAAGAGTTGTGTCTACTGTTTCCATAGTGATTTGGCTTTTCGGTTTATCCATGTGTTTTAAGTTAAGTGGTTTTGGCCATGAAGAGTTAAATTTAAATCAAATATTAACATTTTGCCATCCTAAGGGGCAAACAAAGCTAGAAAATGCAAAAAAAAGGGTGGCCACAAGGGCGCGCAGATGGCCCATCCAGCAGTTTTGGATGGCTCATCTGCGCGCCCTTGTGGCCACCCTTTTTTTTGCATTTTCCAGCTTTGTTTGCCCTTTAGGATAGCAAAAATGTTAATAGCTGATGAAACCAGATGTTTATGTAGCATGAGACTAGATTTTTATATTGTCCAATGTGATTTGGCCTTTTGGTGCAGGGAACTAGTAAGTTGAGTTGAAGGAAGGCATAATGTGCTTGAAAAGTTAAATTTTACATTCATCTCACCTTTTCCAAGGTCCTGGAGTGCAACAATAGCCTAATTATGCAAAAAAAAGGGTGGCCACAAGGACGCGCAGATGGCCCATCCAACATTTTTGGATGGCTCACCTGCGCGTCCTTGTGGCCACCCTTTTTTTTGCATTATATGGCCTTGTCTGCCCCTTATAATAGCAAGAATGTTAATATTTGATGAAACCAGATGTTTATGCAGCATGAGACTAGATTTTTATACTGTCCAATGTGACTTGCCCTTTTGGTGCAGGGAACTAGTAAGTTGAGTTGAAGCAAGGCATAATGTGCTTGAAAAGTTCAATTTTAGGTTCATCTCATCTTTTCCAGGGTTCTGGAGTGCAGCAATAGCCTAATTATGCAAAAAAAGGGTGGCCACAAGGGCCCACATATGGCCCATCCAGCAATTTTGGATGGCTCACTACGCGCGCTTGTGGCCACCCCTTTTTTTGCACTATATGGCCTCGTCTGCACCCCAGGATACCAATTTTTTTTAAGATTAAGTGAAAGAAAATCTTTATGACATATGACAGTATAAATTCCACTTCTTTTCACTCAGATGTAATTAGAGCTCCCCCCCCCCCCTTTCTTTGTCTTCAAAGGTCCGGAGCATTCACTATGTAAAATTTTCCTATATCACGTGCGTTGACTAGAATGGATTAAAAGTACCCCTTATAGGCCTTATCTACACATGTTTCTGCAACTTTACAAGAATATAAAATCCCTTCTGTTGAACACATGTGCTATGTTACATATACTTTAGTGAACTCCCCATGTCAACGGCCTCACAAATCCTGTGCACTAAACATTAAACACTAGAAATCGACCAAACAAGGAGCCAATTTTTACTTCCTTGTGTCCACCTAGTGTTCTTGTGAAACATTGCTAATGATATATATTCAACATCCCCAAATGAGGACATCGTGACAAAGTTTATGATCCACTTTAATAAGAATAACCATTAAGGATTAAACTGAAATCAAAATATTGCTTGAATTTCTTCAAGGTGGAGTGATTAAGACTTGCGACTTGAATCATCGTACAGGAAAATCAAAATATCCATAAAAGTAAACAATATTTCTCAGATCTGTATGAAACTTCAGTAATCTAAATTAAATACTCTCACTCAATGCGACACCATTTAACAAAAAAACATATTTATATTGCATTTATAGAGGAATCCAGCCTCATGAAAAATAATTACAAATGGAGACAATGTTGTTGCTGTTAGGCTTATCTTACAAGTATTTGTCTTCCTCATCTAGAGATTCATATACACTTGAGTATTTGTGTGTCTATGACACTAGGGAAGATAGTAGTACTATATGGATGGCTTCTATGAGAGCTCCTAGAGAGTCCCTATTGGTTCAAGATTCTAAAAAACACCTACTATTCTTATCAAAATCTTTTAACATGGTAGTGAAAGGTTCCTCAAGGAACAAAAATAGAGTGATTTCCATCTTTGCACATGGTTGCTTTCTCATGTCCTCTTAAAACAAGTTGAATCTGTAAGTAAACAAAAGATTATGTGAGCACAAAGTTATAAAGTACAAAATGATATCATTCCAATTATCTAATGACAATTATACGAAGAATAAATTACAAGAAAAATCTTTGACGACTCTCCATAGATAACACAACTTACTTACATTGTGAGACTCAAATCACATGCTACACAACTATAGATGGCGCACCAAAGTCATCAACAAAATAGCACCACCCAGTGTTATGAGGTGTGAAGCCTAAACACTGAAATCCATAAAGAGGTTAATTCTCTCTAGCATGATAAACTTAAAGATGGAGATGATGTTAAGCTCTGAATGTAAGCTACAAGGGTAGTTTTCTTACCATTCTATCTTTATGTTGGAGATGAACCCTTGCAATGCCCACGCGATATTCACACCTCCTATTGTTGTGGTATGCAACTCATGTGAGCTCATACTTTTGCCACCTTCGGGAGTAGAGGTTTCCATGTAGTGTGATTGAATGAAAGTAGAAGGAGTAGAATCTTGTTTCATGTTGTAATGGAGATGAGAGAAGGGAGAGGAGCTAGCTTGGTGTGAAACTATGTGGTGGGTAAGAGGAAGAGATGGAGGAGGAGCTTGCTTGCTGCTACAATGGAGGTGGGAGAAAGCTAGCAGAGAGATAATGATGGACTATAGAGGGTGCATGTGGTTGTTGCAGCAATGGAGAGCTTGGAAAAAGGTTTGTAGAGAGAGAAAAACACTTTTTAGCTATAGAATAGGTTTGGAAAGACTTTGGAGGGTGAAAATGATGTTTTGATTTGTTTTTTTTTAAATCAATTTTTTGGATTTTTTAGTGCACGTTTTTAACTTTTGAAGGTCAAAAATACTTTTTTGACCATGAAATAGGTTTGGGGACCTTTTAAAGAGGGAAAACTTGAAATTTGAAATTTTTTGAAAATTTAAAATTTTTAGTGTATTTTTAAATCCGAGCCAAAAAGTGGGGGAAAAGAAGTCAAAGTGGTCCCCCCCCCCCCCCCCCCCCTCTTTCCCCTAACCACCTCCCTTACCTTCTCACTAGGTAAGAGACAATTAAGAGGTGTAAGGCTACCTTGTCCCCCTACTTTTTTGAGGGTATAGAGTGTGTCCACCACCCTCTTCCTATTGGCTGACCTCTAATTAACCTTAATCCCAAAGGGCCCCTAGAGGGTTCATATTTTTTCTAATGACGCAGGCATCTTAAAGGCATGCGGCTCCACGTAAGATGCTGATATGGGCTTGAAAGTTTACTCTAATATTGTTAGTCAAGGGTTGTTGCAAGAAATTTTCGTGCTTGGCAATGCTTTGGTCAATATGTATGCCAAATGTGGTGCAAAATGTTGTAATTTTGAATGCTATGCTTGAAGGATATGCCCGACAAGGGTTGTGCTGGGAGCTCTGGGTTGTTTTCTCCAAGTGCTTGAGGAGTTTACTATTCGGAACGACATTAATTGATTGCGGGATACGCACAACAGGAGTAGGCCAGAAAGCTCTCGACTGTTTTTAGTGGATGCAAGAGGGATCCTCTCTCCAAATGCAATCACACACGCGTGCATCTTGAAGGCATGTGTTTGTATGCAAGGTGCAAATATGGGCTTGAAAATTCCCTTTAATAGGGGCTGTTGCAAAAACATTGATGTGCTTGGCAATGCCTTGGTCGATATGTATGCCAAATGTGGTGCGGGATGTTGTCTCTTGGAACGCTATGATTGTACTATATGTCCGACAAGGGCCTTACTAGGAGCTCTGAGCTTTTTCAGGAGGTTCTTGAGGAGCTTACTATTTAAAACGGCGTTAACTGATTGCAGGATACACACAACAGGAGCAGGGACAAAACGTTCTCGCATATTTCAGCGGATGCAAAGTGAGGGCCTCTGTGCAAATGTAATCACCTATGCGTGCATCTTGAAGGCATGTGGCTCTACGCAAGATGATGATATGGGCTTAAAAACTCACTCTGATATTGTAAGTGATGGGCTGTTGCAAAAAAATCCCGTGCTTGGCAAGGCCTTGGTTGATAAGTATGATAAATGTGGTGCACTTCAAAAAGCACAAATTGTGCCTGAGGAGCTTCGTGTCTTGATGGCAGGAAGGGTCTCTCCAAATGCAATCACCTATGCCTACGCAGGCATCTCGAAGGCATACGGGTCAGCAGATGCAATTGAAGGCATGGTCTCTCTCCAGATGTTGTCAACTACACCTATGCAGGCATCTGCAAGACATGTGGGTCAGCATATGCAATTACTGATGCAGCCATAGATGCAATCACTTACGCAGGCATCTTGAAGGCATGCGGGTCATCAAATGCAATCACCTTCGTAGCGATAGATGCAATCACCCACGTAGGATGCTGATATGGGCTTAGAAATTCACTCTTATATTGTTAGTCAAGAGTTGTTGCAAGAAATTGTCATGCTTGGCATTTCCTTGGTCGATACATATGCTAAATGTGGTGCACTTCAGAAAGCACAAAACGTGCATGAGGAGCTTCCTGTCTCAAATGTCATCTCCTAGAGTGCATTGATTGTGGGATACGCACAACATGAGCAGGGCCAAAAAGCTCTCTGCAGTGCATCTTGATGTTAATAGGGGCTGTTGCAAAAAAATTCCATGCTTGGTAATCACTTGGTCGATATGTATGCCAAATGTGGTGTAGGATCTTGTCTCTTGGAATGTTATGATTGCAGGATATGCCCGACAAGGGCCGCGCTGGGAGCTTGGGCTGTTTTTTGCACATGCTTGAGGATACGCACAATAGGATCAGGGACGGAAATCTCTCATCTATTCTCAGTGGATGCAAAGTGAGGGCCTTTGTCCAGATGCAATCACCTATGCATGCATCTTGAAGGCATTCACCAGATGTGAAGTGAGATCTCTTGGAGTGATCTAGGCTACTTTAGACAAATGCCAAGTGAGGGTTTCTCATATGAAGATTGTTGATAAGGGATTTTTGGTGAAGAAATATCATACTTGGTGGTGCTTTGGTCTAACTGTATGTCAAATGTGGTACTCCCATGATAGCAAAAAAAGCTCTTGATGGGCTTCCCTCCGAAATGTCATCACCTTGAACGCATTGATTGTTGGAAATGCCCAACTTCATTGTGACAATGTAGCTCTGGAAGTGGATGCAAATGGAAGACTTTTCTCCAAATACATTCACCTACGCTTGCACCTTGAAGGCCAGTGGCCTTATGCAAGCTGTTGACATGGGTGAGAGAATTAACGAGAAGATACCTGGTCCGGCACTGTCGGTAAAGGATGTCTGCTTGGCAGCACTTCATTGATATGTATGCCAAATGTGCTACTGTCATAAAGCATCAAAAGATGAAAACTTCTTGATTCGCATTCTCCCTGGAGTGTCATCACTTGCAACGTGTTGGTTGCAAGATATACCTAATATGCCCGTCGCAAGAAATCTCTTGATTGTTTTTACGGAACCTCTACCTACCCTTACACCTTGAAGGCCTGTGGCCTTATGAAAGACACTCACATGGGTATCAGAATTCATGATGTGATCGCTAGTCAATGTTTGTTGGGAGTACAATTTCATGCTTGGTGGTGGTTTGATCAATATGTATACAAAATGTGGTGTCCTCACAATAGCACAAAAACTTCTTGAAGGGTATCCTCCCTTGGATGTTGTCTCTTGCAGTGGGTTAAGTGCAGGAGATACCCAACATCGTTGATGTAAGGAAGTGCATTGGCGACAGACATTCAATCGTGCGGTGCGTAAGCATTATCATTTTGTGATTTTTGACACTGAGAATGCAATTAATAAACACACTGAAAATTGCACGTTACCATGGGAATGGCACATTCCCTCGTATTATAAAACTTGGGGAGGACTATGCAAACTCCCCCATGCAAGGAGACTTGCATGTTTTTTTTTTAAAACCATAAAAATGGAACAAAAAACAATTAATAACATTGACATCCTGTATGATCATGAACATTGAGCTTGACAAAGCTTCAACACTCCTTGTGGTTTTTGGCGAGGTACCCCTCTGAATCACTACGATCGCTATCCAATTTATGCAGAGATACACCTGTGAACCACGACAACCAATATCCCCAACACTATCAGGTAGAAAAATCTAGCAGCTTTCATAAAATCTCTCTCTCTCTCTCTCTCTCTCTCTCTCTCTCTCTCTCTCTCTCTCTCTCTCTCTCTCTCTCTCTCTCTTAGTTCCCAATATTTTGTTCGATCTCAATTCAATGCGAATGTAGCTAACGAATCACTCTAGTTAGGGAGTTTGGTTGGCTGTGCCCCGAACTAATTGAACCATGGTCTCCCCCTTGTGAATGCATATCAAAGTTCATTTGTGATCTTGCCTCAAACTCTTCAATGGGAGGTAAGATCTCATTTTTCTCCTTTCTCATGCTATTTATTTGGTGGTTTACCCTGTTAGCTTCATTTGCTTCCCGGATTTGCTTCCACAGGTCATCTAGACTGTTACAATCCTTACCCATTTCTACCAATGTTTTAGGTTGGAAACCATCAATTGTCTCATCTGTTGTATTTGGCACTATGATAGGTTCTCTCCTAGACTCAAAGGCAGTCGTGAGTCTCTCCTTCGTATCTACTTGTTTCTCTAGAGTTGGTTTGATAGGGGTTGGAGCTGGTACCTCGTGCCAACTTGCAGGTTTACCAAGCGGATTTTCTATCAAGGATTGGGATGTTTCAGTCATCTTTCAACACATTTTCAACCTTTGTTTTTATATTTCTGCATATGGATAAGTCATCCATCTTTGCTCTTGGTTTTGGTTGTTTTTGAGTCTGGCTTCGTATGCTTTTAAAAGTGCATCCAGCTACTCATTTACTTCTTCTACAAGCACTGATCCTCTCGATCCTGCACTTTTGGGTTCTACTATTTCCTTGGCTCCTTTGGTTGTAGCAGTGTGTGAACTTAAACTAGTTAGATCCTCTAATCGCTCTAATCTATCCTTTGTGTGTTTTAACTCCTCGGATAGAGCCATTTGCTCTCGTTCTCTCATGGCTTTCATACGCGCCTTTCTAGCTTTCCAAGTGCTTCTCTGATTTTTCATTTTTGCACTTGGGGCATTGGTCTTTGGCTCTTCAATTATAGGTTCATTTGTCATTCTTTGAGCTTGTGCTTGCGTCACTGCCTGAATAGGTATTACTGTCTCGTTTTCTGACCCTCCACTAGAAGGCACTGCTTCTAGCATGTTCAAAGTAGTTTTTGCTCCTTTGCTCGGGTTCTTAGGGAAATCAAGAATCAAGTGAGTAATTCCACACTCGGTGCAATACGCATTGACTCTAATGATTTCATCATGAGGACAGTCTCTTAGCCAATGGTCTCCGTCACACTTGTAGCAGGGTCCCTTAGGTTGTTGAGGTGCTGCTTGAGCTCCTCTTTGTTGGTATGCATGCCTCTACCCGCCCGTGCCTCCACTGGCTATGAACAACAGTGTTCGTTCATCCAAGTTGTATCTTCCTTCTCCTGCTACCTGTGCAGTTGTTGGTGGTCTTGTACTTCCAATCATGCTCCAAGGTTCTGGCGTTGTGGGTTCTTTTGATGGATAATAGACAAGATTTATTGCATATCCATTGGAATCTTTGTAATATGCATGCATAGGTACCAAAGCCTTCTCTTATGGTTAGTTTACCGTTGGTGTGTATCTTATGCCGACCGGTCGTAATCCTGGTAGGGGTGGTTGTTGCCCCAATATTGGTTGTGTTCTTTTAACACCTACAAGTCCTAGTAGGTTTCCCGCTTGATACCTAGGCATCAGTGGAAGTTGAGGAGATGCTACCTGAGCTTGGGGACCATAAGGTCGCTCTCTCACATATCCCTTGTTATAATAACATTCCTCCATCACATGGTTTGTCCATTTTTGTTCAATAGCACACCACTTTGGCTGCTTAACCTGAGGCTTGGCATACATATTAATTTTTTTTAGCACTTCTTCCACAAGTTGCTCCTGGCTTATAGCTACTTCTCCTTTTGGTGTTGTCTTAGCGGACTTGCTTCCACTTTGTTGTGAGGATGAATCGTCATCAAGATCCTTGAATTCACCCTCCTTGTGGACCGCACAATTGTCTACAAGGTAAAGAGCCTCCTTAGTTAATTATTTAACGTCGTGCTCCTCTTCATATGTAAGTCCTTCTGGAGAGATCTACATTCCTTAGTCCTTGAATAAATATAAGCATAAGTCTGGACTGAGTTGGCAGTTCTTCCACAGGGTAGAACTTCACATATCTTTCTCGTTGTAGGATGCCTTTCACACAGATTCCCCTTCTTTCCATTTGAATTTATAGATTTGTGAGACTATATTATGAGTTATCCCCCTTTGTGAGAATTCCTCAATAAACTCGTCAAAAACCTCCTCCATAGACTCAAAATCTCTACACTCCACAGAGTCAAACCAAGTAGAGGCATCCTCTTCTAGGGTAAGCCCAAACCCTGAAAATTGAGTAGGGAAGTCCAACACTTCTTCAACTCTAATTACACGCACAAAGGCTGCTACATGATCCCTAGGATCTCTGTTTCCGGTGTATTTCTTGTTTACCCATTTTTGCACCTGAGAAGGTCTTATTCTACGATGGTCTACAAATCTCATCATTGGTTTTCCTCTTCCTACTCGATATACCTCCTCTGGCCTTCGATAGTGGGAGGGTTCCTCTCCTAGAGGTGCCCCTAAGCCATAATTTCTGATGGTTCTTGCAAGAGGTGGTTCATCTCTTCTAACTCGTTCTATGGGTTGTCTTCTGGGCTTTGTCGACTCTTGAGTTTTTGGCTTACTCTTGCCTTGATACTATGAATAGAGTGGTGGTTCTTGTAAATCTCTTATCCCTCGTGTGGCTGGATAACCATCTCTATTTCGGTCTTGTTCTAATGTCGCACTTTGTTGAATCCATGCCTGCAATGATGGTTGGGTTGCTTATTGGTTTTGGTAGTTGAATGTCTATTGTCGGTTAGAATGTGATGTTGCATCGTACTCTTCTGAAAATGGATTTGTTGACTTGCTAGGGGTATAGCTGGACCTTGGTACTTCTTCGGGGGCATATGTTGATGTTTCTGGAACTATTGCCTTTTCTACCTCCTTTGGGAGAATTCGTTTGTATTCTCGTCCGTACCTGTCAACAAAAATGATATCCTTCCCCATAGCAATTTCATAAGAGAATAAGTAAAGAACCTTGTCTTTGCTTAATTCATTTGGGTAGGGTTCTTTGCATCGAAAATAAGAGACTACTCCATCGCTCTCATGCTTGTAAATTCCCACATTCTCATTATGGGTAGAGACCCTGGTTGTTTTTTTATCATACATAAAAAGAGCTCTAGGTCGATCAATTTCTGGAGGCGCCTCTTGAGCCTCTGAGACCATTTTTCCTTTTGCCACATTATCTCCATATCTGTTGTAATCCTCAGGGTTACTAACTATCATATAGTGGTTCCCCTTTTTGTCTCGGAATCTATCTCCATCATCATAGACTCGAACTATCTCCAATCTCTGAGAATGTCTTTCTTCTATACAAATACACTTGCATCCCCGATAGTCAGAATAAACTAGGGCTCCCCTAGAGTTTGTTCCTTCTAAGAAGATTATAATGAACTTGGCATCGTTCAAAGGGTTTTGGGAGGCTTCCTCCTAGCATTGTTCCTTCACCGGAGAAACCTCCCTGATATTGACTACCCATTATGAAGAAGGACTTATCTGATGAAGTGTTAGTATCACTACCCTCCTCAATGATTGGTGCTAATGGATCTAGCCTTGCCTGAGTTACACTCTCCTCAGTGGACACTAAGCTACCTTGATCACCTGCCACTTTTTGGTCTCTAGGAATGTGTCTTCCTGATCTTAAATTCATCAAACTTAGCAATGCAATTTATCACAAATACAACCACTCACCTAGCAAGGGATCAGTTTTTGCACAACTTCTTGCCTTGCCGCTGAATATACCTATACACAAGCATTTAATTTCGGCAATCGAATCAAAGCATTTAACCACTAGAGGTGGTCTTAGTAATGATTGGTATAACTGGAGGTTTAACCTCAACCACTATGGTAATCTATACACTTCAGATGTTCTTGATTAGGTTTGCTAATCTAGAATTGTACACCACCCAAGTGTTTATCAGTCTAGAGGTAAAGTCTTAATCCCGTCTTTGCTCCGTCAAAAGGTCAAACAAGGTCCAATTTCACTTCTGAAATAAGTTCTGGAACTCTTAATTCAATTGAAACATCACTCTATGTCCACAGTCAGATTTTGACTTCAATATCATGCCTTAGACATACTACGCGTAGTATGTCTACCTGCTCTGTTTTGGCTGAAATTTTCACTATAGATTCCCCTTGATGTGCTGAGTCCACAATTGTTCTCACTTTTTGATTTGGACACCTATAAGCTGGTCAACTGATCAAAAATCTGTTCTAGTAGTCTGATGTTGATATGATATTTCACTAGTCAAATCAACTCCAATTTGGACCAAAATTGACTAGGAGGCTTGCCTAAGGCTATACAACACCCTGCTATGTCCATAGTCAGATTTTGACTTCAATATCATGCCTTAGACATACTACACGTAGCATGTCTAACTGCTCAAAATTTCTCCAAATTCAAACCACAGACTCCTCTTAAGGTGCTAATCACTCTGTTATGCTCACAGTTGGATTTGGAGTGCTAAATCATTGTTAACACATCCTACACGTAGGATGTCTAGGTGTTCTGTTTGACTCCAAACTTGAGCCACAGCTTCCCTTTGATGTCAGCAACCCAATGCTATGCTTAGATTTTAGTTTGGATTTCAAAAGACCCCAAATTTAGCTATTCTAGCCTTTTTCAGTCAAAAATGCTAAAGTCTGCTTAAAACCCAAATTTTCTCACCCAATTGAGATGAAACCTTTCTCATGCACTCAATAAATCTTGTAGATCATGCTCATGAAGACATCCTATGGTTTTGGTCTTAAAATAATTCCTTGGGCCCAATTTGGGTAGGATGTCTGCCAATTTCCATCTTTTGGCCTTATCCTGTCAAGATATAGTCAAGTTTCCCCTTCCAAGTGAATATAGGGTAATTGCTACCTTCTAAACACACTGGTCAACTCATATTTTCAAAATTCTTCACCAGAACACCTTGTAGACATCCTACGCGTAGGATGTCTACTGCTCCTTTTCTCATACTAAAGTGCTACTTTGCCTTCCCTATGCTCTCAGAAAGTTCCAATATGCCTTACAAGTGCAAAAATATGCAAATTTCTCTCAATTTAAACCTTCTCTGAACTTTTACGTTTTCTGAGTCCGCCTTTTAGCTTTTGGGCAATCCAATAAGGGAAAAACACTCAAGTCTATATGTCACTAGGGTGAAACCCACCCTCTGAACACACAGGTGACCTCAGTTTCCCCAAATTCCCTGCTAAAAACCCCCTGGAGACATGCTACACCTAGGATGTCTATTGTCTTAAAATTTAAATTTTTTCTGACAGAAGTACTCCCTATGCTCAGCAGCTCTCTTAGAAATACTCATAAAAACTTTTGAACTTCAATTCAGCTTCTAAACACTCTTTTTCGTCTTTTATAGCTCTTTGATGAGCCTCACAATAAATATAACATGCATGAAGTGCTCCAGATCATAAATCATGATGTCCTACTTACCTTACTCTTACTCATCATATGAGATGGTGATTTTTAGTGCTTCGGTTGCCTCCTGGCCTCGCACGGACCCTCAAGCTCACCTAACACCGCATCTACCACCCTAACTCCTACTCTCTACACCACAACTTAACTAATACCTAAAACTACCTATGTCAGAAGATCTAGGTCAGGCACACGCTCCCTAGACTCCTCCTAAGACCTAGAGAGTCCACCACCCTCTGATCCTATCTAAATGTAAAATAAGACTCTGGCAAGCCAGAGAATCCCTATCCTCAAGGACTAGTCTTGGTCACCTACCTAGGGTTTTTGTCCCCGACAGCGGCGTCAATGTTGGCGGATATGCCACGACAGACATCAGCACAGCAAGAACTCACCTAACAAGATTTATCAGCTAAGGACGAAGCTCGACCCGCAGGCACGTGGAAGCAAGCATAGGGTGTCAACCTACGCTCGACCGACTATTGACTACTTCCTACAGAGGTCTCTACCCAATGTCTAAGTTACATCCTTCAAAAGTACACAAGAGGAGATTTCCCACAACGCTTTCAAGAGCCAAATACCCATTAAACGTTCTCAAAACGCTACGGAACTTGAAGGAAATCCTATTAACACCAATAGGTCGCTCTCCCTAAGGTCCGTGACCCAAAACCCCAACCCTAAACACCCAGTCCAGAATCATGTAGGATGTCTAACAGGTTTTTGCAGGTCATTGTTTCTGAAAGCTAAAGTGCCTAATGTGTAGCTCTCTACTCATTGCGAACGCGTGGATATGCTGAAATGCAAAAACGGACAATATATGCTCATCGAATCACCAGATATAGCTCGTGGGTCGATCTCGCAAAGCCGGGTCGTACACCTGCAATGTAGGTGTTGGCGCGTAGCTCTCTTCGGGGGAAACACGCTGCACTTCTCCGCACTTGATTCCGACCACCAGTGTACGCGTAGCGTCAAGATAAACTCTCACTTTCTCTCGTACACAGAGTACGCTCAACTCACACAGACAAAATTTATGAAAATGACAAAAGGTTTTTTGCATTAAGGTCAAAAGTGGTATAAATACCTACAATCTCAAACCCTAATGTTCCAATTTAACCATTCACTAAGTCTAAATGTCAAAAATGGGATACAATTTGGAAGCTTCTACAAGCCCCACTATTTACAAAGGTGAAATGACAGTTTCTTCTCAATTAAGGAATGATTATAAAGGAAATTAGTATCCCGCTGGGCAATCATCCTCCATTGAGTGTGTCTAGCCGCTAACAGCCTCTCTTCTTAAGCAAGAAAAGAGAAACCAATAGCTTTGATACCAATGTAATGGAAATGGCCTATGAACATTGAGAATAGTGGAATTAAGAGAATTATAGTGAGCATTTTTATGAGACTACTTTGAGAACATAGAGGGTGAACTTAATTAGCAGTAGCAACACAGCCATTATACTTAATTAACTTGGCATGAACAATACTTTTTCAAAAGAGAGAATTAAAGAACGTGACAATAGTTGAGGACCAGATTTTTGTGGAGCTGGTTCCCCCTCCATTAAGCTTTTGTATTATAGATTCTCCCATCAAGAGAGACTTGGTACAATACAATCTTTGTGTTCCTTGTGACCTAAGTGATGCAATGAAGATGGAAAACTTCATGCATCACGAGCATAACATAAACTTTCTAAAAGCATTAACCATCCCCTGTATGCTCATCGAATCACCAGATATAGCTCGTGGGTCGATCTCGCAAAGCCGGGTTGTACACCTGCAATGTATGTGTTGGTGCGTAGCTCTCTTCGAGGGAAACACGCAACACTTCTCCGCACTTGATTCCGACCACCAGTGTGCGCGTATCGTCAAGATAAACTCTCACTTTCTCTCGTACACAGAGTACGCTCAACTCACACAGACAAAATTTATGAAAATGACAAAAGGTTTTTTGCATTAAGGTCAAAAGTGGTATAAATACCTACAATCTCAAACCCTAATGTTCCAATTTAACCATTCACTAAGTCTAAATGTCAAAAATGGGATACAATTTGGAAGCTTCTACAAGCCCCACTATTTACAAAGGTGAAATGACGGTTTCTTCTCAATTAAGGAATGATTACAAAGGAAATTAGTATCCCGCTGGGCAATCATCCTCCGTTGAGTATGTCTAGCCGCTAAAAACCTCTCTTCTTAAGCAAGAAAAGAGAAACCAATAGCTTTGATACCAATGTAATGGAAATGGCCTATGAACATTGAGAATAGTGGAATTAAGAGAATTATAGTGAGCATTTTTATAAGACTACTTTGAGAACATAGAGGGTGAACTTAATTAGCAGTAGCAACACAACCATTATACTTAATTAACTTGGCATAAACAATACTTTTTCAAGAGAGAGAATTAAAGAACATGACAATAGTTGAGGACCAGATTTTTGTGGAGCTGGTTCCCCCTCCATTAAGCTTTTGTATTATAGATTCTCCCATCAAGAGAGACTTGGTACAATACAATCTTTGTGTTCCTTGTGACCTAAGTGATGCAATGAAGATGGAAAACTTCATGCATCACGAGCATAACATAAACTTTCTAAAAGCATTAACCATCCCCGACCTCTGTCCCAAGGCCTTAAACACCTTCAAAGGTGGAAAGAGATAGTGGGGAATGACGGTAGGGAAGAGGAAGAAGAAACATTCATATGAGAAAGAAATAGTTCCTCACTTATCATCACTCTTCTTGCTTTAGCATAGCATAATAGCATAGTAATGAAGATGGAGAATATGGCAAGCTTAAGCATTGAAGCATGGCTCTTGGTTGGATTTGCATTCCATATCCAAGAGTGTTGGTGTAGGCTCTCAACTTCTCAACAAGCTTGGAGAAGGAGATGGAGCTCTTGCACTTTGCACTTCACACAATGAGAGTGTGTGTGAGTTTGTGGGGAGAGAGTATACCATGTAAGCAAGCCCCTAGCTTCCTTGGTTGACCCCCCTTTGTAGCTCATATTGGAAGTTTATTGGACCCCTACAAGCCTAGACAATTACATATGTAGTGTATATCAAGCAACCATACTAACCTTGGGACAAGTGTCCCCCTTCTCCCTTTGAGAGAGAAGACTTGATAAATGCATAAACAATTAATTTAACTAGCTAAATTATCATTGGACCCCTTGAGAGGCCAACCAATAGGATTTAGGCACACCATGAGGGCAACATGTAAAGGAACATGACATGTGTCCATGTTCCTTCTTTAGACTAGGCTTGCCTTGTGTGAGGGTGTGTGTGTTCTCTCTCATGCCCCTACAATGAGGGCTCGCCCACCCATGAGTAGGGATATTTGTTAGATTTTGGAACACCTTAAGCCCCTCAAGCACCTTAGTCAATAAACACTTTACTATCTTAGTCATTAATAAGCACCTCAAGCACCTTAGTCATTAAGCACGACAAGCACCTCAAGCTTGGGCCAGATTCCCACCTCAAGCATAGCCCTAGCTTGCCTAAATTCTAAGGACTTTTACACTAACCATTGAAGGTCTTTAATGAATCTAACCATAAGGTCTTTCAAGCTCCACTAGCTAGCATTTCTCTTTGACATACCATCTCTCATTTGGACCCCTTTAACTTTGGTTCTGTGTTGAGATAGATCCATAAGCACATGTCTATATTCCAACCCTTGTTTCTGTTTATTCTCCCACATTAAATGATCAATTTAATATGAAATCATTTGGCCGGGTTGGTTAGATATTATATTTTTTGATAGAAAGTCCTACATAGGTTAAGGAATTCCCCACGTGAGTACCAACCCCTTGAGGCTAGTCTACCATTGGGGCCAAAAGCCTACAAATGGTGGACGCCTCTCAAGGCATCAAGAAATATTTGTTCTCAATTTTAAAGTTTCTCCCTGAAAATGAACTAGAAAGAAATTGGGAGGATTGGGAAAAGGCTATGGGGTAGGAATTTGCTTGCTTACATTCCAGAGAGTACAGATAATTGATCATGAGGCTTCACGGGATAGATGACTTTCATAAAACAAGAGGGTTTATGTAGGGATTAGATATATATTTCAAGCGAGAGGTAAAACGAAGTGCACCTAAAACTTTGAAAGAAGCAATTAAATTTGTAGAGCTTTATGAAGATAATACTTGCTTGACAGGTTCTAATTCCACTCAGACTCGGCCCAAGTCTACAGAAACAAGGATATCATGGCCCTTTCTGGAAGAAAAAAGGAAATTTCCATTTAATAAGAAGGGTAAACTATTGTTTAAAAAGAGAGTTTATCTAGGACCTAGACTAAACTAAGAGGACTTTGCAAAGTCCAAAAGAGAAAACTTGTGCTTCACTTGTTTGTCACCCAACCATTCTCAATGGAATCAACCAAACAAAAAAAGAAAAAAGGTTGATGAAAAAGGTTAAATTTTTGACAAGAGTCATAAAGGCAGGCAAATCCATGTTGTCCAAACACTTCTAATAAATGGTAATGAAAAGTATAAAGTCGTAGAACCGTTGCATGAGGACAAAGAGCACCATTGCCGTTTTTCAACGAGCATGTGGAAATCAATTTTTGGTTCACATGAGTTAGTAGAAATGCATGGGTTTGTAAATGGGAAAAAGGTGAGGGTCATGATAGATGACTCTACCACACACAACTTCGTGAATTCCTAGAATATGTGGTTAAATGTAATAAATGCCAAGTTAATAAAGCTTAAAGGCTTAATATGGGAGGACTACTCCATCCATTAAATATTCCTTTAGGGAAATGCGAGAGTATCTCCATGAACTTTATAGTTGGATTACCTAGAACACAGATGTGGCGGCACGACTCTGTGTGGGGAATAGTGGATAGAGAAACAAAATGGCTAGGTTTATTCCAACCAAATCTGATGTTAACACTCCTAAATTGGCTAGATTATTTGTTAAAAAATCTCTACCGACTATATGGTTTATCAACAGACATTGTGTCAGATAGAGACAGGAAGTTTAATAGCCACTTTTAGAGAGTTGGGTTTAAGAAATTGGAAACTAAACTAAGCATGAGCACAGCTGAACATCCTCAAAGACATGGTCAAATTGAAAGGTTTAATCAAATCCTAAAAGATATTATATGAGCTTAAGTTAGTAAATGGCAGACTAATTGGGAAGAGTACTTACATATAGTAGAGTTTGCATATAATAGTGCCATGCACACATTGAATTCTCTTTAGTACTATCTCTCCACTTTACTAAATACTCTTTATAATTTGTATTTTTAGTTCTTTTTTCTCTAGTGTCTACTATTTTCTCTGGCTTACCTCCTACTTTCTACCATGGGTTTAGCTAATCCACATATTTAATATATTACAATCTCGAATCTCACTTAAGTCTCGAAAAATAATTACAATGGAGTCCGTCAAACTAATTAATACAAAAATGGTGTAGCTTTCCCATGTTTAGCTATCAACATTCCTCTATTAGAATAGGTGGCAACACCTTGATGCACTTAGTATTTCACTTGCCCACCTTTTGTTTACCTTTTTTGGCTCTTTTCTTGTCTTATGAAGAGTGCTTACTCACTCCCATATTCCATTGGATATATTCCATTTATGTTAATGTATGGGTTTTAGCCTAGATCTCCTTATGTACTAGGACCACCAAAAAAAAAAAAGGTTCAGGTAGCTTAAGATTTTCTAAGAGATATGAAACTTGCTAGAGACAACATTAGAAAGGATCAAGATAGAGCAAAGACATATACTAATTTTTTTAGAATGCCTCTTACCTTTTAGGAAGGGGAGAAAGTTTATTTAAAGGTGCCTAAAAGTTCTAAAACCATGAAGATGGGACCATGTCCAAAATTATCACCAAGGTATTGTGGCCTTACACAATACTAAAGAAAGTCGGAGATATAGATTACAAACTCCAATTACTAGAGACAACTAGCATTGTGGACCTTACACAATACTAAAGAAAGTAGGAGATTGTCTTTAGTCTTTATATTGTGGACCTTACATAATACTAAAGAAAGTGGAAGATATAGATTACAAACTCCATTTACTAAAGACAAGTAGCATACATCCAATAAGCCATGTTAGCAGACTCAAGAAGAAATTGGGTCAATTTGATAATCTTATTCAAAATGATCAGATATTGGAACTTCTTGAGTGAGTTTCACTTCATTTTGGCTAGATAGACATCATACGCGTATAAGGTCTCAGGGGCATTTTTAGAGATTAGATCTGACATCAAAGATCACCAGGGTGCTTAACACCCCAAAGCAAGCCTAAGGACCAAGTTTCACCCAATTTGGATCATTTTTGGCTTAGTTAGCCCTCCAAAGAAGTTGGCAGTGATATAGGCCTACATAGGAGAAATTAGCCTACCTATAGGAGTTAGAACTTCAAAGTCTTGATTTGAACTAAGAACATCAAGGAGAGTACAAGATTCAAGTCTGAGTCAATTTTGAGAATTTAAACATCATATGTGTATGATGTCTATAGACCAATTTTAGTGATTAGATTGAGAATTTGTTGGTCCAAGAGTCTTCCCTATGATCCTAGCATTCCATCTATCTTATCCGATCAGGTCTTTGAACTCAAATAAGGATCATGTCTTTATATATAGTAGTAAGTGAGAATTATTGAATTGACGAAGAATTGTAGAGTCAAGGTTTTGTACAGATAGCCAGAACCAAGGATCCTGCAAGTTGGTGACCAGTTGGAAGTGCAAAGAGATTTACAATTTGAGAAAGTGTCTTGAGAGAAAACCAAGATAAAGGAACAACCGCAAGTAGAATTTTAATGTAAGAGGTCCGCGTTGATAGTTTGGAAAGTGTCTTCAAAGAGAACAGAGAGTGGTCGGAGATCAAGTTAGATTAGTGTCGATTGAAGAGAGTGTAAACCAAACAAGGATGGATCCCTTAGCACCAATCATAGAAGAGGATAGTGATAATGACACCTCTTCCGAAGGTTCATATCAGTGGATGGCTAACCAACAACTTAGAGGTTTCTAGCAGCAAAAGGGACCATAGGGGGTAGCACCTCTCAAAAACCCTTAAACATGCCAAAATACACTGCAATTTTTCTCAAGGGAACCAATGACCATGGGGCCCTGATGTATGCTGATGTTCAAGGATGTCAATGAATTTGTATCAAAGAATGACCAACCAGAGGATTAGCATTAATCATAGTAACCGACGATGGTGATAGGATTTGCAATGACCATCTCATAGTCAAAAACTCAAAAAATTACAATCGATATGGAGACCACGTAGCAAAAGAGAAGATGGTTATGAAGAACCAGGAAATACCTCCCAAACTCACTCTTTTTGGAGCCTGCTACATTCATGACAAGTGAGTGGAGAGAATGGTGATGATTCAAGAAAATATTGGGATTTACAAGCACAAAGAAGAAAGAGTCACCTCTTACTACCGATGCATGGAGCCCCATGTGAACGGGTTAAGCATGGACAAAGTCTTGTACTTTTTTTCTTATGATTCAATAATGGAAAACCGTATTAATTTTTGTTGATAAGTACGGACGAGAATATGAGCCAATTCACCCAGACAATGTAGAGAGAGTGATAACACCAAACCTGATGGCACAAACGTTGGTAGGGAAACAAAAATCCCATAGAAACCCCAAGCAAGTCTACAAATCCCTTCTCAAATGATTATGACACCATGGCACAATCAAATAAACAACCATTTCTAACCCTCAAAACTCACAAGCATCACCACTATCATTTCAAGCATGGCTCGACCTGTTTGCAACACCAGACATGAACATGGAAGGGGGTGGATATTAGGCCATGGCAGGGCGACAATCACCACCAAAAACACCACTCCATCAGCAATAACACAATGAGAGTAGAACAAGAATGCTAAATCCGACCAGGACTAAAGCACCACATCAAGGACAAGAATGAGAAGAAAGGAGCCAAGTAGAGGAACGAGCACTTGCTAGACAAATCAGGAACTATGGATTCAGAGCATCCCTAGGGGAGGAACATGTACCATATCCTAGGGTAGAAAGGGCTCATAGAAGAGGAATAGAGGATCCTATGTTTAGAATGGTAGACCAGTGGAGGATCGGACCTTCTCAAGTCCAAATTGGGTTAACAAGATATATTCTGGTAATAGGGATCCAGGCAATCATGTTGCAGCCTTTGTGCATGTCATTAAGGCTAGGGAAGTACTAGAGTTTCCCACAGAGTTCGCAGGATTTGGGTTAACTCTAGAGGCTGCCACAAAATTTGACTTTGTTGAATGTAGAGATTTTGAGTCAATGGAGGAGGTGATAGCTCATAACACAGTCTCACAAATCCTTAAGTTCAAGCAGAAAGAGGGAGAATCCGTTAGGAAAGAGGCCTTAAGGCTAAAATGCTATGTAAAATTATTCCCTATAGAAGTGTTACCAACTCAATCCTGACTTATGTTGATATTTATACAAGGACTTAGAAATGCAGATCTTCAGAAGGATTTGCATATGAAGAAGAGCTCAACTTTAAATGAGTTGACCAAGGAGGCTTTGTACCTAGTAGACAATTGTGTTGTCTACAAGGAAGGGGACTACAAAGACTTAGATCATGACTCATCATCACATCATAGTGGAGCTAAGTCTACAAAGTTGGGACAAAAGCGTGAGGTAACGGTAAATCAAGAGATACTTTTTGAGGAAGTGCTCAAAAGGATAAGCATGTTTGCTAAGCCACATGCTAAGCAACCTAAGTGGCATGCAATTACGCAAAAATGGATGAATCATGCTACGAAAGAGTGTTATTATAACAAGGAATATGTGAGAGAGTAACAATATGTCCCACCAGCCCAAGTAGCACCTCCTCAGGTACCACCAATGCCTAGGTATACAGTAGAAAATTTTCTAGTACCAGGAGGGGTTGAACGGAAACAACTAGTTTTGGGGCAACCGCCACCTCTGCCAGGCCCACAAGTCCAGTGGGCATTAGGTATGCACCCACTATAGAGGAATTGGAGGAACAAGCCTTAGTGCATGTGCTTGTGTATTACAAAGAGCCAAGTAAATACGAGGCTAGTTTTGCATTCTATCCACCCAAAGAGCCAAAAGCATCGGAACCTTGGAGCATGATTGGTAATGTTGAACCACCAACATCAGCTCATGCTACAAGAGAAGGTAGATACAATTTCGATGAACACACATTGTTGCTCGTAGCCAACGGTGTGTTAACAGGACAAACTCCTGCCTATCAACAGAGAGCGGCTCCAGGAGGGCCACGCCAACCTTTAGGACCGTGCTACAAGTGTGTGATGGGAATGGGATTGTGCTAGCTAGGGTGGATGAAAGAGAAACATAGTGCAAGTGTGTGAGTGTGTGTGTAAGCAAGATTATCACTCAAGTGAATTAGGTTCCAAGATAGAATTAGCTTGGACTCATAAACACAATCTTGAGTATTGACTTAGCTTAGCACAAGCTCACCATAGACAAGCATGTAGTACAAAATAGAGTTGTGTTGTATTCATTCATGAAATGAGCTTTAAGTAGCTCTACAGCCTTGCTCCACATCATGTGGGATAATTCCTCCTCTTCTCTCCTTGACTCACACTTTAGGACAAGCTCACACTTTACAATCCTCCCCTTGAGGTTTGGACTAAGACAAAATACTGAAGATGCAAAATATCCACACAAGATGATAAGTTGGTATCCACACATGCTAACAAAATCCACACCTAATGATAATATCCACACAGAAAAATATAAGACCTCCCCTACAAGTAGAGAGGATGCATCTTCAACGTACGTCCTCATAAAAGATAAGGTTTTTCTCGTCTTCATCTTTTTTGTCTTCTACCATGTGAGTTGATCCTTTGTTAGGTCTCTTTCCTTCGTAGCTTCTGCTATTGCTTCTACTACTACTGCTTTCTCCATTGCTACTGCTTCCATTTGAGTAGCATCAAGAAGGAGGGTGTCCCTTTTTACAGCATTTGTTGCAAGGTTTGTTTGTGTAGCAGTCTATCGCTACGTGTTCCATTTTTCCACGTTCATAACACTTTCTTTCACTTGATGATGTTGATGGTGAATATCTTCCCCTTGAGGATGTCATGAAAAAAGCCCCTTCTGATGATGTTAATGAACTTTATTAATTTCTTTCTTTTGCTTGGATTGAGTTGATGACATCTTGGAAAGGTGTACCTGGTTCTTTTTCTTCAAGAATTGTGACTAAGTGGTCATAGGAAGGTGGAAGTGCACTTAATAGAACGGCCACTTTGTCGTCTTTTGGTACTTTGACCTGGATGTAAGTGAGTTGCATGACAATGCTCTTAAGCCTATTTACTAGGCTAGCAATGGCCTCCCCTTCAGCCACGATGATTTTGTTAAGTTGTCTTTTGAGACTAACTTTACTTCTTTTGGCCATGGCCCCAAAATTGCTTTCTAGGACATGCCAGGTTTCATGTGCATGCTTACATTCATCTATGAAACGCACATAGTTGTCATGCAAGGAGGTGATGATGATACCCAAATCTTGTTCGTCTTTGGCCAAATCCTATGCACTTGCTATGAGTATAGATACCTAGTGTGCACTCCATAGGGTTCGGCTTGTTGCTTTGAGGTAGTGTTGAATGATAGACCATAAACATTTATTCATTAGGTATCCTCTTTACTTAGTTTTCCAGGTGTTAAACCCTTCCCCGTTGAATTTTTATATTCCCCTGTCCCCCATTTGTGCTAATAGAGGGGTCTTAGCTTAGGAGGCTCACCTAGCCAGTGTCTACCTCTTTACAGTTTTTGTGCTCGGTTGGGTTCATTTCATTCCAAGTTAGGAGACACACACAGAGAGAGAGAGAGAGAGAGAGAGAGAGAGAGAGAGAGAGATTTCTTTTTCAAAGTGAAGCACCTCTTCATGGGAGTGAAGCCCCTCTTCTCGATTTTTTTATTTTTATTTTTTGCTTTGGAAAAGCTTTTGTTTGAAGTTCGAAACACTTTGAGGGCCGCTTGGAAATATATTTGAATGCTCATCCTTCTCTTTAATGCTTTTGCATGGTGTGTCTCAGTAGCCTCGGGTCGGGTTCTTTGGTGCCTTTGATGTTGTGGAGTTAGTACTTGCCTTAGAGGCCTTGTAGCTTCAAACAGTCGGTCCAATGGCCATGGGATAGCACCCCTATGCGGGTTTGAGGATTTAACATCGATGCCCTTTAGCCGAGAGCTAGGCCGCGGGGTCGTGCTCTTTTGTGGCCTTAGAGGCGTGGCACAAGGGCTTACCAGGCGACAAACACTAGGCAACCGCGGAAAGGGGGGCCCCGTAGGGGCGGACCTGAAATATCCTTCAAAAGGAGTTGAGCATATTGGCAAGCCGCCGATTGGCCGGAGCACTGAGGTTAGGAGGCGCCCGTTTGGTTGCCACTCATAGCAGAGGAGTGTTCTGTCACCGATCGCAGCGAGTTGCACACAGTTGGCCCGTCAGTCCGTGACCGGACCCCACAGTGGAGTTGTTTTGAGCTTTTGGCGCCTTTTGAGATCTTTCCAGGGTGCCCACCTCCTTTTGGCCAAACTAAAAAAAGATTGTCCCTTTTAGGCAATGTTCCCACCAAAGTAGGACGACCCCTTGGACACTTTTAGCATTGACTTAAATTTTTTTGCAAATGGCATTAAATGCTTTTAGGCACACTTACACACACACTTTTGAGTCAAATTTGTAGGGATTACACAAGACTGAGAATGCACTTAATCGATCAAAAATTTGATCAAATGATTTGGTGTATTAACGAAGCCAGATTTGTGCCAGGAGATAGTCGATAGAGAGCTCTTGAGACAGGCTATGCACACACATCAATTGCAAGAGCTAATTTTGCTAAAATAAGGAGCAGTTTTGAATGAAAAATGTAAGTTCTTAATGGAAAATTAATGAACTCTAACGCTAATTAAGTTTCCATTTAGCCATTGAGTAGTGGCCCAAGAGTCTTTAACTCAAGAACATGCTCATGCTAGACAATGGAATTGTAAGGTCTCTACTTTCAAATTTCACACAAGTTCTATTACCCATTTGAATTTTTTAACCATCACTCATTATTTAAGATATTCAAGTTCAAATTATAAATCGTAGGCTGAGAAAACCTAGAATTTAAAATTTACGCTACAAAATTTTGACATGTTTAGCTATATGAATCACTAATTAACTTATTGTAAGACTTAGTTCTGATTGTAGAAAAAATTTTTACTACTGTAAAGTTAATATAAGACTGTAAAGTTTAACTTAAAAATGTAAAGTAAATTATCATTAAGGAAATAAATAAAATAATTATAAAGACAAAAGAATACACAGGGATGACAAATGAAGGCACATGGACTCACTTGGACTCACATAGGAGGGGACAAAGTGGGACACACTGTCACATGAAAAGGAGAGGCTAGTCTTGACTGATCATAATGAGGGGGGGGCAATGTGGCCTTATCTTTTGATGATAATGACAAAGTGGTCAAGCTGATGGGTACCAGAAGGGTACCAAAAACGCGGGTATGATTTTTGGAATTAAAAAAAAATTTTTAAAAAAATATTTTTATTAAAAAAAATTTAATTTAAAAAAAAATTTGGGAAAAAAGTTGGACGTTTTCTTTTCTGCTATAAATAGAGCATCTATGCTCACACTTTAGACATAGAGATTGCCTCTATAGTGCTCACAAAGTGTTGTCACTTCTCTTAGAGAGAAGGCGTCCACAAACCACTAAGAGAGCAAAAACTCTAGTGGACTAATAAGGTACGTATTAATTAAGCATTCAATTAACTTTAGGAATGATGTATGTGTGCTATCTCTTACTCTAATCTCTCTAATAGATTAGTAAGATTCAATTAGCTATGTGTGTGTGTGTGCTATCTCTTACTCTAATCTCTCTAATAGATTAGTAATCACTTCCTTGCTTCTAGTGACTACCCTAATTGGCACTAGCTCTAGTGCCTTCTGGTAAGGTACTTTGGCTTTGCAGCATCTAGGAATTGGCCTGCAAAGTGTCCATACTTCCTACATGTACATCAATTGAGGCTTTGCTTTGCAAAATCTCCTCTATCCCTGCCCCTGCCCCTGCCAGTAATTCCCTAGTACCTGTCCCTGCCAGTAATTCCCTAGTACCTACCCCTGCCAGTTTAGTACCTCTAGTACTTGTGTTATCTTTAATATCCTTGGTCCCATTGGCCCCAGCTACCTTGATTTCCTTGGGAATTTTTAGTGCAATCATCAATAAATCCTTCCCTTTACTAAAGTGATGGATTCTAACGCCACAGTTGTTCCAAACATGACCATAGTCTTTACAATAAGTAATTGGGAACACTCATCAGACCTATGATCTCTTGACCTGCACTTTGAGCACCAGATTTGATCCATTTTCTTTATTTATGGTCTCATCTTGGCATTTTCAACAATCTGTTTTGACATCTCCTCTAGTTTCCTTGTCCACAATCCCTTTTGCTTCCCTTTTCCTTTTTCATCTGACTCATTGTCAGACAAATTGGTACTGGTACTATATTCTGATTCTTCAGTCAAGAACTCACTATCAGTAGAGTGTCTCTTCTTATGCCCTTTCTTTTTCTTGGAATGTTGCTCTAGTTTCAATGCCCTCTGCACCAAATCATTGAACTTTTTGGTTGGTGCTAGAACCTCTTGTTCCCTAAGCTTTTTAATTATGAACCTATTCAAAAATTAGGCTCTCATTCTCTTCTTTGATGGAGGCTCTTGCAATTGTCTGGTTAGTTCCTTGATTTTCTCCACATAACTCCTAACTAACAACTTGGCCTATTTAATCTTGTCTAGCTTGCACAGGATGTCCTCATCTCCCTTGTTGTCTAAATATTCCAATCTAATAGCCTTTTGATCTTATTGTATTACTTGAGCTGGTAGACTAGGTAATGATAGTACCATTTTCTTTTTGCCTCCTTGAGTGTCTGGGGAAAGTACTTCCCCCATTCATCTTCATTAATATCCTTCAGCTTAGCATACTACTCAAATGCTTAAATGTGAACATTGCAATCATCCTTTTTGCCTCCTTTGAATACTAGAAATGAAATTTTCAAATTAGTTAAATGCTCATGATGACTGCTAGCTCTTGTTTTGGAAACTGGTTTCTTGTCTTTAGATTTGTATTTGCTATAATGGTCGGTATCTACTTCTCAGTCATTGTTGGTTTCAATTTCAATCACTGTATCTTTGACTTTCTTCTTTGCTAACTTATGTCATGATGATGATGTTTTATCTTGCTCCCTCACTTTCTTCGACACGTTTCTAGCTACACTGAGATCCATGGGACTGGTTGCGTCATTCTGCTCTCTCTACCTGTATGTGCCTAGAATGAGACAATTACTAAGAATTTTTTCATTCATCAGTTGTTCCTAGTCCTAGAGGAACATCGATCTCATTCATACATTCTCTCTCTGTATCAAAGCCTTGCTCTAACTCTTCTAGTACTAGTTTAACGCGGTCCAGATTTTTTTTGAACCTTGTGGCTGGCCTTTTGCCTCGTGCAGTTCCTCTGGGCGGCATGATTGATTGTCATGACTCTAACACCAACTGGGAGATAGTTTGACTATCAAGAGAAAATTCACTCAAGCCACTTGATCGCCAAAATGGACTTAGTTGGACACTCTCAATCAACTATTTTATGTTGCCTATTAGAGTTAGTTCAAATCAGTCAAGACCAAATCAGACAAGACAAACTGAAAGACAAGACTAAAACTAAAAATGGAAATGAATATTGGAACTAGAACAAGAAATGAACACTGAAACTGGGATTGTATATTCAAATAGAAACAAGTACAATGTTGAGACATAAGTTCAATATCTATTTGGATTACAAGAGCATACAGCTCTAAGATGTAAGATACAAGAGACTTGGAATAAACTCAAGCCAAGAACTAAAAGTCCAAGTCTCCAAAATAATGTAGTGGGCCCTATTTATAGGTTTCCAATTCGGCTTTGACTACATGCACACTGTACCACTTACTGTGGTAAGTGCTGTAGTTACTACCTCTCAAAGCTTCAAGTCCAGTTGCCCATCTAGCCGCATGATAAGGGTCGGTCTTACCATCTACAGATGGTGACACCATGGTCTGCTATCAAGGATCGTGAAGTACCAATAATCTAGAACAGTTACAAAGTCACAAAGCAATGGGAATCATGGTTGAGAGTCGGTTTGAATGGAGGCATTGTAGTCAACATACCAGTAGAGCATACCAAGGATCTTTCATCATTCCAAATAAGAATGGTAGATCAAAGAAATGTATATGCAAGGTGCCCACAACTTGCTACTGGAAAGACCTTGGTTGGGGAGTGCAGGGCTAGTGCAATTTTATACAGACCAAACACTAACCATTCAGGGCCAGCATCATATAATCCATGTCAGAACAAACAACACCAAACATGGAAGGGGGCAATGTTGAGTAA
This sequence comes from Adiantum capillus-veneris, assembly GCF_014529385.1. Taxonomy (NCBI): domain Eukaryota; kingdom Viridiplantae; phylum Streptophyta; class Polypodiopsida; order Polypodiales; family Pteridaceae; genus Adiantum; species Adiantum capillus-veneris. Next base: position 78,522,976 of record NC_140950.1, on the reverse strand, counting down.
TTTTTTAGGAAGTATGATACTAAAACAATAGAGAGAATGATGGCTTCAATGAATATCTTCCCAATTGCACAGATAGATCTAGACACAACACTACTCGATTAGACGAGGATGCAGGAACAATGAGAACAATACCCAAACAACTTCACTAAAAAGAACCAACGGGAGAGACCGATTAGTTTGGATGGTAGACAAAGTGAACCAAATACCTAAGATAGCATCAGATTTGTTTATAACTAGAAGACAATATGTAACATTTAATGGTCTAAAAACTTATGTGTAGCGGAAATTAGCATGAACATAGTGGGCATTTCATTAGAATAGATTCCTAATGAGAATTACAAGAGTGCTTAAGTGGAGAGAGCAACAAAAAGCATAACACCTAGTTAGATAGCATCAACAATACTTTCAAAAGAGAGAGAAATTAAGCTATTGACAACAGTTGAGGACCGAATTTGCATGGAGCCGGTCCCCCCTCCAAAAGTCTTTGTATTATGGTTTCTCCCATCAAGAGAGACATTGTACAATACAATTCTTTGTGTTCCTTCAAGAGTAGCTAGTGCAATGAAGATCAAAGCTTCATGCACTAAGCAAAACACTTAACAAACACAACTTTAATTATCCCCGTTCTCAGACCCAAGACCTCACACACCTTCGAAGATGGTGAGAGCTAGCAAGGTATGAGACTAGATTGAGAGGAAGAAGGAGTATCTTACGAGAAAGATGTACATTTCCTCACATAATCACTCATATTAGCATAGCTTTAGCTTAGTAATTAGCTTGGTAGAGGAGATGAGCATGCATTGAAGCTTGACTCTTGGTTGTATTTGGATCCACATGCCAAGAGTGTGTTGATGTAGGCTTCTATCTCACAAGCTTGGAGTAGGTGATGAGCTCTCCATTAAAGCTTGGGAAGAGATAGTCTTAAGTTTGCTTCACACATAGACTGTGTGTGTGATTGTGTGTGTGTGTGTGTGTGATAATGCCTTGCAAAAATTATCCCCCTCTCTCTCTTGGGCAAGCCTTCTTGCTATTTGCTCTTGCTGAGCCTTCATTGGCTCTCCCCAAGTAAAGCCAATGACTATTAAGCAGCATAAGTGATAGCCTTCTGACATGTGTCCCCCTTTACCCTTTTGTGAGAGCTTTAGGTAATAATTTAATTACACTAAACTCTCATTGGACCCCTTTGCCTCCTGTCCAATAGGAATCAGGTGTTAGGAAATAAGACGTAGCTAAATAGATAATTGAGTAGATTACTTAATGGAGAGAGACAGATTTACATACACAAGATTATAGAGTAGAGAGAGAGAGAGAGAGTACACAAGATATACGTGGTTCACCCAATGTGGGCTACATCCACGGGAAAGCAGCCACTCAATGGCTTTAGTACTTCAAAACAAGAAGTAGTTTACAAAGGGATTATACCCTTAATGGAGCTCCCGCCTTGCTTCACTCTCACCACCTCACACTCACCTTGTTGCATCAACTTCACACTATAAAATGTGTGTAGAAATGGCCTCCTTTTATAGGCCAAAAGGGCTGCCCTCTCTAATGAGAGACAGCCATGTGTAGCCGCCCTTGTGCGAATAAGTCCAAATCGGACCCTCCAATCCACCCATGTGTGGCCGCCCTTGAGAAGACAAGTCCGCTTTTGAATTCGGCCACCGGCCACCGTCCATTGACTTTCGACCACAGGCCACCGGCCATTGACTTCCGACCACCGACCATCGGCCATTGACTACCGTGTTAAGTATGGAGCCTGATTTACCCTTGTAATTTTCTGTGGTAAAAGCGCACATTTGTAAGGCCCCCATTATGAGGAGAAGCCATCGTGCGTGAAGAAAAATCACTCACTGGAAACCAAAATTTTCACGGACAAGAATCAGGGGCAACTTTAAAGGCCCCCGAGACTTTTTTCGTCAGAATATTCCTTTTCGCCGGAATATTATGGCCGGACAGCGGCCGAAAAGTGGTCGGAAAACAACCGGTCGGTTGGCCGGTGGCCGGTAGTCAATGGCCGATGGCCGGTGGTCGAAAGTCAATGGTCGGTGGCCTGTGGTCGAAAGTCAATGGACGGTGGCCGGTGGCCGAATTCAAAAGCGGACTTGTCTTCTCAAGCGCGGCCACACATGGGCGGATTGGAGGGTCCGATTTGGACTTATTCGCACAAGGGCGGCTACACATGGCTGTCTCTCATTAGAGAGGGCAGCCCTTTTGGCCTATAAAAGGAGGCCATTTCTACACACATTTTATAGTGTGAAGTTGATGCAACAAGGTGAGTATGAGGTGGTGAGAGTGAAGCAAGGCGGGAGCTCCATTAAGGGTATAATCCCTTTGTAAACTACTTCTTGTTTTGAAGTACTAAAGCCATTGAGTGGCTGCTTTCCCGTGGACGTAGCCCACATTGGGTGAACCACGTATATCGTGTGTACTCTCTCTCTCTCTCTCTCTCTCTCTCTCTCTCTCTCTCTCTCTCTCTCTCTCTCTCTCTCTCTCTCTCTACTCTATAATCTCGTGTATATAAATCTGTCTCTCTCCATTAAGTAATCTACTCAATTATCTATTTAGCTACGTCTTATTTCCTAACAACTGGTATCAGAGCAAGGTTTGCTCGTAGCTAAATTATCTCAAGGAAAGGATTCCTTGAATTGAGTGGGAGTTATGGCGGAGGAAGGGAAGCTCAAGATTGAGAAGTTCAACGGCAAAAACTACCAACATTGGAAGATGCAGATTGAAGACTATATCTACCAGAAGGACCTCTATTTGCCACTAGGCGGTCTTGCGAAGAAGCCCGCAACAATGGCAGATGAAGCATGGATTGTCCTTGATCGAAAGGCACTGGGAACAATCCGGTTAAGCTTGGCGTCAACGGTGGCCTTCAATGTTTCGGAGATGAAGACCACGAAGGACTTGATGAAGTCACTTGACGACTTCTACGAGAAACCATCGGCATCCAATAAGGTATTTCTTATGAAACGCTTGTTCAATCTAAAGATGGCAGAGAATGGTTCAGTTGCAAAACACCTAAATGACTTTAACACAAACATAAGTCAACTTCGATCAGTGAAAATCAATTTCGATGACGAAGTGCGAGCTCTCCTTATACTATCATCTCTACCGGATAGTTGGGACAGCCTTGTGATGGCTGTAAGTAACTCTATCTCTGGCACAAATACTCTTAAGTTTGATGATGTTGTGGGTGTTCTCCTAAGCGAGGAAATGCGAAGGAGAAGCACAGGAGAATCATCAAGTGCTGCACTATCAGTGGAAACAAGAGGAAGGCTTAAGGAGAGGTTCAAAAACCAAAAGGGTCATGATCGCATAAGGCGGAGCAAGTCACGCACAAAGTCAATTCTTGAATGTTGGAACTGCGGCAAGAAGGGCCACGTCAAGAAGGATTGCTGGTCCAAGAAGAAGAAGGAGACAGAGTCTCAAGACAACAAGCCACATCGGAGGCCAATGTGGCAGGTAAAGTAGAGCAAGATGCTCTAATTCTCTCATTAGACAATGTGTCTAATTCTTGGATAGTAGATTCCGGGGATTCATTCCATCCGACACCACACAAGCAACATTTCCAAGACTACACCAAAGGTAATTTTTGGGTATGTATACTTGGGAGATGATGAAGCTTGTGAGATTGTCGGCAAAGGTACAGTTTCTGTCAAAACTGCTAACGGAAATGAATGGAAGCTTAAAGATGTTAGGCATGTTCCTTCTCTTCGCAAAAATTTGATCTCTACAGGACAATTGGACGATGAAGGTCACAACACTGCATTCGGAAACAAACGGTGGAAGATCTCAAAGGGATCTTTGGTGGTTGCCAAGGGTGAAAAAGTCGGTACACTTTACTTGTGTACTGTTAGCACACAACCTTCAGCTTGTGTAGCAACTACAGAAGTTGACAGTGCGGTGTGGCACTACCGACTTGGGCATATGAGTACCAAAGGAATGCAAATCCTTCAAACAAAGAAGCTTCTACCAGGTTTGAAAGAAGTGGACTTAGAGTTCTGTGAAGATTGTGTTTATGGTAAACAAAAGAGGGTAAAATTTCAAAAATCAGGAAATGAAAGAAAAAATAAAAAACTTGAGTTGGTTCATTCTAATGTTTGGGGTCCTGCAAGTACACCATCACTTGGTGGCTCATTGTACTATGTAACATTCATAGACAATGCGACTAGAAAAACATGGGTTTATGTCATGAAGAATAAATCCGATGTATTTTCCATATTTCAAAGGTGGAAAGCCTTTGAGGAGAATGAAACAGCTACCAAGGTTAAATGCCTAAGATCCGACAATGGAGGCGAATATTGCAGCCAAGCTTTTGTGCTAGCAATGGCATTCGGAGGCAAAGGACAACCCCAAGGACACTTCAACAAAATGGGATTTCGGAAAGGATGAACAGGACAATCATGGAAGGAGCACGAAGCATGCGGCTACATGCAAGCCTACCGCTTGAGCTTTGGGCAGAAGCTGTAAGTACATCTGTGTACTTAATCAATCGGTCGCCCTCAACGGCATTGGATGGGGGAGTTCCAGAAGAGGCATGGACAGGTAAACCGGTGAATTATGCATTTCTCAAAGTGTTTGGGTGTGAGGCTTTCATGCACATAGATAGAAGCCTAAGATCAAAGTTAGATGCAAAGTCCAAAAAGTGTTTCTTCATTGGCTATGGAGAAGGAGACTTTGGGTATCGCCTATGGAATCCTAAAGATGGTAAAATCTTAAGGAGTAGGGATGTAATTTTTAACGAAAAAAATATGTACAAAGATTACTTGGAAAGAAAACAAACAAAAGAAACAGGTGATGAGTACATGGAGCTTGAGGACGGTGAAGACTCAAGGACTGCAAACGGTGACAATGTGCAACAACGTCAACCAAATGAGGAGCCTCAACCTATTCCCCGAAGATCTACAAGAGCAAGTAGACCTCCAGAATAGTTTGTTCCTTCCTTCAACCATCTCTTGATCTCAGATTCTGGAGAGCCGGAATCATATGAAGAAGCTATGCAACATGAATCCAAAGAAGAATGGACGAAGAGCATGCAAGTGGAGATGGACTCACTACATCGCAACCAAACATGGGAGTTGCTTGAGTTGCCTAAAGGTAAGCGGGCACTTCAAAACAAATGGGTGTACAAGCTAAAGGAAGAAGAAGGTGGGAAGAAAAGGTACAAGTCTAGGCTTGTGGTAAAAGGTTTTTCTCAAAAGAAAGGTATTAACTTCAATGAAATATTTTCTCCTGTTGTAAAAATGAACTCAATTAGGCTTGTCTTAAGCCTTGTGGCTGCTCATGATCTAAATCTCGAGCAAATGGATGTAAATACGGCATTCCCTCACGGTGACTTAGAGGAGGAAATCTACATGCTTCAACAAAAGGGGTATGAAGTAAAAGGTAAGGAGAAAATGGTTTGCAGATTAAAGAAGAGCTTGTATGGTTTAAAGCAAGCATCAAGACAATGGTACTTGAAGTTTGATCGATGGATGTTGGATCATGGATTCACAAGATGCAACTTGGATCACTGCGTCTACACGGAGAATTTGGGAGATGGGAAATTCATCATCCTAATGTTGTATGTTGATGACATGTTGATTGCAAGTGCTAACATGCAGGACATCAAAGACCTAAAAGAGGAGCTGTCCAAATCTTTTTCAATAAAAGATTTAGGTGCTGCAAAGAGGATACTTGGTATGAAAATATCAAGGGACAGGACGAAGAAGACAATAAAGCTATCTCAAGAAGATTACATCAAGAAGGTACTAGAAAGGTTTGCAATGCAAAATGCAAAACTAGTTTCTACACCTTTGGCCGGTCATTTTAAACTAACGAAGGATATGTGTCCAAAGACACAAGAGGAGATAGCCTATATGTCTAAAGTTCCATATGCTGCAGCGGTAGGTTCTCTAATGTATGCTATGGTCTGGACAAGGCCAGACATTGCACATGCAGTGGGAGTTGTGAGTAGGTTCATGGACAACCCAGGTAAAGAGCATTGGCAAGCTGTGAAGTGGATACTTAGGTATCTAAAAGGGACAACAACAAATGCTTTGTATTTTGGAGGAACTGATATTTTTCTAGAAGGGCATGCTGATGCAGATATGGCAGGTGACAAAGATACTCGAAGGAGCACTACTGGCTATGTGTTCACGGTTGGAGGCACAGTAGTAAGCTGGGCTTCAAAGCTGCAGAAAGTGGTTTCACTTTCTACCACGGAAGCAGAGTATGTAGCAATGACGGAGGCAAGCAAAGAAATTCTGTGGCTTCACAGATTCTTAGAAGAGCTTGGATTCAAACAAGACAATTGTGTCTTATAAGTGATAGCCAAAGCGCTATCCATCTTGCGAAGAACTCAGCCTTTCATTCAAGGACAAAGCACATCGAGGTGAGATATCACTTCATACGCACTCTTTTGGAAGAGGGACAACTAAAGCTAGGAAAGGTGCATACAAGTGAAAATCCTGCAGACATGTTTACAAAGGTGGTCAACAAGGAGAAGTTGAGCTTTTGCTCATCTTCAATCGGCATTCAAGGATAAGAAGCCAGAATGGAAAGCAATCACAGGTTTGGTTTGGAGATAAGTCTCCAAGTAGGAGATTGTTAAGTATGGAACCTGATTTACCCTTGTAATTTTCTGTGGTAAAAGCGCACATTTGTAAGGCACCCATTATGAGGAGAAGCCATCGTGCATGAAGGAAAATCACTCACCGGAAACCAAAATTTTCACGGACAAGAATCAGGGACAACTTTAAAGGCCTCGGGGGCGGAGGCCCCCGAGACTTTTTTTTCGCCGGAATATTATGGCCGGACGGCGGCCGGAAAGTGGTCAGAAAACAACCTTCACAGAACTCTAAGTCCACTTCTTTCAAACCTGGTAGAAGCTTCTTTGTTTGAAGGATTTGCATTCCTTTGGCACTCATATGCCCAAGTCGGTAGTGCCACACCGCACTCTCAACTTCTGTAGTTGCTGCACAAGCTGAAGGTTGCATGCTAACAGTACACAAGTAAAGTGTACCGACTTTTTCACCCTTGGCAACCACCAAAGATCCCTTTGAGATCTTCCACCGTTTGTTTCCGAATGCAATGTTGTGACCTTCATCATCCAATTGTCCTGTAGAGATCAAATTTTTGCGAAGAGAAGGAACATGCCTAACATCTTTAAGCTTCCATTCATTTCCGTTAGCAGTTTTGACAGAAACTGTACCTTTGCCGACAATCTCACAAGCTTCATCATCTCCCAAGTATACATACCCAAAATTACCTTTGATGTAGTCTTGGAAATGTTGCTTGTGTGGTGTCGGATGGAATGAAGCCCCGGAATCTACTATCCAGGAATTAGACACATTGTCTAATGAGAGAATTAGAGCATTTTGCTCTACTTTACCTGCCACATTGGCCTCCGATGTTGGCTTGTTGTCCTGAGACTCTGTCTCCTTCTTCTTCTTGGACCAGCAATCCTTCTTGACGTGGCCCTTCTTTCCGCAGTTCCAACATTCAAGAGCTGACTTTGTGCGTGACTTGCTCTGCCTTGAGCGATCACGACCCTTTTGGTTTTTGAACCTCTCCTTAGGCCTTCCTCTTGTTTCCACTGATAGTGCAGCACTTGATGATTCTCCTGTGCTTCTCCTTCGCATTTCCTCGCTTAGGAGAACACCCACAACATCATCAAACTTAAGAGTACTTGTGCCAGAGATAGAATTACTTACAGCCATCACAAGGTTGTCCCAACTATCCGGTAGAGATGATAGTATAAGGAGAGCTCACACTTCGTCATTGAAATTGATTTTCACTGATCGAAGTTGACTTATGTTTGTGTTAAAGTCATTTAGGTGTTCTGCATCTGAACCATTCTCTGCCATCTTTAGATTGAACAAGCGCTTCATAAGAAATACCTTATTGGATGCCGATGGTTTCTCGTAGAAGTCGTCAAGTGACTTCATCAAGTCCTCCGTGGTCTTCATCTCCGAAACATTGAAGGCCACCGTTGACGCCAAGCTTAACCGGATTGTTCCCAGTGCCTTTCGATCAAGGACAATCCATGCTTCATCTGCCATTGTTGCGGGCTTCTTCGCAAGACCGCCTAGTGGCAAATAGAGGTCCTTCTGGTAGAGATAGTCTTCAATCTGCATCTTCCAATGTTGGTAGTTTTTGCCGTTGAGCTTCTCAATCTTGAGCTTCCCTTCCTCCGCCATAACTCCCACTCAATTCAAGGAATCCTTTCTTTGAGATAATTTAGCTACAAGCAAACCTTGCTCTGATACCAGTTGTTAGGAAATAAGACGTAGCTAAATAGATAATTGAGTAGATTACTTAATGGAGAGAGACAGATTTACATACATGAGATTATAGAGTAGAGAGAGAGAGAGAGAGAGTACACACGATATACGTGGTTCACCCAATGTGGGCTACATCCACGGGAAAGCAGCCACTCAATGGCTTTAGTAGTTTACAAAGGGATTATACCCTTAATGGAGCTCCCGCCTTGCTTCACTCTCACCACCTCACACTCACCTTGTTGCATCAACTTCACACTATGAAATGTGTGTAGAAATGGCTTCCTTTTATAGGCCAAAAGGGCTGCCCTCTCTTATGAGAGACAGCCATGTGTAGCCGCCCATGTGCGAATAAGTCCAAATGGGACCCTCCAATCCACCCATGTGTGGCCGCCCTTGAGAAGACAAGTCCGCTTTTGAATTCGGCCACTGCCCCCGAGGCCTTTAAAGTTGCCCCTGATTCTTGTCCGTGAAAATTTTGGTTTCCGGTGAGTGATTTTCCTTCACGCATGATGGCTTATCCTCATAATGGGGGCCTTACAAATGTGCGCTTTTACCACAGAAAATTACAAGGGTAAATCAGGCTCCATACTTAACATCAGGCAAGCCATTGGGCTCCTGAATGCTCATTGGACCCCTTGTGAGACTGCCCAATAGTCTTCTAGGAGACTTAATTCTCATTGGTTTCTTTATTAAATGTTTTTAAATTAATTAAACTAGATTTACTCTAGCTTAATTCTCATTGGTCAACTTCAAGGGTCATCCAATAGAAACTGGGCACACCTTGTGGGCATCTAGCCTAGGGAGCTGACATGTGTCCCTCATTCCCTTTGTGTAAAGGGAGCCTGTGTGTGTGTGTGTGTGTGACTTTCTCTCTCATCCCCTACTCTCAAGGCTCACCCCCTCCCATGTAGGGATATGCAAAGACTTTTTAGTCACACACAAAGCATCCAATTTCCCCTAGGTTTGACCTTTGGACACAACCTTTGAATTTTGGAACCTTAGCATTTTGGAAGACTTAATGGTCTGAACCTTAGGGTCTTTTTAGCCCATTGTGCACATGGCTCTTTTTCAGATGGCCCCCCCTTTGGATCCCTATTTTCCCTCCTTTGGATCCCTACTGTGGCCAGTCTGCTAGCTTAACCAATATTCTAGCTTTTTCTCCCTTGGCACTTCCCCACATTAAATGATCAGTTTAATATGAGAAAATCATTTAGGAGAATTACATATTGATTATTATGACATTACCTCTCTCTTGAAATCATAGTCGTCCTCGACTACGGTGTAGAGAAGATAAAGCATATTCATGAGTCCTTTTCTTAGCGGGTAGAGGATCCCTATGTTACCCTACGACATCATTCCACAATGGATGACTAGTCCATTTGGCGCTTGAGAGCCTGAGGCTGCCGCAAGCATGTATGCACATTAGTCCTATCAATCTTCCATAGTAGAGTGACAAGCTCTACTTAGTGTTGGGGAGATGTCGTCTCCGCAAACTTGATCTAAGCATGCATACTACTTCATTTTTGTGCACAATAAAGAAAAAGAGAGTCTTATAAGACAAAAAAAAACTTTGTTCATTTTTAACATTTTGTACATTTGCTTACTCTTGGGAAGCATTGTAAGCATTGACAAGGTTTAGGTTATCCTTTAATTGTATGCCTTGCATCCATCTAGCATCTTCGAAAGGATAATTCTTAAACTTAATAAGATATCGTCAGATAGTCTTACCGCCTCTTAATACCTTGTCTTCATGTCTCAAGCTGCAGCACCTCCTCTTGGTCCTCGATCTTCGGTGGGTCTTCAATAGTTGGTTCTTGAGGTGGCTCTCCGTTGTAAGGCTTTAATAGGCTCACATGGAAAGCACTGTGTATGAGCCAATGATTGGGCAACTTGAGTTGATAGGCCATCTCATTGATTGGCCTAAGAATCTGGAAGGGACCATAGTACCTTTTTTCTAGTTTAGCATAGTACTTTTGGTGGCCCGTAGGATTCTTGCCCATCGTGTGCCTTAATCGAGCCTTGGGAAACTTTAACAAGACCCAATCGTTTTCTTTAAAGGCTTGGTCTCTTCTGTGCTTGTCAGTAGCAGCCTTTTGCCTTTGATGTGAGATAGAGATAGCATCCTTAATCTTTTGAAAAGATTCTTGTAGGTCTCGGCTATACTCATCTGTAGCAAAGATCTTCCCATGTACCTTAAGTAGCAAGGGACTTTTTGATCTTCCCTCAATTACCTCGAAAGGTGCTTTTCCCGTGGAAGTATGTACAGTATTATTGTAAGCATACTCCACTAAGGGTAAGTACTTCTCCCATTGGGATCTTTGATCTACTTCCGTTACATAGGCTTTTAGTAGATCAAGAATGGTTAGGTTAGCTATTTCACTTTGGCCATCCGTTTGTGGATGATAGGCCGAAGAGAAGTTTAGCCTTGTCCCTAAATTCTCAAAGAGACCCTTCCAGAAATTACTGGTCATTCTAGGATCTCTATCCGACACTATGGACATTGGAAAGCCATGGTACTTGAAAATTTGTGAAATGAAGAGGGTTGCCATTTGATGGGCTTTGATAGTCTTTTTGACAGGTATAAAATGAGCTTGTTTACTGAACCTGTCTACTATCGTCCATATTCCCGTATTCCCATGGATAGACTTAGGCAATCCAAAGATAAAATCCATGGATATGCTCTCCCATGGTGAATTAGGGATTGGCAAGGGTTGAAGCAATCCAAGTTGCTTCCCTCTATCAAATTTTGTCTTTTGGCATTTAGAAACATACTCTTGTATGTTCACTTTCATGGTAGGCCAATAGAAATATGTTTCAATTCCCTTTAAGGTAGACTGAATCCCTCTATGCTCCGCATAAGGTGGAGCATGAGATTCATACATTACTTCCTCACGTAGTGAGTTAGTAACGCATAGTCTATTACCATGGAGAAGATAACCATCTTTTAAAGTAAATGGTTCTTCTTTCTTCCCCAATGCAAGGGCTGAAATCACATCTCTAAAATCGGGATCAATAGCGTACTCATCTATCATTGAAGATAGATCATTGTGAGTTGCTATGGAAACCGCATTCACTCTCGGCCATCTTGAGAGTGCATCAGCTAGTTGATCATGCTTGCCAGTAATGTGAGCAATATGGAAATGAAATTGCAAAAGGAAATTTGCCCACCTCATTTGTTTGTCGGAGAGCTTGGTCGGCGTCATGAAGTACTTAAAACTTTGGTGTTCCGTTCGTAGAATGAAAGGAGGCCCTAATAAATGGTGCTTCCATGAGTCTAAGGCATGTAGAACTGCAAGGAGTTCCTTTTCGTATATGCCTAGAGCTTGCTCAATAGGGTCGAGCCTTCGACTCTCATAGCCTATGGCATGCCCTTCTTGGAGCAAAATAGCTCCAAGGCAATCACCACAAGCATCACATTGGACGTCAAATGGTTTTGAGAGATCCGGTAGTGTAAGCACAGGTTGAGAGATAAGCTTTTCTTTAAGCTTCTCGAAAGCATTGCTCTCCTTAGCAGACCATGTATACCTAACGCTTTTCTTTGTTAGGTCATGTAATGGTCCCGCAATTTGTGAGAACTTTTCTATGAAGCGTCTATAGTATGCACACATACCTATAAAGCTTCTTAGTTCATAAAGATTCCTTGGTTTAGGCCATCCTTTTATTACCTCTAACTTTGATGGATCCATTTGGATGCCATCTTGAGAGATAATGTGACCTAAATACTGAATCTCTTGCAAGAAAAATTCACTTTTCTTTCGATTAACATAAAGTTTATTCTCTCTCAAAACTTGAAATATTACTTGGAGGTGTTGCTTGTGTTCCTCCAATGAATTAGAGTAGATGATAATATCATCAAAGAACACTCCAGTGAAGGTTCGATGAGGCCTGAACAGCTTCTCCATCAAGCGGTTGAATGTGGCTGGTGCATGGTCAAGCTAAAAGGCATGACAATGTATTCGTAAAGACCAAATGTGGTGCGAAATGCGGTCTTTACAATGTCTTGATCAACTATCCTTATTTGATGATAGCCACTTTTTAGGTCAATCCTACTGAAGTAGGTCGATCCTTGTAGCTTATCAAATAGGTCTTCTACCCGTGGAACAGGAAACCTACAAGGATCGACCTACTGAAGTAGGTCGATCCTTGTAGCTTATCAAATAGGTCTTCTACCCGTGGAACAGGAAACCTGTTCTTGATAGTGATCCTATTTAGTGCTCTATAGTCGACACACATACGATATGTGTCGTCTTTCTTTTGCACTAATAGCACAGGTGAGCAAAATGGAGATGAGCTAGGCCTAACCATGCCCTTCTCAACTAACTCATGCACTTGCCGCATAATCTCCTCTTGTTGAGCTTGAGAAACTCTATAAGGAGGTTTGTTAGGCGGTGAACTTCCTGGAAGAAGTTCAATTGCATGGTCATCATTACCTCGTTTAGGAGGTATCTCACAAGGGATGTCGTCAATAAAAACATCTTGAAACCCCTTGAGAAAATTGGATAACTCTAATTCCTTTTGGTTGCTTTTATTTTCTTTTGCTAAAGCATTAGGTTCATTTTAAGAATCTTTAACAAAAATCATGTACACGGAAATAGAGCTCTTTATTGACTTGTTGAAAGTTGATGTATGTACAATGGGAATAGTGTTACCCATTTCCTTAGCATCTATATACATGTATTTTTCCCTGAACTTAAAGGAGATTCTCCTTTCAGGAAATTTAACATCGGCAGTCAGGCGGTCAAACCATGGTGCCCCTAGGATTACATCCTCATGCTTGAGAGGAGAGATAAAGAAGTCCTCTTTGTCCACATAGCCTTGGACATGAAGCCTCAATTTCCCGATTAAGGGAGTGACTGAAGCTTCTTGCCCCTTGAAGGCACTGTCTGCGGGTAGGACGTCTCCCATCTCATAGGATTGTATGCCTAGCTTGGTGGCCAACTCTATAGATATAAAATTGTGAGTAGAACCGGGGTCAAAGAGAATAAAAGCATCATGTTCTCTTACCTTTCCCCAAGCATGGCATAGAGGAGATCCTTTGTGGTGAGTTTGGTGAGTCTCCTCCTCTTGGATTTCAACCAAGGAAGCTCTAGGAGGATCTTGGCAGTTGTTCTTTTGGGGACAAGCGCGGTACGCATGCCCTTGTTTGCCGCACTTGAAACACCGGTTCTCCTTACGATAACGCTCAAGCCCTACAGGAGAGAGTTTGTTTTTACCTTTGTAAACTCCCTTCTCTTTAGCTTTGTTGGAGTTGCCCTTAGGAGACTTTTGGACATTGCCCTTCCCATTAGGCTCATTGGAACCCTTGTTTTCCGGGGGCTTACTATTTCTTTTAGCACCCATTTGGAAATTGATTCGTGAGGCCACCATAGTATGGTGTATTACCGCCGATATGGTACGTGGCCTTTGGGAGTTGACATACTCCGCCATTTCTTCGGTTAAGCCCGCACAAAATTGTTGCTTTTGCTCTCCAAAATCCAACTTTTTGAAGACAGTGGCTTTGAGTTGTAGGTCTCAAAACTTGTCTACATATTTGTGGATGGATTCATTGGGAGAGAGCTTTAAGCTTCGCCATTCGGTGAGTACCTTGTCTTTGGCATCGGTGGCCAAAAACTGCTTCATAATGGAAGCTCTTAAAGCTTTCCATGTTCGTGGAGCTTCACCGTTGGCTCGTAGGCTAGACCACCATTTTCTGGCGGACTTTTGAAAGTGCATAGCTACATGGCATAGCGTAGAGGACTCCGTCAAGCCCTCATCTCCAAACACCGCATCGAATTGCTGGATAAAGGCCAAGACTTTGTCCGTAGCACCAAAGGTACCATCATAGGTAAGGAAAGAGATGCTCTTCCCTCCCTCCTTGAACTTCTTTAGCTTGGATGACCTCTTCCATGCGGCATAGGATTTCCTATGGCCTCTTCTTTTTTATGGTTCAAAGGTTGCACCATCACTTTCTTCAGAAGGTGAAGAATTTGAAGAAGGTGGAGAAGAGGGTGACCTCTTTCTCGCCTTTTTCTTGTCTTGATCTTTGTAGTCTTCACCATCGCTTTCATAAGAGGAAGAGGATGAAGAAGATGGAGAAGAGGGTGTCCTCTTTCTCGCCTTTTTCTTCTCTTGCTTTTTATCATCCCTCTTTGAATTATGGCGTGGAGAAGAGTGTGATGGTCTTCTCCGCTTTGGTGGTGATGGAGAACGTTTAGCCCGCCATCTTCGTGGAGCCATCTCCGCCGAGGTGGCGGGAGACTCGCTTCTTTCTCGTTCCTTTGGTGGAGGCTCTTGAGTTCTCCTTTGGGAGGGAGATGCATCCTCAAGAAGTAAATTCTTGAGCCCTTCATATGGATTCTCCTCTTCTTCCCGAATCGAAGAGAGACCTCTTTTGGTAGTCTCACAAGGAGGCTTCCTAGGTGTTCTCTCGTCATGGTGATGAGCTAGGAGAATCCCGTGAGCACGGAGCTTCCATTGCACTTCACTTTGGAGAGATGGATTTCCCATGGCTTGTTGAAGCCTAGTAACAAGATAGTTAACAAGCATTGAAGCATCATTAGTAGCTTGCTCATGAGAAAAATCAAAGTTATCAACATTAATTTCACTCTCTTTACTATTGTCAGCCATTCTAACAACCTTTAGGTGTAAACTTTTTAAGTGTATTTTGGCACTTCAAGCCCTAGTTTCTACTCCTCTTTACCCCTTTAGAAAAAGCACTCAAGCTACTGTACCCGCGGCTCGAATACCATTAATTGCAAGGAATAGAAGAACGGGTCTTTCGACACCAAAACAGCACTGGCTCCTGTCAAGCTTCTAATAGCTCAATAGTGGTTAAGCCGTAGGCAAGCCCCGTAGGACTCCACTATTAAGACCATAGCTCTTGACGGTGATGCCCCGTTAACTGCACGAAGGCAGGCGCACTGCAAGGCTGAAAAATCCCTATTCTACTTACTCACAGGCAATTAATAATACCAACCATTTGTAGCTAGCTTGAGGACCTCCCTTCTTGAGCAACAAAAGAGAAACCTTGTGCTCTGATACCAATGTAACATTTAATGGTCTAAAAACTTATGTGTAGTGGAAATTAGCATGAACATAGTGGGCATTTCATTAGAATAGATTCCTAATGAGAATTACAAGAGTGCTTGGGTGGAGAGAGCAACAAAAAGCATAACACCTAGTTAGATAGCATCAACAATACTTTCAAAAGAGAGAGAAATTAAGCTATTGACAACAGTTGAGGACCGAATTTGCATGGAGCCGGTCCCCCCTCCAAAAGGCTTTGTATTATGGTTTCTCCCATCAAGAGAGACATTGTACAATACAATTCTTTGTGTTCCTTCAAGACTAGCTAGTGCAATGAAGATCAAAGCTTCATGCACTAAGCAAAACACTTAACAAACACAACTTTAATTATCCCCGTTCTCAGACCCAAGACCTCACACACCTTCGAAGATGGTGAGAGCTAGCAGGGTATGAGAGTAGATTGAGAGGAAGAAGGAGTGTCTTACGAGAAAGATGTACATTTCCTCACATAATCACTCATATTAGCATAGCTTTAGCTTAGTAATTAGCTTGGTAGAGGAGATGAGCATGCATTGAAGCTTGACTCTTGGTTGTATTTGGATCCACATGCCAAGAGTGTGTTGATGTAAGCTTCTATCTCACAAGCTTGGAGTAGGTGATGAGCTCTCCATTAAAGCTTGGGAAGAGATAGTCTTCTTTGCTTCACACATAGACTGTGTGTGAGTGTGTGTGTGTGTGTGATAATGCCTTGCAAAAATCATCCCCCTCTCTCTCTTGGGTGAGCCTTCTTGCTATTTGCTCTTGCTGAGCCCTCATTGGCTCTCCCCAAGTCAAGCCAATGACTATTAAGCAGCATAAGTGATAGCCTTCTGACATGTGTCCCCCTTTCCCCTTTTGTGAGAGCTTTAATTTAATTAAAGTAAACTCTCATTGGACCCCTTTGCCTCCTGGCCAATAGGAATCAGGAAAGTCATTGGGCTCTTGAAGGCTCATTGGACCCCTTGTGATACTGCCCAATAGTATTCTAGGAGACTTAATTC
The DNA here is from genome assembly GCF_014529385.1 of Adiantum capillus-veneris. Lineage (NCBI taxonomy): Eukaryota > Viridiplantae > Streptophyta > Polypodiopsida > Polypodiales > Pteridaceae > Adiantum > Adiantum capillus-veneris. The sequence goes on along the minus strand of NC_140950.1, from coordinate 78,506,664 downwards.
TCATTGGTTTCTTTTATTAAATGTTTTTAAATTAATTAAACTAGATTTACTCTAGCTTAATTCTCATTGGTCAACTTCAAGGGTCATCCAATAGAAACTGGGCACACCTTGTGGGCATCTAGCCTAGGGAGCTGACATGTGTCCCTCATTCCCTTTGTGTAAAGGGAGCCTGTGTGTGTGTGTGTGTTTGTGACTTTCTCTCTCATCCCCTACTCTCAAGGCTCACCCCCTCCCATGTAGGGATATGCAAAGACTTTTTAGTCACACACAAAGCATCCAATTTCCCCTAGGTTTGACCTTTGGACACAACCTTTGAATTTTGGAACCTTAGCATTTTGGAAGTCTTAATGGGCTGAACCTTAGGGTCTTTTTAGCCCATTGTGCACATGGCTCTTTTTCAGATGGCCCCCCCTTTGGATCCCTATTTTCCCTCCTTTGGATCCCTACTGTGGCCGGTCTGCTAGCTTAACCAATATTCTAGCTTTTTCTCCCTTGGCACTTCCCCACATTAAATGATCAATTAAATATGAGAAAATCATTTAGGAGAATTACATATTGATTATTATGACACAATATCAAATCAGACTGACACTAAACACAAGCATTAGGATGCCCATTCAAGAGCATAGTAATCAAATTCCATCTGAAAGAGCTATTGAATTGGCTAGCTTAGATGCACTAGACAATGAGTATGCAACTGGAATTTGAATAGAGAGGGAAGTTGAATCATTAGCCAGAAGAAAAGGAGGGGGGATGGTCAATTGGCTATTACCAAATGACCAAGAAGTGGAGGAGTGAAACCTAGGCACAAAGGCTAATATAAAGCCAATTAAGATCAAGAAACATATCAAGAAGGAAGTCAAAGAAAAAGCCAAACAACTTCTTTAGAAATATTGAAATGTTTTTTCTTGGGAGGACACAGACCTAAGGTTGACTCGACACAGACCTAAAAGGAGTCAACCTTAAGGTTTGTTAGCACAAAATACCACCTAAGCCTGATGTTAGACCAGTCAGATTATAAAGATACGGAACGAAGCAAAACTATGCTAAGAAGGTCAAAGAGGAGATAGAAAACCTTCTAAAGGTGAGGTCCATCTCAGGAGTGGAAAGTAGTGACAGGATATTTCCCATAGTGATTGTCCCAAAGAAGAATGGAAAAATCAGAGTATGCGTGGATTACAAAAAACTCAATGCTCAAACAATTGAAGATCCTTTCTTGCCATTATTCAATGTATGATGCCTGATGAGATTGTTTGACACGAGATGTAAAGCTTTCTTGATGTATAAAGTGGATACGACCAGGTGAATATTGCACAAGAAGATAGGCTAAAACAACTTTTTATCACCGAATGGGGAGCATTCATGTATCTAGTTATGTCATTTGGTTTAGGTAAGGCTTCAGCCACATTTTAGTGATGTATGATGAAAATATTCAGTAAATTCTTGCATAAGTTTTTAGCAATCTTTGTGGATGATTTCACCATCTATTCCTCTAAAGAGATGCACTTATTATTTCTAGAGATGTTGTTTGAGAGCTGTAGGGAAAAGCGGACTTATGTGAACCCCTTCAAATCAATGTTTATGGTATGGAAGGCACAGCTACTAGGTCGTATTGTGTCCAAAAATGGAATTGAGATGGTTGAAGACAAGATTCAAAGCATTTCAATAGGCTAGGGCACCCATGAATGTATTTGAACTTACCTCTTCTTTGGAATATATCAGCTTTATTGAAGATTCATTCATATACTTACACGTAAGGCTTTTTCAATATATGAACTAACCAAAAAAGGGTCAAGTATATATGGTCCCTTGAATGTGAAATAGCCATTCAATCTCCAAAATCAGCTATTAGCATAAAGCAAGTACTTCGCCAACCAAACTCGGATGTTATTTTCCATGTGCATGTTGATGCTTTTGGAATGGCAATGGGTGCTACTTTAGCTCAATCAGATGGGCATACTAATTTTTTAGTATATTTTTTTGATCGGAGGTTCAATAAGGCCAAGCAAGAAACCCAACTTGAAAATATCATGTTTTGGACTCTATGAAGTCGATTGTGTGTTTTGCAATGAGACTGTTAGATTGAAGGCTTTATTTGGACTAGTGTTACTTGGTGTGTACAATGGGTCTAAACTAAAGCTTTACTATTCGACACCATTGAAACCTTATCACATGTTACTGAACTATCACATCCATTTTATTCCAAGGACAACATACTACACCTATTTTTTGTAAGATCCAATCTACATCAAGGCAATGAAGCTTTTCAAACTCCATATGGTTAGAAGAATGAAAATTTGAAGTCCATCACACATATATATATATGCCACCATAAAATTTTGAATAACCAATCAGATATCTACCTAGTATCTGTGGTCCATTAATGATATAATCTTTTTGGGAAATTAGATAATAATCATTACAAGGATGGACCAAGACATGGGTGACACGTCATTCACGATTGTTAGTTCCACAAGGCATGAAAGGAGTGGGTCATTCATGGCTCAAATTAGAATCACTATGAAGAGAGGTGCATGACCCTAAGTTCATTTTTTCAACCTTTGCAAACAAACTTTCCCCTACACAAGTGCTTTTATTGGCATACACAAAGCAAGAGATCAACTCTATCTACATGTTGTTTCCACTACTAGCCACCTTAAGCAAGTTCTCTTTCTCCACTCAAGCCACATCTTAGATCTTAGCTATGGGAAAGACCAAGGCGTCCAAACCCATGAAGACCATCTTACTAGAAAAATAGGTTGCAAGGGAATAGCAATCTACAGCCATTTCATATTAATCCATAGGTGAATATGTGTTCAAGGATGAACAAAAAGGAGTTGCTAAAAAACTGGGTATGGCAATCTTGGCAAAAGTAACAAAAATACCTATAGACATGGAATTTATTGAACATGTAGTAGGCACATCAATCCTAACACAGCTATAGTTACCATTAATGAAAGATAGTTAATAGATGTAATAATATCACTCATATTCATATTGCCCTACCATTAGAAAACCAAGCATGCACTATTGATGAGAGCAGTGTTTTTTGAATGAAACATAGAATCTGAGAACAAAGAGAAAATCAGATGGCAAGGAATTGTATCATTTGTGGAGCATAAAGTAGCATACAAATTTGCAATTGAGAAGCCCTAAGTTTGAAGAAGAATCCAACTTAGTGTCTAAGAAAGTATTTGAGATGCTATTGGCCAAAGCTTTGAATACGGACTGCCCCATCAATATGAGTTCCATTCTAATCTTGGATCATAAGGTGGCCGTTCTATTAGAGAACAATGCTTCTAGTAGCAAAGGTAGCATGCTAACTAGAATGTCAGTCAAGGATCAAGAACCTAAAATTACTATTCTATCTAGTCAAATTTATGAGGAAGATGATGTCTAGTCAAAATGAGATATTTGTGAACTATATTGAAGCAATACCATATTCCCCTGTATTAATATATGCCTTACCCATGAGGGAAGATAAGCTACCAAGGTTCTATGAGTCTAATGCTTTACCCGACATACAATGAGCAACCAGATAGAATGAAGTATGTTCAAATAGTTGATCAACTTCATGATTGGATTGAACATTCCAATGCTACATGGGTTGCCTGGACATCAATACTTAATGACACCAAAAAGAAAGCTATAGTCTTTGAACTAAAATATGATCTAGTCAACTTCAAAGGAATGATGACCCAATGGAAAGACCAAGTAGGTAACTTGATAAAGTACATGAATGATCTTCTTCAACTATTGATCAAAGTTTCAAAGATTCTAGAGAAAGAACTGGCTAACAAGGCCAACCATGAACCATAGATTACAGAAGTGTCTAAAATATAGACTTAAAGTTAATCAGCCAATCCAATTGGGTGGATAAAAATTGCATCCATCTACAGCCAAATTCGATTGGCTGGATAACAAGAAAAGGCTATATGATCTAGACATAAAGAAATGGCACCAACTGACACCCTACAAAGTCAAAATGCTGATAGAAAGAAGGGAACAACTAGAGCAAGAGGCGATCGACAACATCATCATGATGGAAAATGCACTCTTCATCATTCCCCAAAATCGGATGGTGGTCCAAAGCGCTCAACTAGTAGCTTGAATTGTTTAAAGACCTAAGGTGAAGAAGGCTCCACATAAGCAAAAGCTCAAAAGAAAAAGATGAAGGAAAAATTTTGTGTATGAAAAAATTCAAGAAAGGGGAGGAGGAATGTAGATGGTGGGACAAGTCCCTTATAGGTTGAGGCTTTCATCTACAGATTGAGGTTTTTCAAAATTATTGCTAGTGGACAAATGACACATAGAGGTGTTAGTTCTAAGCTATCAGATTTTGCCGACCGATCAAAAGCCACTGTCAATACCCCATTAATCTCAGTTTGGGCTCTCTTGCTGTTGACTTTTGACTCTTGACTCTTGATTCATGCAACTTGTCGCTTGGAACTCTTGTATTTGAGAGCCTAAGAGATCTTTGGAGCACTCACTGCTAGTTTTTGTAATCATTTGTACTTTCTAGTCAATCATGCCAGAGTTCTGAATCTAAATCAGTTGTACTCTAAACTATATTTTGAATCTAAATACATTCTCAGTTGTCTCGTTCGTTGTCTCATAATCTGAAGTCTTTTCATTTCAATCTATTTGTTTATTTGAAGTTTGGTACTAAGTCATCTGAAATGATTTTGCTTGTCTAATCCAATTTGATATCTGATATCTAACTTTGAGCCTAACTTTGGAATAATTGTCAAGTGTCCAACTCATTCCATTCCTATGTGATTCCTCAATAGACTCTAGAGTGAATGAATCTTTTCTAACACTGCCAGTGTAGTACGGCTTGGGAGTAATTTGATGGGTTGTGTTTCATACATTACACCACCCATATTGCCCCCGGCTACAAATCCACATTCTTTTCCAAAAGAGGAAATCATACTCACCCTTATATGCTTGAGCCTTTTTTGGCTCCCCTTGTTGTGGATATGCACTATCAGGCTTATCTCTCACTCCCTTCAACGTGAGATAGAGCAATGGGGCAATGGACAAGAGTCAAATCCACTTTGCACATTATGCTCTTTGCATTTTCAAGAGCCTAAGTATGACACATTAGCTTTTTCTCACATCCAAACTTGCTTCCCTCACATTTTTAGCCATGACCTAGACCAATAAACTTTCCTCTCCCAACCACAATGTATGCTCTCAATTACGATTCTCATCACCACAATCTAGAATCACTTATCAGCTTGATACATAGTACATCACATGTATCTTTGGTCACAAAGGTCATGACCTCCATAAAATCTCTCTCTCTCTCTCTCTCTCTCTCTCTCTCTCTCTCTCTCTCTCTCTCTCTCTCTCTCTCTCTCTCTCTCTCTCTCTCTCTCTCTCTCTCTCTCTCCAGGCTCATCAATTAAATCTTTGAGGTTTGTTGGGATTGTTCCTTTGACAACTTGGAAAGTTTGATTCATTACCTTCCTCTTCATCATCTCTCTCTCTCTCTCTCTCTCTCTCTCTCTCTCTCTCTCTCTCTCTCTCTCTCTCTCAATTGGATGAAAGGTAGTGCCAACGTGTGTGTCTAGCGCGTTGTTATTTTAGGCTACAAATGTGCTATGCACATTTTGTTTCCCACACAATGGAAAGTGAATGCCATGTCATATTTTTTTAAGTATAGTTCCCCTAAATCATATAAAAAAATGACATTGCATTCATTTTCCATTTTGTGGGAAACAAAATGTGCATAGCACATTTGTAGCCTAAAATAACAAGGCGCTAGACACAGACGTTGGCACTACCTTTCACTCCAATTGAGAGAGAGAGAGAGAGAGAGAGAGAGAGAGAGAGAGAGAGAGAGAGAGAGAGAGAGAGAGAGAGATAGTCCTATTATCATCCTCGAAGCTCAAATATGACCTATGGGACCAAATGAACATGTCACGTGGTGTGAGTGGAGGTCATAAGAGAGCACGAGGAGGAGGAGCAGAAGAATAGGAAGAAGGAAATGATAGATTAAAGAGAAGAAAAATATTAGAGAATTTGAAGGGTGCTCATTTGTGCACGGGCTAAACCTCCCTTGATATACACCCTCCCTAACTGCTGAAAGGCAATGCCAACAAACTAAAACTACTTCTATCCTATTGCACTTGCCTAGGCAAACAAGGTTTCTAGGGGCTTGCTTGCTCCTTCAACAATTTTGCATAGCTAAATGCAAATGAGAACAAAATGTCTAATATGTTTATACAATTTGTGCAATAGTCAAGCAAGGCTCCAATTTGGAGGGGGTGCCCCTTCTATCTCAGTAAGAGGTGGATGACTGTTAGAGAATACAAGGCCACCGATTTTTTGAGGAGAGGAAAAGGAGCACAACAAGGATACTATGAACATATTTCTTAGCAAATGAGATGGTATTCACAATCTTAGACGCACTCCAAATGTAGTCAAGGCACTGCAAACAAGCCTAACATTAGGTAAGACCTATAAATGGTGAATGTCATTGAAGGAGAAGGACATCATATCACAGATATGGGTGGCCTTGAAGGGTGTGTTCCGAAAATAATTTGTCCACCAATGAAGAGTGAAAAAAAATAGGACAACATGGGAGAAGTGCTCTATGTGTCAGCATAAGACACTATTAGAGTATATCTTGCACTATCGTGATGTGATTCTCAAGTTGGAGGGTCTAGATTCCTTCCAACAAGTGCATGGGTTCATCTGTGGGTTGACACCAGAGCTTAAAAAGCACATTAAAACACAGGATCCGAAGATGCTTGAGCAAGCTATAGTGCAAGCACTTACATATGATCCCAATGAAAAAGCATTGCATAGCACACACGTGCCTAACACTTCACATACAAATGCATGAACATCTCATGGGTATAATAAGAGAAAATTTGTAATAGCTATATTTGATGCATCCAAGAAGCCCAAGGGGCCTAGGGCCGTCTATCAAGTGAAGAGTTTGAGAAAGCAAAGAAGAAAAAGATATGTTTTAACTATTTAGAAAGTGGACATGGCAAACAAGAATTTCCCAGGGAAAAATCTGTTACCCAAGGTAAAGAGAAAGTGGTGCACATGGTGCATTTTCTTCCTTTTGAGTCATCTTCTTGCTTTTCCAATGTGGAAGTTACACACACTGAAGCGGTGCACAAGTGCTATATTACGGCCTCCATGTGGCAATCAACCTTTGGTCCACAAGAGCTAGTGCGCATGCATGGGTTTGTCCAAGATCATGAGGTTAGAATCTTGGTAGACGATAGTGCTTTGAAAAATTTTATTAATTATAACTTAGTGAAACTGCTCAATTTGCCAAGACTCCTATCTACCATCACTACAAGATAACTATGATTAATGGCCATGATACCAAGGTGTGCGATAGACAAGTAAAGGATGTATCTCTGGAGATTCAAGGGTATCATACGACCTTGAATTTCCAAGTCATGAATATGGATTGGCCAGATGTGGTACAGGTTAGGGTCCTCATTAAAGTGTAGCTTTGAGCATAATAGTTTGATGTTTGAATCCAATGGCATGCAGGTGTTGAATTTCAAAGTCATGAATATGGATTGGGTAGATGTGATACAGGTTAGGGTCCTCATTAAAGTGTAGCTTTGAGCATAATAGTTTGATGTTTGAATCCAATGGCATGCATGTGTTGTTGTTGGGGAAAAAGGATGTTCCTTCCTTGCCATGTATTTGTATGATCAACCTTAATAAGCTCTCTTCTCAAGATGAAATAGAAGAACTCTTTTTGTATCACTCGTTGTGTCATTTTTGTCAAATGTTGATTAATTTTTTTTTAAATGAAATTTCCTCAACGTTGTATTCTTCTGTCTCTTCTCTTTCAACACGTTCTGTGCAACACGGCATAGATGTGGTTGCAGGTAGTAAACCTGTTAGTAAACCACCTTATAGAATGAGTCATTCTGAGGCTATTGAGGTGGAACGTCAACTTGCTGACTACCTTAGTATAGAATCCATTCAACCCAGTGCTTCACCATGGGTCTCTTCCATTTTCTTGGTGAAGAAAAATAACGGTAGTATACACATGTACGGAGCCCATTAGTTGCATGATTCTCCTATCTCTTTCTCTAACCTATTCTTAGTGTGCAAAATAGGTCAACATCTCTATCTCTTACACTTCCTACATCCCCTTACACTTATGTATCAACGTACGTGTGTGTGTGTGTGTGTGTGTGTGTGTGTGTGTGTGTGTGTGTGTGTGTGTGCGAGTGTGTGTGTGTGTTGTTGTTGTTGTTGTTTAAGGCTTATACCTATACACAAAAGAAAATAACAATTCAAAAGGCGGCCAGCTTTAGACAAAGGACAATGATTAGCACAAAAACAACTCAGTCTTTGATTCATTTTTTTACATCATAGTGAGAATGAGGTATCATTCTAGTGTTTTCTACATAAGATAGTCAAAAGCAACTTATTCCGGAAAAGAGTCCAGGCTCGACAGTGATGGACAACAACTTTCCAAAAAGATCCTAAGTAAAGATAGAGTCCTCACTTGCATCCATATAAACAAGACAATAGATTCTTTAGCCTTGAATACATATTATAGGTGTCAAAATACCTATTAATTTTGTTATTCATGTCCTACTATAAACCTTTTTAACTTCTGCCTACCATCCATGTAGTGTTAAGTATCATCAAATATCCATTCTCAGAACAATAAGAAACAGATGAAAGTGGCATGTGTGTGTAGCTATTTTCACTTAAATAATAAGACATAAATGAGCTTTAACATTCAAAAGACAGCTGGCTTTAGAGAAAAGGCAATGATTAGTACAAAAACAACTCAGTCCTAGGATTATCCTTGTACATGGCATATAAGAATGAGGCCTCATTCTAGTACTCTGAAAGGCATTTAACAAAGTTATGCTTTAAGGGGCCACTCTCAAATAGGAAGGGGGGGGGGGGGGGGCATTTTTAATTATATATTTGAGGGATTGTGGTAAAGAAGTCCAAAACCCATCAAAAGGAGTCGGGGTTTTTTTATTGGGTTTAAATATTAGTTGTAGAAGTACTTAAGAGTGTGTGTGTGTGTGTGTGTGTGTGTGTGTGTGTGTGTGTGTGTGTGTGTGTGTGTGTCCGTGTCCCATGCACCATACATAGTGGGTCGATAGTAGGCCCATTGCGAATTAGCCTACTACCTAATTAGAGAAATGAGGTTAGTATGGTTGAAATGTAAGCCAGACCAATCATTTTGAGAAAAAGATTTTATGATGTTGTTAAATATATCACTTCTCTTGAATCCATTAAGGCAAAATTTGTGGATAAGTATCCTGATATCTTCCCATGCTAAGAAGCAGTAGGGTAAATATGAATGATTTATTCCAAGAATGTTTTATTGTTGAGGCTTAATATGTCATCCATAAATATATATATAAGTGTGTTTGAATAGTGAAAGTTTATGATAGTTGCTTTTGTCATTCATGGTTTTGAGAAACCATTTGTATTCAAAGAAGGCCAAGTATAAATTACACATAAAAGGTGAGCATGAAAAACCTATGGGAATGCCAAAGCTTTGGTTAAAGAATTTTCCTCCAAAAAGAATAGTGCAGTTATCAAGGACCCAAGATATATTTTTGAAAAGTTTATCCTCATCGAAGTGTAAGGGTTGAGAAGATTGTGTTTTTCTTAATCCATCTAGGTTTTTTGGAGAGAGACATGTAAGAGAAACTATTCTTCCTAGCATGTAAAGGCAAGCTTAATCATTCGTAATAGAGCATCTTTCAGTCCTAATTCTCCTTCCACGGGTATGTTCTCATAGCATTGAGTAATATCGGTTGTGAAGAGATGGAAATATTGTTTAGGGAGGTTAAGAGTAACTTCTGTGGAGTTTTTCAGTAGCCAAAAAGGGTTATTGTGTATTTGGAGAAAGTTAGAGCAGATTTTTTGTTTAGAGGTGCAGACAAATTTAAATTTTTAAAGTACTAAGTCAGGGAAAAGGGTTATATCCTTGGTAATGTTAGTAAAAATACCATTCAAGGCATTCGATATCCATCTAAACTTTTGCCTATGTAGTTTATAGGTGGGAAAAAGTATGGGAAGTTTGGTATCTTGAAGAAAATAGCCTAATTTATCTAGATGTTTTGAAATTGTATTAGTGACCTCATACACAGAGTTGTTAAGTGGTGTGAATTCCCTCCCAAAAACCCGAGAGTGAGCTATTTTCCAAGCCAAGTTTTTGCATAAAAGAGTGGGATACTTTGAACTTTTATCGAAACCTACTATAAACCAGTCCTGTGAAAGCTTTTGAAATTCAACAGCCAATTGTGGTGTGATCCATGTGCTTTCAGTAGATAACCATTTATATGGTAAGAGAGAGATTTTTTGAAAAAAGCATTTTTGCTAAGTCCAATTGGACTGTCTTCTCCAGTTGGAGAGTACTGACAAGGTCAGTTAAACACTAAGTAAAGTTAATAAAGCGAGATATGAGCTTTTAGGAAAAATAAGTTTGTGGTTAATTCCTTTAGCTAGGAGTTTTTGGACTATGGTATTCTTAACCATACCAAGACTACAAGTACAGACATGCTTGCCATAAGTATCAAAACCTTTACATAAAGGGATATATTTATCACAAGCACAATCAAGAACGATATTGTGTTGTAAAAAAATCATTACTGTAAACCAGATTCTTGATAGGTTTTTGATACTTCCAACCAATCAATACATTATCAAGAATTTCATGGTTTCCAAAAAGTAAGTCAAAACACTCACAAAAAAGTGTATTTGGGTGTATCCGATCCAGAAGTTCACTTTGAAAAAAGACTATGTTTGTAAAATATACTCTTTGCAAGAAGTCTTTTTGGTAAGATGCATCCTTCCACAAGGGCCAATAGCAACCCGCACAGCATAAGTGATCATAAGTCAAGAAGGTGCCAGATGGGGGTGTTTCTTCCTTTTCCCCAAGTAAAGCTACGAGATTTCCTCTACTAAAATTAGAGGATGAGCTAGGTGTCAAAAATGACGTGAATGAATTGGGGTTGGCTAGAGAGTTAGGTCTTTTCAATGAGGGGAATCATCATCTTCAATACATGGCTGGAGTAAACTAGTGATAATCTTAACACCTTTGTCGTTTGCATATGTAGTCAAACATGTCCGAGGTGCATCAAATTTTAGTTCTTTAAGGATACCTAGCATAAGCCCACAAAAAATATTGAAAGAAATCTTAGAAATCATTAATTATTTAGCTTGGCAACCTAACCAAGCACAAATAAGGGATAGATGATAAGTCCACTAGCTTCTCGGGGAAGAGTTGGTGCATATGGTTGAGGATAAACCAGATAGCATGGTCAAACCACATAATGTTGGATTTGCATGATGCTTTACAGTTAAGAAAGTTGCAAGCACATTTAACAAATGGTCAAAAAACATTCCAAATAGATTCCGTGTAAAAGTCAGGATTACAATTAGCAAAGTCCATGTTCCCTTTTGTCCAAATGTATAGACCTATATTGGAAGAGCATTTAGAATGTCAGAAAGGTTAAGGTTTTAATGAGTTCTCCTTTGTCTAAGAATTGTCCTCCTTTCAAAATTTTGAGTCTATAATCCTCAATTGTGGAGGCACAAAGATTAGCTAGATAGACCCATGTTTCACTAAGATTTGGTGCTAGAAAGGCTTTGTTAGGTAAAACCCAGAGCTGATGGTCCACATCAAAAGATTCAATTTCAATTTGTCTAACTGATCATGGAAAGGAAAAACCTTGGACACTTTGGGTACCATTTCCAAGAGATTAGAGTCACTAAGGGAGCAAAGTTTGTTTTGAAATTTCTTAACAGCTTCAAGTGTTGCACTATCTCTACAAAAGATACCACCGGTTTAAAGGAACCATTGGAGCAGCAAGGATACTGATAAAAGAAGGATTGAGGCCACATAATTTTTTCAAAAAGTTAGATAATTCAGCCCCAAAAGAAGAAAATAAGGCCAGCCCTTGTTGATACTGTACAAAAAGTACAGGTAGTTAGGCTATGTAGTGGGAAATCATATTAACCCCATCTTTCCAGTCCTTGTACAGGGTAGCCAGAATCATGACCCAATCATTGGAAGACAACATGTGTAAGATAGATAGCTTTTTATCTGAGGCAAGAGCCAAATCATATATTAATTGAGAAGCATCTAGACTGCCAATACATCTTAGGACAAGAGAGGTAGCCACGGAGAGGGGCTTAGAAGATAGTTCTAGGCCTTGTGAGAAGGCAAGGGTCTATAATAGACATAATTATTAGTAAGTCAGGGATTACTTATGGTAATATATAACACAGCATTTGGCCCGTCGAGCTAGAAAAGATTCAGTTCTAATATCCAAGTCTTTTTTTGGAGATTGGTCTTTTAGATAAAACCTAATTTGTTCTAAAATACTTGTATGCTTCTCCGGGTTGTGGTTTACTCTCATGCGATCTGTCAATTTAAAATGTTTGTGATCCTGAAAGAAAATATACAATTAGTCATGTAGGTTGGGCCTGCAATCCTTAAACTGGCAAAGTTAGAGACTATAATAGCCGTGAGCATGTATCCAGAAAATTAGCCCATGAAGGACCACCTAACATCTGCCAACCAAAAGAGGATTTATAAACAGTGGGTCCAACCTAGAACTAAGGTTCAGAGTAGTTTCAAAAGCCACCATACTAGGTTTTCCAAAAACAATGAAAAAACCTTATGTATAGACATGTGTAGTTGTTTTTACTTAAATAATAAGACATAAATGAACTTTAACAATCAAAAGACAATTGGCTTTAGAGAAAAGGTAATGATTTGTACAAAAATAACTCAGTTTTATAGTTATCCTTGTACATGGCATAGAAGAATGAGGCCTCATTCTAGTATACAATGATAGTAACCCATTAAAGAAATACTTCCCAAGTAGAAGGAGCCAATGTAATCATGGATAGACATTTGCTTCAAGCTAAAAACATTCCAAGAAAGGATAGAGTCCCCGCCTACATCCATTCAATCAAGACAATAGATATGTTAGTCTTGAATGTGTTTTACAGGTGTCAACGAACTATATCAGTTGTTATCCATGTCCAACTTACAACTTTTTTTACTTTAAACAACGTCCAAAGTGTAAATGAATTTCAATTTTGTAAAAATTCTTTAAAGATTGTAGAAAAAGCCATAACCCCTTGGAATTATGGTAGCTATTATATGTATGGTTTCTATATAACCCAATTTTTAATAGACCTTAAATAGATATATATGTATCATTTTGATCAGAAGGCCACCACCCCTTTTGATCGAAGTGACTTAATACCAATATTAGTTCAAAGTTTAATTTGTGCCTACTTCTCAATCATTTTCCATCAAGATATTACATAGCAATTATGTCATTCTTTTACTGAATGTGGTAAAATTTAGTCAAACAACTCTCCTAAACTAGTAAATGCGGTACATCTCTTTCCACTTCCATCTTTTAAAACCATTAGTCAAAACATGGTAGCTTTTGTCCTCAGCTTTAGATAAATCCCTCAAAAAAAACATCGTGCTAAACCTCAAATAATTTGTCAGTTGATTGGTTTAGGCAAAAAAGCACTCGGCAAAACATATCAACTCCTCTACATTAAGTTTGAGTAAGAGGAACCAAAACATTTTGAAATTTGTACAAACCACTGTAGACAAGCCATGCCTTAAGTGAAAAAAACCATGAAATCCAGACTATTTAGTCACGGCATCTCCATTATAATATGCAATGTAACCCATATTATATAGTGCACTTTATCATCAATGTGACATCATGATTACGCTAGCAGCTCCTCAAAGAAACAATTCATCAAATGTAATCAAAGGCTCGTCGGACTCAACCCCTCTTTTTACAGTTATCACAACAGTCCTAGTCAGTATGTAGCTATACCCTAGGTGAGTCAATATGCAGAATAACAAGCACATGTGGTAATCTCCTATTTCCTAACTTATTTGTCACTCACCCCTATAATAACTTCAAATTGTTGAGTCTCCACTATGGGACTTGGCCTTTCAAAATTATTAAAGGCTTGCTGTAGTGGTGGTATTTTTGCATTGGCTAAATGGCACGCACACACACACACACACATTGTACCACCTACCTTGAATGTAATCACAAGCTTACTTAGCTCCTCGGACTTTACTAAAACCCACCGCCTATGGGCATTACCATGGGACGTAGCCCTTCTCATTAAATGAGTGACTGCATCGTGGTATTACCTCGGGTGATACCCGGCCGTGAAAGCACCTGGTTGCCTCTTCATTGCACCTTGCAGGGGTGGCCTTACCATCTCTATTTGGAGATTGCTGTTTGTGGTCATGAAAGGAAATATAACAACATGAATAAGATCAGTTTCTGTAAGTTGGGCCTACAAACCTTAAACCGGCAAAGTCAAAGACTATAATAGCCGTGAGCAGGAGACCAAAAAAATAGTCTAAGAAGGACCACCTAGCACCAGTCAACCAACCCAGCAATTATAGACTGTGGGTCTATCCTAGATCTATGTTTCAAACTAAGTTTCCAAAGCCAGTATCTCGGTTTTCCCAAAAAGAAAAAACCTTATGTATAGGATGTGTGTGTAGCTGTTTTACCATTGAACTTTTTACATTCAAAAGACAGCTGGCTTTAGAAGAAATGAAATAATAAGTACAAAAAAAACTCACTCTTAGAATTATTTTTGTACAATATTTGTAAGAATGAAGCCTCGTTCCATAATACAAAGTAACAGAAGAACTTCCCAAGTAGTAAGTGAATGTGTAATCCAGTGTAGGACAACTTGCCAAAGCCAAAGAAAACCTTCCAAGACAAGATAGAGTCCTTACCTACATCCATCCAAACAAGACAACAGATATGTTAGCCTTGGATGTGTTTTACAAGTATCAATGGACTATACCAGTTGTTATCCATGTCGATCTTACAAACTTTTTTTCAACTTTGTACAAGCTCAGTCCATAGTAAATGTTTTATTTCTTAGAAAGGAAACCAAAAATTTCCAATTAATAGAAGAATTTTACATCATTCTGATTAGAAGGCCATTACCCCTTCTAATCCAAGTGCCAGGATCCCCCCTTATTTAGTGACAGTTCATCTTTTGATAAAAGCATCAATTAGTGCAGTAGGTTTTTTCTTTTTATAAAAAATTCCTTTGGTAGTTCCTATCCAGCCAAAGGCTAGTTCAATGTTTGTTTTTAAGTTGGACAAAGTTTTAAGCCCATCATGTTATCACAACTCACCAGTTTTGTAAGTTTACCTACCTTATACATCCTTATGGCCAACCCGGGTGACAAGAAGCCCTTGCTGAATCCAAATAAGAACACGAGTCTTTACTCTCTCTTTTTTTATAGAATTTTATGTTATACAATATGCATTTCGTTAGGCGAATATAAACGAGAAATCCTTGTAGAACTTCCATCATTACGGTTTTAGCCATTCAACTAGTAACCAAAAGAACTGGTGCTACAAAAGAACCATCTAACACCCATAAGCAATTGGTTCTAGCCCTACTTTCACCATAATTTATAAGATCATAATGTCTATGTAACAATCTAAAGGCAGTGCATTGACCAAAATTTAGGGAATTGTCATACAAACCGTGATGGAATGCAGTCATGGCGACATCTCATATCATAGTGATGTAAATAGCATTGTGCAATGGTAAACCCTCTTTTTGTTCAAATATCCTTCCTAAGCAGTAGTTCTCAATAGTAACCAAAAAGAACCAAGTAAACGTGAACAATAATCGCTAATGAGCCAACAGAAAGAACGTAAAGTATTGCCATTTTTTATAAAGCCATGTTCAAAACAGTAACAGTGTGCTACCTGGCCCAAAACTATTCTTTACTGGTGTGTGAAGGGTGGAACAACACCCCCCTTTTCAAGCTCTTCATAAATAGGATACCATAAGTGAGGTTTAACCATTCATAGAGTAATAATCATGCAACAAGGCACCAGATAACCTGTCATCTTGCAACCGAATTAGTAAGCAAGAAAAAAAATGCCTGTTTGTACCAATTACCAGGGCAAAAAAGCCATATCCAACCCAGTGATCAAACCACATACCAATAAATAGATTTTCATTTTGCTAAAAAAAACCAAATTTTAACATTGACAGCAGGTAGTGAACCATCAAAAATCACGCGACACAGAGAACAATTTTGGGATTTAAACCTTGCAGGAAGACACAACCCATAGTTTCTTACTAAGCATGTAAAAAAATCCTGTTAGAGTGACATGCCTTCGCAGCATAAACATATAGCCATAAAACAAGTGGAAATAAACATAAAATAACATTTGCTGACCTGTGTCACTTGGTTGAGATTTCCATGCTTCGATGCATTGGAGATACAGATATGCAGTCACTATCTTTATGCAAACAAATAGAGTATAACCAAAGCTAAGTGAGGGGCAGAGATGCACCCTCACCTTTTAAATAGAGGAAGGAGGTAGGTCGCCATAACTGCAAATTGCGCAGTTTTCCATGCGTGGAGATATCTCCAGCGGCAATGAAGAGGCAACCAGGTATTTTCACGGCTAGGTATCACCCGAGGTAATACCACAATGTAGTCACTCATGCAATGAGAAGGGCTACGTCCCATGGTAATGCACATAGGCGGTGGGTTTTAGTAAAGTCCCATGAGCTAAGTAAGCTCAGCATTACATTCAAGGTAGGTGGTACAGTGTTTGTGTGTGTGTGTGTGTGTGTGTGTGTGTGTGTGTGTGTGTGTGTGTGTGTGTTCCATTTAGCCAAGGCAAAAATACCGCCACTACAGCAAGCCTTTAATCAATCTGAAAGGCCAAGTCCCATAGTGGAGACTCAACAATTTGAAGTTATTATAGGGGTGAGCGACAAATAAGTTAGGAAATTTTTAAGTAACACAGTGTGTGTGTGTGTGTGTGTGTGTGTGTGTGTGTGTGTGTGTGTGTGTGTGTGTGTGTGTGTGTGTGTGTGTGTGTGTGTGTGTGTGTGTGTGTGTGTGTGTGTGTGTGTGTGTGTGTGTGTGTGTGTGTGTGTGTGTGTGTGTGTGTGTGTGTGTGTAGCTATTTAAATCTTAACTAATAACACATAATTGAATTTTTACATTCAAAAGACAGCTAGCCAAGGAACAATGATTGCAAGAAAGAGATCCTCTTTTAGTTAGACCAGTAGTAAAAGAACTTCCCCGTTCCTCAGTGAGTACTTCATTTAGGTAAGGTTGCTTGCCAAAGAAAAGAAAACCCTGCAAGATAGGATAGAGTCCTTACCTGCATCCATCCAAACAAGAAAACAATTATGTTAGCTTTCGATGTGTTTTACAGGTATCAATGGACCATATCGGTTGTTAACCATGTCCATCTTACAGAATTTAACAACTATAGACAAGCTAGGTCATCTATTAGAACTTTTATGTCAGCAGTCTTTATTTATTACTTCAAAAAATGAGTGGAATAGTCTCCCTTCAGAATATTGAAGTCCACCAAAAATTAAAACAATATTGAGGTTTACTTGTTAGTCTAGAGCAAAAAAACTATTTCAGTTTATAGAACTGATTTCTTGATGAATTCAAAATGTAATTTTTTTTTCATTTATTCTTTCACTAATGGCTAGCCCAAAAAGTAGAGGCCTAGCACTTCCAAACAAGTTTATATATGCCATGCTGATTAGATGATTTAAAGTGAGCCCTATAGCAATTTCTTCCTTCAATACAACGGTTTTTTTAAAGAAAAAAACCACATCATAAGCACCATCTCCATTCGGCAAGTTGTTATAAGCACCAAACGGGTGGTATGCAATACAGTACTACGAGTCTCAAGAGTAAGAATCCATCGTCTCAATGAGGTACAACATTTAAAGAACCATAGCTCCGGTTCCTATGCCAAAACCCAAAGTAGCTATTATATACTTACCTTAAGAGGTAACAAACCCATGATCGCATTATACCAGCTATTAGCATCCCTTTAAACAAATAAAGGTAATGTCCGGCCATGTTTGTGCAAGATATCAATCATTTTTTCCATACCATGTAACAACCAAAGGTACCAAACAAATAACTCCTTTTCCCAATGAGTAGACCAGTAAAAAAACCACATAACCAGTTAAGCCCGCAATTGCAAGGTCCTGCAGCGGCTAGAACAGGGTCAAAAAAACCCCAGCCAATAGTCACCTTTAATGCATAAGAAGTTATTAGGACCAAACTATATAAGTGCCCAGGTGTAGCAGCTGTTGAGAATAGCCATGTTCTCAAGCCAAACCATCAAACTCACACACACACACACACACATATACACACACACATTAACTTAGGCTGATTTTTTTGGTCAATGAGAGAGAGCCCTACTCGCACGTTCTATGCTTTGTCCGTATTCTTCTAGATGATGACAACACATACCCTATTTCCAAACCAAGTGTTTTAACACATTATGCCTGCAAAGGTAAGGTCCAGCAGTGACTAAAAATAGAGCCAATATAACAGCCTGTAGCGACAACCAGCTCATGTAGGTGTTCCCCTCATTAATAAAAAACCATAAACAGTCGCTCTTTATGCACAAGCTATCCCAAGGCCCAAAACAATGCCCAGGCGTAGCAATTTTTTCCCGTAGTCCAGCAAAAACCAATTGTATATGACAACAGGCTCCCGATCTTACCCACCATGTACAGTGTTTCACACACTGCTTAGACAAAAATAGACACAAATGAGAACTGGTAAAACATAGTACCTGAGATGTTTTTAGCGGCAAGCTCCATAGCTCAGAAAGTTCAGACAGTAACGACACAGAGCAGAAAAGCCTAACCAAAGGCTAAGTGAGGGCCAGGGTGCGCCCTCACCTTTGTTTAAATAGGTTAATGTGCACGCACCCAGAGCTTGTGAGATGAATGGTCCATGGACATGGATAACAACCGATATGGTCCATTGATACCTGTAAAACACATCGAAGGCTAACATAATTGTTGTCTTGTTTGGATGGATGCAGGTAAGGACTCTATCCTATCTTGGAGGGTTTTCTTTTCTTTGGCAAGCAACCTTACTTAAATGAAGTACTCACTGAGGAACGGGGAAGTTCTTTTACTACTGGTCTAACTGAAAGAGGATCTCTTTCTTACAATCATTGTACCTAAATAATTCTGATACTAAGTTATTTTTGTACTTATCTGCTCATTGTTCCTTGGCCAGCTGTCTTTTGAATGTAAAAATTCAATTATGTCTTATTAGTTAAGATTAAAATAGCTATACACACATCCTATACATAAGGTTTTTCCTTTTTGGGGGAAATCGGGATGCTGGCCTAGGAAATTGTCTTAGGAATGGAGCTCTAATTTGGACCCATAGTCGGTAAATCCTTTATTGGTAGAGTGGTGTTAGGTGGCCCATTTTAGACTCGTTTTCTGGTTCCCTGCTCATGGCTACCATAGTCTCTGACTTTGCCGGTTGAAGGTTTGCAGGACCAAGTATAAATTACAATTTGGACACTTTGCTAATTTTATGTCACCTCTTTTTCAGGATTGCTTATGTTATAGAATGATAGCTCGCATGAGTACTAATCACAACCCTGAGAATCATGCAAAGATTCTCGATCAGATTAAGCTTTACCTTAAAAGACCATAAACCAAAGAATGCCTTGGCTACTAGAACTAGACCCTTCCTTGCTAGGAAGGCCAAATTATGTATTACATACTATGGCAAGAACCCATACCTTGCCTTATAAGCTATACTTAGCTGTCTCACTGACCTTGTCAGTGCTCTTCGACTGGAGATGATAGTCCTACTGGACTTAAGGGAAGTGGTGAAGGAATGCTTCCTTCGTAAAATTTCACAACTTCCTAATAAGTGGTTATCATCTGATGACTCTTGGCTTACTTCACAGCTAAACTCTTGATTTTCAAAAGATCTCTGATAAATGGTTTATTATCGAGCTTGACAAAAGCTCTAACTGTCCCACTATTGTTTGCAAATACCTTGCTTGGAAAGCCGCTTGTAATCGATTATCTGGTGAGGATTTTTGTCATCAGATCTGTAAACACTATCATACAGGCTCTCACCCATCATAACTCGCCAGAGTTACATTATAAAAAAAAGAGAATCTCATTTCTCTTATAAGGTAGTAGGACCATACACAATGGGTCTACTACCGACCCATTGTGTGTGGTGCCTAGGTTAGGGCGGGTACACACACACACACACACACACACACACACACACACACTCTAAGGTACTAGTGTATGCTTGATACTATTTAATTTCTCCCCCCTTATTCTTTTTTGTTCACATCCCCACACACACTCCCCTACAACTTTCCCCAACCAACCCCCCTCCCCCCCCCAATTGGCATTATAAGGCTTTTTGGCTTCAAGATCTTGCCTTGTAATGGGACATGGCCCTTGCTTAAAATAAACACGCTTGCTTCTGGAACATCGAAGCGTGAAAATCCCCTGCTATCATTATACTGACAAGGTGGCACCTTCTACTCTCTGGCTATGGATCTCCCCCAGCGGTGATATCCGCCTGCCACCTAAGGGTCTCACACAGTGGAGGGTGGCTCTTACAGAATTTAATCACTTTAGACAAGC
The DNA here is from genome assembly GCF_014529385.1 of Adiantum capillus-veneris. Lineage (NCBI taxonomy): Eukaryota > Viridiplantae > Streptophyta > Polypodiopsida > Polypodiales > Pteridaceae > Adiantum > Adiantum capillus-veneris. The sequence continues at coordinate 78,486,165 of NC_140950.1, read as the reverse complement.
TAGGTCATCTATTAGAACTTGTATGTCAGCAGTCTTTACTTATTACTTCAAAAAATGAGTGGAATAGACTCCCTTCTGAATGGTGAAGTCCACCAAAAATTTAAACAATATTGAGGTTTACTTGTTAGTCTAGAGCAAAAAAACTATTTCAGTTTATAGAACTGATTTCTTGATGAATTCAAAATGTAATTTTTTTTTCATTTATTCTTTCACTAATGGCTAGCCCAAAACGTAAAGGCCTAGCACTTCCAAACAAGTTTATATATGCCATGCTGATTAGATGATTTAAAGTGAGCCCTATAGCAATTTCTGCCTTCAATACAACGGTTTTTTTAAAGAAAAAAACCACATCATACGCACCATCTCCATTCGGCAAGCTGTTATAAGCACCAAAAGGGTGGTATGCAATACAATTTTACCAGTCTCAAGAGTAAGAATCCATCGTCTCAATGAGGTACAACATTTAAAGAACCATAGCTCGGTTCCTATGCCAAAACCCAAAGTAGCTATTATATACTTACCTTCAAAGGTAACAAACCCATGATCTCATTATACCAGCTATTAGCATCCCTTTAAACAAAGAAAGGTAATGTCCGGCCATGTTTGTGCAAGATATCAATCATTTTTTCCATACCATGTAGCAACCAAAGGTACTAATCGAATAACTCCTTTTCCCAATGAGTAGACCAGTAAAAAAACCACATAACCAGTTAAGCCCGCAATTGCATGGTCCTGCAGTGGCTAGAACAGAGCCAAAAGAAAAACCCAGCCAAAACCAAGTTGTGCAGGTATTGCCTCAATTAATATAGTCGACGAACAATAGTCACCTTTTATGCATAAGAAGTTATTAGGACCAAACTATATAAGTGCCCAAGTGTAGCAGCTGTTGAGAACATCCATGCTATCAAGCCAAACCATCAAACTCACACACACACACACACATATACACACACACACATGAACTCAGGCTGATTTTTTTGGTCAATGAGAGAGAGCCCTACTCGCTTGTTTTGTGCTTTGTCCGTATTCTTCCAGATGATGACAACACATGCCCCTATTTCCAAACCAAGTGTTTTAACACATTATGCCTGCAAAGGTAAAGTCCTGCAGCGACTAAAACCAGAGCCAATATAACAGCCTGTAGCGAAAACCAACTCATGCAAGTGTTCCCCTCATTAATAAAAAACCATAAACAGTCACTCTTTATGCACAGTTATCCCAAGGCCTAAAACAATGCCGAGGCGTAGCAATTTTTTCCCGTAGTCCAGCAAAAACCAACTATACATGACAACCGGCTCCCGATCTTACCCACCATGTACAGTGTTTCACACACTGTTTAGACAAAAATAGACACAAACGAGAACTGGTAAAACACAGTACCTGAGATGTTTTGAGCGGCAAGCTCCATAGCTCAGAAAGTTCAGACAATAACGAAACAGAGCAGAAAAACCTAACCAAAGGCTAAGTGAGGGCCAGGGTACTCCCTCACCTTTGTTTAAATAGGTTGACGTGCATGCATCCAGAGCTTGTGAGATGAATGGGCCAAGCCGCCCTCCACTGTGTGAGACCCTTAGGTGGCAGGCGGATATCACCACCGCGGGAGATCCATAGCCAGAGAGTAGAAGGGTCCTCCTTCTCAGTATAATGATAGCAGCGGATTTTCATGCTTCGATGTTCGAGAAGAAAGCGTGTTTATTTTACGCAAGGGCCATGTCCCATTACAAGGCAAGCTCTTAAAGTCAAAAAGCCTTATAATGCCGATTGGGGGGGGGGGGGGGGGGGGGGGGGGGGGGGGGGGGGGGGGGGGGGGGAGGGGGTTGGTTGGGGAAAGTTGTAGGGGAGTGTGTGTGGGGATGTGAAGAAAAAAGAAGAAGGGGGGAGAAATTAAATTGTATCAAGCATGCACTAGTACCTAAGTGTGTGTGTGTTTGTGTGTACGCACTCAGTCCCAGGCACCAGACACAATGAGTCAATAGTAGGCCCATTCTGAATGGGCCTACTACCTTATTAAAGAAATGAGATTTCATCGGTTAAAGTGTAACCCGCCAGTCATGCTGAGTAAGAGATTGTAAAATTATGTTTAGAATTTGGTTTCTGTTAAAAACATTATGGCAATACTTCCTTATTAGTAGTTTAATATCTTCCCAAGCAAGGAGATAGTCAGAAGAGGAGTAGATGATCAAATATCGCAGGCTGATACAAGTGCTAATAGCAGCTATGTGAGGCCTATTACTATTCCATTTAATGAACTCACCATGTGGCAGTTTTAGGAGATCCCTTTTACATACATACCTTAGGTCATATCCTCCAACAGAAGGAATATGAAGAGAGATAGAAAGGTTAAGGAACTGTACCAAAGTGCAAAAAGCCCCATTTGGTGTTATATACTCATGTAAAAAAGTAGGATCAATTTTTAGGCAGTGAGGATAAATCAGGCAAATTTCTCTAAGGAAGGCTTTATTGTTGATGCTTAATAAGTCATCCATATACCTGTAGGTATGTCCGAACTGTGAAAGACTATCCTTGCTAGATTCCATGGCCTTGAGAAACCATTTGTATTTGAAGACGGCTAGGTAAATATTACACATAAGTGGAGAACATGAGAACCCCATGGGGATGTTCAAGCATTGGTTAAAACATAGACCTCCAGAAATGATAGTACAGTTGTTAAGCAACCATGAGATGTAAAGACAAAGCTTCTCTTTGTTGAAGTGTAAGGGTGTACAAAGTAAGATTTTTTTATCCACCTGGGTTTTGTGGAGAGTGAAATGTAGAAAAGACACTTTTTTCTAGTATTGGAGAAGGCCAATTTAATCACTTGGGCTGAAACATTCTTAAGGCCAATATCCCCATCAAGGGGGATATTTTCATAGCATTGTGTGATATCTACTGAAAAAATGTGGAAGATTTGTTTTGGGAGGTTAAGAGAGACCTCAGTGGAGTTTTTTGTTAACCAGAAGGGGTTGTACTGAATTTGTAGGAAGTCATGGCAGATTTTTTGTTTAGTGGCACAAATATGTTCTATCTCAGCTAAAACTAGTTCAAGGCAAAGTGTGATATCCTTGGTGATATTAGTAAAGATATCATTAGAAGCGTCAGTTTCCATTTGAACTTATGCTTATGCATCTTATAGGTGGGAAATAGTACAGGTAATTTAGTGTTATGTATGCAATAACCCAAATTCGCTAAGTGTCTAGAGATTCTATTGGTAATTATTTGTAATGAGGAGTTAATTCTAATGAACTCTTTTCCAGAGACTTGATCACGGGAAGCATTCCATGCCAGGTTTTTGCAGATAAGAGTGGGATAATTAGATCTTTTATCAAGCCCGACTATGAACCATTTGTTAGAGATTTTTTGAAAATCAAGAGCAAGCTGTGATGTTAGCCAGGAGTTATCAGCGGATAACCATTTTCTAGGAATTTGTAATACTTTCTGAAGAAGCATTCTTCCACCAATTTAGTTAAGTCCGGTAGAACTCTCTTCTCCAGTCAGAGAGAATTGACAAGATCAGTTAAGCAGCTTAGTACAGCTGATAGAGCGAGATAAGGGTTTTTGGGAGAGTTAGGTATGTGATTGAGCCTATTGGCCAAGATTCTTCGTATTTTTCTATTTTCAATAATGCTAAGATCACAAGTACAAACATGCATACCATATGAATCAAGGTTCTTGCAGAATGTGATAAATTGATAGCAAGTACAATCGAGAATTGATTCATGTCGAAGAAAATCATTACTATAAACCAAGTTTTTAACAGGTTGTTGATATATCCAACCAATGAGAACATTATCGAGTAAGTTGTGATTGCCAAAAATTAAGTCAAAACACTCACTAAAAAGAGCTTTAGGTTGTACCCAATTGAGAAGTATATTGTGGAAGAGACAATGTACGTAGATATAGTCATGGTTAGGAGCAACTTTGATGAGAGTCCTTCGTCCGCAAGGGCTTGTAGTAACCTACAAATCACCGAGGATTACAATTCAAGAAAATTCCTGATGGGAGAGTGTCTACCTCTTCCCTAGTGTAGCTACGAGCCTTCCCTTGGCTGGAGGAAGAGCTAGGAGTTAAAAAAGATGTAAAAGAGTTGGGGGTAGTAAGAGAATTGGGTCTTTTCAGAGCAGGGGAATCAGCCCCATCAATACATGGTTTAAGTAAGTTAGTGATGATCTTTACACCTTTCTAGTTAACGTAGGTAGTTAGGTAGATTCCTGGTTCATCAGATTTCAGCTCTATCAAGGTGTCTAGCATTAATCCATGAAAGATGTTAAAGACAATCTGAGCAATTACAATTTGTTTAGCTTGGCCACCCAACCAAGAGCAAAGAAGTGAGAAGTGAAAATCCACTGGTTTTTTTGGGAAGAGTAGGTCAAGATGGTTGAGAATAAACCAAATGGCATAATCAAACCACATGATGCTGGATTCGCAAGAGACTTTAGGGTCAAGAAACTTGCAAGCACAATTAACATAGTGCCAAAAAATATTCCAGATGGATTCAATGTAGAAGTCCGGGTTACTTTTAGCAAACTCCATGTTCCCTTTAGTATGGATATAGAGGCCAGTATTGGAAGGCCATTTAGAATGGTCAATGAGATTGAGGTTGAAGGGTGCATTGATGAGCTCTCCTTTGTCAAGAAATTGTCCACCTTTTAAGATCTTGAGTCTACAGTCTTCGACAGTAGAGGTAGGGAGGTTGGCAAGGTACACCCAGGTTTCACTTAAAATGGATGATAATAAAGCTTTGCTAGGAAGAACCCAAAGCTGAAGGTCTACACCAAAGGACTCGATTTCAATCTGTCTAACAAGTAAGAAAGGAAAAACCTTAGAGATTTTTGGCACCATTTCCAAGAGGTTGGAGTCATTGAGGAAACAAATATTACTCTGGAAGTCTTTGACAGCTTCAAGAGCCGCACTATCCCTACAAAATATACCACTAGTTTGAGGGATAGTCAGGGTAGTAGGTGTACAAATGAAGGATGGATTGAGGGCGCAAAGCTTCCTTAAAAAGTTAGACAGATCGGCCCCATAAGAGGAGAATAGGGAAATCTCTTGTTGGTATTGTAGAGAGAGTATGGGAAGTTGTGCAATGTACTGGGCGATCAAATTTACTCCTTCCTTGGAGTCCTTGTCTAAGGTAGCCAAAACTTTAACCCAATCAATAAAAGACAGCATGTGTAAGATAGACATTTTCTTGTCTGAGGTAAGAGCCGAGTCATAAATTAGTATAGAAGCATCCAAGCTGTTAATACATTTGATAACAAGAGATATGGCCACAGAGAGGGGCTCAGAGGTCAATTCCAATCCTTGAGAGAGAGCAAGAGTCTGCAATATACCAAAAAAATTAAGTCGGGATATACTTACTTAAGGTAGTAAGTAATACAATCCTTGGCCTTTCTAGCAAGGAAGGGTCTAGTTTTAATCGCCAAAGTATTTTTTGGTTTACGGTCTTTAAGGTACAACTTAATCTGTTTGAGAATCTTTGTATGATTCTTAGGGCTGTGTTTTACACTCATGCGAGCTGTAATTCTAAAAGGTTTGTGATCCTGAAAGAAAATATAACAACATGAATACGGTCAGTTTCTGTAAGTTTGGGCCTACAAACCTTAAACCGGCAAAGTCAAAGACTATAATAGCCGTGAGCAGGAGACCATAAAAATAGTCTAAGAAGGACCACCTAACACTAGTCAACCAACCAAGCAATTATAGACTGTGGGTCTATCCTAGAGCTATGTTTCAAACTAAGTTTGCCAACATCCCGGTTATTCTAGAAAGAAAAAACCTTAGGTATAGGATGTGTGTGTAGTTGTTTACCATAAACAATATGACATAATTGAACTTTTTTCATTCAAAAGACAACTGGATTTAGAATAAATGAAATGATAAGTACAAAAACAACTCAATTTTAGAATTATTTTTGTACAATGATTGTAAGAATGAAGCCTCATTCTAGTATACAAAGTAACAGAAGAACTTCCCAAGTAGTAAGTGAATGTGTAATCCAATGTAGGACAACTTGCCAAAGCCAAAGAAAACCTTCCAAGACAAGATAGAGTCCTTACCTACATCCATCCAAACAAGACAACAGATATGTTAGCCTTGGATGTGTTTTACAGGTATCAATGGACTATACCAGTTGTTATCCATGTCAATCTTACAAACTTTTTTTCAACTTTGTACAAGCTCAGTCCATAGTAGATGTTTTATTTCTTAGAAAGGAAACCAAAAATTTCCAATTAATAGAAGAATTTTACATCATTCTGATTAGAAGGCCATTACCCCTTTTAATCCAAGTGTCAGGATCCCCCCTTATTTAGTCACAGTTCATCTTTTAACTAAAGCACCAATTAGTGCAGTAGGTTCTTTCTTTTTATAAAAAATTCCTTTGGTAGTTCCTATCCATCCATAGGCTAGTTCAATGTTTGTTTTTAAGTTGGGCAAAGTTTTAAGCCCATCATGTTATCATAGCTCACCAGTTTTGTAACTTTACCTACCTTATACATCCTTATGGCCAACCCAAGTGGCAAGAAGCCCTTGTTGAATCCAAATAAGAACACGAGTCTTCCCTCTCGCTTTTTTTATAAAATTTTATGCTATACAATATGCATTGCCTTATGCGAATATAAACAGGAGACCTTTTTTGTAAGTTTACGTACCTTATACATCCTTATGGCCAACCCAGGTGGCAAGAAGCCCTTGCTAAATCCCAATAATAACAGGAGTCTTCCCTCTCTCTTTTTTTATAAAATTTTAGGCTATACAATATGCATTGCCTTATGCGAATATAAACAGGAGATCCTTGTAGAACTTTCATAATGATGGTTTTCGCCATTCAACTAGTAACCAAAATAAGTGGTGCTACAAAAGAACCATCCAACACCCATAAGCAGAAGGTTCAAGTCCTACTTTCACCATAATTTATAAGATCATAATGCCTATGTAACAATCGAAAGGTAGTGCATTGACCAGAATTTAGGGAATTTTCATACAAGCCGTAATGGAATGCAGTCATGGCGACATCTCGTATCATAGTGATGTAAATAGCATTGTGCAATGGTAAACCCCTCTTTTTGTTCAAAAATTCTTTCCTAAGTAGCAGTCGGCAGTAACAAAAAATAACCAAGTAAACGTGAACAATAATCGCGAGTGAGCCAGCAAACAGAACGTAAAGTATTGCCATTTTTTCTAAAGCCATGTTCAAAATTAGTAACAACGTGCTACTTGGCCCAAAAATATTCCTTACTTGTGTGCGGGGGGTGGAACAACACCCCCCTTTTCAAGCTCTCCATCAATAGGATACCATAAGTAAGGTTGAACCATTCATAGAGTAATAATCATGCAACAAGGCACCAGATAGCCTGTCATCCTACAACCGAATTAGTAAGCAAGAAAAAAATCGCATGTTTGTATCCGTTACCAGGGCAAAAAATCCATATCCAACCCAGTGATCAAACCACCGACCAATAAGTAGATTTTCATTTTGCTAAAAAAACCAGATTTTAACATCGACAGCAGGTAGTGAACCATCAGAAATCATGCGCCACAGAGAACCCCAATGTTGGGATTAAAACCTTGCAGGAAGACACAAGCCATAGTTTCCTACTACATGTGTGAAAAAATCCTCTCAGAGTGACATGCCTTCGTAGCATAAACATATAGCCATACAACAGGGGAAAGTAACCATAAAATAACAATTGCCGACCTGTGTCACTTGAGTTGAGAGCTCCATGCTTCGATGTAGTGGAGATACAAATATGCAGTCACTATCTTTATGCAAACAAACAGAGTATATCCAAAGCGAAGTGAGGGGCAGAGATGCACCCTCACCTTTTAAATAGAGGGAGGAGGGAGGTCGCCATAACTGCAAATCGCACAGTTTTCCATGCGCGGAGAGATATCCAGCGGAGATGGTGAGGCCGCCTTCAATGTGCAATGAAGAGGCAACCAGGTACTTTCTCGGCTAGGTATCACCAGAGGTAATACCACGATGTAGTCACTCATGTAATGAGAAGGGCTACATCCCATGGTAATGCCCATAGGCAATGTGTTTTAGTAAAGTCCCAGGAGCTAAGTAAGCTCGGGATTACATTCAAAGAAGGTGGTACAGTGTGTGTGTGTGTGTGTGTGTGTGTGTGTGTGTGTGTGTGTGTGTGTGTGTGTGTGTGCACGCCATTTAGCTAGGGCAAAAATACTGCCACTACAGCAAGCCTTTAATAATTCTGAAAGGCCAAGTCCCACAGTGGAGACTCAACAATTTGAAGTTATTATAGGGGTGACTGACAAATAATTTAGGAAATTTTTAAGTAACACAGTGTGTGTGTGTGTGTGTGTGTGTGTGTGTGTGTGTGTGTGTGTGTGTGTGTGTGTGTGTGTGTGTGTGTGTGTGTGTGTGTGTGTGTGTGTGTGTGTGTGTGTGTGTGTGTAGCAAGTAAGTATTACATTCCTCATTGTTATGTGTTTAAGAGAGTGATGGTGAAAGGTGAGAGGATCTTGTGTGAAATCAAAGCTTAGAGACTTTCAGCTTTTTGTTTCCACAACAAGCGGCCCAAACCAAAAATGATGGCAATTTTTGTCATTGATTTCATTCAAATATCACAATGGACTTTGATTTTCCATGCCGAGTCTTACAAAAAAATTGGGACTCCCCTTGGAGATGCTTAGTATTTAGACAGCTAGCAGGTCTTTCATTATACATAGCATTATTGTCGATAGTTTGAGAGATAGAGAGAGAGAGAGAGAGAGAGAGAGAGAGAGAGAGAGAGAGAGAGAGAGAGAGAGAGACTATGTGTAGGTGTGTGTGCATGTTGCACAACTCTTACTTCAGATTGCCAAGGTTTTAGCACCTATTAGGGAGAGAGAGAGATTTATTACAATAAATTTGATGTTGCATCCATTCATATGAAAGAAAGAGAGTATATGTGTAGGTGTGCGTGAGTGTGTGTGTGTGTGTGTGTGTGCGTGTGTGTGTTTGTGCGCGCGCACGTGTGTGCGTGTGCGTGTGAGTGTGTGCATGTTAACAGCTCTTACTTAGGTTTCCAAGGTTCCACCATCTATCAAGAGGGGGGGGGGGGGGGGGGGGGGGGGGGGGAGGGGGGGGAGAGAGAGAGAGAGATTTATTACAATAGATTTGCTGTTGTATTCATTTGTATGACACAAAAGGAATGTGTGGGTATAAGAGATAGAGAAGGAGTAACCTTCAGATCTTGCTAGCACTCATGCACACAACCAAGAGAGCACACAATGGAGATTGAAAGTGAAAGTCACTTCTTCTTCTTCAATACTCATAATTATGATAAGGTCTACAAAATATAAGTGGAGAATATAACATATTAAGAGACCATGAGCAACACTCAATGTGTAATTGTTAGTGAGTTGGCTGACAAGATAAGCGCCCATCACTTCCGGTAAACAAAACATGTCAATGAAGTCAATCGTAGTACCACTCATGATGATCCTCATGTCCACTACCTTGTTCCTATGACAAATGTAGGGGAGAAGTCATCCAAGCGCATCATTTGTTGAGCTTGATATTTCACCAATATTTATGCTACTAATGTGTTAAGTATGGAGCCTAATTTACCCCTTGTAATTTTTTGTGGTAAAAGAGCACATTTGTAAGGTCCCCATTATGAGGAGAAGCCATTGTGCATGAAGGAAAATTACTTGCCGGAAATAAAAATCACTCTTCGGAAACCAAAATTTTCACGGCCATAAATCAGGGGCAACTTTAGGGGCCTCGGGGGCGGAAACCCCCGAGAGTTTTTTTTCTTCACCGGAATATTATGGCCGGACGGCTGCCGAAAAGTGGTCGGAAAACGACCGGTCGATTGGCCTATGGCCAGTAGTCAATGGCTAGTGGCCGGTGGTCGGAAGTCAATAGCCGGTGGCCGAATTCAAAAGTGGACTTGTCTTCTCAAGGGTGGCCACACATGGGCAGATTGGAGGGTCCGATTTGGACTTATCTACACAAGGGAGGCTAAGCATGGCTTCCTTACATGAGAGAGGGCAGACCTTTTGGCCTATAAAAGGAAGCCATTTCTACACACATTTCATAGTGTGAAGTTGATGCAACAAGGTGAGTGTGAGGTGGTGAGAGTGAAGCAAGGTGGGAGCTCTATTAAGGATATAATCCCTTTGTAAATTACTTCTTCTTTTGAAGTACTACAGCCATTGAGTGGCTGCTTTCCCGTGGACGTAGCCCACATTGGATGAACAACGTATATCGTGTGTACTCTCTCTCTCTCTCTCTCTCTCTCTCTCTCTCTCTCTCTCTCTCTCTCTCTACTCTATAATATCGTGTGTGTGTGTGTGTGTGTGTGTGTGTGTGTGTGTGTGTGTGTGTGTGTGATGTTGGAATTAGGGTTGCAAAGAAACACACACAACTTGGAGAAGACGAAGGAAGCTCAAGGCACACAATAGAGAGTGTGTTACTTAGTGTGCAATGGAAAGATAGATAGCCCTAGAGTGATGGGCATATATACAATGCACGGGGGGAAAAACGTCCTAAAGAGGGAAAAAATGCCCCGGCGGTCCTAGTGTGTTCACACACATCACTACCACATGTATATGGTAACAAATCCCCCCTGGAGTGATGCGGTGAACGAGAGCTGGCACATGAGTAAAGGGAAGTGCCATGCCCTAAGGACAGGATCAGTCCACAAAGGGGAGTAAGCCCAAAGCTTTGCGGAAAGCTTCAAGCTTCTCACGAGACAATGCCTTTGTGAAAAGATCCGCAAGGTTGTCTTGTGTTGGCACATAAGCCAAGCTGATCTCTCCTACTGAGAGCCTCTCCCTAACATAGTGGTAATGCACCTCAATGTGCTTTGTGCGAGCATGAAAAACTGGGTTCCTCGCAACTGCCAATGCGCTCTGACTGTCAGTGTAGATAGTGTTGGCAGTGTCCTGCCAATGCGCTCTGACTGTCAGTGTAGATAGTGTTGGCAGTGTCCAACACCCAAATCAGCCATAAGGCGTCTGAGCCATACACACTCAACCGTAGCTGTGAAGACTGCCATGTACTCAGTCTCACAACTCGAAGTGGCCACAGTAGGTTGCTTCTTGCTCAACCATGATATACATGACCTGCCAAGCATGAAACAAAAACTACTTGTGGACACTCACGTGTCAAAACAACCAGTCCAATCTGAGTCAGAAAAAGCATGTAAGTCTAGTGGCAATGATCCCCCCCTTGGGATAAAACAAGCCAAGATGTAAAGTGCCACTAAGGTAGCAGAAAATCCTCTTGACAGCCTGCCAATGCTTAGACCCTGGGCTATGCATAAATCTGCTGACCTGTGAGACTGCAAACTGAATATCCGACCTCGTGTTGCATACATAAATGAGGCAGCCAACAGCAATTTGGTAAAGAGTGACATCAGCAGGATCGCCAGCATCATGTAGACTCAACTTCAAACCTGTTTCCATGGGAGTGGCAATAGGTTTGCAATCCTCAAGTCCAAATTTACTGTAATGGATATTGCCCGCATAGGAGCAATAGGCATTACGGGAATGATTACCCGTGACTGCATTATATGAACATCAACACATAGAATGACGATAGAAGACAATACATAGTACACAGGCATAGAACACCGCTTGCTTCATTCATGTGTGATCCAGACACAAAGTTACAACAGTAGATGCCATGAATATCATAGAGATTGGTTGAGTTTCATCAAAAGACAGGTATGCCCCTCCATATACAATCGCTGCTCCAACGCAGATCGGGAACGGTGCACACACTCCTGTCCCATGATATCCTGTGAAGAAATGCCGCCACGGCCACCGCATGACTCGTGATCCGCAGTGTCCAGACCTCCGCAGGACCGCAGGACCGCATGTGCGGCTAATGCCGTAACACCTGGCACGCACGGTGGATTGCGCGAACCCACACTCAGCCCCTCCGGTTGGAAGGTTCTAGTTGTTGCTCTTCGACCTGTTCCGACGAAGAGGAAATATCAATGTAGCCAAAGCCTCTAAAATCTGCAGTATGCGCCCGATAGACCTCATCCAACAGATGTGGGTCTATCTCAATATGTTCTGGCCAAGGAGCCCGAGGAATAAACTGTATTGGTAAAGAAACACATTGCGGCGCCTGTGGCAAAGGAGCAAGAGGTGTACGTAAAGGATAATAGCGAGAAAGGTATCTATTACGAGCAGACCAAAATGGAGGGCAAGGTGGTAGACTAAGAGACAAAGAATGAGCCAAGGTCTCCACCCAAAAACAGACCCTGCGCCACTCCTTACAAAATCGACGAATCATTTTCTGCAAACGAGATACATGAGCCTAGGCTTCAGCACAATCCTCTGTAGCTTGCGCCCAATCAGCAACATCAAAACCCTCAGGAACAACACTCTTACCTCTGTCAGTGTTGGATGACTCAGGTTGCTGCACCACAACCTGCTGAGTGGGTGGCTATGCTCTCACCTCAGCAGATAAGCGTGTGCTCTAGCTTTGTAGTTGATTGTCCAAAAAAACATGGAGATCCTCTTGCATCTCCACTGCCAACGCATCCAAGTCATTCATATTGATCATTACATCACCAGGGTGCGAGGCTAATTATAGGCTCTGTTGTGTTCTCAACTGAAGTAGTTCCTATTGAATAGAAGCCACAAACGCGGCATTAGCCCCTCGTAGCATTTGAATTTCAACATCCTGCTGGCGGGTTGTTGCAGTCATCTCTTCATTCTGATTGGACAACTCGGCAATGCGAGTCTGCGAGGCTGCTACCTGCGCTTCCAGCTCCTTTACTCTTCCCTCTGTGGCGGGGGCTAGCCAGGCCGCACGAATAGACTCTGCAAGTTTGCTCAAAAAAGTGCCGCACGCCTATATTTGGCCAGCCGGGGTTGCTGCAGTAGCCTCCCAGGGTAGCGTTGCAGGAAGAGTACCTCCCGTCGAGGCAGCCGCATTGGTAGTTCCAGAAGTTTCCAGTTGCGAAGGAACATCCGCAGCCGGAGAGCCCGTCCTCAGCGGAGTAGCACTTGCCACTCTCTCCTGCATTCGGCGGCGCCAGCGTGCCACCACAGAATCCTCCGATAGAAGAGATGCATTCGTTGGAGGTTGTGTAGAAAATTATTGTTCCTCCCTGCCGCGCTTGCGGTTTGCTGATCCTACATCTGCATGGCCATCTCTGGGACTCCAGAGGATACCACTGTCGTCGAAGGACCCGGCAAATCCCCAGTGCCAACATTCTGCTGCTGTGTTTCCCCCCCAGCAGGAACTGCCAAAATTTTTGTTTGTGACAGAGGAGCAATGGTCCCTTGGACCACCAATCTATCATCTTCAAAGTGGCATAGAGGACACAGGGCGAGAGGAAAAACTTCCCTTAAGGGAAAAATCAGTGTGAGCAGTTGGCCAACTTTTGTATTGGTTGGGGTATTTCACCCCAACTGTGCCATCACTCTTTGGCATTCTGCCAGAAGTCTTTCTCTGGCAGCCATAGCCAAAAGTTTTCCACCACTCTCTTCCTCTCTCTCCATAGCTCCCCCTTCTCTCACACCTCCATCAACCCTCTACAGTCCCACACTCCATAGCCCACAGCTCCACTATCCTCTCTACCTCTCACTCCTCTCTTTCTCTATCTCCACTGTCAAAGCCACCATAGCCACCATAGGCAGCTCACCTCACCCTCCCCTCAGCTCCTCATTCTCTCTCCACAGTACTCAACTCTTTCAAATCCCTTCCTAAGCCCAACTTCCCAAGCATGTCCACGCATAAACGGCCCAAACCAGAGATAGAGGAGATTGTGTTGCACAACACAAAAGACTCAGAGGGGGTATGGATCCCACAAGTGTTCAAGAAGGGTGCATGGATCTACATGCAACCGTCACGTGCTGGACCTCATCGCGTACGGTGTCGAGGCGTATTGGAACGTCATTGGAAGGGCCGACTATTGACATTCAAAGAAACAAAGTCCGGAATGGTGGCCATCGTGCAGCACGTCTACAGTGCAGCTGAGCTCCACCTCAATAGAGCTTCTACTCAATTTGCACCTCATTGTAAGTTTTCATGGTTTAGCTATCCCATGCATATGTCATGTTTACGTTTATGTGATCATTATGTTTAACTAAGGACATTTGTAAAGATGTTTTTCCATCCAGCTTAGTTGAGGAGCAGCCGCTTGAGTGCCTCTCAGGCACGTTAATGGTTGTGCATGCTCACATTGGGGAGCTTATGTTTCCTAATGTTTCATCGAAAAAACTTACCGAGCAGCAAATATTCATGTACTCCCACAAGTACGTGGTGCCGAAGTCAAGCCAAAGCTATGGTAGGTTAGAAGCCGTGGAGACACCCTCATTGCAGAGTGCAGAATGGCCAACTCCAGACCATTGGGCTTTGCTTTCTTTCAAGCGCAAGGTGCTGCAAGATTTCCAAGGGTCCCTAAAGTTTGGTAAGGCAACCAGATCGGTGGGTCTCAATTGGCATTGTCCCATTCATTTGTTTGTGCATGCATTCCGCTCTCTACCGATTGTAGAAACACCAACAATGTTTGTTTGCAAAGAAGTTGACATAGATGCAATGGACACCATTCTAGGTGTCAATTGGGGCTATGTTGACGGTTTGCATGATGGTGACCGTTATCAGTGCAATGTGTCCCCCACACAGCTTTGCCTTCGGTATTTGAAAGCAAGGTGCACCTTGTATGCACGGTTTAGCTATGAGAGGTGGATGCACAAACGTGGCAAATGGATACCCTTGCAGCTGACAGCCGAAGAGATTCAATCCTTTGAAATTCGTGTCCGCATGTCCAATAACGAGGTGGAGGTGGTTGCAGTGAATCCACATTGGACTCTTGCCAATCTTCGGGAACACTTTGTCATAATGGGATTCGAGGATGTCAGTAATGCAAGTTTCAAACTAGAACAACGCAAGGTCTGCTTTGTGCTTCCTTAGCTACCTTTTCTTATTTTCTGTGGGTTTTTGTATTTTGATTGCCCATTTTTGGTTGTATAGATTGGAAGGTGGATGGAGGCCACTATGCTTGTTTACAAAGATTGGGCTACAGACGAAATCATCTTGTCTAAGTGAATTGGCTTGTAACTTTAATCGTTTATATATTGGATATTTTATTAAAGATTTTGAAAAGTTTTAAGGTGTTGTACTTGATTTTGTACTTGAGTTTTAAGGTGGTGTAAATTTATTTTTTAAATCCATATTTTTTATTTTTTTCGAGATAGAATATGTCTATATAAGGAGGACCACCTCCTCATTTCACCATTTTCATCCCAACATTGCAGAGAGACCTAGCATACCCAATCACGCAAAGAGAAGACATGGCTGCTACTAGTGCTTTAGATGCATTCCTTACTGAGGTTGGGCATGCAAATCGCCCTAAGCTTCAAGCATTTTTCACAACCCAACCCGGTTTGGAAACCACCTTGACCCTCCACTCTCAATCTCTTGAGCACATTACTTCATACATTTCCACGTGCATGGGGATATTCATTGTTGAGTTACCAAACCGACCAGGGCAATGGGTCCCTGAAAGCCTTCTCCACCACATCTACCAAGGGGACAGGCCATTTCATCAGCGGCTTGCACGCTTTGCCACCATAGCACAACCCACCGGACAATATGTGCGGCTTGAAGCTGATGATGTGCGAGCAATGCGTAAGGGAAGGATCGGAAACACTTTTTTCTCTGTTCAGGCCATAATGATCTTCCTCCTTCACGAGTGCCCATCAGGCCCTGACCTAGTGCTACCTCACTTGCAGATCGGCGGGGTATTGGCTGATGTGAAGGACCCCAAGCCCGCGGCCATTGACTCATCCGCAGAGGAGAGGACGCTTGCCTTGACCTACCCTGTAGGGATTCAAGGCCTCTTGGAGGCCTCTCCATCAGTCGGTTCATCCTCGGGACAGCCAAAAGGAACCACCACTCGGGATGCAATCCCTGAGGTAGAGATTACCCGCTTCTCCTCCATTGTGGTGGGTGGGGAGGAGTTTGTGTTTATGCACGATCTGGAGAAATCCTTTGAGCTTCGCATGGATGAGTGTTTCGCCATCCTCGATGCCCATGCAAAGTTTGAGCTTGATACCACCACCTCCCATGACGATGATCTCCTACTGCCCATGGGGAATACTTTGGCGGACATAGTGGCGATCGCACAAGCTGAGCTGGCAGTGGCCGAGCAGGCCAAGGTCTCTGAGGAGGAGTTTGTGGCCGTGCAAGCCATGTGTTTGGCTAAACGTGCAAGAGTGGATTCACCACCACCTGCTGCAACACCTGTTTCTCTTTATCCAAAGGGGAAGTGAAGCGTGGATCTTTAATTGCACCCGGATGCCGATGAGGAGGATCGTAGACAAGAGGTATAGATGCTCACTTACATTTGATTGTTACAAATGATTTTGTTAATGTTATATCATAATTATGTGCCATATCTCAGAAAACCTATGTTCTGCAGGATGTTCTGGAGGTTGATGCCTGGGCGCAACGGTCAGGGGGGAGGAGGACGCCGTTCGGACCTCAAGCAGCACTTGCTCACTACCTCGGCACACTTCCCACTGGTGTCGTGGTGTTTGTCCATGCCGACTACTCTCCCAATGGTCGCTACAACATTTTTTCTCTCCGTTCACTCTCCAAGGCGTTGTGTTTAACAACACTTGCCCAAACGGCCAACCTTGTAGTGCTTGTAAAGAAAGATTTTGCAATATCCACTTTCGGTGTAAACTTTCGCGGGCGCCTTATTGCCCATGTCGGCATGAACCAAGCTGTAGGGGTTAATGACACCCAAGAAATCACAACCACTTTACTTAACAGGGAGCCACCCCAAAAGGCCAAGCGCCAGAAAATTGTAATTAGAAAGATCCTAAAGCAAAAGCCGGATATCATGTAAAGCATTGATTTCTTTAATGAAACTACTTTTTGCTGTCTATGACTCTCTTTCTTGCAAGGTTTTGAATTTCTTATATGTTGGGCTTCCATTGTGTATGAGAAGCACCATAATTTTTGCTATGACTACTAAAGGGTTTGGCAGGCATTAAAATTTTTAAAATGTATACTTTGTTATATCTAGGCTTCCAAAGTTATGTATGTACCTAGTAAAGGGCTTGGAAGTCCCTAAACAATGCTGCCACAAGGGCTCGCATTAGGGCTTTCCATCAGCAGATGAAGTGTGCAAATGCGTGCCCTTGTGGCAGATGTAATTGGACACATCTAAGAGCATACCCAAGTACAAAACAGAGTGACAAGGCATTAATACCCAGTTGCAAAAGAGAAACACATGGATACCCAGGTAACCTTAAGCCTATCTTGCCCCAGATACCTAAGGATGTATTAACAAACCACAAAACTGTGGCAATATCTAAACCCTTCTTGGAGAATAGGAGCATATCCAGTTACAAAACAGAGTGACAAGACAATAATACCCAGCTGCAAAACATGAAGACATGGATACCCAGGTAACCTTAAGCCCATCTTGCCCCAGATACCTAAAGTTGTATTAATAAACCACAAGAGTAAACTTTGTGGCAATATCTAAGCCCTTTCTGGAGTTTAGGACTGACATGGACTAAGGGGGGATGAATTCCAGCAGCATCTATGCTAATTGAAGCATTGAAGCAAACAAAACATACTTATTGCTTGTCAAAATTGTCTGGAAACCACTGGAGAGTGTCAGCAAAGCACTAGGAGAGGCTTCCACAAGGGCTCGCATTATGTCCATCCATAGGCCTCTGGAAGCCCCAAATGCGCGCCCTTGTGGCAACCAACTTGGGGGCATTCCAAGCCATTTTGAACACTTTGTAGATGTTTTTGCCATGCAATAGTGAGTCACATAGCATGGATACATCAGGAAGTGCATGCCCCACTTAGCCAAGGTGCTAAACGTAGGCAATTTTTCACAATAACAAGCTAATGGCTACATACATACAGTAGAAGGTAGACAAAACTTGAACCAGTGCTACATTGCATGGTACAGAATTAAAACAATACAATGCGCAGTGGGGTATACAATAAAAGACGCTTATATTCAAATTCTTCCCAATACAATGCACAGAGTGGGATATAGAATCAAAAGATGCTTGTATTCAAATTCTTCCCAATCTTGGAGTTCCGTAAATACAAAACGGTTGATGCCTAATTACAAGCTACTCCTCATGGCGCAAACGGCGAGCAAGCTGCATATCCTTGGGCATAATGGTTACACACTTTGCATGGATGGCACAGAGGTTAGAATCCTCGAATATGCCAGTTAAATATTGCTCTGTTGCCTCTTGGACTGCCTCTATGGCCACGACGCCCATCCGAAACTGAGTGTTGTACAATTGCAAAACCTCCCTGCATAGCCTTGCAAAAGAGGCCCTCCGAATCAAGAGCTCGGTGCTCTTTTGATAGTGTCGAATCTCCGCAAAAGCACGGCTGCACTTTCGTACCTTCTGAGGTCGACGTGGAGGTGCATTTTTGGCACGAGTCGGGGCAAATTGCTTCCTCTTCTTGTAGACAATGCTCTTTCTCTTTTTTTTCTGCACAGGCACTTCCAACACCTCATAATCGGATTCCACCCACTCTCCATCTGATTCGTGCTCTTCACTATCGACCGGATGTGATGGTGTAGGTCCACTCCCTTTAGGAAGTGTCTTACCCCCAATAGACATGTGAGCCTGATAAGTTTGTATTTGGACGCCAACCCATGGGGCATCTTCATCCGTTTGTGTCTCTTCGGAGCCTTCTGACGGCTGCTTTTGGCTGTTTGTTTCTTTGCCCTGGTCGCTCTCATCCTCCCTGTTGCCATCAGAATCGTTGGAGTCCGATGAATAGACAACAAGACGATGCTTCCGTCTCTCTTTTGCTACTGTAGAGGACTGGCCATGCTGACTTGAAGCTCCAGCTTCTTCTGTGTGGACTTCACCTTGAGCTTGTGAAGTTCCAGCTTTTGTTGTTGTACCTTTGAGTCGTTGGCCATCCGGCCCCTCTGGATATGCAATCCTAGCCGTTTGTTTTGTTCTCGCCATGGTTGCACCTAGTCGGGAAAATGACAAAATGAGCCCCTTCAACCTTTAAATAGGTTTTTTTGAGATTTGGGCCATTTCACACTATGCGGCCAATTGAGTGAAACTCAAATAAAGCAATTGAATTGAACAACTAAACCTAGATCATGCGGACGGCTGACGCGACGCCCAAACGCTGCCTTTTCGATATTTAGTTGCACGCCAAGCTTCGTGGCCGAGGGACGCTCACGAGCGTTTCCACTTCTCGGATGCTGCAGTACGGGAAGCGTTGCGCAACTGCTTTGCTAACATCGATTCTCTTGCTTTCTCAATAGTACAAGTTCTCCCAAAGGTGTGCCTAAAAAACCAATTAAACATCTCTTGGAGGTAGTTGGAGTGTGAACTACCACCACCATGCCGAGTATTCTTGAAGTAGACTCCTTTTGCTCGATAGTGGGACTTCTCCATGCCTTGTGTACTCCATATATCAAGCGAACCATAGCGGTCCATGAAGTATGCACCATGTGCATAGAGAATGTGCTAAAACAACCAAAAAGGAGATAAGCGAATAGAAAAGTTACATTTTCAAACATTGCATATGTATTAAGTCCGTTAAAACAAACCATGTAGTGTGTAATCTTGCTTTCAGACCATCCGTCCTTAGCGGCCTTTGTGAATTCATAAAGCACCTTCTTGAACTCCTCTCACTGCTCAACGGTGGTGCTTGAAAGATTCATCAATTGCACAACCTTTTGAAAGGATGACCATACTAGCTTGCGCTGGTTAGCAACCTCCACATTGGGATCTTTGTCCGTCGTGCCTAAACACAAATCTTTCCACAACTCCCACCGCTTCTCACTTGCTAGATCGACACTTGCCTTGGATACCTGCATTGGAGACTTTGACATCTTCTTGAAAAATCGACATGCTTTGGCTCCATTCATGGAAACCTTCTGTGCCACCTCATATGTCTTCTCCCTACAAGTCTCTGCTACAATGTTTACCCTTGATCAGCGACATCCAATCTCATTAAGGAGCGTCTCCACCCCCTACAAGGAGTCTTTTTACCGTTGAAGGGGCTTCATTGTGAAAGCATAATCAATGTGATGCTTTAAGATCCTATCAAATATTCGCATAAACGCATGCAATGTGCAAAAGTGAACATTGTTGAGGGAGAAGGGAATTATGGGGTTCCACCCAGGATCTTTGCTATCCCTATTGGGCACCTGCAGCATATCACATGAAAGAACCGAACTTTGCCACTCCCTATTTATATGGTCATCATTATCATCGTCCTGACCTTCCACTTGAGTTGCTCGACTTGTCTTGTGCCCTTTCGTACAGAATGGACAGGGAAGTAAAGAATTTGCACCTTGTTTGCATCCAAGCATGCACTTTATGGTCTTTAGATCACCACCTAAATGCCATTCAACATCAAACTCCCCACGTCCTAGAACCATGAGCTTCTCACCATTTATTTGAGCTTTAATGACCTCTGTGACCCATGGGATTCTACTGAAAATCCATGCAAGGACTTCATGTGTCTCTTTCGGAACTTCAATTGCACCAAGCCACCATATATCCTTCTCTGATTGCACACTAAAAGAGGGCTTTGTCGCTTCACTCGAACTGCAAGATTGCTTGGCATAAGCTAGGGCTTCATTCATAAGCGTGATGCTCATTCTCTCCAACTTTCTCCCTTTAACAATTACACACTCATCCAACTTCAGCACGAACACAAGCTTGCCTTCAAGAACTGCCAACAACATAAAGCCTCAGAATGCATGTTATGACACATCATAGAGCATGTAGGCAACTCTAAACTAACCTGCATCACTCAAATTGTAGAAAACAGCCATGGACTGCTGCAATCGTATCAAGTCCACAAAGATATTGTTGAATTTGGTGTAAACAAACCCTTCAGTCCGCAACAAACTGTTAGAAACAGCACCGCTTCCCTTCCCGCGGCCCTTCCTTCCTTGTGATTTGCTACGGAGCGGCTGAAGAGGCATCGTGTCTTCAATATACAAGTAGTCCCCTAATCGGTGAACAACATCTTCATTTGACACCTTCTTGGCAATCTGCACTCTGTGAGGAAGCGGGAATAGGTTTTTCGTGACTCCTCGACTTCTTAATGCATCTTTTAACACTTGATGTATTGCTTGATAGCCCTTGGTACTAATCCCAACAACATCACAAATATCTTGAACATCTAGATCAGTGACAATATTAGAAAAATTTCTAAGAACTCTCTTAGTGATTGCGTCTTTCAAGTGTTTTGCCTCTGGAGCATCAAGCATCCCAATAAAATCCTCTTTGTTGAAACAAGAACGAAGTAAAGTAGCCCTAGCTGACGCATTCTCGCCGTCGCACGTTTCTTGGACGAAGTTCCTATTGCCCAAAACAACAATGATGAGCCGTATTAAACTTAAACAACATGAGGGATAGAACATGTTACCTCATAGCTATCACCCTTCGTTTTCTTGCACCTCCACGTGGTGCAAGATTCTGAATTTCGGACAACTCTCGTTTCCTCACCCTACCTCCCATGGTAGTACTCTTCATGTGTGAAAGAGTATCCTCAAGCTTTTTAATTACATTTTCCTTGGTTGTGATGGTGCTCTTTGCCTCCTCAAGCGCACTAGTAGCTGTTTACATCTGAGCTTGAAGATTGTGGAAACTCCCATTGAGCAACTGCCAATGACGCAAGTAGATCTCGGACCGCGCAATCTCGTGTTTGTTGAGTCTCTTGCAGTAGCCCAACAAACCTTGCTCTCCATTTCCAACGTATTGCAACAGTGATGGAATGTTTGTAAAAGACGGATGAACATTGAGAGAAGGATCCTTTGGATACAAGCATCCGTCT
Source organism: Adiantum capillus-veneris (assembly GCF_014529385.1). Lineage (NCBI taxonomy): Eukaryota > Viridiplantae > Streptophyta > Polypodiopsida > Polypodiales > Pteridaceae > Adiantum > Adiantum capillus-veneris. The sequence continues at coordinate 78,464,378 of NC_140950.1, read as the reverse complement.
GTCCAAAGATCCACATTCTTCTCCCCTTGAGCGCGGCGTTCGTTGGCTGAAGGTAATGTACCCAAGCATGTTTTCTTTGTCGGAACATACTCTTGAGGTAGGCGTAGGAAAAGCCCTGGAGACCTACCGCGTGAAGAGCTTGCTAAGACATTGGTCACGTCGTCAAGAGGCATTGTAGGATGGAGAGATGGAGCTTGAAGGATGGAGAGATGGGTGCGTAGGTGCAGCAGTAGGTGCAGGTGCAAGGGGGATGGGTGTAGGAGAGAAGCTTAGATTAGGAGAGAGAGTTTTCAATTTTGGGGGGAATTTTCTAAAAGTTTGGAGGGAGTCAAAAAATGTTGAATTTTGAGTAATTTAACTTAAAAATCGTTTTTTTATTATGTGTATATGTTGGGGGTACTTTTTAGGGGGGAATAGAGTTTTTTTGAAAGTTTTTGAAAAAAGTCATTTTTTTTACCTCTTTGACCCACGGATTTTCTTAGGTGGCATGGGAGAGTTAAGAGGCCACTTACAAGTTGGCCAAAAAGGTAGAGAGAGAAGACCCCCTACCCCCCTACTTTTCAAATGGTTTACCCCCCCTTCCCTACTTTTTAAATGGTTACCCCCCCCCCCCCCCCCCCCCCCCCCCCCCCTTCCCCCTACCTTTTTAGGGGTCAAAGGTGGAGGAGACCCTACCAAAATAGCCCCATTCAAAACCTTTGTCCCCCTTAATCTTGGCAAGCTTCCTTTAAATTAGGGATTCTTACAAGGCCCATGGAGAGTCCATTTTTTTCCTAATGGCTGAATCATCCTCCTCGCTTTCAACTTTCCCGATGGCGACTTCCCTCAGCTCTGTGGACGCTTATCGCAGCAATGCATTATGAAAATTCGGGACCAATTTCAGCAATGAGCACAGAGGTACTTGTATTGGTGACGTGAGGACCTCTTTCCAAATTGAATTCCAATCCTCGTCTTCTTTAATATCATCCTTATCCTTATTTCCAGCTTTTCCTTCCTTTATTTCCAGGCCCACAGTCGATGGTCCTGATAACTTCACTGGTGGTGCAGATTGTGGCAACTAGGACACAGTCTTTTTCCGCACTTCTTTCTGAGCCGTCCACTCCGAAATCTTTACATCGGACATTGGAACCACATTTTTACCCGATCCCGTGATTAATGAAACCACTGGATCAGACGCCTCCAATCCTTCAATTTGAACCATAGCCACACTAGGCTGTTTCCCTGCAGCGTGCTCCTGCTTCTTCCGATCATATTCCATAGCTTCAGTACACTCGGATCGCCAGTGTCCATCCCCCAAACAGAAAAGGCATGTCTTGGGGCGATTAGGATCTCGGCCACCTCTTCCGCGACCTCGTCCTCCCCCTTGACCCCGTCCTCCTGCTTGACCTTGCAAAGGCGTCTCTGATGTATGAGCATGAGCCATCGCCACAGTAGGCTCTTGTCCCTGTCCTATCTATGGTTGTTGCCAGGTAGAAGAGTCTCCTCGACTCCGACGACCCCGGCCATTGAAATAACATTCCACTGTGTTATGGGTATTGGTCGTGCAAATCGCACACCACTTCTGATTCATTGTGCACTCCTAAGAAGCATGGCCCGGATTCTGACACTGGGTACACCATAGCTCCTTCAGACTCTTAGCCAGCACAGCCGATTCCGACGACCCGGATGAAACACTTTTCCCGTGACGGTGGGATTTTTTCCGAGGTGTCTCTTCCAATTCTTTCCCCGAATCGCTGTTGTCTGAGTCTAAGGAATCTGATACTGCGGATTCCGACTCCGAACTATCACTGCCACTGTCTTGCAACTTCCGATGAGATTTCTTTCTGTCTTTTTTCTTTGATTTCTTTGGAGATTCCGTATCCTCTAAAGCTTCTCCTACTACTATAGGCCTAGCAATTACATTATCCAATGGAGTAGTTACCTTATCCACTATTGCCAGAGCCGTTTTGAGATCCTTGTTGAGCCCCCGCAAAGAATAATCATTCAGTACTTCGGCTGCCGGCCTTTGTGCCTGAGGTACCCTCTGCAAAAGCATCCGAAATTTTGCAGCGTAATCCTCCACTAGCAATGACTTCTGCCGCAGTGTTCGAAGCTTTTTCAAATATTGAGGGACTGTTTTTTTCGTTCGAAACCTTCGTAGAAACGCTGTGGATCCATCAACAGTCTGAAAATGATCATCAGGGTATTCGGACAACCATTTCGTAGCTTTCCCCGAAAGTGTAGATTCAAATACTGACTGTTGATGGAGAGGAATCACCACCCCAGGATGATTCAATCCATAAGCTTTATTGAATTGGCACAAATGTGCATCAGGATCTTCGCTTGAAAGACCTTGAAATCGACTATACTTAATGTGAGGATGAGCCATCACCCCTTGCCCAACTGTACCTCCTCCCGAAAAAAGCTGACGAGCACTAGGAGGTGGAGACAGTGGCGGAGCAACCTGTGTGGGTGAGGGTGAACGTACGACAGGAGGACATGACTGACTGTGTGGAGTACGCCTCGCTCGCCACAACCGCCTACCATGCACCGGGCTTGGTGATGGAGATACAGATTCCTCAATCGGCGGTGAAGAAAAAACAAATTCATCCGAACCTCCCCTCCTCCGACGTCTTTCTACAATTGGAACCACAGGGTCAGGTGGACCCTGCGACCTAGTGCGCATGCATATTCATCGCAGGTTTTCCATTACGCATCGTGGTCGCCCGATGTAATGGCTATTGCTTGCACATGAGCAATAGGCATTACGGGAATGATTACCCGCAACTACATTATATGAACATCAACACATAGAATGACAATAGAAGACAGTACACAGTACACAAGCATAGAACACCGCTTGCTTCATTCATGTGTGATCCAAACACAAAGTTACAACAGTAGATGCCATGAATATCATAGAGATTGGTTGAGTTTCATCAAAAGATAGGTATGCCCCTCCATATACAATCGTTGCTCCAGTGCAGATCGGGAACGGTGCACACACTCCTGTCCCATGATATCCTGTGAAGAACTGTTGCCACGGCCACCGCATGACTCCTGATTCGTAGTGTCCAGACCTCCGCAGGACCGCAGGACCGCAGGACCGCAGGACCGCATGTGCGGCTAATGCCGTAACACCTACATAGCAATGTCTCTATGTAACTTTTCTGACACAAGGCAATACCACCATCACACTGCTTAAACTGTATACCCAAGTAATGATGCAATAGCCCCAAATCTTTCATCTTGAAAGTAGCATTCAAATCAACCTTAAATTCAGCAATATGTCTCTCATTTGGTCCAGTGATCAACAAATCATCAACATAAAGAACCACAATGAGAAGTACATCACCCTCACGCTTTACATACAATGTGTTTTCTATTGGACTGTTACGAAAGCCTTGTTTGACCAAATGAGTGTCAGCTTTCTCATACCAAGCACGAGGAGATTGCTTCAACCCATACAAAGCCTTGTTACATTTGCACACTTTGTCCTCTTGTCCTTTTATGACAAAACCGCGAGGCTGCGTTACATAAACTTCCTCAAATATGTCACCATTCAAGAAAGCAGTAACAATGTTTGATTGATGTACATCCCAACCAAAATGAGCTGCCAATGCACATAGAAAACGCACAGTAGTCATACGACAAGTGGGAGCAAAAGTCTCTTCATAATCTATGCCTTTTTGCTGTGCATAACCCTGCAACAAGTCGAGCCTTATGGCGATCAATCTCACCATCCGGCTCGCGTTTCAACTTGTAAACCCACTTCATACCAATGGCCTTTTTGCCAGGAGGCAAATCACATAAAGTCCATGTGTCATTTTCTATAAGTGCATCATATTCTGATTGCATGGCAGCCATCCAATTTTCTGAATTTTTGTGCTTCATCAAAAGACAGAGGCTCCTCAACATCATGTAAACTAGACCCAGCCAAAGCATAACAATCTGATGCATAAGATGCATGGCGAGAGCCTGAACGAGTACGACTAGATAAAGGTGCATCCAATTTACTATCACGCAAAGTGTGCACCAGCCATTTTGGCATACCTCTAGCCTACTCATTTTCAGTCCTTTCCTCATCAAGTACATCATGTACATTTGCATCAGTAATATGCTGATCTAAAACATTTTCAGAAACCCCCATAGGCTGTACATTTGCCTCATTGGAACTTACATTCGTATTTCCACCACTGAAAAGAGGCAACAAAGTGTCATAAATGTCCTGTGAGCTTACATTACTGTCTCTAGTACATGACAGCAAGGGCTCAACAAAATCTTCCACAAACACTACATCCTGTGCAACCAGAATACGTTTTGTTTGCAAATGTTACAACCTGTAACCTTTGCTTTCAGCACTATAACCAACAAAAATACATTTGACAGCCTTATCATCCAATTTTCTGCGCTGCACTTGTGGCACCAAAGCATATGCCAAACATCCAAAAACACGCATGTGCTCAATAGAAGGCTTTCTATCATGCCATGCTTCATATGGAGTAATAGACTCCAAAGCTTTTGTAGGACACCTGTTAAGTACGTAAGTGGCACACATGATGGCCTCAAGCCAAAAAGAATGCGGCAAAGCTTGACTTTTGACCATACATCGTGCCATTTCCGTAAGTGACCTGTTTTTCCTCTCAGCAACACCATTTTGCAGAGGTGTATAAGGCACTATACATTGGTTTTTTATCCCACGACTAGCCAGAAATGCATTAAATTCATGAGACATATACTCCCCCCCTCGATCGGAACGGAGGGTGCCCATAGTACATTTCGAGACATTTTCAGCCATAGCCAGAAATTGTTTGAAGCACATAAAAACTTCGGACTTCGCTTTAAGCGGAAATACCCATGCATGCCTGGAGTAATCATCAATGAAAGTCAGGAAGTACAGGTAATTGCCCAAGGACGGAGTTTGCATGGGCCCACAAACATCACTATGCACAAGCTGCAACCTGCATGTGGCCCCGAACTGAATCATCCTTTGGAAATTTAGAACGCTGCATCTTACCCAAAATACAGCCTTCACAAACATGTTTGACAGGTGCTTCAAGAGGCGGCAAAGAAGAAACCATATCAGATTTCTGCAAACGCAGCCAACTGGCAAAATTCAGATGACCAAAACGTGCATGCCAAAGTTTTGCATCTGAAATAGCCGTTGAATCTGCAACAGCATTTGCAAAATTTTTTCCACACTTGTCATACAAAGTGAGCTTATACAACCCACGGCACAAAAGGCCAGATGCAACAATTTCATCACCAAAACTAAGATCATGAACTATACATCTGTCATCCACAAATTTGACTACAAGTCCAAGTCTAGCAAGTGCGGATACAGATAAGAGATTCTTCTTGATCCCAGGTACATAAAGTGCATCAACAAGTGTGAAGGAACTGCTATTAGCAGCACTGAGCACAATCTTTCCAACTCCCTAAACCGGATAAGAAGTGTTGTTGGCACAAGTGACTGAATTCCCATGAGGGACAGACTTGAGAGAGGTAAACAATTCATGATGTGAGGTAATGTGCTTTGTATCACCACTATCGAAATACCACACATGTGAATCTGCAGCCACTGCCAAGCATGCATCATGGACAGCAGGATTGTAAGTGCACTCTGTGCTAAAAGCCCATTGTGCATCAACATCAGCAACACAGTCTCCTTTCACAGAAGACTCAACAATGGCTGCATTTGTAGTGGAACCAGCATTTGCAGTGGAACCACCCTCTTTCTTCTTAGCCTCTTCGGCCTTCAACTTAGGACACGACTTTGATCAAGTAATCATTGGCTTTATAATAATGGCAACGCATCTTCTTTTTGCCCTTATCACCAGAATTTGCAGACGAATTGTTGTTAGCAGAAGCATTAGGAACATAATTTTTGCCACTCGCAGCAGAACCATAAGAAGTGGCTGCATTGTTGTTACCACCCTTTCTTTGAGAAGCAATAAAAGACTGTTCAATTGCACGCTGTCTAGTCCTTTTTTTTTTGAAAAGTGACTCTTGCAACAGCAATGTGCATAATTCATCAAACTTAACAACTTATGGATTTCCTTGGGTCATAAGTCTCCGAGTACTAGCAAAAGTCTGGTAAGAATCTGGTAAGGCATCAGGAATAGTCTGCACAAGGGAACTGTCTGAAATAACTTCGCCTGCAGAAATAAGTTGCTCATTGATATCCTTGACACTAGCAAGGAAAGTGTCCATATCATCTTCCTCATGCATAATCTTCGACTCTAGCTCTTTACGCAGCAAAGCAATTTTAGCCTCATTGCGGCTTGCATAAAGGCCTGCTAGAATATCCCAAGCCTGTTTTGCAGATTTTGCTGAACTGATGTGAGGAACAATGGTGCGCTTCACAGACAACACAATCAATGCATGAGCCTGCGCATCCTTAGCATCCCAACGAGCTTGTTCTGCCGTATGCAAAACAACTCTAACAGCTACAATCCTTGCAGCAAGACCTGCAACATCCTCAACATCGCCTACATCCTCAGAACCAGGACGTACACCAATGCCCTGCACAATGTTCTAGACACCCTTTGACACAAGCACATGTTGCATCATATAAGCCCACATAGGGTAGTTGTCCCCATCCAACCTGTCCTCAGCAGCAAACATCTTGAACACATCTGTGTTGTTGTTGTCAGCCATGGTAAATGTTGCACCTGGTGTGAAAACTGCCCGAAAATAGGAGAAACGAAGCGGGAACAACCTGTGCTATATAGCACAAACCGTAGAAGACTATAAGGCACCTGTTATGCAGAAAACAGCACTAACAAAAATTCTGCACAAAATGACAAAATAGCTTGTGCAGTACTGCCTATAGTGGAAACGGAGGCCGAAATGAGCCCAAATCAAAAATCTGAGCAGACCAAGCTCTTCAAACTTACCCCAAGTATTTGTCGACCTGCGAACGCTCACCAAACCTCACTGAAATAGGAGAAAGTGAGCAAGCGTGTGCTGGAGCAGCTAGCGACTAAGCTCGGGAGGACGTGACCTGCTCTGATACCAATTGTTGGAATTAGGGTTGCAGAGAAACACACACAGCTTGGAGAAGATGAAGGAAGCTCAAGGCAGACAATAGAGAGTGTGTTACTTAGTGTGCAATGGAAAGATCGATAGCCCTAGAGTGATGGGCGTATATACAATGCACGGGGGAAAAAACCTCCTAAAGAGGGAAAAAATGCCCCGGCGGTCCTAGTGTGTTCACACACATCACTACCACATGCATATGGTAACATGTGAAATCTATCTCTCTCCATTAAGTAATCTACTCAAATATCTATTTAGCTACGTCATATTTCCTAACATAATGTCCATTCTTGTGACCTTGAGAATAAGGTAGTTGTGCAACAAGGGAGATGCTTGAGAAAATTCATGGGGGGGAATCCAAGGTGAGGAAATACATAAGGAGAGGATCAAAAGCCACAAAAGGATTATTATGACAAGAAAAGGAGACCACTCCAGAAAAAATTGGAGAGATGCTTGAAGCTTGGAGGCTGTAGAGGGGAGCTTGCATGAAAGTGCAACAAAGTGGCTTCTACCATGGAGTGGGGGGAGAACTTTAGATACTTCAAGGATTCCTCTCTCAATTGGTCCCCCTTGCTCCCTAAACTTGGAAAGGGTTCCTCATACCCCTTTTGGAGGGAAGTTGTACACATGGTGAACAACAAAGATATCTCTAAACTATCTCATCTTTGGGATGACAAAAGCTTGGGCTGGAAGGATGTGGAGCTCATAGCAATGCAGAATAACTTGGGTATGTATGAAAGGCTTCTGATCGGTAGACTCTTGGAAGTGCTTACAGCCTCACCTCCACCTGTCAGTGGATCAAAAATCGATGGGAGAGCCTGGAATTGTCCAAAAGACAGAGCGTTCTCACAGCCCAAGACCCAGAGTATCTAAAACATGCAGATTGGTTCAACCCACTCACCAGAATTTGGAACAAAAACTGGTCAAAAGAGCACTAGAAACAGAGTATTAATGCCATTTGAGAGACTAAATGTCCGCCATACATGAAGGTATTCATGTGGAAGGTGCTCTAGGGAGCCTTACCTACTGGGATCAAGGTGCATGTTAGAGGGCTCAATTCTGACACCTGCTCTGGTTGTAGGTCAGCCTCTTAATACCCCCTTCATCTATTCTTCCAGTGTCCTATTTCACGAGGGCTGGCCACCAAGGTTTGCAAATGGGTACGAAGGACTTAGAAGATCATCTTTTTTAGTGCACCCAAATTGCTAGGTTTTGCTACCTGAACTAGGTGTGGAAGTCTAGAAATCTTTGAGTTTTTGAGGCAAAATTGGTTGTGGCCCGTTTTGATGATATCGTGCGCATGAGCACTGAGCTCATCCAGGGTGTTGGAGCACAAAGAGGGTCAGTGGACAAGGATGAACAATGGACTCATGCATTGAGTTGCATAAAACACTTGAGAAGGTAGGTTCTTCATCGTTGATTTTGTTTCCTCTGTGTTTGTGTACAAGCCTCTATTGAAACCCTAGCCCGCCCCCCCCCCCCCCAAGGCACATGTAGTGCTTGAGAGCAACTGTATTTTTTTGAGTTAATATAATATCTCTCAACCTAAATTGTGAGTATGGCATTAAAAAATTTTGAAGTCATGCTTTTCTTGAAATATTTCCAAAACAATCATAATTAATCCTTGGGAAGCAGATTTTGTTTTTGCAAGGTGGCTCTCTACTTTCTATGGATGGTCTAGCCTTGAACCTGCCTTCTTCACAAAGGGCAATTTCAAAAAAATTCCCTTCAAATGATATATACATTTTTTCGTGCCCTTCAAAATACAAAATCACCAAATCAACACTTAATTTTTAAAGCCAAGTTCAACACAAAAATGTATCGTCACATAGATAGACATGCAACCTTGGGAATTTGGTCTCCAACCTGCAACTATGAGAAGAAAATCAGCATATTATACTTAACATGTATATCTAGAGATACTTCTTCTTTTCAAAGTACCCTTCAAAGGCAGCATTGTCTTTGGTTCACCCTTCCACAAGAAGTGCAAATTTTGCAAATAGCCTTTCATAGGTAAATCTCGGAACTCTTTCCACTTCTCTTGAAGGTCAATAGTGGCCTTGAAGGGCTTTGTAACCTTCAAAAATGAACCCGGTTGGGAAGCATAAGGTAGAACCGTTTAAAATTTTGAAACAGATTAGATGATTTTGCATATTGACTTGAATTGCCTTCAGGTGTTAAAGATCAACATTTTTTCCATGTTTCTAATGTTGATCATGGTACAACTCTAAACTTAAGATGATGTATCATCAAACGTGGAACTTGATGTCATGGGGTGGATAAGAAAGCTAAAAATCTTTAGGGCTAGAGAAATTACAAGTGTTGGTTAAATCGAACTATTGCCATGTAGAGAATTATTCCATTGGGTGGGATTTAAATGTTTATTAGTCCAATCCCATTTTCCAACTTTGAGAGAAAAGTTATTAAAACTTGGCAAGAATGTAATAAGAAGGTCTCATAATAAAAAAATTGAATCATGTATGTCTTGGTGCAATCATCTTCTGGATGCTGTCTATACACTAGGGTGATCCTCCCACACGAGAATAAGTTTTGTCTTATGCATTTGTTTACCTTCTTGCAATTGCTTCTAGCTAGTCCATATATATTGAAGGCAATTCTCTCTTGTTTAACCTTAAGCAAAGTCAGCCATTTTGCATTGTTTGGTATCTAGATCATTGATATAGTTGATGCAAAAGCATCATGAACCACTAGATGTGTACACATTGGGTGACTTTATGAAGTGATATAATCGTCTATGGTTGGAGATTGAGAAGAGGAAGTGGGGAAGTGCCAGGGGAGAAAAAGCTAGAATATTGGTTAAGCTAGCAGACCGGCCACATTAGGGATCCAAAGGAGGGAAAATAGGGATCCAAAGGGGGGGCCATCTGCAAAAGAGCAATGTGCAACAATGGGCTTAAAAGACCCTAAGGTTCAGCCCATTAAGACTTCCAAAATGCTACGGTTCGAAAATTAAAAGGTTGTGTCCAAAGGTCAAACTTTAGGGAAATTGGATGCTTTGTGTGTGTCCCAAAAGTCTTCATGCATCCCTACATAGGAGGGGGCGAGCCCTAGCTGTAGGAGATGAGAGAGAAACTCACACACACAAGCTCCCTTTACACAAAGGGAATGAGGGACACATGTCAGCTCCCTAGCCCAGATGCCCACAAGGTGTACTCAAATCCTATTGGATGGCCTTGGAGGTGGAACAATGAGAATTAGGCTAGAGTAAATCTAGTTAAATTAATATAAAAACACTTAATAAAAGAACCAATAAGACATAAGCTCTCTAGAAGACTATTGGACAGTCTCCCAAGGGGTGCAATGAGCATTCAACAGCCCAATGGCTTGCCTGATTCCTATTGCCCAGGAGACAAAGGGATCCATTGAGAGTTTAGTTGCATTAACTAATTAGCAAAAGCTCTCACAAAATGGGAAAGGGGGACACATGTCAGAAGGCTATCACTTATGCTCCTGAAATCCTATTGGCTAAGCCTGGGGAGGTCCAATGGGGTGACTGCATGAGCAAATAGCAAGAGGGGTCGACCAAGAGAGAGAGGGGGCTGATTTTTCAAAGGAATTATTCACTTACACACTCACACAATCTATGTGTGAAGCAAGAAGACTCTCTCTCTCTCTCTCTCTCTCTCTCTCTCTCTCTCTCTCTCTCTCTCTCTCTCTCTCTCTCTCTCTCTCTCTCTCTCTCCTTCTCAAGCTTTAATGACAAACTTACCACCTACTCCAAGCTTGTGAGAAGGGAGGCCTACACCAACAACTTTTGGCTTTGTGATGCAAATCCAACCAAGAGACAAGCTTCAATGCATGCTTATCTCCTCTACCATGCTACTTACTAAGCTAAGCTATGCTAATATGAGTGATTATGTGAGGAGATGTACATCTTTCTCGTAAGAATACTCCTTCTTCCTCTCAATCTACTCTCATACCCCGCTAGCTCTCACCATCTTCGAAGGTGTGTGAGGTCTTGGGTCTGAGACCGTGAGGGAATTGATGTTGTGCTTGATAAGTGTTTTGCTTAGTGCATGAAGTCTCCATCTTCATTGCACTAGCTAGTATTGAAGGAACACAAAGAATTGTATTGTAAAAATGCTTCTCTTGATGGGAGAAATCATAATACAAATCCTTTTGCAGGGGGACCGGCTCCATGCAAATTCGGCCCTCAACTGTTTTCAATTGCTTAATTTCTCTCTCTTTTGAATTATTGTTCATGCTATCTAGCTAGGTGTTATAATTCTTGTTGCTCTCTCCACCCAAGCACTCTTGCTATTCTCATTAGAAATCTATTTGAATGAAATGCTCACTATGTTCATTCTACTTTCCGCTACACACAAGTTACTAGAGCATTAAATGTATCAGAGCACAAGGTTTCTCTTTTCTTGCTCAAGAAGGGAGGTCCTCAAGCTAGCTATAAATGGTTGGTATTATTAAGTGCATGTGAGTAAGTAGAATAGGGATTTTTCAGCCTTGCAGTGTGCCTGCCTTCGTGCAAATAACGGGGCATCACCGTTGAGAGCTATGGTCTTAATAGTGGAGTCCTACGGGACTTGTCTACATCTTAACCACTATTGAGCTATTGGAAGCTGATAGGAGCCGGTATTGTTTTGGTGTTGAACGACCCTCTCTTCTATTTCTTGCAATTAATGGTATTCGAGCCACGGGTACAATAGCTTGAGTGCTTTTTCTAAAGGGGTAAAGAGGAGTAGCAACTAGGGCTTGAAGTGCCAAAGTACACCTAAAAAGTTTACACCCAAAAGTTGTTAGAATGGTTGACAATAGTAAAGAGAGTGAAATTAATGTTGATAACTTTGATTTTGCTAATGAGCAGGCTACTAATGATGCCCCTATGCTTGTTAACTACCTTGTTTCTAGGCTTCAACAAGCTATGGGTAATCCATCCCTCCAAAGTGAAGTGCAATGGCAGTTTCGTGCTCATAGGATTCTGCAAGATCCCCACCATGACAAGAGAGCACCTAGGAAGCCTCTTCCAAAAGAGGACTCTCTCCGATTCGGGAAGAAGAAGAGGATCCATACTAGGGGCTCAAAGATTTGCTCCTTGATGACGCATCTCCTTCTCAAAGAAGAAATCAAGAGCCTCCATCGAAGGAACGAGAAAGAAGTGAGTCTCCCATCACCTCGGTGGAGATGGCTCCTCGAAGACGCCGGGCTAAACACTCTCCATCACCTCCAAAGCGGAGAAGACCATCACACACTTATCCACACCATAATTCAAAGAGGGATGATAAAAAGCAGGAGAAGAAAAGGGCGAGAAAGAGGACACCCTCTTCTCCATCTTCTTCACCCTCTTCCTCTTATGAAAGTGATGTTGAAGATAAAGAAGATCAAGGCAAGAAAAAGGTGAGAAAGAGGTCACCCTCTTCTCCATCTTCCTCAAATTCTTCATCTTCTAAAGAAAGTGATGGTGCAACCTTTGAACCATCAAAAAGAAGAGACCATAGGAAATCCTACGCCGCGTGGAAGAGGTCGTCCAAGCTCAAGAAATTCAAAGAGGGAGGGAAGAGCATCTCTTTACTTATCTATGATGGCACCTTTGGTGCTACAGACAAAGTCTTGGCCTTTATCCAACAATTCAATGCGGCATTTAGAGATGAGTGCTTCATGGAGTCCTCTAAGCTACGCCATGTAGCTATGCACTTTCAAAAGTCCACCAGGTAATGGTGGTCTAGCCTACAGGCCAACGGTGAAGCTCCACAAACATGGAAAGCTTTAAGAGCTTCCATTATGAAGTAGTTTTTGGCCACCGATGCCAAAGACAAAGTACTCACCGACTGGCGAAGCTTGAAGCTCTCTCCCTACGAATCCATTCACAAATATGTAGACAAGTTTTGGGACTTACAACTCAAAGCCACTGTCTTCAACAAGTTGGATTTTGGAGAGCAAAAGCAACAATTTTGTGCGGGCTTAACTGAAGAAATGGCGGAGTATGTCAACTCCCAAAGGCCACACACCATATCGACGGTTATACACCATACTATGGTGGCTTCTCGAATCAATTTTCAAACAGGGGCTAAGCCCACGGAAAACAAGGGTTCAAATGAGCCTAAGGGGAAGGACAATGTCCAAAAGTCTCCTAAGGGCAATTACAACAAAGCTAAAGAGAAGGGAGTTTACAAAGGCAAAAATAAACTCTCTCCTGGAGAGCTTAAGCGTTATCGCAAGGATAACCGTTGTTTCAAGTGCGGCGAGCAAGGGCAAGCGTACCGCGCTTGTCCCCAAATGAACACCTGCCATGAACCTCCTAGAGCTACCTTGCTCGAAATCCAAGAGGAGGAAATTCACCACAAAGGATCTTCTCTATACCATGCTTGGGGAAAGGTAAGAGAACATGATGCTTTTATTCTCTTTGACCTTGGTTCTACTCACAATTTCATATCCACAGAGTTGGCCACCAAGCTAGGCATACAAACCTACGAGATGGGAGATGTCCTACCTGCAGATGGTGCTTTCAAGGACCAAGAAGCTTCTATCACTCCCTTAATTGGAAAATTGAGGCTCCATGTCCAAAGCTATGTGGACAAAGAGGACTTGTTTATCTCTCCTCTCAAGCATGAGGATGTAATCCTAGGGGCACCATGGTTTGATCGCATGGCTGCTAATGTTAAATTCCCTAAAAGGAGAATCTCCTTTAAGTTCAGGGAAAAAGATCTGTACACAGATGCTACTGGAATGGGTAACACCATACCCATTGTACATACGCAAGATTTCAACAAGTCAATAAAGAGCTCTATTTCCGTGTACATGATTTTTGTTAAAGATTCTCAAAATGAACTTAATGTTTAGCAAAAGAAAATATACACAATAAAAAGGAATTAGAGTTATCCAATTTTCTCAAGGGGTTTCAAGATGTCTTTATTGACGACATCCCTTGTGAGCTACCTCCTAAACAAGGTAATGATGACCATGCAGTTGAACTTCTTCCAGGAAGTTCACCGCCTAACAAACCTCCTTATAGAGTTTCTCAAGCTCAACAAGAGGAAATTATGCGGCAAGTGCATGAGTTAGTTTAGAAGGGCATGGTTAGGCCTAGCTCATCTCCATTTTGCTCACCTGTGCTATTAGTGCAAAAGAAAAACAGCACATATCGTATGTGTGTCGACTATAGAGCACTTATCAAGAACACGTTTCCCATTCCACGGGTAGAAGACCTATTCGATAAGCTACAAGGGTACACCTACTTTAGTAGGATTGACCTAAAAAGTGGCTATCATCAAATAAGGATAGTTGATCAAGACATTGTACAGACCGCATTTCGCACTACATTTGGTCTTTACTAATATATTGTCATGCCTTTTGGCTTGACCAATGCACCAGCCACATTCAACCGCTTGATGGAGAAGCTATTCAATCCTCACCAAACCTTTACTGGAGTGTTCTCTGATGATATCATCATCTACTCTAATTCATTAGACGAACACAAGCAACACCTCCAGGTAATATTTCAAGTTTTAAGAGAGAATAAACTTTATATTAATCGAAAGAGAAGTGAATTTTTCTTGCAAGAGATTCATTATTTAGGTCACATTATCTTTCAAGATGGCATCCAAATGGATCCATCAAAGTTAGAGGTAATAAAAGGATGGCCTAAACCAAGGAATCTTCATGAACTAAGAAGCTTTATAGGTATGTGTGCATAGTATAGACGCGTCATAGAAAAGTTCTCACTAATAGCAGGACCATTACATGACCTAACAAAGAAAAACGTTAGGTATACATGGTCTGACAAGGAGAACAATTCTTTCGAAAAGCTTAAAGAAAAGCTTATCTCTCAACCTGTGCTTACACTACCGGATCTCTCAAAGCCATTTGAGGGCCAATGTGACGCTTGTGGTGATTGCCTTGGAGCTGTTTTTGCTTCAAGAAGGGCACGCCATAGGCTATGAAAGTCGAAGGCTCGACCTTGTTGAGCAAGCTCTAGGCATATATGAAAAGGAACGCCTCGTAGTTCTACATGCCTTATACTCATGGAAGCATTATTTATTGGGGACTCCTTTCATTCTGCGAATGGATCACCAAAGTCTTAAGTACTTCATGACGCAGACCAAGCTCTCCGACAAACAAATGAGGTGGGCAAATTTTCTTTCGCAATTTCATTTTCATATTGGTCACATTGCTGGCAAGCATAATCAAGTAGCCGATGCATTCTCAAGACGGCCGAGAGTGAATGCGGTTTCCATAGCAACTCACAATATTGATCTATCTTCTATGATAGATGAGTATGCTATTGATCCCAATTTTAGAGATGTGATTTCAGCCATTGCATTAGGGAAGAAAGAGGAACCATTTACTCTACAAGATGGTTATCTTCTCTATGGCAATAGACTATGCATTACTAACTCACTAAGTGAGAAAGTAATGTATGAATCTCATGCTCCTCCTTATGCGGGGCATAGAGGGATTCAATCTACCCTAAAAGGGATTGAAACATATTTCTATTGGCCTACCATGAAAGCAAACATACAAGAGTATGTTTCTAAATGTGTGATATGCCAAAAGACAAAGTTTCATAGAGGGAAGCAACCTGGATTGCTTCAACCTTTGCCAATCCCTGATTCACAATGGGAGAGCATATCCATGGATTTTATGTTTGGATTGCCTAAGTCTATCTATGGGAATACAGGAATATGGACGATAGTAGACAGGTTCAGTAAACAAGCTCATTTTATACCTGTCAAAAAGACTATCAAAGCCCATCAAATGGCAACCCTCTTCATTTCACAAATCTTCAAGTACCATGGCTTGCCAATGTCCATAGTGTCAGATAGAGATCCTAGAATGACTAGTAACTTCTGGAAGGGTCTCTTTGAGAATTTAGGGACAAGGCTAAATTTCTCTTCAACCTATCACCCGCAAATGGATGGCCAAAGTGAAATAGCTAACCTAACAATTCTTGATCTACTAAAAGCCTATGTAACGGAAGTAGATCAAAGGTCCCAATGGGAGAAGTACTTACCCTTAGTGGAGTATGCTTACAATAACACTGTACATACTTCCACGGAAAAAGCACCTTTTGAGGTAATTGAGGGAAGATCAAAAAGTCCCCTGCTACTTAAGGTACATGGGAAGATCTTCATTGCAGATGACTATAGCCGAGACCTACAAGAATCTTTCCAAAAGATTAAGGATGCTATCTCTATCTCACAACGAAGGCAAAAGGCTGTTGTTGACAAGCACAGAAGAGCCCAAGCCTTTAAAGAAAATGATTGGGTCTTATTAAAATTTCCCAAGGATCGATTAAGGCACACGACGGGCAAGAATCCTACGGGACACCAAAAGTACTATGCTAAGTTAGCAAAAAGGTACTATGGTCCCTTCCGGATTCTTAGGCCAATCAATGAGATGGCCTATCAACTCAAGTTGCCCAACCATTGGCTCATACACAATGCTTTCCATGTGAGCCTATTAAAGCCTTACAAAGGAGAGCCACCTCAAGAAACAACTATTGAAGACCCACAGGAGATCGAGGACCAAGAAGAGGTGCGGCAACCCAAGTCCATTCTCCGACATGAAGACAAGGTACTAAGAGGTGGTAAGACTATCCGACGATATTTTATTAAGTTTAAGAATTATCCTTTTGAAGATGCTAGATGGATGCAAGGCATACAATTAAAGGATAACCTAAACCTTGTCAATGCTTACAATGCTTCCCTAGAGTAACCAAATGTAAAAATGTTAAAAATGAACAAAGTTTTTGTCTTATAAGACTCTCTTTTTCTTTATTGTGCACAAAAATGAAGTAATATGCATGATTAGATCAAGTTTGCGGAGACGACGTTTCCCAAACATCAAGTAGAGCTTGTCACTCTACTATGGAAGATTGACAGGACTAATGTGCAGACATGCTTGCGGCAGCTTAGGCTCTCAAGCGCCAAATGGATTAGTCATCCATTTTGGAACGATGTCATAGGGTAACATTAGGGATCCTCTACCCGCTAGGAAAAGGACTAATGAATATGCTTTATCTTCTCTACCCCATAGTCGAGGACAACTATGATTTCAAGAGAGAGGTAATGTCATAATAATCAATATCTAATTCTCCTAAACGATTTTCTCATGTTAAACTGATCATTTAATATGGGGAAGTGCCAGGGGAGAAAAAGCTAGAATATTGGTTAAGCTAGCAGACCGGCCATAGTAGGGATCCAAAGGAGGGAAAATAGGGATCCAAAGGGGGGGCCATCTGCAAAAGAGCAATGTGCAACAATGGGCTTAAAAGACCCTAAGGTTCAGCCCATTAAGACTTCCAAAATGCTACAGTTCCAAAATTCAAAGGTTGTGTCCAAAGGTCAAACTTTAGGGAAATTGGATGCTTTGTGTGTGTCCCAAAAGTCTTCATGCATCCTTACATAGGAGGGGGCAAGCCCTAGTTGTAGGAGATGAGAGAGAAACTCTCTCTCTCTCTCTCTCTCACACACACACATACACACACACACACACACACACACAAGCTCCCTTTACACAAAGGGAATGAGGGACACATGTCAGCTGCCTAGCCCAGATGCCCACAAGGTTTACTCAAATCCTATTGGATGGCCTTGGAGGTGGACCAATGGGAATTAGGCTAGAGTAAATCTAGTTTAATTAATTTGAAAACACTTAATAAAAGAACCAATAAGACATAAGCTCTCTAGAAGACTATTGGACAGTCTCCCAAGGTGTCCAATTAGCATTCAACAGCCCAATGGCTTGCCTGATTCCTATTGGCCAGGAGACAAAGGGGTCCAATGAGAGTTTAGTTTCATTAATTAATTAGAAAAATCTCTCACAAAAGGGGAAAGGGGGACACATGTCAGAAGGCTATCACTTACGCTCCTGAAATCCTATTGGCTAAGCCTGGGGAGGTCCAATGGGGTGTCTGCATGAGCAAATAGCAAGAGGGGTCGACCAAGAGAGAGAGGGGGCTGATTTTTCAAAGGCATTATTCACTTACACACTCACACAATCTATGTGTGAAGCAAGAAGACTCTCTCTCTCTCTCCTTCTCAAGCTTTAATTAAAAGCTTACCACCTACTCTAAGCTTGTGAGAAGGAAGGCCTACACCAATAACTCTTGGCTTTGTGATGCAAATCCAACCAAGAGCTAAGCTTCAATGCATGCTCATCTCCTCTACCATGCTAATTACTAAGCTAAGCTATGCTAATATGAGTGATTATGTGAGGAGATGTACATCTTTCTCGTAAGAATACTCCTTCTTCCTCTCAATCTACTCTCATACCCCGCTAGCTCTCACCATCTTCGAAGGTGTGTGAGGTCTTGGGTCTAAGACCATGAGGGAATTGATGTTGTGCTTGATAAGTGTTTTGCTTAGTGCATGAAGTCTCCATCTTCATTGCACTAGCTAGTATTGAAGGAACACAAAGAATTGTATTGTAAAAATGTCTCTCTTGATGGGAGAAACCATAATACAAAGCGTTTTGGAGGGGGGACCGGCTCCATGCAAATCTGGTCCTTGACTGTTGTCAATTGCTTAATTTCTCTCTCTTTTGAAGTATTGTTCATGCTATCTAACTAGGTGTTATACTTTTTGTTGCTCTCTCGACCCAAGCACTCTTGTTATCTCATTAGGAATCTATCCTAATGAAATGCTCACTATGTTCATGCTATTTTCCGCTACACACAAGTTACTAGACCATTAAATGTTACAACAACAATCAAAATAAAGAATATAGAAACAATGAAGTCAAGTTGGCAACATGTACTTCAACTTGTATGCTTTCTTGCAACAATTATCTACATCATTCTCGACCAATATTCAATCTGATAACTCTTTCTTGTTTTGCATGATTGCAAAAAAAAAAAACTATTGCATTTGGGCATTGACTTTAACGAGTCAACTAACATACTACTGGACACAGAAGCCACAAACTATTGAAACCATACTACTGGACACAAAAGCCCATACTACTGGACACAGAAGCCCACAAACTGTTGAACACTAAGAATGCTGGAATCTCCATGTACACAATCGAGATGCTTCACTATGGTTAGAAGATTATGCTTGATAAGTTGGCCCTCCTCGACAAGAATATTGCAAGTTAGGTGCTATCAAACATGGTAAAAGAGTGTGGCAATGAATTTCGAGGGAACAACCGAGCCATCTCGAATAATGAGAAGTTTGCATGGCATTTCAATAGAGAATTTTCAATACTCGATTCAGAAAATCCACTGACCCTTTTAGAAAACTTGAACTACCAAGTGGTGAGCATTTAATTGACTTTACGAGAATAACAAAAAATACTAAAAATTAACCAAGCACACTCCACTACAGTGCAAGACAATGAATTAGATGCCAATAAGGAGTAAATCAATCAAACAAGAAGTTTGCAAGACGAAATCACCCGTTTCGACATTGTTCTTCCTCCCAAGCAACAAAGACAGACAAAGAGAGCCACATAGTCAACTCCATCACATGCAAAATCAGCACCCATATTTACATGGGCATGACAACGGATTTTGAAGCCAGGAAAAGAGCACACATCACCGATCCTCCAAAATGGATGAGAGATGATGTGCCATTCTTTCTTCTGTTCTCAGAAAACTTTGAGTTCAAGATTTTGCACAAAACTAATAATAGGACTAACATGTGAAATTCTTTCTCATGATGCAACCCCTAGTAATTTCTCCCACTTCTGATTCTACTCTTTTTCAAATTGTTCTCCAGCTATCGTGTATTTAATTTTTGAGAGAGTCCTTTTATTTTGTTACGTAGTTGGCATTAACAACATCATCGTACATTTACACTTAATGATTGAAGAATTGCATTCACTGTCACACAAAGAATATTGATTGTGCATGTGCTTCTACAACATTTGGGAGATTAACATCAACACCCATGGAACTGGATGATCCATTCCACCAAGCAATTCACGTGTTGCAGTACCATTTGCCAACACAACTCCAAATTCTCATACTCAAGAAATACATGTACTTATGGGTGGAAGTACAAGCCTCACGACTTGACGATAGCGATTGGCTCACAAGATACTAGCATTACAATTTTTGGATCCCTTACTATGCTACATGGAATGAAGCTAGTGCAAAGATATTTATAAAGGTCAATTGTTTGCGCCAATGCCCCTCTAAAGAACACCTTTTATTATTCATATACATATATGGCAACGGTGCATATCCTTAGGCAGATTGACTTCCACTTCCACAAACTAGCTCCGCAAGAAATCATCGATTTAACGACATTTATAAAAAGGCTTTGTTAAGATGAAGAGCTCAAATTAGCAACAACCGTGAACTTCGTTGACGAGTGACATAAACTTTCATTCTTTACACTACTCTTCTGCTCTAGTCAGTTACATATTGCAGGCATTTACTCCATCACAATTACTCGTTCCTTGCTGTTACATGTCCATAAGGCTCTTTCCTTGCCTTTCGTTACCTTGATTGTCAAATATTGATTTTGACAATGAGCAAAGGAGATATATACCATGTAGCAACAAATGATTGGTTTTTAACAAAAGGCTTGAAATAACGCAGCTCGCCTTCGATAAACGTTGCTTGTCTTCCTTACTATTGCATTTCACTTCCTTCTCTACCATACACATCCCCGTTCATTTATGTACTGCATCAATAATTTTTTTGACTTCCTTCCACCTTCTCCTTCATTCTGCCATTCATTACCTTCGCTAAAATCCATTACCCTCCTTCAATCCTAACCAATCAAGGCATACTAGTTTGCTAGACAACTCTAAGCTTAAGATGATGGATCAAAGAAAGTGCAACTTGTTGTTGTGGTGGATAAAAAAGCTAAAACTCTTTAGGACTAGTGACATTAGAAGTGTTGGTTAAAATGGCAAGTTACTGCAATATTATGTTTGTGATGAAGGCTACTCGCCCAATTTTAATAAAAATTCAATACATAGGAATATACCCTTCCCTCAAAACCTTGCACGAGCATGGTCACCTCCCCCTTCGTTGGGCAAGTTGGCTCACCTCTTCGACTTTCCCTCTCCTCAGCCTACCTACCTCTCCCTCCTCTAACTCTCCCCCTCCCCCCTTCTCTTACTGCTGCCACTTTCGAGCTTCTGCAACTCTTTGCCAGACAAGCTTACCATTCCTATGAGGAGAGAATGCCCGCTTTAGGTGCTTGGTCTGACACACGTGCGTGCGCGTGCGCACACGCACACACACAGATAGATAGATAGATAGAGAGAGAGAGAGAGAGAGAGAGAGAGAGAGAGAGAGAGAGAGAGAGAGAGAGAGAGAGAGAGAGAGAGAGAGCCTCCATTCTTGCCTCATGCAAACTGTAGTTCAGCAAACCTTACTTCTTACAATGAATTTCCCTTTTGCATCTTCTGAAGATTCTTCTTATATGGAATTTACAAAATGGGTCACCCCTACTTACCACCTCAATTTTCTTTTCTATAGATAATAAAATCCATCACATAAGTAAATCCCAAAAAAGAACCCATTTTGCCCGCGCGTTTTCTTGTGGCTTGTGATAACAACGCCGATAGTCTGTCCGCTTTTGAGAAATATGGCATTTGATTGATAGTTTTCAATGAAATTGATACGAAAAGATAGATCATATCAAGCTCTTGCCATTCCCAATGCCATCCCAATCATCATTCCCATACATTTTTAATAATTTCACTTTTAAGGTGGCCTTGTTTTGGTCCGTCGGTGCTCCTGTCGGTATGAACACGTGCGTACAAAGAGAGAGAGAGAGAGAGAGAGAGAGAGAGAGAATCTGCATGCATATTCATACTGCACAACACGCAAGTCGGAAAAACATTTGCTTACACACTTAATTGACAGGAAGCTTTTGGTGATGAGTTTGAATTGGTATCGATTGCTGTAGACCAAGAGTGTCGCTGCGGGTTTGCGAAAGGTTAGTCCTTTTTGGGACATTTACCTTCCGCACCCGCGAACGTTTGGCTGATTGGATACAGCTCTCACCCGTTCGATCGAACCCTCACTTAATTGACAGGAAGCTTTTGTTAAGCAGCCAACAGGCAAGAAAGGAGAGACCTGTGTTGGAGAGGCAGCACCCACAAGGTGTGTACAATCCTCTATGGCGAAGCTGAATGCAGGATACGTTATACTTTTGGGTCCTAGCCAGTATACTGGGTCTCATTTTGGGTGTAGCTTCTTGTACTGATTGCTGTTGATTGTTGAATTTCCAGGCCTTAATCTCTACATCTTGCAGAGAAAATTGCACAAGTGCCATGGTAATGTCACAGATTATTTTTCTCTGTTTTCTCAAAAAAAATATTGCTGCAAATGAAAATGGAAATACAGAGTTGGGATTCGCTTACCATTCCTTGGTTTTTGCGATCTCATGGGGTTTGGCTCAATGACGAGCTAGTAGTCTCCATAGCTTTTCATTGTTTGTTTTGGGTCTAAGCTGGTAAATATGTACACATTGAACATTTTAACTGATTGCATGCTATTGTCATTTCTCTCTGTGATGTTGGGCTTTCATCTCTGTCATCTCTCCAGTCCGTTCCATTTTGTGTTTTATCGGACCTTTGGTGGTCCCAAAGCTGATGTAGGTATGGCTTAGGGCTGGTGGAACCCAGTGGAGAGGCTGATTTGGAACTGCCTAGGCGAAGGGAGGATAGCCACCAAGGGTGGAAAGCCTCTCATGTGTGTTGTAGGGTCTCCAAGGTGTCCATTGCCTTGTTGCTTGATACCATGGAGAGATGAGAGGAGTATAAGAATACAAAAGGTGGAATGCTTGCACAACGAGGCTATGGGATCACATATGTATGGTCCTAGGCATGAATATCAATGCCAGACTTAAAAGAGGACACAAGTGGAAAGATTAAGCAATATGTCCTAATAACAGGGCATCCAACTAGTAAATGTGCTAAATTGGCTAAATGACCTCATAAAGGGGAAAGTGCATATGTAAAGCTTAAATGGCTGAAACAAGTATGCAATGCAATTACCATATATTGATTATGACACAATCTCCAACATGATGTCTTCCCGTACTTTTGGCTAGACAAAGCATTTTGCAAGCTTTGCGCTTACACCCATTCCAAAAAGAGATCATAGTGCCAAGGCTGCTCCTTACAACATTGGAAAAAGGACTTTTTGTCACAAATTGAATGACGCGGCATGACCTTATGGATCGGAGGAGGAAGAACATGAGCCAAGTCTGATCCTTGACCAAAGGAACATACCAAAATTTGACGAGGCAAGCCCGGAATTCGCAATGAATTTCACACTGGTTTAGGGTTGCAAAAATTATGGAGCGCTGTACGGCTTGTTGACATGCCACTTTTACGTGTGGAGCTTTGGACGACTGTTTTCAGGAATGTTGACTTCATAGAGCTTTTTGGAGTGTAACAAACTTGGGCACCTGGCACCCCAAGTCTAAATTCTGTCACGACACGAGAGAGATTCATTGAAAATACTTCACAACTTAAATCACAGTTCAATTCGAGACGACATGGGCCGGCGTAGTTCCGTGCCTAGAGGTATTGGCCCCAAAACCTGGCGCCCCTTTCGGTATTTTTTTATTATATTAGATCTTGAGCAAAGTACAATTCTGCTAGGGGACCTCCACTCTCAGACTACTCTGCGTCTAGATGCTCTGAGAATTGAGGCCCCTAAGGGTCCTTTTATTCTTACAAGGGATGCCAAAAGCGGAGCCCCAAAAGCAGTAAACTCAAAAGCAATAAACTCAAAAGCAATGAGTCCCAAAAGCAACTGGTCCTCAAAATCTGCCAAAAAGCATTAGCGTAAATTGCAAAAATCGTATAGGTTGCCACGTCATCAGCAAACGCAAAAAGCGGAATTCCGTACAGTTGCCAACGCAATTTTTGGGACTGTACGTATAGCATGCCAACGCAAAATCCGGGGTTTTCGTACTACTGCCATGTCAGCATCCGTACTGTCCGCCATGTCAGCATTTTTACCCGAGTGGTCATGCCACGTCATCACTTTGTGACATACCCCCCTCTTGAAAGAAATGTAATCGAGGAAATTGTAATCGTCCTCGATTACGCGTGTAAAACGGATGGAGGCCATAAACTAGTTTAATA
Organism: Adiantum capillus-veneris; assembly: GCF_014529385.1. Taxonomy (NCBI): domain Eukaryota; kingdom Viridiplantae; phylum Streptophyta; class Polypodiopsida; order Polypodiales; family Pteridaceae; genus Adiantum; species Adiantum capillus-veneris. Next base: position 78,440,321 of record NC_140950.1, on the reverse strand, counting down.
GACACTGACTCTAAGTACCGACGCACTAGACAACACCAATCCAACACTTGTACAAAGATGACAATCACATCACATTCAGATCACATTCTCATCACATAGAATCTAGGATCGTGATTTCTGGCGACGTATTTAGCAATCGCATCTAGATCCGCACCGGACCTCACGGATGTTGATTTGACTAATCCCATTACGCGGTCATCCATAGATTTTGAGACCGAAATGCTGCAATCATTTGGTCAATTCCACTCAAGCACTGTCATGTGTGAGTAATCATTTTAGGGGATCCCAAGTCGAAGTACTTCTCTCATAAAGTCATTCAATAGAATACTGACTGTCACAAGGCGGGCACCACGTGCCAATAGAAAAGAACAGACTGAACAAACTTTTAGCACTTCAATAACAACTGAACTGAGAGAGAGAGACGCGACACGGAGTGGCGGAATTCCACCCCAGAGAGTATTGGCCCCAAACCTTGGCGCCCCTTTCGGTATTTTTTTATATTGCATCATCAAAGTACAAGCCGGTACTCCAGACTGTGCACCTTCTCCAGGAAGCATGCCAGAGAATGAGCCCTAGCCTCATATTTAAAGGCCCTTGGCCTAAAAAGCAGTTTACATGAAAAGCTTTCAAACTCAAAAGCTTCTGGTCCAAAAAGCAGTTTACATGAAAAACTTTCAAACTCAAAAGCTTTTGGTGCAAAAAGCAGTTTACATGAAAAGCTTTCAAACTCAAAAGCTTCTGGTCCAAAAAGCAATGCCAAAAGCTGCCAGCGTAAATCACGGAAATCCGTATAGCGTGCCACGTCATCATGCCAACGCAATTTTCAGAAATCAGCCACGTTGTTGCAGTTTTAGGGTTAGGGTTTCTAGAATTAGGGTTTGCAGGTTTTAGGGTTAGGGTTTTTAGAATTAGGGTCTGCAGGTTTTAGGGTTAGGGTTTTCAGAATTAGGGTTTCAGCAGTTAGGGTTTCTGGCAGAAATTAGGGTTAGGGTTTTCTGCTCTCAGACAACGACGTCATCACTTCGTGACACTTCTTCTGTTACTTGTTCTTCTTAGGGTTTAGGCTCCTCGGCCACATCTGAAGTTGGCTCCATTCTTTAGGCTTTGACACGTCGGCAGTTTGTTACATCTCCCCTTCTTGAAAGAGAGTAATCGTCCTCGATTACAGCACATCTGCAAAACAACTCAAGTTAGCTCAAAAATTTCCGAGGGTCATTCCGAGGGACAATCAATTTGCTTTTCTTATTAAGGAGTTAGCTTCTCCTTTATGCTGTTTTGATCAAGGAGTTAGCTTCTCCTTTCGGCTGTTTTGATCAAGGAGTTAGCTTCTCCTTTCTGCTCTTTTGATCAAGAGGAGTTAGATTCTCCTTTCGGTTGTTTTGATCAAGGAGTTAGCTTCTCCTTTCGTCCAGAACTCAAACTTAAAAAGCAATCTCGACATCAACCGAGCTCGAAAAGTCGACCGACTTTTTATCTTGAAACGTGCACAAAAAATTAGGGTTAGGTTCCTTCCATGAGGTCGTAGCCGAGCACAGCATGGTCCATCAGCTCTTGGACAAACAGTGTTTCTTTAGCGGCGATGGTAGTCCCAAGAGATAGCAATCACACCGAACCTCCAAGGTCATCTGATCGTGAAGAGACATCTACTGGGAGATGTCTAGAAACTTCAAGTTATAGTCTGCTAGGATTTCCATGGCAAGCATTTCAGGATACCCCACTCGGCCAAAAGTTGCACTCCGAAGGAAGATGTCAGAAACCATATAACTTCGAGCAAAAATTTTCTTGAAAGCTTGCCAAGTACTTGGAGTATGCTGCTTGTTAGCTGCAGACATCAACATCTGCATGGCACTGCTTCTGAAAAAAAAACAGTTTCTTGAAACAAATTTGGATCCTTCCCTTGCAAGTGATCTTAATTGGCTTATGCCCTGTAAGACATGAGCGGTGAAGACGGGAGCGCGCCCGATGCGCGATGAAGTAAAAGGGTGGGAGTGGCTTATAAGCCTCAAATAAAATTCCAAACGCTCTGTCTGCTCTTTTGTAGGACCGGTATGCTTTCAAAAAAGCACACGCCTGATGCTCTGATACCACTGTCACAAGGCGGGCATCACGTGCCAATAGAAAAGAACAGACTGAACAAACTTTTAGCACTTCAATAACAACTGAACTGAGAGAGAGAGACGACACGCGACACAGAGTGGCGGAATTCCACCCCAGAGAGTATTGGCCCCAAATCTTGGCGCCCCTTTCGGTGTTTTTTTATATTGCATCATTAAAGTACAAGCCGGTACTCCAGACTCTGCACCTTCTCCAGGAAGCATGCCAGAGAATGAGCCCTAGCCTCATATTTAAAGGCCCTTGGCCTAAAAAAGCAGTTTACATGAAAAGCTTTCAAACTCAAAAGCTTCTGGTCCAAAAAGCAGTTTACATGAAAAACTTTCAAACTCAAAAGCTTTTGGTGCAAAAAGCAGTGTACATGAAAAGCTTTCAAACTCAAAAGCTTTTGGTCCAAAAAGCAATGCCAAAAGCTGCCAGCGTAAATCACGGAAATCCGTACAACCAGCCACGCCATCATGCCAACGCAATTTTCAGAAACCAGCCACGTTGTTGCAGTTTTAGGGTTAGGGTTTCCAGAATTAGGGTTTGCAGGTTTTAGGGTTAGGGTTTTCAGAATTAGGGTTTGCAGGTTTTAGGGTTAGGGTTTTTAGAATTAGGGTTTGCAGGTTTTAGGGTTAGGGTTTTCAAAATTAGGGTTTCAGCAATTAGGGTTTTTGGAATTTAGGGTTTCAGTAGTTAGGGTTTTTGGCAGAAATTAGGGTTAGGGTTTTTTGCTCTCGGGCAACCACGTCATCACTTCGTGACACTTCTTCTGTTACTTGTTCTTCTTAGGGTTTAGGCTCCTCGGCCACATCTGTAAGTTGGCTCCATTCTTTAGGCTTTGACACGTCAGCAGTTTGTTACACTGTCAGCCCATCAGTATCCCTGAAACCCAAAGGAAAATCAGTGACTTTTATTCCATTGAGGTAATTTGTGACAAAGGAGTGGAGTAACTCCCCTCTTGTGCAGTCCCACGTGCACTAGATTCAACCTGTTGATTTGTGGGGACTCTTGGAATAGCCACAACTAGACCAAAAGCATCGAGGTAAAGTTCCAAATTTGAGGAGTATGTCACAAACTTGGTCACTCCAAGTCAAGATTCTACCGCGACACAGCAGAGATTCACTTCAAAACAATTCATAGTTCACAATTGATTCAACACGGCCCGGCGGAGTTCCGTGCCTAAAGATATTGGCCCCAAAGACTGGCGCCCTTTCGGTATTTCTTTTTGTATTAATTTGTGCTCAAAATACAAGGGAGTGGGAGGGGTCTCACTCTCAGACTCTGCGTCCAGATGCTCTGTAGAGTGTGCGTCCAGATGCTCTGTAGAGTGGGAGTCCAACCATCTATTTATTGGTTTACAGGGGATGCCAAAAGCAGAGCCCGAGAAGGTGCCATATTTCAAAAGCATAAAAAATAAAGCAATTTGACTCAAAAGCTGCTGAAAATCAGCTACGCAATTTCAGCCTGTTTTTTTCTGTAAATCTGCCGTACAGTCCAACGCAAAAAGCGTCGTAAATCACGGAAGTCCATATAGTGTGCCACGTCAGTAGCTCAGCGTGAAATCTGGAAATCTGCCGTATTGCCACGTCAGCATTATTGTCGTACTGCCACGTGTCACTGTTTGCTTGTTTTTTCGGGACTGTCTGGTGCATTTGGACATGCCACGTCACTGATTCGTGACATACCCCCCTCTTGAAAGCACTGTAATCGCCCTTGATTATGCCTGCAAAACAGAGGCCATAAACTGTCTTAGTAGACATTGACTGTTCAGTGTTAGTACCGACGCACTAGGAAAACACATATAGCACATGTACCAGTCGACAGTCACATCACAGGACATCACTTGACATCATAGGACATCACATGACAAATCACATTCAAAATTCATTCAGATCCCTGACCATGATTAATCGGCAAGGTATTTAGCAATCGCATCTAGATCCACTCGGAACCTCATAGATGCCCGATTAACTAATCCTTATTGCAACCATGTCTATCGAGACCTTTTAGACTGAAATGCTGCAGTCATTTTGTCTATCAGTTCCTGCACTTAGACAAGTCAAGAACAAATCAGTATCATATTATTGGGAATTCCAGTTCATAATGTCATATAGTAGAATACTGTCAGCCCACAATATCCCTGAAACTCAATAGAGACATCAATGAGTGGAGTGACTCCCCTCTTGTGCATACTTGCTGTACCAAATTTCGCCCAAGCTGAGATCGGGGTTCTATCGGAATAGACTAATTCAAACCGAATGCTTCAAGGTAAAGATTCATAATCTGAGGAGTATCTTCCAGGTCCTCCATCCACTTCGCATCCAATGCGGGATAGTTCTTGAATTTAACCAAGAACCGTCTTATCTCTTTACGTTTTATCTTTCTATCTTTGTGTGCCAGTAGCAGTTCCGGAATGATTATCTCCTCGTTTTCCTCCACTTCGGATTGCTTATCAGGCTCCCCATCATCGGGCACATTACCTTCAAAAGATTTCAAGAGACTCACATGAAAAACATTGTGAATTCTCCAAGTATCGGGGAGCTTCAGTCTATAGGAGACATCATTTATCTTTTCAAAAATCTGGAAAGGTCCATAGTATCTCATGCTAAACTTTGGAAAAAGCCGCTCCTTTCCTTTTTTCTTTATTAGGCGTGCCTTCTCAAAACGTAAGAGCACCCAATGGTTCTTCTTTAATTTCAAATCGCGACGATGTCGATCTGCTGCCTTCTTATGTCTTTCTTGAGATTTGTCTAAAGCCTCCTGGACCAAGTCCAAGTCCCTCATGAAGTGTCACGTGACACATCCCAACCCTATGTGTCCGTGGACAAGCTACACCATAGCAGGGTTTCCCATCAGTCAAGTCAAGTTAGATTAGCAGTGATCTGGCACTTTTGTGAGTCTATTCGTAGACCGTGCATGCTCAGTCACTTAGCATAGATCCATATCCTCCGGTTCACATAGCATGATCATCGGAATTCCCATCAGAATCCATTAGCATCAGTCAGGGGAATGTTCCAGTGCATTTAGCCTATTTTCCTATTTATTGGGATTTTCACTTATTATTTTTAAGTGACTTTCCTACAAAAGTAGGTAGGGCAATTTTGCTAAGTTAATATATAAGCAAACCAAAGTTACCACTCGCGCCGACGAGAGTGGGGCCTTCGGAGGAGGGTTTTACAACCTCTCGGGTTGTCGTATCTCTTCTCTCTTCTTCTCTCAGTCTCATTCACTTGCACGCACAATCCATTCACTTTGTTCGTGATCATAGCACTCTCCATAAGACGGAAAGCTCTCTCTTTCCCTAAGAACTAAAAGGAACCTTGAGCAATAAGGATCACTAATCTTGAGAAAACACAACATTCATTCCGTTGCAGCTAACATTGGTATCAGAGCTTTGGAAGTGTTCTGCATTACTCAAGGAAAGAACCACAAGAATTTTTTTTGCTTGTTGCGATTACACGAACCCAAGTTTACTTGGGTGTGGCGATTCCTAATCGTGTTTTGTTGAAGAGTGACAGGAATCCCAAGAAAGAAGGGCTTGTCCAGCCTCCCCTTGTGTCTCTTTTCACTCATTGAGAGCGGACCGTGCACTTAGCGGCCGGCCAATCGACGTGAGGTGGGAAAAAGCAACCTTGGTCTGAGCGCAAGGCCGCCAAGGGGTGCGCCCGCAGAAAGGAGTAGAACTCGGGTGAAGAGAAGATCCTTCTCCAACGTGATTTGCAAGCGAAAGAACACCTCAAGAACCTCAAGAACCCAAGACCCCCACGAATCCAAGTTCCTCGTGAACTTAAGAACCCAAGACCGCCAAGAACCCAAGTTCCTCGTGAACTCAAGAACCCCCAAGAACCCACAAGAACCACGATTGCAGAATGATCATCACTCGAAGTGGAATGGATACTTCGCTTGGAGGTGATGAGCATGAGAGAGACGAAGAAGAATTTTCCCCACCAGGAAGTTTTTCCGACCCTTCCCCATCTACAACACCGATTGCATTAACTCCAAAGGAGGAGTTGAAGCTGTTGTTTATGGAACAGGATTTACAACGCAAAGCAAGGTATGCAGTAAGGATGGTAGCCATAGCGCGTGAGCACGAGCAAGCACGCTTGGAAGCCAAAGAAAGACAAGCCAAATGAGATCGTGAATTCAAAGAAATGGAACGCAGACACGCAGAAGCCGAAGCAGAAAGACAAGCAGCGAACAAAGCAAGAGAAGCAGAATTTTATCGCGAGAACAAAGCACGAATGCAAGAGATGTTGCGACTCTTTTCTCAAGTGTCGACATCGATGCAAGAGATTCGGAAAAAGGAGACTCTCTCAGTCTCTTCTTCTCCTAAGCATGATACACATGATTTGCATGATTGTGTGAAGCATGATGATGATTTGATTGACAATGACAAGCATGATGATTTGCATGATCAAGATGTGATTTCTCACAACCATGATGAGTTGCATGAAGATGATGTGATTGTTCATAAGGATGATGTGTTAGTGGATGCTTTTTCTAGCGAAGCTAACCTCGTTGTAGATTCGATCAATCACGAAGAACCGATCTTGGCTTTCAAGTCGAGGTCCAAAGAACCCTCACAAGCCGTTTCGATCATTCAAGAAGAAGCGATCTTGGCTCTCGAGCCTTGGTCCAAAGAACCCTCACAGGAAGTATTATGTGTTCGCATGATTGATACGCACGCATTGTTCGAGTGTTTCATTCGTGACGGTTTCCTGTATTTTAGTCAGCATCGTTATGTGATCCCTTTTACTAGGCATGACATATTTTTTGTTGAGCACGTTTCTCTCATGGATGAGCACGAATGTATGTGGATTGTTCATGAAAAGTTGAAAAGTTTGTATGTAAGGAAGTCGCATTCCATGTCTCTTCCTTGGCATGACACAGTTTTCGAAAGATCACATGATAGTATGAGCACCAAGCATGGGCATTTCCATTGTGATTTGCCACAGTTGATTGATTTCGATCAAACAGAAAAGATTCGAGCGCATTGTTTGCATGTGTTTGATGAATGGGTTGCCACTCCGTCTCTATGTTCATCGACATTGCATACACAGTCTTTAGAGAAGACAAGATTTTTTTCCTTCACTTTACATGGAATGGGTATGTTCATGGTTTTGTGTTGGAGATTGTTTCAGGAATTTTCAGCCATGGAGATTCTTGAAGACGAAAGAAGCAGGACTCTAGATGAAGTTGAAGCAAGGACGGAGATTCAGAAGACTTTGTGTCGCTTTCGGCGCGGCCCAAAGAAGCAAGCGTTGCAGACCTTTATGAAGTTCAAGTACCGCTCGACCCAGACAGCAGAGTGGGCCGGCGAAGAGTCCCTTCTAGGATTCCGGATGTTGTTGGTGATCTCCCTCGACGCCATACAGTTCGGTACTAGTACCTCACTTTGAAAAGGAGGGGATGTCACGTGACACATCTCAACCCTATGTGTCCGTGGACAAGCTACACCATAGCAGGGTTTCCCGTCAGTCAAGTCAAGTTAGATCAGCAGTGATCTGGCACTTTTGTGAGTTTATTCGTAGACCGTGCATGCCCAGTCACTTAGCATAGATGCATATCCTCCGGTTGCACACAGCATGATCATCGGAATCCCCATCAGAATCCATTAGCATCAGTTAGGGGAATTTTCCAGTGCATTTAGCCTATTTTCCTATTTATTGAGATTTTCACTTATTATTTTTAAGTGACTTTCCTACAAAAGTAGGTAGGGCAATTTTGCTAAGTTAATATATAAGCAAACCAAAGTTAGCACTTTCTGGCAGAAGAGGCAGTAGGAGCTTCCCGCTCAACAGGCAACTTCTCAACAGTACCCCCCCTCAGCACCCCAAGCGTTTTTGGACCTCCATCATTGCGGGCAAGTTCCCATCCCTGGTGTTTTCCACAACAGGCCATCGCCATCATCTGCAGCATCATAGCGATAGCAGATGCTCATGATCGCCATCAGAATTCCCAGATTTGCTGGCGTTTTTTCCTAGATCAGCATGGGCGTTTTTGCAAGCATCATAGCGTTTTTGATTTGCGGTCCCAGATCAGCACCAGCGTTTTGCTAAGCAACAGGAACCATTAGCGTTTTTGTTTTCAGCCTTAAGCCGCAGCAGATACACGCAGTTTTCAGCCTATGCACAGTAGCAGATCAGCCCCCAAGTTGGTTGCAGATGTTCCCCCATTTTCAGCCATAAAAACGCAGCCAAAACAGTCATTTTCAGCCACCGAAACAGTCCCGAAATTCAGCGATTAGAAGATCTCAGATTTCAGCCATGAAGTCGTCGTCGTCATCGGCCCATTGCATTAGTCCATTGCATACGCATTGTACACCTTTGTGCAATCAAAGTAGACCACTCTCGCCGACGAGAGTGGGGCCTTCGGAGGAGGGTTTTACAACCTCTCGGGTTGTCGTATCTCTTCTCTCTCCTTCTCTCAGTCTCATTCACTTGCACGCACAATCCATTCACTTTGTTCGTGATCATAGCACTCTTTATAAGACGGAAAGCTCTCTCTTTCCCTAAGAACTAAAAGGAACCTTGAGCAATAAGGATCACTAATCTTGAGAAAATACAACATTTATTCCGCTGCAGCTAACATGAAGTGGTCGACTTCAAAAATTGTATCTTTTGTGCTAAGAAAGGGTGGAACTTTCGTAGCAAATTCAATAATCTCAAATGCCGCCTTCCTTATCAAAGAGTGAATTGTGTTATTGTAGGAAAATTCCACCAAGGGCAAAATACTTTTCGCATGTAGTCTTCTGGTCCAAAGAAGAAGACTTCAACAAATCCAGTACAACTGAATTTGCAATCTCAGATTGCCTATTTGTCTATGGGTGGAAAGATGACGAGAACTGCAACCGTGTGCCAATGTTCTCCCAAATAGCCTTCCAAAACAAACTCGTGAATCTGGGGTCTCTGTCGGAGACAATTGTCTTAGGCATGCCATGTAATCTGAATTCATCGATCTTAGGAATTGGAAATCTGTTCGTGATGGTGATTTTATTGAGAGCTCTATAATCGATGCACATTCTCCAAGATCCGTCTTTCTTCAAAACCAACAACACTGGAGAGCTGTAAGGTGAAGTACTCGGCTGGATAAGACCCTTTTCCAAGAGGTCTTTCACTTGGTTCATAATCTCTTCATTCTGGGCTTGGCTCACACGGTAAGGTGGCAGGTTCGGTGGTGTGCTTCCAGGTATCAGATCAATGGTATGATCCTCAGGACGAGTTGATGGCAACTCGCTTGGCAGGCCCTTTGAAAAGCAATCGGCATGAGTTTGGAGAAAATCCTGGCGTTGTTTATCGAGGTCAAAACATATTCGACCTTCAGTTCTCTCCAGAAAATCAAGGAAAGAAGCTGAATTTCTTCAAGTATAATCTTTGTGTCCTTCATTTGTCAAAGTCGCTTTCTCAGCCCGATAGTCAACCACGGTATTGTTCTTTTGGTACCAAGGGATTTTGAGGAGGACGTCACAACCTCCCAAGGGCATTACGTAGAAGTCCTCGTGCCCTAAACACCCCTAACATTGCAAACGAAGTTTGCCAATGATCGGTGTAATGGCATCATCCTGTCTGGTTGCCGCTAGAACTACCTCCGCTTGTGGCCTCAGCCTGTCAGGCATAATTCCAAATCAAGCCGCCAATTCAAGTGAAAAGAAGTTGGCCTTCTCTCCTGCATCAAAGAAAATGAGGGCTTCTTGTTCTTTCACTTTGCCCTAGGTGCGGCAAAGTTTGTACTTTTGTCCATCTGATTTTGGTTCGGGCCCCACACAATGTGGTACCAGTTCTGTTTTTTCATTTGCCTTTTTTGCCACATTCCTTTGCCGCCCTAGAACTCTTCAGTCTGTTCTTGCTGTGCCTTTTTGGGGTACTTTGCGGAGATGTGCCCATGTTCCCCACATCCAAAACACTTCCCGTCTTTGAGATAGATAAACCGTTCTCTAAGAGTCTATTGGGGACGTGTCTTTCCTTTCTTTGTTCTGGTAACTCTTTCTCTTTCTATGTTCATTATTAGAAGTTTGTTGAGTTCTCTGAGTCAAGATCTCATCAATGGGGTAAGTTAGATTGCCCGAGTGTATGGCAAAACTCTGTTTCTCATGACCCATCAATTCTTGAATAGAATTCGACTTTTGTTCCCAGCAGTAATCTTGGATCTCTGTAGGAAGCCGCAACAAAACCGCTCAATCAAGACCTTCGTAAATGAAGAAGTTGGTAGAAAAGAGCTCCAAAATCTCTCGCAATCAGCATCCAAAGAATCTCCCTTGGTCATCCGCAGATGATCCAAGCGGTTCGTATATCTCGTTCGTACTCTCGAGTCAGCCAAGAAGGAATAAGAAGCCGTTTGAATTTCAACCATTTAACTGGAGCTTCCTTTCTTAGTAGAAGAGTGGACCACCATGTTCGAGCATCACGGAACCCAGAAAAAGGATTCAAATCGATTGTCACCTTCGTTAAATCCTTTGACTTTCTTGCTTTTTGAGGAAGTCATATTGGTTGGCTTTATAAAAATGTTTCTTCTTTGCATAAAACATGTGATCGTCGGAGTCCGAAGTATCTGAGGATGAGTCCTCGTAGAACTGTGAGAAACTGCGAAATCTAGGCTTCTTTGCCTTTTTCTTGCCCTTTTTGAAGCTTTGCTTTTTGCTTCTCTTGCTCATGTCTTTCTGCAAGTACAGGTTCTACTTTTCTGCACTCGTCCGTCTTTTCGGCTTTACTCCCTACTTGATAGGAGAAGCAATGGCCACACGCCATCTCGAGTAAATCTTATCAATCGGGTAATTCTTCATGTGTATCACGAATCTTTTTTTTTTTCCGAGAAAAGGATCCTTCTATTAGTTAATGAACCACCTCTGCCCCATAGGGCTACAACCACCTCTGCAAGAGAGGGCTACAACAATCATGATGGGGAGACTCTCCCAATGAAAAAACAACATATGTACAATGAGGCTAAATCAAGAGATGGGAGGAGGGAAGAGCCACACAGGTGGACGGTAGTGCCATCTGAGCACACCCTGGACCATGGTGAAGAAAGGCCCAGGATGCCAGAGTCGAAGGAAAGCCTCTCTGCGCTCCCGCATGCGGTCAGAGCTGCCCTGGAGTCTCTCAAATTGTCCTCTGAGAATATGGATCAGCTCTAGCCAAAGATCTCGAACAATCTCTGCTGGTGGTACATGGCGAGCCTCGAAGATGCGGAAGCAGCGGGCTCGCCATATGAACCAGAGTGTCAGGCCACTAATAAGCTCCCAACACTCCTCTCTCTCACTGCACCACTCTTGTGGAGTAAGCTCTGTGGTAGGCTGGAGTGTAGGTCGACCCCCTTGCATCACTATCATCCTGCTGGTGGAGGATAGCTCAAATTGAAGTGCCGGGCCCGTGAGAGTAGACCAAGCAGCTACTCCCCATGTGTACTGCCGAGCTGTGGAAAGTGCTGGCATTAGTCAAAGAACACAAAGCCACTCTTGCTGTGCCAAAGGACAGTCCCAAAGACAGTGATGTTGACTCTCCACAAGATGGTCACAAGCTGCACATGCGGCCGAGAGACCACTATGTACAATCCAGCTCCCAATTGCTATAGCTTGGTGTGCAACCAGCCACTGGGACAATGTGACTCGCCTCGGCTGTCTAAAGTCCCACAACCTCTCCCAAAAAGCTGCTAGGAACTCAACGGTGAGACCCTCCTCCTGCTAATGAGGTGCTGTAACAGGACGAGCCTCTCTCCTGAGGAAGGAAAGATGAGGTGCTGCAACAGGACGAGCCTTTCTCCTGAGGAAGGAAAGATGAAGAAATTCAATGAAGAACTTTTGCCCGAATTTTGTAGACACATCTGCAAGATACTTTGCAGCAGATGATGGAGTCAACAATACAAGTTGAAAGTGTACACCTCAGTGTCCATAGAATCTAATCCCCGCAAGGGGCGGGAACCATTGAACACAGAAACATCAAATTTTTGTTATCCCTAAGGGAATTCAATCCAACTCCTGAGTTTTCGAAACGAAGACCCTCGAACTTTAAGTAAGAGGGCAGGTCTTTGATCAAAATTACATCTTTGGGAAATCATGAAGTGCATTGTGCTTGTTTGCTCTTTTGCACGAGGTATGGTTATGTCTAACCGGGACTACTCACTCTCGAGTGTTTATGAGATCAGGATCAAATTGAAACATTGTTTTTTGAGATGAATTGGTTTGCTCAACTAGCTGGAAGGTCAACTATTGATCTGGTATCCGGTAGTTCTCAAACAGATTACCTGCTACTGCGGGTAGGAAATTATGAAGGAACCATTCTGAGCTTTCAAGCAAAGAAAAACTTCAATTAAGCTTGGGTACTCTTTAAACCCACACCCCCTACCCGGTAAGGAAAGATATGGTAGTGCGCTTTTCGCACAAGTGAAAGAATACTCTCTTTATGAGGGAAGAAGCAAGAGACGGCCTTGGCCTATGCTCGTAGAATTCCACATTTGAAATCCAAGTTATTTGATAAGCGGGTTTTGCTCTAAGATCGAGCCAAGGGATCGTCAGGTTGAGCATCTTGCTCTAAGGATCTTATGAAGGGAAGGTAATTTCCCAGGTTCACCGAAACTCTAACACAACTTAAGAATTATGTACACCTTTGGGTACATGGATAACACACGAAGATGCAGACCTATGCCAAGGAACTGCACGTGAGTTTGTTATACTCTCTTGAGCGCCTTTTTGCGCGCAAGGATATTCCGACACAAGAATCTCTAATGGAGATGTCTTCGGTAGAAGAAATTTGAGTTTCTCTACGGAGAAGAGGTTTTCTGATGGTCTTTGATCATCGAGTACGTTATGTGCTTTTACCATTATAGTAGCAATTTTTGGTTGCGGTATATGTTTCTCCATGAGCAGGTCAAGTAGCATTTACACGCTGCTTTCGAATAAATTCGAACAATTATGTTCGTAAGAGTATAATTTGCCAACCGTTTTAAAATGGTAAGAATTACCTTAACCGTGTATGGGAGATCAGCATTGAGATCTAAAGCGGGTTCGCCCTTAAGTGGGCTGAGTTTGAACTTATGTTCACAGAATGGTATGGCTAGAATTTTAAGACGTCCGGCAATGCATAAGGGATCTTCGGATTAGAACTATTGGCCTACCCAAAGCAAAGGCCCGAAATAAGAACTTACTTTGGTAAGATGGCACACTTTGTCTGCCACAGAAAGATTCACGTGAGCTTAATGCTCTCGACATGCCCTATGCGGGAGGACATGTAACAGACTTGGATACTCCAAGTCAAGAATCAAGCGCGACAGCACCAAATAACCACTTCAAAACAAGTCACAGATCACAATAGATGTACATTGGCCCGGCGGAGTTCCGTGCCTAGAGATATTGGCCCCAAAGACTGGCGCCCCTTTCGGTATTTTCTTTTATATTAATCAAATCAAAGTACAAGAGAGTGGCTAGGGTTTCACTCTCAGACTCTGCGTCCAGATGCTCTGAGAAGTGAGGCCGTCACCACTAATTTAAAGGTTACAAGGGATGCCCAAAAGCAGAGCCCCAAAAGCTTCAAATCAAAAGCAATTGCTCTCTCTCTCTCTCTCTCACAGAGAGTCAAAACTTGAAAGCAAAAGCATTCTCTCTCTTTCTCATATTGTAGAGAAAAAGCAAAATTTGTGTTGCTCATCATTTTCATTTTTTTTAATATTTATTTATTTATTTATTTTTATAATAGCCTCCGCGATTTCCAGAAATTAGGGTTTTTGGCAAAAATTAGGGTTTGTAAGAATTTTAGGGTTTCTGGCAGAAATTAGGGTTTTTGCTGTCCGTAGCCACGTCACCACTTTGTGACAGGACACAAGAGGTTTAATATCCTCGGGACTAATAACGCAGGATTACGTGCAAGGACAAATACCTAGATTGATTTCTAGGAGGATTATTCTTCTCGGGATTGAGAAGGTGGAATCGAGTAAACAGATTCTCGGAAACGTAAATGACGAATTCTTACGTGGCTCGTGAGTTTAATGAATGGTGAAGGATATTCTCGAGGTACTAGAGGAAGGACATGAACCGGTAAGGTAAGTATTGAATTCTTGAATTTTTGTTTAATATAATTTTTAAGTTCTCGTCTGAGAAAGGACCAGCTCAACTCACCATTGAGCAAGATTTTGAATTTTTCCGGTTTCTCTCTGGGCAATTCAGTTAGACCTCTACAATTGAGGACACCTGTTTATAAGTGAGAGGGATGTTGCTAAATTGGCTTTATCTGACAGAAAAATAATTCTAAATGAATTATTGGATTTATAAGTGAGAGGGTTTTCTCGCTTGGAACACCAAGGAAAAATAATTCTAAATGAATTATTCACTGGAGACATCCGAGTACAGAGTATTCCTAGTGCGTCATTCAGAGTAATGACGAGAGCACTGTGAAAGGGAATATCTATAAGGCCACCAAGAACGGGTACTTCTGATGCGTCACATCGGATGGGTGACAGGGAGCATCGGGAAGAAGTATCCGACCATCCAGGAACGGAGATCTTTGATGGGTCATAGGATGGGTGGCATAGAGCATCGTGAAGGAGATTGTACCGTAAGTTCGGTAGGAAAGGACTAGGTGATGGGTATTCCTGATGCGTTACAAGGTGGGTGACGGGTGCATCGGAAAGGGAATATCCATAGTCGAGAGGAAATTCCGAACTGTGTTAGAATTGTGCACAAGGAAAAGCAAGCACTTGAATGAAGATGGGTTCAGAGGAAACTTTGAGGAAAAACAGATGCTTTCTAAGGAAGTGGGATTGCTTTTTGGGAAAGCATCTTCTTTCCCGCGTGGAAGTCTATGTTTGCATTGCAACTGTGCATGTGATTGCATCCAGGGATGCCTTGGAAGTGTTGTGAAAGCATTGTTTTTAACTTATAAGGTTTTATTGAGTTTTTGGATAGATTCAGACTATTTTAAAAATATGCCGGCCGCCCACTTAATAAGTGGGCAGCCATCTGATAAATAAGGCAACAAATCAGCCAATGTTTACTCTCTCTCTTTTTCTGGCCGAACAGTGCAAAAAAAAAAAGGAGAAATAAAAAAAAAACCCGGCCGCGATCTCTAAGCGGGCAGCTATTCCTGGTGTGGCCAGGAGCTATAAAAGCATCACATGCCCTCACTCAAAAGAAGAGGATCAGTTTTTGCAAGAAGGAGATGATGTTGCAGAGTTCACCTGCAAAGAAGACGTTTGCCGGTGATGCCCACGACTGTCCCAAGTGTACCCGATGTCACCAAGACCCAGTGCACGAATTCCCTCGCGAAGAAGTGCCTACGGAGTGTGTTTTCATCGCGACAAGTTGCTGTTTTTCTCTGTTTTCAGCCCATAAACGTCGTAGATGGGGCTGATTTACGAGAAGGAACCCGAGAACACACCTCTTTTGTGTGTAGGATTGGAAGAGAGGATTTTCTCTGTAGAGATCTCTTCCAGGGAATTTCTTTTTGAGAACTGATTTGCGTTTCGAGCGTCGACACTTTGAAGGTAACGATTTTCATGTTATGATCTCTAAGTATTTGTTTGCAGGTATACTTCCTCTTAGTGAGGGAGTAGGAGCAGAGGAAGGCATGAGCCTCTGCGGGAGAAAGCGCTCTGAGGAACTAGAGCCAGATCAGCCCAAGGGTTTCGTACCCGAGTTTGGAAAGTAGATCCACGGATCGGAGAGAGGTAGTCTCTCAAGTTATGATCCGGAAGTTAAGATTTCCAAGTAAGGAGTTCGCGTCCGAGAAAGCAGAGTTGTTCTACGGGAAAAAGGACTCTGGACAGAGTCGGAAAAGAGTTGCAGGGATGTCATGCCCGGAGTCTGGAAGGTAAGATCCAGAGGTGAGAACCTTGGTTCTCAAGGATTTGGAATAAGGAACGAAAGTTCCTTGAAATAGGGTTTTGCCCTATTTCAAGGATTTGAAATAGGGAGCCGAGGCTTCCGGGAACCATCAAGTCTTATTCTAGAACGAACGTGATAATACGTTCGGTTCAAGGGCTTGTATAGACTTCTCCTCAGTAATAAGGAAACTATTATGGGGGGGGAACCAGCCCATCTTTTGGTCCCCAGTATTGTGTCGATCTTCTCACTCTCTCTCTCTCTCTCTCTCTCTCTCTCTCTATATATATATATATATATATATATATATATATATATATATATATATATATCTATTTCTCTCTATATCCTCTGGCTTCAATAATAAGTGATAAATCTTATTTATCCGAATGTATTGTATATTGTACATTTGTGACCCTGACACCCCTCTGATCCAAGCATCTGAGAAGCCCATCCTGCGTAGAGTGCCCTCCAAAAAGTTCCAGTCAACTTTGTCGTAGGCCTTCTCAAGATCGAGAAGAAGAATCACCAGATCTTTACCACGGAGCTGTGCGAGGGCAGAAGCCTCCCAAAAAGTAAAGATGCTGTCAAGGATACTACGCTTCTGGACAAAACCTGTCTGTGTCCCATGCATTATGCTCTCTAGAAGTGGTTGAATACTAACTCAGAGCCTTGGCAAGAATTTTGTAGGCTGAGTTGAGGATGGGGATGGGGTGCCACTGTCGAATCTCATCCAAGGAGCCACCCTCCTTGGGAATGAGGTAGATCAGGCTCTCACTCATGCTGTCAGGCATCTCTCCTGTGTGCATGATGTATTGAAAAGCACTGCAGAGATCTGAGCCAAGCAAGTCCCAGACTCCGGTACTTTAAGAAAAAGTTGGGAGTCAAGCCATCCTCACCTGGACAGCTACCACGGGGGAGTGCTCCAAGAGCCGTGTGTAGCTCCTCAAGCTGAAGAGGCAACTCAAGCCTCTGGCGCATCTCCTCAGTCACAAGACAAGGCATCTGTGCCCACACCTGCTCTCTGCATACATCCTGATGCTCTGACTGAGGCTCTGTAGAGAGTAAATTACGGTAGAAGTTAGTAGCAACTGTACGCATGTCCTCTGGCTCCGAAGCAACTGACCCGTCAGGCCTCCTCAACTGACTGATCTTGGCATGCGTATGCCGAGGTCCCAATGTCTCAAAGAAAGCGCCTCACTCTGTCACCCACTTGGGTCCACTAAGATACCTGTCGATGAAAAGTAAACTCATGGCGCCTCTCCTCCGTGCTGACGAGCTCCTGGCGAGCCTGCTGTAACTGCTCCTCCAACCAAGGACTGTCTCGATGCTGCTCTTGCATCCTCTGCAAGGAAGCAACGCCCCGTCGGAGACGGTGCTTCTCCTCTCTCGCTATAGCCAGGCGAGCCGAAGACTCCTGCAGAAAGTGTCGACTAAGCGGAGCAAGTCCTGAGGCCACTCTATTAGCAGGAGAATCCTGCATGTGCCTCCACTCGCTCTCGAAGCGCCGAGTCCAGCAAGACCCTCTCTAGGATGCGAAGCATCGTGTTCCCCCTCCTCTACCTATCAATCACTGTAAGGATCACTGGAGCATGGTCCGAAAAGGAAGTCTCTGCCAGAATGCCAATAGTCCCACCCAAGTCACAGAAGTGGTCACTAGTGTAGAAGCGATTTATCCGAGATAGATTCACGCCTCCCACTCTGCGGTCCGAACGAGGGAAGGCCAAGCTGTTTGGGGGCCTCACGAAGCTTGAATGCTGCCACACATCTGAAACCCGCAAAGTCATACATAACCTCTCCCAAGCTGCCAGCTCAACTCCATGCACAAGAGTATGGCTACCACCAATCCTGTCAGAGGGTTCCTCCAACATGTTGAAGTCACCCCCTATGCACCATTGCTTTGCCTACGGCAGAGACTCAACAATCTGAGACCAAAATTCTGCACGTGCACTCGCCACATTGGGCGCATAGATGTTCAGGAAGCCCACGAGACAACCGTGAACGTGCATAGTGATCCACTGGAGCTTTGCCTGGCACAATAATCCCTCTGCCCACAATGGCTTGCTGCATAGAATCCGCAATAGTCATACATACACCGCCCTGGATGCCTCCAGGTCCAAATGCTACTAACCAAAAAGTCTCATATCGTCTACGCAAAAGCTAACCACAACGTCTAATACGGCTCTCACACAGATGATGCTCTTGTAGCATAAGAAGGTCAATCTCTTCTCCCACAAGGCATCGTTGAAGCTCTTGACGTAGTTGGCTCCTCTGACGCTAAAACTGGGCCCACCTAATCCCTATACGTTCCATGAGACGATCCTCATGAGGAGCGAGAGAGAACTGATGCTGCCGCAGCAACTAACCGTGCTATCTTCGAGGCTGGCTTGGATGGGGAGTAATCCGCATCCGAACGTCCTCGAGATAGGCGTGACTGCAAAGAGTGTCTAGCCCAAGCCCAAGTAAACCGAGCCGTGCGTAAAGCAACCTCCTCTATCTAGGAGTCCTCATGTATGTGTACATAGCATGGCGGGCTCTGCGTATCAGCAAAGAAGTGATCCACAATGTGTCTACATCCTGCTGTGTCTGGAGGTGTCACAACAAACTTGCCCACTGGCCAAAGAGTCTGAAGCAAGCATGTAACCCCTAGGTCTCCCATGTGATGAGAGAACTCTAGGGCCTGTGTTTGCAGCCACTCCAACACTGAGTCTATAGTCCACTCAGCCTGGTCTCTGCCGCATAGGGGAAAAGAGAAGCTAACAGCTGAGTCCAAGGCCTCTATCCCCCTAGCTGCAAGGAACAAAATGTGAACTCTGAAGCAGGCTGCCTCAAGGTCTGGTGAGGGTTCGACGAGAAACTGTGTAAAGTCGTAGGCAAAGAAATCCCAACAGCGACAAATGTCGAAGCTCATCAGACCACGAGGAACTGTTGCAAAGGGAGACATCTGCATGAGAAGAGGGGGTTGCAAGAAAGGCTGTCCCTCTCTCGCTAAGCGACTCGTGGCAAAGGCGCTGCCAAGAGATCTCCTAGCAGCCGAGGAAGGCCCTGCTCACTAGGACGGCTGCGGGACTGGAGCAGGAGGGGGTGAAAGAGCAAGGAGAGAAGGGGGAGAGGGGAGGCGAGGGGGATCGACAAAGGTAGGAGGGCGAGATGGAGAGGGAGGGGGGGGGGGGGGGGGGGGGGGGGGTAGAAGAGGGGGGGAACTCGGGGGGAGAAGGGGTTGTCGAGGGTGAGGCTGAGGTGGAGGTTGGAGTAGGGATCTCGTTCTGCTGAAGAGGGTCGAATCGGTTCTCCGTGGGAACCCACTGCTGCTAGGCAGGAGCCTGAGGTCAGAGGACCACTCTGAGTGCCAGGCTGGCGCGGTGGCCCCTGTCGACGTCGACCACGAACCTACTGCCAGCCCTCCTCCGCTTGAGCCCCAGGCTCGGAGGGTGGCTCTGCCTACGTACTCTGTGAATCTGCCTGCCTTCTGCTGACCAGCCCTTGATGGCTGGGGTTGGGCCTGTGGTGTGGGTCGGGGTCTCCTCCGTGGACAGGCCTTCGCAAGATGGCTCATCTGTCGACAAATGAAACAGTGATTCGGGAGGCCCGAATACTCCACGCTCTGTCTGAACCAATCCCCACTCACCCGAGGAAGTAGGATGAGCTTGGGGAGAGTGTGGGTGTCCCTAACCAGAACACGTATTGAGGGAATGCCGGCCGCCTTGGTAGCTACTGAGGCTGCCATGCGAGGTGTTTCCAGGACAGTCCCAATCTCGGAGCCTATCCTGGACAAAGGTGGTAAGTACTCCCTCCTCAAACCAGGAAAGCAGACGGAGATGGGAAGGTCTGCCTCCTCTACCAGAAAATTTGAAGCTGGGTCAAAACCATGTCTTCACTAGCGCACTCGAACTGCTCGGATGGTCAAGGGGCTCATCGCGATGACCTTGGACGCCATCTCGGAGGTCTCAAACTCTATCTGATAGTAGCCACGTCCGAGGAACTGAACGCCCAAGATCTTGCCCACCTCTGCGAGAAGGCGGGCCTGGAGAAGATCATGCTGCTCTCCTTTGCTGGGTCTGGTGCCGAGAATCTTGCAGATGACGGAGGTCGCCTGCCTACAGGCGTTCCACCTCTACGGCTAGGCTCGCTTGCTCCGTCGGTGAAAGAGCAAGTCGAATGGTGGGCTTAGCGGGGTCGGGCGAGGGGACTTTATTGTAGTACCTCTGTGGTGGAGCTTGAGCCTCCATTCGTGTCTGCTGCTGTGGAGAAGAGGCAGAGAAACGTCGACGAGGAGGGAAGCTCTCGCTGGACCAAGCACGCCGAGGATGCTCGCGAGGCCTGACAAGCATAAGAGAGGCTAGTGGTAAAGTGCAGGCGGGCGGGGCAGTGGGCTGGCAGGCAGACAGGGCACCGGCGGGGGCTGGCAACGGACAGCAGACAGGAAACGGGTGGGGCAGGCGACGGGCAACGGGCAGGGTAGAGCGCGCAAGGGGCGGGCAGGTGGGCTGCGCGCAGAAGGAAGAGCTACGCGAGGGCCGGGGGGGGGGTGCGGACAGCAGCAGCGGCCCAAGGTAACTCTGTGTATCATCAATCTTGGGTCCTTGGAGTACTTAATCAATCTGTTCACACATATGCCAACCTGTAGTTGACGTTTGTACTCCTTTTCTCGCAAACTTGTCCGAAATTTTTTTTGCCCAAATCTTCATTCTTTTCTTCAGTTCCCGTGTTGGATCTTGAACTTTTCTTTGCCTTCCCACTAAGAGGTGTCATCTTTGTCGGATTCTTCACCAAAATCCATGTGTAATCTAGGATTTTTAATGGCTTTATGCCCTGTAAGATAGAGCGATGAAGACGGGAGCGCGCCCGATGCGCGATGTATGAAGGGTGGGAGTGGCTAATAACTCTGGGTTCGAGACACGAAGATTCTTTCCCAAAAGCTGTGTGCGCCGTGAAAAAGATCGGATCCTTCGTAGAAGAAGAATCTTTCTGCACTCTGATACCACTGTAACAAACTTGGTCACTCCAAGTCAAGATTCTAGCGCAAGACAACAGAGATTCACTTCAAAACAATTCACAGTTCATAATTGATTTGACAAGGCCCGACGGAGTTCCGTGCCTAGAGATATTGGCCCCAAAGACTGGCGCCCCTTTCGGTATTTCTTTTTGTATTAATCTGTGCTCAAAGTACAAGGGAGTGGGAGGGGTCTCACTCTCAGACTCTACGTCCAGATGCTCTTCAAAGTGGGAGCCCAACCATATATTAACTGGTTTACAAGGGATGCCAAAAGCAGAGCCCCAAAAGCTGCCATATTTTAAAAGCATTAAAAATAAAGCAATTTGACTCAAAAGCTGCCAAAGAGCAGCCACGCAATTTCAGCATGCTTTTTTTTGTAAATTTGCCATACAGTCCAGCGCAAAAAGCGCCGTAAATCGCAGAAGTCCGTACAGTGTGCCACATCAGCAGCTTAGCGTGAAATCCGAAAATCTGCCGTACTGCCACGTGTCACTGTTTGCTTTTTTTTTTTCCTGGGACTGTCTGGTGCATGTGGGCATGCCACGTCATTGATTTGTGACAGTATTTGCTAGGTCCTCCTCCTCCATTCATTCCCGCATTCAATGCTGGATGGTTCTTATCTAAGATCCACTGTTCACTTTACCTATCTCTTTCTCGTCTTAGAAAGTCAGTATCTCTTGTTCATGAGCGAGTATCTTCTTGCTCTTTTTCAATTCAAGTTCATCCGGGAGCTATCACCGCTCCAAAATCATCTCATTCATAATCGTGTTATATGCTCACAAATAACAGGTTCTTCCATACAACATTGGTTTCATCCAAAAATTCAAGATCTTCTTCCAAAAAGTCTTCTTCCATAAATTCATACAACAAAATAATGCTAATTCATCCATAAGGTTCTATCTAAAATTTGTTCTGGAACGAGTATCTCCTTGTCCCGTTGTATTTCCATTCTGTCAGTCATTCTCATTGTTGTGCCTTGTTGGGGCACCGTGCAGCAGTATGTCCTTGTTCTCCACATTCAAAACACTTTCCTGCTTTTAAATATTCATCTTTTTGGTCTTTCGTCAGTCAGTCGTGTATCTTTCTTTTCTTCTGTCAGTCGAGTTCGTGTATCTGTTTGTTGTCTACTTCTGTTCTGATTGGTCGAAGATTCATTTGGTGGGTAAGTCAAGGTACCCAAATGCATAGCGAATCCCCACTTAGCATGTCCCATCAATTGTTGAATGGAGTCTGACTTCTTCTCAAGACAGTAGTTTCGAATTTCTTTGGGGAGTCCATAACAAAACCTCTCAATCTGTTCCTTAAAACTTCTTCTTGAAAGAAGAGGTCGGAAGGAAAGTATCCCAAAATCTTTCACAGTAATCATCCAAAGTGTCACCCCTGACCATCCGAAGATGGTTCCAATCGGTTTTCACATCTCATTGAGTGAGCCATGAAGAAATAAAAAGTTTCTTGAATTTCAGCCACTTTGTCGGCGCTTGTTTCCTTAACAAAAGAGTGGACCACCATGTCCGTCCATTGCCGTTCAAAAAGGATGCTACCTGTCTGATCTTGGAGTGCTCAGTATAGCGGCCTCCAGAAAATGCGATATCAAACAGTTGGATAAAGGCTAAAGCCTTGAGAGCATCTCAAAAACCTGAAAAGTACTCAAACTTTACTGCCTGTCCTCCCTCTTTGAATTCTTTGGCCTTTTTGCCCTTGTTGTTGAGAAAATCATACTGATTGACTATGTAAAAATGCTTCCGCTTTGCATAAGACATATGATCTTTCTGTTGTTTCTTGCCCTTTTGGTCCTCATTACTCGAGTCAGAAGAAGATGAGCTGTCCGAGCTATCAGAAGAAGATGAGGACGAACTGGGCAATCCTTAGAAGCATACACGCTTCTTCTGTTTCCTGGCGTTTTCAAAAGAGGATTATTGGCCCAAGTAACCAGGGAAGTCAATTCTCTTGTTACGTTTCTTCAATTGCTTCTCCTTTGAACCAAATAGTTGGTTGACTCGTTTTTCGACAATGTCCTCAAGTTCATCTTCAGTAAACATCCTTGGAGTAGGAGGTTTCTTGATTGCCGGTTTGATTTGTGTCTCAATGGCTTTTTGCCAATGAGTATGCACTTCATCCATCAAGTGCCGGGTCAAAATTTTTTGCATACTGGGGATCCTTGGCAAACTGAAGTATCTGCTTTGTGCACTCGTCAACCTGCTGTTGGCGTTGCATCTCCATGAGCTCATAGTGCGAGGGCCGAGGTGGCCCGTACTCATTCTCCGCTGATCCGCTTGAATTTCCTGTAATGCCTCCCGCTTTAGGGGTGGTAGATGGAGCCGTCTGATTCTTTTCAGAATCCATAGGTGCCGCGATAGGAAGGATCGGATTGCCCTGTAGAAGAGAAATCAGCCTTTCTATGATACCACTATAACAAACTTGGGCACCCCAAGTCTAAATTCTGTCGCGACACGAGAGAGATTCATTGAAAATACTCCACAACTTAAATCACAGTTCAATTCGAGACGACACGGCCCGGCGTAATTCCGTGCCCAGAGGTATTGGCCCCAAAACCTGGCACCCCTTTCGGTATTTCTTTATTATATCAAATCTTGCGCAAAGTACAATTCCTGTAGGGGACCTCCGCTCTCGGACTCTGCATCCAGATGCTTTAAGTGTGGTCCCTAAGGGTCCTTTTATTCTTACAAGGGATGCCGAAAGTAGAGCCCCGACAGCAGTAAACTCAAAAGCAGTAACTCAAAAGCAATGAGTCCCAAAAGCAATTGGTCCTCAAAATCTGCCAAAAAGCATCAGCGTGAATTGCGAAAATCCGTACAGGCTGCCACGTCATCAGTCAGCGCAAAAAGCGGAATTCCGTACAGCTGTCAATGCAATTTTCGGGACTGTCCGTACAGCCTTCCACGTTAGCATGCCAACACAAAATACAAGGGTTCCGTATTGCTGCCACGCAAGCATCTGTACTTCCCGTCACGCCAACATTTTTGTCCGGGTGGTCATGCCACATCATCACTTTGTGACATGTAGTGCCATATTTCAAAGAGCTGACTTTTGGAGATTTGAAGCCTCTGTGTAAAACTTAAATATGTGCCTTAGGATAGCCAATAGCACTTCGTGATTTGCAAAGTGGGCTCTCCTTGCAGTTGTACACCAAAGTTCAAGTAATGAAACGAAGCACCGCAATGGGCGCCTACCAATGCAGATGGAGAGCTCTGCCTAACTGTGCCTAGTCTCAAGCGCTAAGATCTCTTTCAGTTCATGCAAGCTTTTAAGGACATATTGCTTGCAGTTACCTCACACCTGCAATTGGGAGGGCACTACATGCCAACGAAAGAACAATTGGAAGATAACTTTAGCACTTAAAAGTTAAAACACTTCCAATGAGAGAGAGATTTCACACTCGAGACGAGTTGCAGAGTGGCAGAGTTTCACTCCCACCTGCACTGGCCCTTAACTAGGTGCCCCTTTTGTATTTCTTTATCATTAATTTTCACAAAATGCAACCATTGAGGAGAGCCACACCTCGTAAACTGATCGTGTTATAAGACTCCCCAAGCTTTCTTTTATTGGCCCTTGGCCTTAGCGCTCTCACAAACAAAAGCTCACAGGTTTTAAGCCCCAAAAAGTCATTTGCTTTTCTGTGTAGAAACTGCCCACGTCAGCAACCCGTGACTTATGATGCAAAAGCTGCCGCAAATCACTACGGGTTTGCTGAGCTTTTTGGGTGGTAAATTCATTCTACTCTATCCCCTCTCTATCCGGATCCACTCCTCATCATCAAAGTTGTCACAACCATGATGACGTGGCATTAAAATTTGGATCCCCTCTCTATCCGGATTTATGCCACATCATCCAAGTTGTCACAATTGTGATCACGTGGCATTAAAATTCGGCCCAAATTTTAGTAAAAACGAGAGATTGCAATGGATGTCATGGCCACCATGAGTGTTTTGGTTGGTTCAGAGTCCGGATAAGTGAAAAGTTTCAAATCTTGAAACGTTTCGCTGAACTAGTGAAACACATGGCGTTTCACCAAAAACAAGCTACCACAGTTTGAGGTTTTAGGACCCGACACTCCAGCCTGCTACAAAGCTTATCCCACAGGAGTGGTGCAGTGAGAAAGGTGTGTTGAGAGCTCGTCTGTGGCCTGACACTCTGGTTCATCTGGCGGGCTCGCTACTTCCGCATCTTCGAGGCTCGCCTTGTGCCATCAGCGGAGACTGTTCGAGTTTTTTGGTTGGAGCTGATCCATACTCTCAGGGGACAGTTCGAGAGACTTCAGGGCAGCTCTGACCGCAAGCGGGAGCGCAGAGAGGACTTCCTTCGACTCTGGCGCCCTGGGCCTTTCTTCACCATGGTCCGGAGTGAGCTCAACTGGCACTACCGTCCACCTATGTGGCTTTTTCCTCCTCCCATCTCCTGATTTAGCCTCATTGTACATATGCTGTTTTTTTATTGGGAGAGTCTCCCCTTATGAGTGTTGTAGCCCTCTCTCGTAGAGGTGGTTGTAGCCCTATGGATGGAATCATACCAAACTTTGTGTACGTGTAGTGTAGGTAGGGAAGAATGAGATTCTATGAGTACTTTGCTGAAATTCACCCTAGTAGAGGTGATTAGGGGCTAAAAACAAAGAATTTGCAGCAGCTAGGCGTGAGAGAAAGAGTGTTTTCTTCTACTTTTCGCGATGAATCTTCCCCCACAAGTGAAACCTTGTTCTAGGTGATGGGAGCTCTAGGACTCCACATACACCACAAGGGCTGATTCTCAAGCTTCAATGAAGAGCTCTGGTGCGTAGAGCACGCTCACTTTAGGGGGGGTAGATGCACTGCCAACCGTAGAAGAGGGGGAGCAGGTGCTCTTAAAGCTAGTAAGAAGAGGGGGTGGATGAGGATGAGGAGGGTGAGAGTGAGTGAGAGAGTCACTTTGCATTGGTAAGTGTGCCAAGTGGCACACTTACTTAATAACTTAAAAACCATTCAACTTTTTACTTTAAAAGTTCCTAGGCTATTAATGAAATATGCAATTTAACTCACAACTACACACATGAATGCTATTTATGCAAACGTTAGTTGCTCCCCAGCACAATGCCGTACCGGCATTGCTCTGGCATTACCTGTTCGCACTTGTTTGGCCGTTTGGTCCGGCACAAACAATTAAATTTAGTTTAACTAACTTATCCTAAGGCCTTAAAAATAATCCACGCCTTAATATTACTGTTTTAAGGGCCCCATCTCATTCATGTGCTCGCACTGACGCGCGTAATTTTCTGAGCTTGAAATCTGAGGCTACTATCTACCCCTTATTGAAGGCCCGATTTCCCAATCACTAGGGTTGCTAGGGTCTCCCTGAGGTGCTCTGGCCCAAGTTTGGGCGCACTTGAGGCCCTAGAACCATAGTTCCAAGGAATGGCAATTTTTAGCTCCGTTCTTTGTTTACATTCCAATTTCCCGTTCCAAATCTCCTTTCCATGTTTCAGATATGAGTGTCCGTAACAGGGAATGGCATTTCACGCCGGGTTAATTTTGTTCTTATGGAAGGTAGAGCCTTCCGTTCTTAATGAGAGAATGCTATGATCACAAACAAAGTGAATGGACACTGTGCGTGCAAGTGTATGAGATTGAGAGATAGAGAGAGAAGAGAGATACGACACCAGAGATGTTGTAAAACCCTCCTCCGAAGGTCCCACTCTTGTCGGCGAGAGTGGTCTACTTATGATTGCACAATTTAGTACAAATGGAATGCATGAGTCTGATGCAAGTCTAGGCTATGTCGGCGATGACGACGATGATGATGAGGCCGACCTAAGGGCTGAAATCTGCAATCTTTCTACTGCTGTCCAAAAACGCCATGGGCTGAAATCTGCTGCGGGTCCAAAAACGCTGATTTGGGGGCTGTTTTCTGTGGGTCTTTCGCTGAAAATCTGCAGGTTTAGGGCTGAAAACTGAGGTTCTTACCGGGCTGAATGTGCTACTCTTCTATTGTTGAAAATGGCGATGTCTGCAACCACAGGGACCTTCAAAAAACGCTAGGCTACTGGTCTTCAAAAACGCTAGCTTGTCTGCTTCTTCCGGCGATGGATGATGCTGCAAAACGCTAGGATGGGGTTGGATTCTGGCGATGAAAGTTGCTGATGCAAAAATGCCAGGCTGGTGTAGTTTTCCAAAAACGCTAGTGGAAGGGGTCTGATGGCGATGGTCTTCTTGCTTGGAGGAAATTCACCAAGGGTCTTGTTGAGAAGTTGCCTGCTGAGCTTGGCTCCTGTTGCCTCTTCTGCCAAATAGTGCTAGCTCTAGTTTGCTTATATACAAACTTAGCAAAATTGCCCTACCTACTTTCCAACAAAAGTCACTTAAAAATAATAAGTGAAAAATGTCAAAAATAGGGAAAATAGGCTAAATGCACTGGAAAATTCCCCTGACTGATTTTGATGGATTCTGATGAGAATGCTTATGATCATGCTGTGTGCAACCAGAGGATATGCATCTACACTAAGTGACTGGGCATGCACGGTCTACCATAGACTCACAAAAGTGCCAGATCACTTCTAAATCTAGACTGGCTGGACTGACTGAACCCTGATCATGTTGTAGCTTTGTCCACGGACACATAGGGTTGGATGTGTCACGTGACACATAGTTACAGGGAATGACAATTTTCAGCTCCGTTCCCTGTTTGCATTCCAATTTCCCGTTCCGAATCCCCTTTCCATGTTTCAGATATGAGTGTCCGTAACAGGGAATGGCATTTCGTGTCCGTTGCCGTTCCCCATTCCGCATTCCGATTTCCCGTTCCGGGTAACTATACCTAGAACTGCTAGATCTATTCTGACATGCACACAACTAATTAGATAACTATTTTCTCGTATATAAATTAAATATTTACGAAGTGTAACATTGTTACAACATGTGTTGTAAAAACCAGATCCGAATCCTCATGAGAAGACAAATCGATTGAAGCTCCGATACTATTGTACCTAGCTTGGCACTGATAAGACAATAAATCCTCAGCAACACACAAAAAGGGCAAAAACTTTAAACAAGTGTACTACAAAACTCAAATTTGTCAAGACACAAAGTGGCAGAGTTCCGCTTCCAAATGCACTGGCCCCAAAGTCTAGCGCCCTCCTTTTGTAAGGATAAGCATATAATTATAATTGCCGAGAAGAGTGCTCTACTCAGTGTGCCCACACACTGATCTACCAAAGCCTCTCTCAAGGTACATATTTAAAGGCCTGTGGCCAAAAGCAAACTGTTACAAAAGGTTGGGGCTACCCCAAAAGTAGGTGCTTAAAATGGGCACCTAGATGAGGTGTCCACACTGTCAACCTGCCCGGCCAAAAACTATGTCATCTACCATAAATCTCGCCGCAAATTCCGTTGTGCTTTACTTGATTGCCACATCGTTAGTGTACATATTGCCACATCAACAACAATTTGAAGTTGAAGATTGAGCGAGTATCATTGCAAAATGTCAGACGGCCGAAACGTTTCACCCTTGAAATGTGGTGTTTCACCACAAAACATTTGAGCCTAATGATAGAGCACAATGAAACGTAGAACCGCAACGTGCATATACCCCCTGTATCACTATCATCTTGCTGGTGGAGGATAGCTCAAACTATAATGCAGGGCGCGTGAGAGTGGACCAAGCAGCTGCCCCCGAAGTGTACTGCAATGCAGTGGAAAGAACTTGCATCAGCTGAAGGACCCGAAGCCAAACCTGTTGTGCCATAGGGCAATCCCAAAGACAGTGACGCCCACTCTCCAAAGGATGGTCACAGGCTGCACATGCTGCCAAGAGACCACTGTGTACAAGCCAACTCCCCACTGTTGTAGCTCTATGTGCAACCAGCCATTGGAACAATGTGACTCGTCGCGGCTGTCTGGCGTCTACAACCTCGCTCAAAAAGCTGACAAGAGCTCAGCTGTGAGACCCTTCTCCTGCCAATGAGGTGCTGCAGTAGGACGAGTCTCTCTCCGTGTTGCTAGTAAGTGACGTCCTTGCCGAACAGTATACTGAAAGAAAGGGACATTGGATGGTCGGCTGAGGAGAAAGGGTCCCTCCAAAACCACTCTCCAGGATCCCACTGCACTCGTGCTAGTGGACAGCTCTCCCACGCCCACAGCCTCCAGTGGCCTGTCTCAAGAGCTGCTGGGTTAGCATCTATGACACAAGTCCTCCCACAGATGCCCACAACTCGGGTCCTCTGAAAACAACACTCTGCAACCTGTGGGGCCTCTACTGCGACTCGGAGTAAACGACCCTCGCAATGTAGCTCGAAAAACACGGAGGGTACAATCTCTGAGCAAGCTCTAACGATTAGGACCTACAGTCGCGTGAAGGCCCCCATCCATCTGGGCGCTGCTGACTCGAGAGGTGTAAGCCACTCAGCTGGTACTGCCTCTGTGTTGTCCTGACACATGCTCTGCACCCCTGTCATGCCCTGTAGCTGCATGCTCTGAAGCTCCTCTGACAAACCTGAGAACCGTAGCCAGTCACCTAAAGTGTGTGCTGGACCCTCTTCCTTGGGACCCCAAGAAACATGAGGCCTACTACAAACCAAGTGGCCTCTCTGAGTGCTGACCATGGGGTTCCAAACAAGGGGCTATCTCAGGCGCTCCTCCGTGCAAGTAGGTTGGTGTTGCTCCAGGCCTCTCCGCAGCTGCTCCAAGGAGCGAAGCAAACTCACAGCAAAACGGTCCTCCAGTCTCCTGCTCGGGCCAACTCTGCGCATCTCTGTGAAAATCCATCTAATCGAAGGTCTCCAAGGGCCTCCAGCGTGAGGCACTCTAGCTCTAAGCCGGTGAAGCAAAAACCATTTCCAAGGCTGCTCTCCTGGAAGTAGTCCTCCGACAACTAACTTCCCTAGAAGGGCTCTGCTCTGCTGTGCTGGGTCAATGATCCCCAACCCCCCCTGAGAACAAGGTAGAGTGATGACCTGCCAAGCCACTTTGGCCCAGGCTATCTGAGTGTTGTGCCTTGACCAAAGGAAATTCTTGATCAGCCTCTCTACCTGGCTGATGTAGGAACTCGAAAAGATCCAACAAGATGTAATGTACCACATAGTAGCCAACAACACCTGGTTGGTCACTACAACTCTGCCTGCCAAATATTTAATAAAGTCGTGCTAAGCTCCAATGTAACAGCTTCCTCCTGATGGACAGGAGAAGGGGAGCAATCTGTGTCTCAGGATACAAGTTCAAGCCAACCTGACAGCCTAAGTATCGAAGTGCAGTCCTTGGGGGGATCCATCTGAAACCCTCACCTGGCAGCCAATCAGGCGTAGGAGCACTGCCAATCGAGGAAGCCATTGTCTTCCTCTAGTTGATTAGTGCGCCTGATGCACAACAAAAAGTCTCAAGAGCCTGCTCACACGTGTGTAGGTTGGCCTCCTGGCCCTACAAGTACAAAGCTGAGTGGCCTGCAAACTTAGCATCCCGATAGCTCATCGCCCCGAGTAGGGAGCACTAAGCCAAGTAAACCAACCTGCTGTGAAACCAAAAATCTGCTCATCTCCTCAGCATAGAACAGAAAGAGGAAGGGGGCAAGAGGGCAGCACTGTTTGACAGAACGTGTGAGCATAAAAAACGATCTCCTCTACTCCTGCCAAAAGCTCCCGACTGTGTGCACGTTTGTAAAGAATTGACACACCTTTGATCCAGGCATTTGAGAAGCCCATCCTACGTAGAGTGCCCTCCAGAAAGTCCCAGTCAACTCTATCATAGGTCTTCTCAAAATCGAGAAGTATCACCAGATCCTCATCACGGAGGCGCGCGAGGGCAGATGCCTCTCGAAAAGTAAAGATGTTGTCAAGGATACTGCGCTCCTTGACAAAACCTGTCTGGGTTCCATGTATAGTGCTCTCTAGAAGTGGCTCAATCCTCAAACTCAGAGCCTTGGCAAGAATTTTGTAGGTTGAGTTGAGGATGGTGATGGGCCGTCACTGCCGAATCTCATCCAAGGAGCCACCCTCCTTGGGACTGAGGTAGATCAAGCCCTCACTCATGCTGTTAGGCATCTCTCCTGTGTGTAGAATGTACTGAAAAGCGTTGGAGAGTTCTGAACCAAGCAAGTCCCAGTACTCTAAGAAAAAACTGGGAGTCAAACCATCCTCACCTAGACAGCTACCACAGGGAAGTGCTCTGAGGGCCGTGTGGAGCCCCTCTAGGTGAAGAAGCAGCTCAAGCCTCTGGCGCATCTCCTCAGTCACAAGACAAGGCATCTGTGGCCAAACCTGCTCTTTGCATACATCTTGACGCTCTGACCGAGGCTCTCCTGACAACAAGTCACGGTAAAAGTCAGTAGCAACTGTACGCATGTCCTCTGGCTCTGAAGCAACTGACCCGTCAAGCTTCCTCAACTGACTGACACTGGCGTGCGCATGTCGGGGTCCCACTGTCTCAAAGAAAGCCCCTGTCACTTTGTCACCCACCTGGGTCCACTGAGATGCCTGTTGATGGAAAGAAAACTCATGGCGCCTCTCCTCTGTGCTGGCAAGCTCTTGGCGAGCCTGCTGCAACTGCTCCTCCAACCAGGGACTGTCTGGGTGCTGCTCTTGCATCCTCTGCAAGGAAGCAACGCCCTGTCGGGGACGCTGCTCCTCTCGCTGCATCGAGGCGAGCCGTAGACTCCTGAAGAAAGAGCCGACTAAGCTGAGCAAAATCAGAGGCCACTCTGTCAGCAAGAGAGTCCTGTGTGTCCCTCTGTCCAAAGAGCCACCACTCGCTCTCTGAGCTCAGAGTCCAACAAGACTCTCTTAGGGATGCGTAGCATCGTGCTCCCCCTCCTCTGTCTATCTGTCATTGTGAGGATCATTGGTGCATGGTCCGAAAAAGATGTCCCAGCCAGAATGCAAACTGTCCCACCCAAGTCATAGACGTGATCACTAGTGTAGAAGCGATCTATGCGAGATAGATTCACTCCTCCCACTCTGGGGTCCGAACGAGAGAAGGCCAGGCTGTCTAGGGGCCTCACAAAGCTAGAGTGTTGCCACACATCTGAAACCCGCAAAGTCATACCTCTCCCAAGCTGCCAACTCCATGCACAATAGTATGGCTACCTCCAATCCCGTCAGAGAGGTCCTCCAACATGTTGAAGTCAACCTAAAGGCACCATTGCTTTGCCTGCAGCAGAGACTCTACAATGTGAGACCAAAACTCTACACGTGCACTCGCCACATTGGGCGCATAGATGTTCAGGCTCAGCCGCGTCTCTTTCCAAGTATTTGAAGTATTTACAGATATGTTCTGGTTGTGTTAAAGTGTGTTCTAGTTGGTCTTTCTTGGCAGCTCATGGTGCTCTCCAGTTACAATTATGGCTTGTGCTCTCCTTTCATTTCACGTCTTGTTTCTTACCGTGTTGGTAATAGCTCCTACATCAGGACTAAAGGAATCAATTAGCTAATGAAAGATGAAGGAAACCAATTGTGTTGTTTTCTGTTGTTACTACATGTTTCTGAGAATTCTAGATGCTATGTTAAAGTGTGTTAAAGTGTGTTCTAGTTGGTCTTTCTTGGCAGCTCATGGTGCTCTCCAGTTACAATTATGGCTTGTGCTCTCCTTTCATTTCAAGTCTTGTTTCTTACTATGTTGGTAATAGCTCCTACATCAGGACTAAAGGAATCGATTAGCTAATGAAAGATGAAGGAAACCAATTGTGTTGTTTTCTGTTGTTACTACTTGTTTCTGAGAATTCTAGATGCTATGTAGCAATGCATTGGCAAGGTGTAAGAGAACAGGGATCGAATGGGTATTGTCTTTTAGATCTAAGGGCTTTTAAACAGTGAGTGGCAAGGGTGGCGCTCTAGTGCGTACGCTTGTGAAAAACGGGGGCTGCCAAAAGCTGGCAACCTTGCATTCCCATCCAAAAAGTATAGCATCCAATGGGCTGTACGTTTTGCATGTTATGTATGGCCTGGCTTTGTTTGGTCAATATGTAAACCAATCCCTCCCACCCCCAAAAAAGAAACAAAAATAAAAATCTCCCACCCCAAACAAATAGCTTGGTTCTGTCGACCGGCAGATGGTTTGTAAACACCGTGAGATTCTCATGATTCTTATATTAGGTAGACCAATGAAGGTTGGAAGTCCTTAATTTGCAACTACCTTAATTTTGTTTTCCTGTCTGATTGATTATTGTTGATTGTTTGTATATTCATAGCTTTAGGGCTTTAGACATATATTAATGATTGGTTTATGGTTACTAGTTTTGTGCAATTTTTACTGAATTATGGTGTTGAACTCTCTATAACTGCATAATTTTTTTGTGAGTTACAGGTTCGGCTAGACCCAGATCCTTTCTTGAACGAGCTTACAAAACTTTATGAGCAGCACCGAGACAAGGGAACTGTGTGGGTCACTCTTAAACGTGGTATGCCCTCCTTACTTGATTGATGAATATTCCAGGATTCATTAAAGTGTTTGTTAGCTCACTGAATAGGTGAAAAAAGAAGACACTTATGAAAAGAAAGAGCATGCACATTGGAGAATGCAAGGATGAATCAGTTGTTTAAGGAGGTCCTGAACCTTCCTTTGTCTGCTAGCATAAAATAAATAAGGAGCCTGTTGAAATGGGAGTTCAAGGGAAAGTGCGACTTTAATAATAAGCTATTGGATGCGTATTTTACATGTAATACTTGGTTCACCTACATGAGCCCTAGCGTTATATGTAGGTAGGTATTCTTCATTCTACTGTGTGAGAAAGCTCACAACTTTAACTAGTAGGATCTGGTGCCACTGTTTGCGTCTTTTTCTCCCTTCTCTCTTCAACAACATATAGTGAGTTTGTCCGCGCACATTCATGATTGAGGGTGCAGCGCATGCATGTGCCATGTGTGCGTATTTATTTGAGATTTCTGTGTGCTGGCCTCTGGGAGTGGCATTTTGAACAGAGGAGATTGTTATGTAGTATGTCTAGTGTTTCTTAGAATTACTTAGGCCACTAATTGGAGTCTGTATTGCATCAGCCATCAGTTCTTTTAGAAGCAAGGCTCTCAAGCATCGACCTGCAACAAATCTGTTGAGACTACTCCACCTATTTCGGCCACTGGTGACTGAGGGAATCAACATCGCAGTTCTATCAGGGAAAGAGGCAACACAAAATAGTTAATGCATGCCATGTGACTTTGTGTATGAGAAGCCACTGGCAAGGCGGTGAATCAGCAGGAGACACACATTGGAACCTGAAAATGGTTAGTTGTTTTTAGCAGTGTTTGCCTTTGGCCGCCAGATTCTGTAGCTTTTTCTTTTGGCTGTCGTACCCATATTAGTGTGCATGGGGTTCCTGTTTAGCAGATCAAAGCACGGTTGCACAGTTGCAAAGTGGATTTACGGCAGTTGTACTCTGTGACATATCAATATAAAAGAAGTACCGACAGGGTGCCTGCCCTAGGAGCCAATGCATCTGCGTAGAGAACTTTGCCATACGGTGTCTCGACTAGATTTGTTTCGAAGTCAAGTATCAACAATTTTCAACTTTCTGTTGTCGATTCACCGCCTCGCCATTGGCTTGCTGGTGACTATGGCTTGCTGGTTACATAGTCACATGGCTAGCATTCATTATGCTGTGTTGCCTCTTTTCCTAGTAACACCACCACAAAGTTCTATGGTGTAGATTCCCTCAATTCACCAGCAGCTGATGTCACAAGGACGTGGCAACTGCTAACCTTAGTTGTTAGTTTCTTTCCAATGATTTTTGTTTAATTTTTGAGACCCTCTTTTTGAAGTTGCAAATGGCCGGACATTGTATGGCCAATGTGAACGGTAGTTTCACCCGCAGATGGGAAGCTGGTCAGCATTGGAACTCGTAAAGTAAAAGGATGTCTAGGCTCAGTTCAAGATCATGTAGTTCCCCCCGTCGCACTTAGCAAGTTGGTGGATACTAGGAAGTGAACTCAATAAAGGTACAATGTCAAGGTGGGGTCACCAAAGGAAAGTACTCAGGAGCTAGGCTACATTGCATTTTTGGATGCGGTCCCAGTGGGGATTGATGGTCAGATGACCAATGGGAGTCCAACGGAAGCATTTCCTAAAAATTAGGGAACTACTATTTTGGGCCACGAAATCTATTCGCGTCATTAGCTTCAGAATGACAATGGGAACATTTTATTACTGTGCTGCAAAGTCAACCGATACACTAGTTAAGAGATTTTTAAGCGGGAAGCCCAATGTGGGGAAATTGCATGTATAAGTGCCAAGTGGCACTTATTTTTTGGCCAATTTATCAAGTATGGGAGAACAGAACTCATAACCGACTTTTTGGAGCAGTTTTGGAGGCTGATAACTCTGATTTTCAGCCATTTCTCTCCATTTTTGAGCTTCTTATGGCTTTACCTAGGACCAAGGAGCTCATTTTCAGCATTGGAAGGCATCAGATGCGTGTTTACAGGGCTGTTTTGCTGCGTTTTCAGCAATAGGCAGGTTTTGACAGCCATGGAAATCTTCCCCTTATGTATCTATTTGTTCACGGATGCATTACAGGTCAAAGGTAGAAGAGGGGGCGCTCGATTTATGCTTGGGGGATGCTTCATTGAGAGTCTGTCTCACAGGTTAAAAGCTATGGAGTGCTTTCCTTCCCTCTCATGTACAGTGTGGTGCTAGGAGTGATGCCTTGCACACTACGCTACACACTGCTCTCTCTCTCTCTCCCTCGTACGTGCAGTTATGTGATGCCCCACAAGAGGGTTGTTCATTTGACTGATGTACAATTGTGTGGTTTCATGCTTTTGTGCTGAGGCAAGAGTCTCCTTGAGCAGGAACATGGGTAGATAGTTGCTACTCCAAAGCAGGCACCGGTGAGGGTCATAACCTCACCGTACAGGTGCAAATTCAGCGCTGTGTATGCGCAGAAACTTGACTGTTTTTCAGCGATACGGACGCCAGAACCCTTGGGAAATCATGCCCCACTGGCAGAGGACAGCTAGGGGACTGTTTGGGGCTGAAAATAGAGCAAAAACCAGTAAATACAGCGTGCTGAATTTATTGTTTTTGGGCAGGAATCAGAGGGTATACGCCTGTGGAAGTGAGTTCAAGCAGGGGAATTGATTTCGCGCAAGTTTTGGGGTTGTTATGTTGCCGAAATTTGGCCAAATCAGGTAGTATCTAGCGGGATACATGTAAAGGATTCCTAGGACTCTACTTTGTAATTTACCCTCTCAAAGAATAAAGAAATACCGAAAGGGGCGACAATTTTGGGGCCTACAGGTTTTCGGCGTCTGCTCACGGCATTCTAGCTTCCGAGCCGTATGTGTATTCAAGTGTTAATTTCCGTCGCAGGTTTCCTTTGCATGTTCTCTGTGTGTGTGTCTAAATTAGAGAATTTCGGGTGAAAGCCAACACCTACCGCCCCACGGGCCAGTTTCAAGGTTCCATTGCCGGGATCTCAATCACTTTTTCCTCAAAGAGTGAGCCTCGGTTGTTTTGGGTAAAGACACAGAGTACAAGAACACGGGATTATACTATGGCCGACAAAGGGAAGGGCATTATGGAAGAGGGTTCCTCTTCACAGGACAGAGAGGAAATTCCGCATGTTTGCCCTGCCAAAAAGTGATCAAATTAGGGCTGATTTTTTGCTGCGTTCTAAGGGTTTGCAAGTATGAACCAAGATGAGATAGGGAGAGGTCTCTCGTTGATAGATTGGCCACTAGATCGCTTGCGGGAATGATGTGAGTCTGCCAAGTGGCACGTTGCTCTCCTATTCTCTGAGGCGATTACTTGGATTCTTTGACACATTGGTAAATCATCTTGAAATTTGAGCTGACTTGGTCCTGGGTAGTACACTACAGTGTTGTGGAATTATGCTCGTTTGCAGAGGCAAGAGCCTCTTGCACAGGTGAAAAGTTAAGGGACAGGTTGCAAGATGCTATGTGGTGAAGTTCAAGAACTATCCACCTATGGATGGAAAGTGGATGGAAGAGCATAAACTGTCAGAGTCACCAAATGCATTGCAGTTTTACCTTGAAGTCTTTGGGTTACAGCCTACGTACGTCCCAACCCAACGTCTGAAAAGGAGGGATAGTGATAGAACTAGCACATCAAATGTACTCATGGATTCAGTGCAATAGCAGTGTACAGTTTGACAAAAGTATGAAGGTCTCATTAAGTCATTTGTACACATGTTTTGACAGTCTTTCTTGCGTATACATGCGATGATAAAAGAGTGCTAACAACACAAGATCATCAGTGGCATGTATTTATGGTATGCAATCGAGGACGCTTGCGATTTCAAGAAGGGGGTATGTCACGAGGACGTGGCAATGGCTAACCTTAGTTGTTGGTTTCTTTCCAATGATTTCTGTTTAATTTTTGAGACTCTCTTTTTGAAGTTGCAAATGGGCGGACATTGTATGGCCAATGTGAACGGTAGTTTCACTTGCAGACGGGAAGCTGGTTAGCACCAGAACTCGTAAAGTAAAAGGATGTCTAGGCTCAGTTCAAGATCATGTAGTTCCCCTCGTTGCACTTAGCAAGTTGGTGGATACTAGGAAGTGAACTCAATAAAGGTACAATGTCAAGGTGGGGTCACCAAAGGAAAGTACCCGAGAGTTGGGCTACATTGCATTTTTGGATGCGGTCCCAGTGGGGATTGATCGTCAGATGACCAATGGGAGTCCAACGGAAGCATTTCCTAAAATTTAGGAAACTACTATTTTGGGCCACGGAATCTATTCGCGTCATTAGCTTCAGAATAACAATGGGAACATTTTATTACCGTGCTGCAAAGTCAACCGATACACAAGTTGAGAGATTTTTAAGCGGGAAGCCCATTGCGGGGAAATTGCATGTATAAGTGCCAAGTGGCACTTATTTTTGGGCCAATTTACCAAGTTTGGGAGAACAGAACTCATAACCGACTTTTTGGAGCAGTTTTGGAGGCTGATAAGTCTATTTTTCAGCCATTTCTCTCCATTTTTGAGCTTCCCATGGCTTTACCTAAGACGAAGGAGCTCATTTTCAGCATTGGAAGGCATCAGATGCGTGTTTACAGGGTTGTTTTGCTGCGTTTTCAGCGATAGGCAGGTTTTGACAGCCATGGAAATCTTCCCCTTATGCATCTAGTTGTTCACGAATGCATTACAGGTCAAGGGAAGAAGAGGGCGCGCTCGATTTATGCTGGGGGGATGCTTTATTGAGAGTCTGTCACAGGTTAAGAGCTATGGAGTTCTTTCCTTCCCTCTCATGTACAGTGTGGTGCTAGGAGTGATGCCCTGCACACTACACTACACACTGCTCTCTCGCTCTCTCCGCTACGTGCAGTTATGTGATGCCCCACAAGAGGGCTCTTCATTTGACTGATGTACATCTGTGTGGTTTCATGATTTTGTGCTGACGCAAGAGCCTCCTTGAGCAGGAACATGGGTAGCTAGCTGCTACTCCAAAGCAGGCATCGGTGAGGGTCATAACCTCACAGTACAGGTGCAAATTCAGCGCTGTGTATGCGCAGAAAATTGACTGTTTTTCAGCCATACGGACGCTAGAACCCTTGGGAATCGTGCCCCACTGGCAGAGGACAGCTAGGGGACTATTTGGGGCTGAAAACAAAGCAACAACTAGTAAATACAGTGTGCTGAATTTACTGTTTTTGGGTAGGAATCAGAGAGTAACGGCAGTGGAAGTGAGTGCATTGATTTCGTGCAAGTTTTGGGGCTATTATGTTGCCAAAATTTGGCCAAATCAGGTAGTATCTAGCGGGATACAGGTAAAGGATTCCCAGGACTTTGTAATTTACCCTCTCAAAGAATAAAGAAATACCGAAAGGGGCGCGAATTTTGGGGCCTGCAGGTTTTCGGCGTCTGCTCGGGCATTCTAGCTTCCGAGCCGTGTGTATTCAAGTGTTAATTCCCGTGGCAGGTTTCCTTTGCACGTTCTGCCTATGTGTGTCTAAATTAAAGAATTTTGGGTGAAAGCCAATGCCTATCGCCCCAAGGGCCTCGGTTGTTTTGGGTAAAGACACAAAGTACAGGAACGTGGGATTACACTATGGCTGACAAAGGGAAGGGCATTATGGAAGAGGGTTCCTCTTCATAGGACAGACAGGAAATTCCGCATGTTTGCCCTGCCAAAAAGTGATCAAATTAGGGCTGATTTTTTGCTGCGTTTTAAGGATTTGCAAGTATGAACCAAGATGAGATAGGGAGAG
Organism: Adiantum capillus-veneris; assembly: GCF_014529385.1. NCBI lineage: Eukaryota > Viridiplantae > Streptophyta > Polypodiopsida > Polypodiales > Pteridaceae > Adiantum > Adiantum capillus-veneris. Next base: position 78,401,292 of record NC_140950.1, on the reverse strand, counting down.
GTCTCACGGTGGTAGATTGGCCACTAGATCTTGTGCGCGAGTGATGTGGGTCTGCCAAGTGGCACGCTGCTCGCCGATTCTCTGAGGCGATTGCTTGGATTCTTTGACGCAGTGGTAAATCATCTTGAAATTTGAGCTGACTTGGTCGTGGGTAGTACGCTACAGTGTTGTGAATTATGCTCGCTTGCAGAGGCAAGAGCCTCTTGCACAGGTAAAGTTAGGGGACAGGTTGCAAGATGCTATGTGGCGAAGTTCAAGAACTATCCACCTATGGATGGAAAGTGGATGGAAGAGCATGAATTGTCAGAGTCACCAAATGTATTGCAGCTTTACCTTGAGGTCTTTGGGTTACAGCCTACGTACGTCCCAACCCAACGTCTGAAAAGGAGGGATAATGATAGAACTAGCACATCAAATGTACTCATGGATTCAGTGCAATAGTAGTGTACAGTTTGACAAAAGTATGAAGGTCTCATTAAGTCATTTGTACACATGTTTTGACAGTCTTTCTTGCGTATACATGCGATGATAAAAGAGTGCTAACAACACAAGATCATCAGTGGCATGTTCTATAGTATGCAATCGAGGACGATTGCGATTTCAAGAGGGAGATATGTCACGAGGATGTGGCAACCGCTAACCTTAGTTGTTGGTTTCTTTCCAATGATTTTTGTTTAATTTTTGAGACTCTCTTTTTGAAGTTGCAAATGGTCGGACATTGTATGGCCAATGTGAACGGTAGTTTCACTTGCAGACGGGAAGCTGGTTAGCACCAGAACTCGTAAAGTAAAAGGATGTCTAGGCTCAGTTCAAGATCATGTAGTTCCCCCCGTTGCACTTAGCAAGTTGGTGGATACTAGGAAGTGAACTCAATAAAGGTACAATGTCAAGGTGGGGTCACCAAAGGAAAGTACCCGAGAGTTGGGCTACATTGCATTTTTGGATGCGGTCCCAGTGGGGATTGATGGTCAGATGACCAATGGGAATCCAACGGAAGCATTTCCTAAAAATTAGGGAACTGCTATTTTGGGCCACGAAATCTATTCGCGTCATTAGCTTCAGAATGACAATGGGAACATTTTATTACTCTGCTGCAAAGTCAACCGATACACCAGTTAAGAGATTTTTAAGCGGGAAGCCCAATGCGGGGAAATTGCATGTATAAGTGCCAAGTGGCACTTATTTTGTAGATTTTAGTCGCTAATCCTTAATTAAGTACTTAAACTCATGATTAAGACTTAAGAAACTGAAACTGAACTTAGAACAAGACTTAGAAGACTTTGTGTTTGATTGATTGAAAGTGTGATAGTATGCGAACTTTACAAGTGGCAGATACTCTTCCCATGATCCCAATCGAATTTGTATGTAATGTCGACGCATTTCTTCCAAAATTTGATTCACTCTTTCTGTTTGCCCATCAGTTTGAGGATGGTATGCTGAGCTGAATAACAAATTTGTACCAAGGGATTTGAAAAGGGATATCCAAAAATGCCTTGTGAATTTTGGATCTCTGTTTGAAACAATAGACTTTGGTAATCCATGTAATCTGAAAATGTGTTGCACAAACAATTGCGCAACGACTGGTGCCGAGGCAGCTTTCTTGCAAGGAATAAAGTGTGCCATCTTTGAAAACCGATCCACCACTACGAGAATCTGTGCATTGCCTTTTTGAGAACGAGGCAATGTAGTGATAAAATCCATGGTGACACTTTCCCATCTTTCTTGAGGTACGGGCAAAGGATGAAGTAACCCTTGAGGAAGTTGTTGAGAAGCCTTCATTGTTTGACAGGAATGACAAGCTTTGACAAACTTGATAACATCTTGCTGCATTTGTGGCCAAAAATATGTTGCAGATAACAATCTGTATGTCTTGTTGATGCCTGGATGAGCAGCAAAAGGGACTTCATGATGTTCTTGGATCAAAATTTTCCGCAATGGTGTATTGTGTGGAACACAAATGCGATCAATGTAATACAACAAGTGATTGACAATGGTGTAAGCTGCAAACATATTCATCTTTGCAGGAGTCGGAGTAGAGGATTTAAGAGCTTGAAATGCATCCCCAAAATCTCGATCTGTCAAATACTCATGTTTGAAACAAGCAGGTATTTCCATCTGCACACCGGAAATGGCAAAGTTGATGGCTCGAGGAATGCGGCTTAAGGCATCTGCAACTGCATTTGCAAGGCCTGGCACGTATTGAATAATCATATGAAAATTTGCCAAGAACTCAACCCATCATCCTTGACGAGGATTCATCACAGGTTGAGTAAATATGTATGTCAATGACTGATGATCTGTCTGCACCACGGAATCTGCGCGAAGAAGATAGTGTTTCCAAGTGCGGTAAGCATGAACAATGGCTAAAAATTCCTTGTCATAAACTGGGTATCTCATTTGTATGGCTGAAAATTTGCGGCTGTCAAAAGCAATGACACGCTCATTCTGCATAAGAACACCTCCAGAAGCACGATCTGACGCATCGGTCATGACCTGAAAAGGTTGAGTAGGATCTGTAATAGCCAAAACTGGAGTTGTCGTCAAGGCATGTTTAAGGGCTTTGAAAGACCGTTCTGCTTCTTCAGTCCATTGAAGTTTATCCTGCTTGGTAAGCTCAGTCAAAGGAGCTGCAATGTCGGAGAATTTGTGGACCTTGGTATGATAGAAGTTTGCAAGTCCCAAAAAGGAGCGCACATCTGAGATGGTGAGCGGTAAAGGCCAATCCACTATGACCTGTATTTTCTTGGGATCGACTGCAACGCCACTGACAGAAATAATGTGACCAAGGTATTCCACCTGATTCTTGAAGAAATCACTTTTCCTCTTATTGATGTATAGCACATTGGTTCGCAAAACTTGCAAGACAAGCTTCAAATGTTCCTTGTGATCAGCCATCGTTCGACTGAAAACTAAAATGTCATCCAAATACACGATCACGAACTTGTCCAAGTATGGTCCGAATATTTCGTTCATCAGCGTCATAAAAGAGGCCGAGGCATTGATTAACCCGAATGGTAATACCAGAAATTCATAGTGACCATACTTTGTGCGAAAAGCTGTCTTGTACTCATCACCAATGCGAATGCGAATTTGGTGATACCCTGATTTTAGATCAATTTTGGAGTAGATCTTTGCTTCCAGTAACTGATCAAATAACTCGTCAATGCGAGGTAGGGGAAACTTGTTTTTGATCGTCAACTTATTCAAAGCACGATAGTCGATGCAAAGACGCATAGAGCCATCTTTCTTTTTGACCAATAGAACAGGAGCTCCAAAGGGACTTTTGCTTGGGCAAATATGACCTTTATCCAACAAATCTTCTAGCTGTCGCTGTATCTCTTGAGACTCGGAGTATGAAACTCGATAAGGGGCTCGAATTGGTGGAGGTTGGCCGGGGATCAAATCAATGGGATGATCCACGGGACGCCGAGGAGGCAAAGTTGTTGGTAGCTCGTCGGGAAATAAGTGCAAATCTGGTTGAAAGAAGGGTTGCTGCAAATAGGCAATATTTGGGGAGGATTTATCTTCTGCTTCTTCTGCACCGGGTTTAACATTTCTTAACATGATTAATGCAGTAGCACAATCACGTTTTCGAACCAGCCGTTTGACTTGTAAAGCAGAAACCAATATAATGGGTTTGGCACTGAAAAGACCACGAAGCTCTATTTCTTGTTGCTTGTGAAAGAGCCGAATTGAGTGATCTTTGAAACTGATTATTGGATCATACTGAAATAACCAAGATTGGCCAAGGATCAAGTCGTAATGTGACAAGGACATAACTGAAAAACCAAGTTGATCTTGGTAATCCTGAATCTAAAAATCCAGCTTTTCAATCCTTTGGTTGCACTCGAGGAAGGAACCATCAGCAAGTTCTACTTGGTAAACTGCCTCACTAGGTTGAGTTTGAAGGCGCAGTTTAGTAATGAAAGATGTGCTGACGAAATTAGTACAACACCCACTATCCACAAGAACATTGATTGGCTGCTTGCCAACAAAGCCAAGGAGGTTGAGAATCTGATTCGAAAGATCCACTGGAGCAGTGACGTGATTCCGAGCATTCATCATTAAGGCACTTACAACCTTGGAAACTCGAACACAACGTGCTGCTTGTTTGCCTTTGTCTGGGAAAGGAGGTTGGCTGTGGATAGGTTCTGAAATTGTGCTCTCCATGTGAGAATTCTGGCGAGGATTTGAAGGATTTGGCTTCTTGGGGCATTCATACCACCTGTGATCTCCATGACAAATTGTACATAATCCTGTACGGTTGGAGTTGGACGTTGAAGGAGCTGATGAAGAGGATTGCTGTCCAGAGGACGTATTCGGCCGAAAATCACGACGACCATTCCTTCTATGATTGGGACGATTGTTTCGTCGATTCTGATTATTTGCCGAAGAGGAGGCTCTGGAAGTGGCTGCTTGTCCAGAAGATTGGGGTCGAAAAGAAGTTTGTCTAGCAGAGTATTGTCTCGAAGAGTGAGCTCCTGAGAAAGAACGCTAATTTTGACCACCTTGTCCTTGGTAATTACGTTGTGAAGAGCTTGCAGAATTGGAAACTCGATCACTAGAAAGGAAACTTCTGAGTGGGCGCCGATTGTCACTAAGACGCTCAACATAAGCGATTGCAGCATCCAGTGTGGCAGGGTTAAATTTATGGACATCATCTCGCAGGGAAGGCTCAAGTTCGTCAACAAAACTATGGAGTTTGTCGGAAGGACTGAGAGTCTCTATCTCTAGAGTTAATTTCTGAAACTCTGAGATGTACGCGGCCAAGGAACCAGTTTGGCTCAAGCGGCGGAGAGAAGACCGGGCGTGGAAATCGGCATTTGCAGGCTCAAAAGCCTTGCAAAGAACGCGCCGGAATTTGTCCCAAGTAGCGGTGATTTTTCCATCTTTGATGCGGCGACGCCACCAAAGGAATGCAGTATCCTTTAGTAGAGAGCTAGCCAAAGCAACTTTCTTGCTTTCAATGAGATCAGTATTTGAAAAGTAAACCTCCATTTTGAAAAGCCAATGGTCCAGCACGCGCTTATCGCGGCGACTGTTGTATGGCTCGGGCAACTTTGCATCTATCTTCTTTTTTTGTGCTGTGTTTATTATCTTAAAAAGATATTTCAATTCAGGATTGTCTACCTCTGGTTCCGGAGCGTCGACTTGCTCCGGAACTGACTCTGCTACCGAAGAAACTGAATTGGTAGCTGGTTGCGTCCTCGAAGAAGAAAAGGTTTGCAGGACATCCAAACGTGCTGTCATCGATGCAAGACCGGTGGAGAGGGCCTCCTGGAGGACGGACATCTGTTCTCTGAGGATGGCTATCGGATCGTCTGGTGCAGCACTGCCTGTCTCTGACATTCTGACGGCTCAGAGGGAATATCTCAGAGAAGCTGGAGAGGTGTGGTTGCCGTAAAAGGGTGAAGCTGCTGCTGATGCTGTGTCCCACTCCTCTAAGAAATCTGGTCCAAGATCCGAATCCTCGATATCTTCCACCTCGTCGATAGGAGGTGTGTCGTCTGGCGTCAAAGGCGTGTAGTCCGAAAGCTGTAACTCGTTGTGAACCTGAACTAAAGGCTGCTGGGAAATGATGTCGTTTACTGAATCCACGCGACACTCCGTCAGAGAATAGGCCAAGTGGGTGTACCTGCTCAGTATGTGCTCGTAGTGCGGCAAATGAAGAGGCTCGCACGTAACTATGATATGCCACACCACCCAGCCCTGTGAGCGCGAGGCATGCCGATGAGTGACATAAACCAGGTAATTTTGTGGCAACACTGCTGGCTGTAATGCAGGTACAGGAGCAGACTCGGGTGCCGGAATGAAGTCGGGAACCTGTCTTTCCTCTGGAACTGGAACTGGAGATGGGGAATCCGAAATGAGAATTACTTTCGGTTCAAATGCGGGTTCCGGTTCGGGTACGGGTTCTGCTTCGGGGGTATCTGGTATAATTATCACTTCGGGAGCCGGAGGAGGATTTTTTGGCAATATTTCTTCGGGCACCTCGTCTATGTGCGAGAGAAAATTGACGGGAACGTCGAGGGCATCGTCTGCCATGACTGTAAACAAGCCCGTGTGCGCGTCTGGCGATGGCAAGAATTGGTGGCGCTGGGAATTAGCAGAAGAGAGAGCGAGAGATTTCCTTCACGTTGGCGCTGGTTATGCATTTCGCTGGCTGCCGTTGGCCTTTTTTTTTGTTTAATTATTCCCCAAAGGGGTGCCCACTTAAGAGTTAGGTTGGGCGGCCGGCCAAAATCCCTTTAAATTAAAAGGGGCCTTGTATTTTTAAAGCCAGCGCTGGTAAAAAATTGAAACGCTCCGTTGCTTCAATAAAACCCAACGCTGCTGCTGAAATCGACTACGGCCTGCGCTGCCAGCGTTTTGTTGCCTGCTGTGAGGTGCTTGGTGAAGAGATGGCCACGCAGCACTGCTTGGTGAAGGGATGGCCTGGAAGCACCGGTGTGCATCACTTGTGTCACAAAACGGGAGCGTACACGAGCACTTAGAAATCTGAAAAATAAAATACTTTGCAAAAGGGAGAGAAGGGAGAAGATCGACACAGTATTGGGGACCAGAAGATGGGCTGGTCCCCCCCCATTAAGAGTATTCTTTTATTCAGGGAGAATTCTTATACAAGCACGAGAACCCGAGAAAACCCCTCCGTTCTGTAATCTTAGACCCGAAGGTCGTGCTTTCCCGTAAAGGGCTTGGGCAGAAGGCTGTTCCGTCCCGTAAGGGACTTAGGTGCGAGGCCGTACTTTCCCGTAAGGGACTTAGGCGTAAAGCCGTACTTTCCCGTAAGACGGGAGGTTCATGCAAAACAAACCACACAAAGCAACAATTCTCAATGTGTATCAACACTGTATACCTGTCGCTCCTTACTCGGAAAAGCGACCTCCGTACTTAGTCGTCACACGAACACTTGCAGTTTCCGTCGCTAGTCTCTGCTCCAGAATCCCAGCGCTAGTGCTTTCTGCTTTCTGCTGCTTCCGGCATGCTGAAAACTGGAACGCTGGCTTACCCTTTTATAGGGTCTGGCACCCGACGGGAATAGAGGCCCAAAAAGCAGAGCCTTGCGCTCTTAGAGAGAGGAGAGAGAGAGCTCGCAATTTCAGTCCCCTGCGTTAGCTTTTAGCGCTGGCTTTTTTTTTAAGAGCCTTGCTTACTTTATTTTATTAATAAAAGGGTTGGTCACTTAAAAGTGATCGGCCACTTTATAAAATAAAGTGTGAACCTGTTCAAACTTTAAAAACTCACTCAGTTAGTGAAAACAATGCTACACGAACACATTCCAGGCGTCCCCGGGTGCAGGACACGACACAGATGCAATGCAGACACAGACTCCTCGCGGGAAAACATTTGTCCTCCCGCGACTGTTCCTGCTTTTCGTAAAAAGCTTCATTGAACCCATCTTTATTCTTGTGCTTGCGTTCTTACGCGTATTTTCTTACTCAGTTCGGATTTCCTCCTTAGCCTACGGGATGCCCCTTACTGATGCACCCGTCACCCATTATGTGACGCATCAGGGGCACTCGTAACCTGGCCCTTTTCACCGAACTTACGGAAACTCCTTTGCGATGTTTACCGTCACCCATCAAATGACACATCAGAGTTGTCCGTTCTTGATGGCAGTTCCTGTAGCTACAATCTTTTAACAGTTCTTAGTGCACACAATAAAATATCCTGAAAAAGAGATTAATCATTAAAAATAAGAAAATAGTCCAATTAGCAACATCTCTCTGGCTTCTAAACAGTTGACCTCAACTGTAGTGTTTGGACATATACCTCAAGTACCTCGAGATAAGCTGCTAATTCCTCCTGCGTTATCCACTGAGCATCTAGATTCGAATAGTTCTTAAACTTAACCAAATACTTCCGTGTTATCTTTCCGGATTTGAGAGACCGCTCCGGATGACTTACTATCTGCTCCGGTTGGAGTATTTCTTCTGTTTCCTCAACCTCAGGAGGTTCCTCAGCACTAGGTTGGCTTGGAGGCGGTCCCACATACGGCCGGAGTAAAGTGACATGGAAAGCATTATGGATCTTCTAATTAGGCGGTAGCTCTAATCGAAAGGTGACATCATTCACTCGCTCAGTGATCTTAAACGGCCCATAATAACGGGTAGAAAGTTTTACCACCTTCCCCTTATGAGACGCTTGTTTCTTAAGTCTTGCCTTCTCAAACTTGAGAAACTGTCCGACTGTTAAGTCGAGATTCCTCCTATGCTTGTCTGCAGCTTTCTTATGCTTTTCTTGAGAGTGTAGAATAGCTCTCCTAACTTGCCCGTAGGCTGTGTCCAAATCCCGGACAAATTCATCTGCTGCAAAGATCTTATCCTTATTTAAAAGGATGGGTGGAAGCAAAGGCCTACCATAGAGAATCTCAAAAGGTGCTTTCCCCGTCGATGAGTGTATGGTATTGTTATATGCATACTCGACAAGAGGCAAATATTTCTCCCAGTCAGATTGCCGGTCTGACACATAAGCTTTTAACATATCCAATACTGTGGAATTGGCTATCTCACTTTGCCCGTTCGTTTGAGGATGGTAGGCAGATGAAAAATTCAGCTTTGTACCAAGATTATCCATCAAGGCACGCCAAAAATTTCCTGTCATGTGAGGATCTCGATCACTCACAATAGACTTAGGCATTCCATGATGCTTAAAGATCTGTGCTAGAAAGACCCTAGCTATATGATCTGCTTTGATCGTTTTCTTGACTGGTATAAAGTGTGCTTGCTTGCTAAACCTGTCCACAATGGTCCAGATTGCGTCATTTCCAGTCTGAGCTCTAGGGAGGTCCATGATAAAGTCCATGGCAATACTTTCCCAAGGTTCATTAGGCACAAGAAAAGGTTGTAGCAACCCAGGCGTCTTATGCCGATCATACTTCACTTTTTGGCAAACCAAGCATTCCCTGACATACTTATCAATGTTTGCTTTAAGGCTAGGCCAAAAGAAATATCTTTCCATTGCTAAGGTCGTAGGGAGAATACCCCGATGACCCGCATAAGGCGAAGCGTGTGCTTCATCCATGATCTTCTTTCTTAATGGTTCGGCCACACATATGGCCTGATGGTGGTAGAGATAACCGTCCCGAATTGAATAGGGAAACTCATTCTCTCCACGATGTAGCTTTCCCCAAATGGTGGAGAAGTCTGGATTATTCGGATATAAATCCGGTAGTGCTTCTAATTCTTGGTGATACACCGAAGTGATAGCGTTCACCCTTGGCCGCCTAGACAATGTGTCTGCGACTACATTCTTACTCCGAGCCGTGTGAAGGATTTGGAAGTGGAACATAGACAAAAAGTTTGCCCATCTCATATGCTTCTCAGATAGTTTCCTTTGCGTAAGGAAATACCGCAAACTCTGGTGATCAGTCTTGATCACAATATCCGCTCCTAGAAGATAGTGCTTCCAGTTGGATAAGGCGTGAATCACAGTTGTGAGTTCCTTTTCGTAGATTGATGCATGCAACTCTGCATCTTTAAGCCGTCTGCTTTCGTAGGCCACTGCATGGCCTTCTTGGTTTAACACTTCTCCAATGCAATCGCCTGAAGCATCGCAGTGAACCTCAAATGGTTTCCTTAAGTCAGGCACTATCAAAATAGGTCCATGGCTTAGCAAATACTTGAGCCGATCAAAAGCTCCTTGTTGTCTCGATCCCCATCTGAAAGGAATCTTCTTCTTTGTCAAATCATGAAGTGGTCCTGCTACATGAGCAAATCCTTGGACAAACCTTCGATAATATGAACATAATCCCAGAAAGCTACGTACATCATGTACCGTAGTGGGAATAGGCCAATCTTCTACCACTTGGATCTTGGCAGGATCCATACTCACTTGATTGTGAGAGACTATATGGCCGAGATAGTGTATCTCAGAGAGAAAGAACTCGCTCTTCTTTGCATTCACATGCAACTCATGCTTTCGCAATTCTTGAAACACTAAGTCCAAGTGCTTCCGATGTTCCTCTTCTGACTTAGAGAAGATGAGTATGTCGTCAAAGAATACTCTCGTAAAAGCTCGATAGGGGCTGAAAATGCGGTCCATCATGCGTTTGAACGTCGCAGGAGCATTGGTCAAGCCGGATGGCATTACCAAAAATTCATATAGTCCAAAGGTTGTGTGGAAAGCAGTCTTATGGACATCCTCAGGGGCAATCCGTATCTGATGATACCCACTCTTCAAGTCTATGCGACTAAAGACACTTGCACCCTGCAACTTATCAAGTATATCATCAATCCGAGGGATCGGAAAGCGATTCTTGATTGTGATCTTGTTTAAAGACCTATAGTCTATGCACATTCGAAACGTGCCGTCTTTCTTCTGCATCAGTAGAACTGGAGAGCAGTAGGGTGAAGCACTTGGCCGTACTAACCCTTTCTCTAGAAGCTCGTTGACTTACTTCAAAATTTCCTCTTGCTGAGCAAGACTCACCCGATAAGGGGGTTGATTGGGAGGCGAGCTACCCGGTATGAGATCTATGCGGTGATCTTCCGGGCGTACCGGAGGGAGTTCATCAGGGAGTGTTTCCGTGAAACAATCTTTGTACAATTGGGAACTGCCAATCTCCTGCATCAGCTTGAATCTTTATTTTCTTACCCCCATGATCAAAAGTGAGGGTCTTTTCCACATAATCGGGAATAGGTGTCATGTGGAAGTGCCATGGCATACCCAAGATGATATCACATCCCTCGATGGGTGCCATCAAAAATGATTCGCGGTCCTTGTACTCGCCAATCCGAAGATTGAGCTGTCCTTGCACGGGAGTTGCATTGGTTGTCAACCCCTCGAATGCCGATCCGGATGTAACCGGTGTGCCAAGCTGAGCCGGTGTGAGACACAAACGTTCCGCAGTATCCAGGGAGATGAAGTTATCCGTGGATCTTGGATCATAAAGAATCAATTGTCGCTGGTTGTTCAAAGACCCCCAGCCCTTCAGAAGTTGACGCTTTCCTTTCTCCGTTTCTGTGTTTCCTTGAACATCTGCAATTGAGTTCGAGCTTGGTGGTGCGGGTTCCTTCCTTGCTTTCTCTTGCCTCGTAGAGGCTTGCTCTTGCCGTTGCTGCTTTAGCGGGCAGTCCGGTTTCATATGTCCTTTCTCGCCACAGTAGAAGCATCTTCCTTCCTCTCTGAAAGAGAAAGATACTTAGTTCGCTTGCCAATGCCCTCTGGCTTCTTAGAATGATCATCGTCCCTAGATGGAGGACGTTTTCTTCCTTGGCTCCCTTGGTCATCGTAGACCCCTCTTTGTCTTGCACGGTAAGTGCTATGCTCCATTTTTTTGGGTGTCCCAGTTGAGTGCAAATCCTCAACAATGATTGCTGACTCCATCATCCTTTGAAGAGTGTCATGCGGATACACTTTCATACTCTTTCGAAGCTGCGGTTGGAGACCCGCTTCGAACTTTCGTTTCTTTTCCTCATCGGCAATCTTCATGAAGGGAGTGACCATCAGAAGAACCGACCAATACTTGTCCACATAAGTCGTTACTCTTTCATGTTCCTTCTGGGCAAGCCAGTCCCATTCCTTCCGTATGTCCTGCTCGAAGTCAGGTTGAAGAAATTGTTCATAAAATTCAGATTTGAAGCTTTCCCAAGTTCTGGCCTGTGAACCTTCCAGAATCTTGGCTAACCACCATTAACTTGCTGTTTCCTTGAGGTGCATCCCCACATGGCGTAATTTGGATCTTTCTGTGAAGTGCCCATTGGTAAAGGCGACTTCAAACTGTCTGATGAAGGACAGTGCTTTGGAGATGTCTCTCCGTCCGTTGTAGGTTTCAAACTTGATGTCCTTGTCGCCCGATTTGAAGACTCTCATGCGATGTTGAGACTTGTGACCATGCTTCTTGAATCGAGGCTTATCTTTAGGTTGATGTAGGGTAGTGGCAGTAGTAGCGGCTTCCTTCTTCTGACGAGATGATCGAGAAGTAGAAGTATAATCAGGAGAGTAAGATGGAGATGAGATAGAGATGTCCTTGCTCTCGTATAGCAGAGAGAGCGCTTTTTCCTGGCCTTTCCTTGAAGTAGGCCGCTCATTCCGATCCGAAGATCCTTTGTGCACCTCGGCACGTTCTTCTTCTCTTGCCTCCTATGGTCTCACGCCAACAGTGTTGTCTGGATGCTTGGTTGCACCAGTTCCATTCGTTTTCTTCATTCCGCCCAAAAGCTTTTGGACGTCTGGCAACAGTAAGATTTGTTGCAACTCCGCAAGCTGAGCTTGCACTTGTTGAAGCTCCTCTTCAACGCTTCTCCCTTGGCTCGACATGGTTCTTCCCGTTCTTCCCGGAACCGTCCTTCTTTGCAGAGAAAGAGAGGAGTCCGAGCTCTGATACCACTGTCACAAAACGGGAGCGTACACGAGCACTTAGAAATCTGAAAAATAAAATACTTTGCAAAAGGGAGAGAAGGGAGAAGATCGACACAGTATTGGGGACCAGAAGATGGGCTGGTCCCCCCCCCCCCCCGTTAAGAGTATTCTTTTATTCAGGGAGAATTCTTATACAAGCACGAGAACCCGAGGAAACCCCTCCGTTCTGTAATCTTAGACCCGAAGGTCGTGCTTTCCCGTAAAGGGCTTGGGCAGAAGGCTGTTCCTTCCCGTAAGGGACTTAGGCACGAGGCCGTACTTTCCCGTAAGGGACTTAGGCGTAAAGCCGTACTTTCCCGTAAGACGGGAGGTTCATGCAAAACAAACCACACAAAGCAACAATTCTCAATGTGTATCAACACTGTATACCTGTCGCTCCTTACTCGGAAAAGCGACCTCCGTACTTAGTCGTCACACGAACACTTGCAGTTTCCGTCGCTAGTCTCTGCTCCAGAATCCCAGCGCTAGTGCTTTCTGCTTTCTGCTGCTTCCGGCATGCTGAAAACTGGAACGTTGGCTTACCCTTTTATAGGGTCTGGCACCCGGCGGGAATAGAGGCCCAAAAAGCAGAGCCTTGCGCTCCTAGAGAGAGGAGAGAGAGAGATCGCAATTTCAGCCCCTTGCGTTAGATTTTAGCGCTGGCTTTTTTTTAAATAGCCTTGCTTGCTTTATTTTATTAATAAAAGGGTTGGTCACTTAAAAGTGATCGGCCACTTTATAAAATAAAGTGTGAACCTGTTCAAACTTTAAAAACTCACTCAGTTAGTGAAAACAATGCTACATGAACACATTCCAGGCGTCCCCGGGTGCAGGACACGACACAGATGCAATGCAGACACAGACTCCTCGCGGGAAAACATCTGTCCTCCCGCGACTGTTCCTGCTTTTCGTAAAAAGCTTCATTGAACCCATCTTTATTCTTGTGCTTGCGTTCTTACACGTATTTTCTTACTCAGTTCGGATTTCCTCCTTAGCCTACGGGATACCCCTTACTGATGCACCCGTCACCCATCATGTGACGCATCAGGGGCACTCATAACCTGGCCCTTTCCACCGAACTTACGGAAACTCCTTCGCGATGTTTACCGTCACCCATCAAATGACACATCAGAGTTGTATGTTCTTGATGGCAGTTCTTGTAGCTACAATCTTTTAAGAGTTCTTAGTGCACACAATAAAATATCCTGAAAAAGAGATTAATCATTAAAAATAAGAAAATAGTCCAATTAGCAACAACTTGCGCAAGAAGTAAAGGGTGCAACTTGTCCTGTCCTTGCGAAGAGTCTCGAAGTGCAACCGGTACGCCGCAACACCTACTCTGTCTGCCATCTTCTGCTTATCTTTATGTATGTGTTTGAGAAAAGATTACCTCATGCTAACATGGGTCCTGGCCATCTTTCTTCTGCTTCCATACAATTCCGGGAAGGGGGAGAGTAGCGGCGAGGGTGAGAGGCTCACAACCTTCGGGTCCCGGGAAAAATTTGCTCTGATACCACTGTAAGGATTCTAGTTGCTAATCCTTAATTAAGTACTTAAACTCATGATTAAGACTTAAGAAACTGAAACTGAACTTAGAACAAGACTTAGAAGAATCTGTGTTTGATTGATTGAAAGTGTGATAGAAGGGTTCCTTTTATAGGAATTGAATAGTCATCAGTGAAGAGGCATGTCTCTTTGTGAAGAGACATGACTTTAGGCGAAGAGCTGCAACCATTGGGTGAAGAGTCGCATCCGTACGGTGAAGGGGTGTGACTAGTCGTCGAAGGAGTGTGGCTTTTGGCGAAGAGGTTTGTCTTTTGGGCGAAGGGGTGTGACCATTCGAGAACAGGAGTCCTCCTGGGTTAGTCACACTTCGCATCTGTATTTGTAATGAATCAAGAAGAGTGTAACAAGTCACAATCGTGACATATTTTTTGGCCAATTTACCAAGTGTGGGAGAACAGAACTCATAACCGACTTTTTGAGCAATTTTGGAGGCTGATAACTCTGATTTTCAGCCATTTCTCTCCATTTTTGAGCTTCTTATGGCTTTACCTAGGACCAAGGAGCTCATTTTCAGCATTGGAAGGCATCAGATGCGTGTTTACAGGGCTGTTTTGCTGCGTTTTCAGCAATAGGCAGGTTTTGACAGCCATGGAAATCTTCCCCTTATGTATCTATTTGTTCACGGATGCATTACAGGTCAAAGGTAGAAGAGGGGGCGCTCGATTTATGCTGGGGGGATGCTTCATTGAGAGTCTGTCTCACAGGTTAAAAGCTATGGAGTGCTTTCCTTCCCTCTCATGTACAGTGTGGTGCTAGGAGTGATGCCTTGCACACTACGCTACACACTGCTCTCTCTCTCTCTCTCCCTCGTACGTGCAGTTATGTGATGCCCCACAAGAGGGTTGTTCATTTGACTGATGTACAATTGTGTGGTTTCATGCTTTTGTGCTGAGGCAAGAGTCTCCTTGAGCAGGAACATGGGTAGATAGTTGCTACTCCAAAGCAGGCACCGGTGAGGGTCATAACCTCACCGTACATGTGCAAATTCAGCGCTGTGTATGCGCAGAAACTTGACTGTTTTTCAGCGATACGGACGCCAGAACCCTTGGGAAATCATGCCCCACTGGCAGAGGACAGCTAGGGGACTGTTTGGGGCTGAAAACAGAGCGAAAACCAGGAAATACAGCGTGCTGAATTTACTGATATTGGGCAAGAATTAGAGAATATACCCTGCAATTGTACTTCGTGACATATAAGAAGTACCGAAAGGGGCTTCTGACTAAGGGACCGGTACATAAATGTAGAGAACTCTGCTCTACCATGTCTTGTCTCGACTCTTTTTAAAGTTAACGCTTTCAAAAAATGCCACCCAAAAGCCTTGCTTTTTGCCACAAGAAATGCCCGTGCAGATTGTGTCGTCTTTCTGTTGCCTTGTACGATCAGCCACATCATCAATTTGGTAGACATCTGCGTGTGTGTGCGCAAAAGAAGTGGGGCGTGGTACCTTTGTATTACGTAATGAAAATCATAGGCCCGAAGACATTCATCAGCCTGTAGGCATACAAGGATAACGGATTTGATATTGAAAACCCCCTGGGGATATTCAATGATTACAAACCATAGGGGAAAGATGCTACTGATGCAAAGGTACAAAAAATGGGTGATACAACAAAAGCTAGGAGCAGGGGAGTGTGGAAGGAAGTAGCGGAGAGTTGAAGCAGAAACAAGCCACCTTGATGTTGAGAGGAGGTTGAAAACTTCACCAAAGAATCTCAGATAGCCAACTCTAGATCTCCAAGGCCGTATACAACGGTGCATCCTGGCAGAAGAGACATCACCATTACAAGAAGACCTTGCGCCAAAAATCTAGGAGAAAGATAGCCTCTAGCTATCCTTGGCAATGATCAACAAGGCTAATGACATTCTTCAATTTGTAAGTAGAAGCAATATATGGTGCAAATTTGAAGGCGAGGCAAAAAGCGCCCAACACACCTACCAAACCAATTCCAAACTTACATCATGTGAGTGCGCGCGCGGGCGGGGGCGGGGGGGGGGTGGGGGGGGTGGGTGAGAGAGAGAGAGAGAGAGAGAGAGAGAGAGAGAGAGAGAGAGAGAGAGAATGTATGGTGGAAGAGGGGGCGATCAGCCCCCCATGACTACCATGAGCAAAAGACCCAATACAACAACCAGATAGACATGGAAGTGGGTACCCCCTGGCCCCATAAATGGGTACCCAAGGGTAGGTAGGGCAAAGCCTGGAAAAAGCCCCCACGACCCAACATGAAAATGAAGGCGCCCGGCATAGATTTGGTTCATTTCCTCTTGGCAAGAGAAAAGAGCTGGAGGGAGAGACATGACTCAAGGCCGACAAAGAAGGCTGCGCGCTAGATGTCAGTGGATCTCTCCGCTGCATAGCCTATATCTCGGATGAGAAACTCGGCCTTACATTTGAGAATTTGTGGCCTTAAAGATAAAGTTAATCTGGTGGAGGAAGGAAAAGAACTTACGAGTATGATGGGGTTTAATGAGCCGACGCATACAAGAGCTTGGAGAGTGGGCAATAAGAAAAATGGCAGCAATGGGGAAACCTCGAAAGAAAGGGTACTTATCCTTTGTTGCCCCTCAATGGAAGCGAAGGACTTTTTGAAGAAGAGACCGACTCTTAAGAAGACGGGCATCTTCCTCGGAGATGACCTCACCCCCTCGTAGATTGCCCATATGCAAGAGGTAATGCCGGATATTAGAGTGGCAAGGGAAAAGGAAAATTTTGCTTTTTACCGGACGGAAGAGTGGTGATATTGGAGCGACGTTCTGCATGATGGTGCAAGACTTATGGGACCACACTCAAAGTTGCTACTTGGAACTATAATGGATCCCTATGCCTTGATGTGGGTGCCTTCGAGGATAGTTTCACTGAGAGGGACATCATCTTCTACTCTGAGACACATCAGGCCCCTTGGCAATATATGCCACATGTTAGCGGATACAGATGGGAGTCAGCTTGCAGACAGGAGACTCGATCAGAGCACAGAGGACAGGGCTTGGGGGAGGGTGGAAGTTCTATTAAGGGAGGAGTTGTAGCCATTGGTACATATAGCCCGCAGAGATGAGCAACGAGGTACATGTGGGTGAGACCGAGGGCAGAGACATGCAGATATCTCGCGGGATGGATCCTTGGGGACTTCAATGCTAAGACTACCCAGCACCATACAATAATTTATGATACTTCAGAGGAGATACTGAGAGAACTGGATACTATGGAGATGGGCCTATCTAGATTATCACAGGTGGAGCATATTGAGTATGGACGGTACTTGATAGACATGGTGATTGCACATGGTTTGGCCATCTTGAATGGCCTATAGAGATTTCCCGTTGCGGGAGGTTTTACATGCTTTCCACAAAGACATGGAGCACTCATGGCACAACCGAGCTTTTTGTCCAATATCCAAGACCTCACATTTGGACCTAGACGTGTTGGGGTGGCAGTAGATCATGCCCTTGTATCGATGACCATCTCTTTCCAGTTTAGTATAGCACACATGCGACGCGCAGCAGCCCCTACTCGCTACACCTTTACACGTGAGACGGGCTCAGACGGGATCTACAAACGCCTATGCACTGAGGAGCCAAGAGGAGCTTACTATTGTATTGACACGGACTTTGCATGATGCAGCAGCAGGGGCATACCCACACACCCAGCCTGAGCGGAGACGACTTTTTGCCCCAGAACAACTAGTATGATGAGGAGTGCCGTGAGATGAGAGACAAACTTCAGAGGGAGGTGCTTTTGGGGGACATCACTCACAGACAGTCTCAGATTGCCTTCCGACACCTAGTGCGGCGGAAGAAGAGGGCTTTTTTGGCTCGGCTAGAGCAGGATCTATATCAGCTATTCTTGAGTCAAGACTCAGGTGAGGCATGCATGGCGACTCGTTCATGAGCACTCCCCCCCTCGTGCCATTACCTCTATAGAGGCATGGGGCTAGTATGCATCATCTCTGTTGTCAGGTGCAGCGGAAGTGTTTTGCTCATACAATGAGTGAATGTTGAGATGCTGATGCTAATGGGTACTGATGCTGTGGGACTTGACGACGATGACGAGGACAATGACGATGACGATGTCGACGACGACGACGATGTCAAGGCTGAAATCTGAAAACGCTAGGTGTTCTTTGTGGATCTTCATCGTCGACGTCAAGGCTGAATATGAAAATGCTAGGTGTTCTGTTGTGGATCTGCTACTGTGGCGATTCTACGGGGCTGATCTGCAACCGCTGATGCATGCGAGGCTGAGAATGCAAAACGCTAGCTAGCTGAATCCGAATTTGCAAAAACGCTGGCTGGTTTGTGCCGAAACTGAAAATGCTAGGCTGATCTGGGTATTGATGGTCGATGCGGCGAGGATCTGCAACCGGTAAGGGTGCGGTACGGCAAGGTACAGGGCTGATCTGAAAACACTTGTTTTATGGGCTGAAAACGCTTGGTTGAATCTGAGAAAACGCTAGAGATCCTGAGGTGCTGTCGGTCGGGTGCTTGCCTCCTTGTGTCCCTGCTTCTTCTAAGCGCCCAATGGGTTTCTTTTATAGTTCCTTTAGCCATTTGCCCTACCTACATTCCAACAAGGGTAAATGAAAAGTCAGTTAGTAATAAATGACCTATAAGAGGTGGTTCATGCGGTAAAAATGCCTGCATGATGAAATGCGACATCCTGTGCAAGAGAGGGTTTGCAACTATAGAATGCACGTCCTGCTAGAGGCTCACAAAAGTGTGAGGTTTAGTCCTAAGCCACTAGATCATGCTAGACTGTGGTAGAACATGTCTATGTAGCGCAGGTGAAGTGCGCATGTGACATCTGTACATAGTTCTTGGACAGTCGTCTCTTCTTGACCCCCCCGAGCCATGCCAACACGTGTGCTTTTTTCACCGCGGAGATGGTGAAGAAGGCCATTGATAGGATGAGAACTGGGAGAGCATATGATCATGATGGCTTAGTGGCTGAGCATTTTATACATGCCAGGGACCTGCTCGTAGAGCTTCTAGCAGTAATGTTTAACCGTGCCATGTATGAGGGCTTGCCTGATACTTGGAGTCTATCTACTATTGTACCCATCTGCAAGTTAGGAGACCCTATGGAGCTTGGGAATTATCGCACTATCATGATTGGACACACATTGGCACGGTCGTACGCATCCATTCTTGAGCAACAACTGAGTAGATGGGCAGAGAGGGAGGGCATACGCGCAGCCGAGCAAGCAGAGTCCAGGAGAGGCTTCTCTACTCTTGACCACATTTTGATACTTAGAGCCATTATTGAGGAGGGCAGATCACATGGGAGACGGATCTAGTGTATCTTTGTGGATTTTCGCATAGCATTTGACAGAGTGCCCAGAGCTAGATTGATGCGTAGACTATAGGAGATGGGAGTTACCCACAAAGCTCATTATACAGGTCAGTAATGGGGCATGTACGCACTCCAGAGGGGCTAACCACACCATCGTGGTGAAGCAGGGCTGCCCGTTCTCTCCTACTCTATTTGGTATGTTTGTAGATGAGGTTTCTGACTATATTGAGAGAGATGGTGATAGAGGGGCAGAACTGGCAGGGGACTTGTATTCCACTATTGTTATACGTTGATGATATTGTGTTGATCTCCGACTCTCCAGAGGGGATGCAACGTCACCTGGACTCACTGCATAGGTTTGCCAACGACAGTGGTTTGTCTGTCAACCTTGGTAAAAACAAGGTCATGGTGTTTAACAACATCCCATAGTGGATCAGAGAGCAGCACCCACATTCACATATGGCCATGAGATAGTGGAGTATATAGATGCTTACACCTACCTTTAGTGGACCAACATTTTTATTTGAGGAGAGGAGTAAAGACCAGACTGACCAGAGCCTATGGGCTATGAAGCATTGGGGGGACTGGAGAGGATGTGTTCACAGATCCAGTTTTAGTAGCCTCGGACGAAGCTCTAGCTGTTTGACACCCTGGTGGTTTTCGCATTGCTCTATGGAGTTCAGATATGTGGGCCCTCTTTGGACCAGCATGGGAGATCGGGTTGCATTCATGGATAGAGAGGCATGGAGAAGCCTCTGGTCTCTATAATCTCGCGGCTTATTAGAGCCAAGGCTTCAGTACTGCATGACATTATTTGAGCAGATCTAGCTGCCTTCCCACTAGTGATTGAGGCGCTCACCAAATCAGTCTCCACTATAGACCGCCTATGGAATCTCCTTAGAGATCGATATGCCCACCTAGCACTTGAGTTCTCTCGACAGTTAGCTATGCAGGGGGATACAACATGCTGGTATGGGGAGATGACATCATGGTTTCAGGGGCATGGGTTGAGCATGGACAGATTGCCCCCTTTCCAGTACTCATTGGATGCACCCTTTTTGTCTCTTACACAGTCCGTGATCACCAGGCTCATGCGCTAGGACCTGACTCAGCTTGATACCAGGAGGACTTGGATACAGCCGGCGTAGGAACTGGGCATGAAGATGGCTTTCTATAGTGAGTATCTTTTCCAGCTTATTGAGGATGGTTTTGTGACGAGGCCCAGATACATACACCTACTTATCTCATGGGATACGATGTGCTATTGGCCAGATACGCACATCTTCACACCAGCTTCGGATCGAGAGTGGTAGATATAACAAAGTACCAGCAGAGGCCAAGAAATGTCCCCTATGTCACATGGAGCCGGAGGCACAATTGCATTACACATGCCACTGCCCAATTTACTATGAGATACGAGACCGCTTTCACTGCCTGTTCAGGGAGGGTTTTGGACCACTTTCTAGAGTCATGGGGTGTGAGGATTAGAGATGTGTGGGACTGCTGTTGCTCGAGCTGCGTAGACACAGAGAGAGCCTGATGAGAGGAGAGGCCAGCCAGTCTCAAAGACGGATCACAGGCTTCTTTAGATCGAACACTGGGCGGCAGGAGGAGCAACTACCACAGTAGAGCTCACATTCTCCTTATACCATAGGCACGCTGATCAATTGAGCGACCGAGCGTGGGAGATCCAGACGCCCACGACTGCGAAGGACTACACAACACTGTCGGAGACTGCAGCAAAGGATTCGGGTCACTTTGGTCTGACATGCACGCCGCCCTGTCAAACTACTGACCATGGAGGAGATTGATGAGATCTGCCAACGATCGATGATGCCTATGATTTAGCTCTTTTGAAGATTTTACCCCCTGCTCATCTTGTACCACACACATACCCACATTGTGTCACATTAGCCGCCCCCCCCCCCCCCCCCCCCCCCCCCCCCCCCCCGCTCGTATGCTACGCAGTTCCATTTTAATACCTTTTCTTTTTATTTTCGGTATGTAGACATTGTATCAGATTCACCGCGCTGTAAATTTTTGGTCTCATAGGTCATTTTGGCCTTTTGAAGACGTTAATATTTCATTTCATTTCATTTCTCCCTTGCTCTAGCGTTCTGTTTCCCCTCCATGCAGACACCCTACTTGCAGGTACTACACTTTACAAATTTGTTCCCGTGCCCGTTCAGTGGGCGGTATGCGGTAGGAGGTTGATTTCAAGGAGATCTGTCGTGATAGATCCGAGATTTATTGGCTGGCCGGTCTCGAGAGGAGGGTTGCTTGCGGTTGTAGAAGAGATCACCACCCGATTCACCCTTTTCTAGTTGCACCTTTGATAAGAACTGCAAGAGTTGGATCATCTTTTGGGGGTTCATCAGGACTGAGCCTTCAACTCATCTTCCTTGACCTGCCTTTCGTCATTTACTTCTTCATTAACCAGTTGCTGTATCAGATTCTTTGTTAGAATCTCTCTGCATCGTTTCTGAATCGCTCTGGTGTTCCCCATCCAATTCTCTGTTTCAGAATCCATGATGTGTGTGGATGCAAAAATTTGGATCAGATTGTTCGTAGAAGAAGAATTTTCTGAATCTATGGTAAATTTGTAACCGGCAAGCCACTGGCAAGGCGGTGAATCAACAACAGACACACCGAACTTGAAGACTATTAATACCTTAACTTTTAAACAAGGTGAGGCGAGCCACGGTAGAGCGGATTTCTCTACCAAAATGCATTGGCCAGGGTACAACTGCGGGAGAGTCCACTCTGGAACTTGCACTGATCTGCCAGAGCACCCCCGAGGCACACTATTATAGGCAGTACGGCCAAAAGAAAAAGCTACAGAATCTGGTGCCCAAAAGCAAGCGGTGCTCAAAAAGCCCTGCTTTTTGCAA
Organism: Adiantum capillus-veneris; assembly: GCF_014529385.1. Lineage (NCBI taxonomy): Eukaryota > Viridiplantae > Streptophyta > Polypodiopsida > Polypodiales > Pteridaceae > Adiantum > Adiantum capillus-veneris. Next base: position 78,379,209 of record NC_140950.1, on the reverse strand, counting down.
CATCAGCTGCCTGCAATTCACATTGCACATTGTGGCAGATTTTCTGCTGCCACATCAACATCCGTACAATCAGCTGTGTCATCAGTTCGGAAGCTGATTGGTTGCCACGCCATCACTTTCTGACACTTCGAAGAGAGGCTTGTTTGATTATTGGGTCTCCACATTCTTCCATGTTATTTTTAGCCCCAATTTTCATTTTCGTGGCAAGTTTCTCAATTGAGACCCCAAGCAGGAAGAGTCTCAGTTGGAAAGGGAAGTGTGTGAACTCTATGTTTCTTGAGCCTGCCGTTTGAACCTCAGATAGGACTCCAAGCAATCAATTTGTTTGTGTACCAATCGTGATAATTGGCATCAAGGCTCACAAAACCCCTCAATAGAATCTCATTTGTTCTGCTATGACGGTATTATCGTTTATTGTTGGTACATACTGGATCCTCAAGTTCCAATGCTAGGACTGATCTGTATCATCTCTAGTAAAAGGTGGATGAGGGATTTGAACTCACAACATCCGCATGAACGCCTCAAGTGCAACTCACCTAGCCAACCCGACATCCAGTCGTTCTTGCTGTCTCAAGCGATCCACAAACCAAAAAAAACGGCTTTACTTGCTCTGCGCTCATAGCCCCCATCGGCCGCCCTCGCATCCCCCCCCCCCCCCCCCCCCCCCCCCCCCCCCCCTCTCTCTCTCTCTCTGATACTTTGGTTGCTTCAGCTATGCTTTATGGGGTCCAAGTGTGGGGACCATCTGTGAATCATGACAGTTGGAGGAACATGGAGAGACCCTTGGTATTTATGATATCCCGGATGATTAGAGCCAAGGCCTCCATACCACATGCGATTATTCGAGCGGAGGTAGCCGCCCCTCCTATAGAGATTGAGACTCTTACCAGATCAGTGTCCTTTATGCACAGTCTATGGGATACACATAGAGGCAGATATACCAGATTGGCTCTTGAGTCCTCTAGACAGTTAGCGATGCAGGGAGATGTATCATGTTGGTATGCGTAGATGACCTCACGGTTTCAGAGGCATGGTCTCAGCATGGATAGATTGCCTCCCTTTCAGTATTCCCTGGATGCACCCTCCCTACCAGTCACACGGACGGAGATCACTAGACACATTCGGCAGGATCTTATACAGTTGGACACCAGAAGGACATGGGTAGAGCCGATGCAAGAGTTGGGCACCAAGATGGCTTTCTACAAAGAGCACCTTCTCCAACTTTCGGGAGATGGGTTTGTGACTCGTCCAAGCTATGGACACTCATTTGTCTCATGGTCAGCGATGTGCTATTGGTCAGATTCGCACATCCTCACACCAGCTGAAGATTGAGACGGGTAGATTCAGAGGGATACCGCCGGAGTCTAGGATATGTCAACTATGCGGTAGAGAGCCAGAGACAGAGCTACACTACATATGCCACTGCACTGTGTATTATGAGATACGAGGGCGCTTCCATTGCTTATTCAGGGAGGGTTTTGGACCCCTAGATAGAGTCATGAGGTATCAGGATCAGAGATGCCTTGGCCTATATCTACTTGAGCTACACCGACATAGAGATAGTCTGTTGAGGAGACATGGAGTACGACAGTCGCATAGACAGATCACAGACTTCTTTGGATCGAGGGAGCCAAGAGACCAACCACCAGCACAGGGTTGTACCCACATTCATACGAGAGACACCCTCATTGACAAGGCGACTGAGCTCGGGAGATCGAGACGACCACGACCGAGACACAGGAGCACACTACATCGATGGAGACTCCAGCAGAGGATCAGAGGCATTCTAGCACGACACCCAGATTGTCATTGAGGGCCTATTCTACATTTTCAGATTTCACATTTCACACTTCATTTTCAGTTTTCATTTTTACTTTAAGTACTTTTTGTACTTGTACTTCAGACATTGTATTAGATTCACCACTTTGTATCTGATGGTCTCATAGGTCATTTTGGCCTTTTGAAGACGCTAATATATCATTTCATTTCATTTCTCTCTCTCTCTCTCTCTCTCTCTCTCTCTCTCTCTCTCTCTCTCTCTCTCTCTCTCTCTCTCTCTCTCTCTCTCTCTCTCTCTATACATGGTTTGTGGGATACAAATAATTGCCGATATACTAGACTGGCCCTCGAATCCTCTCGACAATTAGCAATGAAAGGGGATACATCATGCTGGTATGCGCAACTGTCCTCGTGGTTTCAGAGACACGGGTTCAGTATGGAAAGATTACCCCCCTTCCAATACTCTCTTGAGGCTCCATCACTGGCAATTACACGAACGGACATTAATAAAATCATCCGTCAGGATCTTATACAGTTGGATACTAAGAGGACATGGGTAGATCCTACACAAGAATTGGGCACGAAGATGGCCAACTACAAAGAAAACTTCCTACAGCTATCTGAAGATGGATTTGTGATTCGCCCGAGCTACATGGATACCCACCTGTCTCATGGTTTGTGATGTGCTATTGGTCAGATTCGTACATCCTCACACCAACTGGACATTGAATTTGGCAGATTTAGGGGAATCCCACCCGAGAGCAAAATTTGCAAGTTATGCGGAATGGAGCCGAAGACAGAATTACACTACATATGCCATTTCACCGTATACTATGAGATACGTGGGCGTTTCCATTGCCTATTTAAAGAAGGCTTTGGACCTCTAGATAGAGTCATCCAATACCAAGATCAAAGATGCTTAGGCTTGTACCTACTGGAACTACATCGGCACAGGGATAATCTAATGAGAAGACAAAGAGCACTACAGCCTCAGAGGCAGATCACAGATTTCTTCGGATCGAGAGAAGCAGGAGTGGAAGGAGAAGCAAGAGGCCAGCAGCCAGCACAAAGGAGTACCCACATTCATACCAAAGGCATCCTCATTGACAGGGCAATTGAGCTTAGGAAATCGAGACGACCACGACCGAGATGCAGAAGCACACTTCACCGGAGGAGACTACAACAAAGGATTAGAAGCATTCTAGCCAGACACCCAAAATGCTCCTAAGAAGTTTATTTAATACTTTGTATTTAGTTTTTCACATTTATTTTCACACTTTCACACCTTTCACACTTAGTACTTTAGTACTAAGGTACCCAGACATTGTAACAGATTCACCACTTTTGTATCAGTTTGGTCTCATAGGTCATTCTGGCCTTTTGAAGACGTTTAATATAACATTTCATTTCATTTCATCTCTCTCTCTCTCTCTCTCTCTCTCTCTCTCTCTCTCTCTCTCTCTCTCTCTCTCTCTCTCTCTCTCTCTCTCTCCAAGGCGACTGATCTCGGGAGATTGAGACGACCACGACCGAGACATAGGAGCACACTCCATCGACGGAGACTCCAGCAGAGGATCAGAGGCATTCTAGCACGACACCCAGAGTGTCATTGAGGGCCTATTCTACATTCTCACATTTCACACTTCATTTTTCATTTTTCACATTTTACATTCAGTACTTTTTGTACTTGTACTTCAGACATTGTATTAGATTCACCACTTTGTATCTGATGGTCTCATAGGTCATTTTGGCCTTTTGAAGACGTTAATATATCATTTCATTTCATTTCTCTCTCCTAAGAAGTTTATTTAATACTTTGTATTTAGTGTTTCACATTCACATTTATTTTCACACTTTCACACTTTTCACACTTTTCACACTCAGTACTTTAGTACTAAGGTACCCAGACATTGTAACAGATTCACCACTTTTTATCAGTTTGGTCTCATAGGTCATTCTGGCCTTTTGAAGACGTTAATATAATATTTCATTTCATTTCATCTCTCTCTCTCTCTCTCTCTCTCTCTCTCTCTCTCTCTCTCTCTCTCTCTCTCTCTCTCTCTCTCTCTCTCCGCCGCGCGCTGCAGTTGGGACCTCTAGTCTGGCTTTTTTCCGTCCGCATCTGCCAAGATTTGCCATGACTTTCTTTTTCCTGAATTGTGGGCACATACTCACAAGATTCACTCATTTTTTTTTTCGTTCAGAAAAAGGTCTCGTTTTATTTCGCCAAAAAACATGCAAAGAAAAGATTTATAGATCCCAACAATGTAGAAATTTTCTTTATAGATAAGGGTTAAGCTGACAAGGCAATGAAGTCGGTTTTGCTAAAATTTTGGAAATCGTCCGATTTTAAGCTTTTTAACTTGTTTTCAACTGCTACTGCTCATATTACTGGTTGAGAAAAATGGTATGTTGTAGTATTTGTGGCTTGAATAAAGAGCAGAAAAACTTTTTTGATTTTCTTGCTGTTGATCAAAGATGAAATTTTTAAAAAGTAGTTAACTTCTATTGTCTCGGTTGTAGTGCATTTGGACTGGAAAAGGAAAAGGAAGGCTACTGTTGAATCTGAAGATGAGACTGTGGACTACCGTTGCCTTGTTCGGGCAACAGATGGCAAGAAGAACATAAGTGCAATGGTATTCTGATTGCAACCTTATGTGCTGATTTTAGTAGGTCAGATTTTCTAGGTTGTCCCAAAACTTGAATGGGGAAAGCGCTTTTCTCTCTGATGAGGTGAGTCCAATGTGCTTCACTGTAGAATCACAAGATGCTATGATGTAAAGGTTTTACACAGTGAGGCCACTGTCAAGTTTAGCCACCGCTTGTTTGTCCCAATATGGTGTTTTGCTCAATGTTTAGGAGCCGGAAGCTTATTGCGTGTGCAAAAGTCACATGGTCTGTGTTTTCTATTTAAGTTTGATGACATTGATTCAACTCTGCAACTTTGGAGTTTGGCTGGGCTTGTAATGTGAAAAGAGTATGATTCTGGCTTCTTTTGGAATGAAAATGTCTACTTATATGAGGTTTTTTTTGGGCAGCTATCGGCCAAGGACCATCAGCGATTTCAAATGGCATATGCAACGGTTTTGAAAGCTCACATGGATGCCCTGAAGAAGAGGGAAAAGAAGGATAAGAAGGAGAAGAAAGCAGCAGCAGCCATTGCAGCAACAGCTACCGTGGTGAAACAATAAACATGATCCTGGTGAATATTTGTGTTACAATTGAAGCGTTACTTATGGCAGTTGCAGAACACTTTTTTGGCTGTACAAGGTTGAACTACTAATGGGCTTTGAAAGGTGTTATGCCTTTATGTAATCTCTAATTGCTTATTAGTGCCTTGTTTGCTAAAGACTCTTTTGAATTTGGCATAGGTTACCATTTATATTGTCATAGAACATGGCACATGATACCGGTAGAGTGTGCGGCTGCGGTCTGGGCCTGTTACATGCTCTTTCGATCACACTATTATTTGAGTCCCTTCACAATGTTGCAGGTTATGTTTTTTGCGAGTTATGTTAAGAGCTATAAGTGGAGTCAGTCAGTTGATGGTGAGGTGTGATGGCAGCCATGTATATATGCTTTTATCGCAATCCCGCAAAGCCGTATGCCCTTTACAATTAGACATGCGTGTATCCCTTCCCACAGATAATTAGGTCGGGTTTGGGAAACACAGCTTGGCTTTGAGGAAGGCGGCTCTCTCCGTTGTCTTGGAAGAGGATACTATTCCTCATGCCCCAAAACAAAAGAAACAAGGTGAATCTACACATTGGCATTCTAAAAGAGTAAAATGCAAGGAAAGTCCTTTCATCTAAAGGTGTGAAATGAAAAGACCCATTAATTGCCAAACTAAACATAAGATTTCCGCTATTCACATGAAAAGGTAGGTTCAATCAGCATGGGAAATAATAAACTTTCAAATGTTCCTCCAAGCCTCTTTTCCTCTTAATGCTTCTTTTGGAAAGCCAAGAACACCCCTCCAAAACTCAAAGTAACATCAAAGAGTCTAGTGTACTTCTTTTCAACAGTAGAGGGGCACAACCAAACTCTGCACAATTTGAATTGTAAGATTCGGCCTTGTAAATTTGACAAATATCATGTATAAGACATTTTAATCTTGCTATTTTGACAACATCGAACAATAGAAATCTTTGATGAGGTTTACAGTCTGATTGGCTTTGGTTTCTTGAATTGTAGACGGAGCAAGAATAAGAACAGAAGCAACCATCATACTAAGTTTGTAAAATGTTGGCATTTGGACCGAGATTTTTGAAATAATTTGGGCACTTGGGTATTTCATCAAAGTTTTTGTCCGAATTTGAACATTTCACCTAAAAACTATGAGATGTAGGATGATTACAGGGAATAATAAGGGGATTTGACATGCAAACTCATATTTTGTAAATCGTGGACTCGAGAGACCAGTGTTGCTATATGGGCTTGGAGAACTATGGAAGTTGTTTCTTGTGTGTGTGTGTGTGTGTGTGTGTGTGTTTATATATATATATATATATATATATATATAGAGAGAGAGAGAGAGAGAGAGAGAGAGAGAGAGAGAGAGAGAGAGAGAGAGATGTGGGGTAAGAACTTCATTCTGAAATAGTGTTGACATTCCAAAACATGAAAAAGAGCAAGGAAGTCACAGAAGTTAAATGAAGGGACCCATGTACATGCAAAGGCAGATGCAATAAGTTCAAAAAATAACAAATATTTCAAATGCATGCCTATCTCCCTTCTTCAGTAAGGCTTGTTTTAGAAAGCAAAAAGGACCTTACAACACAAAGAGCAACATGAGATCAACCACAAGCAAAGATCTAGATTTGACTAAACTGTTGTCTTGTTTTTTATTGTTAGCTGTTTTGGAGAAATTTTCTATTGTTATGCTCCTTCAATAGGTATAATTTTATTAGTAAAGATGGATAATTTTTTTTTTTGAGGTACAAAGGGGAAGACTTTTCATTTTCATTTGCCTTTAAGCTTTTGCGGACATAGACATGATTTATAAAACAAAGAGGACATCTTTCATACAACTTGATGCAAAGGACGAGGAAAATTCTTGCTTTGATACATGATGAATACATCCTTCTTCACAAATAAACATCTTCTTGGAGAGATTTTAGGTAGAAGAAAACTTATTAAATTTTTATATTATAGAGGGGTGTCATTTTAGAAATTCAAAAAAGAATCCAACAAATCGTTATAATCACAAGGGATTTTAATGGTACCCCTTGAATGCAAAATATATAGTCGTTTTATATAGGGTGAACTCCTCAAGGTAAGATCACAACCAAGAAACAATGTCGTTCTCTAGTGACTTTTTTTTTTTTTTTGGGGGGCAAAACTCACAGCTGTGAGTGATTGTATTAAAATGTTATAGAGAAAATAACAGAACACCCTCAAGCTCGGCATATAGAGAAAATAACAGAACACCCTCAAGCTCATGCCGAGCCTTGAGGTATTGAAATTATATCAGATTCAAGCTAACAAAATATTATCAAGAGCACTGTCAAGGGCTCATCCGAATGGCACGGGTCGCCCTGAGCCAGTCATCCGAGTTGTGCCTTTTACCTATCACATATATAAGCTCCTCACTTTCTTGTACAATCACAAAGAAGGTAGCCACAGAAAGGTCGTTATCAAAGATGTGACAGTTCCTGACCTTCTAGATATTATAGAGGAAGCAAAATCTAACAATTTGGGTACAAACAAGAAGGGCAAGACTTTGAAACTGTTTCCCCCCTAGACATAGATCTTTCTTGAAGAACACTATCTTCTACGTTCTTTGTATCCACTTGCATACCTTCCCGGCCATTCCTCTAAGAGTCGGACAATACATGAAAAGGTGTATGAGGTCCTTGCTAGCCGCTTGACACCATGAGCATCTATCGGATCCTATGTCCCGTGCCTGAATCTTGACGCCCATTAGCAAGGCCCCACATAGAACCTTCCACAGAAACACCTTCATATACTGGGGTCACTGTGGCCCCCAAATATTCATCGTGATCATAGCCTGTGACGGGCCTCTGACCATTGTTTTTTCCAATGTTTGTTCAAGGAGACGAACCAATCATCCTTGTGCACGAGCTCTTGATAAATGGGTATCAAAATTATTTTTATTCATGTTTTTGTCATTTTTCTCTTAGAGTGAACATGTACATTCTAGCGCAAACTCTGCACTAATATGGGATTTGGAAAACTACATTGAAGCTCCACCAACCAACTCTTTATATAGGCTAGTCATGCCCCTAAATATAGGACTCATTGCCATGTGTGCACCTCCTAGAACAAAAATGCCACGAAAGAGAAAAGTGCAATTAGGTGATGGCAAAGATGCTGTAGGTGTGTAGAGAAAAGGGCTCATGTGTGCATGAGGGGAAGAAACCTTTTCTTAACTCAAGTTTTGAGAGAGAATCATTCAAAAAAGTTTTACTTATTTTTGAGGGACAAAACACACGGGTAAACTCAACTAGTATTTTGTTTACTTCCCTCATGAAGAATTCAATCCTCCTCTACCAAAAGTGGTCGCTTTTATCCCTCTTGCATTGCCATGGTTTTGAATATGTGAATTGATCAACATTTCTCTATTTTTGCTCGTTGAGTTTTACCTAGCTTTTATGAGGAATCTACCAAGATCCCAAAGGAAAAATTGAAAGTCAACTACAAGCAAGAAGTTTGTGTTGCGGTGACTATTGCATGCTTGTCTCCCCACCTTTCATGAAAAGGAGAGTTTCAATAAAATCCATTAAGATTTTGTTTCCCACTTTTTCTACCCCCCCCCCCCCCCCCCCCCCCCCCCCCCCCCCCCTCCTCTCTCTCTGAATGTGCAACACATCTTTAATGAATCTATGGAAATTCATGTGATGTAGCTTGCACACAAAAAGACCCTGCTTCTTCTCAGCAAGACTGTCTGCCACCAAATCCATATCCAATCGTTCCATCACCATCCTCAAGTGCAAAGATTGTTGGAGGCGAGGGCTATAACAATTTTTTCTTTTGAGAAGAAACTCTCTCTCTCTCTCTCTCTCTCTAAGTTTGGTTCTAGAAAATCTGTGATGAGTAGGTGGCAGGAAGTGTTTCCACCCAACTCTTAACAGTGTGCGGCCTTACTGGAAAGGTAGGGCAAGATTGTTGCCATGCGCCGTGTTCACCAAAAACATTTTTAGCAACCAATGGAAAAAAGGAGAGCATTGGAAATCTACCAATTTTTAGTAATTTTGTCTTTCAACTCTTTGGTTATGACTCATGTTATTCCACTATATTGGCTCTATTCTAGTTCTATTGAATGTAATCTACAAAGATTCATCCCACTCTTAGCTTCACCTCAATTCTCTCTAAGCATCACCAAGCCCCATCCCCGGCCTGCACTCCGCGTTCCTTTCTTCCCCTCCCTACAACCCTCATCGTCAATTGCTCTCAGCTTCCTCTCGCACCTACCACATTGACCACGCATAGCTTGTTGCTAGCAGTTGACTGATGTAGAGGGTTTGCTCTCATGGTGCAGGATAGGAGCTATAAATTGCACAAGTCATGAGTGCCCAAGCGATGCAAATCGCGTAAGTCAGGATGAAGGAAGAGAGAGAGAGAGAGAGAGAGAGAGAGAGAGAGAGAGAGAGAGAGAGAGAGAGAGAGAGAGAGAGAAAGGGAGAGTGCGTTTCTTTTGCAAATATCACCAGGGTAGGAGCGAGGGCAATCATTACAGGCACGCAAAGATTGCCACTCTGTCAGAAGCCGGACAAAATTCTAAAGCTTGAGCAAGAAAAAATGTTGGCCATTGACCCTTGCAATACTACCGTGCCTTGCTTCTGCCCTGGATGCCAGCACCTGGCATCTGCCTTCAAAATTTACAGCCGTCTCCTTTCTTGCATTCCACACGTGCCCTCAGGGCTACCTCAACCTACCCCTTCCCTTTTTATTTCACCTTTCAATCTTACAACTGGATCTTGCTAGATACCACCCAAATAAATTGAGCCAAAATTGTTAAGCATACTCTCTTTGTGAATAGTAAATCTTTGCAATGTGGAGATGGGTACGGAGAGAGATTTTAAAGGAAGCTTTTTGAGGGAGCTTTTTTCTATTCCTCTACTTGGGCAATCTTTTCTAGCCAAAAGCTCTACACGCTGTGGCTGGAGAGAGCTTGTTGAAGGAAGTATTTTTCACTTTTTATCAATCCCTTATTCAAAATTCCATTGTCTTTGATAAAAATTATGCTTGAAACATATTTGAAGGACAATAAGATACAATCCACACTTTTAGGACATGTGAGCTACGACTCAAACCACAATTTTAACTCAACACATAGCTTATTGAAGGAAGCTTTTTTCTCTATTTATCAATCCCTTAGAATATTCAAAATATCAATCCCTTAGAATATTCAAAATAGCATTTTCTTTGATTAAAATTATGCTTGAAACATATTTGAAAGACAATAAGACCAATCCACACTTTTAAGACATATGAGCCCCGACACAAACCACAATTTTAACTCAGCACATAGCATCCATTAACAAAGAAATATGTTACAAATAAAGTAGACAAACTATAAAACAACTTCAAACCCAATACAAAAAAGCTACAAACAAAGATATATGATATGCTCAATGTAGACAAACTGCAAACAATTTTTACTTAGACGTCTTTCAAAACAAAAGACATTACATCTTCCCAAAGCAGATTTTCTCATTAAAAGAGTTTTAATACCAAATTAGCCACAAATACATACAAAGTCGCAAGCACTCAAAGAAAATTTTGTTGCACGTCAACAATTGAATACACGTAGCATATCTTCATTTGTCAGCTTGCTCTGATGGACGAAAATATTGTGGTTCAAATCCAAGCCAAAATAGCGAAGGAATATGTAGTATATATGCTTGCAGGCTATATATGGTCTACTTTGCTTCACTTGTTCTGCAAAGTCTCCACATGTACACATAGGACTATTGGCAACATGAACCTCATACCTCTCTCCTCAAACTTGAGAAGAAGATGTCTCCACCATGGATTTTTAATGCATGCCTGACTTCACAACAATGTGTTGAAAAACATGTGCCTCCATGGTTATGATTGATTCAATTCTCTTAGAGACTTGAATCGATACTCTTGGTTGATAACACACATTGTTGGTTTCCCTTGCTGCAATCTTATTTACGGTGAAGCCATTTATGTTTGTTCCCTTCTCTGGATACCCTTGCAAGACATTGAGTGATTGTGTTACAGATTTTCCATGTGTGATTCACACTATTATTGCAGAACCACATGAATTGTGCCTTCAAAGTGCTACCTTGACCAGTGTTATCCCCTCTTTCTCATGTACGAATTCCCAGAAGGATGGCACAGCCGCATCTGCACCTGTGTTCCTTATGTTTTTCTTGCATTTACCAAATCTAGATTCAAACCACCCTTGACATTGAACCCTACTACCCTTTGATATAACATATTGGCCACATTGTCTTATGAATATTCGTCTCTTCTACCATCAGACCACACGGTGTTCTTCGACCTCATGACCTGCCCTAGTAAATGTTGTTTGTGTTCCTCGATGATTGTGAGGAATGTTCTGTGTAGTGTATTCAGGTCGGTGCGACGCATTCTCTTTTGCACAATCTAGTGTCTCAACATTTTTGCACCTTTTGGCTACTGTAATATTATCTCCCTCCATTGCCGATCTTTGATAGAGGGGTGTATCTCTAGACCATCTTCAATCTCTTTAGAAACAACTGTTGGACCCGGTGCTCTTCCTTGTTTTGCATGATGACCAAGTTTTTCAGCCGAGGGCTTACTCCATAATATCTACCTTCATCAAAGTAAGCATCTTCACAATTTGAAAAAATGCGTTTGATAGATCAAAAACGCATGCATCGTGCAAGCTTAACATTTCTTTGTTTCCCTTGCTAGCAAGCCAAATTGCCTGCTTGTTTTTGCAAGGTTTGTAGTTGGAATATATGACAAATCATCTACTTACTGCAACATAAAGAGTATTTGTAAATGCATTGAAGAAAAAAAGTGTACATGCTACTAAGATAGCATCCCACATAGTTTTACCCCAAGAAAGTGCTTTCGCCAGCAAGGGTAACGCACGTGCCAGCAACCGAGCCAACACTCCATCTGCGACAAGTTACTGTCAAAGAACTTTTCAGTTTCCCACCAAGCTTGTACAGTCCTGTACAAGCTTGTTGCCTCCTCCTTACTCCTTGCACATTGCCAAAGTTCACATACACGCTTGTGTTTATCCTGGAAATTTTTATGCACGTATTGCATCGTGTGAATGTTCAAACTTTTCTCCCAATGAAACATGCAAGAACTTTCTCTTCCCTCCATAATATTGTTAGGCCCTCCATTGAATACATTTCTAATAGCTCTCCAATTTGCCTTGGCCTCATCTGCCATGAAACCTTGAAAATTTGCTGGAAGGTGTGCATTTTCCAAAAGCACAGAATTCATCATTTCCAAAAACATGGTTTGTGCATGTGTGTCTTCTTCTTTCATGTCGCAGATCGCTATTGTCTGCATTTCTTGGATCTTGCAAAGTGCATTGATTAACCATTGTCATGAACAAAAGAAAAATAAGACGTTATCGGGTCTTACATAGGGTCACTAGACATGGGCTGCCATTGTTGTCCACCCTGTCTACGTATGTGATCAAAGCAAACCCAGCTTTTTGGAGGTCTCCACTATCGTCTTGTTGCATTCTACAAGCTCGACACCAAAACCTGGGACATTGACTGACATTTGAACACATGAAATCTTTTGCTATGATATGTAGATTTTCTTAGAAAAAGAAAACCGTGAAAATACTTGTAGCCACAACTGTTTTTTAGCCGAATCAATTGGGACTCTACACCAACACCAATCCGTGCAGTTGTAGCTTCTCGCATCCAATGTTTAAATCTCAGTTACAAACAACAAAGATGCAGGTAAGAACTTGTAGAGGGAGCAAAACTATTACATATATTAGACATCAATTCAATACCTTTGTGTATGAATCAATGGCTGCATCTCCTCTAGTACAGAGAGGAGCTCATTGCTATTCAATTGCTCCCAATTTTTACGCACCACCATCAACACACATGACACAAGCTCTCTAGACTGTCTCATCTCTGATCGCAAAACTCCCTTCACCATGGGATGATTATGCCTTCCAAGGTGGATAAACAATCAGGTCCAGTTGTAATCAGCTAGCAAGTAATAGACAGTGCATGGACACTCTCAAAGAAGAATTCGACAATTAACATAATGAAAGCAACGTAGTCTTTTATTTTTTGAGCTAAACATACCTACATAAGCAATTGATGTTAGCAATTTTCCCGTCCAAGAAGTATTGTTGGGCAACCCGTTCATTGCATTTTTTGAGCACGAGCTATTCTTACAAATGAGGTGCCCACCACATTTACTTCCCTTGATCAAAGCTGGATACCTCATTCTAAAATGGACATGCTTAACCCAACAATGGCCATCATACTTTTGATCCATCCCCAAAATTTTGGGAACCCCATCCGGCATATCGTCAAGCTCATAAATGCAGTCTCCATTGTATATTTGAGGAACTTCATCAACAGACTTCTTAATTGAACATCTAGAGATCATTCTGCTCAACTTGGGGTACTTGTGACTATTTAATGCAATATACTCTAATGTACTCTGTGTTTTTTCCACATGCTCAAAATCTTCCCTTTTTAATTTGTTTTCGGTATCTTCCTCTCTTAATTTGCCTACCATTCCTTCATTACAGGCATAACAGGAATCTTTAGTCTTACCAAATGAAATTTCGACAAACCTTTCTCCTTGTCCTTCAAAGTACAACATGTAGATGAGAACTAGCGCTCACCTTTCATGTTAGTCTTGAGGGATATAGAGAGAAATTGAGAGAGAGAAAGAGAGAGTAGGAAGAGAGAGAGAGTTAAACACTGGTTTGGAAATATAGAATACGAGAGAGAGAGATCTAGACACTAGTGTAGCAACAGAGAATAAGAGAGCTTAGGTATGGAGAGATATGCAAGATATGATTGAGATAGATATGATTTAGAGAGAGGGTGAATTCGTAAAATCTTGAAAGAGAGAGAGAAGCTAGATGCTAGTTTGACAAAAAAGAATAAGAGAGCTTAGATAGGGAGAGATATGCAAGAGATGAATGAGATAGAGTGAGGAAAAATGCCTATAAAAAGGCATTGATGTAGCATGAAAGTTTATTAAGTTACGACAATAGATTACAAATGATGCTTTGTAAGGTAATAATCACCTTGTTTGCTAGAGCATATGTTTATATTCAAAGACTCTCTACCTCCCTCTATCACACTCTTCTCTGGATGTCTTCTCTCTCTCTCTCTCTCTCTCTCTCTCTCTCTCTCTCTCTATTTCTCGCTCTCCCACTCTCTTCCTTTGTCAAGCTCTACATTAAGGCTGATCTTGAGGAAGGAAGAGAGTGGGAGAGCGAGAGATAGATAGATAGAGAGAGAGATAATTATTGGCTTTTCTTCTGGTTGATTTTGCAGAGTTTTTAGTCTTTGCATTAACGTCTAAAGAGGAAGATGGCCAAGAAAAGTGATGCTGGTGCATACATCGAATTTATTTACAATGGAGAAGCTATTGGTGTTGGAAAATAGACAAGGCTTCAAATTTGGCCAATCTTCATGGAAGCAGATTTCCGATTGGATGCTTTTCTGTTGCTATGCTAGAGGTATATGAAGGGAAGGATGCTCCGCTGCCTCATGCCCCTTTTGGGAATGAGGAGATGACTAATTTGAAGAAGGTGGAGAACAACTTTGTTTCATGGCCTAGAAGCAAATTGGTAATTTCTAGTTTCATTTCACTAATGGCTTGTCATTGATATCCTCTGAGTGGAAAGTATTGTGTGTACATCTGCAATGGGTTAACTTGTTGAGTGATCTTTGCTTCACATTTTGTTAAATAGCGGGTCACCAAGATTGCAAGGACAAAACCAACACAAATGTCATAATCCGTTGCTGACTGTCGGCCACTACAATAGTAGCCAACGAGTTAGTGCTATCCCATCTCAACCTTTTTCGTCGGTGGAAAAATCTAAAAAGGTTGCAAAGGGTAAGACAAAAGTGCAAGAAGGGACATCTTCTGGGTTTGTGAGAGACGCTGTCATCTCGGATTGAGGTGATCGATGACAGAGAGATGGTGGCTTACATGACTGCAGGGGAAATTGCCGAGGGGGGGGGGAGTTTCCCATTAACAAGGATGTCACTATACGACATGATATGTTGTCCAAGCATCTTGGGAATTTAAAGGTGATTGTAATCCTTTGTATTGAAATTATGCAGTGACTTATGTGGATTGAGGTTTTGGACATAATTTGGTTGTTGCAGATAGAGCATGAAACTCCGTTTCCATGGGTCCCTCTATGCCGGTTTGCTGAAACTTGAAAAAGAAAGACAAGTAAGCTAGGATTCCAAGCGTCTCCAACCACTAGCAGATACCTTTTTATTGGAGGGCTATTATGAGCCCAAGGGATGCCTCATATGCTCTATTGATGCACCGGGCTATCCTAGCGTGGATGTTGACGATGCTATCATTCAAACATGGGATCCATTGTGGCGAATGGTCAATGAAGTGTTTGAGGTCAAAATCAAAGATACATGTTGGGGTTACCTTTGCGGAAAAATGTTATATACGTGGGATGGGAACCATAGGTTAGCCGCTTGGATGAAATTTCTTAAACAAAGTGAGTTTGGTTCTCTATGTAGTTAACTTGAATGTGCATTTTGGGGTGAAATAGGGAGTAATATTTCCTATAATTGCAGGTATAGCCTATGAGAAAGATATTGATTTGCATCCAAGGATTCGTGTCGAGCTTGTGGCGGTAGAATCTTCAAATGAGGTTGACATGTTGAGCATAGTGATGCGTAGAAATAAGTAAGTACCTTTAGGCATGTTCGAATCAACTATTGTCTTTATAATTAAATAATACTATCATTCTATAATTATCAATCCAATGTAGATTGAATGACAGGGATACGTTGCAACATCCTACATTGATATGTTATGGATGGTGCGGGCCATGGGGCTTGCTTCCAAGGAGGCAATCATGGAGAAATTTCCATGTGTGGTCTATAGTTGGATGCAGGCAGACATTGACAAGAGGATAGGGAGAAAAGCATGGTATAATGTATCTGTGTCTCTAATGTCTTACTACTACATCCTGTGAGTGCCACTATAGTTTTTTTTACAGAAGCTTGCATAAGATATTTCATCTTGCAACATGTATTTTATAAATAATAGCATACATGTAGGAAAAGTACATTCTTGCATTTAAAAAGATAATCTCCGAGAAGGATAGAATGCTTCCTTTAGAGTTTCAAAGCAATTATAAAAAGGAATTCTTTGAAACAAATGCATCGTTTAAAAAAAATGACAAAACATGTATTGGCCATTGTTGATCCAGCTTTAGGAGATGATTGGTGGAGGTATATTGTGTTGACCTCTCATGTGCTAGAAAATATGGAATCGATCCTTGTTGGCCTCAATGTAGGACATAGCAAACAATCGAGTGGACCAACCGATCAAAGTGGCTAACAAAAGAAAGATTATATGGGTTGGCATGTGCAGATCTTCTGCCTATGAAGAAAAAATTCATTCTCCATGCAATGGATTCTAATGACCAGGTAGACGTTAATGTTGGGTGCAATGACTATGGAGGATGTACGTGGTGGGGAGCCATGTCGTGTAGTAGAGCTCGGCTTGCAGAGAACGAGAGAGAGAGAGAGAGAGAGAGAGAGAGAGAGAGAGAGAGAGAGAGAGAGAGAGAGAGAGAGAGAGAGAGAGAGAGAGAGAGAGAGAGAGAGACTCGATACTCAAGCCAAAAGAAAAATACGTTTTTTTAATTGATTAAAGCATTTAAATATATAACTTTCCATGCTTGGCATGCAATTGCCATTCAGACTGAAACTGCCTGCTATAGGCTGTGCCCACGGGCTTGACATATTGAACAATTAAGAGTTTAGACATACCACAGAAAGGTGAGCACATTTGGCCATTGCCTTAACAATATACCTCTCTAGCTTGGCATGGAATCCAATTGTCATGAAAAATATTTTCACAACCCAGGAGAGTCATTTGTGTTTAGGGAGTGGCTACGGGTTGAGGTTTTTTGGGCATCAATTGCAAGAGAAGAAGGGAACATACATAGCAACATCCGGAGTATAAATTTGACATCCATGCCTGGTCTAGACCTTGATTCGTTCATCGATGATGCCAAGATTACTCATAGAGGAAAGGGCTTCGCTTATGAGATGGCACTAATGAAATGGGAACTCAATCAGAGGTGGCGGACGTAGAAAAAAGATGCCTTTTGTAGGTTAGATCACTTTATATTATTGCTAGAAAAAAACAAAACATACTTTTGAGTGCTTGTGATTTTGTAGAATGTATTAGATGGTTGCGAAAGCGTAAGTTCAACATCAGAGGTGTTGCAAGCTTGAAAAAGTTGCTTGAGATTAGTAAACCAGAGCAAGTGTTCAATCCTTTGCAAGTGGCCCGCAGCTTCAAGGGAAGACTATACCAAGACATACCTTGGTTCTTACAGTATGATGAGGGATGTTTCCCTATAAGCGAGGAAAAAGCACACAACAACGTAGAGAGGGAAAGAGAAGAAAGAGCACGTGTAGGTACAAAAATGTCCACAGCAGTAGAGTCTAGTGTGCAATTGTCTCGTGGAGAAGGATTTGATACAACTTCATAGGTACCCTCATTTCGTGAATTAAAAACTCTTCACTTATGAGCATCACCACCATGGTGGCATTTCATTTTCACTAAGCAATTTAGTTTTGTTATGCAAATCAAACAATCCGATCGCTCTTTCGGCTCACAACGAGAGGCTAGAATGAAAGAAAAATGTGAGTTCTATTGATGTTCGTAAGAATCATAGTCTTGATTGTATAGCTTGTTAATATGGTCTTGTTCTTTAGGAAAAAGAAGTGAGATGTCTACAGAGAAGGTGGTAGACTTTGCCACAAGTCTGGAAATAGAAATATTGCATGCCTTAGACTTTCCACTAGCTACAGTACCATCTATTGGTAATTTCTAATCTCGGGTGAATGGTTGTTTAAGTATGATTCAAGAGCTTGCTTGCTTAGTATATGTTTTGGTTTTGCAGCTGGCGGTGGTGAGCGTGTCCAGATTCTGCATCTTGGCTGGGACAAGACAGAGGATGACTTGAAAAATGCATTGTTGAGCAATGCCAGGCCTTTGTGGTGGAGAAGTGTCTGATGCCAATGCAAGATGGGATGGCTACTGGTTCATTGATGAACGCATCTATTCTTTTCCTACCATCAAACGTGTCTATGTATGGGCTGTGTGGAACATAAGTCACTAATTGGAACAAGATGGAAGCATGCCATTTTGGACAACTCGCACGACTTGCATTGGCAACAGCCAATAACAGAGGTGTATTCATGGTTGTTTATCCATCAATAATTATGGAATGGTGCGTGATATGGCATCAACTATTGGTCGGTGAGAAGATCACTTGAATGTGGTTGTGTGTAAGACACATGTGTGCAAAACAAAAAGTAGAACCGTGCGCACGTTGTTGGTGTCAGCTGTGAGAAAAGAGCAGAATCGGACTTCAGAGGCCATTGACATTCCATCAAATGATGCTTGGTATGATTCGCTACAAGAGGTTGATTGGACACGAGAGGAGGATGGGACACCGATGCGAGTTATAGTCCGTCTTTCATTGGCTCTTTCCCTTTGTCCTGTTACTAAATCCTTTGACAAATATATGTTGGGGGTATGGAACGTGGGCATTGGTTCCTTTGGCAGTTTCTTGCACAATACACTAATAGAACGACGTTGTCGTTCAATACGGGGGTGATTGTGGTGCATTGGCCTTAATGGGTAGCCAGATGGCCGTATGAGGATAGTGTTTGAGAGCAATGAGGATGTCTCTAGCAGAACAAACAATGTTTTAGAGATGCAAGCCCATCGATTGCGAGAGATTCAGGAGCGAGACAAGAGACTAGCAAATGAAGTCGAGCATTCCTTGAAGGCATCGTCTCTTGTGGAGCCACATCCAAACATTGTGGAACTAGATCCACCAATCCATCTCATAGAGTAGACTAACAACAAGATACCTCACATTTTGTAGATGATGCTATTTGTGGTCTTCCACTGTGTATGCATGCTTTAAACATTTTGTGAATAAATAGATGTGTTTTGTTTGCTCGCAAATACTTGTAAAGATGGATTTTGCTTGTTGTCGTAAACCAGATCATTTATAGTGAAAGAGGATGTACAAACTTGTCTATTCATTGTTTCTTGAGTAATGCGTGTATTTTTGGCTATTTTGTAAGCTCGATTAAACACTATGGTTGTCCTAAGTAGGTGCTACGTAAAGCAGAGAGAGCTTTTTGTTTTTTTGACTCAATCTACTAAAACGAGCATAGAGACTGCTTTTCTAAAGAAATAATCAATTGTTCTATTTTTTAAGAAAAGCTTTCTCAAAAGCTCCCTCAAAAAGCTTCCTCCAATCCCCTACTCTTTCAATGTGTTTAAAAAAGAATGTTCCTCAAAGGGTAAACGTTGTTGTACACCCTTTGAGGATTAAAAAAAAAAAAAATTACAAAGAGAGAGAGAGAGAGCACAGAATAGAAAAATACATTTTTTCTGATCGGTCAAAATAAGGGCAAACTTGGATCACTCCTAGATTTTAGGTCAAAATTTGAATCTTTTGTCAGTAATGACACTCTTCAATGCGTGTTTTTTTAAAAATTTCCCACAAAGGATAAACGTTGGTGCACACCGATCTAGTTTATCCTCAACATCAGACATCTTGAACACATATGTGTTGTTGTTGTCCATGGTGATTGACTGCACCTAATGTGAAAATTTCCTGGAAAGAGGTAAAAAAAAACCAGGACAGAAAAGGAAAAAATTGCCTACACAATACTTCTTGAAGTGGAAATGGAGACGAAAATGAGGTCGAATGGTAATTTTGAGCAGACTGAACTTCATGAGCATGCCCAAATTATTTTTTAACCTAGTGATGCTCACCAAAGTTCACACAAATTGGAGAAAATGAGCAGGCATGTGCTGGTGATGCTAGCGACTATGCGCAAGAGGATGCAACCTACTTTGATACCAATTGTTGAAGCAAATAGGGTTTGCAGGGAAACACATATAGCTTGGACAAGATGAAGAATCTCAAGGCACACATCAAAGAGTATATTGCTTAGTGCATAAATGGAAGATAAGTTAGACCTACAAGGATGGGTGTATATACAATGCACGGGGGAAAATATCTCCTAGTGAGTGACAAAATTCCCTTAATAGTCTTAAGTGTGTTCACACACATCACTACCACATATGTATGATAAAAAGATTATTTAAATTTTTCTTGAATGCACATTATATAGAGGGTTTTGTAACAGTGGAGGACTCAAGATTCATAGGTCTACAAAGGTTGGGGTCATTGACCATCAAGTAGCAACAATTGTTGGTTCAAAAGGATCTCCAACCTTGTGATCATAATTGATAGTCAATATCACACCATCAGAGTAGAAGCATTGAAAGATCATATTGATTGGAATGCAAACTTCACATTGCACTCACTTACATTGCTTGATGACCAAGTGAAATTTGAGCCTCCATGCAATTAAGCAAATGAGTTGTTTTACCTACTAGATCATGTATATTCATAGCTCTAGGGGGTCCACCTTAAATCATGTAACTATAGCATGTGAGTTCACCAAGATTTTTTTTTAAAAATTTCAAGGAAGTTACAAGTTTACATTGACATGAGGAGTTTTAAAAATCACTTATAGAAAAAAACTATAGGTTTTGAAGAAAGAGGGGTCACTTAGTTTCAAGTACACTTTTGATACATGTATAGAAATTTAGTACAAGTGGTGTTGCTAGAGAGTGGTGTTGATCTCTTCCATGACATGCCCTTGGGAGAAAAATTCTAGGATATTTGGTGGATTCCCTTTCATCAAGTGCATCGTGTGGAGGGTGGCTTACTATGTTCGTACATGTTTACCACCAATATATAAGGGAATCTTTCATTAAAACCTACTCTCACACTTACCTTCTACCTCCAATAGCCTTGCTACCTCCAATAACTTTGGTGAAGGTAGGACTAAGATGTAGTAAGAGTAGTGCACAAGGGCCCCAAGGATTTAATATTCACATTATCATATGGATTTTTGTGTGATTACAATGTGTTATTATCATATTCACATAATTAAAATTTACGTGATCACATTTAAGCCAATGAATGGTGACTTAATAACCCACAAAAAGCCCATCGGGTAATTATTTTTTTGTGGAAGGCCCACTTGGATATGGAAAAATGTGCCAATGGGCCTGCTAGGATATCAAAAAGCCTGGAAGAACTACCAATTTGGGTGATTTCTATAGGCTAAGAGGAAGTTAACATGAACATTTAACATGATCACATGTTTTAGAAAGTGGCCACTCAACGTTATTAACAAATTTGCATGTTTGTGATCACATTAATGAAATCTCTGTGGGCCAAGGCTAGCCGAGGTAGGGTAAGATGTAGGAAGAGTGGTTCCATGTGGGCATATCAAACAACATTTGTACATTGAAAGGCACATAGAACAACACCAAAACAAAAATGAAAGCTGCATAGAGACTTGAAAAATAAAAAACAACAAATTTCTTTACACATCTCTCTATTGCTCCAATAGCCACAACTTGAAAAAGTACCATGTTGGCATGGGACTGCTTCAAGTAGGTTGTGGGGTCATCCAAGGTGGGAGGGAGTTGTCAAAAGATGGATCCTCTAAGTGCCTACTGAGTTGGTGGGTGTCGCTTTGGGAGCAATGATAACATCGAACGAGGATGACAATCAACAATAGCACTGGCAAGAGAGTGAGGCATGTAGAGGAAAGGGAAGGGGTGTGTACATGAGGGGGAAGAAAACCTTTCTTATCTCAACTTGTGAGAGGTAGTCATTCAAAGCTTTTCTGCTAAGTTTTGAGGAGTGTGTTCGTTTAGCGAGCTTCTAATTTCAAGCTTTTGCAATTAAAACAACTTTTGCTAGCTTTTGAAATTTCATCTAGAGCCCTTTTTAATGGCAAAAAAGACTAAACCAAAAAGCATAGATTTTACATGCAATAGACACCAAAATCCATACATAAGTTTCATAGACTCTCAACTTCAAGCTTGAACATCTGGCAATGTATGAACCTTAAAGCTTACATATAACAAGAGGGGAATTCAAAGTTCAATGTCAATGAAATATTCTCTAAAACTAAGTGCCATATGTGCATGGAAAGTGTCCACAAGCAATGGTGGAGTTATGAGGGCCAAGAGGACTGTATGAAAAGAAGCTCTAGCTCAATCTTATTCATGTGTGTATGGTCAAAGCTGCTAGCTATGACATTTGGGAGTTTGGCATGAAGTTTGTATGTTTTTGTGGTTTATTGAAAGATGAAAGTCATGAACAATATGTTTTCGAGATGGCCATATGGTATGGCAAGGGGTCATTACAAATGGAGGGAAAAGTGGTTGTTGCCTACATAGATTTTTGGTCTTATATGCCCTAGCAGTCAAGGGAGAGCAAAGGCAAAACAATATTCAGCTCTCTAGAAGAAGCACATCCACAACTATGTACAAATTATGGAGGAGGCCATGTGGTGTAATTTTTCACTTTTATATTCTTATATGGTGTCTGCCATAAAAAAATCATACACCAATCATGTTGAGTTTTCTCAGAGGCATAAGTAGCTATACAAAAGGGCTACTTTTAAGGGATGTAGTGTTGGGGACTTTTGTCAGTTGATATGTACGCCAATTGACATGCCCTTGGCAAAGAACCTAAAGCTTTTGGTGAAAAAATGTAATATTTTTTGGAATGCAATTCTAGCGCACAAAGTGGCTAGGATCAATGATTTGATGTGTTTAGAGGGCTTCTCCTTTAACAGAGTGACTTTTTTCAGCTAATTAAAATCATATGGCAATGTAGAAGCCATTGTCTTGGGGGAATAAGTTCATGAATAGATTTCTAGACAATAATTGCTAGGAGAAAATCACTACACTTGGTAACATATCAGTTGATATGCATACCAAATGTGGTGTTCTAATAAAAGCTCAACAATTGTTCAAGGACCTGCCCAATTGTGATGTGGTCCCTTGGTCTTCATCGATTTTGGGGTATGCCCAATATGGCAAAGATCAAGATGCTTTGAAATTGCTTTGTGCAGATGCATCATAATGGGATCGCTTAATGTAGTTTTCTTTGTATTTCTTTTAGAAGGTTGTTTTTTGAATATATAATAAGATAAGGAGTGAAGATCAAACTTTAGAGGGGCTTGCCATAATGAGAGATATTTTAGGGGGGAGAGAGAGAGAGAGAGAGAGAGAGAGAGAGAGAGAGAGAGAGAGAGAGAGAGAGAGAGAGAGAGAGAGAGAGAGAGAGAGAGAGAGAGAGAGAGAGAGAGAGAGAGAGAGAGAGAGAGAGGGAGATCTACCTCCAAACTAGGAGGGAAAGTGTGACATTACAATGATTGTTCCACTCTTTCTAAAATGGATCATGCCATGTCAATTGCAAGAACCAGAAGGACTTCACAAAGGCCTCCCAATGGCATGCCAAAAACGGAGGATGCTATCTTTCAATTTTGAAATCAAAATGAAATCAAACATATTATTCTTTTTTAAATAGTATCTTTGACTCTCTCTCTCTCTCTCTCTTTCTCTCTCTCTCTCTCTCTCTCTCTCTCTCTCTCTCTCTCTCTCTCTCTCTCTCTCTCTCTCTTTGTGAACCATCCCTATCTCTCGCATAGACAAAGATCATTAGATTCATACTTTAAGGTTTGATTTGGATTATTACCAGGAGCGCATGGATATAACCGACACATGAGGAGTTGGGCACAAAGATGACTTTCTATAGAGAACATCTCCTCCAACTAACAGAGGATGGATATGTGATTAAACTAGCCTATATGCATAACATATCTATCCTACGGATACAATGTGCTATTGATCATATGTGCACATCATTGCATCAGCTAGAGATTGAGACTATAACATTATGAGAGTACCAATAGAGGCTAGGATATTCCAGTGCATGGTTCTCAAAGCATCGTAACTTGGGTGGCCATGGCTTTCTCTTATCCGGAATTTCACGGAAGAAGTGATGAAGATGTGGAAGACATTTTGGAAAAGATGGAGGTTGCCTGCATTAGCAACCAGATTCATGACCCGGTGTAGATGTTACGTCTTCTCCAGATTTGTTTGAAGAGTGATGCACAAGTTTGGTCCAAAGCATTTGAAGAGGAGTAGCATGTGGCTGATCCACCTGTGAGATTAAGTTGGGACAATCTAAGGCATGGATTGGAAGTGGAGTTTGTGAAGACAGAAGATCCTGACAAAGTGTGGCAAGAAGTACAAGGTTTGGTGCAAAAGGAAGGTGAGTCAGTAGATGCGTACATACGTAAGTTTCCATTAGCATGGGAGCGGATGTGCAAGGCCTTAGCACCACAAGTACCCCCACCTGACATGATGAAGAAGGACAGGTTCTTGGATGGTCTTTGGGAGAATATACGTTGGAGAGTGGAGCTAAAGAAGGGTAGAACATATGAAGATGCATTGGAGGTGGCAAGGAAAAAAGAGTGGAAGCTGAGGAAAATGAGCCAGCTAGGGGTGGAGTCTTCTCCCAAGAGGCCTGAGTTCCAGCCTATGGACTCTTTACAAGGTCGCATGCCAGGGGTTTATCATGAACCAGTTCTTGTTACTCCTCAGATTATGCCAGCAGTGGTCACTACCACAGTCCAAGATGATGGGCTAAGGAAAGACATGAGGCAAGTGGTAGATTTAATGAAGAATCTCAGCCTAAACATGTTAGGTAATGTGGGAAATAATCGAGGTCGAGGGAGGTTTGCAAATCATCCAGGAGGTGAAGAAAGACCTAGGAATGGTGTTGGACAAAGCAATGGTAGGTTCTTGAGGCAGACGCCCACATATTATAATTGCGAAGAGTTGGGCCACATCAGCCCGCAATGTGATAAGCCACCAAGGTTGTGGGGAGACATGTATCCATTGCCAAGACAGGTGCTAACTCGGTCTAATGATTATGGCATTGAAATTAAGGGAGAAGAAGGAACCAATGGATTAACCCAGCAGGAAAAGGGAAAGACAAAAGTGATAATTGTGGTTACCTTGGAGAAGGCATCAAAGCTAGAGGATACATTAGTGATGCCTATTGGGAAGAGGACCACAGAGGACAAGGAAGGAAGAAGTGGCCCAGGTCTTAGTAAGAAGAAGGGAAAGAGCCATGAAGGCGAGGATGTCAAGGCCAAGAGGAAAAGAAGGGCTCGTTGCAAGTTTCATGTTTTAGATTTTCCACTAGGCAATGGGCAATTAAGCTATGATTTGAAGGAGGATCTGACAAGTAGGAAGGCAGATGTTACTTTTGGGCAGCTCATAGAGATGGTGCCTAAGCTAAAGTGACAGTGGAAGAGGATGGTTAACCCAATGGAGAAAGAGCCAGAGAGAGGTTCAGTAAAGGTGTTGGCAATGAACAATCTACCAAAAATTTCCCCAATAGTAGACGTGTGGCACAAAAGAAAAAATTTAGGACAAGGTTATGTGGATGGTGGAGCCCAAATATGTGTCATAACACACTCATGCTTTGAGAAGATGGGTCTTACAATGACTGGGGTGTCAGGCTTTTGGATTAGATTGGAAAACCATCAGAAAGTAAAATGTTTGGGTGTTTTAAAGAGTTTAGAAGTGGAGGAGTATGATGCAAAGGTGGTGGTTGATTTTCATGTGATGCCAGCGGGGTTGGGAGCATATCCTATTATACTGGGCAGACCATGGTTACGTGCAGTGGGAGTTGTTCAAGATTGGAGACGTGGTATGATTAGCCTTTATGGAAAGACAGGTGCCAAGAAGCTATATAATATGGACACAAGGAAATGATTGGAGGAGCTTGATGAAGATGAGAATGATTCTAGTGATGAAGACTATTCCATAGTGTCTGACGAGGACAGTGAAAGTACTACCAGCAGTAATGAGGATATTGACGTTGCATTTCTTTTGATGGACAAAGAAATCCAGGAGTCTGGTTTAGTTGCATTTGCAAATGAGGTTGAAGATGAAAGTGAAGGGCCTTATGAAGTGATTGAAAGGCTGATGCAAACCAAGGTTGAATTGTCAAAGAAGCAGGAATTGATGACACAAATGATCAGTGGAGACCTCTCAACTATGGAGAAGGAGATATATTTGCACATGCTGGCTAGTTTTCCTGATTTGTTCATTACTTCATATGAAGAGATTAGAAGGTTCAAAGGAGAAGAAATGCATATAGAACTGAAAGAAGGTGCTAAGCCAGTGTGGCAAAGGCTAAGAAGGATGAGTCAAGAGCAAATGGAATCCTTGCGGGAAGAGGTGGACAAGTTATTGAAGGCATGGTTCATAGTCCCAGTTGAGTCCAATAGTAGTCAGTCCAAAGAAGGATGGGAAGTGGAGGATTTGTGTAGATTTTAAACCCTTAAATGCAGCCACTAAGAGAACCCATATCGTCTTCCATTCATCGATCAGATCTTGGATTGAGTGGCAGGTTATGAGAGGTACAATGTGTGTGATGGTTTTTTTCAGGCTATTTTCAATTGCAGATTGCTCTTAAAGACCAAACAAAGACACTTTCATTACACCATGGGGATGCTATTGCTACATGGTATTTCCATTTGGGTTGTCAAATGGACCATCTTTCTATCAAGAGAGAGAAAATTGGGTATTGGAACCATTCATTGGTAGTTGTGCTAAAGCTTTTATGGAGGACTTTTGTGTCTACAGCAGTAGGGATGAACACAATGAGAAGCTGCACATGTTATTGGCTCAATATGATGAATGTGGAGGAAAACTGAATCCAAAGAAATGTCATTTAGCATAACCAAGGGTGAAGTTATTGGGCCATATGGTGTCAGAAAATGGCATTGAGGCTGATCCAGACTTAGTCTATTATTCTTCTTCCATCACCTACGAGTACAAAGCAATTGGAAACCTTTATACACAAAGTGAAGTACATGGCGCGGTTTATTCCATTGTCTTCACAGCTCCTTTATCCATTAAAACAAGTGGCAAATCATGATACATTGCAATGGGATGACAAGTGTGAAGAAGTGTTTCAAGAGGTTAAAGAGGTGTTAGGGGGGTTGTGAGCCATGCAGACTCCTGATTGGGAGCAAGCTTTTTATGTAAATCCATCAGTAGGGGATGATGCCATTGGAGCCATGTTATTGCAAAAGGGAAAGGGGATCCATTATATGAGGCCAGTGTATTGTGCAAGCTGAGTGAAGCTGGTATAGCAGAGAGAAAATTCTCGGAAGTAGAGCTAGTGATGACCAGTGTAAAATTTGCTTATCGACGATTTCATCACTACTTGCTACCACGACCTTTTATTTTCTTGACGAGTTATTCCTTTTTGCCACATTTAATTAATGGCACTAACATGTCAAATGTGGTGAAGAAATGGGTAATTGAGATACAAGAGTTTGAGTTCTCTTTTTTAATGGAAGACAATACAAGAGCTACCCTAGCTGATTTGTTGACTTACAAGGAGAATCCCCTCCTTGTTAAGGAAGAGGTGGTGAGAAGGGTAGTTGAAGAAATGCCACATATCAGCAATGCACATGTGTTGTTCTTTGATGGCTCATACAGAAAGAGCCATGATGCAACTTCAGAGGGTATAGCACTTTATGATCCAGAGGGGAAGCTAGTATGCAAGAGAGGGTTCAAATTGGATGCTCACAGTAGCAATGAGGCTGAATATGCTACACTGGAAGCCGGATTACACATTTGTTTGAAGCATGGGACTAGAAGGTTGGGAATAAAGGGTGATGCCTTGTCAGTTGTGAAGCAAGTGCTGGGTGTGTGGAAGAGCAAGAACACCTCATTGAAGGAAATGTGTTTTAGAATTAAAGGCTTGTTAAAAGATTCAAAGCATGGAGCATCAGACACATTGAACATTATCTAAATGGAGAGGCACATGAAGCATCTCAAAGCATGATTGGGGAGCTATTTGTGTTGAGGACCAACTTACCTCTTTATCATGGCCGGGAAAGTTTGGCTCAAGAAGAGGAGTTTTTGCTAACAGGAATCATTCTGAAGGACATTCATAAGTCTAAGAAGTATGGTTTCGTGCGTAGAGCATCCAGGTACAAATTGATTGGTGATGTATTATACATGAAAGGGTCTGATCTTGTGTTGAGACGTGTACCTTGGCAGGAGGAGCTTTATAGAGTGCTGGAAGAGAATCATGAAGGCACATGTGGCGGCCCATTTTCTCTAAAGATAACCTTGCATAAGATCTTGCAAGAGGGGTATGTATGGCCTAGTTTGCACAAGTATGTTCACCATTGGTGTAGGTCTTGCAATAAGTGTCAAGCATTTGGGAAGAGAGTGTTGAAGCCAGAGCTACGAAAAACCATTATGGCATTTGATGTGTTTGAAAAGTGGGGGATTGATGCAATAGGCCCGTTACCTATCACAAGCACGGGCAAAAGCTATATTTTGACTGCAGTGGACTATCTCTCTAGATGGGCAGAGGCTATAGCAGTAAAACAAATCACTCCAAAGGATATGGCAAAATTTGTGTATGATAAAATAAGTTGCAAGTTTGGGGTGCCACTAGAGCTACTTTTGGATAAGGGGCCAGGATTTAGAGCTAAACTACTAGACTTCATATGCACAAAGATGAAGATTAGGCACCAGCATACCATTCCTTATTACCCACAATGTAATGGTTTAAATGAAAGATTCAACGATGAGTTGGTACAAATTATTTCAAAAGTGACAGAGCACCAAGGAAAGAATTGGGATTTGGAATTGCCTAGTGCATTATGGGCTTAACATACTTTGGTGAAGACAGGTACATGGTTTACTCCATTTCATTTGGTATATGGAAAGGAAGCACTATTGCCTGTGGAAGTAGAGTTGCTTGCGGTCAAGATGTTAGAGAAGTTTCTTGGGCCACCTAGTGATGCATCGAAGAGAGGCTCTTATAGTTACAAGAGGTTTAGCTGGATAGGATGAGTGCATTGGAACATTACGGGAAGATGCAAGATAAGGCTTTGGCAAAGATAAATGAAAAGGTCAAAAGTAAGGGTATCAAGAAGCATGACTTGGTTTTGTGCTACAATAGTAAGTTGGACAACACATTCCAAAAGAAGTTTCAAATTAAGTGGGAAGGCCCTTTCAAGGTAGTGTAGTGTTTTCCGAATGGTACATATCAGCTGGCTAACCTGGATGGGATTTTACATAAGTCAAGGGTAAATGGATTGCATCTTAAATTATATCATGCCAGGTTGATGGTGGAGCAAGATGAGCTGTCTATGGAGCAAGTAATGTTGGTGAGGGATGAGGAGACTTGTGACGCGGTGAGTCTCATGTCTCTTTTTGCTGCTGCTGATCATGAATGATCTAGCAGGCTAGGGGATGGGAAAATTATGTTAGGAATTTTTTGGAGCAAGGGATTTTGCATATGTATATACACATGCATGGTGCATCAAATAAAGAGTTGTCCATTTTCGAGAGCCAGGCGGTTACGTGGGATCCACATGTGTACAGGTAGGATAGCATATACATAGTGCATCGATTTTCACTATCACTAGTACCAGTGTTTTTTTTCTATAATAATGAGGAGTTGAGAGTGTGTAAAAATTCTCGAGAAAGCTATCCGCGGGCCGACGACATGAGGTAAGTAGGCGCATCAGATGGCATCTAGTGGCGTTAGGAGGTCGAATGGGGTCAATATTTGCACGTGGATAAGTACGGACACAACGTTGGTGTTTTCTTGTGATGATTATGCAGAAAGGTCATCATGATGACTATATTTGGGGGCCACTTCATGTGGTTGCGGGATGCATTATTGGAAAAAGTTGAGTACCAGGTGTGCGGATGGATGCAGCAGGGTGACAACTATGCAGTGCGAGGCCACTTTTTGGCATGTTCGGGGTCCGTTTGAGATCAACTAAAAGGCCAAAGGTGCTCAACTAATAAAGCTAAGTGTGGGAACTGAAAAACCATAGAGAAGACTAGAAAAACGTGGAGAGAAGAGGAGAAACAACTGCAACTGAGTTTTTGCTGTGTTTGGAGCCTGTTTTGGCCATAAACTGCTCATCCGAGGTCGGATTTGAGCACTTTGACATTGTAGACTGAGGTTTTTGGCCATTCCAGGCGCAATGACACTGTCCATTTTGCCAAATTACTCACTATTTTTCTGTGTATTTGGTTGTGTAAGTTTCTCCTATGAGCGAAGCCTCTGCTCCAATTTGTGATTGTTTCTGGCATATTTTACCCATATTGTGTGAGCTATTTTCCCCATTGGTGTTGGCCTAAGCTCAATTGTATCTAAACATCAGAAATTATCCTCTTTTGAGCTGAGTTTTTGGGTGTGTGTGTGTGTCTGTCTGTGTGGAGTGGGAAAATGGATAGTCTCTCTCTCCTGTCACTCCATCGGTGTGTTCCCTGTCTCGGCCATGTGGGTTGTGTAAGCCGAGTGGTGCCCCATAGTGTGTGTGTGTATCATCTCAAGAGTGTGTGATCGGGTCATTACAGAGGTGTTGTGTGTGTTTCCATCCCACTCACAATGGCTACAAATTTTTCCTCTACTGATGAAAGTAGAGACCAAGTCTTGGTACAATGCTTTGCCCCAAGCTACCAAGAATGCATGAGATATACTACGTGTTGCCTTTGTGAAGAGGTTTGGTAGAGGAGCAACCTCACAAAAGTTATGGCAGCCGCTGACAGAATTAAAGCAGGGAGGTCTGTTAGAGTATGCCACTTACAAATCCAAGTTTGTGGACTTGTGGGAGCGCTGGGTTGTCTCACTGGAGGAAGGTGAAGGAGCGCCTAATTTCCTGAAGAAGGATCGTTTCATTGATGGCCTGTGGTGGTCGCCACTTAAAGAGAAGGTGAAGGGGAGGTTCCTTGCAATGTATGAGTTGGCAGTGGAAGTAGCCCGCCTTAAAATAAGAAGCTACACATGCAAGCAAGAGTCAACGAGTCAGAGGAATCAAGCTCAGTCCGACTAACCCCAATGATTGCAACAGCCGTTCATAGAGCCTAGCCATAGGAGGCATCCGAAGAGCAACAAGACTTGTTGAGTTGTATCACTACTCAGCTTGAAAGTTTATTGATGCATTTGGTGCAGCAAGGGCATGCACCTGTCAAAAATCCAGAGCAAGGGAGAGGACAGCGAAGGAAAAACTAAGAGTACCACTGCCACAATTGTGGGGAAGACGGCCATGGCATGTATTACTGCCCACATCCAAGAAGGCAGAACTTCAGTGGGAGGAAGGAAAAATCAGATTTCTCCACCCAAGGGCGAGACTACCGCCGCCCAAACAACCAATCCCACATGTTCAAATCCCACCACCAGCCGTGCAATCACAGCAAGTCCCACTAGTTCAAGTCCTACAGTCACTGATGCAACCACCACCACAATCACCACTTACACTCATCCTATGCCCACCACCAATTGGTACCCGCACACCAAGTGTCATTGGTCTTGCAAAAGAGGTCAAGATGAAGATAATAGAAGAAGGAGCAAGCAAGAAGTCAGTTCAAAGGACTGAAGCAGTGGAGC
Source organism: Adiantum capillus-veneris (assembly GCF_014529385.1). NCBI lineage: Eukaryota > Viridiplantae > Streptophyta > Polypodiopsida > Polypodiales > Pteridaceae > Adiantum > Adiantum capillus-veneris. The sequence goes on along the minus strand of NC_140950.1, from coordinate 78,347,858 downwards.
AAGAGATTAAAGAGTCAAAAGATGCTACCCTAGTGAAGGAGGTAAGTCAAGAAAGTTGTGTTACAAATGCTAGTACATCTCTAACCTTAGATGATGTAGACACCAAAGCGATCAATCGACAACATTGGGCAGTAAGGATAAGAAGGTGTAAAGTGTTGATCAACCCTCATTAGAGTAAGAGGAATGCAAAGAGCATGGAAGATACAAGAGAAGAGGAAGGCCAGCCTGCTAGCAAGGATTTGTAGAAGATGGACAATATATCAAGCAAAGGGGAGGGCTTTGAAAATAGAAGCATGTGCACCAGCATGGACCAAGAACATTGTAGCAAGCTGAAGGAATCAAGGAAGTTTGACCAGAGGACCATGACGAAGAGGTAAGTATGAATGAAGGTTTGGAGTTGGATATTTTCCAAATGCTTGGCAGCCGAGCAAGACTTTATTGTGTAGTGTCATAGACTTAGAGATGGGTAATGCCTCTAGTCTACTGAAAGGTGTTATAAACTTGGACATGGGTAATGCCTCCATTTTATGTAAGGATATTTAGAGTAAGTTTGATGATCAACATGTTGCCAACCTTTAAGGATGTTCCAGACTCCTCCACAAGGCAGCATTGTATTTGCATGGGATGCATCAGCCCACTAGAACATATAGAGGTAAGATCAGCATGGAGATAAAAGATAAGGATCCATGGATAGACAAATGGCTGATAGAATGCAAGAATGAAGGACTCATTCTCGATTTGGTGCAAATTTTTACAAATAGTGCATCCTCTCTATGGAGAGAGATAAGTGGGTTAAGCCGCAAGGCATGTGGCCTACCATCAACATTAGAAAAGACAGCTGACATGTTTAAGCACACCCAAGAGAAGAATGATATGATTGCTGGCTTTTCCAGTCGCGATAGTAAGAAGATTTTGAGCACAACTGGAGCTCACCACACCAACAAGGCAGCCATTGGATTCTTGACACACTCTTGGGAATCATAATTTTCAGTTCTGTCTTTGCAGGAGACAAGATGCTCACTTCTCCTCTCGCTGCTTATGATTACAAATTTGGTCCCATTTGGCATGCAAATTTTATTGTTCAAACACAGCAGATAATGATCCTATACTTCAATTGGGATTTAGGAGGACACTGGTAAAAAGTTCTAGAAGCCATGGGCTTCTCATTTTATCAACCCACACTATTCCAAGGAACAAGCTATCACCCGAACCTGTTGCAGATTCATCAATATCGTAGAAATCTCACCAATGGCCAAATGGAATGGCTAGTTCAGAAGGAAACTCGATATCGGATCCTACGAATCAACTAAAGAAGAATCAAAGTCAGGGCTAGAGACATGAATGCCTCTAGCCAAAAGCGGAAGGCTAATGATAGTCGATTTTTGAAAATCAAGAAAAAAAAGAAAAACGGTTTATCTTTCCTCTATCCGAAGCACGGCAACACCACCGGAGGGCTTGACAATTCCTCGGTCAATTTGTGAGCCACAAATTCTCTCTCTCTTCCCTGCCCCTGCCACCACGGCGCATGCGGCCTAGCTCTGGTGGCACCCCTAGCCATGGCCTGTCACTATCCATCATTAGCCCCCGGCTTTCGGAGCTGCACTTGCAAGAACCAACCTCAATTAGGGGAGAGCACATTACCAAGAAAAATGATAAAAAGTTGTTTTTTTAACATTCACCACCCCTCTATGCTTAAACACTGGTGGGCCGCCACCAATTTGGCCACACCTCTGTCCAGTATCACCAGAAGACAGATGTCTCTCTCTCTCTCTCTCTCTCCTGCTCGGCTCCGCCAATCCACCACCATCTCTCTTACCCCTGCTCTTGTGTCACCTAGCCCCGGGGCGCATAAACCAAGTTGTGGTTGTCTTTATTCCACTGGCGGGCCCTCATGCATGGACAGAGTTCTCTCTCTCTCTATCTCTCTCTCTCTCTCTCGCATTATTTATACACACACACACTTTCACATTTTTTTATTTCCTCTCTCTCTTACCTCTCGCTCGTCCATACTCCACCGGCAGGCTACCATAACTCACCCCTCCCTCTTCCCTCTCGTCCACACTCCCTCGACCTCATTCTCCCCTCCCTCTCTCTCCTCTTGTTTTCTTCCCACGGCAGGCTGCCACTCTCTTTCTCTCTCTCTCTCTCTCTCTCTCTCTCTCTCTCTCTCTCTCTCACTATCTCTCTCCCTCATTCTCTCGCTCTCTCTCTCTCTCTCTCTCTCTCTCTCTCTCTCTCTCCACACACACACAGCCGTTTTTTGACCTAGTAGACAGCAGTTCACTCTTTTGACCATAACTTGCTCATCCGAACTCCGATTTAGGTGATCTATAGCCTCAATCGAAGAGCACGAAGCCCTCTACGCATTGATGTAAAGATAGAATTTTTCTGTGTAATGGAAGGCTTTGCTGTAACAGCATCTCAGAACTGAAAAAACTGTCAAAACTTTGCGTTTTTGTTGCCGACTTGAAGGCAATGTCAGACAAAACTCGCAAGGGTGGAAAAGCCACACTCGCCATGGAGAATGATGCAAAATCTCCAAGGAATTTGGATGCTAATCCAACCACATCGTCTACAACAACGGAAGCAATGATCATGGCTTACTTGATCTCGTTACAAGAAACCGTCAACAAGCAAGGTGAAGAGTTGCGCGCACTTGCAATGGAGAATGGTACTTTAAGAGTTCTCGTTGTGGAGAATGAGCACCTCAAGAAGGTTCTTGAAATGCAAACAACGCGCTTGATGCATCTTGAGAATGAAGTTCAAGAATGTAAACGCTCTCTTGTGGACATGAATGTAGTGAAAGAGCGCTTGAGCAAAGTTGAGAGTGATCATGTATTGAAAGAGGAAACGATAGATACAATACGACATGATGTATGTGAGATGAGAAATGCATCCAAATCATGGGCTGATATATGTAAGGATAATGTGGTTTCTACATCTCCTATCACGCAAGCCGTTGTCCAAGCAAAGAATGTAGAGAATGTGGACACTCAAGAATTGCAAGAATGACAAAAACGCTCAAAGAACATCGTCATTCGTGGAATCAAGGAGGAAAGCATGGAAACACCCCAATCTCTTGCGGTTGCTATTGAAGAGTTTTTTGCTACACACTTTGGCATGTCAGGAATCATGGCTTATGGTGCACATCGAGTTGGAAAACAAGGAGTCCCTCGCTCGGGAGAAAGACCTATTGTATGTACCATGGCTGATGAGGTAAAGAGAAAGATCATCCTTGACAATGGTTGGATCTACCTCAAAGGAACGGGTTGTAATGTATATGAGGATCGCACTCTTATGCAACAAAATGTACGTCGCAAAGCATACGAGGAAAGAAGCAAGAAGGTTAAGGTATCATCTCAAGAAGAAAAGGCACTTGAGGAGGATGCAAGTCCACCCAACAAATAGGGACACATGATCTATGAGACCAACTCACGCTTGCGAATAAGCTTTTGGAATTGTAAGGGGTATCCATGGAATGCGGGAATTGGCATTGATGAGCTTACCAATGACTCCGATGTGATACTTCTTGTCGAAACATGGGATCATGATGCGCAACGAATTCTTGGATTTGACAAATACGATGTACATTCTTTGATGTGGGCCAAAAATGCAAAGCAACGAAGAGGCCAAGGAGGCATAGCATGTATGACCAAAAAGGGTTTGAAAGATGTTTCCATTGTCAAAGAAGATAAGTATAAACGCTACTTATGGCTGAAAATCAGCCCACCAAATGGTCAAGTCATGTTTGTGGCCGGCTGCTACATTCCTCACTATGACTCCAACTTTTATGCTCGCTTGAATATGGATAGAGATCAACCCTTTGTTGAACTAGAGGAAGACATTGCTTATTACAAGGATCAAGGTGAAGTCATTGTTTTTGGAGACATGAATGCTCGCACAAATATGTTACAACACGACACACAACAAGTCGACATGCCGCATGTATCAAGAAGAGTGGATGACTCATACATGTATAATCGAAGTTCTAATGATGCAAAAGAAGTGGATCACTATGGAAAGTCACTTCTACATATGTGCAATAGTACCGGAATGCTCATTGCAAATGGTGTATCTCTATGGCAAGGCACCAATGACTTTACATGTAGAAAGCACAATGGTGCTAGCGTGATTGACTATATGTTGTTCTCAGAAGCCACTCTAGAATGCATACAAAGCTTTACACTTGGTGAATGGAATCCGGAATCGGATCATAGGATGTTATGTATTGACCTCAAGTGTGGTAAACGGCCCGAGCATGTAGCCTCCAATCATGATGTGAATCATTTGTACCTACGTCTAGACTTCAAACGAGCACTTATATATGCTGATATGGTGGACCAAATATTAAGCATGATAGAGCATCAAGGGAGCCCAACATTAGAATGCAAGTGGAAAGTTTTCAAAGAAGTAATTTTCTCTTGTGCGAAGGAATGCTTTTCGGCGAAACACATGTCTTGCAAAAGGTCTAAGAAGGGTAGCACCAAGAAGAAATGGTTTGACATGGAATGTAGTCAAGCCCGAAAACACTTGCTAAGATTGGATGCAATCAAAGACAAGAAAGTTTACTTGGAATGTTCACACACATACAAAGCACTTGTTCAAAAGAAGAGGAGAAGGTGGGAAGTCGAAAAACAACTTCTTTTAGCACAAGAGAAAGCACATGCATGTGGCAAGTTTTGACAAAATCTAAAAGGCAAGCGCGTTGAGAGCTTTGGTGACTTGACTCTTGAGGATATGTATATGCATTGTAAGAACCTCTATGAGCAACCCAATGTTGATAAGATGGAGGGTTGTAGCTCCCTTCCATTTATGTCTCCCTTCTTTACCATTGAAGATGTATGCCGCGCGCTTGAGAAACTTGCTACTCGCAAGGCAGGTGACCTTCAAGGTGTCAAGGCTGAAATGATTAAATGGACAAGCAAGAAAACACGATATTGGATATGCGATATGTTTAACCTTGCACTTCAGTATGGCATGCTTCATGATTGGAGTGCAAATTGGATCAAACCTTTGCACAAAGGAGGAGATGTAAACAATGTGAACAACTATCGCACTATAATGGTTGGTTCTTTGATGGCAAAGTTATTTGGATGTATCATGGAGATGAAGATAAGTGAATGGGCTGAAAAGAATGGCAAACGTGCGCTTGGCCAAGCAGGTTTTCGAAAGCATCATAGCACTATTGATCACCTTGTCACTCTTCGAGTTCTTATGGAAGCGTCTCGATTGAAAGGAAAAAAGTTGTATTGTTGCTTTGTGGATTTCAAGAAAGCTTTTGACATGGTACCGCGAGGAAATCTTTGGAGACGTATGCAAAGCCTTCAAGTGCCGAGAGAATTTATGCATGCAGTCTTTCGCATCTACCAAAAAGTGATATGTCGATTACGTATGGGAGATGGAATTTCAGAATTTTTTGCAAGCACTATTGGTGTCAAACAAGGATGCCCACTTTCCCCAACCCTCTTTGGGCTACTCATTGATGAATTGGAATACATGGTTCTTGATTTTATGCAGCAAGAAGGCATAGAAGAGGTTAAGATTGGAAATGCGGTGATCATGCTTTTGCTTTATGCCGATGATGTAGTGCTCTTGGCACATACCTTAGAAGATGCACAAAAGCTTATGAGTGTCTTGGAACGCTTTTGCCTACATAGCGGGCTGATCGTGAATGGATCCAAAACCAAGGTTATGCTTGTAAAGACCCTCAATGACGAAAATCCATGCATTGTATACAACAATGAGAAACTTGAAGTGGTAGATCACTTCAAGTACCTTGGCCTTGAGGTTCCATCCAATCATAAATGGAAGGATTGTGCAATGCGTCGCTTGGAAGCTGGAAAGAGGGCTTATTATGCATTTGAGAACATGTGCAATGCAGGAGAGATCAAGTGTTGGGCTCTCAAAAAGTACCTCTTTGACACATTGGTGACACCGGTGCTTCTTTATGGAGTGGAGGTGTGGGGTGGAAGCATCGGGAAGTCTACTTGGAAAGAGTTTGAGAATGTCCAAAAGCGTTTTCTCACCAACTTTCTCCAAGTCAAGACACAAACACCCTACATGCTCTTACTTCTTGAGTCCGGATCGCTTCCCATTGAGGTCTTGGGCATGGAAAGGGTTGTGGAGTACATGCGTAAGACACAACGTAGCCCTTTGCATCGACTTCCTAGAATCGCATATGAAGCAAGTCAAAAGGTTCAAAAGACATGCAAGAGCAAAATACTAAGTTCGGGGTGGATGCTTGATATCAAGAAATGGTTTGGAAGATGGGATGCATGTCACTTGGTCAAGGATGCGTCGATCGACTCCCAAGTTAATGAGGCCTTCTTACAACGCCAATGTATCATGGCTTGGGAGAAATCTGGAGGTTCTCGCTTCAGCCATTACACCACACACGTTGCCCCAAACTACAAATCTCTCTTCTTCTCGGAACGAGGTAACCGAACCCATTCCTACATCCTTGAGCCCATCCCGTTGAGTGCGATCCGCACCATTGCCTCCATTCGTCTTAGCTCCCATTCTCTACGCTGCGAGACAGGACGTTGGGGCACTGGCGAGGAGTGTCATCGACTTTGCACCTTATGCCCTCGTCAAGTGCGAGAGAGTGAGTACCACACACTACTTGAGTGCTCAGCTTTTGACCACATTAGGTCCTCTTTTCCCCATATATTCAGCCATGAGCTCTCCCTACATACCTTCCTCTCCCAACCACGATGTGGACTCTCTATTGCGACGCTCATTTCAACCATTTTTGAGCATCGAGAGTCACTTATGAACTCCACTCACACCACGTGACATGTTCATTGGGTCCCATAGGTCATATTTGACCTCCCAGGACGATAATAGAACTATCTATCTATCTCTCTCTCTCTCTCTCTCTCTCTCTCTCTCTCCCTCCATTGATTTACTCTCTCTCTCTCTCTCTCTCTCTCTCTCTCTCTCTCTCTCTCTCTCTCTCTCTCTCCATTGATTTACTCTCTCTCTCGCTCTCTATGTCAACGAGTCCGAAGCCGCATAATAACACACACACTCTCTCTCTCTTCCCCTCAGTGTAGAGACCCACTATGCATGAAGCCTCTCTCTCTCTCTCATTGTTTATATCCACGTGCTGCTGACGCCATACCTCATCCCCTCCTCTGGCGGGCCGCCGCCCTAACCCCACCCATTGACCAAAAACCCCCCCTCTCGCTCTCTGTCGGCCATAAACTACCCAAGGCCGCTCTTTCTCTCTCTCTCTCTCTCTCTCTCTCTCTCTCTCTCACTCACACACACACACACACACACACACACACACACACACACACACACACACACACACACTTTCTCTCTCACACTCTCTCTGCGTTGAGCCCGCAGGCCGCGCAGCAGCAAGTTCTCTCTCTATCTTACCCACACACACACACCCTCACACACTTCCCTACCCTCGTGAGCCCATCTCACTCTCTCTGTCTCTCTCTCTCTCTCTCTCTCTGTCGCTCTTGGCCTATGCAGGCGCAGTATACAAGGACTCTCTCTCTCTCTCACTACACACACACACACATACACACACACCACTCTCCCCTCCCCTCGTCCAGCACCCGCTCCCTCCCTCTCTCTCATTCTCGTTCTCCCTCTCTCTGTTTCTATGCGCAACAGTCAAAAAATAATAGTAATTTTATATATATATATATATATATATATATATATATATATATAAATAACTATATACTCCCTCGTTCCCACCCACAGTCATTCACACTCACACACACCCGCTCGACACGACACACACAACCCAAGCCATACACACACACACACACACACATTCGGCACACATGTACGCACTGGAATACACACCCATACAAATATCCACATAGAGTACACGCACGCATATACGACACACCAGAAAATAAAAAAAACCAATGAATCGACGTCATCAACAAAAACAAGAAGAGGCCAAGTCGCACGTTGTCGTGCCATGGCACGTTCATAATGTGAAATTAAAGTATCTACCTCACTCTTAATGTTTATGATGTGTGGGACCAAATGATATAATGTACATACTGTGATTATGCGAAAATGAATGCCACGGTTGTAGCCGTGTACATACCTTGCCGGGCGAGCGAGGCCCTACACGTGGCACCATGGAATGCTTTTTCACATAAATATATTCCTAATTTGCTTTAGGAATGTACAAATCTCAAGTGTTTCGAAGTGGCCCGCTCGTTTTGCCTAGAAAGTTCAATGCGGGCAATCTCGGCCAAAAATAGCAGGTTTTGTGCCCTGGCGTGAAAGACGTGTCCAAAGTGCTTACCGAGTGAGAAAATGAGGTTCAACATGAAATTTGAGCCCAATGGGATTTTTCCACAATTTAAGGGATTTTTCCCAGCTCGTTTGGGCTTTTTACGGACAAAAAGTGACATTTTTGGGCTAAAAATGGCTAAAAATGGTCAAAAATAGCCTAAAAAATGCTCAGAATAGCTAAAAATGCCACATCAACGATGCTGGAATTATTGCTCAATCTGTGTGGGAACTTTTAGAGCCAAGAATAAGCTCATTTTGGCACATGATCAAGGAGATACAACCATTCCTTTACAGGGTGCTAGTGCAGTCCCGTGCTGCTTCCACTACATGGTTGAGGCTGTGAGGCCTCCAATTATGGTTTCCCCTCCTCAAATAACTACTTGGGCTTCTCCAATGAGGTACTGAAGCTTCCATGAAGTGGTCACAACAAAGAATCAAAGCATAAATTTAGGGTTTTTAACAGGTCGAATGAGCACTGCATCTGTGCAATTGGGAGCGAGGCTACACCTAATCTTCACACACACAAGAGTTTTGAGTTATTGTTGGTTCTTTTTCAAAGTGGAGCTTTCATGGCTGGAGTTTTGTTCTTTTTAAGTGTGTTTTTGGATTCAAATCGTCTACGCCTTGCTTGATTTTTCTACGAATCCTCACAGTCAGAGGCCCGACGCTTTCCTAGTCGCATTGCGCACTTCTTGACACGTTTTTTGGTGAACCCGACGTGAAGTAGGTTAGGGTGAGGGTTCAAAAGCTTCATTGAAGGTCTCAAAAGAAAGGTTTAAAGCTATGGAGTAGCAAGAGCAACAGGGGGTTCGGTTTGATCCAGTCACAATGCAAATGTTTCAAGATTTTGCAATGTTTATGCAGCAGCAGGGTGAAAGCATAGTTTGGTGGTACAAAAAAAGGACCTATTTTGCTTCTACGTGGTTGGTACTTCTACATATGTCCACACTTTGGAGGGAACCTTTTTTTTCATCTATGTTAAAGAATGGTAGGAGGGAAATTTGTATGATTTAAACTTTCCGTGAAAGAAAACGTGGGTGGGCCAATAAGTAATGCGAGTGGTGTTTTGAAACCGTGCCAAAAGTCCCATCACAGACTGCGTTTGTGAGTGGTGCAGTTGCTCAACACATTTTCCAGCTTTTGCCTTGATCTCTTACTACATCGCCTTCTGCAAACCACTACAGTTGCAGGTAACAAGCTCCCCAACTACTCACAATCAGGAAGATGAGGACGCCAGCGAGGAAATCAGCAGTCAAAGCGTCACCGGACAATGGGAAAAAGAAGAAGAGGACAATGGATGCAAAGTCCCCTCGGAACATCGACACCCCAAATACAAGGGCTAGCAAGGGGGCCTCCTTTGTGGAGAGGGAGAAACCTGCCTTATCGATGGAGACTTCATTTAAGCCTGGGCCTCTTTTTGCCGATGATGAGACTCCACAGTCATCTACAACATCTAAAGGTAGGTGCTATGAGAGCTGTGCGTTTTCTGGTGATTTACCATTTTCTTCTCCATGCATGCAAGCTTCTGCATGTCTTTTGTCTGATGAGGTCTGCATTTGCTTTTTTTTGCATGCAGCAAGTACATGTGCATGTTTGGGATCTTCTTAGGAATTTAGGGTTTAGGAAAGTTACAAAGTTACATGTATAAGCTGCTCTTTAGATTGCTAACTTGCATGCATGCAAGTGCAAAAATCAGTATATGTTGTGCATGAGCATAGCACAAAGTTGAAGCTCAGTAGGGATGTCAGCATAACCAAATTTGGTACTAACCAGTACCAAATTTGATACTAACCATTACCAAATTTGGCTTTGTACACAACTGAATTTTGCAATTGTCACCTGAATGAGATACATTCATTTCATTCCATGTGTTTTGTTTTGCACAACTGAAATGAGGCATATAATGAGGGCATGTCTTTACTTGCGTTTTGTTTCCACATCGCAGGAAAAAACAAGATGGAGGAGTACCCTATCTTGACAAAGTTATGCTATACAGCACAAGAGCTTCATGATGAGTATGGATTGAGCATGGAGGGGGTGCTGCCAAAGGATCTTACGGAAGATGACATCCCCGATGACCAGTGGCTCACTGTATTCAGGCATTCCAGCCAGAAGAAGACAAAGATTTACTTAAATCACCTGTAGCCATGGCTTCAATATGAATGCAGGTTCCTGTTCCATAAGGTGTACCAAGCCCCACCATCATGTGGGGAGATCACTACAAAATTTGCCCGCTGTTTTGCATATGAGAAGTGTCATGCAGCCACAAAGAACCCTGCGGGCCACAGGGTTGCATGGGCCAGGTTTGGTGAGAGTGTACTCAACATGTGTTCCTCCCGATCAGGAGGCTTGGAAAAGAAGGTTTATAATTGGCGAAAGGCAAACGGTGCGTCCCAAGGAGGCCACCTGTCAAATACCAAGAAGCCCTGACTTACGCCAGTCGGTAGCATGCCCCCTACACAGAAAGTCCCCCCACAGCTTCATGAGGAGAAGACACCTGATTATATTGCGGACCTTGAAGCTATGGTTGGGAGAGTCCCTCGGACATGTGTCGAGGTAGCCGATAGGCTGAAAGAGCTGACAATGTCTCTGAAGCAGAAGAAGGAAACACTCTTGAGGGCAGAGGGTTCCAATAAACTTGTCAAGAAGATTATGGACGACATCAAGGAATATGAGACCCAACTGGAAACACTGAGAGAGGCCAACACTGGCGATGACACAGAAATCAATGTGATAGAAGCTCATTTGGCTGCCAGTCGAAGGATGCTACGTCGATACGAAATCAGTGAAGATACGTCATTGCTCGACAAGGAGATTCTAGAGCAAAAGGTGCTGGTAGTTTTGGGAGTTTTTGGTGGAACTGTTTATGCTTGGTTTGGTTGGATTGGTAGTGTTAGGTACCTTTGGTAGAACTATTTATGCTTGGTTTGGTGGGATTGGTAGTGTTAGGTACCTTTGATAGAACTGTTTATGCTTGGTTTGGTGGGATTGGTAGTATTAGGTATTCATGGTAGAACTGTTTTTATTCTAGGTAGTTTATGGTTTCCTTCTGTCTTATGGTTTGGTATTTCTGGTACTATGAAGAAGTTTTGGTACTTTAAGGTACTTTCTGAAAGTGCTACAAAAGGTGTTATGGTAGTTTTATTCTAATAGCTTTGGTAGTTTTGCTAGTTTTGGTACTTTTAGGTACTATCTGAAAGTGCTGCAAAAGTGTAATTGGTAGTTTGATTTTGGTAATTTTGGTAGTTTTTGAAAGTGCTGCAAAAAGTGTTTCTTTGGTAGTCTTGGTAGTTTTGGTGCTATTTGAAAGTTTGATTTTGGGAGTTTTGGTACTTTTAGGTACTATTTGAAAGTGCTGCAAAAAGTGGCTTCTGTAGTTTGATTTGGTAGTTTTGGTACTATTTGAAAGTGCTGCAAAAAGTGGGTTTGGTAGTTTGATTTTGGTAGTTTTGGTACTTTTAGGTACTATTTGAAAGTGCTGCAAAAAGCTTGTTTGGTAGTTTGATTTTGGTAGTTTTGGGTACTTTTAGGTACTATTTGAAAGTGATGCAAAAAGCTTGTTTGCTAGTTTGATTTTGGTAGTTTTGGTACTTTTAGGTACTATTTGAAAGTGCTTCAAAAAGTGGCTTTTGGTAGTTTGATTTTGGTAGTTTTGGTACTTTTAGGTACTATTTGAAAATGCTGCAAAAAGTGGCTTTTGGTAGTTTTGATAAGGTTTGGGTAGTTTAGTTCTGCATTGAGGGTATTTATATGTTTTTGGTACTATATGATTCCCGAGTTTGGTAGTTTTTGGTAGTTTGGGTTCTGTTTTGTAGTACAATACTTAGAAGTACCAGTCTCGGTATGACTTCTTGGTAGTTTTTGTAACTAATTGGGACCGCTGGTTGTCAACAGGCTGAGTATGACACTCTAGAGAAAAAATGGAAGGAAGGTCAAGAGCATACCTATTTGTGAAGGAGATGTTGTCTGATATGAGGCTTGGGAAGAGGTTCCTACTATATCCTAGGCCCCAGGTTAATGATTCGGGAAATGTGATCCCGGTGTTTGGTATGTGTGTTGCATGCGGTGAGCCCTTGGAGTGCGCACATGTAGTCGGAACCTTCATGCTAGAGTGCCGACACCAGTATCATCCCTTGTGCTTCAGTGCTCTGTTACAAAGTAGGGATCAGTGTGTCAAGCCGGGTTGTAATATGGTAATCTCTGATTTTGGCAAAGTCCTGGGCCAGTGGGCTTCAAGTTTTCAAGAGTAAGTATGTGTGCATTTTTGAATATATATGTGCACTTGAAACTCAGTGAGGTTTTCATACAAGTTAGTATGTGCTGTCTTTCTTTGTGTTTGCAGAGGAGCAGGATGCTGCAGTTGCTGACCAACACTCCACAAAGTCGGCTGCAAGTCGAATATGGGACGTGGATGAGGTGACAAGGGAGATATCAGATGTTCTCCACGATCTAAAGCAAGGTAATTCTGTAGGGAAAGACAATGTGACGGGGCAAAGATGTGAGGCAACAAGTGACAACGAAAGTAAAAGTGAGGAGGAGGCCAGAGATGATAAAAAGACAGGTGACAACGAAAGTAAAATTGAGGAGGAGGCCAGAGATGGTAAAAAGACTAAGGACAAGGAGGAAGGTAAAGTCCCTGTTGTTGTGGAGCTGGATGCGGAGGAAAGCCAGGATGCTGCCAACACAAAGCTCGATGAAGCAACGGCCAAGAAGGGAGAGGAAGAACCCACAAAGGGGGGTGTTGGGGAGGGGGTGGAAACCACAAAGGGGAGTGAAGGGGAGGTCAAAGAGGGGTCGGAAGGCAGCAAAGATCGGAGGGAGGCCGAGGATGAGCAGGAAGAAGTACTTGCGAACGATACTGTTGTGGACAGCACCGACGGGGGAGTTGACTCTACTGCGTCGATGCTGTTTCGAAGCGGAGAGGTGATTCCCCTGATTCCGGGACCCTGCAGGAACTTTTTTGTTTGCAGAGAAAGAAGCGCAATCGCCCCCGTGATCAGTTATCCCGTGCATGCAACTGTAGCCAGTGAAAATCTAATGTATTCTGCACTTTGTGCGTTTTAGTGACTGAGTCAACTTGATTTTTTGGCCTTGAGCTTTATATGTTCTCTCTATCTAGTTCTGTGTTGGTATGTTACCTTTCGTTACATTACTATTTCAGTTGTCCTCACTATATGTGCATTACAGTACCAAATTTGGTACTTTTTGGTACTGTTGAGCTTGGGTGCACGTCTGTCCACTATTACAGTACCAATCTGGTACTTCTTGAACTTGAGATTTTGGATAGTCCTTATCACTTGTGCAATACAGTACCAAATTTGGTAGTTTTTGGACCAGTTTTCTATTTTAGATATGATGTTTGCACTGTGTATTTGTCCCCACTCATTATGTTTGTTAGTGTTGTAGTAAGTTGGTGGCTAGACGAGACACCGGCAAGCACATTGTTGCAGCCTGATGTGGCTGCTAGACGCGGGAAGATGATTGTGCTTGATCTTAATGGCGTGCTACTAACCAGCTGCAACAAAATCCCTGAGGATTGAGTGCCTGCCAAAGGAGCACACGCGACGGGTAGTCTATCTCGGAGGGAATGTAATTTGTCTTGTAAGACCGGATGTGGAGCAGTTCATCCTACGGCTTAAACAAAAAGCCAGCCTAGTGTTGTGGTCCTGCTGTAGAAGGGAAAAACTGTTACACATGGTGAACGTGTGCTTCCCCAACCATAGAAGGCAAAAATATTTTGCAGGCATGCCCGCTTTGAATGTTGCAAGACATAAGTTACGCATACCTCTAACCTCATTTTTTGGCATTAGTAGATATTCTCTCCCAAGAGGACTGTGAAATATGGCGGCCCCGTATGTCGAAGGTGCCGGTTGTGCCCAAACACATGGGCGATAAGCCCGTTTTCCTGAAGAAGCTACGGACGTTGTGGGCAAGGCACCCGAAGTACGATGCCAGCAAAACTATTCTTGTAGATGATTGTAGATACAAGTCTCTTAAAACTGACTATGAAAACTGTATGGCAATCCGATCATACGATCCCATGGTAGTAGGAACCGATTACCCATTTTACTTGCTGGATTTTGTTTTGCCTTGGTTTCTCGGGTGGATAAGGGATCGATACCCAAGAGCGTACACTCGCAAAAACCCAGTCTTTGACACTGAAGACGATATTTCTAGGTACATTACTGATTACTTCATACAGATGGAGGGTTACTCCTATAAATTTGATCCCCCGAGGTAGCAGATTGCCATAATCATGTAAATAGTGAAATTTTGTAACCCGATACTATACATAATGGAAAACCACTTCTCTTGTTCAGACTGTCTTGGTATCTTGATCTCTACTGTTGAAACCTCTGGCTAATTCTGTTGAAACCTCTTGGAGCTAACCAAGTTGCCCAACATTTTAATTTTTGAGGCAGATAGCATCTATGTTTGGCATACCTTTCATGTTATCAATGTAGTTCTAGACATTGCTCAAGGTGGTCGTATCAAATACGAACAAACAAACTGGAAAATACCAAGAAATAAAATAAACCATAAGTGATACAACAAGTTCAAGGAGTACCAAATTGTACCAAATTTGGTACTATAATAGTGGACAGGAGTGCACCCAAGTTCAACACAGTACCAAAAAGTACCAAATTTGGTACTGTAATAGTGGACCGACATGCACCCAAGTTCAACAGTACCAAAAAGTAGAGATATAGTGAGGACAACTGAAACAGTAATGTAATAAGGTAACATACCAACACAAAACCAGATAGAGCAATAAAGTAAACCATAAGTGGTACAACAAGTTCAAGCAGTTCCAATTTGGTACTGTAATAGTGGACAGACATGCACCCAAGTTCAACAGTACCAAACAATACCAAATTTGGTACTGTAATAGAGGACAGAGAAGCACCCAAGTTCAACAGTACCAAAATGTACCAAATGCACATATAGTGAGGACAACTGAAACAGTAATGTAATGAAAGGTAACATACCAACACAGAACTAGATAGAGAGAACAGATAAAGCTCAGGGCCAAAAAATCAAGTTGACTTAGTCACTAAAAAGCACATAGTGCGGAATACACTTGGTATTGTTGACTACCAGATTTGGTACTATTGACTACCGGATTCAGTTGTTCAATCAGGGCTTCTCATTGCCCTCAAGTAACATGGACGCACCTTCATCGCTCTCATCATCATGATATGGCATGCTATTGTATATCCTCTCATATACTTCAATAGACAACTTGTAATGTAAAATTTGACCTAGGGATCCTGCAATAGGCTCCATCGGGAAACGTATGGTCCTAACAAGATGTGAGTAGATCATTAGCGGAGATGTGTGATCCAATAGCCGGTATGTATCAGCTTTTCCTTCAACTTGGCCATAAAAAAAGCCTTCAACAACCTTCCCTCCTCTAACAATTTTGTTATGCCACTTATCCTTTTGCGCTTTCATCGTTTGGTACAACACTTCTGTGCATTTGATAATGTAGAAGTCTTCCTTTGCCTAAACTGCTTTTACTGCAAAATTATCCCCTATGGACAGCATGCCACTTAACATTTCAGGGCATCCTTCATATAGTGGCAGGTTGGACACTTGGCTCATCGGAATCGATGTTAAATCTCCACCCTCCTCGTCATCTGATTCGTCATCCCTAATTGTATCCCCGGACTCTGGCAAGGGTTTGATGCAAACATATTTCCATTCTTCAATGTGCATTCTGTTCCTGCATCTTCTCCACAATCCATGCATACACGGATCACAAAAGCATGAAAGTGATCGAAAGTGTATGGCGGTGCGGTTGTCCTCTGAATAGCCATCAACACAATGAAATGAGCGGGAGCCAACGATGCG
The DNA here is from genome assembly GCF_014529385.1 of Adiantum capillus-veneris. NCBI lineage: Eukaryota > Viridiplantae > Streptophyta > Polypodiopsida > Polypodiales > Pteridaceae > Adiantum > Adiantum capillus-veneris. The sequence goes on along the minus strand of NC_140950.1, from coordinate 78,331,724 downwards.
CTCACAGTCCCATTGCAGATTGCGCTGCACTTCATTCGCGCCAATAAGCCAAAAGACTCTTTTTGTATTACACCTCTGAGATTGTTCTCTTGGCTGAAAAGTTGCTTTCAAAAAGTTGACAACATCCGCTGCACACTTCATACGCTAGCCATCTGGTTTCAATTCCTCATACGTCAAAGTTCTCTTGATGACTGCCCCTGCCCCATCATGTTCACCTTTTCCATGGCTGGATGCAGAGAAGTTATGCATCATGTGCAAGCCTGTCATTTGATAGTACCTGGCCACAAAATAGTAAGGTCTACGGGCCTTGAATTGTGAAGCAGCACCATCTGACCAAACCCAATGTTGTTGCAGAGAATGTCCTCATTCTTTCAGCCACTTGTCATGCAGCAAGAAACAATGTTTTACAAACAATGTGTCATGCTGCTTGTCATTCGATATGTAGAAGTGTAGTGTCTTCTGTGTACCACTTGCTGCATTTCTTAAATAAGTGATGTGCACAAGTATTGTGACTTGGGTAGACCACCAATGCATTGACTGAATTTCATTTTGAACTTTAAAGGAATAATTCTCCACAAAGTCAATAACAGATACTACAACGTTGCTAGGAAAATTCTTCAAACAGTCCTTGAATTGTTGGGCTTGCCAGCGGAAGACAAAGTTGTGCCTGATGAAGCCTATCAGATGGGCTGAAAATAGGCTAAGAAAATTCCCACTTTTAATCCGTTGCACAATCAAGTCCTTTCTCTTCTTCTCACTCCCACCTTCGTGAACCTGTCCTGTTCCAACCTCCATGAAAACCTTCACAGACACCTCCTTGCTATCCTCTGCTATCTCATCGGGGCAAAATGTCAACCTCCGTACTCCACATTGTGAGCAGTCCCCCATCAAGCATTTCTTTGCATGGTATTCACAATTTGGAGGCTTTGGGCACATGATGGATTCCCACATAACGGTGATGTGCTGACACACTGCTTGGTTTGCAAAACACGTTCCTCTCTCATCGCCTCTGCAACAAACGGAGCAAGTGCAAAGGTGACCTTTCCCGTGGTGCCCGAACTTGTTCTGCTGTATTTGATTAAGGGTCTCTTTGAAATAGAGCATCTGCACATGAGCCACATAGTAGCAAGTATTTCTGTCCTTCAACTTCCGTACAAAGTATGGCTTCAATGCCTCGAAGCATCTAAGAGACACTACCACTGTTGGGTGAGCCTTCTTGAATCTTTGGTACAACTCAACCTATGGCACAAAAACAAAACGATTTAGAAAAGAACCAACATCATGGTACTGGTAAAATTTCACTACTGCAGTAGTGCCAAAACTGGCTTTCGACAGTTCCAAATATGGTACTATAATAGTGGACAGACGTGCACCCAAGTTCAACAGTACCCAAAAGTACCAAATTTGGTACTGTAATAGTGGACAGACGTGCACCCAAGTTCAACAGTACCAAAAAGATCCAAATATGGTACCGTAGATTTGGTACTGTCGGTAGGCTTTGGTACTCTATAGATATTATTTGGTACTCTACATATAGGCTTTGGTACTATCAGAAGTGTGGGGTACCCTATAAATATACTTTGTTCCTATAGTGGTAGGCTTTGGTACTCTACAGATAGGATCTGGTACTCTTCAGAGAGGATTTGGTACTCTACAGATAGTCTTTGGTGGTATCCGATGAGTTTGGTACTCTACATATAGGCTTTGGTACTATCAGAAGTGTGGGGTACCCTGTAAATAGACTTTGGTCCTATAGTGGTGAGGCGGTCCGGGGCGGGCAACAAGAAGAGTGGCCTCTAAGCACCCTTCTAGGCTCCCGTGTTGCTCAATTGGGTTGGGGTTGGAAAAAACAACAAACACACACACAAACCCGCAACCTAACCCTACACAAATTTGGGGCACCACCTAGTTTTGGATGCGAACTAGGACGCGTAAAGAGAGAGAGAGAGAGAGAGAGAGAGAGAGAGAGAGAGAGAGAGAGAGAGAGAGAGAGAGAGAGAGAGAGAGAGAGAGAGAGAGAGAGAGATAGTTCTCCGGCTGCTTTGAAATGTATCGGCAATGATCAAGCAAACACAATTATATATGTAAGAAAGAGAGGGAAGGGGGAGGGGGTGCTTGTTGCACTAATACCTTCTTACAAATCTGTCATGACCAATGAAAGTGAGATTAATATTTGTTCAGCATAGCTTGAGTAAATTACACCATAACACATCACAAGAAAAGCCACCCCAATCTTTGTCTTAAGGCTAGGGGAGTCCTCTCCACCCTGTCGCCCTCTTACAGTATGTGGGATTTATGGCTAAATTGATGACAACACCCAGAGACAAGCTATCAAAAACTTAAAAAAAACACCAAGACACTTACACATCATTGTTGTCCATTACTTCACGTTGGAAGAGAGACAAATTATCCAAGCTTAGTCCAAATCCACCCTCCTTGATTCAGCAAATGTTGGGCTTACACTAGTAGGAGAAATGATAGATTTCCTACTCTCAATTGAATGATCACTCTCTCTTACAATGGCGTAGAGTTCCCGTGCTAATCACCCCTATTATAACACATGCACATGCATAAGACAATGAGCTTCCACTCAAGAGCTCCTTGTAGAGAGGTTGAGCTTGGCTTCTCAAGCTATAGCATAGTGCTCTTGCTTATGGCTCCCCCTTTTGTGCTAGCTACACCCTCCTTTTATAGCAATTTTGAGGGCTAGGGTTACTCCTCTAACCATGGTTGGGTTAGATTTTCAGCACTTATCTAATTTCTTTTGCTTGGAATTATCAAGAAGTTGGTGGGGATAGATGAAGAAGAGAGAGAGGAGAGAAGTGGAGGTGATAGGACTTTTCATACTAGGTTAGTGTTAGTAAATTAGTAGAGTTAGTATTTTTATTAATTTACAAATGGAATTGGATATTTACAATGGAAGTGTCTATATAGGATACAAATAAGGAAGAAAAAACTCTTAATAGGTAAGAAAATATGGATTTCTTACAATGTTGATGCTCCAAGTGTCTTGAGTAGGGTCAATTTTGACTCTTGTTGACGGCCCACTAGCTTTGACGGTACGTTTTTTCTCCACTCTTGACCTTCCTTGGAAGCCAAGGTAAGTGAACATGCGTAATCAATCATCATGATGCTATCTTTCAAGAGAAGAGGCTGAATTTTGTGATTTTTTGATAGATATGGGTAATATGGATGAGGAAAAATAAGACTAGGTGGTCAATTTTGGAATGGAAGCGTGTGTAGGAGACATGAGTTCACCATGGTTTCTCTTATTCTTCAAGGTTGAGAAGGAGGTGAGTAGGGTGCAGAGAGGAGTGGTGAGAGAGGTGGAGATGATGAGTGGAGAGGTGTGTGTGAAAGAGGAAAATGGTAAAGTGGAAGAGGGAGTGTGGCTGCATAGCATGGGCAAACTGGGGTCCACCAATAAAATCATAGCTCACAGCTCGTAGCTCAAAAAAATATGAAAAAATTTGAGGTGAAATTTCAGCTCACGAGCTACAACTTTTGTTTGTATCACCTTCTCAAATTCGGGGAGCATGTGATGTTTAAAAATTCAGCAAAACCGACTGTTTTTTTCCACTGCACAAAGTCCTTGTGAGGTCCTTCTTTGGATGATTCCTTTGAATACCTTTAAGAGTGAGCCCCCCATGGTGCATGCATGCATTCCACATACCCTTGACCTTATTTGGTAGGTCTATAATTGAAGATATTGTTGAGATCATGATATAAGTGAATAGTACAACTAAGAAAATCAAATATTGAGGGGTCTAAAAAAAATATGTACATGTCAAATATAAATAATATAGGTGGAAAAAATATAAAGGGGTCAAAATAAATCTCTCTCATTATAAGTTCACCATAAAAAGATGAATATTTTTGGTGGTCTAATTTATGAGAATAATAGAGAATAGATGTAGGAAGAAAAAAATCACAATAGTGAAAAAATATACACATAAATAGAACTAGTTTTTTTGGATTTTTATTGGGATGGAGTTACACCAAAAATAAGAGAAGCTTGCATGAAATTATTTTTATATGGAATAAAGAGTATGCAAAATGGTAAGAAAAAATATGGTAATGGTGAGTCAATGTTCATAGCATAAATAACACACACCTAAGTAGAAATATTTAAATAAATACCAAAATAATTATGAAAAATCCTTATATTTAGGCCCTATATACAATGAAATATTTACACACAAATGGGCCATAATATATTTTATTTTAATTATTTTTTTGTTTTTTTGGCTCAATTAGCCCAGTGACTAGCTAATTGAGGGTTTTTAAGAAAATATGAGAAAAGTTCCCTAACTCACGCACGCCTATGTACAGTGAAATGGTAGGGATAACCAAAATGTTTGAGTGATTTGATAGGGTGAGGTAACTTACTATGGAAATTTTGGAAAGCTAAAAAACGGCTATCATTAGCCCTCCCCCAGGATGATGGTATATTCATGTACCATCATAAAGCGTCTTTTCCAAAGAGAGTACTTCAGAGTCCTTGACAGGATCTTCATTGTTTTGCCCCTCAGAATTTTGTTGGCTGGAGTTACACTCATGCTTCATGTAACAATACTTACATGAGACAGCTGTCCTTTGACAGATCTTTGGTAGATCTTTTGGGAGAAGGCGACTCAAATAAGGCTTCAAGCGATACCCGTTTACCTTCCTGGAGTGCTCTTTCCCATTCAAGTCTGTAAGCTGATAATAACTTGAGTTGAAAGCCTTTTTGACTATGTATGGCCCTTGCCATCTAGTTTCAAATTTGGCATCAAAACGATTATCGAGTCGATTGTCATACCTTAGCACCAGATCTCCTTCATTGATGCCTTTGTCCTTTAGTTTCTTGTCAAGCTTCTCCTTCGTCTGTGTGGCTTTCCTCTTGTAGCACTCGTATGCTGCTTCTCTTTTCCACTCAAGCTCAGCTAAGGTAAGAAGTCGATCCATCCATGCTTCTTGATCATCTTTTGCTGCTTTGCCATGAAGTCGCATTGTTGGAATGTTGAGCTCAATTGGTTGCAAAGCCTCTTGACCATAGACCAAGTGAAATGGTGTAAACTCCGTGGCTTCCCTATATGTGGTTCGATACGCCCACAAGGCACTATCCAAGAAGTCATCCCACAACTTTGTCTTGTTTCTCACCATCTTTCTAATGATGCCTGCAATGACGCCATTAGCTTTTTCTACCAAACCATTTGATTGGGGATAGTAGGGTGTACTATGACGATGTAGAATGTGAAGTTCTTCACAAACTTCCATGAGCAAGCCCTTCCTAAACCCTGGACCATTATCAAAAACAATCTCCAAAGGTGTGCCAAATCTGCAACAAATGTGAGTGTACACAAACTTGCTAACTGTCTTCTCATTCACTCTTGCCACACTTTGAGCTTCTACCCACCTAGTCATGTAGTCTATGGCCACCAAGATATACAATTTTCCATTTTTAGTCCTGGGAAATGGACCCATAGCATCAATGTCCCATTTTTCAAACGGACCATTTGCAAGGACTAGGTGACGTGGACCATGTAACAAACGCTTGTTTCCATTAATCTGACAATTGTGGCAACTTTTACACCAATGCTGAACATCAATGTGCAAGCTTGGCCAAACATATCCGGTAAGCAAAATATTTTTTGCAGTGAGTTCCTGTGCAAAATGACCACCACACGCTTCCTCATGCAAACCTTCAAGAATGGTTGGAATCTCCTTGGTTGTTGGTATTCTTCTACAAACTTGATCTTTTCCCCTTTGGTAAAGGGCACCTTCCAAAAACAAATATGAACTCGCCTTCTTAATGAGCCTCCGCTTTTGAGCCTTTGTGAAGCCCTCTGGAAACTCGCCCTCTAAAATGTAGCTCACAATGGGAGCCAATGACTCCATTCCCTGGTATCTCGGTTGCTTGACAGTTGCTGCCACCATGATGACCTGCACTTCTTTCTCAACACATGTAACTGCTTGTTGTGCAAGTAAATCGGCATCTTCATTTTGTTTCCTAGGAATATGATATAGTTGCACTTCTTCAAACTGATTAAACATCCTACGAATGGCATGAACTTTTGTCCTTAGGCTTTCATTCTTGCATGCCCAAATGTCTAAAATCTGCTTCACAATGAGAAGTGCATCTCCCTTTACCATGAGACGTTGTATACCTTGGCCAATGCATAACCTTAAACCATGAAGTAGTGTGTCGTATTCTGCTTCATTGTTGCTAGTTGAACCTAGTAGATTGACCTTCTCTTTCATGACCACCTCTCCACTTGGGTTGAGCAATACTAGCCCTCCCCCTGCTTTTCCTGTGACTCATCAAAAAGCTCCATCAAAGAACAAGGTAAAAGCATTAGGAATACTTTTAGGTGGTGGCAATGGTAGGGTCTTTACTTCAGGCACCTTAATCTCCTTCTCATGTACCGTATAAGTAAGGATCTCTGCCAATTGTGCACGCACACTATCTTCTACCTTGAAAGAGTATTGGAACTCTTTCAATTCCATAATCCACTTTGAGATCCTAGTGCTAAAATTCATTTGAGATGACACCCAAGGAAACAAATTTTCTACAGTGAGAATTACAAAAGGTTTTGGTAGCAAGTAGGATCTAAACTTTCTCACCGCAAACATGAGAGAAAGCATCATGAGTTCTGCCTCCGTGTAGCCTCTCTCCAAAGCGTTCATGACCCTACTAGCAAAGTAGATGGGTCGCATCCTGGTACTGTGGGGATCTTGTTGTAATAAAACTGCACCAATTGTTTCCTTCCCAACACTAGAGCTAACAAAGAATGTGTACTCCCAACAAGGAGGCATGAATGTTGGTAGCTCTGATAGGATGACTTTAATGTTACAAAAGTACTCTTCAAGCTCATCAGACCATGCAAATTCTACTTCTTGTGTCAACTTTTGCAAAGGATGAAGCAACTCCGAAGCTAAGTGAATAAAGCGTGACATATACTTCACCTTTTGAATGAATGAGATGACCTCGTTGAGATTCTTGGGTGATGGGAGCTCAATAAGAGCCTTTGCCTTTGAAGGATCCACCTCAATGCCTTTATAGTGAGGCGGTCCGGGATGGGCAACAAGAAGAGCGGCCTCTAAACACCCTTCAAGGCTCTCGTGATGCTCAATTGGGGCTGGGGCAAGCACAATCAGAGACAACAACAACCCACAACCAGAAACCAAACAAGAAAAGGGGCACCACCTAGTTGTAGATGCGATCTAGGACGCGCGTGATATCTCCTTGTACTCAAATGCACAAAGAGAGGGGAATGCAAGATAGACACACACACCAGACACAAACATTCACCACGCCAAAGAGAGGTAAAGAGCACAAATCAACTTGAGCAACTCAGTCTTAGCCTTAAAAACTAGATGCACACAAAGCTTGATGAGAAATAGAGAGACAACACAAAACTTGACCTTGTTGTCAATACACAAATTGTCTTAGGGTCACGGGAGCCCTCTCACCGAGCACCCTCTTACAATTTACCTTTTAGGCAAACAATTCAACAAGCCCTCAAACCACCAAGCATGAAATGGCACAACAACTTCAAGGACAATATACCTTCAACCACCTGATGAGCCAACTTATCAAGTCAATTTGGAGAGAAGAGTCGTAGTTGCAGCATACAATTGCACCCAGAACTATAAATCTTATTTATGCACAAGAGTAGGCTATAAGTGTGGTGAAGAGTATGGCATACACTCCACTCCTCTAGATGGCATAATTAACTTCAAGCTTCTCCATGCACCTATGTGTAATGACGGAATAGAGCACTCACGATGCACACACTCTACACAACTAGGCTTGAAGAGTGGTGTGTTATGTGTTGAGAATGGTGTGGTGTAGTGTGATCGTGTGATGATTTACAAGGGAGAGAAGGGCTCTATTTATAGGTTTTAGAAGCCCCGATTAGGATTAAGCCTAATCAACTTTATTTGAAGGAATAAAAGATTATGCATATTTTTTTATTTTATTTTTTTAATGATGGTGGGTCTCTCTTGTCCTTTGAGTTACATGGATGTGGGCTCAAGGGAAGAGAATTATTGAGGATGAAAGGAGAGAGGATTGAGTGAATAATTTCGGAGTGCCTACTCTAGTAGAGGGTGCATTTTACAATAAGGTTAGTGGTTAGTAGTTAGTAATTATCACTAAAAAATATTTACAAAATCATTCACCAAATGGTGAGATATATGATGAGAAAAGTTAGAGAAGGGATAAGCTTGTAAAGCAAGGTTGAAGCTTGGAGAAGTTGACATTCACCTCTTTACAGCACCGGAAGAAGAAGCAGTCAGCATGGCGAAGCAGCACGTGTCGATGAAGCTATGTTATTTCAAACCTTGGAAAATTCATGATAAAAGACTTCATTTGCAGAGGTTATCCTTGGATTTTTGCTGATTTTTTGAAGTTCTTTACAAAGCTGAAGAGAGTATGGTAATATGGACATATATGTAGAGAGAAAGGGGGACACATAGGGTGTAGAAATGGAGGATGAAGGCTATGGAGGTGTGAGAGATGTGGCAATGGTGAAGAGGGTGAATTAGGACATGGGAGTTGCAGGTTTGGGAGTGGGAAGGAGAGGGAGGAGTGTGTGTGAAAGAGGAAAATGATAAAGTGGAAGAGGGAGTGTGGCTGCATAGCATGGGCAAACTGGGGTCCACCAATAAAATCATAGCTCACAGCTCGTAGCTCAAAAAAAAAAAGAAAAAATTTGAGGTGAAAGTTTAGCTCACGAGCTACAACTTTTGTTTGTATCACCTTTTCAAATTTGGGGAGCATGTGATGTTTAAAAATTCAGCAAAACCGATTGTTTTTTCCACTGCACAAGGTCCTTGTGGGATCCTTCTTTGGATGATTCTTTTGAATACCTCCAAGAGTGAGCTCCCCATGGTGCATGCATGCATTCCACATACCCTTGACCTTATTTGGTAGGTCTATAATTGAAGATTTTGTTGAGATCATGATATATGTGAATAGTATAACTAAGAAAATCAAATATTGAGGGGTCTAAAAAAATATGTACATGTCAAATATAAATAATATAGGTGGAAAAAATATAAAGGGATCAAAATAAATCTCTCTCATTATAAGTTCACCATAAAAAGATGAATATTTTTGGTGGTCTAATTTATGAGAATAATAGAGAATAGATGTAGGAAGGAAAAAATCACAATAGTGAAAAAATATACACATAAATAGAACTAGTTTTTTTGGATTTTTATTGGGATGGAGTTACACCAAAAATAAGAGAAGCTTGCATGAAATTATTTTTATATGGAATAAAGAGTATGCAAAATGGTAAGAAAAAATATGGTAATGGTGAGTCAATGTACATAGCATAAATAACACACACCTAAGTAGAAATATTTAAATAAATACCAAAATAATTATGAAAAATCCTTATATTTAGGCCCTATATACAATGAAATATTTACACACAAATGGACCATAATATACTTATATTTTAATTATTTTTTTAATTTTTTTTGGCTCAACTAGCCCAGTGATTAGCTAATTGAGGGTTTTTAAGAAAATATGGGAAAAGTTCCCTAACTCACATACGCCTATATATAGTGAAATGGTAGGGATAGCCATAGTGTTTGGATGATTTTGGTAGGGTGGGTTAACTCACTATGGCAATCACAGAGAGCCGAAAAACGGCTATCAATAGGAAACCTTGTGACCAAGCAAGATCACTTCATCCTCACCTATGTGACACTTTTCGGGGTTGAGTTGACCTCCCATGTCGTAGAGCTTCTTTAAATCTTCTTCTACCCTTTGTAGATGCAATGATTTTGAGCTATAAATGGAAAAATCATCAATAAAAACCCTAATGGACTTTCCAAAGAATGCTTGAAATACCACGTTCATGAAGCGTTGGAAAGTTGCAGGGGCATTTGTCAGTCCAAATGGCATGACTCTAAAAGCATAACAACCCCAAGGAGTGATGAAGGTTGTTTTCAACTGATCTTCCAATGCGATACCTATTTGAAAGTAACCCGAGTAGCCATCACACACAGTGTACTTTTCATGACTAGCTACCTCATTTAGTATCTCATCCTGAAATGGGAGGGGAAAGTGATCTCTTTTTGTTGCCTCATTGAGTGGACGGTAATCCACACACACCCTCCACTTGCCGTTCTTCTTGGGAGTGACAACAACGGGAGAGACCCACTCTGAATTCTCCACTGGATAAATGAAACCTTTTGCTAGAAGCTTTCTTACCTCCTTGAGTGAAGCCTGCTCCTTGATGACTCCTTCTGAGCCTTAGGTATGGCCTCTGGCTTCAACTCAATTTTGTGTTGAACAGCATCTACTCCACGCACATCGGTGTAGTCTTTAGCAAAAAGCCTAGGAAATTTCCTTAGCACACATTTGAACTCCTCTCTTTCGTCCTTTGTAAGTGTTGTAGACAACATACCTTCTAACATTCCTTCATCTTGCACATTTTGGTTCTCTTGGGAACCTATCTCTTCCAAACCTGGGCAAGAGGTCTCTTGGTTGTTTGGATTAAACCTTACCTCCATGACTTCGATGGAAGACTCCTCTTGTGTAATGCTGCCGCTACCTTCTCCTTCTGAAGTGCTATCGGTCCAGCCTTCCTCCGTCTCACTTTGAGATGATTCTTCATGGAGCTCCTCTTGGCGTTGCTCCTTCATGTCAAAGACAACCTTCTTATGATTATCATTCCTACAAATTAGCTTTCCACTCTCCCAATCCTGCAAAGCTTGTTAGGAAATAAGACGTAGCTAAATAGATAATTGAGTAGATTACTTAATGGAGAGAGATAGATTTATATACACGAGATTATAGAGTAGAGAGAGAGAGAGAGAGTACACACGATATACGTGGTTCACCCAATGTGGGCTACGTCCACGGGAAAGCAGCCACTCAATGGCTTCAATACTTCAAAACAAGAAGTAGTTTACAAAGGGATTATACCCTTAATGGAGCTCCCGCCTTGCTTCACTCTCACCACCTCACACTCACCTTGTTGCATCAACTTCACACTATGAAATGTGTGTAGAAATGGCCTCCTTTTATAGGCCAAAAGGGCTGCCCTCTCTTATGAGAGACAGCCATGTGTAGCCGCCCTTGTGCGAATAAGTCCAAATCGGACCCTCCAATCCGCCCATGTGTGGCCGCCCTTGAGAAGACAAGTCCGCTTTTGAATTCGGCCACCGGCCACCGGCCATTGACTTCCGACCACCGGCCACCGGCCATTGACTTCAGACCACCGGCCATCGGCCATTGACTACCGGCCACCGGCCAACCGACCGGTTGTTTTCCGACCACTTTCCGGCCGCCGTCCGGCCATAATATTCCGGCGAAAAGAATATTCTGGCGAAAAAAAAAGTCTCGGGGGCCTCCGCCCCCGAGGCCTTTAAAGTTGCCCCTGATTCTTGTCCGTGAAAATTTTGGTTTTCGGTGAGTGATTTTCCTTCACGCACGATGGCTTCTCCTCATAATGGGGGCCTTACAAATGTGCGCTTTTACCACAGAAAATTACAAGGGTAAATCAGGCTCCATACTTAACAAAGCTCGCATTTTCATTAGCCATGGTCTCCCTAGGATAAATGGGTAACCACTTCCCTTGGTCGACATAACATAAAAATCCACCGCCTTCTTAATGCCAAAGGCCTCTACAAAAACATTTTTACAAATTCCTACACACCTAGCTTTGCTATTGTTTGCCATCTTGACTTTAATTTCAGGTGTCTCATGGATGCGCATGCCTAGTTTTTGCATGAGTCCCTCTGTCATGATGCAAATTTGTGCACCCCCATCCACTAGGTCTTTCCTAACCAATATTCCTTTGATGTAACAATCTAACATAGGTGTAATATCCTCATTCATTTCAGCATGTGAAATTTTTACAAAAGGCACACTCTCTTTTACCTTTCTCCTAGTGCTAACTACCTTTGTTAAATCCCTCCTAACTTGTGGGCATAATGCAAGAAACTGAGGCCATGTGATATCAGGACCCTTACCTCTCATGTCTCCCAACAAGTTGTATGGAGCTATTCCATGTCCAAGAGGGAAGTCTTGCAGGTTGATACGACGTCGAGTCTTCTTAGCTTCCTTGGTCTCCTTTGCCTTCTTTTCTCGTCCATGGTCACTTTGTGATGTAACCCCTTCTTTCTCCTTACCTTTTCCTCGGCCACGCTTAATGCCATTTGCTTCCATGTCAATTTCATTTGAGTTTGTCACCTCTACCACATGCACATTTGGGTCGGGCAAAGGTGGAACTCCTTCTACCCCTTGTGGAGGTGGTCTTGCTCCATTTGGCCTTTGTAGAAGCCGTGGTTGCTAACTAGTTCCTTCACCTGCATTCATCACTGGGTAATTCAAGTTAGGTCTCCCTGGCTCCCCACGGGGCCAAGGACAATTATACATCCCATGTCCAGACTCTCCTCAATTCCAACATTGTAAGACTCTCCTAGGTCGTGGATCTCGCTCTTTAGACTTCCTTGCTTGTCCCTTTGGACCTACAGTTTGTGCAAGGTGAATTGACAAGCTGCTTAAAGATTCATTTAACTTCTCAATCACTTCCGCCGCTACCTCAGGAAGCTCCCTAGATGTTGATGCTTGTGACTTACCTTTGGGTCTAAGACCTTCTATTGGAACCTCCCCCCTTAAGCACTTGAGTTTCCTATATTTCTCAACAGCCCTAGTTTCAGCTGCAGCAAAGGTAGCAGGTGCACCCGCCTCAACTTTTACCTTAAGGTCAGGATAGAGTCCGGCTATGAACCTCTCCTTCTTTAGAAATTCTGCACCATCACCAGGGTTAGCAACATTTCGTATCCATAGAGCCCAAAGACCAAAGACGTAGAAACTCTTGCTTGTACAAGTAGTAGTCATCTAAGTCTTTTTGCTTATGAGAAACAATGTCTTGCCATAGTTTTTGAGTGTTTTGGAGATCAAAGAATTATTTCTTGAAACGATTCAAAACTTTTGTGTAATTTCCCTTAACTTCCTCAGGCAAAGAGTCAAACCAAGTGCTAGCATCTTTCCTAAGGACCACTTCAAACATTTCTACACGTTCTTGATCAGTTACTATCCTTTTGATACGACAAGACATCTTGAAATTTGCTAAAAATAATTCTGCATCCTCTCCAGGCTCTCCAAAGAAAAGAGGATATCCGGACATTTGGTGTTGGGCCTCCATTGAATCGGTTTCAAAGTGACAACACGTTTTTGTTTTTCTTTCTTAAAAAATTTACACAATAATGTTTTCTAAATTGCAATCTATTCTACAACAAAATAAAAATATTCACATCAAATGACCTATGATAATCAATAAGAGGCAAGATGACAAGGTTTGGTGATGCGAGAATTTCTCCTACTCTTTGGGCACCAAACATTAACACCACACGTTGTTGAAAATGGATTTTTCTACTAATTGCAATGTTTATTCTAATGTGTGGAGTGAAATGAAAGGTGAAAACCTCTATTCTTGGGACATTATCCATTGTCTATGCATGACCTAATGCTTAAAACAAAACAAAAATATAGACGTCCAAAATAAGGTCGTACCTAATGAGAGGCAAAATAAAAGGATTTACTGATGCGTTTATCTCTGCCAACCTAAGAGGACCTAAAATTCTATGAATCACACGTTGAAATTGCAACTTAGTACTAACAATTATGTGTACCTTTTGCCTTGCAATGGGAATGAAGGGATCATACAAATTCTCGTGATTCATGCAAGCTACTTGACTATTCTAAAGATTGATCCTACACAAAAACATACACAAGTTGGGTCCTCAATGGGGGCACCAATTTGAGGCGGTCTGGGGCGGGCAACAAGAAGAGTGGCCTCTAAGCACCCTTCTACGCTCCCGTGCTGCTCAATTGGGTTGGGGTTGGAAAAAACAACAAACACACACACAAACCCGCAACCTAACCCTACACAAATTTGGGGCACCACCTAGTTTTGGATGCGAACTAGGACGCGTAGAGAGAGAGAGAGAGAGAGAGAGAGAGAGAGAGAGAGAGAGAGAGAGAGAGAGATAGTGCTCGGGATGCTTTGAAATGTATCGGCAATGATCAAGCAAACACAATTATATATGTAAGAAAGAGAGGGAAGGGGGAGGGGGTGCTTGTTGCACTAATACCTTCTTACAAATCTGTCATGACCAATGAAAGTGAGATTAATATTTGTTCAGCATAGCTTGAGTAAATTACACCACAACACATCACAAGAAAATCCACCCCAATCACTGTCTTAAGGCTAGGGGAGTCCTCTCCACCCTGTCGCCCTCTTACAATATGTGGGATTTATGGCTAAATTGATGACAACACCCAGAGACAAGCTATCAAGAACTTAAAAAAAACACCAAGACACTTACACATCATTGTTGTACATTACTTCACGTTGGAAGAGAGACAAATTATCCAATCTTAGTCCAAATCCACCCTCCTTGATTCAGCAAATGTTGGGCTTACACTAGTAGGAGAAATGATAGATTTCCTACTCTCAATTGAATGATCACTCTCTCTTACAATGGCATAGAGTTCCCGTGCTAATCACCCCTATTACAACACATGCACATGCATAAGACAATGAGATTCCACTCAAGAGCTCCTTCTAGAGAGGTTGAGCTTGGCTTCTCAAGCTATAGCATAGTGCTCTTGCTTATGGCTCCCCCTTTTGTGCTAGCTACACCCTCCTTTTATAGAAATTTTGAGGGCTAGGGTTACTCCTCTAACCATGGTTGGGTTAGATTTTCAGCACTTATCTAATTTCTTTTGCTTGGAATTATCAAGAAGTTGGTGGGGATAGATGAAGAAGAGAGAGAGGAGAGAAATGGAGGTGATAGGACTTTTTATACTAGGTTAGTGTTAGTAAATTAGTAGAGCTAGTATTTTTATTAATTTACAAATGGAATTGGATATTTACAATGGAAGTGTCTATATAGGATACAAATAAGGAAGAAAAAACTCTTAATAGGTAAGAAAATATGGATTTCTTACAATGTTGATGCTCCAAGTGTCTTGAGTAGGGTCAATTTTGACTCTTGTTGACGGCCCACTAGCTTTGACGGTACGTTTTTTCTCCACTCTTGACCTTCCTTGGAAGACAAGGTAAGTGAACATGAGTAATCAATCACCATGATGCTATCTTTCAAGAGAAGAGGCTGAATTTTGTGATTTTTTGATAGATATGGGTAATATGGATGAGGAAAAATGAGACTAGGTGGTCAATTTTGGAATGGAAGTGTGTGTAGGAGACATGAGTTCACCATGGTTTCTCTTATTCTTCAAGGTTGAGAAGGAGGTGAGTAGGGTGCAGAGAGGAGTGGTGAGAGAGGTGGGGATGATGAGTGGAGAGGTGTGTGTGAAAGAGGAAAATGGTAAAGTGGAAGAGGGAGTGTGGCTGCATAGCATGGGCAAACTGGGGTCCACCAATAAAATCATAGCTCACAGCTCGTAGCTCAAAAAAATATGAAAAAATTTGAGGTGAAATTTCAGCTCACGAGCTACAACTTTTGTTTGTATCACCTTTTCAAATCCGGGGAGCATGTGATGTTTAAAAATTCAGCAAAACCGACTGTTTTTTTCCACTGCACAAAGTCCTTGTGAGGTCCTTCTTTGGATGATTCTTTTGAATATCTTTAAGAGTGAGCCCCCCATGGTGCATGGATGCATTCCACATACCCTTGACCTTATTTGGTAGGTCTATAATTGAAGATATTGTTGAGATCATGATATAAGTGAATAGTACAACTAAGAAAATCAAATATTGAGGGGTCTAAAAAAAATATGTACATGTCAAATATAAATAATATAGGTGGAAAAAATATAAAGGGGTCAAAATAAATCTCTCTCATTATAAGTGTACCATAAAAAGATGAATATTTTTGGTGGTCTAATTTATGAGAGTAATAGTGAATAGATGTAGGAAGGAAAAAATCACAATAGTGAAAAAATATACACATAAATAGAACTAGTTTTTATGGATTTTTGTTGGGATGGAGTTACACCAAAAATAAGAGAAGCTTGCATGAGATTATTTTTATATGGAATAAGAGTATGCAAAATGGTAAGAAAAAATATGGTAATGGTGAGTCAATGTACATAGCATAAATAACACAGCATAGGTAAAAATATTTAAATAAATATCAAAATAATTATGAAAAATTCTTTTATTTAGGCCCTATATACAATGAAATATTTACACACAAATGGGCCATAATATATTTTATTTTAATTATTATTTTTTATTTTTTTGGCTCAACTAGCCCAGTGACTAGCTAATTGAGGGTTTTTAAGAAAATATGGGAAAAGTTCCCTAACTCACGCACGCCTATGTACAGTGAAATGGTAGGGATAACCAAAATGTTTGAGTGATTTGATACGGTGAGGTAGCTTACTATGGCAATCTTGGAAACCCGAAAAACGGCTATCAGTGGTAGGCTTTGGTACTCTACAGATAGGATCTGGTACTCTTCAGAGCGGATTTGGTACTCTACAGATAGTCTTTGGTGGTATCCGATGAATTTGGTACTCTGTAAATAAACTTTGGTTCTCTATACATAGGGATTGGTACTGGATAGGTTTTGGTACTCTGTCGAGAGGATTTGAAACTCTATGGATAGGCTTTGGCACTCGATCGCTAGGATTTTGTACTCGATATACCGGATTTGGTACTCTACAGATCTGAGTTGGTACTCCATAGATAGGCTTTGGTACTCGATATACCGTATTTGGTACCCTACATATGTGCTTTGGTACTTTATAGATAGCTTTTGGTACTCGATAGACAGTATTTGGTACTCTATATATAGGCTTTGGTACTATCAGAAGTGTGGGGTACCCTGTAAATAGACTTTGGTCCTATAGTGATAGGCTTTGGTACTCTATAGATAGGATTTGGTACTCTACAGAGAATATTTAGTACTCTACAGATAGTCTTTGGTGGTATCCGATGAGTTTGGTACTCTGTAAATAGTTTTTGGTTCTCTATACAGAGGCATTGGTACTGGATAATTAGGTATTGGTACTCTATCAAGAGGGTTTGAAACTCTATGGATAGGCTTTGGCACTCGATAGCTAGGATTTTGTACTCGATATACCGGATTTGGTACTCCATAGATAGCCTTTGGTACTCGATAGACATGATTTGGTGCTCTACATATAGGCTTTCGTATTATCAGAAGTGTGGGGTACCCTGTAAATAGATCCTAGTTCTATAGTGATAGGATTTGGTACTCTATAGAGAGGCTTTGGTGGTATCCGTTGAGTTTGGTACTCTGTAAATAGACTTTTGGTTCTCTATACATAGGCATTGGTACATAATTAGGTTTTGGTACTCTATAGAGAGGGTTTTAAACTCTATAAATAGGCTTTGACAATCGATAGCTAGGATTTGGTACTTTATAGATATTCTTTGGTACTGTAAACACCCTTTGTCGTACAGCAGAGTACCAAATTTGGTACTGTCTGGACCAAATAAGCCTTAAGTAGCACCAAACAAGATGTACAATTACTAGAAGTTGTTGGTGTAAAGAATGAGGATGCAAGAGAGCTACACAAGACAAGCACAAAGCATACAGAGATGGAAAGCTTCTTCTTCTTCTTCTCAGAAAAGAGAGTACAAAATGACGAAGTGCTAAAGCTGAAAAGTAGCACATATGTATATGCGGTCACTAAGTGTGAACTCGCTAGAAGCGTACTAGGCTGGCACTATATGTGTAGTCCAGCTGTAGAATCACTGGCAGAGATCCTCCGTGTCGGTCACCTAACGCGCCAGTGAGTAAATTCCGTAAGCGGCCAAGACCCGTAGTGGATGCCAGCTCAAGGTGTAGAGCTCGACATCTCAACACTCCCCCTCGAGCTCTGCATGTCGCAGAGTCCAAGCATAGTCCGAAAACGTCGAAGCTTTTCAGCTCCGAGGGCCTTGGTAAAGATATCCGCTATCTGCTCCTCTGTGCTGACGTAGACCAAGTCGATGTCGCCCGCCAACACTCGCTCTCGAACGTAGTGGTAATGGACCTCCATGTGTTTGGTCCTGGCATGGAACACTAGGTTCCTAGCCAACTGCATGCTGCTGAGGTTGTCACAATGGATGAAAATGTGCTGGTCCACCTGCACTCCCAAGTCCTCAAGTAATGTGCGTAGCCAAGCTACCTCGCACGCCGCAACTGCTGCACCTCTGTACTCGGCCTCTGTGCTCGTTAAAGCAACCGTAGGCTGCTTTTTGTTGCTCCAAGTAACAACAACACTCCCAAAAGAGAACATGAAGCCACTCGTAGATCTCCTATCAACAATGCTACCTGCCCAATCTGCATCTGTATACCCATACAATGCTAATGGTGCATCTGCTGCATAGAACAATGCGTAGTCAAGAGTACCTTGCACATACCTAAGTGTGCGTCGTACTCCATCCAAATGTGGCTTCCTCGGAAGCTGCATGAACTGACTCTCCAAGCCTACTGTGTAGCTCAAGTCTGGCCTTGTGATAGTCAAGTAGATTAGACTACCCACAATCTTCCTGTACATGTTGACATCCTCAACAACATCACCCTTCTCTGCACTCAGCTTTGCATTCACATCCAAGGGAATAGAAATTGGCTTACAATTAGCCATACCATAGTTTGACAACATGTCCAAAGCATACTGTCTCTGTGATAGCCATACACCCTCTGGAGTCCTGATCACCTCAATGCCAAGAAAGTAGCGCAACTCGCCTAAATCTTTCATTTCAAACTCCTGTTTGAGAAGACCCTTCACATGGTCAATCTCCATAGCATTGTCACCAACAATAATAAGGTCATCTACATATATGGTAATGACCACAATCCCCACATCACTCTCACGTACATAGAGTGAATGATCAGCATGAGCTCTCCTAAAACCAATACTGACAAGATACTTGGCAATCTTGTCATACCATGCTCTAGAGCCCTGCTTCAAACCATACAAAGCTTTGAGAAGTATGCATACATAATTTGGGTAACCTGGATCGACATAACCAGGTGGCTGATCCATATACACTTCCTCTTGCAACCCACCATTCAAGAAGGCATTCTTTACATCCATTTGATGCATAATCCATCCTCTAGATGCAACCACTGCTATGACAGCTCTCACAGTCGTCATCTTTGCCAATGGAGCAAAGGTCTCCTCATAGTCTATGCCATACGTCTGTGCATAACCCTTTGCGACCAAAATTGCCTTGTGACGCTCAATGTTACCATCAGCCTTATGCTTGGTTTTATACACCCATTTACAGCCAATAGCTTTCTTGCCACTTGGCAATGGCACCAACTCCCATGTGTCGTTTGCTTCCAATGCAGCCATCTCTTCATTCATTGCATCATCCCAATGCACATTTCCAACTGCATCCTCAAAACATGTGGGCTCCACATCTTGTATCACCTTAGCCATGTAGGCTTGGTGATGCGCTAGATACCCATCATAAGTCAATTTCTGAACTGGATTTCTGACTCTATTAGATCTGCGCGGTCCTGGGTCACTCCTTTGCCCTCTAGCATCTTCTTGTACTTTCCTTACACCAGGTGTCCTGACAGCCGGAATTCCAAATTCCTCATCAAGACTTTGTTCAGAACCATTTTAATCCATGTCTACATGTGAAAAACCTGATGATGCATCAGCCATAAACGGAGGTTCATCAACCTTTTCCTTTCCTTTTCGTGATACATTCCCTGTACCTGTTGGTGGAGTAACCTGCGTACGTAGTCTACCATTCCATGGTTTCTCAACAGAGCCACGAGAAGAGGACTCTTGTGGTCCACTCAAAACCTGTGACTGTGGCCTCACATTTTGTACAACCACATCATCTTTTACATCAGCCCCAATAGTGCCATGTGCATTACTGTACCAGCTGCTCATCTCATCAAAGACTACATCTCTGCTCACTCGTAATTCTTGTGTAGTAGGATTGTAGCACCTGTACCCCTTTTGTTCAAGGGAATATCCCACAAGAATACATTTCTCTGCTTTAGGATCCAATTTCCTACGCAACTCATCTGGTACATGCACGTAAGCTATGCAGCCAAACACTTTCAAGTGTGCCAAATCAGGCTTTGTACCTGTAAACTTTTCCTCAGGTGTTACATCATGCACCGCAGCTGTAGGTGTCCTGTTCATAATGTACACAACTGTATTTACGGCTTCAGCCCAGAAATGATGAGGCATGTTCTTCTCATTCATCAATGCACGTGCAACCTCTGCAATGTGCCTGTTTTTCCTTTCTGCGACCCCATTCTGTTGTGGAGTATATCTGCATGTAAACTGCCTGCGTATACCATGCATTCGCAGAAAATCTGAAAAATCATTGGAGAAGTACTCTCCCCCTCCATCTGACCTCAATGTCTTGATTTGCATATCTGTCTCCTTCTCAATCATGACTTTGAAGTCTTGAAAGTGACCAAACACTTCACTTTTGCTATGCATGAAGTAGACCCATACTTTCCTTGTATGGTCATCAATGAAAGAGACATAATACCTGCAACCATGTATACTTGCAGTATCGATTGGACCCCAAACATCTGTGTGCACCACCTCAAGTGGCTTTTTACATACATTGCGCTCATGTGGAAATGAGCCCTTTGACTGTTTTCCAAACCGGCATGCTGCACACACTTTATGCATACCATCCACCTTGAATTTGGGCAAACCTTTTACAATCTGTTTTGATTTCATGCTGCACAATCTCTGCTCATTGACATGGCCAATGCGTTTGTGCCAAATGTCAACATCAGCCACAACACCTATGCCCTGTGCAAATAATGCAGCTTTTACCTCAGGCATGTCTACATTCAGCGTAAACATTCTGCCCACACATTTGCCCTCTGTGATCAGCTTACATCCATTTTGGAAATCTTCTACATAACAGCCATTTGGATTGAAACGAGCCTGCAAACCCTGCTCAACCATTTGTCCAACAGAAACAATATTCTTTGTAATGTTTGGGACATGAAGTACATCTGCAAAGTACTTTGATTTTCCACTCTTCGTATTTAGAGGTATGTCCCCTACATGAGCAATGGGGTGAGTTGTGTCATCTCCTGTCTGCACATAGCCTGACACATCTGGTTTGCGCATATCTCTAATCCACTCTCCACGACACGTCATGTGATTAGAGGCACCTGAATCCACATACCAAACATCATCTTGGGTGGAATTCTCTGCAGTCATTGTATTCATTACATGCTGCATAACAAACATGCGCTCGTTTTTGCTGTCATCTGCATCTCTGCTAGTAGATGCATAGTTGCCCTGTTCTCTCTTTCCACTTGCTTTTCCCTTTGGACAGTCACATGACATGTGACCTCTTTCACCACAAGTCCAACATTCTCTGCTATCTGGAGTATGTTGCTGCCTGCTTGATCCTGCACCACGACCTCTTTGACTCCCCCTGCCTTGAGACTGGTTTCCCCTGCCACCTGTATTGTTTTGATTTGATTGACCTTCCAGAAATTGGCCCCTGCAACCCCTTGGGCCTCGACCACGACCTCTACCTCTACCTCTGTTGGAGTTAGAATAGAAGGCCTGTTCAGAATTATTTCTTCCATGAGAAGAAGATGTGTCAAGGTTCTGTTGGGGTATAAAGCCCAATGTGGTCGCCTAGGTAAGTGGGCGGGCCGCCAGGTATGTACACATATTCTTTTGTAAAAACCTAATAAGAACTCACTATGCTCTACACATTACAGTAGAGCGAGTTCACCATATCGTCGTGCTCTTCTTCTCGCACTCTCTCGCTCGCGTCGCACTTCCGCTCGTACTCCTTCAACTGGTATCAGAGCTCAGATCGAGGCTCGGGGCAGCACTGCAGGAGGCTAGAGTCACCAACTCAGATTGGAGTGAAATTCGACAGGCGAAGACACGGCCCCAAATCTCGTGGGAGAGCCCGAAGGTCATGGTGTTGTCAGAATTTCATTCTGAGGTCATCTCGGCCACCGTTCGGCTTCGACAAAGGTCTGCGCAGGCCATTTTTGACTACGTGGTCTAAGCGGGTGCATATCCGACTCTGTAAATTTGGGGTTTTTCGGCCTACGACTGCAGGTGCTGAGGATATCGACACTCCCAGAGTGTTGATTTGTGGCTGTCTACACATCGAAGGACGGCTCACAGTTCTTGGAGGCATGTCACATACGACACGGGCGCATCTACACACAGACTATAGGCGACATCCACTAGTTCATTAGGTAGCTTGTGTTTGTTGCTTGATATTCCAGATTTCATCCTGACATTGCAGGTACTTCCACATGGGATGTATTGTCAGAGATGATGTATTTCTGTTGAGGTTTTGCTGGCTGTGAGTCACGCAGCAAACAACCGCCGCAGCGGTTACAACATACAGTGGGAAATTTGTGGATATATGACTTTGTGGGAAGTCTATGTACTGTCAAATTTACTGCAGCCTTTGTTGAGGGTCGAGTGAGGTTTTATTGAGCTGGGGGATTCTCGAATGTTGAGATCCTTTCGGTGATACAGGTCTTGGAGCGATCCCTCGAGCACCCTTAGATAGGCAGCTAGGATGTATTGACTGTGAGTTAGACAGTTGGGATTGCATCTTTGCTTTACTGCCGTTGAGGCATTGTCGCAGTCTATGCTTACAGGACAGTGACAGGACAGTTAGAGACAGTACAGGTGCAGGACAGGTTTACCCGCAGCTTACAATGTCAGAGAGACAGTGTTTTTTGAGCTGTTTTTTGGTCTGTTTTTAGTACACTAGAGAAATTTTACAAAGGAGACTCTGCCAAAATTTTTGCAGAATCTGAAGCTTTCTTGGTTCATTTGACAGGTTCATATTGGTTCAGAGGTCAGTTTACAGGGGAAACTCTGCCGAATTTCTCCCAGAAAAGTAAACTACTGTGAAGCGTAGCTATGGCTGGATCACAGGACACTGCTCTTTACAATATCAAGAAGCTAGATGGAACCAATTTCCCATTGTGGAAGAAGCAGATTTGGCATGTGTTGGTACAAAAGAAGCAGATAAAACCTATAAAGCTCAAGGGGATAAAACCAAAAGATATGGACGAAGATGAATGGAGCGAAATGGATGAATTGGCACTTTCTACCATTATGCTAACTTTGGCAGAAAGCGTTTACTTCAATGTAGCAGACGAGATGTCGGCTTATCAAGCATGGTTAAAGTTGAGTGATCTTTATGAGAAGCAGAGTGCAGCTTCATAGGTATACTGGCTTAAGAAGCTTGTTGACTTGAAGATGAAAGAAGGGACACCTATGTCCAATCATCTGAATGAATTCAACACAATCTATAGTCAGTTGTCAGCTCAAGGTGTCAAGTTTGATGAACCTGTTAGAGCTATGTTCCTGTTGATCACATTGCCGGAAAGTTGGGACACTTTTCGCACAGCTGTGAGTAATTCTACACCTCCAGATGGTTTGAACATAGCAGGTGTAGAAGGAAGTCTGCTTACTGAAGAAACCAATAGAAAGACAATGGACAAAGGCAAAGGAACAGCCTTAGTTGTCAGAGGAAGGACCAAAGAAAAGTACAAAGGTGGAAAGAGGAATCAATCTCGTAGCAAGTCTCGCAGTGCTAAAGGCAAGAGTGACATAGAATGCTACCATTGTGGCAAGAAGGGTCACATGAAAAGAGACTGCAGAGAATGGAAAGCAGAAAAAGGCAAAGAGAAAGCTGAAGACCATGGTGAGAAGAACAAGTCCTCAGTGAAGATCCAAAAAATAAATGTGACAAACACTGTTGCAGAGGATGACAGTCTAGTGTCAGGAGACATCTACTTCTTGAAGAATACAATGGAATCATCTCTTCTTACAGCATTTGATGGAAATTCACTGAGTGACTGGATTATAGACTCAGGGGCATCACTTCATGTGTCTCCAAACAAGGAGTGGTTTACTTCTTATGTGACCACTAAAGATCATGTTTGGCTAGGCAATGGGCAAACATGTGAGACCTTAGGTGTTGGAGATGTTCAATTGAAGTTTCAGAATGGCTCTTCTTTTACGCTGAAGAATGTGAGACATGTTCCCGCAATTACAAAGAGCTTGATCAGCACAGGTTTACTTGATGATGCTGGCTACGTCACCACTTTTGGATAGAAGATGTGGAAGATATCCAAGGGTTCTATGACAGTAGCACATGGAGTAAATTCTGGAGGACTTTACATGATTTATGTATCAAATGTCTCTAAAAATGTAATCAATGTAACCGAGCAGCCGAACGTTTCTTAGTGGCATAGCCGGTTAGGACATATGTCCAAGAAGGGAATGGAAATCTTGTCTCGTTCTGGTTATTTGCCTGGCTTTTCATTTAATGATTTTGAATTCTGTGAACATTGTCTGTATGGTAAGCAAACACAGCAGCCACATAAGTATAGAAGCAGTAGAAGAGATACACAGTTGGCACTTGTTCATAGTGCTTTGTGTGGACCTATGCCTAACCTATCTCTAGGGGGAGCTTCTTACTTTATGACATTTATAGATGATTACTCGAGGAAAGTATGGGTTTACTTTCTCAAGCACAAGGATGAAGCGTTTCATGTTTTCAAAATGTTTGTGACACTTGTGGAGAATCAGAGTGGCAAGAAGCTTAAATGCTTATGACTGACAATGGTGGAGAGTATGTTTCAAAGGCCTTTCAGGACTTTTGTGAGTCAAAAGGTATAAAACGTGAACTTACTGCTCCTTACAATCCTCCTCAAAATGGTGTTGCTGAGAGGATGAATAGGACCATACAAGAGAAGGTCAGAAGTATGTTGTCTAATGCACAACTGCCAAATGGGTTTTGGGCTGACGCTGTATCAACAGCTGTTCATCTTGTAAATAGATCTCCTAGCAAGGTTTTGCAGAAGGATTCAGTGCCAGAGATGGTATGGTCAGGCAAAATGCCCTCATACAAGCATCTCAGATTCTTTGGCTGTGAGGCATATACTCACGTTCCAAAGGAATTTAGGAACAAACTTGAGCCAAAGAGTAGAAAGTGCATCTTTCTAGGCTATGGTAATTCTGGTGAGATGGGGTACAGACTTTGGGATCCCGAATCCAGAAAGGTTGTCCACAGCAATGATGTTCACTTTAATGAATCCAAATATCATTCTAAATCAGAGAGGGTTGAGGAGATTAGAAGAGTTGTCTTCCAAGAAGATGGACCTACACGTGCAAGACAAAATGTCAGGGCTCAAGAGGAGCAAGGACAGGATAGATTGGAACCAGAGGTTGTGGCTGAGCCTGAGCCACCTATTGTGCGTAGATCTAGACGTGTCATGCGACCTCCTGATAGGTTTGTTCCATCTATGAACTATGTCATGTTGACTGATTGCAATAAGCCTTCATGTTACAAGGAAGCAGTGCAAATGAAGGACTCCGGGAATTGGCAATTGGCCATGCAGTCAGAGATGACAGCTCTGCATAAAAACAAGACATGGAAGCTAGTTAAATTACCACAGGGAAAAAAGGCTCCACCTTGTAAATGGGTTTACAGGTATAAGATCACCGCTCATGATAGTCAGCCAAAGTACAAAGCAAGGCTTGTTGCCAAGGGCTTTAAGCAAGAACAAGGCATTGACTTTGATGAAGTCTTCTCTCCGGTGGTCAAGATGACTACATTGAGATGCTTTCTTGCATTGGTTGCCATATTAGATTTGGTGTTGCACCAAATGGATGTCAAGACAGTGTTCTTACATGGTGATTTAGATGTGGAAATTTACATGTAGCATCCAGAAGGGTTTGTTGAGAAAGGCAAGGAAGATTGGGTATGCCAGTTGTTAAAGAGTCTTTATGGCTTAAAACAATCACCGAGGGCATGGTACCATAAATTCCACAAGTTTATGCTTTCTCAAGGCTACAGACGTAGTGAGTTCGATCACTGTCTATATACAAAGAAGGCTAAGGATGGTAGTTGGCTGATCCTTATTTTGTATGTGGATGACATGTTGATTGCTGGCAAGCACTTGGAAGAAATTTCAGCTTTGAAGTCAAAGATGGCAAGTCATATACTTGGTATGCGCATTGAGAGAGACAGATCAAAGAAGTTGATTTGGTTATCTCAAACAGAGTATATTGACAAGGTTTTGCAATGTTTCAATATGGAGAAGGGAAAGGCATTGAGTGTTCCATTGCCACCATATGTGAAACTTAGCAAACAAGATTGTCCTATGTCTGAGGAAGAACATGCTGAAATGGATAAGATTCCATATGTGTCTGCAGTGGGTAGTTTGATGTATGCAATGATTGCTACTTGCCCAGACATTGCATTTGCAGTGGGAGTAGTAAGTCGATACATGTCAAACCTAGGCAAGAAACATTGGGAGGCAGTGAAAGGAATATTGAGATACCTGAAAGCTACAAAGAGTATGCGTATATGCTATGGGAGTCAGGAGCTAAGTGTAAAGGGTTTTACAGACTCAGATTATGCAGGTGAGTTAGACAACAGAAGGTCTACGTCAGGGTATGTCTTTACATTGGCTGGTGGAGCAGTATCATGGCGTTCTAGATTACAAGATTGTGTTACTAAGTCTACGATAGAGGCTGAATATGTTGCAGCATCAGAGGCATGCAAAGAATCAATTTGGCTTAATCGACTAGTAACAGATTTGGGAATCAAAGAAGAGATGCCTGTGTTATATTGTGATAGTCAAAGTGCTATACAATTGGCTCGCAATCCAGTTTATCACTCAAAGACAAAGCTTGTGGATGTGAAGTATCATTTCATCAGGGAAATGCTCGAGGATAAGCAACTTCAGCTTGTCAAAGTTCACACCACAGAAAATCCTGCTGATCTACTTACAAAAGGACTTCCCTCAGAGAGCTTTGCGCATTTTCGCAAGCAGTTAGGTGTAGGGTAGTACATCACTTCTCTACATCTCTTGTATATTAGCTTGTATAGTAGCTTCTCTCACACTTAAAGTACCACATTGGAATTTAAGTGGGAGGTTGTTGGGGTATAAAGCCCAATGTGGTCGCCCAGGTAAGTGGGCGGGCCGCCAGGTATGTACACATATTCTTTTGTAAAAACCTAATAAGAACTCACTATGCTCTACACATTACAGTAGAGCGAGTTCACCATATCGTCGTGCTCTTCTTCTCGCACTCTCTCTCGCGTCGCACTTCCGCTCGTACTCCTTCAGGTTCTTCTCCTCAAGAATAAGCATAGAAATCAGATCTTGGAACACGGGGATGTCATCTCTTGTATTCATGGAAGACCTAAAATGTACATACTCATCTTCTAGACCATCCAAGCATGCACGGACAATGTCATCGTCTTCCACTGAGACTTTAATAGATCCAAGAGTCTCAATGATACTCTTGATCTTCAAGGCATAATCATTGATTGAGAGGTTGTTCCTCTTAACCTGATTTAGCTCCGACTTTAGTTGAAGCTTCTGGCCTTGTTGTTCACCTCGAACACTCTGCCTAAGTTTCTCCATGCAATGGCGGGGGTTTCAGCATCCTGTAGATAGCCCATCATGCCATCTGTGATGCTCATAGAAAGCCAATACATCACTTTGCTCCGGCCTTGTTGCTAGTCCCTCAAAGCTTTCCTTTGTTCTACTGTAGCATTTGCCTCGGGAATCTCTGGTTCCTTTTCATTGTCTCCTTCTACATAGTCCCAGTAACCTTTTCCTTTTAGGAAATTTGTTATTCTGAACTTCCATGCAGGGTAGTTATTTTTCTCAAGCTTCTCAGTAACAATCTGACTGAAACCGCTGACTGAAACCGTCAGACATATTGAAGCACTAAGACAAAATAGCTGCAATCTGCAAAAACCTGCAAATCTGCTGAACCTGCTATCGTGGTACTTGTAACGCTTTCTACACTCAACGAGTGTCCACAATCAAGCGTACATACAACCACTGTACTTTTACAGTAAATCTCTGTATACTGCACTTTGGATTGCGAACGAAGGGATTGTGATGCTCTTGCTCTCTTAGCCTCTCTTGCCTGCACCAGGCTCTGATACCATGTAAAGAATGAGGATGCAAGAGAGCTACACAAGACAAGCACAAAGCACACAAAGATGGAAAGCTTCTTCTTCTTCTTCTCAGAAAAGAGAGTACAAAATGACTAAGTGCTAAAGCTGAAAAGTAGCACATATGTACATGCGGTCACTAATTTTGAACTCGCTAGAAGCGTACTAGGCTGGCACTATATGTGTAGTCCAGCTGTAGAATCACTGGCAGAGATCCTCCGTGTCGGTCACCTAACGCGCTAGTGAGTAAATGCCGTAAGCGGCCAAGACCCCAAGACCCGTAGTGGATGCCAACTCAAGGTGTAGAGCTCGACATCTCAATAGTTGGTACCTGAGATTCGTCGAGTAGATGTATAGGATGTTTGACGACACTTTTCCTTCCAATTCTCATCTTGCATATGTCTTTCTTGTTGGGTGAAAATCTTCTCTCTGATGTCCAAAAGGCATATACCAAATCTCTTGTTTCATTGGTAATAACGGTTCCTCGTGGCAATTGTCTCTCACAAGCACTCAATGGCAACACTTCATCTTCATCTTTATTCTCTAGCCGTGAGCTTGCTGCAGCTATATTCCTTCGATGGATCCCCAAGATACTAGCCATTCTGGATTGGTTTATTGATTGTGAGTTTGTACTATTGTTCAGAATCATTGCCAAAGAGCTTCTCTTTACAAAAAGTTCACTTGCTGAATGAGGGACCTTGATTTGAGTCAAAGTGTTGTGCACACCGGATACAACAGTGTCTTCGACTTTGCTGAAATTTGATGGTTGTAGCAAGGAAAATGTTTGGTGGTCCAGGAGTTGCCAGAATATTTCCTTCTACTCATTCTTTGCAATCCCTACTGTTTGCTTGCGCCAACATCGAGCCACCGCTGCACAAATGTTCTTTCTTGACCTAGCTTCCCGTAATCCAAGAGCAGACGTAGGATGTCTTTCCTTGATTCTCTGTGCGCGTTTCTTTGTAGCCCAATAATCATGAAGAAAGGCCTGATTACCAGCTGGAATACTAGTGCTAATGGAATTGATGTGCATCTGCTGAACATTGCTTGGGCCACCTTGTACCTCATCAAAAGAGAGGAACTGTGCGTCACCTTCCATCTCGTCGATAGAGAGGAGTTGTGCATCACCTTCTACCTCATTGAAAGAGAGGTCCTGAGCATCACCTTCTATGTCATCGAAAGAAAGGTCCTGAGCATCAACAAGACAGTAATCTCCTGCGCTACTATCCATTTGCAAAGAGAGAGAGAGAGAGAGAGAGAGAGAGAGAGAGAGAGAGAGAGAGAGAGAGAGAGAGAGAGAGAGAGAGAGAGAGAGAGAGAGAGAGAGAGAGAGAGAGAGAGAGATCGAACACAGCATCTCGGTGGCTATGGAGGCGGCAAGGAAGGCGAGAAGGTTCAAAACTGAGAGAGACACACAGGGAGAGGGACGTGCAAGGGAGGGAGGGGGAGAGAGAGAGAGGTGCTGGAGTGAAAGCTCCCTACCGTAACCCCACCCTTCGGCCCCACCGTCACCCCCACCTCTTCTTAGGATTGCATGCTTCTAAAGTTAAAAAAACTTCCACTTAAAAAAGAAGTTTATTTGCCCTCCCCAATTCCAAAAAAATGCCCATGGTTTTTACACACAAGAATCACCAAGCATATGTTGTGTCAAGGACACTACTTTTTGTACCACCAAACCATGCTTTGACCCAGCAGCAAGCTGCAGAAAGGAGGGAGCTCTCCTCAACCAAAGTGCTTCAATCTGTTGTGAAGAAATTGGACCAATTTAAAGGTAAAGATGTAACAAAGTATCTTTGTGGATATGTAAAGGAGATGGAGCTTCATCTAGTGCCCGAAGTAGAGATCGTGCAAAGTTTTGAACTTGCTGTGGTTCCCGAGATCAGAGAGCATGTAAGGGGAATTAGAAATAAGCATGGAGCAACTTGGGAAGCATTCCAATTAGCCTTAAGGGAAGAGTATTTCATGGAGGACTCCGAAAGGGAAACAAAGAGGACTTTCTTAGAGTGGGTAGTTCAGCCAAAAGAGGGGCTCTCGCCTACCGAACTGCTAAGGGAATTCAAACGCCGTTATGATCAACTTTCAAGAACTAAAAAGGCTACTCTAAACTCGGAGAAGATAGAGCTATTTTTGCAAGCCGCAGGTAAAGAGATTCAAGAGAAGTTAGAGCTACTACTTGAGGATAAGGATGCGGAACAGGGTTTGAAGACTGATTGGAATGAGGTCGAAGATGCCATTTCACTGCTAGCTAAGCTACAACGAGGAAGAGACAAGATGATAGTCAACCCTACTCAATCCCCAAGTGTTCCCGAGAGTCCTATAAAGCCTGTTATTGTGGTTCCAAAGAGTGACAAGTCCATTCTAGATGTTATTGTGAAGGGAATGTAAGAGCTCAAGTTAAAGATTACAGGGCTAGAAGAAAAGGGGCAACCATCAGATCAATCTACAGGGCAACGACCGCAAACCAGAGAAGGCTTTGTCAACAGATGCATATGGTGTGATAGTACTGACCATGGAAGGAGGGATTGTGAAAGTTTTAAAGACGCTTTGACAAAGGAGCTCGTTTTCTTTAAAGATGGAAAAATTCACTTAAGTGAAACAGGTAAGCTCTTGGGAACAAACTTTGGCAAAGGCGGGATGAAGAAACTAGTTGAGGACATGGCTACTAGCCATGCCATCTCAATGGTTGAGGCAGCCGCCTATGGGTTGAAGGTGGATCCTATTAAGAAAAAAGGATCAGTCAAGGTTGGAGAAGAGGAATCTAATGGTATTGGAGAGCTATGGCCATGCGCTATAGAATCTACTGTGAAGGGTAAAATGACTACAGTGGTTTTACACAAAGCTGGAGATTGCATTCGGCTTGAAACAGGTTGGAATGACCTTATGGACTCTTTGTCAGTGCATGCATATATTGCCAAATGTCAAGCAAATGACACCATTGTTGAAGAGAAACATAGGCACGAGAATGGGGATGAAGGGCCTTCAAAGCGGGCAACGAGGAGTGGAGGTAGAAATGACACAATTCCTCCTAGATCACCTTCCACGCAACAAATGCCTGTCCCCGAAGTGCCTATGCAAGAGGCCTCAAAAGACAAGAAGAAGGAAGCAACAAAATCCAAAGCAAAGGGTCCGGCCTACAAACTCCAATCCGATATAGAGGCAGCAATGGATCTCAAAAAGGTTTTGGAAGAGAGGATTCTAAACAGTAAGGTGGAATTTACCTTGGGTGAGGTCCTTGGTATAGCAAAGCGGGAATTCCACGAAGAAATAATTGATATCATAAAGAGGAAGCGGCAGTCTCTTATTGAATCTATCCATGTATAGGGTGAAGAAGAGACTTTAAATGCACAAGGTGTGCAGGTCTATGGCGAGCAAGGTGAAGAAACTGTTGTTAGATGCTACAAGTCTAGGGGAGGAGTAAAACACGTTCGCTTCTTGGATGATGAAGATGAAGTGGAGACCACTCACAAGAGCTACTACTTGAAGAGTCACTGGGCAAGAGCGAGTACTGAGACACTGGTAAAAGTGGGAGACTTAGAAGAGCCATACATTGCGTTGATAGATCATGGGTCGAAAATTAACCTCATGTCAAAGAGTCTTTATCAAAAAGGAAAATGGCCAATTGATATAAATCATGTATGGATGATTCATGTAGCAAACAACTCATCAAGGGAGCTGTACGGAGCTTGTCCAAATGTTAAGGTGACTATAGGGGATGTGAAAGATGACTAGAATCTCTTTGTGCAGGAGATGTCTACATACCCTCTTATGCTTGGGCAGCCATACATCACTGCTACTCGCATGGAAACCAAGGTGATGGATGATGGGTCAGCTTATGCAAGGATTAGGAGCAGGGATGGAAAGCGTGCAGTACGGTTCCTTACTGTTTGTGTGGACCATGAAAGGAACCGTGAAAGTCTTAGAGAGCAACCCTTGCCAAAGACAAATAAAGAATTCAAGGATCACAAGATATGAGGGGTTTTGGCCATGTACCATTTTAGAGCGGGATTGCAGTGGTACAAGAAGAGAAAGGTTCTTGCATGATGTATATGCAAAGGAAACATTTTCTACAGGTTTTGTAGGATTATCAGACTATGGATCTATTGCTTTTACATAGTGTGAGGACTTAAAGCGGGGTGAACGACAACATGTAAATAGTGTACAAAGAGGTTTGAAGATGGATGGTTTGCTAGAAGATGATGAATGCATTGTAGGTGTGTTTGATGAGTGTTCGTTTGTGGATACTATGCATGATTTGGAGTCTTTAATGGATTGCAATTTGCATATGGGAAGTGAGGTTGTGAAAGTATGCTCAATAGAAATATACAAAGTCATTGAGGATTTCAAAAATTCTCAAAGTGTTGATGCACGAGTGGAGAACAAGTATAAGTATGTGGCAAAGAAAGTGAAACGAATGGCATTACCTCTACCAAAGGACTGTACAGATAAGATGGAACAAGCTGCTTTGCAACCTAGCCTTCGTGACCCAAGCAAGATTGGACACAAGTTCACATAGGATTTTTTGAAGGAGTTACACGTTGGTTGCAAGGAAAGTTTGACAAAAGTTGAAAAGATATGCTTTGAAGACATTCTTGTCAAACACTGAAAAGCTTTTGCATTTGAGCCTTATGAGATAGGGTGTGTTGATCCATCCATTGTTTCTCCTATGGTGATCTTCACTATCCCTCATGTACCTTGGAACTTGAGACCTATTCTTGTTCCAAAGGCTCATTTGCCAAAACTCATTGAGTTGCTTAATGAAAAGATCAAGATGGGTATCTTGGAGCCTTCTTGTGCTCCGTATTCAAACAGGTGGTTCACAGTTCCGAAGAAAAATGGTTCTTTACGCTTTATTCAGGATATGCAACCTGTAAATAAGGTGACAATCAGAAATGTGGGTATAGGGCCAATTGTCGATGAGTTTGCAGAGGCATTTGCACAAAGGGCAATATATTCTATGGGAGATTTGTACTCAGGGTATGATCAGTTCCAACTAGCAATGGAAAGCAGAGACCTGACTACCATGAGGACACCCTTGGGTTTAGTAAGGATGTGCACCTTACCTCAGGGGGCAACAAATTCAGTTGCACACATGATGAATGGTATGAACAAAGTCCTACGTGACTTCATACCGCAAACTACAATGCCTTTCCTTGATGATGTGCCAATCAAAGGATGTGATGTAAGTGATAAAGATGTGGCTCTAGACTCGAGGGGGTGCCGAAAGTATGTGGCAACCCATATCAATGATTGTGATAATATCTTGTCAAGGTTGGAAGAGGTGAACCTTACCTTGTTTGGCCAAAAGTCAGTGTTTGGTGTGAATGAAGTTCTTACTGTGGGACATATGTGCAGGCCATATGGTAGAAGGCCTTGTCCTGCAAAGATTGATGTAATCCAGAGAATGAAAGAGAAATGTATAAATGTCACTGAGGTTCGAAGGTTCTTGGGTGCGGGTGCATGCGTGTTTATCACAAAAGCAAGCCATCCCCAAGCTTGGAGGGTGTAGGTAGAAGACGAGGGGTCGCACTTGTAAAACAAGCTTGTTTGTGTTTTGCTATAACAGGATGAATTGATTGCCTCAATTTTTGAGGAGCCAATCCAAAACATGATGGATGGATGTCCTGGAGGTTGCTCCTATGGGCATATGCAAAATCTGGGAAAGTAGTACCCATGCCTCGGCAAAAGATGTCATTCATGTTTGCCTTCTCATCTCTAATGGTTCTTTCTTTATATGGACATGCATGCATAACTCTAGGATGGAGCTTCCTCTTTGTAGTTTTATTTTATTTT
Organism: Adiantum capillus-veneris; assembly: GCF_014529385.1. Taxonomy (NCBI): domain Eukaryota; kingdom Viridiplantae; phylum Streptophyta; class Polypodiopsida; order Polypodiales; family Pteridaceae; genus Adiantum; species Adiantum capillus-veneris. Next base: position 78,298,020 of record NC_140950.1, on the reverse strand, counting down.
TCATTTTCTAAAATTTTAATCAATGTACTTTAATTTTTAATCACAAGCTAAACAAAGGGAAACACAAAAACTTGAATGGTTAAGTGCTAAAGCAGGTTCAATAATTAGTGCGACAATTTCAATGGAAATAATTTAGGTAATGTGAGAGACAATATACGCAGTAATTTTTGAAATACAAAAAATGTCTCCTGCTCACCTCTCTCTTCTTTGGCCAGCCCATTTTAGACTCTCTCTCTCTCTCTCTCTCTCTCTCTCTCTCTCTACAAAATGCGGGAAAAGATTGCAATAAACGTTTTGATATTTTCATAGTGGCAGAGGCTAGCATTCCTCATAGCCCTAAAGCTAAAGCTAGAGGCCTAACTCTGATTTTGACATTATAATGAATCACGCAAAGAGGAAACCCTACCTCAGCAAAACTCCTTTGAGGCTAAGAGAAAAAAGGAGAAAAGCACTGATCCAAATAGATTATCCAATTCCATTTCGCAACCCTTCAAAGAAAACAAGAAATGAGATGCCCAAACATAAAAGGAGTTTCCACTCAATTGCAAAGGGCTCACAGATACTTCTAGAGAATGTATCAAGAAATGGATTTTAGATTTGGCATCGAAACCTACTTTTATCTATTTCTAGAAACTTAAAGCATGTGGTCAAAAATCCTTACTAATCTCAAAAAAGCATTGTGCAAGGAAACAAGGATTTATCATTGAGATTTCTTAATCAATCAAATCTATGTCTAAAAATGTATATAAATAAAAAAGGGACACTTGGATAGTTGTTGAAATGTGTGGACCTTTCAACTATAAATTAGTTGAAATGTGTGCACCCAACTTTGTTTTTGAGAGGATTAGATGATGGTATAACATTGCTCAAGTCCCTAGACCAATTGTGCTAGTAGGAGACTTCAATATATAGAGTCTATAAAGGATAAAAATCAAGTTAAATGGCAAGCTACGTAGCCAACACATACTATTGGATATTTTGGAAGATGTAGGTTTCACTTGGAGCAAAAAACAGTTGAGAGAATGCTACAAGGTAGCCCGGTTGGATAGAGTATACATGTTTGTCAACCTATTACAGGATTGCTCGCAAGTGGATTGTAAGTCATATTTATTTCTACTCTTGTCTGATCATAAACCTGTCGTATTTTAATTGAATAAGCCCGAAAGTAACTATAGGGTCTTGACCAATTTTAACAAGATCTAGAAAATTAAGAGTGACGATAACTTGGAAGATTCTTTTCTATGGATGTTGAGCGTAATGTCCAAGTGTTCTTTCAAGCACGGCGGTTGATGATAGCCAAAAATCTGTTTGGTTCAAGGGCAAGGATGGAGTAGCTTTCTGTGCAAAGGTTGAGTATTTCTTGCAAAATGTGTCTACAAGGATCATGTCGATGGATACATTTTGTCCAAAATTTTGATGTCATTCTTGAATGGCAATGGCCGGGTTAGGTGCTATAGGCAAGTAGTCACTTGTTTTAGGTCATTGGCCCTTTGCCAAACAAGCCGTTAACATATAGAAAGGGGGAAGAAAGTATAATTTTTGTTTTCATAATATAAACCACAAACTCACTAGAAATAATCACTATGATTTGCAAACCATCAATTCATGATTTTGTGGAATGCTCACGCCTTTCTATCAACAGTGAATTTGCACTCTCGTGGTAAGCTTCACTGTTTGGTATTATCATTTGACTAAGAACTTAATATCCAAACAACTATATGCCATATACCCATTTGGAATAGCAAGTCATCTGCATGTTGCTTCACGAGAGAGAGAGAGAGAGAGAGAGAGAGAGAGAGAGAGAGAGAGAGAGATAGATGACTTCTCGCACAATGCTCCATCCCTTCAAGATAGTTGGCAATCCACATATGAAGATCATCAAGTGCTTTTGGTACTCTATTGAACTCGTCACACAATGGCATACATGTCAACCACACAATATTTTTCCCCCCAGGATTGTATTGGAAATCATCAACATGAATATGTTGTCAAAAGCCACATGCTTTCAAGATTTAAGCATAGAGGTGATCACAATTTTGAGAGCAATCTTCATTAAAACAAACCCCATTCATTCTGCCCTTGGTCTCATTGCACATATCCTGCAAGCAATGCATTGTAATAGACAACATCCATACATGCAACTTGTTAGTTTTTTTGTGTGCTATGGTGTTGTGACTAGACTACACTTGGAATAGATTTCAAGCAAAGCAATGCTAAGCATCTCGTTCTATTCCCAAGGTTCCATCACTAAAAATTTCATCATGAATTTGTTCCCACAAGAATGTAAACTTATGTTTGAGTCACTCAAAATAGCTCAACGATTACTAGCCTTGTGCCCCTCTTTATCCCTCACTTTACGATGTAGGTACGCCATGAATTTATCCAGCTTGAAGTAGTCGCCATTAGCCAATTGCATGGCAGCCGCCAATTCTGCCGAACATACTTCAAAACAATCCAAAAACAAATTGAATTCTTCACTTACATCCTGTTTGAGCGCCTTCAGTTTGGCATCCATCTTGACTGGGGTGCCTCTTGCAGAAATCTTGTAGGAAACGCCCTTGTAGGTCCGGCCAAACATGCCTCGGCTCACCTTCTAAAGCTTTATACCATACCTTTTCTTTACCATGCATCACCAACGATAAAGTCTGCATCTTCTTGTTCTTGTTCGGCATACACAATGACAACATATACTGCTCAAAATCTACAATCCACTCGTCTGGATTCTTTTCATCGGTGAAAATTGGCCCATAGCTTTGAGAGGCCATGTTGACTAACACCAAAAACTGTTTCTTTTTGTCTAACTGGGAGCAATCAGTGTGCTCCTCGACAGGGGCACCAGAAGATGGAGAGGGGGAATGGGGAACACGCACGGAACACACACAATTGCCTCACTATAGCTTAGGGAATTCACAGCATCCCTATCCTCTCAAAATATCTTCAAAAGATAGAATTCACACTCATAAGACATCACATGCACACCCCTCAACACATGCGCTCTAGCAAGAACTCCATTCAACTCACACCCACTATCAAATATCGTTTTGACACACCCAACACACACCACACTCCAATTTTCACTCCCTTTGCACCACAAAAAGGGCCGTGGGCACACACTTCCATCAACACAGACACATTCAAAGAGCAAGAGAAAAGAGAGGGAAAGGGGGAATCGATGCCAAAAATAGGGGGCAACGACTTCAATTGCTTAGCCAAGGCACGTTCAATCATCCAAGCACCACAAATCGCGAGATCATACAAAAATACCACCTCCAAAACTCACACTTGGCTCTTTTGTCTCAATTGTTCACAAGAACAGGGAAAAGCCCTTTACAATAATTAAAATAGGGGGTTGATAGGGGAGCCTCGCTGTTTTTTGGCAACTTCCATTTGATTGGACCTTTTGGAGGATTTACTTGACCACTTTCTTGGGTGTTTGAAGACTTAGACCAACCCTCTCTCACATTGCACTTCTCCAGCTCAAGGAGGGGGGGGCACTAGCACTAGCGCTAGTGCTCCTTGCCCTTTTGCCTTCAAAATTTTAAGCGGTCAATGGACCATGTGAAAGGGCCCCTTGTGGGTACCACTACCACAACACCACCCTATGGGAGCCACCCAATAAGCACCCACAATCGGCCGCCACCAGCGAACCCCCTGCCTCTAGCCAAAACGCCGCATGTGCCCATAGGGCGTCAGACGCTTCACCTTATTTATTCCATAAAAATTCTCATAAAGCACAAAAAGGGTCTGTTTTTTTTAAACTTTTCCCTTGCTCCAATTCCGTGTCCAATGGTTAGAATCTTGAGCCGCAAGGTGCCTCCAAAAGGCACCAATTTGGACTCCAATCCCCACCATTCTCGCCGCACTTGGGTTTTGTCTAGCACGTCACTCACGGTCATAAAATTTGGGAAAACACTCTGGTATATTCTCCACCACTAATTGCATCCTTTTTCAACTTGGCATATCCTACCGCTTGGAAACCTGATTGATGAGCCCTCAGCTCTTGCCAACTTTTCATGACGCATATTCCCTTCTAGAACCTGGTCATACCCAAAGTGACATCAGATGGTACAATTTCCAATGTGACCAAGTGGGCACAGACCCGACCCTTGACAAACCTTTAGCTAGCCATAACTTTCCCTCTGGAGCTTCGATTGAAGATCAAGAAAGACCAACATGCTTCATAACCCACGCTCTTTGATCCTATCCACTCGCACCAGCTCTAACCACATGGCCAAACCTGCCATGTCCGTTGGGGTTCTGCAAGACCTTCCAAATTTGGAGAGCTCTATCTTTTGCATCGCAGCTTCGTTTGACAAGCCGTTTGGACGACCTTCTAGAGCATCTTGAGCACTACATTCCCGAGCACTATTCTTACACTTCAGACACTTTGACTTGCCATCCCAATTGGCACATTTTGGGGTCTTCTTGGCCTAAAAAACATGTATTAAACATACATTTGTGATGGCCTTTGCTTGCCCTAGTTATCCACACCTACTTAAATCCATTGCACGGCACCATATGCACTCATAGCACTGTTTGGCACCACTTCTAGCTTTGACCAATTTTGCATGTACCAACGTGAAAATACTTCATTGATGAATGTACTTTTGCTTTTCCCTTTTGGGGGTATTGTGATGTCTCCCCAAGATGCATCAAGAAATGGCCTCTCTCACTTCAAGGCCACTCGGAATCTACTTGCTATTCACTCTAGCTTAGCAACCATGCCTCATCCTCTCCAACCTTCATTTACAACGCTCAATCAAAAGTTACACTTGGTGTCTCAACACACTCAACCACTTTTGCAACACCAAAATCTTGGCAACCTGCCTAACCTAAACTACTCCTATGGAGACATGGAAAGAATCTCCATGTACTCTTCAATTCAATCCACGTACTCTGTTTTTTTTCAAGTTATGAACAATGTCTCCTTGAACAATGTTTCCTTCTGTCCAAGATTCAAATAATAAATATCAACACCCTATTATTAATGTACCTCCCCTCTCCCAAAGAACCTTCCACCTTCCTCGAATCTTCTTAAGTAGCAAGAACAATTAATGAATTTGTAGTGAATGTTGAGGCGTCCAGTATGGACAAATACAAGATAGGAGTCTTATATGGACCTACATCTTTTCTCAAATATCTTAAAGTCTAGATCTCCAATAATTGGGAAAGTAGCAGCGTGTTCCCCCAACACATCCCATATATGCCCAACAATCACTACCTTTTCTTCTTTGAAGATGTGAATAGTGCCTTGTAGGTGATATTTGAGGGACAATGGCTAATCAAAAGCACCCTATTTCATTCTTCAAGTGGTTCAACAAATTTAATCCCAAAGGAGATAAACTCACTAGAATCCCTATTTGGGTGGAGTTCCTAGATTTGCAAGTGGAACTTTACCCCTAGCTATGTGAAATTGGGAGAACAATAGGAAAGTAATGGGATAGAAAGCTAGAGGAGGTATAAACCCAAAGTGGATCCCCAAATATTGATTGAGGTGGATTTGATTCAGGAGCTATGGTTAAATGTACCAATGAAAGACTCCATAAGAATTCTAATGCACTCCTAGAAATTGCTTCACACAAATCTTCCTAACTCCTCTTTAACTCTTAGCAATAAGGGCATCAAATTAAGGATTGTCCTACTATCAATAATATCAAACAAAAAGAGAGGAATGCTGAAAATAAGCATTAATTCTATTAGGTCAACAAGAGAAACTCATTCAAGAATCAACAAAGAAAGGCTTCCAACTCTAGATCTGAAAACATTTTTTATGTGATATTGGAGATTTCTTTGACCCCTTTTCTCTAGCACCCTCTCCCGGGGCAGTCACTTATCAAAAGATCCCTATATCACGTGCATTCAAGAGGTAATTTAATATCCCAATATACATACTATACTTACACTATGAGCCTATTTAAAAAACCCTCACCCCCCTCTAATGTATACATAAAAGTATACATTTTGGTCTTTTAATAATCCTCTCCGGTTAACTCACGTGATATCATACACATTCTAAAAAGTGACCGCCCCGGGCACCTCTCAAAAAGACAACTCCCACAAAATTCTTAAAGAGAGGAGCCTAAAGATTCAAAGGATATAGAATTTTTGATAGCCCTAATGATCAAGCTAGAGGCCTATCCTATAGTTCTAACTCTTCTAAGGAGGGCAAAGAAGTCATCTTAGGCACTCAAGAGAAGATTTATTCTTTACATATTTCAAAAAAGCTTAATGATTCAAAATAATTTGAGAAAGAAAAAGTTGGATAGCTCCCAAAAGCACAATTAGCTTTATGATGACTAAAGTGAGGAAGGAATGTAGAGTACATGGTGCGTGTGGAGTGAGACGGAGAAGAAGACACTACAAGAGGTACTTAATATTAGCGACGTTCGCAGTGCGATGCTCAAATGTGAAAACCTACGGTGTCTCTATGGACGTCTCTAGGTTATAAGTAACTTAGCAATGCCCATAGCGACGCAGGCAGGGGTAAAAAAATGACCGAGAGTGTCCGAAAAAGATCTGAGTTTTAGACGCACGCTCAAACAAGCAAAGGTAACCCGCGCTCTCCCTCTCTCTCTCTCTCTTTCTTCTCCACACACACACACACACACACACACGCACACACACACATGAGGAGAGGAAGGAGAGACAGGTATGCTCCTTCCGTCTCCTCACTCTCATGTTCCCTTCCCCTCTTTCTCTCTCCCTCTCACACACACACACACATTGTGTTTTTGAGAGAGAGAGAGAGAGAGAGAGAGAGAGAGAGAGAAGAAGAAGAAGAAGAAGAAGAAGAAGAAGAGAGTCGCAACGTCGTAGGAAACTATCCCAAGAGACCTGAAAGATCTAGTCGACGAGGAGTTGAACTCGATACCTGTTATTCAAGAGGGAAATGGCATAACCAATCTATCACACTTGGGTGATAGAAAGGTTATACCATTTTCCTCCTTTTATTGACGTACACACACACCCACACACACATGCCCGAGAAGAAGAGAGTTTAATTTAACATCGTAGGAAACTAATTCAAGAGACCTTAAAGATCTAGCCGATGAGGAGTTGAATTCAAGACCTTTTATTCAAGAGGGAAATGGCATAACCAATCTACCACACTTGGGTGATAGAAAGGTTATACCATTTTCCTCTTTTTATTGGCACACACACACACACACACACACACACGAGAAGAAGAGATTTTTAACATCGTAGGAAACTATCCCAAGAGACGTTAAAGATTAGGCTAGATGTAGACTTACGTTAGATTAGATTTAGGTTTATTTATGTTAGATTAGATTAGATTTAGGTTTATTTTTAGTTAGATTAGATTGAGGTTTATTTAGGTTAGATTTATATTTACGTTATATTAGATTAGATTTAGGTTTATTTTGAGTTTAAAATTAAATTAGATCTAGATTTATGCTCGATGGATTAGCTTTATTTAGATTTAGGTTAGATTTTAGTGCATGTCAATGAAGGTACACTCATGATGGTAAGCATTGTATTAAAAACACTTGCTCATATGAAAAACACTGAAAAAGACTCCGTTTTCCTACATGAGAAAATTTCCTGTGCTCACAGCCTCGACAGTCCATGTGGACCAGCAATTCCACTTGCATGTTTGACTGCTGCTACCATACAATAAGCCGTCATGATCAGCCAATGGAAGAGCAAATTGAGCCTACACAGAAATTAGTGATGCAGGATGACGATTCCAAGGGTCACACACACACACACACACACACACACACACACACACACACACACACACACACACACACACACACCACAACCCGTCAAATCTAGAGTAAGAATTAAGTGCTTTGAGCAGGCATCAGCTACATTGCAAGAATGGCGTACCTGCATGCTATAGACAAAGATCTACTGTGGAAAGATGTTAAGATGCTGTGAAATGCTACAGCTAGAGAAGAGGCAAAGGGACTATCATGTAGATGTGGGTGAGTAGATTTCTTGTACCCACAAATATAGGCATTGACCAATAAAGACGAGATTATAACCCGGTGGTTCTGATCTCTGTGCATCTCTAGACCGAGGTGTGCGGGGATTGGACATGACTAGAGAATGTGAGGTAGTTTACAGTGTGAACAAAGAGAGAGAGAGAGAGAGAGAGAGAGAGAGAGAGAGAGAGAGAGAGAGATAAAAGAAGAAGAATGCCAATAGAAGATTAAATTTGTTGTCCAAGTTATAAGGTTTTTACCCTCATTATGAGTAGTGATGAGGATGTGGGGCCGTCCAACCGAAACACTTATCTCTCAATGCGGATCTTATGTCCTTGTAATCAATGCAAGCATGCTGTGCGATGGACAAGACGTGTTTCTTTGTAGCATGTTCGCGAATTTGGCGAGTTTGATCCATCTATTATAGATCGAGTTGTTGCCAATTATAACTCGTCGGACTTTGACGCTGGCCAACAGGCAGCAATCTGGCAACCCAATAGACGTGTTCGCAGGCACTTTGGTCAAGCATCATATGTAAGGCCACAAGATGTAGCCTCTGATAGCTCGGGGGATGATCATGAGACCACATTCCCAATGAGGCAATGTTTGAGCCTAGATCGATGAAATGATCGAGACGATCATGGATTCAGAAAGGCTTATCTATGATGATATGAAAAGTGAAGCCGATACACCATTGTATAATGGAGCACGTGTGTCTAGATTGAAGGCGCTCTTGGTTCTTCTCAACATGCAGGCAAAGTTTGGATGGAGTGACACTAGCGTCTCATTGCTTTTTAGATGATCTATTACAATTAGTTTACTTTTATAAAAAACTCTAGATGTATACTGATCTGATAGATTTTTACACAATTGTACCGTATTTTTTTCATTGTGTACATTGCTCAAAGAGCACATACTGCCAGCTGATAATGTGATGCCAGATTTCCGAGAGGAAGCAAGAAAGATTTTGCAAAACTTGGGGATGGATTACAATTCGATCCACGCTTGTCCTAACGACTGTATTCTTTTCAGAGGGGAATACATAGACATGGAGAAGTGTCCGAAATGTGATTCCAAGAGATGTCGAGTAGATCTCCACAGAACAAAAATTCTGCAAAAGGTTTTGCGACATTTTTCTCTGCTTCCTCGTATCAAGCATTTCTTCGAATATAAGTCCATGGACGCCCTAGAATCATGGCATGAGGAGAATAAATCTTCAGATGGTGTGCTACGGATTCCTGCAGATTGCGCAGCCTGGAAACATATAGATGAAACATGGTCGGATTTTGCTAGGGAAGTTCGAAATTTGCACTTAGGCCCGGCTATGGATGGCGTAAATCCATTTGTTCAAAGATCAACATCTTACAGTGTATGGCCCGTTGTCATCGTCAACTACAACATTCCCCCATGGTTGACTACAAAGAAGGGGCACCTATGGCTAAGCTTGATTGTGCCGGGGCGATATAAAGTGAATAATATGGATGTGTATCTTTGTCCACTATTCGAAGAGCTACAACAGTTGTGGATTGGTATAGAAGTGGTGGATATGAGCCAACACACAGGTCAACGGAATGGTTTGATCAGAGGCATTCTAATGTGGACCATGCATGACTATCTTGGACTAACAGAATGCTCAGGTGATTTACACTCCTCACTCAAACACTGTAAATCTTGGTTTTTCTCAAGCTTATCTATTATCATGTGTATACATGCAGGGCTTCAAACAAGCGGATACAGAGCATGTGTCACATGTGGACCTAGACTGAATGCACGTAGGGTGCCCTCATTGAAGAAGCAAATGTACGAAGTTCACCAAGCGTATCTTCTAGAGAATCATGTGTTACGCGATGGCTTTTTGGGAAGAGAGCCACCGAGGATGTCTGCACAAGCATGGTTAGAGCAGAAGGAGATATGTGATGACGGATTGCCCCCAGGGATGAAGAGACTATCTCTATGGTACGAGTTACCATACTGGACTCGACTCATGAGCAATCACTTGCTCGATCCAATGCACATGTTCAAGAATGTGGGTAATCTACTATGGGACCATATGATCGGCAAGATAGATACTTTGGGAGCTAGGGTTGACCTTAGAAATGTGGATCGTATGGAGCAATATTGGCCGTAAACAGTGTCCGATGGATCGATAAAACTCCCTAAAGCACCATGGATTTTCACAGGAGCCCAATAATGCAAAGTAAAAGAGACCATTCGATCTTTGCGGACCCCCACTAGCGTAATGCACTTGCTCTGAGCGTGTTTTACTAAAGAAAGAAAGCCTACCGGTTTGAAATCACATGACTATGTGTCAGGTATGCTCATAGTGGAATATATCATAGTGGGAACTGTGTAACAAATTTGTGTGTGGAATTTAATATCATTGCTGCACGTGTTTTGCAGTTTATTTTATCGGTGGCCATTGAGGCATGTTTGTCTCTTGATGTCCATAACACAATCTACAAACTTGCAAAGTTGGTGCAATGGATCTTTACAAAAGGAGATCAACATAGACTCCATACCATTTGCCAAACTAAACGCTGTGGAGGTTGTGTGCATGTTTGAGAAACATTTTCCTACTACCATGCTAACCATTCAGGTGCATCTTCTTGTTCACATAGTTGATGAGGTGGAAATAGCTAGCACAGTACATCCCAGATGGATGTTCTTTTTAGAACGTTTCATGAAAATGCTCAAGGGATATGTGCATCAGAAGCCACATCGGGAGGGTAGCACGGCAAAAGGTTGGCTAGTATCAGAGTCCCTAGTGTACATTGGAGAGTGGCTAGACGGATTTGATAAAGCCCGAGATATGATATGGCGAACCATAGATGATGAGCGCATATCTGGGGTTGTCATGTGAAATCTCGGTATAGAGAAGAAGAAGATCTAGAGGCTAAAATCAACCGATTTTGCATGCTTCACAATCCAGTGATGCAAAAGTGGATTTCACAATATGAGGATGCAAAGCAAGAGCAACAAAGGGCACGAATCGAGTGGATACGGGGAAGATGACCATCGATGCACTGTTCGACGGGTCTGGAGAGCCTACCAACATTCATGAGCTTAAGATGGTTGCACAACCAATTGAAAAGCGCACAACAGTGCGGTAAAGAAGTGGCTGAGGAAGAGTCGGAGTACTCTCAGGGTTGCGCGACCAAGGTAAGTTTGCAATGTAAGACTAGTGACTTTCTTAGATGTTTGAACGGCCACTCATAATCTTTGTTTGTTGTAGTATAAGTCATACACAGCAACATGGTGTAAAGGTCGACATTTTAGGGTGGAACAGATCGACAAAAAGCATTTTACTCAAGATTGTGGAATCATGGCAAAATTTGAACAGTCTAGTCGACGACGGTCCTCTGATGTAGATCCTGTGGTGGCGGAACTCACTTACTTCGGCACGCTACAAAAGATTTTGAGGATCGATTATAGAGGATTTTTTGTCAACTTGTTCGACGTGCAATGGTTCAAGATAATCATGGAGGGTTGCAACGCTACTGTGCATAGAGGAGAGTCTGGTTTTCTTGAGGTGGATTCAACTAAGAAATGGACTGACCTAAGAGACACTTTCGTACTACCCGAGCATTGTGAACAAGTAAGTATGTAAATAGTTAACATCCCATTTTAGAAGTTATGTGCTTGGAAGCTCTCATGTAAGTTATGTGGCTCTGGCAGGTGATATTTCATCCTACAAAGTCTACATCAAACTGGTGGTACGTCATAGAGGTAGCCCCTCGTAGTGCATGGACGTATAAAGGCTACCATGTGCCAATCACAGTGGCATCAATGGAGGAGATCGGAGAAGATGCTCAGTCAGAAGCCGCTAAGATGGTGCCAGACGAGCATCAAGCAACTACTCTCTATGGGGTGCATGCAGAGGATCTACAAAATGAAACGGAGGACATCTGTCTAAACGGAGAGCTCTATATAGATATAGGAAGTTATGCTGAGCTATGCGAGGATGAGAGAGAGAGGCCTTGTTACCATATACATGTGGTAGTGATGTGTGTGAACACATAAGGACCGCCGGGGTATTTTTTCCCTCTTTAGGAGGTTTTTCCCCCCGTGCATTGTATATACGCCCATCACTCTAGGGCTATCTATCTTTCAATTGCACACTAAGTAACACACTCTCTATTGTGTGCCTTGAGCTTCCCTCGTCTTCTCCAAGCTGTGTGTGTTTCTCTGCAACCCTAATTCCAACAATTGGTATCAGAGCAGGTCACGTCCTCCTAGGCTTAGTCGTCAGCTGCTCCAGCACACGCCTGCTCACTTTCTCCGATTTTAGTGAGCTTTGGCAAGAGTTTGCAGGTCGACTAATTTTTTGGGCTCAGAATTTCGATTTGGGCTCATTTCGGCCTCCGTTTCCACTACAGGCAGTACTGCACAAGCTATTTCTTCATTTTGTGCAGAATTTCTATCAGTGCCGTTTTCTGCATAACAGGTGCCTTATAGTCTTCTACGGTTTGTGCTATATCGCATAGGTTGTTCCCGCTCCATTTCTCCTATTTTCAGGCAATTTTCACATCAGGTGCAGCATTTACCATGGCTGACAACAACAAGACAGATGTGTTCAAGATGTTTGCTGCTGAGGACACGTTAGATAGGGACAAATACCCTATGTGGGCTTATATGATGCAACATGTTCTTGTGTCAAAGGGTGTCTGGAACATTGTGCAGAGCATTGATGTACGTCGTGGTTCTGAGGATGTAGGCGATGTTGAGGATGTTGCAGGTCTTGCTGCAAGGATTGCAGCTGTTAGAGTTGTTCTGCCTGTGGCAGAACAAGCTCGTTGGGATGTTAAGGATGCATAGGCTCATGCATTGATTGCGTTGTCTGTGAAACGCACCATTGTTCCTCACATCCGTTCAGCAAAATCTGCAAAACAGGCTTGGGATATTCTAGCAGGTCTTTATGCAAGCCACAATGAGGCTAAAATTGCTTTGCTGCGTAAAGAGCTGGAGTCAAAGATTATGCATCAGGAAGATGATATGGACACTTTTCTTGCTAGTGTCAAGTATATCAATGAGCAACTTATTTCTGCAGGTAAAGTTATTTCAGACAGTTCCCTTGTGCAGACTGTTCTTCATGCCTTACTAGATTCTTACCAGACTTTTGCTAGTACTTGGAGACTTATGACCCAAGGAAATCTAGAAGTTGTCAAGTTTGATGCATTATTCACATTGCTGTTGCAAGAGTCACTCTCCAGAAAAAACAGGACTAGACAACGTGCAGTTGAAAGGATTTTATTGCTTCTCAAAGAAAGGATGGTAACAGCAATGCAACCACTTCTTATGGTTCTGCTTCGAGTGGCAAAAATTCTGTTCCTAATGATTTTGCTGGCAGTAATTCATCTAGAAATTCTGGTGATAAGGACAAAAAGAAGATGTGTTACCATTATTGTAAAGCCAATGATCACTTGATCAAGTCGTGTGCTAAGTTCAAGGCTAAAGAGGCTAAGAAGAAAGAGGGTGGTTCCACTGCAAATGCTGGTTCCACTACAAATGCAACCATTGTTGAGTCTTCTGTAAAAGGAGACTGTGTTGCTGATGTTGATGCAGAATGGGTTTTTAGCGCAGAGTGCACTTACAACCCTGCTGTCCATGATGCATGCTTGTTAGTTGCTACAGATTCACATGTGTGGTATTTCGACAATGGTGCTACAAAGCACATTACCTCACATCGTGAATTGTTTACCTCTCTCGAGTCTGTCCCTCATGGGAATTCAGTCACTTGTGCCAACAACGCCTCTTATCCAGTTCAGGGAGTTCGAAAGATTGTGCTCACTGCTGCTAATGGCAATTCCTTCACACTTGTTGATGCACTTTATGTACCTGGGATCAAGAAGAATCTCTTGTCTGTATCCGCACTTGCTAGACTTGGACTTGTAGTCAAATTTGTGGATGACGGATGTACAGTTCATGATCTCAGTTTTGGTGATGAAATTGTTGCATCTGGCCTTTTGTGCCGTGGGCTGTATAAGCTCACTTTGTATGACAAGTGTGGACAAAATTTTGCAAATGATGTTGCAGATTCAAGGGCTATTTCAGATGAAAAACTTTGGCATGCACGTTTTGGTCATCTGAATTTTGCCAGTTTGCTGCGTTTGCAGAAATCTGATATGGTTGCTTCTTTGCGGCCTCTTGAAGCAGATGTCAAACATGTTTGTGAAGGCTGTATTTTGGGTAAGATGCAACGTTCTAAATTTCCAAAGGATGGTTCAGTTTGGGCCACATGCAGGTTGCAGCTTGTGCATAGTGATGTTTGTGGGCCCATGCAAACTCCGTCCTTGGGCAATTACCTATACTTCGTGACTTTCATTGATGATTACTCCAGGCATGCATGGGTATTTCCGCTTAAAGAGAAGTCCGAAGTTTTTATGTGCTTCAAACAATTTCTGGCTATGGCTGAAAATGTCTCGAAATGTACTATGGGCACCCTCCGTTCCGATTGAGGGAGGGAGTATATGTCTTATGAATTTAATGCATTTCTGGCTAGTCGTGGGATAAAACACCAATGTACAATGCCTTATACACCTCAGCAAAATGGTGTTGCTGAGAGGAAAAACAAGTCACTGACAGAAATGGCACGATGTATGGTAAAAAGTCAAGCTTTGCCGCATTCTTTTTGGCTTGAGGCCATCATGTGTGCCACTTATGTACTTAACAGGTGTCCTACGAAAGCGTTGCAGCTTATTACTACATATGAAGCATGGCATGATAGAAAGCCTTCTATTGAGCACATGCGTGTTTTTGGCTGTTTGGCATATGCTTTGGTGCCACAAGTGCAACGCAGAAAATTCGATGATAAGGATTTCAAATGTATTTTTGTTGGTTATAGTGCTGAAAGGAAAGGTTACAGGTTGTATCATCCACAAACAAACGTATTCTGATTTCTCGGGATGTAGTGTTTGTGGAAGATTCTGTTCAGCCCTTGCTGTCATGTACTAGAGACAGTAATGTAAGATCATAGGACATTGATGACACTTTGTTGCCTCTTTTTAGTGGTGGAAATACGAATGTAAGTTCCAATCAGGCAAATGTACAACCTATGGGGGTTTTTGAAAATGTTTTAGATCAGCCTATTACTCATGCAGATGTACATGATGTACTCGATGAGGAAAGGGCTGAAAATGAGCAGGCTAGAGGTATGCCAAAATGGCTGGTGCACACTTTGTGTGATAGTAAATTGGATGCACCTTTGTCTAGTCGTACTCGTTCAGGCTCTCGCCATGCATCTTATCAATCAGATTGTTATCCTTTGGCTGTGTCTAGCTTACATGATGTTGAGGAGCCTCTATCTTTTGATGAAGCACAGAATTCAGAAAATTGGATGGCTGCCATGCAATTAGAATATGATGCACTTATAGAAAATGACACATGGACTTTATGTGATTTTCCTCCTGGCAAAAAGGACTCACGGTTTTGTCATAAAAGGACAAGAGGACAAAGTGTGCAGATGTAAGAAGGCTTTGTATGGGTTGAAGCAATCTCCTCGTGCTTGTTATGAGAAATCTAACACTCATTTGGTCAAACAAGGCTTTCGTGACAGTCCAACAAAAAGCACATTGTATGTAAAGCGTGAGGGTGATGTACTTCTCATCGTGGTTCTTTATGTTGATGATTTGTTGATCACTGGACCAAATGAGAGACATATTGCTGAATTTAAGGCTGATTTGAATGCTGCTTTCAAGATGAAAGATTTGGGGGTGTTGCGTCATTACTTGGGTATACAGTTTAAGAAGTGTGATGGTGGTATTGCCTTGTGTCAAAAAAGTTACATAGAGACATTGCTATGTAAGTTTAGACTTGAGGATTGCAAACCTATTGCCACTCCCATGGAAACAGGTTTGAAGTTGAGTCTACATGATGCTGGAAATGCTGCTGATGTCACTCTTTACCAAACTGCTGTTGGCTGCCTCATTTATGTATGCAACACGAGGTCGGATATTCAGTTTGCAGTCTCACAGGTCAGCAGATTTATGCATAGCCCGGGGTCTAAGCATTGGCAGGCTGTCAAGAGGATTTTCTGCTACCTTAGTGGCACTTTACATCTTGGCTTGTTTTATCCCAAGGGGGGATCATTTCCGCTAGACTTACATGCTTTTTCGGACTCAGATTGGGCTGGTTGTTTTGACACGCGAGTGTCCACAAGTGGTTTTTGTTTCATGCTTGGTAGTTCATGTTTATCATGGTTGAGAAAGAAGCAACATACTATGGCTACTTCGAGTTGTGAGGCTGAGTACAGGGCAGTCTTCAGAGCTACTACGGTTGAGTGTGTATGGTTCAGACGCGTTATGGCTGATTTGGGTGTTGGAGAGGACACTGCCAACACTATCTACACTGACAGTCAGAGCGCATTGGCAGTTGCGAGGAACCTAGTTTTTCATGCTAGCACAAAGCACATTGAGGTGCATTACCACTATGTCAGGGAGAGGCTCTCAGCAGGAGAGATCAACTTGGCTTATGTGCCAACACAAGACAACCTTGCAGATATTTTCACAAAGGCATTGTCTCGTGAGAATCTTGAAGCTTTCCGCAAAGCTTAAGGATTACTCCCCTTTGTGGACTGATCTTGTTCTGAGGGCATGGCACTTCCCTTTACTCATGTACCAGCTCTCGTTCACCGCATCACTCCAGGGGGGATTTGTTACCATATACATGTGGTAGTGATGTGTGTGAACACATTAGGACCGCCGGGGCATTTTTTCCATCTTTAGTAGGTTTTTTCCCCCGTGCATTGTATATATGCCCATCACTCTAGGTCTATCTATCTTTCCATTGCACACTAAGTAACACACTCTCTATTGTGTGCCTTGAGCTTCCTTCGTCTTCTCCAAGCTATGTGTGTTTCTCTGCAACCCTAATTCCAACAAACCTCTTAAAGCCATAAATATTGTATTTGAACAATTTTGCTCCATTTTATAAAAACTTTGGCTCTCAAGGTGCCTTCCATGTGGTATAACGCTCTTTTGATTTTGCGCTCACATCCTGGGCAATCCATGGCCACATGTAGCTCCACCACCTGGTTTTTTGATTGGAAGATTCGATTTTGTGCTCTCTCTCTCTCTCTCTCTCTCTCTCTCTCTCTCTCTCTCTCTCTCTCTCTTTTGATTTGAAATTCTGAGTTATCGACTTGCCTCTTCCATCACTCAAGTTGAATAGAAGAAGAACATGTTCTTTTGCTGCTAGCCTTTGAACATTCCAAAGCTACAACCACCTTCATGTTCTATGTGAAAAAAGAAAGAGATGGTTGGGATTCGCCGTTTTGAACAATTTTGCTCCATTTTATAATATGTATTATATTCACGTTGTCGTGTTGTGGCATGTATATAGTGGGAACGGGCATTCAACGATTTACCTTGTGACTTTTTGACGCATAAGTATACTTCATATAATAATCATATGCATAAATAAAAGCTTTATACCATACCTTAGTATTACCTTTGAAGTAATATAAATGTACATTACTATTAGAAAGTACTGCAACAGAAGTATCAATGATTGTGCCTCTTTTTTTCTGGGGGAAAATCATTTGTATGTTTCTTCTAATATCTCAGCTATACCCCTACCATATATAAATTATTTTCTTCTTTTCACATTTATTTAGTAATATAACCCTTCAATAATGCATACCTTCTTGGATGCATACAAGAGGGAAGGGCCTACTAGAAGACTTTATCAAAAGGAAGATCCAAAGCTTCTTGGACCATCCCAATTTGAAAATTACGACCTAAGGGCGTGGAGAAAAGGCCAAAACCAAGTCAAGCTCTTTTAGTAGGACAATTTTGCCTTTTGAAGCATGTCAATCCAAGTTACAGGTCAAAAGTTACAGGGAAACCAGTGGAAAACCCTCTCACAACTACACTGCAAGAAGAGATGGTAAACAGGTGAATCAAGTGAAAAGTGGTAATCTTGGTCTTTTTCCATAAAAAAAGAT
Source organism: Adiantum capillus-veneris (assembly GCF_014529385.1). Lineage (NCBI taxonomy): Eukaryota > Viridiplantae > Streptophyta > Polypodiopsida > Polypodiales > Pteridaceae > Adiantum > Adiantum capillus-veneris. The sequence continues at coordinate 78,280,128 of NC_140950.1, read as the reverse complement.
ATTTGGAAGATAAAATACATAAGCATGTGAATGTGACACCTCAAAGATGCCTTGAAGGACAAGACACACAAGTTGGGACCCGCTGCTGGAGCGATAGAAGATTCATAGGTGGGGCCCACATACATCATGGAGCCTCAACGACCAAAAATGATGAATTTCATGATATTTTGAGTCCTAATATTTCCCATTTTAAGAAATATCCAAAGAACATTTGATTTGGGCTAACTCTTTAGCCTAATCAAGTGATTATGTAAAACATGGCTCCCTCACCTATAAAAAGGGCAACCTTCTCTTCATTGGGGGCAAGTTATGAGTGAGTGAGAATAGCTCAATTCCATTGTGTCACACTCATCTTAGTGCCACACTTTCTCTTGAAGAAAGGCTGAAGTCTTGCCTCATCTTTTCTCTCCATTAAGGTGGTGGCGATTGCTCTCATGTAAGATATATGTTGCTAGTTTTTAGTTTCATTTTCATATCTAGTCCAATACTTGTCTCTAACTATATCTCTATCTCTCATTATCTATCTTTAATAACACCACCACACTTAGATCTATCTCTAATTCTATCTTTACTCCTCCTTTGATCTCTCTTGTTGTGTCCTAATTGTTTCATTGGAAGGTATTCAAGCAGCAACCTTGTCAATGTAATGGGTACAACCTTCTTGCGGGAAACATTTATGTGCACAAGGTTAGTAACCATATCTTCATCTTCCTCAAGTATCTCTCTCTCTCTTAAGGTTCTCATTCTCTTCCACAAACTCTAGAATCTCCTTGCTACAGGTACTTCTCTCCCCGCAGTATCCTTATTGCCTAAGGCCAACAATGGGGCTTGGGAGAGAAACTCTCTTCTTATTCTCCTTTCACTTCTTTCACACCTTTATCTTTGAACGTACTAAGTATATCATTGATGAATAACCATAATCCACATAGCGGTAATTTCTTTTAATTCCATTCAGTGCAATCTATTAGGGTCAACATTTGGATTAGTCGAAAGATTCACTTTCAACAACGCATAGTGTTTCTATTTGGTCTTGAAAGGCTCAACGAAATACTTCTCTCACCAGATCCCATCATACTACCTATTATTGACTATGACTTCTCTTTTGATGTGAATGTGGTTATTTTATTATGAATCAAGAGGATTTGTACTCACAACTAAGCCCAATCGCTAGACAAAACATATACATTATAGTAAGCACAAAGCTACAGTTCCAAAGAGCAATCCGTAGCTTATTTGGATAACAAAGATTAAATATCATTAACTCATCCATTAACCCTTTTATCCTACCCATGATACGATATGATCGTTGTTACCATATACATGTGGTAGTGATGTGTGTGAACACATTAGGACCGCGGGGGCATTTTTTCCGTCTTTAGGAGGTTTTTTTGCCCCGTGCATTGTATATACGCCCATCACTCTAGGGCTATCTATCTTTCCATTGCACACTAAGTAAGACACTCTCTATTGTGTGCCTTGAGCTTCCTTCATCTTCTCCAAGCTGTGTGTGTTTCTCTACAACCCTATTTCCAACAATTGGTATCAGAGCAGGTCACGTCCTCCCGGGCTTAGTCGCCAGCTACTCCAGCACACGCCTGCTCACTTTCTCTGATTTCAGTGACCTTTGGCGAGTGTTCGCACGTCGACAAATATTCAGGGTAAGCACGAAGAGCTTGGTTTGCTCAGAATTTTGATTTGGGCTCATTTTGGCCTCCGTTTCCACTACAAGCAGTACTGCACAAGCTATTTCGTCATTTTGTGTAGAATTTCTGTCAGTGCCGTTTTTTGCATAACAGGTTCCTTATAGTCTTCTACGGTTTGTGCTATATAGCACAAGTTTTTCCCGCTCCGTTTCTTCTATTTTCGGGCAGTTTTCACATCAGGTGCAACATTTACCATGGCTAACAACAACAACACAGATGTGTTCAAGATGTTTTTTGCTGAGGACAGGTTGGATGGGGACAACTACCCTATGTGGGCTTATATGATGCAACATGTTCTTGTGTCAAAGGGTGTCTGGAACATTGTGCAGGGCATTGATGTACGTCCTGGTTCTGAGGATATAGGCGATGTTGAGGATGTTGCAGGTCTTACTGCAAGGATTGCAGCTGTTAGAGTTGTTTTGCCTAAGACAGAACAAGCTCGTTGGGATGTTACGTATGCGCAAGCTCATGCATTGATTATGTTTTCTGTGAAGCGCACCATTGTTCCTCACATTCATTCAGCAAAATCTGCAAAACAAGCTTGGGATATTTTAGCAGGTCTTTATGCAAGCCGCGATGAGGCTAAAATTGCTTTGTTGCGTAAAGAGCTGGAGTCGAAGATTATGCATGAGGAAGATGATATGGACACTTTCCTTGCTAGTGTCAAGGATATCAATGAGCAGCTTATTTCTGCAGGTGAAGTCATTTTAGACAGTTCCCTTCTGCACACTGTTCTTGATGCCTTACCAGATTCCTACCAAAGTTTTGCTAGTACTTGGAGACTGATGACCCAAGGAAATCCTGAAGTTGTCAAGTTTGATGCATTATGCACATTGCTATTGCAAGAGTCACTTTCTAGAAAAAACAGGACTAGGCAGCGTGCAGTTGAACTGGCTTTTATTGCTTCTCAAAGAAAGGGTGGTAACAGTAATGCAACCACTTCTTATGGTTCTGCTGCGAGTGGCAAAAATTCTGTTCCTAATGCTTCTGCTGGCAGTACTTCGTTTGGCAATTCTGGTGATAAGGGCAAAAAGAAGATGCGTTGCCATTATTGTAAAGCCAATGATCACTTGATCAAGTCGTGTGCTATGTTCAAGGCCAAAGAGGCTAAGAAGAAAGAGGGTGGTTCCACTGCAAATGCTGGTTCCACTACAAATGCAGCCATTGTTGATCTTCTATGAAAGGATACTGCGTTGCTGATGTTGATGCAGAATGGGATTTTAGCACAGAGTGCACTTACAATCCTGCTGTCCATGATGCATGCTTGTTAGTTGCTGCAGATTCACATGTGTGGTATTTCGACAGTGGTGCTACAAAGCACATTACCTCACATCGTGAATTGTTTACCTCTCTCGAGTCTGTCCCTCATGGGAATTCAGTCACTTGTGTCAACAACGCCTCTTATCCCATTCAGGGAGTTGGAAAGATTGTGCTCACTGCTGCTAATGGCAGTTCCTTCACACTTGTTGATGCACTTTATGTACCTGGGATCAAGAAGAATCTCTTGTCTGTATCCGCACTTGCTAGACTTGGACTTGTAGTCAAATTTGTGGATGACAGATGTACAGTTCATGATCTCAGTTTTGGTGATGAAATTGTTGCATCTGGCCTTTTGTGCCGTGGGTTGTATAAGATCACTTTGTATGACAAGTGTGGACAAAACTTTGCAAATGTTGTTGTAGATTCAAGGGCTGTTTCAGATGAAAAACTTTGGCATGCACGTTTTGGTCATCTGAATTTTCTAGGTTGGTGCGTTTGCAGAAATCTCATATGGTTGCTTCTTTGCCGCCTCTTGAAGCACCTATCAAACACGTTTGTGAAGGCTGTATTTTGGGTAAATATGCAGTGTTCTAAGTTTCCAAAGGATGGTTCAGTTCGGGCCACATGCAGGTTGTAGCTTGTGCATAGTGATGTTTGTGGGCCCATGCAAACTCCGTCCTTGGGCAATTACCTATACTTCGTGACTTTCATTGATGATTACTCCAGGCATGCATGGGTATTTCCGCTTAAAGCGAAGTCCGAAGTTTTTATGTGCTTCAAACAATTTCTGGCTATGGCTGAAAATGTCTCGAAATGTACTATGGGCACCCTCCGTTCCGATTGAGGGGGTTGGAGTATATGTCTCATGAATTTAATGCATTTTTGGCTAGTCGTGGGATAAAACACCAATGTACAGTGCCTTATACACCTAAGCAAAATGGTGTTACTGAGAGGAAAAACAGGTCACTGACAAAAATGGCACCATGTATGGTCAAAAGTCAAGCTTTACCGCATTCTTTTTGGCTTGAGGCCATTATGTGTGCCACTTATGTACTTAACAAGTGTCCTGCGAAAGCTTTGCAGTCTATTACTCCATATGAATCATGGCATGATAGAAAGCCCTCTATTGAGCACATGCGTGTTTTTGGTTGTTTGGCATATGCTTTGGTGCCACAAGTGTAGCGCAGAAAATTGGATGATAAGGCTGTCAAATGTATTTTTGTTGGTTATAGTGCTGAAAGAAAACGTTATAGGTTGTATCATCCGCAAACAAAACGTATTCTGGTTTCTCAGGATGTAGTGTTTGTGGAAGATTTTGTTCAGCCCTTGTTGTCATGTACTAGAGACAGTTTTGTAAGCTCATAGGACATTTATGACACTTTGTTGCCTCTTTTCAGTGGTGGAAATACGAATGTAATCTCCAATGAGGCAAATGTACAGCCGATGGGGGTTTTTGAAAATGTTTTAGATCAGCCTATTACTGATGCACATGTACATGATGTACTTGATGAGGAAAGGGCTGAAAATGAGCAGGCTAGAGGTATGCCAAAATGGCTGGTGCACACTTTGCGTGACAGTAAATTGGATGCACCTTTGTCTAGTCGTACTCGTTCAAGCTCTCGCCATGAATCTTATGCATCAGATTGTTATGCTTTGGCTGTGTCTAGCTTACATGATGTGGAGGAGCCTCTGTCTTTTGATGAAGCACAAAATTCAGAAAATTGGATGGCCGCTATGCAATTAGAATATGATGCACTTATAGAAAATGACACATGGACTTTATGTGATTTGCCTCCTGGCAAAAAGGCCATTGGTACAAAGTGGGTTTACAAGCTGAAACGCAAGCCGGATGGTGAGATCGATCTCCATAAGGCTCGACTTATTGCAACCGGTTATGCATAGCAAAAAGGCATAGATTATGAAGAGACTTTTGCTCCGACTTGTCGTATGACTACTGTGCGTTTTCTATGTGCTTTGGCAGCTCATTTTGGTTGGGATGTACATCAATCTGACATTGTAACTGCTTTCTTGAATGGTGACATATTTGAGGAAGTTTATGTAACGCAGCCTTGCGGTTTTGTCATAAAAGGACAAGAGGACAAAGTGTGCAGATGTAAGAAGGCTTTGTATGGGTTGAAGCAATCTCCTCGTGCTTGTTATGAGAAATCTAACACTCATTTGGTCAAACAAGGCTTTCGTGACAGTCCAACAGGAATCACATTGTATGTAAAGCATGAGGGTGATGTACTTCTCATCGTGGTTCTTTATGTTGATGATTTGTTGATCACTGGACCAAATGAGAGACATATTGCTGAATTTAAGGCTGATTTGAATGCTACTTTCAAGATGAAAGATTTGGGGGTGTTGCGTCATTACTTGGGTATACAGTTTAAGAAGTGTGATGGTGGTATTGCCTTGTGTCAAAAAAGTTACATAGAGACATTGCTATGTAAGTTTGGACTTGAGGATTGCAAACCTATTGCCACGCCCATGGAAACAGGTTTGAAGTTGAGTCTACATGATGCTGGAAATGCTGCTGATGTCACTCTTTACCAAACTGCTGTTGGCTGCCTCATTTATGTATGCAACACGAGGCCGGATATTCAGTTTGCAGTCTCACAGGTCAGCAGATTTATGCATAGCCCGGGGTCTAAGCATTGGCAGGCTGTCAAGAGGATTTTCTGCTACCTTAGTGGCACTTTACATCTTGGCTTGTTTTATCCCAAAGGGGGATCATTGCCGCCAGACTTACATGCTTTTTCGGACTCAGATTGGGCTGGTTGTTTTGACACGCGAGTGTCCACAAGTGGTTTTTGTTTCATGCTTGGCAATTCATGTATATCATGGCTGAGCAAGAAGCAACCTACTGTGGCCACTTCGAGTTGTGAGGCTGAGTACAGGGCAGTCTTCACAGCTACGATTGAGTGTGTATGGCTCAGACGCCTTAAAGCTGATTTGGGTGTTGGACAGGACACTACCAACACTATCTACACTGATAGTCAGAGCGCATTGGCAATTGAGAGGAACCGAGTTTTTCATGCTCGCACAAAGCACATTGAGGTGCGTTACCACTATGTCAGGGAGAGGCTCTCAGCAGGAGAGATCAGCTTAGCTTATGTGCCAACACAGGACAACCTTGCAGATATTTTCACAAAGGCATTGTCTCGTGAGAAGCTTGAAGCTTTCCGCAAAGCTTTGGGCTTACTCCCCTTTGTAGACTGATCTTGTCCTCAGGGCATGGCACTTCCCTTTACTCATGTGCGAGCTCTCGTTCACCGCATCACTCCAGGGGGGATTTGTTACCATATACATGTGGTAGTGATGTGTGTGAACACACTAGGACCGCCGGGGCATTTTTTCCCTCTTTAGGAGGTTTTTTCCCCCGTGCATTGTATATACGCCCATCACTCTACGGCTATCTATCTTTCCATTGCACACTAAGTAAGACACTCTCTATTGTATGCCTTGAGCTTCCTTCGTCTTCTCCAAGCTGTGTGTGTTTCTCTGCAACCCTATTTCCAACAATCGTAATCTTGATGTTTTCATTTTTGTTTTGTTCTGACTATCTTTCATGAGTTCTCTCCATCACGTGTGTGCTTGTAAGCAAAAGTGAGTGTCTTCTTTGGCTACATTTCTTCTTTAGCTTTAGAAGCTATGTTATCTACATCTTAGCTCCTTCTCATAACCCTTGAGCTTCCTCGCAAACTCTCACAGCAAGAGGCCCGGTGCCTTCCTGGCAAGACCGCCAACTTCTTGACATATTTTTGGTGAACCCGACGTGAAACTGCCAGGGTGAGAGTTTGTGCGTAACCATGGGTGATCATGTTGAGAAACAGGGTATGCATTTTGACCCAGCAACAATGCAAATGTTTCAAGAATTTGCAATGTTCATGCAACAACAACATGCTTCTGAAAGAAGGGAGATTTCATCAACGAAGGCCATACAAGCGGTCGTCAACAGAATGGATCAGTTCAATGGCGAAGATGTAACCAAGTACTTACGTGAGTATGTGAAAGAGATGGAGCTGCATCGCATGTCAAAAGGTGAGATGATTCAAAGCTTTGAGCTAGTTGTTGCTCCAGAAATTAGGGAGCATGTTAGGGTAATTAAAGATGGGCATGGGAGAAATTGGGAAGAACTCAAAGTAGCTTTAAAGGAGGAATATTTCATGGAGGACTCTGAGAGAGTGACCAAAAGGACATTCTTAGAATGGGTAGTCAATCCAAAGCAAGGACTATCAATAACAGAGCTACTTAGAGAATTTGAGCGGCGCTATGCACAACTCACCAGGACAGAAAGAGCCACACTAGATGCAGAGAAGACAGATCTTTTCTTACAATCCGTAGGTAAAGAGTTTCAAGAAAATTTGGAGCTTCTCCTTGAAGATAAAGATGTTGAGCAAGGACTAAAGACTAACTGGAATGAAGTTGAAGGTGCTGTCTCGTTGCTTGCCAAACGACAAAGAAGAAGGGACAAGATGGTAGTAAACACTACAAGTCCTTCAACCTCAACTTCTTACAAAATGGTAAAGCCCACTTATATAGCTCCTAAGTTTGATGAGTCTATGCTAGATGAACTTGTGAAGGGAATGCGTGACTTGAAGGTGAAGCTTGCAAAGCTTGAAGAAAAAGGCCAACCATCAAGGCCATTCCCTAGGCAAAGACAACAGCCCAAAGAAGGGTTTGTTAATAGATGTATTTGGTGTGATAGTACAGACCGTGTAAGAAGGGATTGTGATGATTTTAGTGATGCTTTGTCAAAAGTTTTAAGGATGGTAAAATGCACTTAAGAGAGACAGGTTTACCCTTGAGAACTAACTTTGGGAAGGGGGGAATGCAAACCTTAGTTGAAGATATGGCAACTAAGCATGCCACCTCTTCAGTTGAGGCGGCTACTTATGGAGTAAAAATTGAACATTTTTGTGATGAAGAGGTGAGTGACCATCATGGTCAAATTTGGCCAAATGTCAGGCAATTAGCTAAAAAGGAAAAGCTTACAAAAGAGATTCTACATGAATCAGGTGATTGCATACGTCTAGAAACAGGATGGAATGATCCAGTGGACTCATTGTCACTGCATGCCTACATTACAAAATGCCAACAAAATGAGGCAATTGTAGAAGAGAAGCGCAGACGTGAAAATGCTGATGAAGGACCATCAAAAAGAGCTTCTAGAAGTGGGGGAAGAAGCGAGTCAATGCCTTCTCAAACACCCTCAACAAAAGGAGCATCTCCACCTTAAGTACTCATGGAGGAGTCTACAACATGAAAGAAGAAAGAGCCAACAAAAGGTAAGACAAAAGGTCCAACTTATAAATTACAATATGATATTGAGGTTGCTACAGATTTAAAGAAAGTCTTGGAGGAAAGGATCTTGAATAGCAAGATTGAGTTTACTCTGGGAGAAGTTCTTGGCATTGCAAAGCGTGAATTCCATGCGGATATCATTGACATCATCAAGAGGAAGAGGCAAACCCTTGCTGAAGTTTCTCATCCACAGGTTGAAGGGGAAACCTCAAAGACACAAGGGATGCAACTACAAAATAAGGAGGATGATGGAGCTGTGCTAGGATGCTACCAATCTAGTGGGAGAGTGAAGCAAGTGCATTTCTCAAATGATGAAGAAGAAGCTGAAGATATTCCTAGGAGCTACTATTCACGAAGTCATTGGGCAAGGGCTACTACAGAAACTTTGGTCAAGGTAGGTGATCTTGAAGAGCCATTTGTTGCCTTGATTGACCATGGTTCAGAAATAAACATAATGTCAAAGAGTCTCTACAACAAGTGCAAATGGCCAATGAACACAGATCATGGCTGGATGGTAAAAGTGGCAAACAATTCATCCGATGAATTGTATGCAGCATGTCCAGGTGTGAAGGTGACAATAGGTGATGTAAAGATTGACCAAAACTTCTTTGTACAGGATACATATTCATATCATCTCATCCTTGGACAGCCCTACATCGTGGGAGTTCGAATGGAAACAAAGGTAATAGACGATGGTTCCGCATATGCTAGGATATGCAGCAAAGATGGTAAACGAGCTGTCGAATTTCTCACAGTTTGTGTAAACCATGAAATAAATCGTGACAACCTTAGAGAACATCCTCTACCAAAGGTAAGCAAAGAGTTTCATGATCATAGAGAAATGATGGGTTTTGGCCAAGGACCATTGTAAAGCGGGATTGCAGTGGTATAGAAAGAAAAAGGGTCTCGCTTGATCCAAAAATAGGTGAAAATTTTTCAATGAGCTCCTTGGTAAGAAGGAATGGATCAATATGCTTTACAAAACTTGAAGATTTGAAGAGATGTGAGAGGCAATATGTGCATAATGTACAAATAGGCATGAAAAAGAGTGGGTTACTAGAGCCTACTGAAAATGTTTTAGGTTTGTGTGAACAAGTTTCTTTTGTAGATACTATGGGTGAGCTTGATGCTATAATGAGGTCTAGTTTGCATCTTGAAAATGAAGTTGTGGAAGTTTGCTCTATGGAAATGAATCAAGTAATAGAAGCCTTTAAAGAAAGCCAAACAGTTGGCCCAGAAGTCCATGTTGAAACTAAATACAAGAGTGTAGCAAAGAAGGTGAAACAAGTAGCTTCACTCTTACCACCCAAACAACAGGGAAAAGATTGAGCAGGCTTCTTTACAACCAAGTTTGAGGAATCCTAAAAAGATCGGGCATACCTTCACAAAGGAGTCTTTTCAAGAGTTGCAGATTGGTTGCGAGGAGTTTCTAACACAGGAGGAGACGAAGTGCTTCAAAGAAATGCTTTCAAATCATGGTAAGGCTTTTGCATTTGAGCCACATGAGATAGGATGTGTTGATCCTTCTATTGTAGCTCCTATGGTAATTTTCACAATACCTCATGTGCCTTGGAATCTGCGGCCTATTCCGGTTCCAAAGGCTCATTTGCCAAAGTTAGTAGAGCTACTGAATGAGAAAATCAAAATGGGAATCTTGGAGCCTTCTTGTGCTCCATACTCAAACAGGTGGTTCACAGTTCCAAAGAAGAATGGTTCTCTACGCTTCATCCAAGATATGCAACCACTAAAAAAGGTGACAATTAGAAATGTAGGTACAGGTCCAATTGTGGATGAGTTTGCACAGGCGTTTGTAGGGAGGGCAATCTACTCAATGGGGGATCTCTACTCAGGGTATGATCAATTTCAACTTGCAATCAAAAGCAGAGACTTGACAACCATGAGGACACCTTTGGGTTTGGTAAGGATGTGTACCTTGCCACAGGGAGCAACCAACTTAGTTGCACATATGATGAATGGGATGAATAAGGTCTTGTTGGGGTATAGGCGTCTGTGCCTTGCCCGGTCGCCCAGAGTCTGGGCGCCACTGACTTGTATACCTTATACATAGCATAAGTGTATAGGGGGCTCCTCACTCTTTTGAGTTTCCCCACCCACATCGCGTGTGTGTCCTTTTCTCTCTCTCACTCTCTGTCTGTGGTGCTCCCTTCAATTAGTATCAGAGCTATGGTGACCGCGGAGAGCACGACGGCTTTGAGAGCTTCGAGGCGATAGCTCACTCTCTCTCGACGGTAGAGAAATTAAGAAAGCAGAAGACTTGCTGTGAGAATGCAATAGGAGCTTGGTGTGGTCAAGCTAGGTCGAGGAGGCGGTTGCGGCTTCCTTGGTGAGAGAAGCTTTTGAGCTCAGTGGAGCTCGTTAGAGAAGTGCTCGGCGGAGGAGAGCTTGACATTCGAGTGCTTGGATGCTGTTGTGGCAGAACTCTTGTGTTGGAGCTTGCATTGAGAGGACATTGCATCACGCAGAGTGGAGCAGGAGCAGGTTCAAGACTGTGTGTAGCTCGTTTTTGCCATTTTCGGGCTCTAAAACGCAGTTTTTTGCGTAGCTCCGTTATATAGAGTCAGATCTACATGATCCATGAGTCTAGGTCAGGGTTTTGGCACGCTCCGGACGCGATGGTGAGGTCAATTTGCTGATACCCATATGATGGCATAGTGCACGAGGGAGATATGCAGGTATGACTTTGTGAGGTGATGCTGACTGATGATGGCATATGGTATCACCTCACAAAGTCATACATATGAACATATGCAATGGTTTGTTGACTTATGATGGCATAGTGCACAAGGGAGATATGCAGGTATTGCGTACATACTTGCAGTATGTGTGCGGTACGTCTAGTGGTGTATGAACATACACGGGAGCAGGACAGCTGGATGCACACGATCACAGCCAGCCAGTGGGCATTGGTTGAGAGCGATTTTCTCTCGCCTTTTGTAGTCTTTAGACTAGGTTCCCTTACTTAAAGGCACTGTCGCCTTTAAGTGGGAGGTTGTTGGGGTATAGGCGTCTGTGCCTTGCCCGGCCGCCCAGAGTCTGGGCGCCCACTGACTTGTATACCTTATACATAGCATAAGTGTATAGGGGGCTGCTCACTCTTTTGAGTCTCCCCACCCATATCTGCGTTGTGTGTCTCCTTCTCTCTCTCTCACTCTCTGTCTGTGGTGCTCCCCGATCCCCTTCAGGTCTTACGTGACTTTATTCCTCAAATCACAATGCCTTTCATTGATGATTTTCCTATCAAAGGATGTGAAGAAAGTGACAAAGATGAAGATTTGGATCTCAAGGGATGTCGCAGGTTTGTGGTAGATCACATAAATGATTGTGATAAAATTTTGTCTAGGTTGGAAGAAGTGAATCTTACATTGTCAGGGAAAAAGTCTATGTTTGGTGTCAATGAAGTGCTCATTGTGGGAAACATGTGCAGGCCATATGGTAGGAAACCTTGTCCAACAAAGGTAGATGCCATCCAAAGAATGAAAGAAATGTGCACTAGCATCGCTGAGGTTAGAAGGTTTCTGGGAGCATGTGTCTTCTATGTTATTTGGATTCCACATTATGCACATGTAGCTGATCCTCTTTATCAGCTGCTTAGAAAGAATCAGAAGTTTAAATGGACAGAAGCACATGTAAAATCCATGAAAAAGCTAAAGGAGTTGCTCTAGTCAGCAACAACTTTGAGAAACTTAGGTAGACTACGAGTGTCAAAGGCCAGTAATTGTGACAGTAGATACCAGTCCTAGATGGATTGGATGGGCAATAGGGCAAGATGACAAAGAAGGACACAGGTATGTGGTAAGATTTGGAGCAAAGGTACTAAGTGCTCGCCAAAGAAACTATCCACAGATAAAGAGAGAGTTATGGGGTATGGTTGCAGCGTTGAAAAGTGGGAAAGAGTACCTAATTGGTGCATGTGTGGTTGTAGAAACAGATTGTCTACCACTTCTTGGGACGATTACAAGCTGCTCAACGCCAGACATTGCTATGTTGCGGTGGATTGCCTACATTAAGTCCTTAAATCCTGATTTTAAGCACATTGCAGGTAAAGACAATACAGTGGCAGATATGCTATCAAGGGCAAGGTATGAAGATGAGTCACAAATGATTGATGAGGAAGATGGTGTAGGCACAAAGTTCTATTCTATCTCTCATGTCAAAGGTAACAATGTCTGCATGACTAATCTAGTTGAATCATTCTTGAAAGAGCTTTATGAAGGTGATTGGCTTCTTATTGGAAGCTACTTGAGTACTCTAACAAAACAGGATGATTGGTCTGAACAAGAATTCAAGAGGATATGCAGGAAAGCATATGGGTACTTTTTGAGGGATGGTTACTTGTGGAAGCATCCTAAACAAAAGGGTGCTACACCACAACGGGTTATATGCAAAAAAGAGACTCAAGTAAAGCTCATGCAAGAGTTTCATGAGAGTCTATGGGATGGACACAGGGGTGTGTGGGCAACCTTCTCCAAGTTGAAAGAAAAATATTGGTGGAAGGGTATGTATAAAGATGTATCTCAATTTGTAGAGTCATGTGTAACTTGTCAAATGTATTCAAATGTTCGACATCGTGATGGATTGCACCCTACATATCCACTAACCATGCACTATAAATGGGTTGTGGATATAGTCACAATGCCTTTAGGACTCTGGCAGATGAGATACTTAGTTCTTGCACGAGAAGACCTAACTAATCAGGTTGAAGGAAGAGCATTAAGAGCTAAAACCACAGAAGCTCTGTGCAAATTCCTTCTTGAAGAGGTGATTTTCCGTTATGGTTGTGTAGGAAAAATCACTGCAGATAGAGGTGAACTGGATGCGGAAGAAGCAAGGAAGATGTACAAGAGGTCTGATCTTACAAAGAGACAATGTGGCACATACCGGAGGATGTGCAGGTTTAGAGGGGGTGGATGTCGTGCTGTGGCATGTATATAGTGGGAATGGGCATTAAACGATTTATATTGTGACTTTTTGACGCATAAGTATACTTCATATAATACTCATATGCATAACTAAAAGCTTTCTACCATACCTTAGTATTACCTTTGAAGTAATATAAATGTACATTACTATTAGAAAGTACTGAAAGAGAAGTATCAATGATTGTGCCTCTTTTTTTCTGGGGGAAAAGCATTTGTATGTTTCTTCTAATATCTCAGCTATACCCTACCATATATAAATTATTTTCTTATTTTCACATTTATTTAATAATATGACCCTTCAATAATGCATACCTTCTTGGATACATACAAGAGGGAAGGGCCTACTAGAAGGCTTTATGACAAGGAAGATCCAAAGATTCTTGGACCATCCCAATTTGAAAATTACGACCTAAGGGCGTGGAGAAAAGGCCAAAACCAAGTCAAGCTCTTTTAGTAGGCCAATTTTGTCTTTTGAAGCATGTCAATCCAAGTTACAAGTCAAAAGCTACAGGGAAACCAGTGAAAAATCCTCTCACAACTACACTGCAAGAAGAGATGGTAAACAGGTGAATCAAGTGAAAAGAGGTAATCTTGGTCTTTCTCCATAAAATAAGATATTTTCAGGATAAAAGACATAAGTATGTGAATGTGACACCTGAAAGATGCCTTGAAGGACAAGACACACAAGTTGGGACCCCCTCCTGGAGCCACACAGAAGATGCCTAGGTGGGGCCCACGTACATCATGCAACCACATGGAGCCTCAACGACCAAAAATTCTGAATTTCATGATATTTTAAATCCTAATATTTCCCATTTTAAGAAATATCCAAAGAACATTTGATTTGGGCTAACTCTTTAGCCTAATCAAGTGATTATGTAAAACATGGCTCCATCACCTATAAAAAGGGCAACCTTCTCTTCATTGGGGACAAGTTATGAGTGAGTGAGAATAGCTCAATTCCATTGTGTCACACTCATCTTAGTGCTACACTTTCTGTTGAAGAAATACTGAAGTCTTGCCTCATCTTCTCTCTCCATTAAGGTGGTGGCGATTGCTCTCATGTAAGATATATGTTGCTAGTTTTTACTTTCATTTTCATATCTAGTCTAATACTTGTCTCTAACTCTATCTCTATCTCTCATTATCTATCTTTAATACCACCACCACACTTAGATCTATCTCTAATTCTATCTTTACTCCTCCTTTGATCTCTCAAGTTGTGTCCTAATTGTTTCATTGGAAGGTATTCAAGCAGAAACCTTGTCAATGTAATGGGTACAACCTTCTTGTGGGAAACAATTATGTGCACAAGGTTAGTAACCATATCTTCATCTTCCACAAGTATCTCTCTCTCTTAAGGTTCTCATTCTCTTCCACAAACTCTAGAATCTCCTTGCTATAGGTACTTCTCTCCCCGTAGTATCCTTATTGCCTAAGGGCAACAATAGGGCTTGGGAGAGAAACTCTCTTCTTATTCTCCTTTCACTTCTTTCACACCTTTATCTTTGAACATACTAAGTATATCATTGATGAATAACCATAATCCACATAGAGGTAATTTCTTTCAATTCCATTCAGTGCAATCTATTAGGGTCAACATTTGGATTAGTCGAAAGATTCACTTTCAGCAACGCATAGTGTTTCTATTTGGTCTTGAAAGGCTCAACGAAATACTTCTCTCACCAGATCCCATCATACTACCTATTATTGACTATGACTTCTCTTTTGATGTGAATGTGGTTATTTTATTATGAATCAAGAGGATTTGTTTGTACTCACAACTAATCCCAATCGCTAGACAAAACATACACATTATAGTAAGAACAAAGCTACAGTTCCAAAGAGCAATCCGTAGCTTATTTGGACAACAAAGATTAAATATCATTAACTCATCCATTAACCCTTTTATCCTACCCATGATACGATATGATCGTAATCTCGATGTTTTCATTTTTGTTTTGTTCTAACTATCTTTCATGAGTTCTCTCCATCACGTGTGTGTTTGTAAGCAAAAGTGAGCGGCTTCTTTGGATACATTTCTTCTTTAGCTTTAGAAGCTATCTTATCTACATCTTAGCTCCTTCTCATAACCCTTGAGCTTCCTCACAAACTCTCACAGCAAGAGGCGTGGTGCCTTGCTGGAAAGACCGCCAACTTCTTGACAACGTGGTTTTTTGTCCATTTTTGTTTATATGCGTCATTGCGTCATTGTATTTAATGGTCTTTGCGTCCACTCCGGGTATGTATGATTTAGGTATGTTCTCACAAGTAGGGACGATGAGCACTGCGCTCCGAGTGGGATGGAGACTAAAGCTGCAATCGCAAAGGGAGTGATCTGTCTGTGCTCATAGATGCAGCTTTTCCCACCGCTAGATCTAATTGATCGGGTGAAATAGACGCAAAGAAGCACTACTACTGCTTACTTAGCGTCTCTTTCACCCGATCAACTAGATTTAGTGGTGAAAGAGACGCTAAGAAGCACTACTATTGCTTCTTAGCGTCTCTTTCACGTGATCAACTAGATTTAGTGGTGAAAGAGACACTAAGAAGCACTACTACTGCTTCTTAGCGTCTCTTTCACCCAATCAACTAGATTTAGTGGTGGGGCAAGCAACATCTATGAGCAAATACTGACTTCCTTCGTGATTGCAGCTTCGATCTCCATCACACTCAGAGTGCAGTGCTTTTACAAATTCACAGAAATTCAACAAAAACTCTCTACATAGGATCCCCCCCTCTCTCTCTCTCTCTCTCTATCTATCTACTTGTTCATGTTTTCTACTCCATTCATTTAATATTAAGTTTAAATGTTTGTGTGTTTAATGCAGGTATGGATGATGAGCAATTTATTTCTTCTTTGTCACCAGAGCAGAGACAGTGGTACGTGGAGCGCATCGCTCTGACGCACCATCGTGCGTTCCTACTCCGGTCGCATCTCCCTCTGTTTTAGAGCATTCGGCACGCTCCGAAGCTTTGGTGTCGACGAGATGATATTCACACTTTTCTAGGCACCAACGCTCTAGTGGTGGCGGTGGTGGTTGTTGTGGGGATGCCGTCGCCGATGCTTCAGCACCGCCTCGTGTTCGATGAGGCTCTTTACCCTCCCCTTCTTTGCCCGCCCTGACACCAGCCACAACATCACCATCGATACTAGGTTTTGTGCGGCTGATGGCCGTTCCTAGCGGCTACACACCACTAGCTACTCCTCCAAGAGTTACTCCACTAGACACTTCTCGCTTCGGGGCTCAGACTCCAGCGGAGACACCTAACGTCCGTACCCCCGTCGACACGCCGCTAGAGACCCCTGCCGGGACACCCAGGATAACACGTCACCGGTGAGAGGGCTTGCCTTACTCCGTCGACTTCAGCGACGGCATCATCTTGGATGATGAAGGTAAGAAGGTGATTTTTTGCATGCGCTGTCTTTGCTCTCAGGTGTTTAGACACTACAAACTAAACACCTAGAGAGAAGTACCGAGTGATTTAAGACAAAGTCATTAGCATGCTTCATGACGAGTTTCCCGTTCCAACATGGGATGACCGCTTCAATGAAGACCTGATGAAGGTTCGAATGCGCGAATACTGCAAGCACAAGCATTTCGAAGTGCAAAAAGCAATCAAGCATGGGTGGAATAGACCACATTGGCTGGCCAAAGAAGATTGGAAGAATGCAAAGAAAGCAGCGCGCGAGAATCCCAACAAATGGAAGCAACAAAAGGAGGCAGCCAGAGCGCGAATAGAGACAGGGAGCTAGCACCACCTGGGGAGTGGCAAGTGGGCATCATTTGAGGCCAATTTTGTAAGTGTTTTTGCATTGCTCTTTATGTTTGATAGTTTAGGGTTTATGGGTTTTTAAATTCTAACATAATGGATTCTTTGTATGTTTTGACAGTGGTCGATGACAGGACGTGATCCCACGCCGTACGAGCGCGAGTACACAGGCAGGAAGGGCTTAAACGCCCTGATAGACATTCTGAGTTCTCACGACGGCATGGTTAGTATTAGGGTTTACTCTTTTCTATTTGTTGTATTGTTTTATAAACGTCGCTATATGTTTATACTTATAGAAAGCTGTCTTATTGTTTTTTTTGCAGAATCCGACAAATACACTGCTTGGATGCGATGAGATGTCTGATTAGATGATGTCATTCTAGCCGTAGCTAGATAGCATTAGTTTCTTTTTTTCATAGCTTATGTATCATGAGACGACTTTTATACGTCTTTTTGAAAACCATGTATATTTTTTCAATAATGACAATGGTGTTGTAACTATTACATTTGCAAAGTTTAACAATCAAGTGATTTTGCCTATGATGTGTACAATTATCATTAATTTACTTTCATCAATTTACGCTTGTCAGTTTTGTATCTTTATTTTGTAAACAATATGTACTATGGATGATGGAGTTAATGGTTATATTGTCTTGTGGGTGACTCTTTTGGGTCTATATCTATCTTGCACTTTTTTTCAAAGGTGAATCAATTAATGAAACATTCAATATGGTTGATTGAATGCCCTGCCACCAAAAAATTTTCCTCTCGGGTGTCGCTATGACCATCGCTATATAAGGCTCTGCAGCATTGCTATAAACGTTGCTATAGATGGCCTGCAAACGTCGCTATAATCGTTGCTATAACCATCGCTATATAGCAACGATTATAGTGACGCATATAGCAACCGTTATAGCAATGCTTATAGCGATGTTCCTGAATCGACGTTGTTAGCGACGGTCTTAGCGACACTGGGGGTTAATAAAACCCAATGTATTTCCGTTGCTAACAGCGTCACAAGAGCACACAACCTCTTGTAGTGAGAGCAGGCATAGAGTGGTGGTGAAGCTCTTTGTGAGGATTGGAATGCCTCACTACTCCTTATTACTCTATATGATCAAATTAATAGATAAGCTTAGTATAATCAATGTCATGGATGTCCACTCAGTTCAATCTCCCACTTGAAGCCCAACATGGCCCAAGTGGCTATAGATGTAGGTGTGTACGTATGTACAACCGTGAAGGAATATTTTATCTTCACCCTACACCCATCATCTCCATGCAATGTGTAAGCTCTTGTTCAGAGCATCTGCAAGGCTGGTGTCCCTATGAACCTTGACTAGATCAATGCACTTACTAGACAATATGTCTCCTATCATAGGATAATGAACTTCTGTGTGTTTTGATTTGGAGTGAAACACGGGTTCCTTGCTAGTGCCATTGCACTGTGACTATCACAATGCAACACTAGAGTCTGAGTAATCCCAAGATCTCCCATTAGGTGAGCTAGCCACACAACTTCCTTGCTAGCATCAAAAACTGTCACATACTCTATCTCTTTGGTGGAAGATGACATACTATTTTGGAGGCATGATCTCCATGATAGAATTTCTCCAGTAGACTATAGAAAAATGTAGCTAGATGTTGATTTATAAGTATCTATGCAACCCGCATAATCCACATCCATTTAACCCACAATAAATGCATCACTATTCCCAAAGCATAAGCACTTGTTTGTCAAACCTTTTAGATATCTCAAGATATGCTTCAGTAATTCCTAGTAATTTTTACCAAGCTTTGATATAAATCTCCTAAACACTACCACTTCAAAAGCAATGTCCGGTCTTGTGGCTGCCATGGCATACATTGTTAAGTATGGAGCCTGATTTACCCTTGTAATTTTCTGTGGTAAAAGTGCACATTTGTAAGGCCCCCATTATGAGGAGAAGCCATCGTGCCTGAAGGAAAATCACTCACCGGAAACCAAAATTTTCACGGACAAGAATCAGGGGCAACTTTAAAGGCCTCTAGGGCGGAGGCCCCCGAGACTTTTTTTTCACCGGAATATTCTTTTTCGCCGGAATATTATGGCCGGACGGCGGCCGAAAAGTGGTCGGAAAACAACCGGTCAGTTGGCTGGTGGCCAGTAGTCAATGGCCGATGCCCGGTGGTCGGAAGTCAATGGCCGGTGGCCGGTGGTCGGAAGTCAATGGCCGGTGGCCAGTGGCCGAATTCAATGGCCGGTGGCTGAATTCAAAAGCGGACTTGTCTTCTCAAGGGCGGCCACACATGGGCGGATTGGAGGGTCCGATTTGGACTTATTCGCACAAGGGCGGCTACACATGGCTGTCTCTCATAAGAGAGGGCAGCCCTTTTGGCCTATAAAAGGAGGCCATTTCTACACACATTTCATAGTGTGAAGTTGATGCAACAAGGTGAGTGTGAGGTGGTGAGAGTGAAGCAAGGCGGGAGCTCCATTAAGGGTATAATCCCTTTGTAAACTACTTCTTGTTTTGAAGTACTAAAGCCATTGAGTGGCTGCTTTCCCATGGACGTAGCCCACATTGGGTGAACCACGTATATCGTGTGTACTCTCTCTCTCTCTCTCTCTCTCTGCTCTATAATCTCGTGTATATAAATCTGTCTCTCTCCATTAAGTAATCTACTCAATTATCTATTTAGATACGTCTTATTTCCTAACATACATAAGACTACCAAATGTTGAATAATATGGCACCTTGGTTATTTTCTATTTCACAACATGAGATTGTAGAGCATCATTCTTTCTAAGTTTTTCATATTCCTGCATTGGGGTACTCAATGTATCCTTCCCCCCATGTTTATTGAAATGTTGCATGGATTTGTGAAAATATCTATTCTATGACAACTCCAATACTCCATGTTTCCTATTTCTCTTGATATGCATACCAAGAAAATGACCTGCATCTCCCAAATCCTATATATCAAACTACATGCTAAGTGATTTATTCAAGATGCCAGTCTCTTGGCAATGCACATATCATCAACATAGTACCAAGATGATAAGTGAAAATTGTTCAAATTTTGGGTATACAAGCAGTGATCTTCCTAGCTCCTTTCATACCCTTGGGATTGTGTCTTTTTGTCAAAATTCATGTACCATTACCTTGAGCCTTTTTAAGTAATCTACACACAACCTCTACCCAAGTAGGCTTTTCCACCTTTACTTAAAAACCATATCATGTAGACATCCTCTTCAAGATCCATGGGAAGGAGATATGTCTTTACCTCCATTTGGATAAGTTCCATGTCCTCAGTGGCTACTAATCCAAGCACAAGATGCAACGTAGTCATCTTGGCCACTTGAGAAAAATCTCATTGAAATCCTTAGCACAACCAATCTAGCTTTATGCTTAGGCTTGAGAATTCTTCTTGTACTCTTATTTGCAAGGCAAGGCTTGTTTTCTCTCAAGAAACACTATCTATTCCCAAGTTTTATTAGCCACAATCGAGTTTTACACATTTTGCATTACTTGGTTCCACTTCACGCTATCTTCATCTCATTAGCCTCTTGGTAGCAAGTAGGCTCTCTGTAGTTGGGGACCAATAGAAATTCTAATCCCTTTTCAAATCGCTCAGGGTCATGAGATACATTTGTAGGTCCCTCACTACCTAACTACTAGACTTTGCTATCTTAGGAGCATCACAAGCTCTCCCTTTGAAGCAGTACTAGTGGTAGGTACATTGATAGTAGAGTGAGCTCTTTGTTTAATTGGACTTGAGACTACATCCTTAGATCAAACTTTGCAATACTTGACCTCTTTCACAAGTTTTGTGCAGATTTTATTCATTACATATAGCTTGTGAGCTATGAATAAATTTCAAGATTTTGGGCGCTAGAGATGGAGTAGAGATGATCACCCATCTCTCCATCTACACCATAGCCCAATGAACATACGTTTGTGTGGCTTATGGTCCAGCTTCTTTCTAAGACCTTAAATCAAATGTGAGAATTCCTCACACCCAAACACACGTAATCTATTATAATTAGTCTTCTTGCATATCCACATCTCTTATAGAATCTTGTAGATCAATAGTGTACTAGGTGACCTAGTGACTATATATAGCACAACCATAAAAACCTCTCCCCAAAACTCTTGAGGTAAATTTTCTATACATAGCATGGAAGTGATCCTCTCTTGAGTAGTTCTATTCGTGCGCTCGGGGGGGGGGGGGGGGGAGAGAGAGAGAGAGAGAGAGAGAGAGAGAGAGAGAGAGAGAGAGAGAGAGGGAGAGAGGAATGGATGAGACGATCAAAAAATTTCATAACTTAAAGTATGCAAAATTTTTATAAATCATCTTCCAAAAGATCCCTACAAGACGCATCATCCAATTGTAAGCCCATGGCCACTAAATCAATAAAGAGATAATCAGAATTGTCATTTGTTGATGCGTTGGTTTCATCATCTACAAATTCTTCATCCTCCATCTCATCATCTTCATCATTTTCATCATCATGAAATCATCCTCGTTGAGACTTGCAGCTGTTGAACTTGATTCATCGACCTCCCTCTTCTCTGTCTCCCCCTCATCCAAAGTAGGAGGTGGAAGAGGGTCGAAAATGGTCTCCACTTCATTAGTGGCAAAAATGTTTCTTCCCTGAGGTGTTACGAGAATTACGAACCAAATGTTTGGTGGGTGTATTGCTGGGAGATAGATGACCTATAGAAGAGAGGCTCAAAGTAAGTAACATTGGTATAATTAATGTTACAAGAAAATAAGAATAAAAAAGGTAGTCACTCACCTGCCAAAATTGCATGGCAAAACTAAATTGGCATACCTCCCTGTGTGATGCATACCAGAGCCCACCATGTAGAAGTCATTCTCATGTTGTCTAAACACATTTTCAAACCACTTGCACTTGAAGATGAAGGTATAAAAGGTTCTAAAATTAAACTTTAGTATCGTTTCAATAATTCCACAGTACCTGGCTTCATCACCATCTGTGTCAAAGTTTCCCATGATGCCACAGTTCATGGTGGTTCTACGCTCGTCAATGTGCCACGTAAAAAAGTAAAGACCCTTTGAGCACATACAGTTAAAGGAAAGGCACTACAAAATAGCAAAATATAATTTATCAATTTACAAAGATAAAATTAAGACAAAACTATACAATATGTTTTAGGTATATGAGTACTCTACCTTTGGTATGCAACCTCATGCATACTCCCATTCTTTGTCGGTGATGCTTCTTTGCGTGCTTTTGCTTCAGTCATTCTCTCATGAATCCACTCTGCACTAATGGGATATGGGAAACATGCAAGGTGTCTAGGCACTAGGGGTGCCCTCCTTCCTCCATGTACTTGTTTCCATGATTCTCTCTCTTGAAAACCCCTTGCCTTTGCCATTTTCCATAAGTCCACCCACTTGGTCATAACCTTTGCATTGAGAATACAAAAGTTATTGACCACTCGTGATAGATTCACCCATGTTAAATAATTTTCCCTTTCCACTTGGCAAGTGTGAATTCATCCTTGCATCCTCCTTGTTTGATCACATGGGAGGCATTGAAGGATCAACTTGTGCCAAATACTTTGAGATGTAAACAAATGTCTCTTGCATGATTAACCCTTTGGCCATACATGCCTCTGGTTGAGACCATAGCCGCACAAAATCTTTGAGAGTCTTTAAAAACATCTCTAAAAAGAAAATCCTTCGTCGTGTGTGCACTAATCCACATATAGTGATCTCCTTCACCACGTGAACCAAGAGGTGGATTTGACTAAAAAGTACCGATCGAGGAAATGCATCGCAAGTGTTTGAGCAGCAGGGATACCATCTATTTCAATTTCCTTGGAGCTCACAAATCTGTAAGAAAACATGCACTAAGTGCTAGTTGAGGTTACTGTGTATATTAAAAAAGTGTAGTTGAGTGGAGTTTTGTGGTGTACCTTACTATCTCTCCATGTTTAAGAATAGCATCCCTCACTTTCTTATCCCGACATATACACATACTCATCGGCAAAATGAACTACAAAATGTAAATTAGTGGAAGGGAAAGTGAGATAAAGTCATACACACAAACAATAGATAGAATAGAGAAAGGGACATTACCTGAAGCATCTTGTGCCAATCATGGGACTTCAACCCATACAATTGAATGTTTCCACCTTTCTTTGCTTTTGTGAAAGCTCCCTTTAGTGACCTCTTGTATTCTATTGGTGTGCAAATAGATGCAATGGTACCATTCACTTTGTCTAGTTCTTCTTTGATTAGCATCCATGGAGCTTTAGGAAGAACATCCTTCCCATTGGAGGCACGACATGGATTAGCAGAGGTGGGGAGATGTTTCAAGACCCTTAAATCCTCCCTCACCCCCAGTGAGTCCTTCTTGCCAATAATGTGGTTCCACAGGGTGTGAGCTACATTCTTGTATATGTTCATGGGATCCAAGAGGTGTTGTACTTTTAAGTCCTTCCAATATGCAAGCCTTAAAAATATGGAATACCTTTTCATACCTTTTGGTGGAGTACTCGGAGCCAGATTGATGTTGTAGTGATCTTCCCAAATGGTTTCCCAATTTGCCATCATGAGCTTTAGAGGCGTTTTCCCATCTGTTGTAGCCTTGTGCTTGCTATGACCTTGGGGTAGAAAGTTTACCTTGCACAAGGCATTCGGCCTCTCTATCACCAATGATGTCCCGCAAGTAGGACATGCATTGTGACCCGATGTGGACAACCCTGCATACATATCATATCGTTAGAGAGAACCTTCAAACTAAAGGGAGAGAGAATAGAGAGAGAAGGAGAAGGGAGACACAAGAAATCCCTCCAAGCCCAAGATAGGCGTGCATAGTCCACATAAGGATTCCCCTCACAATGGATTCTCTCCCCCCCCTTTGCAAGTGAGACATCTACAATAGGGATGCCTCTCCATAACTCCTCCAACTCCTTGATGAGGGGCTCGAGGTAGACGTCAATATTAGACACTTTGTACTTCCTTGGTACAAGCAAGGAAAGAAGTATATTTCCCTTCTTGGTTGTCTCCCATGGTGGAATATTGTAGTTGATGATCACCACAAGCCAAGTGCTCCATGAAGTAGAATTAGTGATGAAGGGGTTGACACCAGCACTTGCTAACCCAAGCCTCAAGTGTCGAGGCTCCAACCTAAACTCTGGCCATTGAGTTTTGATGTGCCTCTATGTAGGTGAATCAGCAGGGATACGCATCATTCCATCATTTGATTAATGAAAAATGTCTCAATAACTTGCAACGTAGGTGCACCCCGCTCACTTTGTTCTTGTATCTTGCTTCCTTGCACACGGGACTGAGGTAGCATGTGTGCGCTCATTGTGTTATAGTATGCAATTGTTGACACACGCATGGATGTGCTCATACTCCATGCCAAGTACAGTGACGTACAATCTAGATCATCTATGATGTTGTAGCCAATGTTGGTTGACCATAGAAGATGGCATGGGCAGGTATGTGCAGGCTAGCAAATGCATGGCAAAGAGCAGGGACAAAAACAAAGATCCTGGGCAGACAAGTAGCAGTGGATGTGTATGACTGATGTAGTTTATAGACCAAGAAGGGATCCAAAAGGGGATAACTTGGGTGGTAGGTGAAAGAGGTTCAAGGTGCAATATTTTTACCTAGAAATGAAGAGCTTGAGTTTCAAAAGGAGTAGGTCTGAAGGTGCAGTTCATTGCAGATCTGAGACGGACGGGACAGGTGATTCTGGGTAGTCCGAGTTGGTGTCAATGGATAGATGCATAGTGCTTGATTTATGGAGCATGCTAGTCTTTTTAGAGGGACAATCAAAGTCACGAATGTCAAGATACAAGTCTTTGAAATTTTGGCAGGGGCCATTTGTGCGTCATCATGATTGCATCAAAAATTGTGCCACTTAGTATTTCTTTGGCCTTGACAGGGTTCTAGAGGGTGGTATGCATCAAGAGAAGCTAACAAGACTGCTCATCAAACAAAGGAACATATTGCAAGTTATGGCCAGTCAAACTTGAGTGCAGTTGCCCGGAGGAGTGGAAAATGTTTTTTCCTCATTTTTAGCGGCCTTGGCGAGTTCAACATGTTGCAAGGCCGGGGTATCAAAGCAAGCAAGGAGGTCTTTCCACTAATCTTTTTAGATTTCTCATTGAGCATGTGAGCAGGGAGATGTTGCAGGTCAATGGGGAGCCAAGTTGTGCAAACAAAACAAAGGGAGGAGTCATGTGAGCATGTGAGAGAGAGGAAATAGAAGCTTGTCGATGTGGCAGGCCCATGCAATTATGCCTAAAATGAGTAGGCCAAGTGTATGCAAGGCAAAAAATGCTATAATGAGCTCAAAGTTGAACGCACAAGGAGATTAGGAACCCATTTTTTCTTTTTTTGGGCTTACCCACTCTTATTAGAGGAGTTGCACACGGTTTTGTAAGGGCTTTTGGCCGATGGAGGTTTTTTTTGCTAGGGATTGTGTTGGCTCGGGATTGTCATGTAAATGATTGTGCTGGAATGAAGGAAACCATTATTGTTATCTCTGGGTGTCGATTCCTCCTTCCACCTTCTCTTCTCTGCTTACATCCGTGTGTTTTTGGGCATGTGTCGGTTCCCCCCCCCCCCCCCCTCGAGGTCTGTTGGGAAAAGAGAGATAGAGAGAGGTTGTGTGCGTGTGGAAGGCTGTGAGTTGCGCAGAGTGGAATGATTGGGTATGTTTGGTGCTTTGCAAAGCGTGTGTACATATGGTCGTGTGCAAGCGATGATTTTCTTGCGGATAGTGTTGAGTTTTGAAGGTGAACTCTACTAGATTGGGGCATTGTGTATACCCTGGGCTATAGTGAGGTGTTGTGTTGTGTTGTGTTCTGGGTGTGTTCCCCTTTCCCCTTCTCCAACGATCCTGAGGCATGTGGCAATCTTTTGGAAACATTTTGTCCATCAAACTACAACAAACAAGCGCATTAATACAAGTGCAAGGAAGCACCATGAAGCAAGAGAGATGTATAAAAAGGCATATAACAAACTTACCTAAGGAGTGCATCGACACTTGCATTGCTTCAACTGAATTTTTCTTGCAAGTTAAATAATTCCAATGATGTTCGCAGCACCGAGTATTGTGCAACGTCATAAAGAGGTATTTGAGCACTCGCCAGTAATCTGTCCTCCGTTGCCGCTACCCATCGAGTGCATGGCTGGTATTCCTCCTCACACATGTCACGTTCATGAGCCAGTAACTCATCACACATGTCAAACATGTGCTCATATCTACCTCAAAGTACAATTGAGATGCCAGAGGAGGAGCTGTCAAAGTAGAGCTAGTGGCAGGATCACCATGAGGTGCGCCCAATTTGTCCAATAGCTCTTGTCTTTGTCGTTCGGCCTTGCGCACCGGCGCACCACCGCCGAACACAGACCAATGGGTCACCTCCTCAAGCGAGGGGTGAGTGGTGCTCTCATCTCTCGGAGCGCTTTTTCAAGGATGCCAAAGCCCTTAGTTCTCCACGTGCTCCAATGCAATGTGCCTCACAAGCGAGGGATTTCCCTTTTGGAGTTTGTCCTTGAACCATCAATCACGTTCAGGGCCATTCAGAGCTCCACGATCATCCCAGTCGACATCCTACGCACACGCAAAATAGAGAGGATATTTAATTCAAAAAATTTATATTTAGTCATATGTGTCCTAAAAAATAAACAATTAATTAGAGAAAATAGTTTCAATTATATATTTCTTAAAAAAAGAAGAAATGACTAAAAATTCAAAGAGAATAAAGTGCAATGAGTGCTACATTTTTTAAAAAATAAAGTGGAATCAGTACTTTCACTATATGGTTTAATTTGTTAATTGCAAATGCTACAAAACGATTTAAAAATGCACTTAAAAAACATCTAAAAGTCCTACAAAAATTAATACTCATTAAAAAAATCAAAAGGCTAAAAATGACATTAATGATATCTAAGGGTTCCCCGCCTCTGCTACCTCGGATACGTTTATATCCATTTGAACTGACGTTATGCTGTAATAGACGCGACAATAGGCGCGGTAACCACTAGCACCTAAAACAAAAAGAAGGGCAGAGTATGCCGTATTTTTGCGGCATACTCTATCCTCTTTTTCTCCGCCATCGCACCCCCCCCCCCCCTCCCGACCCTCTACCTCTCTCTCCCTTGTCCATCTCTCCCCACCTTCCCCGTCACTCACACTCACACACACACTCACTCACCATTCCCTCTACCTCTCTCTCCCTTGTCCATCTCTCCCCACCTTCTCCCTCACACACACACACACACACACACACACACACACATTTTTGGTTCGTTTACAAAGGAGTTTCAATTTTTTTGCGAAGGAGTCTTTGAAGGGGGCTTACTGCAATTATCATAGGACGGTCAACCATATCTACATCCTAAGGTAATCACAAAACCTCCCCCCCCCCCCCCCCCCTTTTCCCTATTGTATTCTACTCCACATACACACACACACACACACACACACACACATACAAACACGCACACACACATACAAGCATGCACACACTTACATGCATAAAGATAGAAAAAATAGGAGACTAGGAAGTACACATACCTCATTCATTTGACCGATTGATGCAAGAGGGATTATCATTAACGATTTTTTGACGTAGGTTGCTTAATTAAATAGATGCAATCTTTTGGCGAGTCGTTGTAAACTTGTTTGCTTTGTTTGTGAATGGATGTAAGAGGTAGATTTTCTAGGAAATGGATTGTGAAAGAAATAGATAATGAAATAGGTTGAAGTAAATAAAATAGGAAAAAACTTGAGAAAGAGAGGGAGAGAGAGAATAGAGAGAAAGAGAGAAAAAGAGAAAGATAGTGAGAGAAAAAGAGAGAAAGAGATGGAGAGAGAATACACACACACACACACGCACACACATGCGCGCGTGGGTGCGCACACATACACACACACACAGTAAGAGAGAGAGAGAGAGAGAGAGAGAGAGAGAGAGAGAGAGAGAGACTTTGATGACCCTTTGGCAAAGATTTCAGAGATAGAGTGATGCATGTCCTCAACAAAGTGATAGTTTGATGAGAAATCATGATAGTATGTAAAATGATATTGTAAATATAAGAAAACAAAACAATTTTCCAAAAGAAGAGAGAGAGAGAGAGAGAGAGAGAGAGAGAGAGAGAGAGAGAGAGGGAGAAAGAGATAGAGAGAATAGGGAGAGAGAGAGAGAGAGAGAGAGGAATGGAAAGATAGATAGATAGATAGAGAGAGAGAGAGAGAGAGATGGAGAGAGATAGAATGAGAGAGAGAGAGAGAGAGAGAGAGAGAGAGAGAGAGAGAGAGAGAGAGAGAGAGAGAGGAGGGGAAAGAGAGGGAGAGAAATAGAGCCAAGATAGGGAGAGAGGAAGGGAAAGAGAGAGAGAGAGAGAGAGAGAGAGAGAGAGAGAGAGAGAGAGAGAGAGAGGGCTTCATCACCATTTGTGTCAAAATTTACCATGAAACCACAATCCATTTTGGTTTGGCACTTGTCATTGTGGCGTGTACAAAAGTGTTTCCCCTTTGACCACATAGAGTTAAAGGAAAGGCATTACACAAGAGAAAAAATTGTTCAATCAAATACAAAGAAAATATCAAGGAAAATGAGTACTATATATTACCTCTATATATATACAAGTATTGTATATACATTTGATACACAACCTTGTGCATACTCCTATTCTTTTTCGGTGATGTCTTCTCTGCGTGCCTTTGCTTTGGTCATTCTCTCGTGGATCCACTCAGCACTAATGAGATATGGGAAACATGCATGGTGTTGAAGAATTGGGCGTGCCCTCCTACCTCCATAAGCCTGCTTCCATCTCTTGAAAACACCTTGCCTTTTCCATTTTCCACAAGTCCACCCACTTAGTCATAACCTTTGCATATTAAGGATGCAAAAGTTGGTCAATACTTGCACGTGGATAAGTACAGACACAACATGGGTGTTCTCTTGTGATAGTTATGCAAAAAGGTCATCATGAGAACTGTATTTGGGGGCCACTTCACATGATTTCAAGATGCATTATTGGAAAAAGTTGAGTGCCAGGTGTACGGATGGATGTAGAAGGGTGACAAAAATGCACTACGTTGCCATTTTTTGGCATGTTCGGGGCCTGTTCAAGGTCCGTTTGAGGTCAATTAAAAGTCCAAAGGTGCCCAAGGGATAAAGTGAAGTGTGGACACTAAAAAAACTTAAGGTAAAGACCAGCAAAACATAGAGAGAAGAGGAGGAACAGTCGCAACTCAGTTTTTGTTGTTTTTGGAGCTTGTTTTGGCCATAAACTGCTCATCCGAGGTCGGATTTGAGCACTTTGATATTGTAGATTGGGGTTTTTGGCCGCTCTGGATGCAATGACACTGTCCATTTTTCCAAATTGCTTAATTTTTCCTACTATTTTGGCTGTGTAAGTTTCTCCTATGAGAGCGAAGCCTCTATTCAAATTTGTGATTGTATCTATCATATTGTGTGAGCTATTTGCCCCATTGGTGTTGACCCAAGCTCAATTGTATCTAAAAATCATAAATCTTCCTCTTTTGAGCTAATTTTTTTGGGTGTGTGTGTGTGTGTGTGTGTGTGTCTCTGTGTTGAGTGGGAAAATGGATAGTCTCTCTCCTCTCACTCCATCGGTGTGTTCCCTGTCTCGGCCAGGTGGGTTGTGTAAGCCGAGTGGTTCCCCATACTGTGTGTATGTGTGTCTCTGTGTTGAGTGGGCAAATGGATAGTCTCTCTCTACTCTCACTCCATAGGTGTGTTCCCTGTATCGGCCAAGTGGGTTGTGTACGCCAAGTAGTGCCCCATAGTGTGTGTGTGTGTGTGTGTGTGTGTGTGTGTGTGTGTGTGTGTGTGTGTGTGTGTGTGTGTGTGTGTGATCCCAAGAGTGTGTGTCGGGTGATTATAGAGGCGTTGTGTGTGTTTCCAGCCCGCTCTTAATGTCAAGCCCCAAACGAGAAGATTGTGCTTCTTAAAGACCCACGGAGCCTAACCAAAGATAAGCTAGATCAGGTGAAGGGTTCCATTGCATCTATTCACACACCCATGGGGTATATGAGGTCATTAAAAGGAGCTTTCACAAAGGCAAAGAAAGGTTGAAGTGTTCAATTGTATGAGTTTAAAGCCCATGGTTGGCACAAGATGTTACATGTAATTCTATGTTTCCTCTCTATCCTCTCCTTCATTTTGCTTAGATATTGAGTCTTGTACAAGAGTAAATTCACATGGTATTTTTCTTTTGACATTGTATGTGGTTGAGGAGATCTCTATATGTGGAGTAGTGCATGCACGCTGCATGTTCTTTCTAGAGAGGTTTTTAAAGACTCTCATAGATTTTGTGCAACTATTGGGCAAGCCAAAGGCATGCGTGGCCTAAGGATGGCTCGTGCAAGGGGAATTTGTTTACATTTCAAAGTATTTGGCACAAGTTGATGTCTCAATACCTTGCATGTGGTCAGATGATGAGGATGCAAGGATGACTTCACACCTACCAAGTGGAAAGGGGAAATTATTTAGGATCTACGTCGAGTCTTCTTGACCCCATTCGACCTCCTGACGCCACTAGATAGCATCTAACGCACCTACTTACCTCATGGAGTCGGCCCACTAATAGCTTACTTGAGAAGTTTTATGCTCTACCAACTCCTCATTATTATAGAAAAAACATATTGGTACTGGTGATAATGAAAATTGATGTACTATGTACATACCGTCCTACATGTACACATGTGGGCCCCACGTAACCACCGGGCTCTGTAAAATGGGAAATCCTTAATTAGATGCACAATGCATGGGTATGTACATATATGCATTCACTTTTTCCAAAAAAACTCCTAACATAATTTGCTCATCCCCTAGCCTGCTAGATCATTCATGATCAGCAGCAGCAAAAAGAGATATGAGACTCGCCGCGTCACAAGTCTCCTCATCCCTCACATACATTACTTGTTTCTGCAGATAGCTCATCCTGCTCCACCATCATTAATCTAGCATGATATAATTTAAGATGCAATCCATTTACCCTTGACTTATGTATAATCCCATCCAAGTTAGACAGTTGATATGTACCATTCGAAAAACACTCAACTACCTTGAAAGGGCCTTCCCACTTAATTTGAAACTTCTTGTCCAGCTTACTATTGTAGCACAACATTTCTAAAGCCTTATCTTGCATCTGCCCATAATGTTCCAATGCACTCATCCTATCCATCTGAACCTCTTGT
The DNA here is from genome assembly GCF_014529385.1 of Adiantum capillus-veneris. Classification (NCBI taxonomy): domain Eukaryota; kingdom Viridiplantae; phylum Streptophyta; class Polypodiopsida; order Polypodiales; family Pteridaceae; genus Adiantum; species Adiantum capillus-veneris. The sequence continues at coordinate 78,248,935 of NC_140950.1, read as the reverse complement.
AATTGTAAGAGCCTCTCTTTAAATGCATCATTGGACCGCCCAAGCAACTATTGTAGCGCAACACCAAGTCATGTTTCTTGATACCCTTACTTTGACCTTTTCATTTATCTTTTCTAAAGCCTTATCTTGCATCTGCCCATAATGTTCCAATGCACTCATCCTATCCATCTGAACCTCTTGTAATTGTAATAGCCTCTCTTTAAATGCATCATCGGACTGCCCAAGAAACTATTATAACATCTTGACCGTAGGCAACTCTACTTCCACAGGCAATAGTGCTTCCTTTCCATATACCAAATGAAATGGAGTAAACCCTGTACCTGTCTTTACCAAAGTACCATAAGCCCATAATGCACTAGGAAATTCCAAATCCCAATTATTTCCTTGGCGCTCTGTCACTTTTGAAAGAATTTGCACCAACTCACCATTGAATCTTTCATTTAATCCATTACATTGTGGATAATAAGGAGTGGTATGCTGATGCCTAATCTTCATCTTCCCGCATAAAAATTCTAGCAGTTTATCTCTAAATCTTGGCCCCTTATCCGAAAGTATCTCCAATGGCACCCCAAACTTGCAACATATGTCATCGTACACAAATTTTTCCACATCCTTTGCAGTGATTTTTTTTAAAGCTATAGCCTCTGCCCATCCATAGAGATAGTCCACTGCAGTCAAAATATAGTTTTGCCCCTGCTTGTGATAGGTAACGGGCCTATTGCATCAATCCCCCACTTTTCAAACACATTAAACGCCATAATGGTTTTTTGTAGCTTTGGCTTCAACACTCTCTTCCCAAATGCTTGACACCTATTGCAAGACCTAAACCAATGGTGAACATCCTTGTGCAAACTAGGGCATACATACCCCTCTTGCAAGATCTTATGCAAGGTGATCTTTAGAGAAAAATGTCCGCCACATGCACCTTCATGATTCTCTTCCAGCACTCTATAAAGCTCCTCCCTCCAAGGTACACATCTCAACACAAGATCAGTCCCTTTCATGTTCAAGACATCACCAATCAATTTGAACATGGATGCTCTACACACAAAATCATACTTCTTAGACTTTTGAATGTCCTTTGGAACGATTCCTGTTGGCAAAAACTCCTCTTCTTGATACAAACTTTCCCGGCCATGATAAAGAGGTAGATTGGTCCTCAACACAAATAGCTCCTCAATCATGCTTTGAGCTGCTTCATGTGCCTCTTCATTAAGAGCATGTTCAATGTGTTTGATGCTCCATGCTTCAAACTTTTTTAACATGCCTTTAATTCTGAAACACATTTCCTTCAATGAGGTGTTCTTGCTCTTCCACACACCCAACACTTCCTTCACAACTAACAAGGAATCACCTTTTATGCTCAATCTTCTAATCCCATCCTTCAAACAAATGTGTAATCCAGCTTTCAATGTAGCATATTCAGCCTCACTATTACTATGTGCATCCAATTTGAAACCTCTTTTGCATACTAGCTTCCCCTCTGGATCATAAATTGCTATAGCCCCTGAAGCCGCATCATGGCTCTTTTTGTATGAGCCATCAAAGAACAACACATGTGCATTGCTGATCTGTGGCACTTATTCAACTAACCTTCTCGCCACCTCTTCCTTGAAAAGAAGGGGATTCTCTTTGTAAGTTAACAAATCAACTAGGGTAGCTCTTGTATTGTCTTCCACTTAAAAAGAGAACTCAAACTCTTGTATTGTCTTCCACTAAAAAAGAGAACTCAGACTCTTGCAGCTCAATTACCCATTTCTTGACCACATTTGACATGTTAGTGCCATTAATTAATTGAGGCAAAAAGGGGTAACTCATTAAGAAAACAAAAGGTAGTGGTAGCAAGTAATGACAAAATCATCCACAAGCAAGTATTACACTGGCCATCACTAGCTCTACTTTCGAGAATTTTCTCTCTGCTACCAACTTCACTAGACTTGCACAATACACTAGTCTCATATAATGGCTTCCCTTCCCCTTTTTCAATAGCATGGCTCCAATGGCATCATCCTGTATTTATGGATTTACATAAAACACTTGCTCCCAATCAGGAGCCTGCATGGCTGACAACCCCCCTAACACCTCTTTCACCTCTTGAAACACTTCTTCAACTTGTCATCCCATTGCAATGGATCATGTTTTTCCACTTGTTGTAATGGATAAAGGAGCTATGAAGACAATGGAATAAACCGCACCATGCACTTTATTTTGTGTATAAAGGTTGCAATTGCTTTCTACTCGTAGGTGATGGAAGAAGAATAATAGACTTAACCTTGTCTGGATCAGCCTCAATGCCAATTTCTGACACCATGTGGCCCAATAACTTCACCCTTGGATGTGCTAGATGACATCTCTTTGGATTTAGTTGTCCTCCACATTCATCATATCGAGCAAATTTCTGACACCATGTGGCCCAATAACTTCACCCTTGGATGTGCTAGATGACATCTCTTTGGATTTAGTTGTCCTCCACATTCATCATATCGAGCAAATACCATCTACAGCTTCTCATGGTGTTCAACCCTACTGCTCTAGACACAAAAATCGTCCATGAAAGCTTTAACAAAACTACCAATGAATGGTGCCAATACCCAATTTTCTCTCTCTTATAGAAAGATGGTCCATTTGACAATCCAAATGGAAATACCATGTAGCAATAACAACCCCATGGCGTAATGAAAGCTGTCTTTGTTTGGTCTTTAAGAGCAATCTTCAATTGAAAATAGCCTGAAAAACCATCACACTTATTGTACCTCTCATAACCAGCCACTGAATCCAAGATCTGATCAATGAATGGAAGAGGATATGGGTACTTCATAGTGGCTGTATTTAAGGGTTTAAAATATACACAAATCCTCCACTTTCCATCCTTCTTTGGGCTGACTACTACTGGAATACCCATTCTGTGGTCTCCACTGGGACTATGAACCCTGCCTTCAATAACTTGTCCACCTCTTCACGCAAGGCTTCCATCTTCTCTTGACCCATCGTTCTTAGCCTTTGCCACAGTGGCTTAGAATCTTCCTTCAGCTCTATATGAATCTCTTCTCCTTTGAACCCTCTAATCTCTTCATATGAAGTAATGAAAAAATCAGGAAAACTAGCCAGCATGTGCAAATATATCTCCTTCTCCATAGTGAGAGGTCTCCACTGATCATTTGTGTCATCAATTCTTGCTTCTTTGACAATTCAACCTTGGTTTTCATCAGCCTTTCAATCACTTCATAAGGCCCTTCACTTTCATCTTCAATCTCATTTGCAAATGCAACTAAACCAGACAAATGGATTTCTTTGTCCATCAAAAGAAATGCCACATCAACATCCTCATTACTGTTGGTAGTACTATCATTGTCCTCGTGAGTCACTGTGGAACAACCTTCATCACTAGACTCATCCTTATCTTCATAAAGTTCCTCCAATCATTTCCTTGTGTCCATATTGTATAGCTTCTTGGCACTTGTCTTTCCAATTTTGAACAACTCCCACTACATGTAACCATGGTCTGCCCATTATAATAGGGTATGCTCCTAACCTTGCTGGCATCACATGAAAATCAACCACCTCCTTTGCATCATACACCACTTCTAAACTCTTTACAACCCCAAAACATTTTACTTTCTAATGTTTTACCAATCTGATCCAAAAGCCCGACACCCCAATCACTATAAGACCCATCTTCTCAACGCATGAGTGTGTTATGACACATATTTAGGCTCCACCATCAACATAAACTTGTTCCAGATTCTTTCTTTTGTGCCACACATCTACTATTGGGCAAATGTCTAGTAGCTCATCCATCACCAACACCTTCACTGAACCTCTCTCTGGTTCTTTCTCCATTGGGTTAACCATCCTCTTCCATTGTTGCTTTAGCTTAGGCACCATCTCTATGAGCTACCCAAAAGTAACATCTACTTTCTTTCTTTTCAAATCCTGCTTCAAGTCATAGCTTAATTGCCCATCCCCTAGTGGAAATTTTAAAACATGCAACTTGCAACAAAGAGCCCTTCTTTTCCTCTTGGCCTTGACATCCTCGCCTTCATGGCTCTTTCCCTTCTTCTTGCTAGGACCTGGGGCACTTCTTCCTTCCTTATCCTATGTGGTCCTCTTCCCATTAGGCATTACTAATGTATCCTCCAGCTTTGCTGCCTTCTCCAAGGTGATCACGCTTATCACTTTTGTCTTTCCCTTTTCCTCGTGTTAATCCACTGGTTCCTTCTTCTCCTTTAATTTCAATTCCATAATCATTCGACCTAGTTAGCACCTGTCTTGGCAATGGATACATGTCTCCCCCCATCCTTGGTGTCTTATCACGTTGCGGGCTGATGTGGACCAACTCTCCACAATTATAAAACGTGGGCGTCTGCCTCTTGACTCTACCATTGCTTTTTCCAGCACCATTCCTGGGTCTTTCTTCACCTCCTGGCTGATTTGAAATCCTCCCCCGACCTCCATTATTTCCCACATTACCTAGAATTTTTAGACTGAGATTCTTCATTAAATCTACCACTTGCCTCATGTCTTGTCTTAGTCCATCATCTTGCACTGTTGTAGTGACCACTGCTGGCATAACTGAAGAGTAACAAAAACCACTAGTTCATGATGAACCCCTGGCATGCGACCTTGCAAAGAATTCATAGGCTGAAATTCAAACCTCCTGGACAAAGACTCTACTCCTAGTTGACTCATTCTTCTCAGCTTCCACTCTTTGTTCCTCGCTACCTTTAGTGCATCTTCATATATCCTAGGATTCTTTAGCTCCACTCTTCAACGTATATTCTCCCAAAGACCATCCAAGAACCTTTCCTTCTTCATCATGTCAGGTGGGGGTACCTATGGTGCTAAGGCCTTGCACATCCTCTCCCATGCCATTGAAAACATACGTATGTACGTATCTACTGGCTCACCTTCCCTTTTCACTAAACCCTGTACTTCTTTCCACACTTTGTCAGGATCTTCTGTCTTCACATGCTTTGGACCAAACTCGTGCATCACTCTTCAAACAAATTTGGAGAAGATGTAACATGTGTGCAGGATCGTGAATTTGATTGCTAATGCAGGCAACCTCCATCTTTTCCAAAAAGTCTTCCACATCTTCATCACTTCTTCCATGAAATTCTGGATGAGAGAAAGCCATGGCTACTCAAGTTTTAATTCATTGATAACGCCTTCTAACACAGGTGTAAGAACCCAAAACTTTTTACTGACTCAATCCCCAAAAACTTCAATGGATCTCATATTTAGATAAGGACAAACAGATGCACATCAAATGAGTTTTAATAGTTAATCATTGAAATTACAACAGGAAAAGGGCATTCCAGTATCTCTCTTAATCTTCTTGGCCCGAACATAAAGACTTTGCACTGGTGGAAAAAAATCTTCCTAGACACATTAACATTTATTTGGATTCTTTGTGTTAAATAAAAAGGAGTGAATTGAGGTCCATTTTGATCATCCATTAAAGCCAACCATGCAGCTCCCAAGAAGGCACACCTGAGTTATCCTCTAATTTTGCAAGAATTTCAGTAGCATAACAACATAAATGGCTCAAAAGACCAAAAAACCAGCCATCACAACTTGGAAAAATTTTGGCAGAGTTTCCCCAGAAGTAGAGCAGTAAGAATCCAAAATATCGACTGTATATGTATGTATAACCTGCCAACAATAGAACCCAAGCATCAAGTAGGAATCACTGGTACATAGCCTATGGCGAGGTCACAAAAAGGGTGCTCCAGCCACCTATATCGCCGAAAGGATCACATTTGAGAATCCCCCAGCTTAATAAAATCTCATGTTATCGACCCTCTTACAAAATCTTATGCAAATCTCGTATAGTCAAGTCTCAGAAATGACTATCTTCCAGACCAAGTCTCAGAAATGGCTAGGACTGCCAAATAAAACCAAGCATGGCTCCACGAAGGTGTACAATGGCAATATCCACAATTAGCATACAATACTGTGTCCAATGGTTAGAATCTTGAGCTGCAAGGTGCCTCCAAAAGCCACCAATCTGGACTCCAATCCCCACCATTCTCGCCCCACTTGGGTTTCGTCTAGCACGGCACTTGAGGTTGTAAAATTTGGGAAAACACACTGGTATACTCTCCACTGCTAATTGCATCCTTTTTCAACTTGGCATATCCTACCGCTTGGAAACCTGATTGATGAGCCCTCAGATATTGCTAAGTTTTCATGACGCATATTCCCTTCTAGAACCTGGTCAAACCCAAAGCAACGCCAGATGGTACAATTTCCAATGTGACCAAGTGGGCACAGACCCGACCCTTGAAAAAACTTGAGCTAGCCATAACTTTCCCTCTGGAGCTCCGATTGAAGATCAAGAAAGACCAGCATGCTCCATAGCCCGCGCTCTTTGATCCTATCCACTCGCACCAGCTCTGACCACATGTCCATACTTGCCATGTCCGTTGGGGTTCTGCAAGACCTTCCAAATTTGGAGAGCTCTATCTTTAGCATCGTGGCTTCATTTGACAAGACGCTTGGATAAGCTTCTAGAGCATCTTGAGCACTACATTCCCCAACACTATTCTTACACTTCAAACACTTTGACTTGCCATCCCAATTGGCACATTTTGGGGCCTTCTTGGCCTAAAAAACTTGCATTACACATACATTTTTAATGGCCTTTGCTTGCCCTAGTTCTCCACACCTGCTTAAATCCATTACACAGCACCGTATGCACCCATAGCACTGTTTGGAACCACTTCTAGCTTTGACCAATTTTGCATGTACCAATGTGAAAATCCTTCATTCATGAACGTCCTTTTGCTTTTCCCTTTTGGGGGAAGTGTGATGTCTCCCCAAGATGAATTAAGAAATGGCCTCTCTCACTTCAAATCCGCTTAGAATCTACTTGTTGTTCACTCTAGCTTAGCAACCATGCCTCATCCTCTCCAACCTTCATCTACAACGCTCAATCAGAAGTTACACTTGGTGTCTCAACACACTCAACCACTTTCACAACACCAAAATCTTGGTGTCTCAACACACTCAACCACTCTCACAACTACTCCTATGGAGACATGGAAAGAAGCCCCTTAGATGAGCTATTCAATCCACTCTTCAAGCCTGTCAATAAAAAAGATCCATGTACTCTACTTTTTTTTCAAGTTATGAACAATGTCTCCTTGAATCTCCCTACCCTTAGTAGTTTCCTTCTGTCCAAGATTCAAATAATAAATATCAACACCCTATTATTGATGTGCCTCCCCTCTCCCAAAATACCTTCCATCTCAAGTGCTCTTCGTGAGGAAGCAACTAACCAAGAACAAATTAATGAATTTGTAGTGAATAACAAGTAGAATGTTGAGGCGTGGTATGGACAAGATAGAGTGTTAATAGGAGTCTCAAATATATTAAAGTCTAGATCTCCAAGACTCTGGGAATCAAAAGCGAATAGTGCCTTGTAGGTGATATTTGAGGGACAATGGCTAATCAAAAGCACCCCTATTTCATTCTTCAAGTGGTTCAACAAATTTAATCCCAAAGGAGATAAACCCACTAAAATCCCTATTTGGTTGAAGTTCCCAAAGTGGATCATTAAATATTGATTGAGGTGGACTCCATAAGAATTCTACTGCACTCCTAGAAATTGCTTCACACGAATCTTCCTAACTCCTCTTTTAACTCTTAGCAATAGGGGCATCAAATTAAGGATTTTCCTACTATCAATAATCTCAAACAACAAGAGAGGAATGCTGAAAATAAGCATTAATTCTAGCAGGTCAACAAGAGAAACTGATTCAAGAATCAACAAAGAAAGGCTTCCAACTCCAGATCTAGAAACATTTTTTATGTGCTATTGGAGATGTCTTGGACCCCTTTGCTCTAGCACCCTCTCAAAAAGACAACTCCCACAAGATTCTTAAAGAGAGGAACCTAGAGATTCAAAGAATATAGAGTTTTTGATAGCCCTAATGATCAAGCTAGAGCCCTATCCTATAGTTCTAACTCTTCTAAGGAGGGCAAAGAAATCATCTTAGGCACTCAAGAGAAGATTTATTCTTTATATTTTTCCAAAGAGCTTAATGCTTCAAATAATTTGAGAAAGAAAAATTTGGATAGCTCCCCAAAAGCTCAATTGACTTTATCATGACTAAAGTGAGGAAGGAATGTAGAGTGCATGGTGTGTGTGGAGTGAGACGGAGAAGAAGAGCAGGCATAGAGAGGTGGTGAAGCTCTTAGTGAGGATTGGAATGCCTCACTACTCCTTATTATTCTATATGATCAAAATAATAGATAAACTTAGTATAATCAATGTCATGGATGTCCAGTCAGTTCAATCTCCCACTTGAAGGCCAACATGGCCCAAGTGGCTATAGGTGTAGGTGTGTACGTATGTACAACCGTGAAGGAATCTTTTGTCTTCACCTTACACCCATCATCCTTCGTGCAATGTATAAACTACGCTAAGGGTAGGCTCTTGTTGAGAGCATCTGCAAGGTTGGTGTCCCTATGAACCTTGACTAGATCAATGCACTTACTAGACAATATGTCTCCTATCATAGGATAATGAACTTCTCTGTGTTTTGATTTGAAGTGAAACACAGGTTCCTTGCTAGTGCCATTGCACTCTGACTATCACAATGCAACACTAGATTCTGAGTAATCCCAAGATCTCCCATTAGGTGAGCTAGCCACACAACTTCCTTGCTAGCATCCAAAACTGTCACATACTCTGTCTCTGTGGTGGAAGATGACATACTATTTTGGAGGCATGATCTCCATGATAGAAATGCTCCAGTAGACTATAGAAAAATGTAGCCAGATGTTGATTTCTAAGTATCTATGCAACCCACATAATCCACATCCATGTAACCCACAATAAATGCATCACTATTCCCAAAGCATAAGCACTTGTCAAACATTTTACATATCTCAAGATATGCTTCACTACTTCCTAGTAATTTATACCAAGCTTTGACATAAATCTTCTAACCACTACCACTTCAAAAGCAATGTCCGGTCTTGTGGCTGCCATGGCATACATTGTTAAGTATGGAGCCCCCATTATGAGGAGAAGCCATCGTGCCTGAAGGAAAATCACTCTTTTCATACCCTTGGGATTGTGTGTGCTTGTCAAAATTCATGTGAAGGAGTACGAGCGGAAGTGTGACGCGAGAGAGAGTGCGAGAAGAAGAGCACGACGATATGGTGAACTCGCTCTATTGTAATGTGTAGAGCATAGTTAGTTCTTATTAGATTTTACAAAAGAATATGTGTACATACCTGGCGGCCCGCCCACTTACCTGGGCGACCACATTGGGCTTTATACCCCAACAACCTCCCACTTAAAGTCCAATGTGGTACTTTAAGTGTGAGAGAAGCTACTATACAAGCTAATATACAAGAGATGTAGAGAAGTGATGTACTACCCTACACCTAACTACTTGCGAAAATGTGCAAAGCTCTCTGACGGAAGTCCTTTTGTAAGTAGATCAGCAGGACTTTCTGTGGTGTGAACTTTGACAAGCTGAAGTTGCTTATCCTCGAGCATTTCCCTGATGAAATGATACTTCACATCCACATGCTTTGTCTTTGAGTGATAAACTGGATTGCGAGCCAATTGTATAGCACTTTGACTATCACAATATAACACAGGCATCTCTTCTTTGATTCCCAAATCTGTTACTAGTCGATTAAGCCAAATTGATTCTTTGCATGCCTCTGATGCTGCAACATATTCAGCCTCTATAGTAGACTTAGTAACACAATCTTGTAATCTAGAACGCCATGATACTGCTCCACCAACCAATGTAAAGACATACCCTGACGTAGACCTTCTGTTGTCTAACTCACCTGCATAATCTGAGTCTGTAAAACCCTTTACACTTAGCTCCTGACTCCCATAGCATATACGCATACTCTTTGTAGCTTTCAGGTATCTCAATATTCCTTTCACTGCCTCCCAATGTTTCTTGCCTAGGTTTGACATGTATCGACTTACTACTCCCACTGCAAATGCAATGTCTGGGCGAGTAGCAATCATTGCATACATCAAACTACCCACTGCAGACACATATGGAATCTTATCCATTTCAGCATGTTCTTCCTCAGACATAGGACAATCTTGTTTGCTAAGTTTCACATATGGTGGCAATGGAACACTCAATGCCTTTCCCTTCTCCATATTGAAACGTTGCAAAACCTTGTCAATATACTCTGTTTGAGATAACCAAATCAACTTCTTTGATCTGTCTCTCTCAATGCGCATACCAAGTATATGACTTGCCTCACCCATGTCTTTCATGTCAAACGATTTTTCCATCTTTGACTTCAAAGCTGAAATTTCTTCCAAGTGCTTGCCAACAATCAACATGTCATCCACATACAAAATAAGGATCAGCCAACTGCCATCCTTAGCCTTCTTTGTATATAGACAGTGATCGAACTCACTACGTTTGTAGTCTTGAGAAAGCATAAACTTGTGGAACTTATGGGACCATGCCCTCGGTGATTGTTTTAAGCCATAAAGACTTTTTAACAACTGGCATACCAACTCTTCCTTACCTTTCTCAACAAACCCTTCTGGCTGCTGCATGTAAATTTCCACATCTAAATCACCATGCAAGAACGCTGTCTTGACATCCATTTGGTGTAACACCAAATCTAATATGGCAACCAATGCAAGAAAGCATCTCAATGTAGTCATCTTGACTACCGGAGAGAAGACTTCATCAAAGTCAATGCCTTGTTCTTGCTTAAAGCCCTTGGCAACAAGCCTTGCTTTGTACTTTGGCTGACTATCATGAGCTGTGATCTTATACCTGTAAACCCATTTACAAGGTAGAGCCTTTTTGCCCTGTGGTAATTTAACTAGCTTCCATGTCTGGTTTTTATGCAGAGCTGTCATCTCTGACTGCATGGCCAATTGCCAATTCCCGGAGTCCTTCATTTGCACTGCTTCCTTGTAACATGAAGGCTCATTGCAATCAGTCAACATGACATAGTTCATAGATGGAACAAACCTATCAGGAGGTCGTGTGACACGTCCAGATCTACGCACAATAGGTGGCTCAGGCTCAGCCACAACCTGTGGTTCCAATCTATCCTGTCCTTGCTCCTCTTGAGCCTTGACATTTTGTCTTGCACGTGCAGGTCCATCTTCTTGGAAGACAACTCTTCTAATCTGTTCAAACCTCTCTGGTTTAGAATGATATTTGGATTCATTAAAGTGAACATCATTGCTGCGGATAACCTTTCTGGATTCGGGATCCCAAAGTCTGTACCCCATCTCACCAGAATTACCATAGCCTAGAAAGATGCACTTTCTACTCTTTGGCTCAAGTTTGTTCCTAAATTCCTTTGGAATGTGAGTATATGCCTCACAACCAAAGACTCTGAGATGCTTGTATGAGGGCATTCTGCCTGACCATACCATCTCTGGCACTGAATCCTTCTGAAAAACCTTGCTAGGAGATCTATTTATAAGATGAATAGCTGTTGATACAGCTTCAGCCCAAAACCCATTTGGCAGCTATGCATTAGACAACATTCTTCTGGCCTTCTCTTGTATGGTCCTATTCATCCTCTCAGCAACACCATTTTGAGGAGGATTGTAAGGAGCAGTAAGTTCACGTTTTATACCTTTTGACTCACAAAAGTCCTGAAAGGCCTTTGAAACATACTCTCCACCATTGTCAGTGCGTAAGCATTTAAGCTTCTTGCCACTCTGATTCTCCGCAAGTGTCACAAACGTTTTGAAAACACTAAACGCTTCATCCTTGTGCTTGAGAAAGTAAACCCATACTTTCCTCGAGTAATCATCTATAAATGTCATAAAGTAAGAATCTCCCCCTAGAGATAGGTTAGGCATAGGTCCACACAAATCACTATGAACAAGTGCCAACTGTGTATCTCTTCTACTGCTTCTATGCTTATGTGGCTGCTGTGTTTGCTTACCATATAGACAATGTTCACAGAATTCAAAATCATTAAATGAAAAGCCAGGCAAATAACCAGAACGAGACAAGATTTCCATTCCCTTCTTGGACATATGTCCTAACCGGCTATGCCACAAAGAAACGTTCGGCTGCTCGATTACATTGATTACATTTTTAGAGACATTTGATACATAAATCATGTAAAGTCCTCCAGAATTTACTCCATGTGCTACTGTCATCGAACCCTTGGATATCTTCCACATGTTTTGTCCAAAAGTGGTGACGTAGCCAACATCATCAAGTAAACCTGTGCTGATCAAGCTCTTTGTAATTGCGGGAACATGTCTCACATTCTTCAGCGTGAAAGAAGAGCCATTTTGAAACTTCAATTGAACATCTCCAACACCTAAGATCTCACATATCTGCCCATTGCCTAGCCGAACATGATCTTTAGTGGTCACATAAGAGGTAAACCACTCCTTGTTTGGAGACACATGAAGTGATGCCCCTGAGTCTATAATCCAGCCACTCAATGCATTTCCATCAGATGTTGTAAGAAGAGCTGAGTCCATTGTATTCTTCAAGAAGTAGATGTCTCCTGACACTAGACTGTCATCCTCTGCAACAGTGTTTGTCACATTTATTTCTTGAATCTTCACTGAGGACTTGTTCTTCTCACCATGGTCTTCAGCTTTCTCTTTGTCTTTTTCTGCTTTCCATTCTCTGCAGTCTCTTTTCATGTGACCCTTCTTGCCACAATGGTAGCATTCTATGTCTGTTGAGCCAGCAGAGGATCACACCCACATTTTTGCTCACACTCATCATTTTGTAACCATTGATTGTAATAAATTTCTTTCCGACATTAATTTTGATTTGAGCCATTCATTAAGTAACGTGACTCAATTGAGTTTCCAGCTTGTAATCCCGAAGTAATTTCACTTGCTGATGTAATTAGTTAGAGATGTTCTCACCTCCAAGGATGAGGTATATAAGCCAAAGTTTTTGTAACCTAGGCATTCAAATTATTAATCAAAGTGAGTTTTTGAGCGCCGTGACTGTGTCTGAGAGAGAGAGAGAGAGAGTCTTATCTACTTGCTACGCAAGCTACGGAGCCGCCATTGGAGAAGCGACACCGCCATTGTGTTAGCAACGACGAGAGCTATGCACAGATACCAAGAGTGCGTGCTATCGGCTTCTATGTGTGGTAAGTTCCTACGAGCTTCGGTGTGAGTTTTCTTCCAACTTGTGTGTCGGAATTGAGCGTGCAACATATCTATAGAACCACAACGAGTAGAGCTACACATTAGTACCATCGGGGTCAAGTTTCGGTCACCTGTATATTTCGGCCTGTCTTCATACGCGTTTACCGCACGGAGTGGTTATAGGTTGATTTTGCAGTTCAAGTCTTTAGGGTGTTGTTCTTACCTAGTGTATAGACTTCCCCTTGAGTTTGAAATCGATTCAATGATTCTAGATCCTGTTTCGTATAGCATTCGTTCGTAGTACGGATTTCAGTCACTTGCAGATTTTAGAACTTAGATTTGATTTCCTTAGTAGTGATTGTCATTAGAAGGTCGAGTAGGTGATTTGACACCCACCTAGTTGTTTCCATGCGCCTACGGGTCAAGCTCCGTCCTCGTCTGACAAATTCTGTTGTTGGTTGAGTTCTCGCTATTTAGCTTCCGCTAGCGGTGTAACTGCCTTAACATTTGGCGCCGCTGCCGGGGACGAGAGCCCTAAGTAGGTGACCTTAGACTAATCCTACAAGTTGAGTCGTATAAACTACTTTGTGTACTTTAGTTAGAAAAGATCTAGGAGTGGTAGACTCCAAAGATCTCGAGAGATAATAGGAAGTGGGGTATTCCTGGGTCTTCCGTGTTGACAGTATTTTTTAGTTTAGCTTAGATTTGTTTGTTGTTTTGTTGGTGTTGAGTAGTTGTTGATAGAAGAAGAATTTGCTAGTCCGTGAGTGACAGTGGATCTCTTTAAAATCACAATTACCAAACCCATTTTATGATTAGGAATAGCGTAGGTAGGACTTCATTTGATCCTGATCTAGAGCTAGTAATCATTGGAGTATTTGCTTGATATGGTTGATTTCATGTTAGATCACTAAACCTTCGAGTTAGTAGTGAAACTTGCAATAAACAAAAGTCAGAGAAATTTTCTGTGTATCTGGGAGTTGTTGAGCACTTGAGAAAGCTTAAGGAAGGATTCTGTGCCAAAAAACTGGAAATCTGCAACTTTAGACATCATACGCGTATGATGTCTAAATGACCAAACAGAGACCAAAACAGAAATTTTGACTTTACCAGAGTGTTCAAAAGGGGGGTTATACCCTAATTTCAACTTAAGACAAGAGCATTAACACTCAAAGAAACCCAAAAAGACAAGTCGGAGTCCAAGAAACGCAAAGAATAGGAAATTTTGGATTCAGATCTTGTTTTTACATTCAAACCTGACAAAAACACTTGAAACTCAATTATAAACATTGGAGAAGGCTTAAAACCAAGAATAGTCAAAATCTGGGACAAAAGACATCATACGCGTATAATGTCTTTTAGCACATCCACTGCTTATTTTTGATATATGACCTGACAAGATTGTTGCAAACACTGTAGAAAGCATAAATATCAAGTCTTGACCCAAATTGATGAAAAATACATCATACGCGTATGATGTCTTTGACCTAATTTTGGACATATTTTGATACTTTGCCAACACAGATCCATTGTAATAACTGTCTAGAGGTTATAATTCAAGTTTCATCCCATTTGGATCACAATTGACCCAAAACAAGTCAAAAGCGGAAAATTGCCAAGAAAAGCCTAAATTAGCCATAACTTGCTCAAACAGAGTTCAAACTAAATTTTGTGAGTGGACAGAGCATAAGGGGGCTACTGAGAGTGAGCATAACCAAAATAGTCCAAATCTGTGAAAAAAGACATCATACGCGTATAATGTCTTTTTCAGCATAACTGCAACAAAATTCTCACTTGATGAAACAGAAGTTGTCCAACTGGCAAGATTAAACAATTGACCAAGTATCAATCAGTTTGGATCAATTCTGACCACAAAAACTTGGGAAAACAAATTGCCGAGACGGAAAAGTTGAAGTCCTTTAGGGGAATTGAACACTTGGAACACTTGAACCTGAACAACAGAGAAAATATGGCAGCAAGATCATCAAACCCTTCCTCCACAATGAAGCTATTGTTCATAAAATACCAGTACGACAATGAGCAAGGTGCCAAGATCTACAAAGATGGAATGGACCGCTATTGTGTAAAGATAGAAGATAGACCTAGTGAGTTCAAGGACTTAGTGCCAGTGAGCTATAGCAGAGATAGATATCTAGATGACGAGGGTACCATGTACTTGGTAGTCCTAAACCCTAACATTGTGGACAAGTGGGGATTGATGGGCACCAAAGCCAAAGTAGATGAAGAACTTGAGGAGAAAGCACCAATAATGAACTTCCCTGATGCGAGGTTAAGAAGAGAGAATGAAACTACAAGGATCAACAATGATAACTTCTATGTGGGGCTATACAAATATAATAATGGGGAGCAAGATCTCTATTATAGATGTGAAGAACGCTACACTGGAGAGTTGACAGACCAAAAAAGACTTTATGTCTTTACCTACACTGAGGGATCGGAAGTGAAAATTGCCGCTTGCGACAAGTAAGGGAGGCAATACTCAACAATGCGCAAGAAAGAATTAGAAGGATATACATACTTTGGGAGACCACTACATTAGTATTATGTTACTTCTAGCTCACAAATACCAGCACCAACAAATGGAGTGCAAAACCCAATGACAACAGGAGGACAAAGAATTCAGGCTGCTGACTCTTTCAGCCAACCTCAGTACTCGAAGCCCGGACCAATGGGATCATTACATTCCAGAGAGTCAATGGATACGAATCGAGGTAGTGCAGTTCCAATCCCCACATATACCACTCCAGGTCCAAGGTTCGAAGCGGAACCATCACATTTACCTCCTAGTAGTAGACTCAGGGCAGGGGAACCGACAAGGGTAACCCATGAAGTCCATGATGCTAGAGAAAGCTTTAGCCGGGACACAGGAGCAATGAGATTGGTAGCAGACCATAGACGTATGAGACCATCTCAAGTAGCCAAGTGTATGCCAAAGAAGTATGGTGGTTCAGGAGATCCGTATGCACATGTGTCACTCTTTAAGAAAGTCTTAAGAGCTGAGCAGATAACAGATTTCCATACACAATACGAGGGATTTGGTCTTACTCTAGAAGGTACGGAATTGACATGGTTTCAACCACTGAACAGAGGGGGATTCCATGACATTGACCATTTTCTAAGAGAGTTTGCTAAGGAATTCTCAAAACGAGGGATTAAGCACAATACGGTCTCACAAATATATGCTTTTAAACAGAGAGAACACGAAAAAGTGAAGGAAGCTTCACTTCGCTTCAAACAATACATTGAGAGATGTCCAGTACGTGAACGACCACAAGATGACAGACTATCTGTTCTCTTTATTGAAGGATTGAGAAACGACACTCTCAAGAAGGACTTACACTTGAAAGCTTGTACAAGTTTCGAGCAAGTAACGAGAGAAGCATTGTACTTAGTGGATAACTGTACGGTTTATGGAGAGGTGTCAGCGGATACAGATTTTGCATCCAGTAGCTCTTCCTCCATAGCGAGCGAGACTACCACTAATTAAAAGAATGTTCAAACAACAACCATGCCAAATGTAGAGCAATTGATAGAAGATGCTCTAAAAAGGATGGCACCATACCAAAAACCATTGCCAAAACCACTGAAATGGTGTGCTATTGAACAAAAATGGACAAACAACCCAATAGAGGAGTGCTATTACAACAAAGGGTATGTAAGGGAGCGTCAGTATGCACCTCCTGCTCAATTAGCACCACCTTAGGTACATCCAGTACCTCGATACCCAACGGGAAATGTACCAGGACCTATGGGGATAGAAAGACCACAACCGGTATTGGGACAACAACCACCTTTACCAGGAGCAAGACCAGTGGGCATTAGATATGCACCAACCTTAGAGAATCAGGAAGAACAAGCCTTAGTGCCTGTTCAAGCCTATTATGAAGAATCTGGTGCACACATGTCTCCAACTGTGTATTACCCACCAGAAGAACCCAAACAACCAGAACCATGGGGCATGATTGGGAATGTTGGAACACCAACAGTTACAAGTGCTTCTGATGAAGAGAGATACAATTTGGATGCAAGAACATTGATGTTCATAGCTCATGGAGGGTTAACACGATAAAGACCATCCTATTCACAAAGGACGAATCAAGTGGGACCAACACCAGCACTAGGACCCTGTTACAAGTGTGGAGGTGACCATATGATGAATGTTTGTCCGCATACGGAAATCATTAGAATTAACGCTTATTGCACTGAGTGTGGGGTTACTCACTTCATTGAGGATTGTTCAAAGAATCCAAAAAAAGTGCAAAAGACGACATTGAATATGCTAGAAACTATTCCTACCAGCAGTGGGTCCGAATATGAAACTCTGATACCAACGCAAGTTGTTACTAGAGCTCAAGCTAAGAAAACCACTAGTGAACCTGAGAATGGAAAGTTAGCGACTGAAGTGGTTAGTCAAGGACCGCGGAGT
This sequence comes from Adiantum capillus-veneris, assembly GCF_014529385.1. NCBI lineage: Eukaryota > Viridiplantae > Streptophyta > Polypodiopsida > Polypodiales > Pteridaceae > Adiantum > Adiantum capillus-veneris. Next base: position 78,231,383 of record NC_140950.1, on the reverse strand, counting down.
CAGAGAAACACATGGAAAGCTAGAAAAGCACGCATGAAGTTGAGAAAAGAACGTGAAGACGCTATTCTAGCTGAGGAACTAAAGCGAACTAAAGTAGATTAGAAAAACTTGAGAGTCAAAACGGAAAACGAGAGATGAGCCCGGAAAGAACAAAACAAAAGAGTATCAAAGAAACAACGAGCTTAAGCTCAGGGGGATCAGTGTTAGTCGACAAAGTACACGAACCATTGGACGCACTGATGAGAGCTTACGAAGCTAGGTTAAAGAACAACTAAACACAAGAACAGAGATGGATGGCATACCCAAATGTGGAATTGGAAAAGCAGAGACTTGAAATGTGCCAGAGAATGATCGAGACTGCACAAGCCTTATTAGAACCACCAAGAGAAACAATGAATTGTGGAACGGAAAACCCAATTCAGCAAGAGACTATCATTTCACGGGTAGCTGAAAAGACTCCCAGTGCACAAAAGCCTGAAAATACACACAAGGATGACCGCATAGTATTGAACACAACCGATTAGGAGATAGAGAGTTTTCATCCACTCATACAGAGGATTTACGGAAGAGATGAGGATTACAATGAATTTTGGAAACAAGTAAGAGAGGCAAACTTTGCAAACAAGCTAAGTTGCCAAGCTAATCAGACAAATTGGGAAAAGGACATCAGGAATCCTCCCATAGTGGAATTTGAGGCAGGATCTCAAGTGGACTTGGATCTGCAATCTTACTGGGGAGATGGGGGCTCTGTTAGAACAATGGAGAGCAAACCTCATTCACTGAATACCTTACCTTCATACTTAGGAGAGTATGAAGCAAAATCCGAGATTAGAGAACTTCCCTCACGAAGAATCTCATCAAAAAAAGTCATGGACTCACAAGGATTGATAGAGATCTTGTCAACACCAGTGACATGCACTATCACTCTAGCTGAGCTTTTGAGGCTAAGACCACATATGTGGACCACTGTAGGAAAATGCTTGGAGAAATTTGGGATAAAAGACCCAACATCGAGACTGCAAGAGGGTATACAAGAGCTGAGCAAACAACAAAAGAACGCTAAGCCTGTACCCTTAAACAAGGTCGGAGAGTATTGCGAAGGTGAAGAGGGGAATACAACCTTACCAGTTGAATTCCAAGGAGTGAACACGATGGCAATACTAGACAGCGGAGCTGGGGTAGCCATTGCTACAAAAGAAATCTGGAAAAAATGGGGGAAACCAGCAATAAGGAAGACTAGGTTGAAACTCCAATTAGCACATGGACACATGGACAAACCTATGGGGTTATTAGAGAAAGTCGTAGTAACTTCTTGCGGCATTGAATACGAACATACTTTTGCTATTGTCGATTTTGGCAAGGAGAATAACTATGATATCATACTGGGAAGACCATTCATAAGACAGTTGAAAATGGTCCAGGATTGGGGCTACGATCACATATACCTGAGAAATATGGAAACCACTACACGTGTGAACCTGAAAGACCATAGCTATAAAGATGTGAACCGAACACCGGTAGAGGAGTTTGATTCAGCTACTTTGGCGGGATCCGAATTTCCAGCTTGGTTAGGTAAGCCCAAGGAGTTATGGATGTGTGGAGCCTTGATATGTGGAAGTCTGAGGCGAGAAGAATATGTTTTAGAAAGGGCTATCGAAGACGAAACTTATATAGGAGAACCCTTTCCAAAGGACACGCTTGAACCATTAGAATGGACACACATTCTAGCAACCCTAGATGTTTGTGCAATTCTGGATGGTCCCACAACGAAATTTTGCGACAAGGACGGGTACGATGTGGTTCAGTACTTCATGTTGAGAACTACACTCGAAAAAGAAACTGAAAAGAACGATACACTGGAAAAGCTAGACGAGCTTCGCCCAAAAGCAGTAGCTTCTATCTACGCTCAAAAAAGGCGACAAAAGAAATTTTTTGATAAGCATGTGCGGACTAAAGAGTTTAAGCATGTGCGGACTAAAGAGTTTAAGGTTGGGGACTATGTCCTAGTTTACACTCTGAAACAGCATGCTAAGAAGCTTAAAAAGCGAGGGATGGGACCTCTGGTGATTAAAGGTCTATCACCAAGTGGAGCCGTCAAGCTTGCTACATTAGACGGAGAAGAAATGCCCAATTGGATTAGTGGATGCAGAGTGAAAAAGTATCTTTTGCCGCTAACCCAAGACATGCTTCTCAAAATACATCAAGAAAAGCTGCGTGTCCAGAAAAAGAAAAAGATTGTGGAGGAAGCGCAAGCCGAGGCGAAGGAAAGAATGGAGAAAAGAAGACTACTGCGTCAGAAACAGCACAATGAAGGAGCAATACGAATAAACGCAGTTAGTATAACAGAAATGGATAATGACAAAGAAGAACCCATCATTGAATGCAAAGTAGGAACCAACCAAATCAAACCCAGAGAACTATTGGATTGAGGAGCTCAAACTAACCTACTTTCACTCAGTTTGTATAGACAATTGACAAATGACACTAAATTACAAACTGCCAAGCAAGAGTTAAAGATCAAAACTGTCGGATGCACAGTTTTACATATACAAATTAACCAGTATGTGTATCCTCATATGTTTTACGTGGTTGAAGACCAAGCTACACAACATCCATTATTGCTAGGACAACCATGGCAGAAGCAATACAATGCAATGATTGGCTGGAGTTCTAAATCAGTGCTTATCAAATATGAAGGTGAAAGTCAATCAGTTAAGTTCACCAAAGGAGTAGAGCCAACTCCAAAGGAAGAATCCAAGAACAAAGGTAAACAACAACCAGAGAAAAAGAAGAAGCAATGGCAACCAAAAGTTTCTATACAACTGGATTGCTCTTCGACGAGGAACTCTCAACATTGGATAAGGAAGACAAGAAATAATATAACAGCTCAACCTTGGGAAAAAACGGAGTCAAAGTTGGTATGGAGACCAAAAAAGGTTGTGCCAGAGAACACAAAGGTGGAAAACAGAGTCTTCATTACCAGACAACAGAGTGATTCCAGACAATCAAGGACAGTGAAACAGATCTGGATTCCAAAGAAGTTCATGATGGCACAAAGCTATAGCAAGCAAATTTGGATCCCAAGGATTTGTAAACAGGAACTCCCTTCAGTACAATCCACGGAAACTCCTAGGTATTTCAAGGCGAGGAAATCAACACAAAGAACAAAGCAGGTTTGGGTCGCAAAGAGTTTGTGGCAAGCACAAGCAAAGCGGAAGCAGATTTGGATTGTGAAAAAGAATAACAAGGTAAAGAAGAATCCATCTACTGATTCTACTACCGAAGTGCCAAAACCAACCCAAAACCCGACCACCAATCCTTCAATCAAACAAAGAGCAGCTTTATTGGAAAGACTGTTGTATCATCGCTCTACAATTGCATTGGGAACTTATGACCAAAACAACTACAATGCTTCGCCCACAGACACTTCATAGTCGTCCGGGAGGACTCAGACTAGGAGGGGGGAAGGTATACAGGTATACAGGAGCTACAAAGCAACTACAAGCGACAAAAACAAAGAAAAACAAAAAATTATATTACAAGGGCAGTGTCTTACATGATTTTGCAATTTTTATGTTTGATTGCGGATATTGATAATATTTATGCCCTTATATACCTTGTTTTGCAACAAGAAGAGATCAAATGATGAATTTGGGTCTCTAGACGTGTAAATATCACTAAATAAGAGTGTTTTTGGAGCTAAAAAGTGAAAAAAAGTGGTAATCCAAGTCCAGAAATCACAAATAAGTGTATATTCATATACACAGGGTTACCAGCTATTTATTGTGTATGTTTGGAATTTTTTGGCTTCAATTTGCTATTTTCCTTTATTTTTTATGATTTTCTTAATAAAAGTAAAAGAAAAAAAAAGCACGTGAAATGAGATCGGAAAAAAGAAAAGAATAGACGGTGATGGTCCTAATGACAAGGGCAACCCATGGTAAAAATTGGGTACAATTCTGAAAAAGTTGCGGAAAGTCCGAAACGGCAGAATTTTGGCAAGTGGACGGAATTCTAAGAAAACAGGTCAAACGGAGTCCGATTTGGGAAATTTCAGATCCTAAAGCGCATCTCACAACGAGATAGGAGCACATGACAAATTTGGTGGCAAGTGAACCGGGAAGTCCGAAGTTAAGTATTTTTCACATCACTTTCAAGCTCATTCACACTATTACCTTCTTGGAGAAGAGCAGAGAGCCACAGGAGCACAGATCTTCTACGACTTCCACGAGAGCTCAGAGGACACCAGACATGAGAGGTAGACTCGTTGCCATAAGCTTTTGATGCTTATCATTAACTTTTGTCGCGAAAACTGAGCAAAACCAAGAAACAAGAGCAGACGGGGAATGCGGTAGAATGCTAGGTAGTGGCACAACCGCCTAACCAAACCTTGCAAGAACTTATAGGTGGGTTACCCTAGTATAGAAGATGGGTTTCTAACACTCAAAGCTCGAGAAAGAACGATTGGGAAAACCCTAGGTCAACAGAGCCTGCAAGAGGCAAACAGGAAAAAGTTGTCGAAACGACACAAAACTTCTCAGGAAGCTTAACAACATCGAGGGCAATGCAACCATGGAGTATCTCCAGGTTTGGACCACCAAAAGTGGGTCAAAACAACCGATTCGACGACAGACACACAAAGCGTCATTTTGGTATAACGGCTGAAATTGACGACCGAATGAAATGAAACTTCACAAGCAGCTTCAAGTAACTATTGATGACTTATGTTTGCAAGCAAAACCCAAAAGAAAGTTGATTCGCTTACCGATGGTGAAAAAGACGCTTTCGGGCAACCAAATGGAGAAGATGGAGAACGGGGAGCCAAAGTCAAGTTCAACCAAATAGATGGCTTCACAACATATCCAATGAGCTGGAAATGCAACTCTCGAGAAGAAAAGTTGAAGAGATTCAACTCCAAGGCAAAAAGACGACTTCGGAGACTGAAATGCCTATAAGGGGACTTTTTAGCTAAACTGATGACTTCTTAAGTTGAAAACTAGTTAGCAGGGCTTAGGGCACTAGCACAAAGCATTCTTTGCACAAAAGGACCAACATTTCAAGAAAAGACATCATACGCGTATGATGTCTCACAGCATGAATTTCACATCCATTTCAACATTTGAGTGCATAGCCTCATTCCACATGTTAATCACATCCTATGAACCAAGTATCATGAGAATTGGAGTTAGAAAACCCAAGGAAAACCAAAAAGACGCAAAGTAGGCCATAAAATTGAGTTTTGGTCCTAATTTTGTCAAAATAACTCCAAACTCATTGAAACTTTGTAGGATTGTTGTTAAACACATCTACAAGCTATCTGGAACCAAAAAGCACCATTTTGACACAAAAGACATCATACGCGTATGATGTCTATTTGCACTTACAAAGCCAAAACTGCTCATTTGTCATCATACATCCATTATATATATCTAATACATGCTACATATGAAATTTGGAACCATTTGGTCAAGAGGATCACCCCATTAGCCCAATTGAGGGAAAATCCTTCACCTAAAGCTTATTTTTGGCCCAAATCCAACATACTCAAGTGCAAACTAAGATTTGAGTAGGAACAGTCCTTCACTAGTACATGGGGAGTCCATATAACCAATCCCATGCAAAATTGATGAAAAAAGACATCATACGCGTATGATGTCTCCAGAGCCATTTTTAGCCCAAAATCTATCCAAACTTCATAAATCCACTAAATAAGCCTATCTAAAGCCAAATCCAAGCTTATAGAGAAATTTGGTCCAAAAATACACTAAAAGACATCATACGCGTATGACGTCTCACTATGTGATTTTGGCACCTCAGGGCTTCAACCACCAAACAGAAGTGATCTACATGCCATTTGAAAGTGAACCACCAAGTTTTATCCAATTTGGATCATAAAATCCAATTCCCTTTCAAAATTTTGCCAAGAGCCGGAACTGGACTAAATTGGCCAAAACTTGACCAAATGGGATCCAAACTCAAATCCAAGCATATGATAATCATGTATACACTATCAGCTACAAGCACAACCAATATGAAGTCATTTTGACACAAAAGACATCATACGCGTATGATGTCTCCAGCATGATTTTGTGCCCATTTTGCATATTTTTTCACCTACCTTGCATCCTTAGGCCCTGAATAGCTCATGTTTCAATTTTCAAGTCATTTGGATAGTTAAAAGCTTCATTTCGGCTTTCAGTACTAAAAAGACGCTAACTTCTGAAATTGGAGTTACAGGATCCATGGATTCCACCAAGTCATCGGCAATGAAGAGAAAAAGACCAACAATCAAAGATGCTATTGCAGAAGAGGAACCATTTGACATTCCAGCAGAAACCCTCAAGCCAACCAAAACTTGGGTGGAGGAAGCAGTATTGGAGAAAGAGGGAATAAAGATCTACCAGGGGACTTTCAGAGATCCTCAAGGGCAAGCGGTGGATGTACCGATGATCCCACAGGAATTGGTAGATTATAGCAGGTCAGAAGGCATCAGCAGGTACCTGGAAAGGGCAGACTTGCACAGTTTCTTCACCTCGAGACCATCGGGTGTGGATATAAGAAGAGTGTACGAGTTGGCAACATCCATTCAGAAGGATGGAAAAGCCACATTGACAGCCATGGATGGAGAGAAGGTAGAAGTACAGATCACTCCACAGCTAATTACAGACGCATTGAAGCTACACAACAAAGGGAGCTCGGTCAGGGAAAGAAGGGAGGCCATAGAGGTCTATGCGCCCAAGAAACAGAATGCGACCTATGGAGATATGAAGGACCCAAGAGCGGCAACCCTTTGCCGACTGTACAACCAATTTCTTCATGTTTGCAGTAAAAGACCGCAAAAGTATACGACACCACCCCATGCCATTGTGACCACCATCACATGGGCATTAAAGAGCAATATGCCAAAAGAGGTGAATTACGCTCAACACATCCACGAGCAAGTAATTGCCATGCACAACGAGAAGCCAAAATACATAGGAGGAGAGGAAATTTTAACAAGAATAGCTTATGAAGCTATTGGAGCTAGAGATCAGTGGCCAAAGGCTCCCTCCCAGAATGAGTGGCTTAGAGAAGCCGACGAGGAGGAAGAACAGCCCGAAGTACCCAAGAGGGCATCCACAAGAGCACGCCGGAAACTAGAAGTAGTTTCAGAACTTGAAGAGGATGTGGACGAGCCACTTAAGAAGAAAGTAAAGAAGAAGGTTTCTCCCAAGCAAACCAAAAGTCAGAAAGCGGCAAGGATGGAAAGATTAGTGGAGCAGTTTAGAGCGGAAAGAGCTCTAAAGGGTGACTTTGAAGAAAAGTGGGTGCCATACCCCACTAAAGTCGGAACTAGCTCGGCCAGGCCACATATTGATCAATACGATCAATATATTAAAGCTTATGAGGAGTCAGAGGCTATTTTGGAGCAGCAACCTGTCGAGCCATACACTGAAGAGGAGGTACAGCAATTAAAAGCTGAGCTAAAAAAAGACGACAAGGGGAAAAGAAAAGTAGATGAGTCTACTAAGCCTCAAGAGAAAGATGGGCAAGCCGACAAGGAGAAAGCCAAGGAAGCTGAGGACAAACATCCCTCTATGACTGATGTACCAAGCCCGAAGAAGACGGAAAAAATTGTGGAAGAGACCACAATAGAGGTGGACACAGATGTTTTGGAAAAGCCAGAAGCCGAGACCAAAGAAAAGAAGATAGATCCAGTTCAGCAAAAGAGAAATGATTATGAGGATCTGGTAGAGATAGGATACACCGAAGAAGAGGCCCTTGAGGCAGTTTATGGGATCACCCTACAAAAACAAGATGAACGGAGAGGGACGGAGAAAAAGACAAAGAGTAAAAAAGAAAGTGAAGAGAAATTGGACGAACCGAAAGTACTAGAAGAGCCAAAGCCAGTGGAGGTGGTGGCGGAAAGAGCTTTAGAGTTGACAGATGATGATGAAAAAGACATGCACATGGTGCATGAACTGCTCAGCAAGATAAAAGAAAGGTCCAAGGCAAAGGAAGTAGAGATTGAGACAGCCAAACAAAGGGAAGCGGAGTTGCAGAGAAATTTAGAGAATGCTATGACTGAATCTAAAAGTCATAAAGCATCACTCTATGACACGGAAAACGAGAGAGACAGCTTGATACTCCAACTAGCCGAAGCTTCAAGAGAAGTAACAAGTGCACAGGAAGCAAGGGATCGGATAGAGGATGAGTTGGAGGCGGCTAAGGATGAGCTCATTGAGCTAAGGGAAAGAGTCGAGCTCCAAGAAAGAACAATCACTAGACTCAGGTCTACCCCTAGAGCTAGCAGAGCAGGAACCGAACAAGAGGGAGCTATCGTACCAGTTTTGGAAGACCAGGTCCGAAGCTTACAAAGAGAGCTAAGATTAGAGCAAGTGCAAAGGTTGCACATTTCAGAGGGATCATTGGCCACAGAGGAGAGGCTCACATTAGAAAATCAAACACTACGGACAGAGAATGAGGCCCTCCGCAAACAGCTCCAAGATCTACAAGAGCAACAAAGAAGAGAGACAGAGACACCACAAGAAGAATCAAGTGGAGCAGCCATAGAGCTACCAGAAACTAGAGAGGCAACCACAATTGAAGATCCATCCCCAGCTCAAGAGGTGGCCTCGACTTCAAGAATCTCTGAAGAAGAAGAACAAAGGCTCCATGACCAAATAGAAAAGTCAGCAGAGGAGAGTGTCAAGGCGGAAATGGAATGGGAGAGGAGACTCCTAATATCCATTAGATTTCAGGGACTAGACACAAAAGTGCTCCATGAACAGTGGATGCAACCCAGCCTGCCTTTCCCTTTGATGAAATTTGAAGTGCTAAAGATGAAAAAGAGAATAGAGGAGGAGCAGTATGTCGCTCTTTATGAAGGCGACATCACAAAGGAGGAACAATCAAAGAAGATAGTAGATTCACAACCTAGATGGAGGAAAGGTTGGCTGAACAAATACCCAGCCTACCTCATCTACTTGGTGGAGGCACCAAAGGAGATTCGGGAGGATGCAACCTTCTGCCCGGTGCCAAGAGTCAGAAACTGGAAAGAGCATGGCAAGATTGCAGAAAAGAAGCCAAATTGGCTTAATTATCCCAGGATGCCAGGACCAAAGGCAGGCGAGAGAATAGGTAAAGCCTACATGGTGAAAACCCTAACGGGCATCATCAAGCTCTTTATTGGCTCTCCTGACCTTTCATGTCAGATGCTCAAGAAAATCTGCAGGACTCTCTTAGCTTGCATTGAAGTGTTCGCGCGAGATAAAGCCACGACCTCAAGTCTACTATCGACGGCCGACACGGTGTCTGATATGATGTACGATCTTTCATTGCAGCCTTCTCCAAAAGTGTTACACCTCCTATACCAAAGGATTATGTTTTTGCCTAGCTTCCACATGCAAACATTCGAAGAAGCTTTCTACACTGGCTTTTTCACCCACGAAAGCAAAATATTCGGCCCAAACTTGACCATCGGCAACCTACGATACGAATCACATTTGCAGATGCTCAAGATGACAGGACTTTATTGACCAAGCATAAAAGTCATGTCAGGGACGACATGAACGCAGGGGGGGGGGGGGGGGGAGTGTTGAGCCAGCAGAGGATCACACCCACATTTTTGCTCACACTCATCATTTTGTAACCATTGATTGTAATAAATGTCTTTCCGACATTAATTTTGATTTGAGCCATTCATTAAGTAACGGGACTCAATTGAGTTTCCAGCTTGTAATCCCGAAGTAATTTCACTTGCTGATGTAATTAATTAGAGATGTTCTCACCTCCAAGGCTGAGGTATATAAGCCAAAATTTTTGTAACCTAGGCATTCAGATTATTAATCAAAGTGAGTTTTTGAGCGCCGTGACTGTGTCTGAGAGAGAGAGAGAGAGAGAGAGAGAGAGAGAGAGAGAGAGAGAGAGAGAGAGAGAGAGAGAGAGTCTTATCTACTTGCTACGCGAGCTACGGAGCCGCCATTGGAGAAGCAACACCGCCATTGTGTTAGCAACGACGAGAGCTACACACAGATACCAAGAGTGCACGCTATCGGCTTCTATGTGTGGTAAGTTCCTACGAGCTTCAGTGTGAGTTTTCTTCCAACTCGTGTGTCGGAATTGAGCGTGCAGCATATCTATAGAACCACAACGAGTAGAGCTACACATTAGTACCATCGGGGTCAAGTTTCAGTCACCTGTATATTTTGGCCTGTCTTCATACGCATTTATCGCACGGAGTGGTTATAGATTGATTTTGCAGTTCAAGTCTTTAGGGTGTTGTTCTTACCTAGTGTATAGACTTCCCCTTGAGTTTGAGATCGATTCAATGATTCTAGATCCTGTTTCGTATAGCATTCGTTCGTAGTACGGATTTCAGTCACTTGCGTATTTTAGAACTTAGATTTGATTTCCTTAGTAGTGATTGTCATTAGAAGGTCGAGTAGGTGATTTGACACCCACCTAGTTGTTTCCATGCGCCTACGGGTCAAGCTCCGTTCTCGTCTGACAAATTCTGTTGTTGGTTGAGTTCTCGCTATTTAGCTTCCGCGGCGTAACCGCCTTAACAATGTCACTCTTGCCTTTAGCATTGCGTGACTTGCTACGAGAGTGATTCCTCTTTCCACCTTTGTACTTTTCTTTGGTCCTTCCCCTGACAACTAAGGCTGTTCCTTTGCCTTTGTCCATTGTCTTTATATTGGTTTCTTCAGTAAGCAAACTGCCTTCTACACCTGCTATGGTCAAACCATCTAGAGGTGCAGAATTACTCAAAGATGTGCGAAAAGTGTCCCAACTTTCCGGCAATGTGATCAACAGGAACATAGCTCTAACAGGTTCATCAAACTTGACACCTTGAGCTGACAACTGACTGTAGATTGTGTTGAATTCATTCAGATGATTGGACATAGGTGTCCCTTCTTTCATCTTCAAGTCAACAAGCTTCTTAAGCCAGTATACCTGTGAAGCTGCACTCTGCTTCTCATAAAGATCACTTAGCTTTAACCATGCTTGATAAGCCGACATCTCGTCTCCTACATTGAAGTAAACGCTTTCTGCCAAAGTCAGCATAATGGTAGAAAGTGCCAATTCATCCATTTCGCTCCATTCATCTTCATCCATATCTTGTGGTTTTATCACCTTGAGATTTATAGGTTTTATCTGCTTCTTTTGTACCAACACGTGCCAAATCTGCTTCTTCCACAATCGGAAATTGGTTCCATCCAGCTTCTTGATATTGTAAAGAGCAGTGTCATGTGATCCAGCCATAGCTACGCTTCACAGTAGTTTACTTTCCTGGGAAAAATTCGGCAGAGTTTCCCCTGTAAACTGACCTCTAAACCAATATCAACCTGTCAAATGAACCAAGAAAGCTTCAGATTCTGCATAAATTTCGGTAGAGTCTCCTTTTGTAAAATGGCTCTGGTGTACTCAAAAACAGACCAAAAAACAGCTCAAAAAACCACTGTCTCTCTAACACTGTAAGTTGTGGGTAAACCTGTCCTGCACCTGTACTGTCTCTCACTGTCTTGTTACTGTCCTGTAAGCATAGACTGCGACAATGCCTCAACGGCAGTAAAGCAAAGATGCAATCCCAACTGTCTAACTCACAGTCAATACATCCTAGCTGCATATCTAAGGGTGCTCGAGGGATCGCTCCAAGACCTGTATCACCGAAAGGATCTCAACATTCGAGAATACCCCATCTCAATAAAACCTCACTCGACCCTCAACAAAGGCTGCAGTAAATTTGACAGTACATAGACTTCCCACAAAGTCATACATCCACAAATTTCCCACTATATGTTGTAACCGCTACGGTGGTTGTTTGCTGCGTGACTCACAGCCAGCAAACCCTCAACAGACATACATCATCTTTGACAATACATCCCATGTGGAATTACCTGCAATGTCAGGATGAAATCTGGAATATCAAGCAGAAAACACAAGCTACCTGATGAACTAGTGGATGTCGTCTACAGTCTGTGTGTAGATGTGCCCGTGTCGTATGTGACACGCCTCCAAGAACTGTGAGCCATCCTTCGATGTGTAGACAGACACAAATTAGCACTCTGGGAGTGCTGATATCCTCAGCACCTGCAGTCGTAGGCCGAAACCCCAAATTTGCAGAGTCAGATCTGCACCCACCGAGACCACGTAGTCGAAAATGGCCTGCGCAGAACTTTGTCGAAGCCAAACGGTGGCAGAGATGACCTTAGAATGAAATTCTGAGAACTCCGAGCCCTTCGGGTTCACCCACAGGATTAGGGGCTGTGTCTTTGCCTGTCAAATTTCACTCCAATATGAGCTGGTGACTCTAGCCTCCTGCAGTGCTGCCCCGAGCCTCGATCTAAGCTCTGATACCAGTTGAAGGAGTACAAGCAGAAGTGTGACGCGAGAGAGAGTGCGAGAAGAGCACGACGATATGGTGAACTCGTTCTACTGTAATGTGTAGAGCATAGTGAGTTCTTATTAGGTTTTACAAAAGAATATGTGTACATACCTGGCGGCCCGCCCACTTACCTGGGCGACCACATTGGGCTTTATACCCCAACATCATGTGCCACTACCTTGAGCCTTTTTATAGTAATCTACACACAACCTCTACCCAAGTAGGCTTCTCCACCTTGACTTAAAGACCTCTCATGTAGACATCCTCCTCAAGATCCATGTGAAGGAAATATGTCTTCACCTCCATTTGGATAAGTTCCATGTCCTCAGTGGCTACTAATCCAAGCACAAGATGCAACGTAGTCCTCTTGACCACTAGAGAAAAATCTCATTGAAATCCTTAGCAACAACAAATCTAGCTTTATGCTTAGGCTTGAGACTTCTTCTTATACTCTTATTTGGAAGGCAAGGCTTGTTTGCTCTCAAGAAACACTATCTATTCCCAAGTTTCTTTAGCCAGAATCTAGTTGTACACATTTTGCATTACTTGTTCCCACTTTACGCTGTGAGCGAGTTGGAAACACACACAACGCCTTTATAATCACCAACACACACTCTTGGGATGATACATACATACACTATGGGACACCACTCAGTTTACACAACCCACCTAGTGGCCGAGACAGGGAACACACCGATGGAGTGAGAGGAGAGAGACTATCCATTTTCCCACTCAACACAGACACACACACACACACACACACACACACACCCAAAAAACTCAGCTCACAAGAGGAATATTTTTTATGTTTAGATACAATTGAGCTTGGGAAAACACCAATGGGGCAAATAGCTCACACAATATGGATGAAATTATATACCAGATACAATCACAAATTTGAACTGAGGATTCGCTCATAAGAGAAACTTACACAGTCAAAATAGTAGTAAAAAGTGAGGAATTTGGAAAAATGAAAAGTGCCATTGCGTCCGGAGCAGCCAAAAACCCCAGCTTACAATATCAAAGTGCTCAAATCCGACCTCGGATGAGCAGTTTATGGCCAAAATAGGCTCCAAAAATAGCAAAAATTGAGTTGCGGTTGTTCCTCTTCTTCTCTCCATGTTTTGTTGGTCTTTCTCTCAGGTTTTCCACTATCCGCACTTCACTTTATCCCTTGGGAACCTTTGGCCTTTAGAGTGACCTCAAACGGACCCCGAACAGGCCCCAAATAGGCCAAAAAATGGCCACGTAGTGCATTTTTGTCACCCTTCTACATCCATCCGCACACCTGGCACTCAACTTTTTCCAATAATGCATCCCAAATCACATGAAGTGGCCCCAAAATACATTTCTCATGATGACATTTTTTCATAATTATCACAATAAAACACCCACGTTGTGTCCGTACTTCACCCCATTCGACCTCTTGACGCCACTAGATGCCATCTCCACACCTGCTTACCTCATGGCGTTGGCCCGCTGATAGCTTCCTCGAGAATTTTTACATGCTACCAACTCATCATTATTATAGAAAAAAACACATTGGTATCGGTGATAATGAAAATTGACGTACTATGTACATGTTGTCCTACCTGTACACATGTGGGCCCCACGTAACCACCTGTCTCTGGAAAATGGGCAATCCTTTATTTGATGCACCATGCATGGGTATGTACATATGTGCAATCACTTCTTCCAAAAAACTCCTAACATAATTTGCCCATCCCCTAGCCTGCTAGATCATTCATGATCAGTAGCAGCAGCAAAAGGAGACATGAGACTCGCGGCGTCACAGGTCTCCTCATCTCTCACATACATTACTTGTTCTACAGACAGCTCATCCTGCTCTACATCGTTAATCTAGAATGATATAATTTAAGATGCAATCCTTTTACCCTTAACTTATGTAGAATCCCATCCAAGTTAGTCAGCTGATATGTACCATTCGAAAAACACTCAACTACCTTGAAAGGGCCTTCCCACTTAATTTGAAACTTCTTTTGGAATTTCTTGTCCAGCTTATTGTTGTAGCGCAACACCAAGTCATGTTTCTTGATACTCTTACTTCTGACCTTTTCATTTGTTACCATATACATGTGGTAGTGATGTGTGTGAACACACTAGGACCGCCGGGGCTTTTTTTCCCTCTTTAGGAGGTTTTTTTCCCTGAGCATTGTATATACGCCCATCACTCTAGGGCTATCTATCTTTCCATTGCATACTAAGTAACATACTCTCTATTGTGTGCCTTGAGCTTCCTTCGTCTTCTCCAAGCTATGCAGGTTACGTCCTCTCGGGCTTAGTCGCCAGCTGCTCCAGCACACGCCTACTCACTTTCTCCAATTACTGTGAGGTTTGGCGAGCGTTCGCAAGTTGCCAAATATTTCATGAGAGCTTGTAGAGTGTAGTCTGCTAAGATTTGTGATTCGGGCTCATTTCGACCTCCGTTTCCACTACAGGCAAGTCTGCACAGGCAATTTCGTCATTTTGTGCAGAGTTTTTGTCAAGGCCATTTTCTACACAACAGGTGCCTTATAGTCTTCTACGGTTTGTGCTATATATCACGTGTTGTTCACGCTCCGTTTCTCCTATTTTCGGGCAGTTTTCACATTAGGTCCAGCATTTACCATGGCTGACAACAACAACACAGATGTGTTCAAGATGTTTGTTGTTGAGGACAGGTTGGATGGGGACAATTACCCTATGTGGGCTTATATGATGCAACAAGTTCTTGTGTCAAAGGGTGTCTTGAATATTGTGGAGGGCATTGATGTACATCCTGATCCTGAGGATGCAGGCGATGTTGAGGATGTTGCAAGTCTTGCTGCAAGGATTCCTGCTATTAGAGTTGTTTTGCCTACGACAGAACAAGCTCTTTGGGATGTTAAGGGTGCGCAAGCTCATGCATTGATTGCGTTGTCTGTGAAGCGCACCATTGTTCCTCACATCTGTTCAGCAAAATCTGCAAAATAGGCTTGGGATATTCTAGCAGGTCTTTATGCAAGCCGCAATGAGGCTAAAATTGCTTTGTTGTGTAAAGAGCTGGAGTCGAAGATTATGCATGAGGAAGATGATATGGACACTTTCCTTGCTAGTGTCAAGGAAATCAATGAGCAGCTTATTTTTGCAGGTGAAGTCATTTCAAACAATTCTCTTTTGCAGACTATTCTTGATGCCTTACCAGATTCTTACCAGACTTTTGCTAGTACTTGGAGACTTATGACCCAAGGAAATCCAGAAGTTGTCAAGTTTGATGCATTATGCACATTGGTGTTGCAAGAGTCATTTTCCAAAAAAACCAGGACTAGACAGCGTGCAGTTGAACATGCTTTTATTGCTTCTCAAAGAAAGGGTGGTAACAGCAATGCAGCAACTTCTTATGGTTCTGTTGTGAGTGGCAAAACTTTTGTTCCCAATGCTTCTGCTGGCAGCACTTCGTCTGGCAATTCTGGTGATAAGGGAAAAAAGAAGATGCGTTGCCATTATCGTAAAGCTAATGATCACTTGATCAAGTCGTGTCCTAAGTTGAAGGCCAAAGAGGCTAAGAAGAAAGAGGGTGGTTCCACTAAAAATGCAGCCATTGTTGAGTCTTCTGTGAAAGGAGACTGTGATGCTGATGTTGATGTAGAACGGGCTTTTAGCGCAGAGTGCACTTACAATCCTGTTGTCCATGATGCGTGCGTGTCAGTTGCTGTAGATTCACATGTGTGGTATTTAGATAGTGGTGCTACAAAGCACATTACCTCACATCGTGAATTGTCACCTCTCTCTATTCTGTCCCTCAAGGGAATTCAGTCACTTGTGCCAACAATGCCTCTTATCCGGTTCAGGGAGTTGAAAATATTGTGCTTACTGCTGCAAATGGCAGTTCCTTCACACTTGTTGATGTAGTTTATGTACCTGGGATCAAGAAGAATCTCTTATCTATATCCGCACTTGCTAGACTTGGACTTGTAGTCAAAATTGTGGATGACAGATGTGCAGTTCATGATCTCAGTTTTGGTGATGAAATTATTGTATCTGACCTTTTGTGTCGTGGGTTGTATAAGCGCACTTTGTATGACAAGTGTGGAAAAAATTTTGCAAATGTTGTTGCAATTCAAGGGCTATTTCAGATGCAAAACTTTGGCATGCACGTTTTGGTCATCTGAATTTTGCTAGTTTGCTACATTTGCAAAATCTTGATATGGTTTCTTCTTTGCCGCCTCTTGAAGCACCTGTCAAACATGTTTGTGAAGGCTGTATTTTGGGTAAGATGCAGTGTTCTAAGTTTCCAAAGGATGGTTCAGTTCGGGCCACATGGAGGTTGCAGCTTATGCATAGTGATGTTTGTGGGCCCATGCAAACTTTGTCCTTGGGCAATTACCTGTACTTCGTGACTTTCATTCATGATTACTCCAGGCATGCATGGGTATTTCCGCTTAAAGCAAAGTCCGTAGTTTTTATGTGCTTCAAACAATTTCTGGCTATGGCTGAAAATGTCTCTTAATGTACTATGGGCACCCTCCAATCCGATCGAGGGGGGGAGTATATGTCTCATGAATTCAATGCATTTCTGGCTAGTCGTGGGATAAAACACCAATGTACCGTGCCTTATACACCTCAGCAAAATGGTGTTGCTGAGAGGAAAACCAAGTCACTTACGGAAATGGCACGATGTATGGTCAAAAGTCAAGCTTTGCCGCATTCTTTCTGGCTTGAGGCCATCATGTGTGCCACTTATGTACTAAATAGGTGTCCTACGAAAGCTTTATAGTCTATTACTCCAGATGAATCATGGCATGATAGAAAGCCTTCTATTGAGCACATGCGTGTTTTTGGTTGTTTGGCATATGCTTTGGTGCCACAAACACAGTGCATAAAATTGGATGATAAGGTTGTCAAATGTATTTTTGTTGGTTATAGTGCTGAAAGCAAAGGTCATGGGTTGTATCATCCACAAACAAAACGTATTCTGCTTTCACAGGATGTAGTGTTTGTGGAAGATTATGTTCAGCCCTTGCTGTCATGTACTAGAGACAGTAATGTAAGCTCACACGACACTTATGACACTTTGTTGCCTCTTTTTAGTGGTGGAAATACGAATGTAAGTTCCAATGAGGCAAATATACAGCCTATGGGGGTTTCTGAAAATGTTACAGATCAGCCTATTACTGATGCAGATGTACATGATGTACTTGATGAGGACAGGGCTAAAAATGAGCAAGCTAGAGTTATGCCAAAATGGCTGGTGCACACTTTGCGTGACAGTAAATTGGATGCACCTTTGTCTAGTTTTACTCGTTCAGGCTCTTGCCATGCATCTTATGCATCAGATTGTTATGATTTGGCTATGTCTAGCTTACATGATGTTGAGGAGCCTCTATTTTTTGATGAAGCACAGCATTCAGAAAATTGGATGGCTGCCATGCAATCAGAATATGATGCACTTATAGAAAATGACACATGGACTTTATGTGATTTGCCTCTTGGCAAAAAGGCCATTGGTATGAAGTGGGTTTACAAGTTGAAACACAAGCCGGATGGTGAGATCGATCGTCATAAGGCTCGACTTGTTGCAAAGGGTTATGCACATAAAAAAGGCATAGATTATGAAGAGACTTTTGCTCCCACTTGTCGTATGACTACTGTGCATTTTCTACGTGCATTGGCAACTTATTTTGGTTGGGATGTACATCAATCAGACATTGGTACTGCTTTCTTGAATGGTGACATATTTGAGGAAGTTTATGTAACGCAGCCTCGCGGTTTTGTCATAAAAGGACAAGAGGACAAAGTGTGTAGATGTAAGAAGGCTTTGTATGGGTTGAAGCAATCTCCTCGTGCTTGTTATGAGAAAGATGACACTCATTTGGTTAAACGAGGCTTTCGTAACAGTCCAATAGAAATCACATTGTATGTAAAGCGTGAGGGTGATGTACTTCTCATTGTGGTTCTTTATGTCGATGATTTGTTGATCACTATACCAAATGAGAGACATATTGCTAAATTTAAGGCTTTTTTGAATGCTACTTTCAAGATGAAACATTGGGGGCTGTTGCATCATTACTTGGGTATACAGTTTAAGCAATGTGATGGTGGTATTGCCTTGTGTCAGAAAAGTTACATAGAGACATTGCTAAAGTTTGGACTTGAGGATTTCAAACCTATTGCCACTCCCATGGAAACAGGTTTGAAGTTGAGTCTACATGATGCTGGCGATCTTGCTGATGTCACTCTTTATCAAGCTGTTGTTGGCTGCCTCATTTATGTATGCAACACAAGTCCGGATATTCAGTTTGCAGTCTCACAGGTCAGCAGATTTATGCATAGCCCAAGGTCTAAGAATTGGTAGGCTGTCAAGAGGATTTTCCTCTACCTTAGTGGCACTTTACATCTTGGCTTGTTTTATCCCAAGGGGGGATCATTGCTACCAGACTTACATGCTTTTTCGGACTCAGATTGGCCTGGTTGTTTTGACACGCAAGTGTCCACAAGTGGTTTTTGTTTCATGCTTGGTAGTTCATGTATATCATGGTTGAGCAAGAAGAAACCTACTATGGCCACTTCGAGCTGTGAGGCTGAGTACAGGGCAGTCTTCACAGCTACGGTTGAGTGTGTATGGCTCAGACGCCTTATGGATGATTTGGGTGTTGGACACGACACTGCCAACAATATCTACACTGACAGTCAAAGCGCATTGGCAGTTGCAAGGAACCTAGTTTTTCATGCTCGCACAAAGCACATTGAGGTGCATTACCACTATGTCAAGGAGAGGCTCTCAACTGGAGAGATCAGCTTGGCTTATGTACCAACATAGGACAACCTTGCAGATCTTTTCACAAAGGCATTGTCTGGTGAGAAGCTTGAAGCTTTCCACAAAGCTTTGGGCTTACTCCTGTTTGTGGACTGATCATGTCCTCAGGGCATGGCACTTCCCTTTACTCATGTGCTAGCTCTCGTTCACCGCATCACTCTAGGGGGGATTTGTTACCATATACATGTGGTAGTGATGTGTGAAAACACACTAGGACCACCGGGGAATTTTTTCCTTCTTTAGGAGGTTTTTTCCCCCGAGCATTGTATATACGCTCATCACTCTAGGTCTAACTATCTTTCCATTGCATACTAAGTAACATACTCTCTATTGTGTGCCTTGAGCTTTCTTCGTCTTCTCCAAGCTATGTGAATTTCTCTGCAACCCTAATTCCAACATCATTTATCTTTTCTAAAGCCTTATCTTGCATCTGCCCATAATGTTCCAATGCACTCATCCTATCCATCTGAACCTCTTGTGATTGTAGAGCCTCTCTTTGAATGCATCACTGGAGTGCCCAAGCAACGTTTCTAACATCTTGACCACAGGCAACTCTACTTCCACAGGCAATAGTGCTTCCTTTCCATATATCAAATGAAATGGAGTAAACCCTCTACCTATCTTTACCGAAGTACGGTAAGCCCATAATGCACCAGGAAATTCCAAATCCCAAATCTTTCCTTTGGCTCTCTATCACTTTCAAAAGAATTTGTACGAACTCACCATTGAATCTTTCATTTAAGCCATTACATTGTGGATAATAAGGAGTGGTATGTTGGTGCCTAATCTTCATCTTCGCGCATAAAGTGTCTAGCAGTTTATCTCTAAATCCTGGCCCCTTATCCGAAAGTAGCTCCAATGGCACCCCAAACTTGCAACATATTTCATCGTAGACAAATTTTTCCACATCCTTTGCAGTGATTTGTTATACTGCTATAGCCTCTGCCCATCTAGAGAGATAGTCCACTGCATTCAAAATATAGCTTTTTCCCCTGCTTGTGATAGGTAACGGGCCTATTGCATCAATCCCTCACTTTTCAAACACATCAAACGCCATAATGGTTTTTCGTAGCTCTGGCTTCAACACTCTCTTCCCAAATGCTTGACACTTATTGCAAGACCTACACCAATGGTGAACATCCTTGTGCAAACTAGGCCATACACACCTCTCTTGCAAGATCTTATGCAAGGTGATCTTTAGAGAAAAATGTCCACCACATGCAACACTCTATAAAGCTCCTCCCACCAAGGTACATGTCTCAACATGAGATCATCCCCTTTCATGTACAAGACATCACCAATCAGTTTGTACTTGGATGCTCTATGCACAAAACCATACTTCTTAGACTTATGAATGTCCTTCGGAATGATTCCTGTTAGCAAAAACTCCTCTTCTTGAGCCAAACTTTCCTGGCCATGATAAAGAGGTAAATTGGTCCTCAACACAAATAGCTCCCCAATCATGCTTTGAGATGCTTCATGTGCCTCTCCATTTAGAGCATGTTCAATGTGTCTGATGCTCCATGCTTCAAACTTTTTTAAGAGGCCTTTAATTCTGAAACACATTTCCTTCAATGAGGTATTCTTGATCTTCCACACACCCAACACTTGCTTCACAACTAACAAGGCATTAACTTTTATGCTCAATCTTTTAATCCCATGCCTTAAACAAATGTGTAATCCAACTTCCAACGTAGCACATTCAGCCTCATTGTCACTATGCGCATCCAATTTGAACCCTCTTTTGGAGAATAGCTTCCCCTTTGGATCATAAAGTGCTATACCCTTTGAAGCCGCATCATGGCTCTTTCTGTATGAGCCATCAAAGAACAACACATGTGCATTGCTTATCCGTGGAACTTCTTCAACTACCCTTCTCACCACCTCTTCCTTAAAAAGAAGGGGATTCTCTTTGTAAGTCAACAAATCAGCTAGGGTAGCTCTTGTATTGTCTTCCACTAAAAAAGAAAACTCGAACTCTTGTAGCTCAATTACCCATTTCTTGACCACATTTGACATGTTAGTGCCATTAATTAATTGAGGCAAAAAGGTGTAACTTGTTAAGAAAACAAAAGGTCATGGTAGCAAGTAATGATGAAATCGTCAACAAGAAAATATTACAGTGGCCATCACTAGCTCTACTGCCGAGAATTTTCTCTCTGCTACCAACTTCACTAGACTTGCACAATACACTAGTCTCATATAATGGCTTCCCTTCCCCTTTTTCAATAGCATGGCTCCAATGGCATCATCCCATATTTATGGATTTACATAAAACACTTGCTCCCAATCAGGAGCCTGCATGGCTGACAACCCCCCTAACACCTCTTGAAACACTTCTTCACACTTGTCATCCCATTGCAATGGATCATTTTTTTCCACTTGTTGTAATGGATAAAGGATCTATGAAGACAATGGAATAAATCGCGCCATGTACTTTACTTTGTGTATAAAGGTAACCAGTTGCTTTGTACTCATAGGTGATGGAAGAAGAATAATAGACTTAACCTTGTCTGGATCAGCCTCAATGCCATTTTCTGACACCATGTGGCCCAATAACTTCACCCTTGGCTGTGCTAGATGACATTTATTTTAATTTAGTTGTCCTCCACATTGATCATATCGAGTGAATACCATCTGAAGCTTCTCATGGTGTTCAGCCCTACTGCTGTAGACATAGAAGTCATCTATAAAAGCTTTAACACAACTACCAATGAATGGTGCCAATACCCAATTTGCTCTCTCTTGATAAAAATATGGTCCATTTGACAACCCAAATGGCAATACCGTGTAGCAATAACAACCCCATGGCGTAAGGAAAGTTTTCTTTGTTCGGTCTTTAAAACCAATCTTCAATTGTAAATAGCCTGGAAAATCATCACACACACTGTACCTCTCATAACCATCCACTTAATCCAAGGTCTGATCAATGAATGGAAGAGGATATGGGTTCTTCTTAGTGGTTGTATGTAAGGGTTTAAAATCTACATCAATCCTCCACTTTCCATCCTTCTTTGGGATGACTACTACTGGACTCACCCATTATGTGGTCTCCACTGGGACTATGACCTTGCCTTCAATAACTTGTCCACATTATGATCAGGTTTGGTTGTCCCATAGAGTTAGTTTTTCATCAGGGAGGACATTTTATTAACAAAGTGATCAGTAAACTGATTGAACTGCATAAGAAGTCAATAGTGTACTATCCCCAGGCTAATGGACAAGCTGAAAGTACCAACAAGACTTTGGTAAGGATTATCAAGAAGTTGGTTAATCAACCCAGGACAGATTGGGATGAAAAAATATATTCTGCACTGTGGGCTTTTAGAACAGCTTACGAAGTAACTACTGTGATGACACCATTCAAGTTGGTGTATGGATTGGAAGCAGAAGTACCCATGGATTTCATAGTACCAAGCCTTCGGGTTGCAGTTCAGGAAAAGTTATCCCCTGAAGACTCACTCAGTTGTACAGGAGAGAGGCTCTACTGAAGTTGGAAGAGGATAGAATCCATAGCCAGTACATTGTTGACATTATCCAACAAAGGAGACAAGCTTGGATTAATAGAAATATCAAATTTAATTTTTTTTCTCGAGGTGATTGGGTATTGGTCTACAATAGTAAATTAGGTTTGAGGCCAGACAAATTGAAACTTAGGTATGTGGGGCCATTCCAAATTGAAAAAATAGTGGGACCCAATACTTTCTTACTGAGAGATCAGGAGGGTATAATTATCCCCAAGCCCATTAACAGATTCCGACTTAGACCATTTTTTGGGCATAAGGTGGAGAATCAAGAAGGATGTCCTATAAATGATGAGCTTTTGATGGTGACTAGTTACGCATGTGAAAGAATATCCCGTAATCACTTTGTGAGGTACAACCCACTCCTGCGTTTTACGAAAGGGATGATAATGTCTATGTACGCAACTCCTCTGTGAGTTTTGGCCAGGAAGCAAGAGCTGATAATGAAATTATCTCAGCTCTAAGAAGTTCCACAAGAAGAACTCGTTTTCAAGGCATCATGGTGCAAGACCCAAGCTCTGAGGATGAACCTGAGATGGTAACCCCTACCAAGATTTTGCAGAGGAGGAGTCCAAACAAGAAATTTTCCTCTTACAGAAAAAATTAGATAAATTGAAGGAGCGGAATGCTCAATTGCAACAGAAGGTACAATCAGAGGCTGAGGTGAACACTGGAGAAGCTGAGCCACTGCAAGAAATAGTTGAAGTAAAGGATCAGGATACAGTTCAATTGCCACTTCAAGAAGTAGTTCAGGAAGCAGTTCAGGAGGCAGGGCAGACTACGGTTCAGTTGCAGATAAACAAGTTGATGATACTGAACATCAAGAGAACTTTGAAGAACTTTTGCTAAAAAGTGCTGAGGCAATGTCTGAAGAAACAGGTATTGATGTGACATTACTTGAAGCTGATCAGGACATGGAGGAACAGTCAGGAAATCCTGTTGGTACTGAAGATTTAGAACATCAGGATTAGTTTCAGAAAAACTTTATTTTTGTTTTCAAGCTTGTTTTGTCAAGGGATGTTGTGGGTTCTTACAATGTTTTGAAAACATTGCCCATCGAGTGTCCCAAGTGTTAGGACCTGAGGGCTCAGTCATAATTTAATTTTACGTTTGTTTGTAGTCAAGGTGTTGTTTACACCTATGATGGTTGGGGACGTTTTGATGATGTTCTTGGCGTTGCATGGCGGTTGAAGAGGAGTTAGTCGTTAGTTGTTTGTAGAGAGTATGTGTGTACATAGAGAGGGCGAACTGTATTCAGCATGGGCTATAGCGTGTTTTCTTGAGAGTATGTGTGTACGTAGAGAGGGCGAACTGTGTTCAGCAAGGATTGTAGCGTGTTTTCCTGTGATGAATATCAAGCAGTAATACAATTTTAGTCTCTTTTGTGTTGATGGCAATATGTAGTTTTCAATTGTGAAGTAGATCAATGTGATAATGCAGTTTATTATGTATTCTATCTTAAATTACTGTTAGGGCAGTAAGCCCCTAACACATAGCCCAATGAACATACGTTTGTGTGGCTTATGGTTGAGCTTCTTTCTAAGACCTTAAATCACATGTGAGGATTCCTCACACCCAAACACACGTAATCTATTATAATTATGCTTCTTGCATATCCACATCTCCTATAGAATCTTGTAGATCAATAGTGTACTAGGTGACCTAGTGACTATATACAGCACAACCATAAAAAACTCTCTCCAAAACTCTTGAGGTAAATTTCTATAGATAGCATGGAAGTGATTCTGTCTTGTCCTATTCATGCTCTCAAGGGGGGGGGGGGGGGGGGGGGGGGGGGAGAGAGAGAGAGAGAGAGAGAGAGAGAGAGAGAGAGAGAGAGAGAGAGAGAGAGAGAGAGAGAGAGAGAGAGAGATGAATGGATCACACGATCAAAAAATTGTTGAAGATGATGAAACAGGAAACAGAAGGAAGACAGCAACTCAGAGTAGGAAGAAGATGGAGAAGGAGAAGACACAGAGCTTGTGTACGAGATCTCTGTAGTCTCTCTCTCTGTATTGGAATAATAATTATGTGTATACAAACTCAGAGCTACAAAGCTTATATGAAACCCTAAGAGATAAGGTGTCCTTTCACACCAGATGTCCAGGGGGAAAAACCCAGTGGGAGAAAAGTGCCCCTGGTGAAGCGCGTATACACACTAACACTACTACATGTCTACAAATCCCCCCTGTAGTGATAGTGTGAATCCGTACAAGGTAGCAGATCATCATGTGTATGAGAGTAAGCCCAAAGCTTTTCGGAAAGCTTCAAACTTTTCTCGTGATAACGCCTTCGTAAATAGATCTGCAATGTTATCCTGTGTAGGACAGTAAGTTAGTGTGATCTCCCCTGCATGTAGCCTTTCCCTGACATAGTGGTAGTGAACCTCTATGTGCTTTGTTCTTGCATGAAATACTGGATTCCTTGCAACTGCAATAGCACTCTGACTGTCAGTGAAAATGGTAGTGGGTGCCTGTTGACACTCACAAAGATCTGCCAATAACCTGCGTATCCATACACAATCAACTGTTGCCGTGAAAGCTGCCCTGTACTCAGCTTCACAAGTTGATGTAGCCACTGTGGGTTGCTTCTTGCTTAGCCAAGATATACATGCATTTCCCAAGAAAAAACAATTGCCACTTGTGGAATGTCGTGTGTCAAAATCACCAGCCCAATCTGAATCGCTGTAACCAAGAAGCTGCATAGAACTGTGCTTTCCATACATATCCCCCCTTGGAAAGAACATGGCAAGATTAGGGGTACCTGAAAGGTAACGAAGTATGCGCTTCACAGCTTGCCAATGATGCATACCTGGGCTGTGCATAAATCTGCTTGCTTGTGAAACCCCAAATTGAATGTCTGGACGAGTGTTGCCTGCCAAATATATCAAGCAACCAATCGCTGCTGCATAAGTATGTACATCAAAAGGTTCTCCAGCATCGTGCATGCTCAACTTTGATCCAGTTTCTACGGGTGTAGAGATTGGCTTACAATTTTGCATACCAAACTTGTCCAAAATTTTATGCAAATATTTTGCCTGCAACATGTATATGCCATCCTCTGATTGCACAAACTGAATACCCAAGTAATAATGTAGCAAACCAAGATCAGACATATCAAAGGTTTTTCTCAAAGCATCTTTAAACGCTTCAATTTCATCTGCAGTATTGCCTGTAAGAAGCATATCATCCACATAAAGTGTTAGCATAATGAGAACTCCATCTCTCTTTTTGACATACAAAGTACTTTCTGCTGGACTATTCTGAAATCCCTGGCCAATCAAATAAGTATGTATCTTCTCATACCATGCTCTTGGAGCCTGTTTGAGACCATACAAAGCTTTACGCAATCTACATACCTTTTGCTCTTGACCTTTTACAACAAAACCACTTGGTTGAATTACATAAACTTCTTCCTGCAAATCACCATTCAAAAAAGCAGTTTTGATATCCAACTGATGCACTTTCCAACCATGATGAGCAGCAATTGCAACTAGTGATCTAACTGTGGACGCACGAGAAGTAGGAGCAAAGGTTTCATCATAATCTATGCCTTTCTGTTGCGCATAGCCTTTTGTCACAAACCTTGCTTTGTACCTGTCAACAGTACCATCTTGTTTCCTTTTTACCTTAAAAACCCACTTTGTACCAATAGGCTTTTTACCTGTAGGCAAGTCCACTAGATCCCATGTATGATTCTTATGAATAGAATCAATTTCTTGCTGCATAGCATCTTTCCACTGAACACACTCTAAAGCTTGTTCAAATGAATCAGGCTCATCTGCATCACAAAGAGTACTAAAGCAAGCCAAATCTACTTGCTCTCTGCCAAAAGTAGTACCAGCACGTGTTTTCCGTGGCAACGGTGCATCCAACTTGCTATCCTGCAAAGTTTTCTGAACCCATTTAGGTAAGGTTCTTTCTTCCCTGAGAACTTCTTGCTCTTCACGCACAATTTTCTCTACATCATGAGGTGTCACATGCTGATCAAAAGATTGATCAAGATTATCAACCTGTTGTGATTCTTGATTCTCCACAAAAGAAGGAAGCAAACCTTCAAATACATCATGTTTCTGCATATGAGGTACATCAAAAGCAACCATAGGTTGAGCAGTAGTTTCTGCAAAAATTACATCACGACTTTCAAAAATCTTGTTTGTAGCAGGATTGTAAAGTCTATAACCTTTACTTCCACTACTGTACCCCACAAATATACATTTAATTGCCTTATCATCAAGCTTCCCACGTAACTGCTGAGGGATGTGAGCATAAGCAAGACAACCAAAAACACGAAGATAACTGACTGAAGGTTTTTTGTCATACCAAGCTTCATATGCAGTAATGGTCTTCAAGGCACGAGTAGGACACCTGTTCAAAACATGTGCTGCACAAGCAACTGCCTCCATCCATAGCTTATGAGGCAAACTCTTAGCCTTGAGCATACATCTAGCTGTCTCCATTAAAGACCTGTTCTTCCTTTCTGCAACACCATTCTGTTGTGGTGTGTATGGCATAGTGCATTGGTGTTTAATGCCTTTCTTTCCCAAAAAATCCTTAAATGCACCTGACATGTATTCACCTCCTCGATCGGTACGAAGAGTCTGTACTTTGCAACCTGTTTCATTTTCAACCATGGCGACATAATGTTGAAAAACTGCAAACACATCTGACTTTGCTTTGAGTGGATACACCCAACAAAACCTGGAAAAGTCATCAATGAAGGTCACAAAATAAAGGCTGTTTCCCAAAGATGGCGTCCTCATAGGACCACATACATCACTGTGTACAAGCTGCAACTTTCGTGTCGCTCTAACTGAACCATCCTGCGAAAATGCAAATCTGTGCATCTTTCCAAGAACGCAACCTTCACATACATGTCTTGGTGGCATCTCCAATAAAGACAAATCATGCACCATATTATGACGTTGTAAAGTCATCAAACTGCCATAACTAACATGCCCAAATCTAGCATGCCACAACTCAGCATCCTGCATGGCCTGAGTCTTTGTTTCTGCAATACATACCTGAATCTGCTTTTCATAACGATCTAGCACAAATAGTCCATTGTCCAGCGTACCTGTAGTGATAAGAGAATAACCATTCTCTCGATCTCGTACAACACATCTGTCATCCTCAAAAATGACCCGAAGACCATTTTTTGCAAGAGAGGATACAGACAACAAATTCTTCTTGATCCCTGGAACATATAAGACATCTGGCAAGCATAAATCTGAACCATCTGAAATGGTAATCAAAATCTTACCAACGCCTTTGATTGGATAAGAAGCATTATTTGCACATGTCACCTTCTTTCCTGCTGGAGCTGCATCCAATGAACAAAACAAATCCTTCCTTGAAGTAATATGCCTGGATGCACCACTATCAAAGTACCAAATCATTTGTGTCTTGTCAACACTGTAAGCAGAAAAATTTGAACATACTACAAAAGCATAAGAATCCTGCACAAAGTTTGCAGACTCTTCTTTAGCTGTAGAAGAATCACCAGAAGTTGAAACAACCAAACTTGACTCTTTCTTCTTTTCTTTAGCAATTCGCTTTTTACACTCACTAATGTAGTGACCAGGTTTCTTGCAGTAGTGACATTTACCTTTCTTCTTGGACTTGTCGGAATCACCTTTAGACTTCTCTGAAGACTGTCCTGCACCAGACTTGGAGTGATGAGCACTCTCTTTACCCCTGTTTTTGTTCTGTACAACAAGAGCATGATCCATACCATCCACCTGTAAAGACTTGTTCTTACGTGATTGATCCTCCTACAATAGCAAAGCCACTAACTCTTCAAAATGAAGAGGGTCAGGATTAGCTCGCAAAGACAGAGTCAAAGAAGTCTGAAAAGTCAAATAAGATGGTGGTAGTGAATTGAGTGTTTTGGAAACCAAGTCCTTCTCTGGAATCACTTCATCAATGCTAAGCAATTGCTCTTTAAGATCCCTGATTTTTGTAAGATGCTCGACAATATCGTCACCTTCGTCCATCTATATTTTTTCAAGTTGTTTCTTCAAAAACTCTATTCTGGCAGCGTTTCTTCCTCCAAACATAGCTTGCAGAGTGTTCCAAGCATCCTCAGAAGTTCTGCAAGATCTGATATGTGGTGTGATTGTCCTCTTTATGGTTAAGGCAATCACAGCCATAGCCTGTGCATCTTTAGTATCCCATCTCTTTTGCTCTGGAGTGACTTGTGAGGGTCCTGCACCAACAGCTGCACCACGACTAGGTGTGGCAGGTGCAATGCTACCTGGGCGAACTTCATCTCCAGATACATAATCCCACAATCCTTTATCAACCAAAACATTTTTGGCCATAAAAGACCAAAGAGAATAGTTGGTACCATCCAATTTGTCTTCGGATGTAAACGCACCAAAAATCTCTTTCTCCGTAGATTGAGCCATACTGTGGATGCACACAAGAGAGAAAAAGAACCTCCAAGAGATTCACAAATCTCCTCTCCAATGCAAGAAAAACTCTACACAAAATCTCAGCACAAAGCTAAGACAAGCTGCTTCCCAAAAGAACTGTTTACCTGAAGAAAATCTGTCAAAAAGCACACCCTCTTGATCTAAACGCCTCCAAAAAGTAAAATCTGCTACGCTGCTTAGAACAAAATTTTGAGGGCTCGAACGACTTCAAAAGGGGGGTAAAACCCCAGGTCGCTTGAGGAGAATACTCCCGGAATGTCGAGGATGCTCCCACGAACAATTTTTTCGAAAACTGCCTGAAAACTGCGATTACGCGTGCGGACGTAAAAACGCAAGTAGAGGCTCTGAAAATCACCTTGCTCTGATACCAATTGTTGAAGATGATGAAACAGGAAACAGAAGGAAGATAGCAACTCAGAGTAGGAAGAAGATGGAGAAGGAGAAGACACAGAGCTTGCGTACGAGATCTCTTTTTCTCTCTTGTGTGCATCCACAGTATGGCTCAATCTACGGAGAAAGAGATTTTTGGTGCGTTTACATCCGAAGACAAATTGGATGGTACCAACTATTCTCTTTGGCCATAAAAGACCAAAGAGAATAGTTGGTACCATCCAATTTGTCTTCGGATGTAAACGCACCAAAAATCTCTTTCTCCGTAGATTGAGCCATACTGTGGATGCACACAAGAGAGAAAAAGAACCTCCAAGAGATTCACAAATCTCCTCTCCAATGCAAGAAAAACTCTACACAAAATCTCAGCACAAAGCTAAGACAAGCTGCTTCCCAAAAGAACTGTTTACCTGAAGAAAATCTGTCAAAAAGCACACCCTCTTGATCTAAACGCCTCCAAAAAGTAAAATCTGCTACGCTGCTCAGAACAAAATTTTGAGGGCTCGAACGGCTTCGAAAGGGGGGTAAAACTCCAGGTCGCCTGCTCAGAATACTCCCGGAACGTCGAGGATGCTCCCACGAACAAATTTTCCGAAAACTGCCTGAAAACTGCGATTGCGCGCGGACGCGAAAACGCAAGTAGAAGCTCTGGAAATCACCTTGCTCTGATACCAATTGTTGAAGATGATGAAACAGGAAACAGAAGGAAGACAACAACTCAGAGTAGGAAGAAGATGGAGAAGGAGAAGACACAGAGCTTGTGTACGAGATCTCTGTAGTCTCTCTCTCTGTATTGGAATAATAATTATGTGTATACAAACTCAGAGCTACAAAGCTTATATGAAACCCTAAGAGATAAGGTGTCCTTTCACACCAGATGTCCAGGGGGAAAAACCCAGTGGGAGAAAAGTGCCCCTGGTGAAGCGCGTATACACACTAACACTACTACATGTCTACAAAAATTTCATAAAGTATGCAAAATGTTTATGAATCATCTTCCGCCAAAAGATCCCTACAAGAAGCATCATCCAATTTTAAGCCCATGGATCCTTGTAGACATGTAGTAGTGTTAGTGTGTATACGCGCTTCACTAGGGGCACTTTTCTCCCACTGGGTTTTTCCCCCTGGACATCTGGTGTGAAAGGACACCTTATCTCTTAGGGTCTCATATAAGCTTTGTAGCTCTGAGTTTGTATATACTCTATTATTCTAATACAGAGAGATAGACTACAGAGATCTCGTACGCAAGCTCTGTGTCTTCTCCTTCTCCATCTTCTTCCTACTCTGAGTTGCTATCTTCCTTCTGTTTCCTGTTTCATCATCTTCAACAATTGGTATCAGAGCAAGGTGATTTTCAGAGCCTCTACTTGCGTTTTTACGTCCGCACGCGTAATCGCAGTTTTCAGGCAGTTTTCGAAAAAATTGTTCGTGGGAGCATCCTCGACGTTCCGGGAGTATTCTCCTCAAGCGACCTGGGGTTTTACCCCCCTTTTGAAGTCGTTCGAGCCCTCAAAATTTTGTTCTGAGCAGCGTAGCAGATTTTACTTTTTGGAGGCGTTTAGATCAAGAGGGTGTGCTTTTTGACAGATTTTCTTCAGGTAAACAGTTCTTTTGGGAAGCAGCTTGTCTTAGCTTTGTGCTGAGATTTTGTGTAGAGTTTTGCTTGGATTGGAGAGGAGATTTGTGAATCTCTTGGAGGTTCTTTTGCTCTCTTGTGTGCATCTACAGTATGGCTCAATCTACGGAGAAAGAGATTTTTGGTGCGTTTACATCCGAAGACAAATTGGATGGTACCAACTATTCTCTTTGGTCTTTTATGGCCAAAAATGTTTTGGTTGGTAAAGGATTGTGGGATTATGTATCTGGAGATGAAGTTCGTCCAGGTAGCATTGCACCTGCCACGCCTGGTCGTGGTGCAGCTGTTGGTGCAGGACCCTCACAAGTCACTCCAGAGCAAAAGAGATGGGATACTAAAGATGCACAGGCTATGGCTGTGATTGCCTTAACCATAAAGAGGACAATCACACCACATATCAGATCTTGCAGAACTTCTGAGGATGCTTGGAACACTCTGCAAGCTATGTTTGGAGGAAGAAACGCTGCCAGAATAGAGTTTTTGAAGAAACAACTTGACAAAATACAGATGGACGAAGGTGACGATATCGTCGAGCATCTTACAAAAATAAGGGATCTTAAAGCGAAATTGCGTAGCATTGATGAAGTGATTCCAGAGAAGGAATTGGTTTCCAAAACACTCAATTCACTACCACCATCTTATTTGACTTTTCAGACTTATTTGACTCTGTCTTTGCGAGCTAATCTTGATCCTCTTCATTTTGAAGAGTTAGTGGCTTTGCTATTGCAGGAGGATCAATCACGTAAGAACAAGTCTTTACAAGTGGATGGTATGGATCATGCTCTTGTTGTACAGAACAAAAACAAGGGTAAAGAGAGTGCTCATCATCCAAGTCTGGTGCAGGACAGTCTTCAGAGCAATCTAAAGGTGATTCCGACAAGTCCAAGAAGAAAAGTAAATGTCACTACTGCAAGAAACCTGGTCACTACATTAGTGAGTGTAAAAAGCGAATTGCTAAAGAAAAGAAGAAAGAGTCAAGTTTGGTTGTTTCAGCTTCTGGTGATTCTTCTACAGCTAAAGAAGAGTCTGCAAACTTTGTGCAGGATTCTTATGCTTTTGTAGTATGTTCAGATTTTTCTGCTTACAGTGTTGACAAGACACAAATGATTTGGTACTTTGATAGTGGTGCATCCATGCATATTACTTCAAGGAAGGATTTGTTTTGTTCATTGGATGCAGCTCCAACAGGAAAGAAGGTGACATATGCAAATAATGCTTCTTATCCAATCAAAGGCGTTGGTAAGATTTTGATTACCATTTCAGATGGTTCAGATTTATGCTTGCCATATGTCTTATATGTTCCAGGGATCAAGAAGAATTTGTTGTCTGTATCCTCTCTTGCAAAAAATGGTCTTCGGGTCATTTTTGAGGATGACAGATGTATTGTACGAGATCGAGAGAATGGTTATTCTCTTATCACTACAGGTACGCTAGAAAATGGACTATTTGTGCTAGATTGTTATGAAAAGAAGATTCATGTATGTATTGCAGAAACAAAGACTCAAGCCATGCAGGATGCTGAGTTGTGGCATGCTAGATTTCGGCATGTTGGTTATGGCAGTTTGAGGACTTTACAACGTCATAATATGGTGCATGATTTGTCTT
Source organism: Adiantum capillus-veneris (assembly GCF_014529385.1). Lineage (NCBI taxonomy): Eukaryota > Viridiplantae > Streptophyta > Polypodiopsida > Polypodiales > Pteridaceae > Adiantum > Adiantum capillus-veneris. The sequence continues at coordinate 78,198,626 of NC_140950.1, read as the reverse complement.
TATTGGAGATGCCACCAAGACATGTATGTGAAGGTTGCGTTCTTGGAAAGATGCATAGATTTGCATTTTCGCAGGATGGTTCAGTTAGAGGGACACGAAAGTTGCAGCTTGTACACAGTGATGTATGTGGTCCTATGAGGACGCCATCTATAGGAAACAGCCTTTATTTTGTGACCTTCATTGATGACTTTTCCAGGTTTTGTTGGGTGTATCCACTCAAAGCAAAGTCAGATGTGTTTGCAATTTTTCAACATTATGACGCCATGGTTGAAAATGAAACAGGTTGCAAAGTATAGACTCTTCGTATTGATCGAGGAGGTGAATACATGGCAGGTGCATTTAAGGATTTTTTGGGAAAGAAAGGCATTAAACACCAATGCACTATGCCATACACACCACAACAGAATGGTGTTGCAGAAAGGAAGAACAGGTCTTTAATGGAGACGGCTAGATGTATGCTCAAGGCTAAGAGTTTGCCTCATAAGCTATGGATGGAGACAGTTTCTTGTGCAGCACATGTTTTGAACAGGTGTCCTACTCGTGCCTTGAAGACCATTACTCCATATGAAGCTTGGTATGACAGAAAACCTTCAGTCAGTTATCTTCGTGTTTTTGGTTGTCTTGCTTATGCTCACATCCCTCAACAGTTACGTGGGAAGCTTGATGATAAGGCAATCAAATGTATATTTGTGGGCTACAGTAGTGGAAGTAAAGGTTATAGACTTTACAATCCTGCTACAAACAAGATTTTTGAAAGTCGTGATGTAATTTTTGCAGAAACTACTGCTCAACCTATGGTTGCTTTTGATGTACCTCATATGCAGAAACATGATGTATTTGAAGGTTTGCTTCCTTCTTTTGTGGAGAATCAAGAATCACAACAGGTTGATAATCTTGATCAATCTTTTGATCAGCATGTGACACCTCATGATGTAGAGGAAATTGTGTGTGAAGAGCAAGAAGTTCTCAGGGAAGAAAGAACCTTGCCTAAATGGGTTCAAAGAACTTTGCAAGATAGCAAGTTGGATGCACCGTTGCCACGAAAAACACGTGCTGGTACTACTTTTGGCAGAGAGCAAGTAGATTTGGCTTGCTCTAGCACTCTTTGTGATGCAAATGAGCCTGATTCATTTGAACAAGCTTTAGAGTGTGTTCAGTGGAAAGATGCTATGCAGCAAGAAATTGATTCTATTCATAAGAATCATACATGGGATCTAGTGGACTTGCCTACAGGTAAAAAGCCTATTGGTACAAAGTGGGTTTTTAAGGTAAAAAGAAAACAAGATGGTACTGTTGATAGGTACAAAGCAAGGCTTGTGGAAAAAGGCCATGTGCAAGAGAAAGGCATAGATTATGATGAAACCGTTGCTCCTACTTCTCGTGCGTCCACAGTTAGATCACTAGTTGCAATTTCTACTCATCATGGTTGGAAAGTGCATCAAATGGATATCAAAACTGCTTTTTTGAATGGTGATTTGCAGGAAGAAGTTTATGTAAGTCAACCAAGTGGTTTTGTTGTAAAATGTCAAGAGCAAAAGGTATGTAGATTGCAAAAATCTTTGTATGGTCTCAAACAGAAGATACATACTTATTTGATTGGCCAAGGATTTCAGAATAGTCCAAGAGAAAGTACTTTGTATGTCAAAAAGAGAGATGGAGTTCTCATTATGCTAACAGTTTATGTGGATGATATGCTTCTTACAGGCAATAATGTAGATGAAATTGAAGCGTTTAAAGATTCTTTGAGAAAAACCTTTGAGATGTCTGATCTTGGTTTGCTACATTATTACTTGGGTATTCAGTTTGTGCAATCAGAGGATGGCATATACATGTTGCAGGCAAAATATTTGCATAAAATTTTGGACAAGTTTGGTATGCAAAATTGTAAACCAATCTCTACACCCGTAGAAATTGGATCAAAGTTGAGCATGCACGATGCTAGAGAACCTTTTGATGTACATACTTATGCAGCAGCGGTTGGTTGCTTGATATATTTGGCAGGCAACACTCATCCAGACATTCAATTTGGGGTTTCACAAGCAAGCAGATTTATGCACAGCCCAGGTATGAATCATTGGAAGGCTGTGAAGCGCATACTTCGTTACCTTTCAGGTACCCCTAATCTTTCCATGTTCTTTCCAAGGGGGGATATGTATGGAAAGCACAGTTCTATGCAGCTTCTTGGTTACAGCGATTCAAATTGGGCTGGTGATTTTGACACATGACATTCCACAAGTGGGAATTGTTTTTTCTTGGGAAATGCATGTATATCTTGGCTAAGCAAGAAGCAACCCACAGTGGCTACATCAACTTGTGAAGCTGAGTACAGGGCAACTTTCACGGCAACAGTCGATTGTGTATGGATACGCAGGTTATTGGCAGATCTTTGTGAGTGTCAACAGGCACCCACTACCATTTTCACTAACAGTCAGAGTGTTATGGCAGTTGCAAGGAATCCAGTATTTCCTGCAAGAACAAAGCACATAGAGGTTCACTACCACTATGTCAGGGAAAGGCTACATGCAGGGGAGATCACACTAACTTACTGTCCTACACAGGATAACATTGCAGATCTATTTACGAAGGCGTTATCATGAGAAAAGTTTGAAGCTTTCCGAAAAGATTTGGGCTTACTCTCATACACATGATGATCTGCTACCTTGTACGGATTCACACTATCACTACAGGGGGGATTTGTAGACATGTAGTAGTGTTAGTGTGTATACGCGCTTCACTAGGGGCACTTTTCTCCCACTGGGTTTTTCCCCCTGGACATCTGGTGTGAAAGGACACCTTATCTCTTAGGGTCTCATATAAGCTTTGTAGCTTTGAGTTTGTATATACTCTATTATTCTAATACAGAGAGATAGACTACAGATATCTCGTACGCAAGCTCTGTGTCTTCTCCTTCTCCATCTTCTTCCTACTCTGAGTTGCTATCTTCCTTCTGTTTCCTGTTTCATCATCTTCAACAATCCTAAATCAATAAAGAGATAATCAAAATTGTCATTTGATGATGTGTTGGTTTCATCATTTGCAAATTCTTCATCCTCCATCTCATCATCGTCATCATCACAAAAATCATCCTCGCTGAGACTTGCGGCCATCGGACTTGATTCATCAACCTCCCTCTGCTCTGTCTCCCCCTCATCCAAAGTAGGAGGTGGAAGAGGGTCGAAGATGGTCTCTACTTCATTAGTGGCAGAAATGGTTCTTCCCCGAGGTGTTACGGGAATATGAACCAAAGTTTTGGTTGGTGGATTGCTAGGAGATAGATGATCTATAGAAGAGAGGCTCAAAGTAAGTAACATTGGTATAATTAATGTTACAAGCAAATAAGAATAAAAAAGGTAGTCACTCACCTGTTCACAATTGCGTGGAAAAACTAAATTGGCATACCTCCATGTGTGATGCACACTAGAGCCCACCATGTAGAGGTCATTCTCATGTCGTCTAGACACATTTGCAAACCACTTGACACCACTAGAGCCCACCATGTAGAGGTCATTCTCATGTTGTCTAGACACATTTGCAAATCACTTGATGCCACTCAACCTCTTGACGCCACTAGATGCCATCTAACACACCTGTTTACCTCATGGCATTGGCTCGTTGATAGATTCCTCAAGAAGTTTTACCTGCTACCAACTCCTCATTATCATACAAAAAAAACATTGGTATTGGTGATAATGAAAACTGATGTACTATTTACATGTTGTCCTACCTGTATACATGTGGGCCCCACGTAACCACCTGGCTTTGGAAAATGGCCAATCCTTTATTTGATGCACCATGCATGGGTATGTACATATGTGAAATCAGTTCTTCAAAAAAACTCCTAACAATGCTATCTTCATCTCATTAGCCTATTGGTAGCAAGTAGGCTCTCTATAGTTGGGGACCAATAGACATTCTAACCCCTTATCAAATCGCTCAAGGTCATGAGATACATGTGTAGGTCCCTCACTGCCTAACTAGTAGACTTTGCTATCTTAGGAGCATCACAAGCTCTCCCTTTGAAGTAGTGCTAGTGGTAGGTACATTGCTAGTAGAGCAAATAAATGGATTGCCTGCATGAGGAAGTAAGAGACATGGTGGAGATTGATGGCCCGTTGTCATACGAAGAGGCTCCAGCTCTAGCGAGAGGGCGGACCAAAAAGATGTTGAAGAAGCGAGAAGCTAGGCAAGGTTTTCCAGGTGTTGTGATGCCAAAGCAGGTTGATGCGGTGGTAGCCAAGCCAAGGATTGTGCAAACAAAAGTGCATGTGCGAGAGGAACCAAGGGTTTTGTGGTTGCAGAGAGATAGGATGGTTCCTATGCCGAGGATGCCAGCTAGAGCGGCTCCAATTGTGGAAGATATGCAGGTTGTTCTCGATCAGGCAAAGGATGTGGTGCCAAGTCAAGGTATGGCGGTTCAAGCTCCATGGAGTGGTGGTAAAGGTCAAAGAGTGCCGTTTGCAGATGACATTGAAGCAATGAATCTAGGGGAGATTCTTGAGCTTGAGACAGAGGAAGAGACTGGGTCAAGTGATAGTAGCTCTATGGATGCTGACACGAGTTGGGAGACTGAGTCCTCTCAGTCAAGGTATGATGAATTTGATCTCTTGCAAGTGGGTGGAGATACAGTGAATGTGTGGGTGAGCAAGGAGCAGTACATACCGTTATGCTTGATGGAGACCAAGTGGAGGATCTCGAGCCTACATGTGGTGATATGCAGGTGAAGGTGATGTCATTTGCCATGTTAATGGCCATGTTGATGAAAGTGGCAGTGGAGTGTGCCATAGTGGTACAACAAATGAAAAACTTTGCCGAAAGGGATGGAGCAACCGTGCCTATGGGAGAAGATGAGGATAATGCGATAGAGAACGAGTTTCTTTCTTCCTTGATGGAGCATGATGCAGGAGTAGAAGAGATTCTTGAAGAGCAGGTGATGGAAGCCGACAAGCAAGTGGTGCTTATCGACCTTGAAGGGCCGATTGGTGAGGGAGATCTTGATGATGTTGTAGTTGAGTGCATGGCAAGTGTGAAAGAGGGTGTGGAGCCAAAGATAGAGGTGATTCCTATGCATCAAGTGTACACTATGGCAGGTGATGCGGATTCCCAGATTGTTTCTAAGCTTTCCAAGGGGATTTGTGAATGGTGGTTGAAAGGGATGCTGATAAAAGCGGCTGTGTAGTGGGCTGTTGAGCAGGTACAGGATTTGTTGGATGAGGATCTAGCTTTACATGGTATGTCAGGTATGCCAGGTCTGTTTGGTGCGATCGATGGTGCAGGTATGTCTTTGGATGGTGAGCATGATGGTGCTCTATTTGGTGTTCTTGGAGGTGCTTTGTTGCGAGCGGGAAGTATGCCATGGGGTGCATGGAATAATAGAAGTATGCTATTGGCAGTTTGGGTATGCAGTTGGCTATGTGTCCTGGTATGGCACTATGCAAGGGTGTTACAGGTGTATGGAAGAGACCAGTACATGGTGTTTGACCCAGGTGGTTGATGACACGTAAAGCAAGGGGTTGGACAACCCGCATAAACAAAGGCAACACGTAGCACATGCTAGGTTTTGTACATATGTTAGGTGGTTTTCTGATGTGCAGAGAGTTTGTTTTGGTGTGGCAGTTTTTTTAGTGCAATAAGTGTGTTTGTGGTTGAACATAAATGTTCAACAAGGAGGTGGGCAATGATGGTGCAACCAAAGTTGGTCTGCAATGAGAAGTGTGCTATGCAGTGCGAAGGGTTCTAGCATGCACATGGCAAAGGGCTACAGCCAGTGTGGGAGACCTCAACAGGACAGTGGCAACAGAAATGCATGCTTAAAGTGTTTTTTTAGGCCAAGGGGCCTCCAAAGTGAGTTAATCATGATGGCAAGTCAAGGTGTTCGAAATGCAAGGAATATGTCCCAAAATGTGGTATTCAAGATGCTCTAGAAGCTCATCCTGACGGCTCGTCAAACGGAGTTCGGGTGTGAAAGTTATGATTGTCCGAAGATGGAATGCTTTGCAGATCCCCGACGGGCAGGGTAGGTACAGACAGGTGGCCAAAACTGGGAGCAATGGTTACACGTGTAGAGCTCGAGTTGTGGATCATGCCAGTCTTTTCGGATTGCCATTCGGAGCTTAGATGGGCAAGTTATGGCCTGTGGAATATTCGTCGGGGGTCAGGTACGTGCTCACTGAGTCACGTTGATAGGTGTGCTGATAGGGACTTTTTTTGGAGTGGCGAAGGTTTTGGGAAAGCATACGATGTGGGAAATCAACCAGAGTTCGAGTCGCACTGATCAAAGTTGTGGACACTGGGATACGTTCAAGCCAAACTCACATACGATCGTGACAAAGGCGGGTCGGGTTTCTCCTGCATTATGGATCACCATTCGAGGATGTAGGATGGCTGAAACATGGTGAGGCTCTTGGGATATAAATTCAGCAAGAGGAAATCTGATATGGCAGGGCTGAATGGAAACTTGATGAGGATGTGTGGTCTTGAGCACCGATGGCATGGAAAAGGGAGGCTTGGTGATTAAAGTCTTTGATTGTAAGTTGAAGAATGGAAAAATTGACCCTCAAAGCTAAGATGAAAAAACAGAGGAGAAGTAAGAGAAAGTAAAATAAGAAGCCTCAAAGAGGCAATGGCGTCGGCATTGTTGCTTAAGATAGAAAGTCTTTTTTCTCTTGTGGGGTGAAAGCATGTATATGTGGCCTGGAAAGTAATGTCAAGGACATTGCTTTTTTGCGCTTAAAAGTGGGTGTTTTAAAAGTGCTTCAAATCTCAAAAAGAATATCACTCTCCTAAGGTACGTCAATTAAGTCTCCTAACGTACCACAATTAATGAGACTAAATGTAATTTGCTGTTGAACGCTAGGTTATTGTCCGCCGCTTCTTTCCTCTACAACCTCTCTAAGCTTTCTTTGTCTCTGAGATCTCTCTTGGAGGTCTATCTAGCTCCTCTTTGTCTCTCTCTCTCACAGAGCTCTTGCTGAGCTTTCTGTATCACTCAGCCCCCTCTCTCTCTCTCTCTTTCTCTCTCTAAGAATGGCTCCTTTTGTGTCTGAGCTCGCGCTCATCTCTCTCTCTCTTAGCACTCTTTCTCTCTCTCTCACGAACTCTATCTCTATAGGTTCCTCTTCTACTTGATGATTCTTGAGGTATGTAAACACTTATTATGCTTTGTTAGTATCTTGCTAATTAGTGCAAGAAGTGCCATGTATTAATTAAAAGTATAGCGTGTAGTTATGATTTGTATTGTATTTCTTGTAGAGCAATCCTTTGAAAGTACTGCAACAATGGAGCACAGTGAAGAACGTCTATCAGCTCATCGTCATTGAGTAGAGAAGCTCAACTTCAGCGCAGAAAATTAATGAGGGAATATTGGGCTGCTCAGAAACAAAAGCAACGTAAGGCAATGGTCAACTTTGTGATGGAAAGCAATACAGGGGAGATGGATGAAAGAAAGAAACGAAGGATATGTCAATCTATGGTAGAACACTTTGATACATTAACCGTGGGAATGGATGCAAGTGGTAGGAAGGAAATCTTTGATGAACTTCTTCAACATCCTTGCTTCCTTACTATGCAGAGTAAATCCAAAGAGTTGGAAGCAATTATGCTAAGAAACATCCGCAACACTTTGAATCATGTGAAGGTCCCAAGATCTCCAGACAAGTTTTTTGTGAAGAAATCAGCAATGATGATGTTGGTGAATGGTGGAAGCAAGGAGCAAAACACTGACATGAGCATACCGCAAGCTGCCAAGCTTATGGGGATCCACAAAAGAAACTTATATTCAGCCAAACATCACTTAATAGTGTCAAGTGAATCCGATGGTTCATTCCCTGCATTTGTGTGTCATAGAGATGATGCACGGAGAACTCACATCACTCAAACTGTTAAAGACATAGTCTTTCAATTTTGGACGGATGAGACGAGGGGTCCCCCAACAAGAAAGATGTTTGCAGTAAGAGACTAGCTAGATGTTCATATGTAAAGCATCCAATCCACCTTCTTGAGGAGCCTCAGGTAATTGATATATTTTTTTTGCACTTTTTATTGGTGCTACAACTCATATTCCTGCTACAACATTATGTTTCTATACCACCTTTTATTGGTGCTACAACTCATTACTGCCACAACATTATGTTTCTATACTTCTTTTTATTAGTGCTACAGCTTGTTTTGGTGTTTTGCACCACTTTCTAGTGGTGCTGCAACATTAAAAAGTGGTGAAACATTACTATACTGGTCTCTAATTGTATCTGAACCACTTCTAAAATTTGATCAATAGTTCTAAATGTTTTTGAAGCACTTTTACTTGTGTTTCCACACCACTTTTTAGTGTGTTTGAACCAGTTTTTAATGTTTTGCAGCAGGTTTTAATGTTTAAGAAACAGTTTTTACTAGAAATGCACCAACGCTTCACCGTAAACCCTACAAAGTGGTGTTCACCCACTAAAAAGTCTTGTTTACCCAATGCTAACAGACGTGTTTTACAAACTTGTAGGGGTGTTACAGGTGCAAACGTTTTTGGTGGTGCAGCTCACTTTTTTCAAGTGATGTAGCAGCTTTTAGTCATGGTGCAACAGTTATAGTAGTGCCATAGACTTTTTACTGTTGTTGCACGAATGGTGCCCACCACCTTATGATGGTAACCAAAACCATATTAGTGGAGTTTGAACACATTTTGTTAGTAAACACTTACAAGTGCTTTCACACCACAATGAAGCAGTGCACACAACACTTACATGTATAAAAACCACTTTCACGTGGTGTCTGACCGCATTCAAGTGGTGAGAAGCCACTTTCATGTTCTAAGTCACTACGTCAGTCCATCACTCCATGCAAGTGGTGAGGCACCACTCCCAAGTGGTGTGACACCACTTTCAAGTAGTAACTAAAACCTTATCACTGCAATCAAGCGGAAAGTTCCCGCTTTCAAGTGGTTAGACATCGCATTCAAGTGACAAGAAAATACGTTAAAGTGATGACTGCCCACTTTGAACTAGTTTCTCACCACTCTCAAGTGGTCATCAAGTGGTGAGACACCACTTTCATGTGCAAAGTACTACGTTAGTCATCACTCCATGCAAGTGGTGAGACACCACTTTCATGTGCGAAGTACTACGTTAGTCATCACTCCATGCAAGTGGTCATCAAGTGGTGAGACACCACTTTCAATTGGCCGAACACCGCATTCCAATGACTTGAATCCACGTTCAAGTGGTGACTACCCACTTTGAACTAGTTTCTCACCATTCTCAAGTGGTCATCAAGTGGTGAGATACCACTTTCAAGTGATAGCTTAAACCTGGTCACTGCAATCAAGCGGCAAGCTCCCGCTTTCAAGTGGCCAGACACCTCATTCAAGTGACCAGAATCAGCGTTCAAGTGGTGACTACCCACTTTGAAGTATCAAGTGGTCATCAAGTGGTGAGACACCACTTTCATGTGCTAAGTCACTACGTCAGTCATCACTCCATGCAAGTGATGAGGCACCACTCCCAAGTGGCAAGACACCACTTTCAAGTGGTAGCTAAAACCTTGTCACTGCAATCAAGCGGCAAGTTCCCACTTTCAAGTGGCCAGAAACCGCATTCAAGTGACCAGAATCCGCGTTCAAGTGGTGACTGCCCACTTTGAAGTAGTTGCTCACCACTCTCAAGTGGTCATGAAGCACTTTTCACAAGATCTCCTCCACTTCCAAGTTGTGTTGGACCACTATCTAGTTCTGATGTTGGTTTGTCGCCTAGTATTTTGTCCCTCCCAGCTACTTTTTAAGTGCTAGATTTTAATTGGTGACTGGCCACTTTGAACTAGTCGCTCACCACTCTAAAGTGTTCATCAAACACTTTTCACAAGAGCTCCTCCACTTTCAAGTTGTGTTGGACCACTATCTAGTGCTAATGCTGGTCTGTCGCCTAGTATTTTGTCCCTCCCAGCTACTTTTTAAGTGCTAGTTATGAACTTCCCCAGAACTTTCATGTCCTTACTCACCACTTTTTAATCGTTTCCCACCATATTCAAGCAGTGCACACCATTTTTTATTGGCGGTTCATCACCGTCAAGTGGTTTGAATTCACTTTTAAGTCGTGCCAAACCACTTTTTAGTTACGCTGAATGCGGTTTCTCACCACTAATAAGTTGTCCTCACACAACCTCTTGATATTCTACCTTTTGTATGGTTACTAGTTTCTACACTAATTTGTATTTGTGGTGCATTATTTTCACAGGTAAAACAATACTACTGAATGTATCATTACTAGTTTTTAGTGGTGCACACCAGTTTTTAGTGATATAGAATCACTTTTTAATGTTTTGAAACAATTTAACCAGTTTTGAATGCTAAGTTTATTTTTGACATTTGTATACATGTATATTGCAGGTGGAGCTTTATTTAAGATTCAAGATAAAGTATGCAGATATTGAGATTTCGCAACGTTGCTTTGAGTCTATGAAACCGTTCTTTGTCCGAAAATTGAGGGATTGCTACACCTGCTGTTGTATTGTGCATGTACAAATGATTTTCCTTAAAGAGGCAGTAAATCACATGCGGACTCGAAGTTTTGATCTTCATGGTTCTTGCTGCATGTACAGCTGCCCTATATGCCTTCATCATGATGAAGTTGTCAACCATGGATGTCTTGCATACAAAAATGCAAGTATGAGTACCACTTCACTGTTGGAGTCTATACTCTGCCCTATACTTGCAGAACATAGTTTCCATAGCTACCAATGCTTAATGGGAACATGCAATGCATGCGGTGTAGGTAATATTCAGATCTGTCCAAGAGAAGAAGTTGAGCAGAGTAAGCAAGTATTTGTGAAGTTTTTTGAAAATATAGAGGGTGCTACTGGATTAAACAATGAAGCTAGAAAGAGCACTGTGAAAGACATTGTCCACAAGAAGATGCTGCCTAGAGAACTTTTGCGAGTGTACCAAGACCACTTGAAGAAGTATGTCACTCACAATTTTATATTTAGGTGGCAAGCACAACAGTTCAAGGACTGCATTTCTTTGTTTCCAGATGATGTGGTTTTCTCCGTCGTTGACTTTGCAGAGAACTACTCCTTCAAGGAGCAAAATAAGATCCAGTCAATGCATTGGTACACTAAGCAGGTCACTATCTTTGTCCTGATTACTTATTTCCGCATCGCATCAGGTGCAATAAAGAAGACCATGCACTTTTTTGTCTCAGATGATAAACAACATGACACCTTATTTGTGCAGCATGCTTTTCTCTTACATGCTCAATGGTTGAGAGATCAAGGGCTAAGCTTTAAAAAACATAGGGTTTGGTCAGATGGCGCAGCTTCACAATTTAAAGCAAAGCGACCGTTTTACTTTGTTGCTAGATATTGGAGCCTTACTGGCATGGAAATGAATTGGAATTTTTTTTGCTCATGACATGGAAAGGGGGAACATGATGGGGTTGGGGCTGTCATTAAAAGGGCTCTAACTCATGAGCAATTGAAGCAAAATATCGTGCGGTTGACTTGTGCAGTTGAAGTTGTCTCTTTTTTGAGAATGCATCTCAGTACTGGAGCAACTACTATGTATGACAAGCAAAAGAGGGAGGTCAGTAGGGTGTTCTGGGAGGTCAAGCTAGGCGATGTTCAGTGATCCCATCAATGGGACTGCAAACCATTGAAGGGCTCAAGAGCAATGCACTGTGTGAATTGGTATTCTGAGAACACCACTTGTGCATTGCGATCAAAACGATTGTCATGCTTTTGTTTTCCTTGCAGGCTTGGCCATTGGAGAAAGTGTATGAACAGATCACATGTGGAGACATGGCAATATCACACTTTGGAGCCACTTGCCAATGATTCCTAGTCATACGGAGACTCGAACGATGAGGAGTTCCATGGTGCCACTTATGCAGGTCATTATGACTCCTTAAGCGATGCTCTCACACCTGGAGAAAATTTTGTTGTCACTTCTGAAGAGAATAATGAGGAGGCTGTTGACTTCTACATTTTGAAGTGTGTAGTAGCGAAGGGCCTAACAACTAACGAGCAAATTGATGCATGGGGCAACAAGATAGAGGATCATACTTATATGGTCACGGGCCATTGGTATAAATCCCTACAAGCAAACTTGTATGAGCTGTGGGATAACAAGCCAGTAGTTTTCATATATTCCCACTTGATAAGGTCAATAAATTTCCCTATGGAGCCTGTAGTGCTCAATGGCATAGGAGAAGTGTTCGAACTTTCCAATGAAAACCATGAGGCAATATACAATAGCATGCCCTTTGAATTGTAAATCAAATCTGATTTTATACCATCTAGTGAAAGATTGAACAAGATGGAATTGGTGTAAACGTACGATGGAATTGACATGTTGGTTTTTGAGAATGCTTCACCACCCCCCCCCTCCCCCCCCAAACATCACCACTAAAAAGTGTTGTAGTTTCAGAAAAACTCAATAAAAATTTACCACTTTTTAGTGGTACTAAAGTGGTTTAGCACCACTAAAAAGTGGTTTAGCCCCACTAAAAAGTGGTTAAGAATGCTTCACCACTCCCCCCAAACATCACCATTAAATGGTGTTGCAGTTCCAAAAAAACTGTTGCAATAACATAATAAAAATTTAACCACGTTTTAGGGGTTTAGCACCACTAAAAAGTGGTTCTGAGACATTCAGAAGTGTAGAGACATGTATAGTGCAGAGACAGTAAAGTGCCAGAACTTCTGTATATTACAAAAAGTATATTACAACAATTATCCAGAAACGTTTACATATCCACCAAGAATGTGCAGTATATAACGTTTCTGGCACTTCCGAATGTACAATCTCATTCATCTCCATTTAAGTGCTCAAAGACTAGACTCGAAAGTTCATCTTTGGGATTGCTGATGGGGTTTGCCTTTGTATACTCTAGGGTATTGGGGGTTAGTGCCCATCTGCACAACCATGGCAACAGTGTGCGCGTGAGGTAATCAGGGTCTTGTTCTTCATCAAGAGGATCAAAGGTGGGTGGACATATACAGTTGTCCCAGACATTGCGCATATTTTTATATCTGGAGTCATCTACCAGCAATGTCCGAGAGGAGTCGTATTCTGGAAACTTTTCCAAACATGGTAAAGGGGCTTGAAAGACATAAGTTCACCTGCAAGGTCTCTTGGAGCTCCAGCAATCTCTTCAAAATACGACCACTTTTCACATTGCCAGTTTGCGAAGAGATCCCTAAAGTAATAAGTCCTATGTTCCCATATGTCTGGCCAACATGTACTGAGGATATTCTCAATGTTAGAAACAGTACAAGTGCTCCCAATCATTGCATCTGCTATTTGCCTCAAATCCCAAACAAATTGCTCAACATCTCTATGGTAGTAGATCCACAACTTCTCGTCCACTCTTTTTAGTTTAACTCTCGCGGAAGCTGGACGTGGAGGGTGTTTAAGTTGTCATGTCTTTGGATCACGTTTGGTTACTTCTCGTTTCACGAATAGTCCATCGAGATCAAGGATGATGAGCTTTTTGATTCTGCAGAAATTCGAAACAAGATATCCCCATCCAGGGCAGTTTGGAGAAATCTCCTCAATTTCGGGGCAAACTACTGTTTCCTGGTCTTCCTCTACTTTATCTGGTGTTACATCTGCATCTTGCTCTGCATCCTACTTAGCTGCTATGTCTTCAACCTTCTCATCTGGCTCTTGAACATCTCCAATCCAACTAAGTTCTGCCATAGACAAGTACCATGCCTTAAAAACCTCAATTAGACTGACATATTAACCTTTTCAAAATACACTTGAAAAGTATACCTTCCAGGTTATTGATTTCCATTTCATTAATTTCCTGAACTTCTATGGCAACAGTCCACTTGGCAGGAGATACTGGAGAGAAAAAATAAGCTCTACTTGAAGATCATGATGATGTCGGAAAGAAAAATACGAGTGCAATAAATAGACAATCAATGAACATTATGAGTACAATAAATAGACAATCAATGAGCAATAAACAACTAGTGAACGAAAAATAAAGCCTTCGTTTCATTATCATCAAAATGAGGGTACAAAGACAAAATTACAAAGAGGCTACAAAGCACAAAAGGTTAATAGGGGCTACAGAAGTTTCTTGCGGGACTTTGGTTTGGGAGGTTTAAGGTTGGGTGCTTGGAGGTTAGTCCTTTTCCGAGCAGATGAAGGCTCCTTGGATTTTTTACCTCCTGGAGTAGGCTCTGGAGGCTCGGATGCAACCTTAAATTTTTTCTTTGGTGTGGCCCGCTCTTAAGTGCTGCTTTTCTTTTTCCTACGCCCCAAAATCTCTGCAAAAACCTCTGAAATAAAAAGTTCTGAGTCCTCATCAAACAAGTTCACTGTTGTATCCTTTTCAATTGGCTTCTCAGATGATTTTTCAGCGTCCTCTACGTCCTTGTTCATTGCAGGTTCTGGCTTTAGAGGCACCTCGGCTGACTCCTTGGATGCGTCACCTTGAGCTCCCACTACATCTACTCTTTTTTCAGCCCTTTTTTCCGCCTTTTGTTGGTTCGGAGTGTCTTCACCTGCTTGTTTCTGGGATGCATTCTTATCCCCGCACCCACCACACATGCCCATCAATATTGGGCTTGCGTGATGACCCAGCTTGGGAGTGTGCTACATAAAAGACAATGTAATAATACTCAATATTAAGTTATATGAACATTCAAAGAGAAGAATGTTCCACATAATATTACCAATTCCATCAAAAGGAGATCCAAAGATGCCTTCCATTGGATCTTTCTCTCCAATTACATGGAGAAAGGAAACAAAATGGTCAAGAAATGAATCTACAATAAGCTTCATATCATAAGGTATAAAAACATCGATTACCTGTACCAACATGCTCATCCATGTTTGCCTCTCCAGGTTCCAGCAGCTTCGAAGCATCTTTTAAAGGTTCCTCACATCCATGAAATAGACATTGGCTGGCAGACTTACAGGCAGTTACAAAAAAAAGTGGGTGATACAGATGTTGACACCGGAGCATGTAGACACCGGTAACAACAGTCTGCATGATAGAGATCCCACAAGCAACACAATCACCTAACTGCACACAGCTATTGTCCGATCCCAAATGAACAGGCAGCCTGACAGGAAGGATAGGCATTCTTGACTTGAACAAATTAATAATCGTTTCCACAAATCGAAGATGCCCTGTCGCCACTTCAACTTCCCATAACAAAGTGTCATGCTGACCCTGTAAAAAAATAGCACTGCATACTTTATAAAACAGTATAAGTGTTTGTGCATTACTTTCAAGAGTCTTCATCACTTTATGTGGTACCACTTATATAAACACATTTAAGTGGTCTTTTACCATATAAAATGGTCTCTAACCATTTTTTCCTAATTAGAGCTTAACTACTTTTAAGTAATATCAACTACTACTAGGTGAATCAATCAAGCTTACATACCTGTAACTGTGCTGCCTCTTCACCTAGGTTTATCGAGATTGTGCACTTCAATATCAAGTCCCATGTCTTTGAGAGCCTCCTTTCTGATTTTAATCAAGGTCTCAAGCTTTGCCATTGCTTCCTCGTTTGGTACAAGCCCAGCCTTATGCAACTTGAGTTCCTCCATATCCTTGTTTAGTCTCTCTACGATCTTGACGGCGCCTCGCATCAAACCAACCTACTCATCTCTCTTTGTCTTTGATTGATCTAAAGCAATTTTTATTGCTTCGAGACACTGCTACTTCTCTTTTAACTTTTCAGTAGCATTAGCCTTCATGTTAGAAATAGCTGCTACATCAGCCGTTGACGCAGAAAATGTAGTCAAGGGAACATTTGACATTCCAAATGTTCCCATCGAGCCAAAGGCCCACTTCTTTAGAAATTCCTCCTTAACCTACCCTGAAAATTGATGTCCACCTGAGTATGTCTGCCAATCAAAGCCTGTGCCAGTACTGTCAGTGTAATTAGGCATATTTTCTGCATTAAATTTCCACTCGCTTCCAAGACATGGACCGTTTGTGGACCTCCATTTCTCCAATTTTTTATTTAAAGTTTTCTGTTGGCGTAACATTTTGATAACACCTTCAGCATACACAACCCATGCAACTAAACCTTCAGAATCTTCAGCGGCCTTGCACTTCTGCCTAGTAAATCCATGTGCAAAATGCACGCCTACCTCGTTGTTTGGGGGAGCTCCCTGATATACTTTGTGGTATAGCAGGAGACATTCTTCATACATTTCAGGCCTCAGCCCCTTTAAATGCATCTTCTCCTTTTGGTGGTGCTTGTAAAGCCATACACTAAGCCACTCCTCATCTGAGAAATCATCATCACATAGGAGCTTCGGATCCTGGCCAACCAAGCATAGCCCATATTCGGTATGAAAATCTTCCTTGGTCAAGCAAAATTTTGTTTGAGTGGGTAAGGCCACTCATGGTACTGTCCACCTCCCTATAAAAACATATAAGAATGCATGTTAGTATGTAATGAGCCATAATTAAACTTGTTTTATCAACAATAAGAAGTGATTGAAATGATTTCTGCACCATTCTCAGTGGTACTGCAAAATTTTTAAGTGGTGGTGTACCACTAAATGGTTCTCAACCACTTAAAACTGGTTAGGTAACACTAAAAAGTCCTGCTACACCACTATTTTCTAGTGATACATCCCCTTTTGGTGTTTCTTCACCACTTTAAAGTGGTGCTCTAGCACATAAAAGTGGGTTGAACCACTGTTCAGTTGTGCTACACTGATGTGAATTGTTGTACACAACTTAAAATTGGTGCTACACTGGTGCTACACCAATAGAATGTGGTATCTCCTTGTAAAGCTTCATCACCTAAAAGCACTTAACCACTACTTTTAGCAAAGATGCAGAACTAACGATTATTGCACTTTTGCAAAGCATCACTAAAAAGTGGTTCTACAGCACTGAAAGTGGTTGCCCATCACGCACCACCAATTAAATGTGATTTGAACCACAAAAAGTGGTGACCACCACTTTATTGGTGTTTACCACTTTATACCAAATAACGTTCAGGTTAAGAAGCACCACTTTTCAGTGGTCCTACACACTTTTAAGGTACCGAATAATGTTCTAGTTAAGAAGCACCACTTTATAGTGATGTTCACCACTTTATAGTGGTCCTACACACTTTTAAGGTACCGAATAACGTTCTAGTTAAGAAGCACCACTTTATAGTGATGTTCACCACTTTATAGTGGTCTTCACCACTATAAACATCACTTAAATGTGATTAGAACCACAAAAAGTGGTGAGCACCACTTTATTGGTGTTTACCACTTTAAACCAAACAACCTTCAGGTTAAAAAGCACCACTTTTCAGTGGTTTTACACACTTTTAAGGTACCGAATAACGTTCTAGTTAAGAAGCACCACTTTATAGTTGTGAAAAACACAACTATAAAGTGGTGCTTCTTAACTAGAACGTTATTCGGTACCTTAAAAGTGTGTAAAACCACTGAAAAGTGGTGCACCATCGTGATGCTTCGCTTAAAAGTGATGCTTCACCACAAAACAGTTAGGGTTTTTCACTGGAAAGTGATGCACCCATTGCACCTTACCTCTTTTTAGTGTTGCCCAGCACTTTAAAGTGGTCCAGTATCACTTTTAAGAGATGGTGCACCATATCAGCATAACTATGTAGTGATGCAACCATGGTTTCTGCCCAACTTTAAAGGGTGCTGCAGGTGCACCACTTCAACACAGCCTACCAGTGGTGTTGTACCCATAAAAAGTGGGGTTCACCCACTTGATATTTACTAGTGGTGTGCATACTACTTTTTCCTAATAAAGAAACACTTTAATTGAATCCATGGGGGAAATACCTGCATCTAACCTGCTTAACATTTTGCTTCTTAGGTGTACCCTTGGGGGACTCGGAAGTTCTTTTTATAGCATGCATGTGCAAAAAATTCAGAAATTTTACAAGACATAAAACCAATTTTAGAAATGCATGCATGATGCATCTAACCTGTTTTGATAGGCGACTCCTGCGTAGAGCTCTTTCCCTTCCTAGGTGTACCCTTGTCAGAGTCTGAAGGTCCTTTTGTAGCCTAGTTCTTCATCCTTTAAAAAATCACAGATGCCACATAGATACAAGATCAGTTAAATGCATTCATGCTTGAACCTACATGATGCATTCGTATAAGCATGCACACACAGTTGATAAAATCTGCATTCATGTTTCAAGCTACATGATGCATTTTTATAAAGCATTCACAAGGGTGATCAATTAGATGTGCACAATGCATATACATTCCAGAATTAAATTCTAAACTTACACATGCATCATTAATAGTTACAATCCATGATTATCTTGCCACCCAACAGAGGGCAGACCATATCGCCAGGGGTTGAACCTGGGTTCTTACGCACCCACCCATTCACTTTAACCACTAGGACAAGCTCCCTTTGGTTATCTTGCCACACATTCAGAGACAAGCATACAGCGCTTCTACATCTGCATGAAGCATGTTAAAATATGGATCAATGCTACCTGGAAATGCTACCTAGGAAAACCATCCACATTCAAATTCAACCAACATTCGAGATAGAATGCTTCAAGCTACATGATGACACATGCCTGTTGCTGCTGCAGGGGATTTTTACTGAAGTTGATGACCAGCCCAACAAAAAGTACTCCTCCTGAATTTGCTTGCTGTTGTTGTGATGTTGCTGCTGTTGCTTTGGCTAGCAGAGAAATGCAAAGGAGGGAGGAAAGAGGGAATCAGAAACCTGAATGGCACTGGCGAGACAGAGAGAGGGGGAAGGAACGAGCGAGAGTGGGAGGGACGAGACTCGAGAGAATATTTGCATTAAGTGCTTGAACGTACCTGAGGTGATCATTAATGAGTAAGCACTTTCACTTAGTACACGTCAAATTTTAACCCTTTTTTTCCATAAATTTTGAATTTAATCCCACTGTTTCAAACGCCTAAACCACCCATTTTCTCAACCCCAAAAACCATATACTATATAGTGGCAAAAGCGGTCCACCTATACATGCTTTCACCCTGTGGAGGTTAAGAGGTGAAGTGAAAAAAAAAGGGAGCGGGTTTTCGAGAGAGGAAAGAGGTTTTTCTTTTTGGCTTAAGGAAGTAGGAAGAAGATCTGCATACACTCGTGCTCGGCAGTCGAAGCCGAGATGCGTGGTCCGTGAAGCGGCTCGAAACAGCAAGGGCCTTGCAGAAAGGAGCTAGCGAGGGCTTCCAAGAGAAAAGGCTATTTCCGATGTGAAGCCAGGGGTGAATTTTCTTGTTGAGGCATGTGCCAATGGAGTTGAGTGGCGCGGGAGGTGTGTGCCCCTCTATTTAAAATGGCGATGGCCATGGTGTAGCCTAGAGCGCGGTTTATGGAGTTTGTATATGGTGTTTTTCTTTGAAGGAGAAGCTGTTGTTGCCAATTCCTGGTGTCGTCTTTCCCCTCTTCCCCCCTTTCTTCTTTGCTTGTCTCCAGGTTGTGTGGTGCCGATGTGTGTAAGAGTGTGCGCCCCCCCGGGCCCCCTGTGTGTGAGAGAGAGAAAGAGAGAGAGGTGTTTAATTATGGAAGTGTGAGAACAGGGCAAGATCGATGTGGTAGCTATCTGAGGATTGTGCAAAGTGTTTGTGCGTTGGGCGAAGTGCAGGCAAGGCCCTGCTAGTGTGATTTTCTTATTTTAAAGGTGTTTTTGAGAGGACAGGGGTGATGTGAATACCCTGAGCTATATAGGAGCAGTTGTTTGTGTGTCGGGTGTGTTCCCCATTCCCCCTCTCCATCTTCTGGTGCCCCCACAGAGGAGCGCACTGATGCTCCTAGTTGAAGTAAAAGCGATGATTTTGGTGATGCCAAAGGTGCGGCCTTTGAAGAGTAGGTGCTGCTAGAGAAGTAATGGCTTGGACGGGATTTCCCATTTTCACTAGGGTCGAAGATGCAGGAACCTGGCTTCAAGACTATGGATTGTTCGTGCTGGAAAGCGGTTTGTCGAGGGAAGAAGGTGCGGTACAGGTGTTTCCTCTCCCGGTTCATGGTAAAGGGAGGCTATGGTTTGATGGCCTACCTAATGAGGAAAAGTTGGATCATGAAGCACTGGAAGCGGCTTTTCAAAGCAAATATGTAGCAGATGCGCAGTTGGATGAAGTAAAGAGAAAGCTAGACAATTTGAAGCAAGGCTTGGAAGCGGATTTTCAAGCGTTCCCATGGGAGTTTGAGGTTCTTTGGGGAAACTTGATAAAGGTAACTGCTGTTGAGAATGTTGGGTTTTTAAAGTTGAGAAAATTCATGGATTGCCTGCCTGCATGAAGAAGTAAGAGACAAGGTGGAGATTGATGGCCCGGTGTCATACGAAGAGGCTGTAGCTCTAGTGAGAGGGTTGACCAAAAAGATGTTGAGGAAGCGGGAAGCTAACAGCAGGGTTTTCCAGGTGTTGTGATGCCAAAGCAGGTTGATGCGGTGGTAGCCCAGCCAAGGATTGTGCAAACAAAAGTGCATGTGCAAGAGGAACCAAGGGTTATGTGGTTACAGAGAGATAGGATGGTTCCTATGTCGAGGATGCCAGCTAGAGCGGCTCCAATTGTGGAAGATATGCAGGTTGTTCTCGATCAGGCAAAGGATGTGCTTCCAAGTCAAGGTATGGCGGTTCAAGCTCCATCGAGTGGTGGTAAAGGTCAAAGAGTGCGGTTTGCAGATGGCATTGAAGCAATGAAGCTAGGGGAGATTCTTCAGCTTGAGATAGAGGAAGAGACTGGGTCAAGTGATAGTAGCTCTATGGACGCTGACACGAGTTGGGAGACCAAGTCCTCTCAGTCAAGGTATGATGAATTTGATCTCTTGCAAGTGGGTGGAGATACAGTGAATGTGTGCAACAAGCAAGGAGCAGTACATACCGTTATGCTTGATGGAGACCAAGTGGAGGATCTCGAGCCTACTGGTGGTGATATGCAGGTGAAGGTGATGTGCGTTGCCATGTTAATGGCCATATTGATGAAAGTGGCAGTGGAGTGTGCCATAGTGGTACAACAGATGAAAAAATTTGCCAAAAGGGATGGAGCAACCTTGCCTATGGGAGAAGATGAGGATAATGCGATAGAGAACGAGTTTCTTTCTTCCTTGATGGAGCATGATGCAGCAGTAGAAGAGATTCTTGAAGAGCAGGTGATGGATGTCGAAAAGCAAGTGGTGCTTATCGACCTTGAAGGGCCGATTGGTGAGGGAGATCTTGATGATGTTGGAGTTGAGTGCATGGCAGGTGTGAAGGTGAGTGTGGAGCCAAAGATAGAGGTGCTTCCTATGCAGCAAGTGCACTCTATGGCAGGTGATGCGGATTCCCAGATTGTGTCTAAGCTTTCCAAGGGGATTTGTGAATGGTGGTTGAAAGGGATGCTAATAAAAGCGGCTGTGCAGTGGGCTGTTGAGCAGGTAAGGCCATCATGTGTGCCACTTATGTACTAAACAGGTGTCCTACAAAAGCTTTGCAGTCTATTACTCCATATCAAGCATGGCATGATAGAAAGCCTTCCATTGAGCACATGCGTGTTTTTGGTTGTTTGGCATGTGCTTTGGTGCCACAAACACGGCACAGAAAATTGGATGATAAGGTTGTCAAATGTATTTTTGTTGGTTATAGTGATGAAAGCAAAGGTTACATGTTGTATCATCCACAAACAAAACATATTCTCATTTCACGGAATGTAGTGTTTGTGGAAGATTCTATTCACCCCTTGCTGTCATGTACTAGAGACAGTAATGTAAGCTCACACGACATTTATGACACTTTGTTGCCTCTTTTCAGTGGTGGAAATACGAATGTAAGTTCCAATGAGGCAAATGCACAGCCTATGGGGGTTTTTGAAAATATTACAGATCAGCCTATTACTGATGTAGATGTACATGATGTACTTGATGAGGAAAGGGCTGAAAATGAGCAAGCTAGAGGTATGCCAAAATGGCTAGTACACACTTTACGTGACAGTAAATTGGATGCACCTTTGTCTAGTCGTACTCGTTCAAGCTCTCGCCATGCATCTTATCCATGAGATTGTTATGCGTTGGCTATGTCTAGCTTGCATGATGTTGAGGAGCCTCTATCTTTTGATGAAGCACAGAATTCAGAAAGTTGGATGGCTGCCATGCAATCAAAATATGATGCACTTATAGAAAATGACACATGGAATTTATGTGATTTGCCTCCTAGAAAAAATGCCATTGGTACGAAGTGATCTACAAGTTAAAACGCAATCCAGATGGTGAGATCGATTGCCATAAGGATCGACTTGTTGCAAAGGGTTATGCACAACAAAAAGGCATAGATTATGAAGAGAACTTTTCTCCCACTTTTCGTATGACTACTGTGCGTTTTCTATGTGCATTGGCAGCTCATTTTGGTTGGGATGTACATCAATCAGACATGGTTACTTATTTCTTGAATGGTGACATATTTGAGGAAGTTCATGTAACACAGCCTCGCAGTTTTGTCATAAAAGGACAAGAGGACAAAGTATGCAGATGTAAGAAGGCTTTTTATGGGTTGAAGCAATCTCCTCGTGCTTGGTATGAGAAAGTTGACACTCATTTGGTTAAACGAGGCTTTCGTAACAGTCCAACAAAAAGCACATTGTATGTAAAGCGTGAGGGTGATGTACTTCTCATTGTGGTTCTTTATGCCGATGAATTGCCGATCACTGGACCAAATGAGAGACATATTGCTGAGTTTAAGGCTGATTTGAATCCTACATTCAAGATGAAAGATTTGGGGTTGTTGCATCATTACTTGGGTATACAGTGTAAGCAGTGTGATGGTGGTATTGCTTTATGTAAGAAAAGTTACATAGAGACATTTCTTTGTAAGTTTGGACATGAGGATTGCAAACCTATTGCCACTCCCATGGAAATAGGTTTCAAGTTGAGTCTACATGATGCTGGCGACCCTGCTGATGTCACTCTTTACCAAATTGTTGTTGCCTGCCTCATTTATGTATGTACCACGAGGCCATATATTCAGTTTGTAGTCTCACAGGTCAGTAGATTGATGCATAGCCAGGGTGTAAGCATTGGCAGGCTGTCAAGAGGATTTTCCACTACCTTAGTGGCACTTTACATCTTGGCTTGTTTTATCCCAAGGGGGGATCATTGCCGCCAGACTTACATGCTTTTTCGGACTCACATTGGGCTGGTTGTTTTGACACGCGAGTGTCCACAAGTGGTTTTTGTTTCATGCTTGGTAGTTCATGTATATCATGGTTGAGGAAGAAGGAACCTACTGTGGCCACTTCGAGTTGTGAGGATGAGTACAGGGAAGTCTTCGCAGCTACGGTTGAGTGTGTATGGCTCAAACGCCTTATGACTAATTTGGGTGTTGGACAGGACACTGCCAACACTATCTACACTAACAGTCAGAGCGCATTGGCAATTGCGAGGAACCCAGTTTTTCATGCTCGCACAAAGCACATTGAGGTGCATTACCACTATGTTAGGGAGAGGCTCTCAGCAGGAGAGATCAGCTTGGCTTATGTGCCAACACACAAGGTTGCAGATCTTTTCACAAAGGCATTGTCTCATGAGAAGCTTGAAGCTTTCCGCAAAGCTTTGGGCTTACTCCCCTTTGTGAACCGATCATGTCCTCAGGGCATGGCACTTCCCTTTACTCATCTTCCAGCTCTCATTCCCCGCATCACTCCGGGGGGGATTTGTTACCATATACATGTGGTAGTGATGTGTGTGAACACACTAGGACCGCCGAGGCATTTTTTCCCTCTTTAGGAGGTTTTTCCCCCGAGAATTGTATATACGCCCATCACTCTAGGGCTATCTATATTTCCATTGTAGACTAAGTTACACACTCTCTATTGTGTGCCTTGAGCTTCCTTTGTCTTCTCCAAGCTGTGTGCGTTTCTCTGCAACCCTAGTTCCAACAGATCCACCCTTCGGTCATACATGCCTCTGGTTGAGACCGTAGCCACAAAAAATCTTTGAGAGTCTTTAGAAACCTCTCTAAAAAGAATATCCATCGTCGTGCGTGCAGCACTCTACATATAGTGATCTCCTACACCACATGAACAAGAGGTGGATTTGACTTAAAGGACCGATCGAGGAAATGCATCCTCAATGGCACGCACAATTTTTGTTGCAAGTGTTTGAGTAGCAGGGATAGCATCTATTTCAATTTCCTTGGAGCTCACAACTCTGTAAGAAAACATGCACTAAATGCTAGTTGAGGTTATTGTGTACATGAAAAAAGTGTAGTTGAGTGGAGTCTTGTGGTGTACCTTACTAGCTCTCCAAGTTCAGAAACAGCATCCATGACTTTCTTGTCCCAACATATATACATACTCATCGACAGAATGAACTACAATGTAAATTAGAGGAATGGAAAGTGAGAGAAAGTCATACACACAAACAATAGATAGAATAGAGAAAGGGACATTACCTGAAGCATCTTGTGCCAATCATGGGACTTCAACCCATACAATTGAATTCTTCCACCTTTCTTTGCTTTTGTGAAAGCTCCCTTTAGCGACCTCATGTATCCTGTTGGTGTGCGAGTAGACGCAATGGTACCCTTCACTTTCTCTAATTCTTCTTTGGCTATCATCCATGGAACTTAAGGAAGAACATCCTTCCCATTGGGGGCATGTCATGGATTAGCAGTGGTGGGGAGACATTTCAAGACCCTCAAATCCTCCCTCGCCCCCAATGAGTCCTTCTTGCCAATAATGTGGTCCCACAAGGTGTGGACTACATTCTTGTATATGTGCATAGGATCCAAGAGGTGTTGTATTTTTAAGTCCTTCCAATATGGAAGCTTCAAAAATATGGAATACCTTGTCATACCTTTTGTGGAGTACTCAGAGCCGGATTGTTGTTCTAGTGCTCTTGCCAAATGGTTTCCCAATTTGCCATCGTGAGCTTTAGAGGCGTCTTCCCATTTTCTGGAGCCTTGTGCTTGCTATGACCTTGGGATAGATAGTTTACCTTGTGCAAGGCATCCAGCCTCTCTATCACCAATGATGGCCCGTAAGTAGGACATGCATTGTGACCCGATGTGGACAACCCTGCATACATATCATAGTGTTAGAGAGAAGCTTCAAACTAAAGGGAGAGAGAATAGAGAGATAAGGAGAAGGGAGACACAAGAAATCTCTCCAAGCCCAAGATAGTCGTGCATAGTCCACAAAAGGATTACCCTCACAATGGCTTCTCTCCCCCCCCTTTGCAAATGAAACATCTACAATAGGGATGCCTCTCCATAACTCCTCCAACTCCTCAATGAGGGGCTCGAGATAGATGTCAATATTATACACTTTGTACTTACTTGGTACAAGCAAGGAGAAAAGTAAATGCCCTTCTTGGTCTTCTCCCATGGTGGAATATTGTAGGTCATGATCACCGCAGGCCAAGTGCTCCATGAAGTAGATTTAGTTATGAAGGGGTTGACAACATCACTTGCTAACCCAGGCCTCATGTTTCAAGGATTCAACCCAAACTCAGGCCATTAAATTTCAATGTGCCTCCATGTAGGTGATTTGGTAGGGATACGCATCACTACATAATTTGAGCGGTGGTCGGCATGCCATCCAAGAAGCTCCACAATAAACCTTCTTGTAAACATGTGTTGAATGTAAGGGATTAATGGAAAATGTCTCAATACCTTGCAAGGTAGGTGCACCTCGCTCACTTCGGTCTTGTACCATGCTTCCCTACACACGGGACATGAGGTAGCATGTGGGCACTCATTGTGGTATAGTATGCAATAGTTGACGCACGCGTGGATGCGCTCATACTCCATGCCAAGTGCAGTGAAATACAATCTAGCTCATCGATGATGGTGTAGCCAAAGTTGGTTGAGCATAGAAAATGGCATGCGCAGGTATGTGCAAGCTAGCAGATGCATGGCAAAGAGCAGGGGCAGCTACAAAGATCCTGGGCAAACAAGTAGCAAGGATGTGTATGGCTGATGCGGTTTATAGACCAAGAAGGGCTCCACTTACGAAGGAGTTTCAATTTGTTTGCGAAGGAGTCTTTGAAGGGGGCTTACCGCAATTATCATAGGACACTCAACCTAACAGTCAACCATATCTACAACTTAAAGTAATCACAAAACCTCCCTCCCCCCCCCCCCCCCCCCCCCTTTCCCTATTGTATTCTACTCCAAACACACACACACACATACAAGCATGCACACACTTACATGCATCAAGATAGAAACAATAGGAGATTAAGAAGTGCACATACATCATTCATTTGATCGATTGATGCAAGAGGGATTATTGTTAACGATTATTTGACATAGGTTGCTTAATGAAATAGATGCAATCTTCTGGCACGTCATTGTAAACTTGTTTGCTTTGTTTGCAAATGGACGTAAAAGGTAAAATGGATTGCGAAAGAAATAGATAATAAAATAGTTGAAGTAAATAAAATAGGAAAAAACTTGAGAAGAAAGAGAGGTAGAGAGAGAATAGAGAGAAACAGAGAAACAGAGTGAGAGAAAAAGAGAGAAAGCGATGGAGAGAGAGAGAGAGAGAGAGAGAGAGAGAGAGAGAGAGAGAGAGAGAGAGAGAGAGAGAGAGGGAGGGACAGAGAGAACACACACACACACACATAGAGAGAGAGAGGGAGAGAGAAAACAAGTAAGATAGGGAGAGATAGAGAGAATAGAGAAAGAGAGGGAGAGAAATAGAGTAAGGTAGGGAGAGAGGAGAGAGAACACAGAGAGAGAGAGAGAGAGAGAGAGAGAGAGAGAGAGAGAGAGAGAGAGAGAGAGAGAGAGAGAGAGAGAATTGAGAAAGAGAGGGAGAAAGAGAGAGAGAGAGAGAGAGAGAGAGAGAGAGAGAGAGAGAGAGAGAGAGAGAGAATTGAGAAAGACAGGGAGAAAGAGGGGGAGAGAGAATAGGGTAAGAGAGAGAGAGAGAGAGAGAGAGAGAGAGAGAGAGAGAGAGAGAGAGAGGAAGGGAAAGAGAGGGAGAGAGAGAACAGAGGGAGAGAGATACAACGAGAGAGAGAGAGAGAGAGAAAGAAAAAAAGAAATAGAGTAAGATAGGGAGGGAGGAAGGGAAACACACACACACACACATACAGAGGGAGAGAGGGAGTGAGGAATGGTAAAGAGAGGGAGAGAGAGAGAGAGAGAGAGAGAGAGAGAGAGAGAGAGAGAGAGAGAGAGAGAGAGAGAGAGAGAATGGGGTAAGAGGGAAACACAGAGAGGGAGATAAAAAGAGAGAGATAGAGAGAGGAAGGGGGGGGGGGGGAGAGAGAGAGAAAGAGATAGAGCGAGACACACACAAAGAGAGAGAGAGAGAGCAATGATTGCAAGTAAGTAAAAAGCAATGACTGTAAGCGAAGCCACCATTTTGTGGGGTGCATCATGCGAGAGTTCAAAGGATTTTGTAGAGTGCTTTGAAAAAAATCTTTTTTACGTCCCCAAGATGAAGTTTAGAAATGACTTTCTACGCTCTTCTCTCTACCTTCTCTATCTTTCTTGCGCTCTTTCTATCTATCTCTCTCTTTCTCTCTATTGGTAAGGCACCTAGGTCAAAGAAGCAGCTATTGTGAAGAGATATTGCACAAGAAGCACAATAAATAATCTCTTCCTCAAAGCACCCTACAGAGGCAAAAGCACTCTCGTATTGCACACAACACATAACAATGGCTAGATTTACAACACTAGCTATTTACCCTAAACCCTAAATGATGGCTACATTAACATAATTGTATGTACTTAAATTAAAGTTAATTGTAGAGAGTATGCACTTGTATATATTTAAATTATAGGGGGGGTCGGTACATATTTGTTTGTTTCTGCATGTATTAAGGCATTGGGTACGGGAGCATAGCACCCAAAGGTTAAACGCTTCCTCTTGGGTATAGTCCTTTTTAATCCTGGCATTGCGGTCATTGATCCACTCATGCATAGATTATCGCAACATACCTTTGGTTTTACCACAGTTGAGACTGTGAGGATATCTAAAGAGGTGCCACTTGACCATTGGCACTACTAGCCCCTACTTAGGTCTACTAGTATGTATATGTATCTACGTGCTTATGTGCATATATACTTGTGTACATGTATATAGATGAGTGAGTAGGGGGAGAAATCTAAATCTCATATTGCTTTCTCTAATGTAGATGTCAGACGAGAGACCACCTGGTGGGGAGCATCCATCTAGCTCTTCTTTTGGCTGGTTCACATGCCAAGTGGGCTCCACCCGGGGTGGACATTCCTGAGTCTTGAGGCGGTGAGACCAAGCAAAGAAAGAAATATTATTTGTGGCTAATTAACCCTAAATCATGAGTGTTATAGGTTTACATGTGGCTAGATGAGGAGGATGCACGCATGACTTCACACCTACCAAGTGGAAAGAGGAGATTATTTAGCATGGATATAGATCTACGTCAAGTAGTCAAACATTTTTCCATCCTCAATGCAAAGGTTATGACTAAGTGGGTGGACTTGTGGACAATGGCAAAGGCAAGACATTTGCAAGAGAGGGAAGCATGGAAGCAAGCTCATGGAGGCTTAATTGATTGTATAATTTTTTATCTTGTATAGTGCCTTTCCTTTAACTCTACGTGGTCAAAGAGGCGACACTTTTGTACACGCCACATTGACGAGTGTAAAACCACCATGGATTGTGGTGTCATGGACAACTTTGTGTATGCACCACTCCAGATATAGCAATCTCCTCGACCACATGAACCAAGAAGTGGATTGTTTCAAGGCCAGAAAGCCTCCGGCCATGGGAGGAGGGAGGGAGATATCAAAAGAGAGATTCCATAAGTGCCTACCATTTAGTCTAGAAGACTTTCTAGCTTTGAGCTTACCACTGGTTTCTTTGATCTCCCTTTTTGAAATAGGTTGCTCTAGAAAGTGTGCCATTTGTGGAATGACCAAGTTCTCCTTGTGAGATGTTGCCATTTATCATAAGAACCTTAAGTAAATGGGACAAATTCCTTTGATTTCTTCTTTTTAAAAACCTCAAACATGTTTGTGGTAGGTGTATCTATATTTCTAGCCCAAAATTCTCTTCCTGCACAAAGGTTTCTCTTAGCTCAATGAGCTCTTGAGGGTGAGGATTTTGATCGGAAAGAGATTCCTACAAGAAGAGAATCTTTCAATTTATCATCACTCTTTATTTCCTAGATCTTGTTAAAATTGGTAAATACCCTATAGTTACTTTCTAGCATATTCAATTGAAATATAATAGGTTTATGATCACATAAGAGTAGAGAAAAATTTGACTTACAATCCACTTGCAAATGATCCTATAATAGGTTGACCAACATATATACTAGGTGAAACCTACATCTTCTAAGATATCCAATAGTATGCGTTGGCTACATATTTTTGTCCATTTCTCCTTTTTTATCTATAATATAACTTGCCTTTAACTTGATTTTTATCCTTGATAGACTCTAATGTATTGCAGTCTCCTACTAGCACAATTGGTCTAGGGACTTGAGCAATGTCAGACTAGCATTTGATTTTGTTCAAAAATAGATTTGGTTGCATAGACACAGACTAATGTACTTGAAAGGGCCACACAGTGTAACAACTATCCAAGTGTCCCTTTCTGATTTATGTACATTTGTAAACATAGATAGATTAATAAAGAAATTTCAACGATAGATCCTCGTTTCCCTGCACTATGTGAAGTCCAATACCATTCATGATTAGCAATAGGTTTTTTGAGATAAGTAAGGATTTTTTCACCTGATGCTTTGAGTTTCTACGAATAGATAAAAACAGGTTTCAATGTAATCCATTTCTTGATACATTCTCTAGAAGTATCTATGAGCCCTTTGTAATTGAGCGTAACTCCTTTTATGTTTGGGCATCTCATTTCTTGTTTCTCTTGAAGGTTTGAGCATGGAAATCGATACTGTATTTGGATTGGTGCTTTTGTCCTTTTTTCTCTTAGACTTAAAGGAGTTTTGGTGAGGTAGGGTTTCCTCTTTGCTCCATTTATAATGTCAACTACTCTTGAGGTCGTCCTTCTTGAGTGCATAAGATGGCCTCATTTTCCTCCTTAGAAGAGTCAAAATCTGAGATAGGCCTCCAGCTTTAGCTTTAGGGCTATCAAGAATGATAGGCTCTACCACTATGAAAATCTCAAAACGTCTTTTGTAATCTTTGACCGCGTTTTGTAGAGAGAGAGTCCAAAATGGGCTAGCCAAAAAAGAGAGGGGGCCGGGAGGACTTTTTTGTATTATAAATATTATCACATATATTGATGCTCATATTACCGCGTATATTACCAAAATTACGTCCACTAAAATTATCGTTCTTATTATCGAACCCCGCTTTAGCACTTAAACATTCAAGACTTGGTATTTCCCTCTAGTTTTCTTGTGAATAAAAATTAAAGAACATTATTTGAAATTTCAAAAAATGAAAAAAATTGATAATAAAATATGAAACAATGGCTATGTGGATAAGCATGAAACTACAAAGAGGAAGCTCCATCCTAGAGTTATGCATGCACCTCTCATGTAAAGCAAGCACCCTCAGAGATGAGAATCTAAACATGGACGACATTGGGCATTACTTTCTTGGACTTTGCATATGCCCACGGGAGAAACCTCCACCGACATCCACCTACTATGTTTTGGATTGGCTCTCACAAACTAAGGCAGTAGATTCATCCCGTTATAGCAAAACAAAAACAAGCCTAGTTTACAAGTGGAACCCCTCGTCTTCTACCTAGACCCTCCAAGCTTGGGGATAGACTGCTTTTGTGATGATTCACAAAGCCCCTTGTTCAACAAAGCATCCTCTCCTTGAAGGTAATCCTGGTGTTGTTTGCTCGATGTCCCTTTGGAGCCCACATTTTTCAATTTTCATCATGATAGAGTGAAGTGTGCCTAAGTTTTAACAGATGGTAGTTTCTTCAAGCTCTATCTTGCAACAATGTGCAAGTGGCCTACACTTTTGCAAGAGACTTCCTCATTCTCTTGCAAATGGGAGGAGGCATGCTTGACAAAATGAGAGAGAGAGAGAGAGAGAGAGAGAGACAGAGAAAGAGAGAGAGAGTTGGACAAAGCCATGAATGGGCAACACAAAAAAAACTTTCATAGAATAAAATATACAAAATGTTTATAAATCATCTTCCAAAATATCACTACAAGTAGCTTGATCTAAATCTAAATCCATGGCTTCTAAGTCAATAATAGAAGAAATTAATTGTCGTTTGTGGATCCACTAGCTTCATCTTCCATCTCATCATCATCATCATGGTAATCATTCTCGCTGAAATTTGTAGCACTAGGACTTGAATCATCAATCTCCCTGTCCCCTCTCTCACCCTCATTCAGAGTAGTAGGTGGAAGAGGGTTGAAGACAGTCTTCACTTCATTAGTGGAAAAAATAATTCTTCCTCGAGGTGTAGTACAAACCAAATTTTTGGTTGATGGATTGATATGATATAGATGACCAATAGAAAAGAAACGAGAAATGAGTGACATTGATATTATGCTACAAGCAAATAAGGGTAAAGAAGGTTTATACTCACCAGCTCAAAATTGCGTGGAAAATCTAAGTTGTCATACCTCCCTCTGTGATACACACTATAGTCCACCATGTAAAGCCCACTCTCATGTCATATAGATACATTTGCAAACCACTTTCACTTGAAGATGAAGGTACGAGAGGTTCCAAAATCACCCTTCAGTATCCTTTTGATAGTCCCACAATACCTGGCTTCATCACCATTTGTGTCAAAGATTCCCATGACACCACAATCCATGGTGGTTTGGCACTCGTCAATGTGGCATGTACAAAGGTGTTTCCCCTTTGACCACATAGATTTAAAGTAAAGTCATTACACAAGAGAAAAAATTGTACAATCGAATACAAAGAAAAAATCAAGGAAAATGAGTACTATATATTAGCTCTATATATATACGAGTATTGTATATACCTTTGGTACACAACCTTGTGCATACCTCGTGC
This sequence comes from Adiantum capillus-veneris, assembly GCF_014529385.1. NCBI lineage: Eukaryota > Viridiplantae > Streptophyta > Polypodiopsida > Polypodiales > Pteridaceae > Adiantum > Adiantum capillus-veneris. Next base: position 78,166,757 of record NC_140950.1, on the reverse strand, counting down.
ATACTCCCATTTTTTTTCGGTGATGTCTTCTCCGCATGCCTTTCTTCGATCATTTTCTCATGGATCCACTCGGCACTAATGAGATCTAGAGAACATGCATGGTGTTGAAGAACTGGGTGTGCCCTCCTGCCTCCATGAGCCTACTTCCATGCTTCCCTCTCTTGCAAACACCTTGCCTTTTCCATTTTCCACAAGTCCACCCACTTGGTAATAACCTTTGCATATTAAGGATGCAAAATTTGTTGAAGACTCGATGTAGATCCATATCCATGCTAAATAATTTCTCCTTTCCACTTGGTAGGTGTGAAGTCATCCTTGCATCCTCCTCATCTGACCACATGCAAGGTATTGAGACATAAAGTTGTGCCAAATACTTTGAAATGTAAACAAATGCCCCTTGCACGAGCCATCCTTAGGCCACGCATACCTTTGGCTGGCCCAATAGTCGCACAAAATCTATGAAAATCTTTAAAAACCTCTCTAGAAAGAACATGCATCGTGCATGCACTACTCCACATATAGCGATATCCTCAACCACATACAATGTCAAAAGATTAAAATGCCATGTGAATTTAGTCTTGTAAACAATTCAATATCTAAGTAAAATGAAGGAGAGGATACAGAGGAAGCATAGAATTACATGTAACATCTTGTGCCAACCATGGGTTTTCAACTCATACCATTGAACACTTCCACCTTTCTTTGCCTTTGTGAAAGCTCCTTTTAGTGACCTCATATACCCCGTGGGTGTTCAAATAGATGCAATGGAACCCTTCACTCGATCTAGCTCATCTTTGGTTAGGCTCCATGGGGCTTTAAGAATCACAATCTTCTCGTTTGGGGCTTGTCGTGGATTAGCAAATGCGCAAAGACGTTTTAAGGCCCTCAAATTCTCCCTAGCCCCCAAAGCGTTCTTTTTGCCCATAATGTGGTCCCATAGGGTGGAAACAACGTTCTTGAATATGTGCATGGGGTATAAGAGATGTTGTATTTTTAAGTCCTTCCAATATAGAAGCTTTAAAAATATGGACTACCTTGACATACCTTTTGGTGGAGTAGATGGGGGTGGATCAATATTGTAGTGCTCTTCCCAAATGGTTGCCCACCAATCTGCCACTGTAAGATTTAGAGGTGTCTTCCTATTTGTTGGAGCTTTGTATTTGTTGTGACTTTGGGGAAGGAAATGATGGTTGTTTGGATAGATTACCTTGTGTAAGGCAAATCGCCGCTTCGTCACCAATGATGGCTCACATCTACGTAGGATAGGCATTATGACCCGATATGGACAACCTTGCACTCATATCACATCGTTAGAGAGGGAGCTTCAAACCTCAAATGATAAAAAGAGAGATAATAATGAACATAACATACCAAAAATCTCTTCAAGGCTAGGATAGCCGTGCATGGTCCACATAAGGATACCCCTCAAAATGGCCTCTCTCCTCTCCTTTGGAAGTAAAACATCCACAATTGTGATGCCCTTCCAAAAATCCTCCAACTCCTTGATGAGGGGATCGAGGTAGAAATCAATATTTTTCCACTTTGTAATTCCCTGGAATATGCAAAGATAGAAGTATATTTCCCTTCTTGGTAGTCTCCCATGGTGGAATATTCACCACAGGCCAAATTCTCCCATGATGTAGACTTGGTACCAAATGGATTAACACCGTCACTTGTCAATGACTCTCGATGTGCCTCCATGCAGGTGAATTGGCAGGGACACGCATCATCCCATCATTTGAGTGGTGGTTGGTGTGCTATGTGAGAAGCTCCACTATATACCTGCTTTTAAACATGTGTGTGAATATGAGGGATAAGTGGAAAATGCATCAATACCTTGCGGAGTAGGTGATCCCCGCTCACATGGTCTTGTAGACTGCTTCCTCGCACATGGGGCATGATGTAGTGAGTCCATGTTCATTGCAGTATAGTACACAATGTTAAAGTTACAAGTCCAACACATCTACTTGAATAAGGTGGGAACAAAGGCTTAAGCATGATGCTATGGTAGCATGATGGCATGGTAGCTTAGGATGATGACTTGACATCATTTTGGATGGTCAATAACCCTTGCATCATCAGCTATACACGTTGAAGCATCTACAACAACCACCAAGCAGTTAGGTGGAAAAGTACCTAAAAGGTAGGAGCAGATTCAGGAGGTGCAGCAGACAGATTTGTAGGGATGAAAATAGCCACCTACAGCTATGATCTCGTGGAGAAATACAAAGAGAAATTGTTCTACTCCATGTGTACTATAATCCTACCAGAGGGTTTATCCTAATTCAGCTTCTACCATATTTGGTGAAGATGCCAAGTTGGCTGCCTGTAGAGTTGCAGACTGCACACAGAGGGTAACCTGCCAACTTGGGAGCTACCTATTTGGAAATACAGCCATGATCTCTTCTTGGACTATGAAGGAGATATGTTACCCACATAATGGTTCATCTACCTACCAAAGGGATCCATGACTTATGCTCATCATTGAGAGATACAGATATATAAAGATGTACCAGTATACTAGTTCAACAGGGAGAAAGACAGAGAGAGAGAGAGACACAGAGAACACAGAGAGAGAGCTAAGAGACCTTGTGAGGCTTAGATTGTCTTTTATAGAGTGTTGTTATCTGGGAAAACACACTCATTGTACTTGGGACTTTAACCTCTAGCTTGGGTTTGGGGATCAACCATTCAATCTCACAGAAGTACCTATAGTGTGTACCATTGGTACTTTCCGAGTACCTGTCTAGGTACTTCCAGAGTACCATAACTGTCTGTTTGGTACTATTTACTCTCTGTTATTAGTACTGTTAAGACTGTGTCACAGTACCTATATTGGTAGTCTGCAGTACCTGCATTGGTAGTTTGCAAGTACCAATATTGTATCTCAAGGAAGCTTCATTATCAATAAAGATATTCCTTTCAGTATATCATTGTCTCTCTCATATAATTCAGTTAAACACTTGTCACTCTCACACATATCTTAGCACAAAGATCCATCCCTTCACTCCCCTATTATTTTTTCACACACAATTGTTGACGCAAGCATGGAAGCGCTCATACTCCATGCCAAGTGCGGTGACATACAACCTCCCTCGTTGACAATTCGGAGGCATGTGGTGATCTTTAGGAAGTATTTTTCCCATCAAACTACAACAAAATAAAAAAATAGGACAAATGCAATGGGGGACAAACAAGAATTTCTTATTTGCAAAAATGTGTAAATAGAACTTACACGAGAAGTGTATCTACATGTAAGGTTTTCAAAGTTTATAATAAAAGGAAGATTTACCAAGTCAATTGAAGTGTCTTGAATTTTGAAAATTGATGAAAAGTTATCCATAATTAGGAGAAGTTGGTAGTTTTAGAATCATAAGCACAGTTTTACTTCAGCCTGAAATTTTTTGAGTCGAATTCGGGCAAAAACCAACCCCCAAATCCTTACTAGAAGTTTTCACAGCTACTTTAATTCATAAAAATAATTGAAGACTTTTAGTAATTAGTAAAACACAGGACTTTTCACATGGCCTACTAGATATTTTTGAGATATTTCCTATAAAAGCAAAAAATTAGCCTGAAAATTAGCAGATTTGAAAATTAAAGTGGGCAGGTGCTAGGAGAGGACATGATGAACCTTCTAGGGCCAGTATTAGCCATAAGAGGTGCCATCTGGAACTGGGGTGGTTGATTGGGGTGCAAGGAACTACTAATTGCAAGCCTTGTGTGCCAAGAAAACCTATAAATAGGCCCTACGCTTCACAGTTTCAGTTACACTCGGAACCCTTGATAAAATCTCTCGTCCTTAGAGAGATTTTTCTCAACAATTACTATGAGATCAAACCTCTAGTGATTAATCAAGGTAATTAGTGCAAATCTTGATAGACTAGTAAAAGGTATAATTAATCTATGTTTGATTTTTCTAATTATCAAAAAGATTAAACCTCTCTCCACTATAAATTACAATCTTATATGATATTATACTTCTAATTACTTAATCTTTGATTATTATTAGTAATCTAATTGAATTTTATATCATTTAAGATTAGGTAATTACAAGTTAATTGTCAAAGCTTGTACATACTATCAGGAAGCTGTGGAAATTAGATCAAAAAATTTTAATTAATCTTACTATTTAGTAAGGAAAAAATTTATCTATTTCCAACCTAAAATCAATGGGAAATTTAGGAGTATATTTTATTAAATTGTGAGATAATTTTTAGAGAAATATTATAGTGTTAAGAACTTGTGATAATTATCTCATAATTAGTTAATTAGTTTTACTAACTAATTTTGTTTAATTAATTATTAGTAAATGTACTTGAGAGTTAGTGAGATAATATTAAGAGGAAGATTATAGTGCAAAAAACACGTGATACTTATCTTATAAATATTTAACAGTTTTTCTATTTTTGAAGTATTTATTTTTAGTAAAAAAATTAAGCAAGATAATTAGTAAATGAGTTTAAAAGTTAGTGAAAATTTTGTTAAATTAGAGTTAAAAATTTCCTATTTAAAAGTTGTTTAAAAGTAGAGCCAAAAAAGTTAAACATTAAACAAAAGACCTAAAAAAAGAGCTTTAAAAGGGGGGAGAGAGAGAGAGAGAGAGAGAGAGAGAGAGAGAGAGAGAGAGAGAAAGACAAAGAGAAATAAATAGATATAGAGGGAAATAGAGAGAGGTAGAGAGAGAGAGAGAGGGAGGGAGGGAGGGAGAGGGAGATGAGTGTCTTCAAGCAGCACATGAAGACGTTCGTCTTAGGGTAGCGAGCATAGGTGGAGTAGCATGGGCTCTTATTAGGAGGCATATTTTTTGGTGGAGGGGGTCAGACTCACCTATTTTGGAGCGTGCCGCTCCAATGGCAAAAGACGAGGACATAGACATGCCCTTACTAGACACACAGGGCCAATACTATAGGGTAAAGTATGGTGGCGAAGCTGATTTTGGGACTACACAGGGAAAAGCTTTTTGGCACCATCTGCAGATTCTTATACACTCGATGTATAAGAATTGCTTTATAAAATTCAAGGACCAAGTTCCTGAGCATGCATGCTATGTTGAGGAAGCGTTGCATACTCCGTTTCCAAATGTCCGCGATTAGCATTTCTCATCACAGTGGTTGGAGGGGTGAGAACATGGTAGATGCAGAGTGGGAGTGGGCAGTGTAAGAAAAGACTGAGCAAGTTGCAATGGGCTCATTCCACAGTCAACAATGTGAAGCTGGAGCTAGACAAACTCCCATGCACTATGGTACGAGAGGCAAAGCGGCTTGGAAAGTTAAATAAGTAAGTTATTTTTAATTGTGTCAAAGTTTGAATAACAAAGTATCTTAGCTTGCTATACCTTTTTAGTTAATGTTAACTTAGGAAAATATCACACTAAGCCGTCCTACTAGAGAGATGGTCGAGTATCAAGAGAGACACACAGAGTTCGATAGTTGGCAATGGTTACTAGAAAACCGTTATATCTCTTGCGAGCAATCTAACTCGTCAATCAAAACACTACAAGCGATAAGTTTAGAAGAAAATAAATATTATATTGAAAGTTAATTTGGGTTATTGATTTATTTGAATTATCTTTGGTTGGTGTAGAGCCAAGGCAATCCAACGTATGTAGCTCAGGACGAGGACGCGGATGAGGAGAAGGAGGATTAGGATAGATAGATATTTGTTATGTAATCCTCTTTTATAAGTGCAGATGTTGCACAAAAAAAAACCCTCATATTTTGTATATAAAACTCGTTTGTCAATTTGACTTTATTTGTAATTTTTTAAAAGTATTGTTTTGTTCCACCTCAATTTATAAAGGTAAAATATGAGTTTTAATTTGAATATTTCATGGATAATTTTCAAAAAATTGATATTTTATATGTTTTATGCAGGTTGAAAATAAAGATGCTCATTTGGGCCACCCAATTTTGGGTGGCCCAAATAAGCATCTTAATTTTTTTAAAAGCCGTATGACAGTAATAAGCCGGGTAATGGACACGGTAATAGTTGTGGATATATTACCATGTCTTTTACCGCTCATATTACCAAATATCCATTATCGTATCGGTTATTTCCGCTTATTATCGGACACAAAAAAAAATCTCTCTATTTTTCTTGGTTAAACTACGGCAATACTTTTCATAATAAATTATTAAAAAATGATAGATATTTTATAATTATTTTAATCACACCCACTTGATCAACATAAATTAGTATGCTTGATAAAATTAGAGAGAGAGAGAGAGAGAGAGTGTGTGCGATAAACAAGCGGCACAATAAAAACTTTCATAGAATAAGATATACAAAAAAAATTTGAATCGTCTTCCAAAAAATCTCTACAAGTAGCCTCGAGGGGGTCACTATGTATAAATTTTGTATATCGCAAGCGTTCAAGGACTATGTTTAAAACTCCTTATATGTGCATTTTTTATAGATAACATATACTCTTTTCTTATTCAATATATAATTTTTTTTCCCGATTCCATTTTATGGTACCCTTTTGTATGTGAAAATGTGAGAAAAAATGAAATTTAATAACCCCTTTAGTTGCACTCACATCATAGTCACATAATCATTAATTGACACCCCCCCCCCCCCCCCCCCCCCCCCCCCCCAGGCAGCATGATCTAAATCTAAAACCATGGCTCCTAAATCAATAAAGAGAGAAATTGAATCATCATTTGTAACTGTGTTGGCTTCATAATCTTCAAATTCATCATCTTCCATTTCATCATCATCATCATCATCATCATGGAAATCATTCTCCTTGCTATGATTGGCGATGTTGGGACTTGAATCATCAATCTCTCTCTCTTCTATCTCTACCTCATCCAAAGTAGTAGGTGGGAGAGGGTCAATGGTCTCTATTTCATTAGTGGCAAACATGGTTCTTCCTCAAGGTGTCACTAGAACTACGAACCAAATCTTTGACTCGTGGTTTGATGAAATCTAGATGACCTATTGAACAAAAGTTCAAAGTGAGTGACATCGGTATTGTGCTACAAACAAATAAAGCTAAAGAAGGTAATCAATCACTCACTTGCTCACAATTATGTGGAAAAATTAAGCTCCCAAACCTCCCTGTGTGATACACACTAGAGTCCACCATGTAGGTTCAATTCTCATGTTGTCTAAACACAATTGCAAACCACTTGCGGTCAAAGATGAAGGTAATTACGGTTTTAAAATTGACCTTTAGTATCCTTTTGATATTTCCATAGAACCTAGCTTCATCACAAAAAAATTGACCTTTTGACCACATAGAGCTAAAGGAAAGACACTATAAAATAGAAAAATGTATACAAATTACAAAGATAAAATCAAGGAAAATTATCAGCTACAAAGAAAATCACAAAAAAACTATATAGTATAGTTTAAGCCTATGAGTTCTCTACCTTTGGTATGAAACCCGGTGTATACGTCCATTGTATGTTAGTGATGTCCTTTCCATGTGTCTTTGCTTTGGTTTAAGCGTATGATTACTCTAACTTTGGTATGTAATCTCATGTATAGTCCCATTCTTTGTGAGTGATGTCCTCTCCACATACCTTTGCTTTGATCATTCTGTCATGGATCCGCTCAGCACTAATGCGATCTAGAAAACATGCAAGGTGTTGAGGAACCGGGGGTGCCCTCCTACCTCTATGAGCTTGCTTCCATGCTTCCCTCTCTGGCAAATACCTTGCCTTTACCATTGTCTACAAGTCCATCCACTTGTTCATAACCTTTTCATTGAGAATGTAAAAGTTATTGACCACTTGGTGTAGATTCATATCCATGTTAAATAATTTTTCCTTTCCACTTGGCAAGTGTGAATTCAATTCCATGTTATATAATTTTCCCTTTCCATTTGGCAAATGTAAAGTTATCCTTGCATCCTTCTCATGTGACCACATGTGAGGCATACAAGGATCAAGTGAAACTAAATACTTTGAAATATAAACAAATACCTCTTGCATGATCCATCGTTTGGCCATGCATGCCTTTGGCAGGGCTTGTAGGTACACAAAATCTTTGAGAGTCTTTAAAATCCTCTCTAAAAAGAACATACACCATGCATGCACTACTCCACATATTGCAATCTCCTCAACCACATGAACCAAGACGTGGATTTGATTAAAAATAATAGATCAAGGAAATGTATCCTCAATGGCACACATTAATTTCATGGCAAGAATTTGAACAGTAGGCATAGCATCTATTTCAATTTCTTTGGAGCTTACAAGATAACACACAAGAGTACACTAAGAGCATGCTGAGGATTTAGCGTATATATAAAATTTTAGCCAAATAGGGATATGATGTACCTTACTAACTCTTCGAGTTTGAAAATGAGAGAGAGAGAGAGAGAGAGAGAGAGAGAGAGAGAGAGAGAGTAGAGAGAGAGAGAGAGAGGAAAAAAGAGAGTAAGTAAAGAGGGATAGAGAGAGGGAAAGAAAAAGAGAGAGATTAGAGAGACATTAGAGAGAGAGAGGAAAAAAGAGAGTAAGTAAAGAGGGATAGAGAGAGGGAAAGAAAAAGAGAGAGATTAGAGAGACATTAGATAATTCTGGTATTGCTACAGCTATATAGAGGAGTATACAAAAAAGGAAGGATGCATACAGTAGATCATCTTCAAGTGAAAGGTTTTTACAATGGCTTTCCACTAGAGAGGAGCAAGGAGTCAAATGGGAAATAATAGAAGGATCAGTTCTTGATACTTGAGCCAACATTTGGCTTTTCATTTTCCCCCCTCCACTTCAAGTACTCCTGCTTCTTGTGACCCTGCAACTGCTTCAAGTCACCAGATGAGGCAAGGATATAACTAGTCATAGTGCCAAAGTATGCACTTCTCGAGCCAATAAATCTTGGAGCAACTCCAAAAACTATAATGGCTTCTTGCTTCTCAAGAAGTATGATTTTTTCCACTTCAACTCTTATTGGATGTGAACCTACCACCCTTGACATAGCCACTAGTGCAAGTATGGGGAAAGTGGGTGATTGGGAAAGCTTCCTATGGTAGATAGCTATTGTCTCCTTGTTGATATTCCCAATGTAATGGCCCAAACTCTGATCTCTCTTCAGATCCAAAGGACTGGAGCCCTTCCCTCTCCCTAGAAACTTGTCAGGATCTACAATATCAATCTGTGCAAAAAAGAAGAAAACCCTCAAATCGGTTAATAGAAATGAAGTTTCAATAAAATTTCAATGGCCTAAATAATGTGCTTGTAAAATTTATATTTTACCTTAGGTTTTCATCATTTTCAAAAATGTCCTCTTTCCAGATGTCAATGGAAAAGCTAAGTTATTCTCTTTGCTCTCTCTTGGAACATATGTGTACGTGTGTTTAATCTTCAATCTTTTTTGAATTTGTTGGAACTCTTCATATGTGGGAAACCCTTGCTCTTCATAGGTTTGAACAACATTTGGTACATGCTCTCTAAGGGATTGATTGATAAACTTCTCAAATTTTGTATCAAGTAATGATATTAGGCATGGTGTATTCTAGTCCACAAAGCCTCTATCATGCTCTACCCACTCTGCCAAAATAGCGAGGCAGTAGTCCTCTCTTAGATCAAATAGGTTTTGTATATCATGTAGCAGCAAATACTCCTTATTGTTGATCTTGTAGGTGGACATGGTTGTTGTGCACAACAAGGGATCAAGCTCTTTCCTTGGAGTATTTTGCCTTCAACTTTGCCACATCTAGGATACCTGTGCTTTCAAGCCTCTCCATTTCCTCTTTGAAGTCTTCAGGTGGTTCCTCATGGACCATATCTTGAACATTCGCAGCTGCTGTATTTTGCAGAGATTTGGACTCTCCTTCCTCTACTAGAGTAAGAGTCAAAACGAGCAAAAATGCAATATGTTCAATCACAAGCTTACAATCATGCCTTCCATGCCACTAGCAGGAGTTATTGACCTTCTTCCAATCATCTTGGAGTAATGCCAACTTCTTGGAGCCTAAGCTTGGTGTTAAATTGTTTGTTTTTAAAAAAATCATGAAAGTGTAGAAAGTTGTCAAGCTTGTGCTCCCTGGTAAGGTCAGCAAAAACATTCTGGTAGTCAAGAATTTCAGTGTTGAAACCTTCCAAAAAACTCTCCAAATCAAAAAGAACATTAAATATTTCTCTTACATAGGCAAACTTAGATGATTGCTTGATTTGATATAGTAGGTCCATCAACCTATCATCACATGTCTCCTCAGCCTCTTCAATATCAACACCCCCCAAACACTTCCTAGTAGCCTATTCTGCACAAAACAAATAAAAAACTTTAAAATATCATACACTGGGAAAAAAAATTGGTCATTTTGATTCTTCAATAACCATAGGGCACCTGGAAGGCTATCTTAGTATTCTATTTTTGCATATAGGTGACACAACATGTTTAAAAACATGTATTTTTTATTTACAAAGTTGTGTCTTTTACTATGCAAAAATAGAGCACTCGAATGACTATCTGGGTGCTCTATTTTTTCATTCATATGACACAATATGTTTTTAAAAATATGCTCTTCACTTACAAAGTTGTGTCTTCACTATGAAAAAATAGAGTACTAGGATGGCTATTTGAGCTCTATTTTTGCATATGAGCGACACAAAATAGAGGGTCTTAGCAGCACATCGACCTGGAGTATGTCGCAATGGATGAGCAGGTTGCAAATATCTTCACGAAGGCCCTTGGAGTAGCAAAGCTACGGTGGTTTCTAGTGATGCTTGGCATACAAGAAATGGCATTGAGCTTGAGGGGGAGTGTTGAGATGTCAAGGTCAACATGTCAACTCCTAGATAAAAACCACCGACAGTCATCATCGTTGATGTGCCTTGGTGGATACACATATCTTCGCCAGTGATACTATAGTTGGACTACACCGAGCTTGTCTACCTACCTTAGTGATGGCACAATCATCTATTCACCTCACTTACTCGTGGTTTATACTAGACCATTGTACTAGTTCCCCTTTTTATGTTGTATTCTGCCTTATGTTTTGTAGACCCGACCCATCTTTGGCGTGCCTATTTTCTCCAGCTAATCCTTTTATTACGTGTGCACCCATCTTATGTGTGTCTATCATATGCACACTTGTATCTTGGCTATCTTATGAGTGATGTCTTGAGGAGCCTTTATTCTCAACCTTTATTTTAGAGATTTGGGATCTCACTTGGTACCGCTTTCCATCAAAGTACCTTGTGGCGATGAAGATTGCACAAGACTAGTGTGATGGAGAACACATCTAAGCCGTTGTATGCCAAGGCGGTGAACAAGAGACGAGGGTTGTCTAGAGGCCTATTTTTTGAGACACAGAAACCCATGCCTAAGGGAGATAAATGAGAGAGTGACAAGGATTTACAAGAGGAGCACCTCAAGAGACATGCGGAAGGTTCAAGGAGAGATGAATCCCACGAGGTCCTTGCAAGAGCTCAGGCTCTCTCCTTCTCTATCTTGTGACAACCTCTTCCTTATCATGATCTTTTCTCTTCTCCTTCTTGCTCATAGGAAATGAGGAAGAGGAGCCCGAATCCTTACCCACATCTCTTGACATATTGCTCACAAAAAGAGGAAGAGGAGAAAGGGTGAAAAACCTATATAACATTGTGAAGGTATACAATATTGATGACAGTGACATCCACAAATTCTAACACATCTTCATTGTCTAAGCACTTAACTGACATCATTGTTCTAGAGACTTTCACATTAAGCTTTGCAAAGAATTCCACAAAGAAAATGATGGGCATAAACATTGAAAATCTTCTCAACTTGCTTGCAATTTTGGCCTTTAGACATTTTTTTCTCTCACAAAAGATCTTGCACCTATAGCTTTCACTTGCTATTAAGCTTGGCAATGGCCACTCTCCACTTCTAAAACTAGGCAGTACAGCCTTGGTGACAATGCCCCAATCCTTCATAAATTCTAGTGAGACATAAAAATGACCATAAAAGAATATCACTCTTTTTGCCACAGAACTATGTGTTCTCCCTTTGTAAATCTCTTCACCAATGGATCCATGTCACACATCTAAAATATCTATGACACACTCCACTGGTTTCCATTTCCCTATGCTTGAGGGATATAGGTCAGTAATAACATCCTTTTAGAGAGTTTGAGACTTTCGAGAGAATTTAGGTTTGCCAATGTCTTAAAGATTAAGCCATATGGACAAATCTCAAACTATTCTTTAAGGCCAACTCCTTCCACAAGTTAGTACTTGAAAAGCTCTTTCGAACCATGCTCTCAAAACTTTCACTACAATTTGGCCATGTGGTCAAATCTTAAGCTCATTTTGAAAGTGGGATTTGGAAAATTCTCAAATTCATTAATGTGGTGTTTAATGAGCATAAATGGGTAGACTTCCAAGATGTGTTCAAAAAAGAATTCATGCTTGCCCACCAATGAAAAGTATAGAAATTGGTTTGCATGGGATAAGTGCTATATGCATCCACATAGTACTATTGTGATATTCTCAAACTGGATGGTCTTGATTATTTCCAACAAGTGTTGCTACATAGATCAACATAATTTCAATCGAGGACACAGATGACACGATAGGCACACGGAGGAAATCTCTTTATCTTGTCAGGCTGAGACCATCCTACACATACAACACTCTGGAAGGCCAACTAAACCACAATCAAGAACCTCACTGCTCTCAACTACACCACCTAGCCACATACACACATACAGAAGGTAACTCACCTAATCATGCCAGATTCGTACGAAACTTAAGGAACACCATCCCCTCACTAGAATACACCTGTCCCTAAGCTTCTACACTCTAAACCCTCACTCTAAACCCATCTGCGGAAAACGTGTAGGATGACAGAGCAAAATTTTGAAAGTTCTCGAAACTGAAATTTATGAGTACCTATGTGTAGCTTATGTCGCCACGATTATATAGACTACTAGCACACAGAAAACAGACATCGTTTGATACACTTACGGCCACAAATAGCCCGTAGATGCATCGGCGTGTGCCCTTCGTCTCGCGTGGAATGCTTGGCGTTGTCATGTAGCTCTCCTCGAGCCTACAACAATGTTGCAGTCGGATCTCCAATGTGTTGAGCGAGCCGGGCGTAGCTAGAGGATAAAGCTCACGCTCACTCTCTTTCTCTCTCACACACAGTAGACGGCAGCGCTAAAGTTTTGCTTATGATTAAAGTCTCCCCTTTTACAAAATGACCTAGGTACCTTATATACTAAGGCTACCTTAGGTTTAACCAAAAATGGGGTTGAAAGGGTCAAATGGCTTTGTATTTACAATCTGGAAGTGCCATTGCACCCCGGCTTCTGAAACTAGAATAACTACTCATTACAAATGACGTTTATAGCCATAATCCGCAGCATTTCATAACTCGCAAAAGATGAGACTTTGGTACGAAACTTGAGTTATGTTGTGTTGTTGACCCAGCGGTCAACACTCCCCCCTTCCGCGTTCATGTCGTCCCCGACATGACCTGATTGTCGATTGTGATGTGGTCTTTGCTATCGTTTTGGCTTCATCTGTTGCACTGCTAGTAACTTTGTCGAACCACAACAACAACTATGATCCATTAGAGCGGACATCTATCATCATAACCATTCATATTTTGAGATCCTCTGATTACTTTTATGTCTGCTCTTCTTCATTGGGGACTTCTTTGTTCCTGTGCAATCATGTTGTTAGTGTTGTCTGCAGCTTTGTCATTGTAGGCCATTCTTCGACTCACCATTGAGGAGAAGTATGCTATGATCTGAATTGGTGCTCCAATTCATTTGTCAATTGAGTTTAGTAGCATTTTCTTATTGTTGATGTAGAAGGAATATGTACAAGAGGATGGTGATAGGTGTCTTTAGATTAGGGTCTAAAACCTGGATGACCAAAGGGAAAAAACCCGGTGGGAAAAAAATGCCTTTGCTATACGCTCTTATTGGAGTTGAGCAGTTGAACGTGAAGTACATGTTCATGAAAGGTGAGTGCTTGGGTGAAACACGGAAAGAGTGCCTGATGCAAGTGCCAATTATGGGACACTCTATATGCATATGAGAAATTTGTCAACAAAAGCATGCAATGTGAAAGAAGGAGATGATGGGTGTTTTGAGGAATAAATGTAGCACATGTGACATCAAAACATGTCTCAATAGCTTCCACCTTTCCAAGAAGGGTTGTTGATGTAGAAGTTTCTCCACTCGTATTTCACTGTGCTCAGTACGTGAGTGTCTTTTGGACCTTCTCCTTCCCTTCACTAGACTTAAGTACTTAGACTTCGACTCTTTTGCTAACCTATACCAGCATGAGCGACACAACATAAATATGCTCAACTCTTCCAGCTTGAGCAGTACCTAGAATAGCCAAGACGCTTAGACCACAGAGAATATTACTTGAAGCTTTGGGACTAACACCTCACTCATTTTGTGGCTTAGCTACTCGACTCTGACTTTTATGACTTGTCAGTTGCATGTTGACACTGCTTTGTGACAAGTTCTTTGGCTGTTGTAGTGGCTGCTAAGACATACTTCATGAATTTTCATCGTTTCCCTGTACCTTCATCTCTTTGTAGTGCTCAGGCCTCTCGTCAGTCTTTTCTTCATGTGGATTATGGATTTTTTAAAATTTTTTCTTAATAATAAACAAAGAAAATCTTTTTAAAAAAACTTAACAAAAGAAAAATCATTTAAATAGAAATCTAAATGCTATGCACACTATACACATGTCCCTAGGGGCTCATATATGTATTTTGTCCCCATAATCCTCTGTAACACTACTATGAGGGCATATACTCTAAATTTTGTTAAAAAATTATCACAATAAAACGCAAAAATTCAATGCATCTCACAAAACATTGCCCTCTAATAGTCATAATGTTAGGTCCGCATTCAGAATGCCTCTCCCCTTCCTATTTGGAGTCATCCTTTACGACAGGGTATCGCAAAGCGTATGTGTTGTGCTTGGGCAATTAAAAGTTGTGCCTATGCAGGCCTTGTAATGTAGCCCTATTTTGCATACACAGTCAATGCATGGAAAAGATTTATGTTGTGCAAGATGTGGGTATAAGAAATTTGCTTATTGGCATTTGTTGGCGAGGCTTCCTATTCTAAGCAATGTAATGGTCTTTGAAGCTCCTGTATCGTTGCTTGATTGAAGCGACTTGCTCTCTTCTAATTGTACTGTAATCGTAGGAAGAATTGTAAGAATTCAAGCGGAGATGCACTTACAGCAATTTTGTTGTTCTTCTTTGGGACCCATTCCTTTGCGATTATTGGTTGTTTTGTCGCTGGCTCTTGTTTGGGAACCCATACTTGCCCGTGCTTCGTTTGTGTTTGAAGAGACTTCTTTGGGATCCACCTTTTTGTTGTGTGAGTCAACAGTGGTCTTTGCTTCAGCCCTTGTACGCTTGGTTGGGGACGGGATTCAGGCTTTGAAAGTTGATATTGTGGTTGTTTTGGAATCCAAATGAATTCCTGACTTTTTTGTGCTTGAATCAACTTCGTTGGAGCCCAAACCCGAGTTGTGAAAGCTTGCAACTTTGTGATATTTTTACCCATTCGTGCACGTTTTCCTTGTTTTTGTTTTGGTGCTGGATCTTGTGATTTGTCATTAGAGATCTTTGTCTTCTTGATCCATATCTGTTTTTGGCCGATCTGGATTTTTGGTATCCAGATTTATCGAGCTTTTTGGCTTTGACTTGTTGTCCTGTTCTTTTGACCTATCATGGTTGTTGCTGAAGGGGTTGGTGATAGTGATGGCCTGAGTTGATGATAGGGGATGTCGTAAGATTCATCACTATCGCTACTATCCTCAGCAAGGTTGAATTCTTGTACTTTCCCTTGATTTTTTGGCTGGTAGTGGAAAGTTACTGTCTGTTTCCTCATGGGTGGTAGTTTCTTGGAGTACTTTTCTAGCCCATTGATTAGAGCATTGTTAGCTCGTTGCTCTGGTCGTATTCCTCCTAGCTGAGTCTTTGCATCCTTATTAGGAGCCATGTATGAGAATTCTTGTGGTGGCTGTGTCTTCACGGAGGACTTTGGAATCCACTTTTGATGCACTTTATTCGTATAGCGATGACATTGATTCCCGGGTCATTGATCTTCATGAAGCTCGAAGTGTTCTACAGAGTCATAGAACTCGTCGTCTTCTTCATCTTTTGATTTTCCACATTTCTTTGTTTGCTCCTTATTTAGAGAGCTTGTTGATGTCTGGATCTCTTCGTTTTCCTGGATTACACTCACTGCAAAATAAGGAACGACATCATAGACATTTTCATCACAAAACTTTGTTGTGGGAGCATCCTCCACGGCGCACACGTCCAGAGTAGCCAAGATGTGTTCCCATCCAAAAGGCTCTAACTTGTCTTTAGGAAGTGGTTCTGGGATATAGTCCCTATCCTCTATAACCCTCTCTAGGATACATTCCTCACGTTTCAAGCTACCACATTGTGAAGCTCCACACATCCACAGTTCATCAGGCTTCCCTAACCAAGCTGGAAGTTCTGATCCTGCTACTGTGGCGGAATCAAACTCCTCAACCGGTGTTCTCATCACATCCCTATAGCTATGGTCCCTCAAGTTTATCTTTGTTATGGTTTCCATATGTCTCAGGTATATATGGTCATAACCCCAATCTTGGACCATTTTCAATTGTCTCATGAATGGTCTTCCCAGAATGATGTCATAGTTGTTCTTCTTGCCAAAGTCAACAACAGCAAAAGTGTGTTCATATTCAATGCCAAAAGAAGTAACAAGTACTTTTTCTAGCAGTCCTAGGGGCTTTTCCTTGTGTCCGTCTGCTAGCTGCAGGGTCATTCGTGTGGATATCAAGGCAGGTTTTCCCCATTTTTTCCAAACCTCTTTGGTTGCAATGGCCACACCAGCTCCACTGTCAAGGATTGCCATGGTTTTCACACCATTGAATTCCATAGGAAGGGTGGTGTTTCCATCTTCTCCCTCGTAATACTCGCCTACCTTGTTTAATGGCACTGGCCTAGTATTTAGTTGAGGCATTTCAAGCTCTTTGATGCCTTCCTCGATTTGAGTCATTGGGGTTTTTACACCAAATTTCTCTAGACATTTACCCACAGTAGCCCACATTTTTGGTCTTATTTTGAGCAACTCGGCTAACATTATTGTACAGGTGACTGGGGTAAATAGAATATCTACTAGCCCCTTTGAATCGATGGCCTTGTTGGGAGACAGTCTCTGTGATGGGACTGCAACCACATCTGACTTGGTCTCGTAATCTCCCATGTAGGACGGTAGTGTTCTTAGCGAATGGGGTTGACTATCTATAGATTGTACAGATCCTTTGTCGCCCCAATACGATCGCATGTCTAGATTCATTTGAGATCCAGTCTCAAATTCCTCTATTGGTGGTAGAAACACTCCTCGTTCATCACCAATCTTGTCTACTCGTCTTCTTAGGTCATCAGCTTCATTGGCCTCTCTGACTTGTTTCTACAATTTGTCAAGACCATCTATCTCTTTACAATCCTCAGGTATAGCTTGGTGAAATCCCTCGGAAGAGTTATCCGTGGTATTTAGTACTATCCTTGGTTCTAATGCTGGGTCTTTGAGGTTTGGTCTGTGCTCTTGACTAGGATCTGTCTCTTTTAGTTCCTGGTTTGGTGGGATTACTTGTGTAGGCAGGACATGGATCACATCCTCAGGTTTTGCAACTGGTGATTCTAGTAAAGCTTGGGCTGTTTGAATCATTTTCTGGCACATTTCAAACCTTTGCTTTTCTAGTTCCGCATAGGGATATGTCATCCACCTGTGTTCTTGGGTTTGGTGTTTTTGAGTCTCACATCATAGTCTTTCAAGAGGGCATCTAACGTCTCATTAACCTTCTCTGCCAACACAGATCCTCATGAACTAGCACTTCTTGGTTTCTCATCCATGGATGGTTCTTCTAGAGGTTTAACCATCTGTGTAAAAGAAGGTGCCTCCTTTTCCTCATGTTGTTTTATCTTCTTCTCAGCTTCGATAAGCTTCTCAGCTAGGGATTTTTGCTCTTGTTCCCTGCGTGCTTTCATCCTAATCTTTCTAGCTTTCCAACTATTTTGTTTGCTCTTGGTTTTCTGACTAGGTGCGTCTGTCTTTGGTCCATCATTTGTCTTTGGACTCGTGTCACTTTCCGTGTTCTTTGTCTCTGGATTCTCATCAGGATTCTCATCAGCTTTCTTTTGAGCTTGTGCTCTCGTAAACACTTGAACTGGTACAACATTTTCATTTTCTGAGCTACTAAGTAGCTGAACAATCCCTAATACATTTGTCGTGATTTTCCTGATTTGGTTTGGGTTTTTCGGGCAATCAGGGATCAAGTGAGTGATGCCACACTCAAGACAATAGGCATTTACTTCAGTGATCTCCGTATGAGGACATTGCTTGACCAAGTGGTTGTCATGACTTTTGTGACAATCTGTCTCTGGTTAAGGAGATTCTTTTAGCATTTCCTCTTGGCTATAAGCAAGCTTTGACCTAGATAAGCTACTATTTGCAATGAATTGCAATGTCCTTTCGTCCATTTCATACCTTCTTTCTTTCGACTGAAACCCAAGAGGTGGAGGTTGTACCGGCCTCACCACTCCATGTGTTTCTCTCCATTTTGTTGCTCCGAAGGGTAGTACTCACTTTGGTTGCTATACCACATTGTATCTGGTAATGGCGTTGGTTTATTTGATGCTTCCATCATTGGCATGTATCTCATGTCTACCGGCATTCTAGCACCTGGCAGCGGAGGTTGTTGTCCTAAGACAAGCTGTGGCCTTAAAACTCCTACTGGTCCTGGCGCATTCCCCGTAATGTATCTAGGTGGAGTAGGTGCTTCTGGAACAGGTTGTACATACCTCTCCCTAGAATTTTCCATGCTATAATAGCACTCTTCCCCCGTATGGTTCGTCCATTTTCTCTCAATTTCACACCACTTCAGCTCTCCCGAATCAGACCTTACAAGAGGAATCAACCTCTTGACCAAGTCGTTGATGCTTTTCTTGATCAATAGGTGCCGTTGGCTTGGCCATGGACTCACTTATCTGTGAAACACTGTGCTGAGAGGATGTGTCATCTCCTTGACTCTTTAAGTCCTTTTCTTTGTATGCCTCATAGTTATCCACTAGATAAAGAGCTTCTTTGATCAACTCGTTTAGCGTCATCCTCCTTATCATATGCAGATCCTTCTGAAGGCCCGCATGTCTCATTCCCTGGATAAAGATCAGCATCAGTCGTGCTTGCGTAGGTAATTCTGCTCTCGGACAGAGCTTAACATATCTCTTGAGCCGTAATGATGCTTTGCGTACTGATTCATTCTCTTTCTGTTTGAATCTATGGATTTGCGAGACCGTGTTGTGAGCAATGCCTTTTGGCAAGAATTCTTCAAGAAACTCCTCAAACATCTCATCTAGGGTCTCAAAATCCCATTTTTCCACCGATTCAAACCATGTAGCTGCATCATCTTCTAGAGTCAATCCAAATCCCGCAAACTGTGTTGCAAAATCCGAAACTTCCTCTGCTCTAATCACTCTTCTAAAAGCCGTTACGTGATCTCTCAGATCTTTATCTCCGGAGTATTTTCTGTTTACCCATTTCTGGATTTGGGATGGTCTAACTCGTGATTGTCTACAAGTCTAACCAGAGACTCTCCCAATCGTTCTTTCGTTATCGCTCTTGAAGGGAATCCTGGTGGCTCTCTTCTTGGAATTCCTATAGGAATTCTCGTGTTTGGTGGAGGCATTTGTGGTCCTTCATTGACCAAATATCCACCTCTTTCTAGTACATTCTGTGGATTTGTGCTTTCTACAACTCTATATTCTCGTCCATACTTGTCGACAACTATAGATCTCCATTGACAATTGACTCCGTATGTGTAGACATATCAGAGCTTGTAATCCGTTATCTCTTCTAGGTATGGATCTGAGCACCTATAAAGATTGACCTCATTGTCGTCAATGTATCTATATAGTCCTTCACTCTCATGACCAATCATCCAAACTCTCTCAACAAGATGGATCTTTATCAATTGCAAGTTTGGAAGATCCATTGTGGGAGGATATTCTTCTATCGTCGGGATCTCCAAGCTTGTGTAAGCTGCGTTTGAATCTAGGGTAGACATGATTTCTGGGCTTAAGAGCTTTCACTTGGTTCAAGTATACTTAGTCCACTATGTTCAAGTTCTTTGGTTAGGGAAAAGTCGAAACTATGTCCAAAACCGCAACCGTTTCGTCACAATTGTCGCAAATTGTCGCTTTCAGACACCCCTAACTTGCGGATGTATTTTGAGACCTCAAACGACTTTTTTTTCAAAGTTGAACTAAATGGT
Organism: Adiantum capillus-veneris; assembly: GCF_014529385.1. Lineage (NCBI taxonomy): Eukaryota > Viridiplantae > Streptophyta > Polypodiopsida > Polypodiales > Pteridaceae > Adiantum > Adiantum capillus-veneris. The sequence continues at coordinate 78,146,505 of NC_140950.1, read as the reverse complement.
TGCCGTTGGCATACACTTAGTTCAAGTTTTGCTCTAAGATCTGTAGAGCCACTCTCAGGCTACGTTTTGATATAAAAACTTTTCCAATCCGATACCGTTTGTGAAAGTTATGGCCAAAATAGTGAAATGCAGTTTAGAATGGCCAAAATGAGTCTAAATTCAATTTTAAAAGAAGATTTGGGATCTCTGTGACAGTGTGAACACTTCTATATGGTCAAAAGTACAGTTGGACCCTAAAACTGGCCTAGAGACATCCTACGCGTCGGATGTCTATATGCTCAGAATTTAACAAAATTTGGTCCAGAGACTCCCCTTAAGTCCAGCAACACAATGGTATGCTCAGAATTTCATTTGGACCTAAAAATGGCCTTGAGACATCCTACGCGTAGGATGTCTTTTTGCTCAGAATGACTTGAAATTTTCACCCAGCTTCTCCTTGATGGGTTGATCACAGTGGTGTGCTCATAGGTTGGTTTGGAGTCCTAAATCAAGCTGGAGACATCCTATGCGTAGGATGTCTAACTGCTCAGATTTTGTCCAAACTTGATCCCAAGATTCTCCTAGTGCTCAGCAACCCAATGGCATACTCAAAATTGGATTTGGATGCCAATAGGTCAAGATTTGGGCTGCATAAGCTTCTAGTGCACTCCAAGAGTAGGATGTCTGACAATTCTTGTCTTTGCTTGGTAAATAGGCCAACAAGTTCCAAATTCACTTTTAAAAAAAGATCTGGAATCCTTGAGACACTTAGAACCTCCCTATATGGCTACATTAGCATTTTGACCACTTTATGACCCTAGAGACATCCTACGTGTAGGATGTCTTTTTGCTCTGTTTCAGCTCAAACTTACATTGTAGCTTCCCCTTGATGTGCTAAACTCACATCTATTTTTACTTTTTGATTATGACACCTATAGGTTGGTCAAATGATCAAGAATCTGTTCCAAAAGCCTGATGTCCATTCTGATGAATTCCCAAGTCAAATCAACTCCAGATTGGACCAAAATTGACTAGGAGGCTTGCCTAAGGCTATACAACACCCTGCTATGTCCACATGAGAATTTTGGTCTCAGAATCATGCATTAGACATCCTACGTGTAGGATGTCTTTTTGCTCAGAATGAACCCAAATTTGAACCACAGACTCTCCTTAAGGTGCTGATCACTGTGGTATGCTCAGAATTTTGTTTAGAGTCCAAAATCACACAGAAGACATCCTACGTGTAGGATGTCTTTTTGGCCTGTTTGACCCCAGACTTGTCCCACAGCTTCCCCTTAATGTCAGTAACCCAGTGGTATGCTTAGATTTTGGTTTGGATTTCAAAAGTCCCAAATTTTAGCTGTTCTTGTCTTTTTTTCAGTCAAAAGTGCTAAAGTCCGCTTTGAACCCAATTTTCTCACCCAAATGAGGTGAAACCCCTTTCAGTCACTCAATATATCATTCAAGACATGTTCATGCAGCCATATTATGGTTTTGGTCTCAAAATAATGCTTTGGCACAAATTGGGTAGGATGTCTAGCAATTTCAGTCTATCTGGCCTTATCCTATCAAGATATGGTCAAATTTCCACTTTCCAGGTGAAAATAGGGTAAAACCTACCTTCTAAACACACTGGTAACCTCAGATTTAAAAAAAAAATGCCCAGATCACCCTATAGACATCCTACGCGTAGGATGTCTACTGCTTCTTTTTTCAGACTGAAGTGTCCCTGATGCTTCCTTATGCTCTCAGCAAGTGCAAGTATGCTTCACAATTGCAAAAACATGCAAAAATCACTCAATTTAAGCCTTTTCTAAAATTTTACGTTTTTTGACTCCGCCTTTTGGCTTTTGGTCGACAAAATTAGGGAAAAACACCCAAGTCAATATGTTACTAGGGTAAAACCTACCCTCTGAATCCACTGGTAACCTTAGTTTTCCAAAATTCCCTGCCAAAAGTTCCCTGGAGACATCCTACGTGTAGGATGTCTTTTTTTCTCAAAATGGACTTCTGTTTCTACCCAAGGTGCTTCTTGATGCATATAACAAGAATATGTGATCACAGCAAATTTTGGATGTCAAAATTGCTCAGAATCACCACTTTTGGGAAAATATTTCTCTGAAAGAGTAACATCCCCTTAACTCTCAGTATATATGTCCAAATGACATGAGCTTCGGTGTGTGTGTCCAACACAACATGCAAAATATGGGTATGATGTCAAAACTTGATTTTTGCTTCCAGAATCACTCTCTAGACATCCTACGCGTAGGATGTCTACTGATGAAATTTTTGGCAGAATTCATCCACAGGCAACCCCAAGTCTTGAGCACTACTTTTCAAGCATTCCTACCAAATTTTTATGCAAAATTGTGCTCAGAATCTTAAGTTTCTTGTTTTCGCGTTTTTGACACTCCGTATTTGGTCTTTTGGGTGTCAAGAGTTGGTCAAAACTCTAGTTTCAATGTATACTTGGGGTAAACCCCCCCTTCTGACACTGGTGCAGTCAGAATCTTCAAATTTGGTCTTAAAGATTTAGGCATATGGACAAATCTCAAACTATTCTTTAAGTCCAACTCCTTCCACAAGTTAGTACTTAAAAAGCTCTTTCGAGCCATGCTCTCAAAACTTTCACTACAATTTGGCCATGTGGTCAAATCTTAAGCTCATTTTGAAAGTGGGATTTGGAAAATTCTCAAATTCACTAAAGTGGTGTTTAATGAGCATAAATGGGTAGCCTTCCAAGATGTGTTCAAAAAGGAATTCCTGCTTGCCCACCAATGAAAAGGATAGAAATTGGTTTGCATGGGATAAGTGCCATATGCATCCACATAGTACTATTGTGATATTCTCAAACTGGATGGTCTTGATTATTTCCAACAAGTGTTGCGGGAGCGACTCACACACCCATGAAGTGCATGCAAACACTACCTAGATCAACATAATGTCAATCGAAGACATAGATGACACGATAGGCACACGGAGGAAATCTCTTTAGCTTGTCAGGCTGAGACCATCCTACACATACAACACTCTGGAAGGCCAACTAAACCACAATCAAGAACATCACTGCTCTCAACTACACCACCTAGCCACATACACACATATGGAAGGTAACTCACCAAATCATGCCAGATTCGTACGGAACTTAAGGAAAACCATCCCCTCACTAGGATACACCTATCCCTAAGCTTCTACACTCTAAACCCTCACTCTAAACCCATCTACGAAAAACGCGTAGGATGACAGAGCAGAATTTTGAAAGTGCCCGAAACTGAAATTTATGAGTACCTATGCGTAGCTTATGTCGCCACAATTCTATAGACTACTAGCACGCAGAAAACAGACATCGTTTAATACACTTAAGGCCACAAATAGCTCGTAGATGCGTCAGCGTGTGCGCTTCGTCTCGCGTGGAATGCTTGGCGTTGTCGCGTAGCTCTCCTCGAGCCTACAGCAATGGTGCAGTCGGATCTCCAATGTGTTGAGCGAGCCGGGCATAGCTAGAGGATAAAGCTCACGCTCACTCTCTTTCTCTCTCACACACAGTAGACAGCAGCGCTAAAGTTTTGATTATGATTAAAGTCTCCCCTTTTACAAAATGACCTAGGTACCTTATATACTAAGGCTACCTTAGGTTTAACCAAAAATGGGGTTGAAAGGGTCAAATGGCTTTGTATTTACAATCTGGAAGTGCCATTCCACCCCGGCTTCTAAAACTAGAATAACTACTCATTCCAAATGATGTTTATAGCCATAATCCGCAGCATTTCATAACTCGCAAAAGATAAGACTTTGGTACGAAACTTGAGTTATGTTGTGTTGTTGACCCAGCGGTCAACAACAAGTGTGTGGGTTTATTTGTGGGTTGATACTAGAGCTTAAGAAGCATGTCAAAACCCACAATCCCTGAACAACTGAGGAGGCTAGAAAGTGAGTGCATATACATGACGATCTGGATGACAAAACATTGCATAACACTCGTGTCTTTGTTGACACTGCACATGAAAATGCAAGCACACAGCATGGGCACAATAAAAGAAAGTTTATAGTAGTTGCATTTGAGGCATCCAAGAAACCCAAGGGATCTAGGGGCCCTCTGTCTAGTGAATAGTTTGAGAATGCTAAAGAAGATACATTATGTTTTACATATTTAGGGAGTGAACATGGCAAAAAGGATTGTCCTAAGGGAAAATATGTTGCCCAAGGTAAGGAGAAATGTTGGAATTAGGGTTGGAGAGAAATGCACACAGCTTGGAGAAGACAAAGGAAGCTCAAGGCACACAATAGAGAGTGTATTACTTAGTGTGAAATGGAAAGATAGATAGCCCTAAAGTGATGGGCGTGTATAAAATGCACGAGGGAAAAAACCTCCTAAAGAGGGAAAAATGCCCCGGAGGTCCTAGTGTGTTCACACACATCACTACCACATGTATATGGTAACATATCCCCCCGGAGTGATGCGGTGAACGAGAGCTGGCACATGAGTAAAGGGAAGTGCCATGCCCTGAGGATATGATCAGTCCACAAAGGGGAGTAATCCCAAAGCTTGCGGAAAGCTTCAAGCTTCTCACGAGACAATGCCTTTGTGAAAAGATTTGCAAGGTTGTCATGTGTTGGCGCATAAGCCAAGCTGATCTCTCCTGTTGATAGCCTCTCCCTGAAATAGTGGTAATGCACATCAATGTGCTTTGTGCGAGCATGAAAAATTGGTTTCCTCACAATTGCCAATGTGCTCTGACTGTCAGTGTAGAGAGTGTTCACAGTGTCTTGTCCAACACCCAAATCAGCCATAAGGCGTCTGAGCCATACACACTCAATCGTAGCCGTGAAGGCTGCCCTCTTGTACTTAGCCTCATAACTCGAAGTGGCCACAGTAGGTTTCTTCTTGCTCAACCATGATATACATGAACTTCCAAGCATGAAACAAAAACCACTTGTGGACACTCGCGTGTGAAAACAACCAGCCCAACTTGAGTTCAAAAAAGCATTTAAGTTTGGCAGCAATGATCCCCCCTTGGGATAAAACAAGACAAGATGTAAAGTGCCACTAAGTTAGCAAAAGATCCTCTTGACAGCCTGCCAATGCTTAGACCTTGGGCAATGCATAAACCTACTGACCTGTGAGACTGCAAACTGAATATATGTCCTCATGTTGTATACATAAATGAGGCAGCCAAAAGCAGTTTGGTAAAGAGTGACATCTACAGGATCACCAGCATCATGTAGAATCAATTTCAAACCTGTTTACATGGGAGTGGCAATAGGTTTGCAATCCTCAAGTCCAAACTTACATAGCAATGTCTGTAACTTTTCTGGCACATGGCAATACCACCATCACACTGCTTAAATTGTATGCCCAAGTAATGATGCAACAGCCCCAAATATTTCATCTTGGAATTAGCATTCAAATTAGCCTTAAATTCACCAATATGTCTCTCATTTGGTCCATTGATCAGTAAATCATCTACATAAAGAACCACAATGAGAAGTACATCACCCTCACGCTTTACATACAATGTGCTTTCTGTTGGACTGTTACGAAAGCCTTGCTTGACCAAATGAGTGTGAGGTTTCTCATACCAAGCACGAGGAGGTTTCTTCAACCCATACAAAGCCTTCTTACATCTACACACTTTTTCCTCTTGTCCTTTCACGACAAAACCGCGAGGCTGCGTTACATAAACTCCTCAAATATGTCACCATTCAAGAAAGCAGTAACAATGTCTGATTGATGTACATCCCAACCAAAATGAACTTCCAATGCACATAGAAAACGCACAATATTCATACGACAAGTGGGAGGAACATTCTCTTCATAATCTATGCCTTTTTGTTGTGCATAACCCTTTGCAACAAGTCGAGCCTTATGGCAATCGATCTCACCATCCGGCTTGCATTTCAACTTGTCAACCCACTTTGTACCAATGTCCTTTTTGCCAGGAGGCAAATCACATAAAGTCCATGTGTCATTTTCTATAAGTGCATCATATTTTGATTTCATGGTAGCCATCAACATCATGTAAGCTAGATACAGCATCATGTAATCTAGACACAGCCAAAGCATAACAATCTGATGCATAAGATGCATGGCAAGAGCTTGAACGAGTATGACTAGACAAAGGTGCATCCAATTTACTATCACGCAATGTATGCACCCTCCATTTTGGCATACCTCTAGCCTGCTCATTTTCAGCCCTTTCCTCATCAAGTACATCATGTACATCTGCATCAGTAAGCTGATCTATAACATTTTCAAAAACCCCCATAGGTTGTACATTTGCCTCATTGGAACTTACATTCGTATTTCCACCACTGAAAAGAGGCAACAAAGTGTCATAAATTTCATGTGAGGTTACATTACTGTCTCTAGTACATGACAGCAAGGGCTGAACAGAATCTTCCACAAACACTACATCCCGTGAAACCAGAATACGCTTTGTTTGTGGATGATACAACCTGTAACCTTTGCTTTCAACACTATAACCAACAAAATACATTTAAGAGCCTTGTCATCCAATTTTTTGCGTTGTGTTTGTGGCACCAAAGCATATGCCAAACAGCCAAAAACACGCATGTGCTCAATAGAAGGCTTTCTATCATGCCATGCTTCATATGGAGTAATAGACTGCAAAGCTTTTCTAGGACACCTCTTTAGTACATAAGAGGCACACATGATGGCCTCAAGCCAAAAACAATGCGGCAAAGGTTAACTTTTAACCATACATCGTGCCATTTCCGTAAGTGACCTATTTTTCCTCACAGCAACACCATTTTGTTGATGTGTATAAGGCACTGTACATTGGTGTTTTATCCCATGACTAGCCAAAAATGTATTAAATTCATAAGACATATACTCCCCCCTCGATCAGAACGGAGGGAGTCCATAGTACATTTCGAGACATTTTCAGCCATAGCTAGAAATTGTTTGAAGCACATAAAAACTTCGGACTTTGCTTTAAGCGGAAATACCCATGCATGCCTAGAGTAATCATGAATGAAAGTCATGAAGTACAGGTAATTGCCCAAGGATGGAGTTTGCATGGGCCCACAAACATCACTATGCACAAGCTGCAACCTGCATGTGGTCCTAACTGAACCATACTTTGGAAACTTAGAACGCCAGAATACAGCCTTCACAAACATGTTTGACAGCTACTTCAAGAGGCGGCAAAGAAGCAACCATATCAAATTTTTGCAAAGGCAGCAAACTACAAAATTCAGATGACCAAAACGTGCATGCCAAAGTTTTGCATCTGAAATGGCCCTTGAATTTGCAGCTGCATTTGCAAAATTTTATTCACACTTGTCATACAAAGTGAGCTTATACAGCCCACGGCACAAAAGCCGATCAAAACTGAGATCATGAGCTGTACATCTGTCATCCACAAATCTGACTACAAGTCCAAGTCTAGCAAGTGCAGATACAGACAAAAGATTCTTCTTGATCCCAGGTACATAAAGTGCATCAACAAGTGTGAAAGAACTGGCGTTTTCAGCAGTAAGCACAATCTTTCCAAGTCCATGAACCGGAAAAGAGGCATCGTTATCACAAGTGATTGAATTCCCATGAGGGACAGACTCGAGAGAGGTGAACAGTTCACGATGTGAGGTATGTGCTTTGTAGCACCACTATCGAAATGCCACACATGTGAATCTGCAGCCACTTACAAGCATGCATCATGGACAACAGGATTGTAAGTGCACTCTGCACTAAAAGCCCATTCTGCATCAACATCAGCAACATAGTCTCCTTTCACAGAAGACTCAACAATGGCTCCATTTGTAGTGGAACTAGCATTTGCAGTGTAACCACCCTCTTTCTTCTTAGCCTCTTTGGCCTTCAACTTAGGGCACTGCTTGATGAAGTGATCATTAGCTTCACAATAATGGCAACGCATCTTCTTTTTGCCCTTATCACCAAAATTTCTAGATGAATTGCTGCCAGCAAAAGCATTAGGAATAGAAGTTTTGCCACTCGCAGCAGAACCATAAGAAGTGGTTGCATTGTTGTTACGATCCTTTCTTTGAGAAGCAATAAAAGCCTGTTCAACTGCACGTTGTCTAGTCTTGTTTTTTTGGAAAGTGACTCTTGTAACAGCAATGTGCATAATGCATCAAACTTGACAACTTCTAGACTTCCCTGGGTCATAAGTATCCAGGTACTAGCAAAAGTCTGGTAAGAATCTGGTAAGGCATCAAGAACAGTCTGTACAAGGGAACTGTCTGAAATGACTTCACCTACAGAAATAAGTTTCTCATTGATGTCCTTGATACCAGCAAGAAAAGTGTCCATATCATCTTCCTCTTGCATAATCTTCGACTCCAGCTCTTTAGGCAACAAAGCAATTTTAGCCTCATTGCGGCTTGTATAAAGACTTGCTAGAATATCCCAAGCCTAGTTTGCAGATTTTGCAGAACAAATGTGAGGAACAATGGTGCGCTTCATAGACAACGCAATCAATGCATTAGCCTTCACATCCTTTACATCCCAACAAGCTTGTTCTGCCGAAGGCAAAACAACTCTAATAGCAGCAAGACCTGCAGCATCCTCAACATCGCCTACATCCTCAGAACCAGGACGTACATCAATGCCTTGCACAATATTCTAAACGCCCTTTGACACAAGAACGTGTCGCATCATATAAGCCCACATAGGGTAATTGTTCCCATCCAATCTATCCTCAACAGCAAACATCTTGAACACGTCTGTGTTGTTGTCAGCCATGGTAAATATTGCACCTGATGTGAAAATTGCCCGAAAAGAGGAGAAATGGAGCAGGAACATTACATGATATATAGCACAAACCGTAGAAGACTATTATAAGGCACCTGTTATGTAGAAAATGACACTGACAAAAATTCTACACTAAATGATAAAATAGCATGTGTAGTAATGCATGTAGTGGAAACGGAGGCCGAAATGATCTCGAACCAAAATTCTGAGTAGACTGAGCTCTACGAGTAGTCCTGAAATATTTGTTGACCTACAAACGCTCGCCAAACCTCACTGAAATTGGAGAAAGTGAGCAGGCGTGTGCTGAAGCTGCTGGCGACTAAGCCCGGGAGGATGCAACCTGCTCTGATACCAATTGTTGGAATTAGGGTTGCAGAGAAATTCACATTGCTTGGAGAAGACAAAGGAAGTTCAAGGCACACAATAGAGAGTGTGTTACTTAGTGTGCAATGGAAAGATAGATAGCCCTAGAGTGATGGGCGTATATACAATGCACGGAGGAAAAAACCTCCTAAAGAGGGAAAAAATACCCTAGCGGTCCTAGTGTGTTCACACACATCACTACCACATGTATATGCTAACAAGAAAATAGTGCATATGGTGCAATTGTTACCTCTTGATTCCTCCTCTTGTTTCTCCAATGTCGAGGTAACACACATCAAAGCGGTGCACGAGTTCTATATAACGGCCTCAATCTGGTAGTTGGCCTTTGGTCAACATGAGTTGGTGCGTATAGATGGTTCTATCCAAGGGCATAAGGTGTGCAAATATTGGTGGATGATGGTGCTTTGCATAATTTCATTAAGTATAAGTTAGTGAAATGGCTCAAGTTTCCCCAGAGTCCAATTTTCCATTGTTACAAGGTAGCGATGATGAACGACCATGATGCCGAGGTGTAGGATACTCAAGTGAAATATGTACCACTAGAGATTCAAGGGTATCACATATCCTTGAAATTTTAAGTCATGAATATGGAGCAGCAGGCAGATGTGGTCCTTAGAAGGGAAAGGGTACATAGTTTATGATCATCGCTCAAACGTAGCTATGAGCACAATAGTTTGATGTTCAAATCCAATGGCGTACATGTGCTACCATTGGAGAGAAGGATGTTTCTTCCATGCCCTCATTTATATAGTCAAGCTTATGAAGCTCTCTTCTCAAGATGAAATAGAATAACTCTTTCTGCATTACTCCATGTGTCATTTTCTTTCAAATGTTGATAATGTTTTAAATGCTAATTCCCCAATGCTGCATGCTTATCTCTTTTCTCTTCCATCTATGCCTACTACTCTCTCTCTTGAATATGCAAACTTACTAATAAATTAAAAAAATTAATTACAAAATAGAGATGTATCCCCATATGATTTGCCACCACGGTTGCTCCTGACACAAGCTATGCAGCATAGCATAGACGTGGTTGAAGGCTTTAAGCCCGTAAATAAACCACCCTACAAAATGAGTCATTTTGAGGCTGCTGAGGTGGAACATCATCTTTCTAACTATCTCAATAGAGGGTTCATCCAACCAAGTTCTTTGACATGGTCCTCTCTCATCTTATTAGTGAATAAAACAGATGGTAATATGCACATGTGTGTAGACTATCATGGCTTGATTGCAATTACTATTAAGAACAAGTATCTATTGCCACGAGAGGATGAGCTATTTGATAATCTCACCCATGCTCATATCTTTATGAAAATTGATTTTTGGTTAGGGTTTCATCAAGTACTAATTAGACTTGAAAATATACCCAAGATTTCTTTTTGAACAAGGTTTGGACACTATCAGTTTTTGGTTATGCCCTTTGGGTTAACCAATGGGCTAGCTACTTTCATGACACTTATGAACGGTGTCTTGAGACCATATCTGGACAAGGTTGTTATCGTTTTTCTCGATGAAATTCTCATGTATAATGCCTTTGAGGAGGAGCACTTACAACATCTGAAGCAGGTGTTTGAACTGTTATAAGAAAATAAGTTATATGCTAAATAATCAAAGTGTGATTTTCTCAAGGAGGAGATTCACTACTTAGGACATGTTATTTCAGCTGATGGGCTACACATGGATCAATCCAAAGTGGATGCCATTAGGAGATTGGCCCTCTCCTAGAAATCTCAAAGAGCTTCAGATTTTATTGGGATTTGCGGGTTTTTATTGAAGGTTCATTTAAAACTATACTCATATTTCTCTTTTGATGACAGACCCCAACTCAAAGCCAAGGGGAAAACCTTTCAATGGGGTGCATCTCAACAACAACGTTTTGATTCTTTCAAGGACACATTAGCTACATCTCTTATTTTTGCTATTGTGGATCCTTTGAAACCATACGTTTTAGAAACGGGTGCTAGTAATCATGCTAGTGGAGTTGTCTTTCTATACGAGGGAAGGCCAGTTGCATTTGAAAGCAAGAAGCTTGATTCAGCAATCATCTTTTAATCCTAAGCAAAAAATAGATTAAAGAAAACCAATAAGTTTTTGAAAGTCTTTATAGAACAAACTCTATAAAACCAATGAACTAAGTTTTTAGCACGCTTTGGAAGTGATGGCAAACTAGGCCATGATTAAGGGCAAATATACTAAAAGCGTTAAATGGAGCTAGATAAGAAAATTTTGTCACATCTAAACAATAAGTGGGCTTATAAGTTCCCCGCCTTTTTTGGATTAACTTCTATTGATCTTGACTGTTACCATATACATATGGTAGTGATGTGTGTGAACACACTAGGACCGCCAGGGCATTTTTCCCCTCTTTAGGAAATTTTCCCCCCGAGAATTGTATATACGCCCATCACTCTAGGGCTATCTATCTTTCCATTGCACGCTAAGTAACAAACTCTCTATTGTGTGCCTTGAGCTTCCTTCATCTTCTCCAAGCTGTGTGCGTTTATCTACAACCCTAATTCCAACAATTAGTATCAGATCACGTTACATCCTCCCGGGCTTAGTCGCTTGCTGCTCCAGCACACGCCTGCTCACTTTCTGCTCAGAGTTTTGATTCACGCTCATTTCAGTCTCCGTTTCCACTACAGGCAGGTTTGCATAGGCAATTTTGTCATTTTGTGCAGAAGATCTGTCAGTGCCAATTTCTTCATAACAGGTGACTTACAGTCTTCTACGGCTTGCGCTATATAGCACGTGTTGTTCTCGCTTTGTTTCTCCTATTTTCGGGCAGTTTTCACATCAAGTGCAACATTTACCATGGCTAACAACAACACAAATGTCTTCAAGATGTTTGTTGCTGAGGACAGGTTGGATGGGGACAATTACCCTATGTGGGCTTAATAATGCAACACGTTCTTGTGTCAAAGGGCGTCTGGAATATTGTGCAGGCCATTGATGTACGACCTGGTTCCAAGGATGTAGGCGATGTTGAGGATGTTGCAGGTCTTGCTGCAACAATTGCTTCTATTAGAGTTGTTTTGCCTACGGAAGAACAAGCTCATTGGGATGTAAAGGATGCACAGGCTCATGCATTGATTTCCTTGTTTGTGAAGCGTACCATTGTTCCTCACATCTGTTAAGCAAAATTTGCAAAACAAGCTTGGGATATTTTGGTTGGTCTATATGCAAGTTGCAATGAGGCTAAAATTGCTTTGCTGCGTAAAGAGCTGGAGTCGAAGATTATGCATGAGGAAGATGATATGGACACTTTCCTTGCTAGTGTCAAGGATATCAATGAGCAACTTATTTCTGCAGGTGAAGTCATTTCTGACAGTTCCCTTGTGCAGACTGTTCTTGATGCCTTACCAGATTCTTACCAGAATTTTGCTAGTACTTGGAGACTTATGACCAAAGGAAATCCTGAAGTTGTCAAGTTTGATGCATTATGCACATTGCTGTTGCAAGAGTCACTTTCTAGAAAAAAACAAGACTAGGCAGCGTGCAGTTGAATAGGCTTTTATTGATTCTCACAGAAAGGGTGGTAACAGCAATACAGCCACTTCTTATGGTTTTGTTGTGAGTGGAAAAAATTATGTTCCTAATGCTTCAGCTGGCAGCAATTCATCTGGAAATTCTCGTGATAAGGGAAAAAAGAAAATGCATTGCCATTATTGTAAAGCTAATGATCACTTGATCAAGTCGTGTCCTAAGTTGAAGGCCAAAGAGGCTAAGAAGAAAGAGGGTGGTTCCACTGCAAATGTTGGTTCCACTACAAATGTAGCCATTGTTGAGTCTTCTGTGAAAGGAGACTGTGTTGCTGATGTTGATGCAAAATGGGCTTTTAGCGTAGAGTACACTTACAATCGTGTTGTCCATGATGCATGCTTGTCAGTTGCTGCGGATTCACATGTGTGGTATTTTGATAGTGGTGCTACAAAGCACATTACCTCACATCGTGAATTGTTCACCTCTCTCGAGTCTGTCCCTCATGGGAATTCAGTCACTTGTGCCAACAATTCCTGTTATCCGGTTCAAGGAGTTGAAAAGATTGTGCTTACAGCTGCAAATGGAAGTTCCTTCACACTTGTTGATGCACTTTATGTACCTGGGATCAAGAAGAATCTCTTGTTTGTATCCGCACTTGCTACACTTGGACTTGTAGTCAAATTTGTGGATGACAGATGTACAATTCATGATCTCAGTTTTGGTGATGAAATTGTTGCATCTGCTCTTTTGTGACGTGGGCTATATAAGCTCACTTTGTATGACAAGTGTGGACAAAATTTTACAAATTCTGTTGTAGATTCAAGGGCTATTTCAGATGCAAAACTTTGGCATGCACGTTTTGGTCATCTGGATTTTGCCAGTTTGCTGCATTTGTAGAAATCTCATATGGTTGCTTCTTTGCCGCCTCTGAAGCACCTATCAAACATGTTTGTGAAGGCTGTATTTTTAGGTAAGATTCTAAGTTTCCAAAGGATGGTTTCAGTTCAGGCCACATGTAGGTTGCAGCTTGTGCATAGTGATGTTTGTGGGCCCATGCAAACTCCGTCCTTGGGCAATTTCCTTTACTTTGTGACTTTCATTGATGATTGCTCCAGGCATGCATGGGTATTTCCGCTGAAAGAAAATTCCAAAGTTTTAATGGCTTCAAACAATTTATGGCTATGGCTGGAAATGTCTCGAAATGTACTATGGGTGCCCTCCGTTTTGATCGAGGGGGGGAGTATATGTCTCATGAATTCAATGCATTTCTGGCTAATCGTGGGATAAAACACCAATGTACAGTGCCTTATACACCTCAACAAAATGGTTTTGCTGAGAGGAAAAACAGGTCACTTACGGAAATGGCACGATGTATGGTCAAAAGTCAAGCTTTGCCGCATTCTTTTTGGCTTGAGGCCATCATGTGTGCCACTTATGTACTAAACAGGTTTCCTATGAAAGCTTTGCAGTCTATTACTCCATATGAAGCATGGCATGATAGAAAGCCTTCTATTGAGCACATGCGTGTTTTTGGTTGTTTGGCATATGCTTTGGTGCCACAAACACCGCAGAAAATTGGATGATAAGGCTGTCAAATGTATTTTTGTTGGTTATAGTGGTGAAAGAAAATGTTATAGGTTTCTGGTTTCACGGGATGTAGTGTTTGTGGAAGATTCTGTTCAGCCCTTGCTGTCATGTACTAGAGATAGTAATGTAAGCTCACACGACATTTATGACACTTTGTTGCCTCTTTTCAGTGGTGGAAATACAAATTTAAGATCCAATGAGGCAAATGTACAACCTATGGGGGTTTCTGAAAATGTTTTAGATCAGCCTATTACTGATGCAGATGTACATGATGTACTTGATGAGGAAAGGGTTAAAAATTAGCAGGCTAGAGGTATGCCAAAATGGCTGGTGCACACTTTACGTGACAGTAAATTGGATGCACCTTTGTCTAGTCGTACTCGTTCAGGCTCTCGCCATGCATCTTATGCATCAGATTGTTATCCTTTGGCTGTGTCTAGCTTACATGATGTTGAGGAGCCTCTATCTTTTGATGAAGCACAGAATTCAAAAAATTGGATGGCTGCCATGCAATCAGAATATGATGCACTTATAGAAAATGACACATGGACTTTATGTGATTTGCCTCCTGGCAAAAAGGCCATTGGTACAAAGTGGGTTTACAAGTTGAAACGCAAGCCGGATGGTGAGATTGATTGCCATAAGGCTCGACTTGTTGCAAAAGATTATGCACAACAAAAAGGCATAGATTATGAAGAGACTTTTGCTCCCACTTGTCGTATGACTACTGTGCGTTTTCTATGTGCATTGGTAGCTCATTTTGCTTGGGATGTACATCAATCAGACATTGTTATTGCTTTCTTGAATGGTGACATATTTGAGGAAGTTTATGTAACACAGCCTCACGGTTTTGTCATAAAAGGACAAGAGGACAAAGTGGGCAGATGTAAGAAGGCTTTGTATGGGTTGAAGCAATCTCCTTGTGCTTGGTATAAGAAAGCTAACATTCATTTGGTCAAACGAGGCCTTCGTAACAGTCCAACAAAAAGCACATTGTATGTAAAGCGTGAGGGTGATGTAATTCACATTGTGGTTCTTTATGTCGATGATTTGTTGATCACTGGACCAAATGAGAGACATATTGCTAAATTTAAGGCTGATTTGAATGCTACTTTGAAGATGAAAGATTTGGGGTTGTTGCATCATTACTTGGGTATACAGTTTAAGCATTGTGATGGTGGTATTGCCTTGTGTCAGAAAAGTTACATAGAGACATTGTGATGGTGGTATTTCCTTGTGTCAAAAAAGTTACATAGAGACATTGCTATGTAAGTTTGGACATGAGGATTTCAAACCTATTGCCACTCCCATGGAAACAGGTTTGAAGTTGAGTCTACATGATGCTGGCGATCCTACTGATGTCACATTTTATCAAACAGCTGTTGGTTGCCTCATTTATGTATGCAACACGAGGCCGGATATTCAGTTTGCAGTCTCACAAGTCAGCAGATTTATGAATAGCCCAAAGTCTAAGCAGTGGCAGGCTCTCAAGAGGATTCTACTACCTTAGTGGCACATTACATCTTGGCTTGTTTGTTGGAATTAGGGTTGCAGAGAAATGCACACAGCTTGGAGAAGACAAAGTAAGCTCAAGGCACACAATCGAGAGTGTGTTATTTAGTGTGCAATGGAAAGATAGAAATACCTAGAGTGATGGGCGTATATACAATGCTAGGGGGGGAAAAAAGTCCTAAAGAGGGAAAAAATGCCCGGGTAGTCCTAGTGTGTTCACACACATCACTACCACATGTATATGGTAACAAATCCCCCCTGGAGTGATGCGGTGAACGAGAGCTGGCACATGAGTAAAGGGAAGTGCCATGCCCTAAGGACATGATCAATCCACAAAGGGGAGTAAGCCCAAAGATTTGCATAAATCTTCAAGCTTCTCACGAGACAATACCTTTGTGAAAAGATCTGCAAGGTTGTCCTATGTTGGCACATAAGCCAAGCTTATCTCTCCTGCTGAGAACCTCTCCCTGACATAGTGGTAATGCACCTCAATGTGCTTTGTGCGAGCATGAAAAAGTGGGTTCCTCGCAACTGACATGCTCTCTGACTGTCAGTGTAGATAGTGTTGAACACCATTTTAGATAATTTGGGAAAATCCCGTTTTCCAAATTCTAAACGTATATGCTAGGATTGTGTTATTTTATGATTTCTAAGCTCTAGTTGCCTTTAATTTAGATAAATTATCATGATTGTATGAGTCTATTTTAATTTCTCTACTATAAACTTTAAGAATAAACCTCCAATATAGTGTTTGGAAAGAGGATTTGTATGACATCAGTGCTTTTCAAAATTCAACAAATGCTTCTAGAAGTAGCTTCTCAAAAAATGAGGTGTCAAAAAAACCAATTGATATGATTTTAAAGCTGCATTTAGATTGATTACAGCAATTAAAAAAGATAATATGTAAAGGCAAATACTATTAAACACTCTTGTCATAATTTCGTGACCTTAATCCATGTATAACAAAATATTTGGTCATGGTTTTGTAGCATGCTATCAAGTTTTAAATACACGATAATTTAAACAACATTCAAACTAATATTTCACACTTAAAAAGTCAAAATAATACTATATAGTATCCTATGGCTATAAGACCATGAGATGCCATCTATTGCACCTATGGCCTTAAGGCCATATGGTGCACTTTGTAGACATGTCTATGACTTTAAGATAATCCAAAATATGTCTCTTTATGACCTCAAGGCCATAGGGTTAGGATTGTTAGCTGGTCCCAACATATAAAGAGATCCAGTGCTTCAAAGCCATATGGGACTCTATTTATGTGCCACCCTATGTCCCTAAGGCTGTAGGTTGTCTTAGGGCCACAAGATGTTTTTTATGCCAATAAGAAACCCTTCTATGCTCTATGTTGGCACTCTATGTCCCCAGGCGCACAAGGTGTGCCTTGTATGCTAGTTAGAAACCCTTTATTCTATATGGTGTCACCATATGTCCTTAGACCATAGGGTGCCCTCTGTGCTAGTAAGAAATCCTCTATACTCTGTGTTTGCACCCTATGGACCTAGGGCCACAAGGTACCCTCTATGCTAGTAAGAAATCCTCTACGCTCAATATTGAGACCATATGGCCCCAAAGCCATAGGATATCCTCTATGGTAGTGAGAAAAACCCTCTATGATCTATGTTCACAAACAATTAAAAAATCTAAACAATACTATAGAGTATCCTATGGCCCTAAGACCATAAGATGTCATCTATTGCACCTATAATTCCATTTGGTATTTTATTTAACTATACAAAGTTACATGAGGCACTTACTTAGATAAACTATCATAATTATAACTTTGACTTTATTTCTTAACATAAAACTACAATATGAAAACTCCTAATATAAGTTTGTGCCAAAGAATCAATGTTAAGATGAAGATTTTTTACATCAAGTACATGCTTTAAAACTTCACTCAAAGGTTTTAGAGATGGTGTCTCAAAAATAGGAGGTGTTTAAAAACACCATTTGATGTGAATAATACGAATTGTATACATTGATTATGTCAAAATAGTATAAAGTATAGACATAAAGATTACCACCAACTTGACAGTTTCATAAAAATGATGGTCTTCATCGCATGTACAATAAAGTACTAACTAAAAAGAGTATGATATCTCCAAGATTGAGGGTGTTCAAAAAACACCGTTTTGTAACACTACCAAATGTCAAGAACATTTCGATTGTTTGGATTACTTAATAAAGACAATTAATAAGAAGAAAAAGTTAACAATACCATAGAAGCATCAAACAATGAAACCAAAGAAGTTGGATGAGAGAAGTCTCCTCACAATAGGATGCACTTCATTAAAAGAATAGTTTAAAGATGTTTCAAGATATCCCACAACATTCCATAAGTTTAAATTTTAAAAAGTACACAATGCCAAATACTTGGTAGATGCTATTTAGAATACTTAACTAGTACACTTAAAATGACCTCCTTCTCTTGAGATTTTGAGTCCTTTGAGACATATAACATTGCATTACATAGTGAGTCTTAGGTTCAGGATGGAACATTACAAAATTTCTTATGGTATAGTCTCTCTTGTCTTTAGCATACAACCATCCACATAACCATGGAACAATTTCATCTTTTAAAAAACTTTGAAGCAATTGAGTAAGTTGGTTCCAAAACTTTGGAAAAATCATATAAGTTCCTTGCATATTCCACATCACTCGATATGGACTATCATCAAATATTATAGTGTTGCCCCCATCTAAATAATCAAATAGCTTCCATATGGTCGAAAGATTTTTGTGATAGGCTCTTTTGTAACCGATCATGAAATTTGAATTTTGGCAGCACCGTTTATCCATAATCATCTTGAATTTGTGACTTTGTGTAGGAAAAACAGGTCTTGATTATGTGTTGGGCTTTTTGTAAACTATGGGAGCTCCAAATCCAAACCTCAAAGAACTCAAAGCAAAATCTTAAGAAATACTCTGCATCTGGATGCACCGCATACACCTCATTGTTATCTTCTACAATGCACATGTACTTGGTCCACGTTGGCCTTGATTGAAGCTCAAATGTTGCAAGAAGCACACCCTCTAAATCCAAGATAAGCATTCTTTTGTCCTGTTTGAAAGATGTTCATAGATAATGAAACCATTGCTCTTGGTTTGAATGTGATATTTGATGTAATATGAAAGGGAGCTCCTCTATTTTGTGAAAATCTAATAGCAAAACATTTTTTCTTAGAAGCCATGAAATTATTTTTTAAAAAAAAGTTAATATAGAGATCTTAAGTGTGTTGTAGACCTTAGGGACATAGGGTGCTTATTTGTGGTTACACTTAGTAAGTCCTATGCAAGAACATATGCCAAACTATGACCCTATGGCCTTAGAGTCATAGGGTGTTGAGACCATAAAGTGAAATTCCCCCAAGGTTATAGAGCAAGATTTGACCTTATGAGCATGTAGATTGTCCTTGACGGCACAATGAACTC
Organism: Adiantum capillus-veneris; assembly: GCF_014529385.1. NCBI lineage: Eukaryota > Viridiplantae > Streptophyta > Polypodiopsida > Polypodiales > Pteridaceae > Adiantum > Adiantum capillus-veneris. The sequence goes on along the minus strand of NC_140950.1, from coordinate 78,127,370 downwards.
AAATTTCAAAGAAAACAACTATAAAAGATTTTTTAAAAGAGAGCATTTGGCACATGAAACTCAGAAGTTACTTATAGTATTGAAAGACAATTTTAAAAACTATTAATCATTTACATCTTCATATATCTTGAAACCCTAAGCACTCTAACAAAGTCTGTAAGTACATAAAGATCTTTGTAAATGACAAAATGTTACAAAACATTGCTCCATCATTTCTTAATATAGGGCCATTTGAGATCATACTGAATTTTTAGATGCTTTATATAATTCCTGGCTTCATGTACTTTGATCACAGGCTCCTTGTATCCCAATTTTTGGGCAAGCATGATTGCTTCTGTACCTTTCAAGGCTGATAATGATTTGATATTCTTTAAGACCCTTACTTTTTCTCGATCACGTGCTGAAAATTTCTAGTCTTCACTTCGAGTGGACATTCCACTAGTGCTAGATGTTGTAACTTTCTCATCGTGAAGAGGACGAGAAACTTCTGGTAGCCTTCCCGTGGAGTAGGTTTTTCCTAGAAAAATTAGATTTCTCTCCTCCCACTTTGCAACAACCTTGTGTATATGGTTATAAAGCTCATGACCTTGAGCAATGGGTGCTTGTCCATATAAATGAGACCATGTAACTGTGCGAATGTTATTAACATGATTGAGAGCTTTGAAATATGGTAGCAGCTCCCCAAGGAGGATATTATCCTCCTCATCATCAACATTAAATGATGGTGGAAAAATACAATTCAATGCAGGATTCACACATCCCTTTTATGGTTCATCATCTACAAGAAGCAATCTTCTTGCATCAAGCCCAAATTTTGATGATGCAATAGCCAACGGTTTGAAAAGTGCTTCTACTCGTGGATTATCTAAGCGAGTGATCCTTGATTCTACGCATGGTTGACATTGTCTTTTCCCCCAGATCATAAAGAATGGAAATTTTTCTTTAGCTTCCTTTTCTAAAATCTTGATGATGTCCACAACATGCATGTCATTAGCAGCTGACCATATCCCTACATTGAAATTGCTAAGTAGAGCCTTTAAAAACTCAATGCATCCTGGACGAAGAACAATATGCTCATGTCCAAACTTTAAGCTCTTCATTTTCTTGGACTTTTGCCAGCATCTCCTCAGGAACAATCCACACAAGCTCACTATTATAGTCAGCATTAGTTTGTTGGTGGATGGAAGGTATGACTCACCATGCACTTCAATTTCCAAATCCTGTGGTGCTAAAATATTTGTGTTGGATTCTCCTTCTGGCGTTGCACATGTTCTGGAACTTCCATTGCCGTCTACTTTCATTGTGGTGTCATGCAATCCAATTCCCAACTCTTGGGCTACTAGAATATTTTCATTGGATTCTTCTTCTTTCCTTGCACATGTTCTGGAACTTTCATTGTCTTCTTCCATCGGATTGCTCTTTAAATTTATCTCCAGTCGTTGTAGCAGCTGACCTTCAAAGACTTGTAGATTCTTGTCATCTTCGTCAAAAACTCTTTGGTTGACATGGAGATTGATAGAATCTTTCTCAGTAGGGTCAATGGAATTAGCATCCTCTATACCAACTATCTCGAGTAAAACTTTGTCAGCCGTAATATCTTGTTGAAGGACTGCAAGTTTAAAGAACATCTAATTTTAGATTCCAAAGTATCTACATTTTGATAACTCTTTTTTGTCACACTCTTAGAAAAAACTAGTCGCAAATAGCAAATTTACTAACTGACAACACATCTAGAATGAATTTATTTTTATGCTCCTTATTGTCTAGAGATTCCTAATCTTTATCTAGCTACATTAGTTCTTTGTCCATGATGGTGGCGCCTAGAAGTATACTTGGAGAAACATTTATGCCTTTAATCTCTAGAGCACAAGTCTTATTTTCTATTGCCATGATCTTCTTGCATTGGATGATTTCCTTGACTAAGTTTCTTATGGCCTTCAGGCCGTACGGTTCTCTTTGTAGATATCTCTATGACTTTAAGATAATCCAAAATATGTCTCTGTATGGCCTCAAGGCCATAGGGTTAGGATTGTTGGGAGGTTCAACATATAAATAGATATATGGCTTCAAAGCCATATGGTACTTTATTTATGTGTCACCTTATGGCCCTAAGGCCATGGGTTTTCATAGGGCCACAAGATGCCCTCTATGAGCACTAGTAAGAAACCATATATTCTTTATGTTGGCACCCTATGACCCGAGGGCCACAAGGTCTGCCTCTTATGTTAGTAAGAAACCCTTTATGCTACATGTTGTCACTCTATGGCCTTTGGGCCATAGGGTGCCCTCTGTGCTAGTAACAAATCCTCTATGCTCAATGTTTGCACCCTATGGACCTAGGGCCACAAGATACCCTCTATGATAGTAAGAAATCCTCTATTCTCTATTCTTGCACCCTATGGACCTAGGGCCACAAGGTACCCTCGATGTCGGGCCATAGAGTGCATCAAATGGCTCCTAGGCCACAGGGTGCCCTCTATGCTGAAAAGGAAACCTCTGCGCTCTACATTGACACTCTATGGCCCCAAGGCCATAGGGTGCCCCTTACGCCTAGTATGAAACCATTGAAACTCTATATTAGCATCTAAAGACCGTAGGCCACAAGGTGAGCTCTATGTTAGTAAGAAACCATCTAAACTCTATGTTGGTAACCTATGGCCCAAAGGCCATAGGATAGCCAAGGAACCCTTTAGGAGCATTCCCCACAAAGACCACCTTATGGCCCCATGGTGATTTAGTGGCCTAGGTGCCCTTCTTAAGACTCTTTTATTTTTTGTATCATATGGCCCCAGGGAAATAAGCTATCCTCTATGCTATCCAAAAACCGTTTATGCTCTTTGTTGGAATCATATGGCCCCAAGGCCATAGGGTGCTCTCTATGCTAGCAAGAAACCCTCCATGCTATATGTTTTCACCCTATGGCACCAAGGACACAGGGTGTCCTCCATGATAGTAAGAAACCCTGTATGCTCTAAGTTTGCACCCCATTTGACTATGTTGACACCCTATGGCCCCAGGGCCATAGGGTGCTCCCTAGGGCCACAAGGTGCCCTTGAACCTAGGAAGAGACCCTTTATGCCCTATATTGGTACTCTTTGGCCTGAGGGTCATAGGGTGCCTTCTATGCTAGTAGGATACATTATATGGTCTAGGTTTCCACTCTATTGCGTAGGTCTAAAAGGTTTGCTCTATGAAGAAACCATGTATACTATATGTTGGCAGTGTATGGCCCTAGGGATAGAAGGAAACCCTAGGGCTATAGGGTGTCCTCTATGCTACAATCATATGGTCCAAGGGCCAGATAGTGACCAAGGTATCATGTGTGTGAGAATTCTCTACTATATATACAAAAACCACTTTATGGCATTATGGCGTCCCAAGCGCAACAAGGTGCTAATAAAAAGCCCTCTATGCTCTATGTTGGCACCCTATGACCCCAAGGCCATAGGGTGATCTTTATGCTAGTAAAATTCCCTCTATGCACTATGTTTACATGTATACTTATAAGAAGCCATTTATGCACTATGTTGGCGTCTTATGACCCTAGATCAATAAGATGTCCTCTATGGTAAAAGAGAAATCGTACATGGGATATGATGGAATCCTATGGTCCTAGGGCCATAGGGTGTCCTCTATGCTAGCAAAATGTGTAAGTTAATACTGCGATAAATATGCAATCCAATATACAAAATTGAATCATTATCATACATCATACATTTGTTGCTTTGCCACACAGTTGAAGGGGTCTTTGCCTTCAAATATCATCATAACATTCAAACATTTAAATCAAATTTGCAAGTACTTTAATTCAAAAATGCATTGATCTGTTGGTGGATGGAAGATCCGGCTCACCATGCACTTTGATTTACAAATCTTGAGGGGCAAAAGTATTTGTGCTGGATTCTCCTTATGGCATTGCACATGTTTTGGAACTTGCATTGCCTTCTACTTCCAATTTACAAACTTAAACAATGGTTATACATTATACAATCATTTCTTTGCAATAAACCTTGATACAATGTTCTGATTGCTACATGACAAGCTAAAAATTTCTACTAGTCCTAGCTTCCCTCCATTGAAAAAAATTCAAGATATAAATTCCAATTCTCTACTTCATCTAGAAGAGAAACAAAATCATAGTTTTGAACAAAATACTGGCACTTTATATCTTTGAATAAAATCTTGTTACAATTAAAGAACTAGATCTTCACATAATCCAAAGGACAAATGCTTTAATAACCATTTATACTCAATGTTTACTATCTAAGCAAATAATTGACATTTACAACAAATGTTGAATATATGTTTAATCTAGTTAGTTGCAATACAAAGATAATTATTTCAAAGCGAATATGTTTAATCTAGTTAGTTGCAATACAAAGATAATTATTTCAAACTCTTACACCATCAATTCACAATAGAAGAACTTACACCTAACAAAAAATGATCATACATCAATTGTTCAAACTCTCATTTTGGAATTTTGATGACTAAATACTTTTTAGTTTTTTCTAGCTTATTTCATTCTCAATAGAATATTAAACCTTAATCACAAGATAAGAAATATATGTCCCTAATGTATATGGACACAAGATATAAGGCCAAAGAAAAATGTTTTTGAAACACTTAAAGAGTCTTTAGGTGACCTAGAATAACCAACCTATGGTCTAAAGGCCATAGGGTGTCATGTGATGTTTTATAAGATGTGTCCATAAGAGCTAGGTGATTTGCATCCATGGGGTGGTTTAAGTGCCCCTGTGGAGATTCTATGTCACCACCCTATGGCCCTAAGGCCTTAGGGTATCCCAAATGCTCTTGGATAACTTATGTTTCCTTCTAGAATAGCCCAAATACTCATGTGCTTGTTTAGAGACTTTATGTAATCACTCTATATACATAAGATTGTAGGATAGCTGTGTTGACACCCTATGGCCTTAAGGCTATAGACTAGCTCAAATGCTTATGTGTCCTTTTAAAGACTCTATGTAATCACCCTATATCCGTAAGATTGTAGGGTAGACAAATGCTTTTGGGGGATTCTATGTTGACACCCTATGGGCCTAAGGCTATAGAGTAACCCAGATGCTTATGTGTCCTTTTAGAGACTTGGTGTAATCACCCTACATCCGTAAGGTTGTAGGGTATCCCATTTTCTTTTGGGGGATTCTATGGCCCTAGGGCCATAGGGTGTCATGTCTATAGAGAACTCTATGATCCTCAAGTCTACAAAGAACTCTATGATCCTCAAGTCATAGGGTATTCTTCCCAAACCTCATATGATCAATTAACTTTAAGTATTACATAATATATATCTTATGACCATATATAAATGTAGATTTCTATTTACCACAACATGTCCATATAATATCATACACTTAAGTCTAATTCACTTATTGTGAAAAAACTCAAACTCACAAGTTCACATTTTTTCAAAGATAACAAATTGAGAAAAATAACGAGCCAAACATCAATGTTTTTAACAGCATGGGCAGATTTGAGATGGGACAAATAAAATAAAATGACAACAATAATAATCTAAATATCAGTAATGTAATATCATGGGTGGTTAGCTTAACCTGTTTCCTATAGAATTTCTAGAATGGACTCAACACTTGCATCCAATGGTTCTTCAATTTCTTCTTCCTCTGAATCATTGGCATTGACTTTCTCTGTGTTATCCACGCCTACCCACCTTCTAAGATCAAGGTCTTCTTCCACTATGAAATGGAAAAGAGATTCCAATTGTGTTATTTGATCACTACTACATGCAACTGATATCACCTTTCTCTTTTTTTGTAGTGCCTCTTTAGTCCCATAGCCTAATGAGAAGATTTCTATTACTCGATCATCTTCTTTGAGACAGATGCATTTGATTGCACGACGTACAAAAAAGGATTTGGTCATGGTCACAGCATCATACTCATCGTCATTGATGCAAAGAGTATGCATTGGCTCCAACGGTGACTCTTTAACACTAGAGTAGTTGGTGTACTGCTCTCCTTGACTAAAAAATGCCCAAAACCCAAAAATTACTTCGAGAAGAGCACATGTTTGGATGGTCTCTGATCCCATTAAGGAGCTCAAAGGTAGAACGTGCATTTCATACCATTTAGCTTTTTCAAAAATTGCCTTCTCTAGGGAAGCAGCATGCTGATACTTGACTAAGCCGGCAATTAAAAACTCTGATGGTTGATGTGCTATCCCATATACTCCATCAATTACTTTACCAAATTGGGCAGCACTCCAACCACTAGATGTAAGACTTTTGTGTGTTGTATCTATGATGCAAACACCAACACGAATTTTAGAGCTATTCTCACTGCAGAGAAACTCAATGCCTTCCAAATTCTTTCCAACACACTTGATTGTCCATGGTAAAATGAATTGAAAACTAGAAGTGCCATTCTTTTTTGCAATGATCCACTGCACATATCCCCTAGTGATCTCAGGAATTGGCTCTTTCTCCTTTCCTTTTTGTAGTAGGAGATTTAGCCATTGCGTACAACTCGTGAAGAGAGATTTGTAAATCTCATCTATAATGTTATAATGAGACTTATATTTATCCCATGAAGTAACTATTATTGCTGATGTATCTATCTCTTTAAATGCCATCAACATTTGAGGCTCAAAAACCTTGGTCTTCTTTAAGACCGTTGCACGTGCAGTGAGGTCGAGCATGCCCGCTTGACGTGGTTGCTTCACTAGGCAGATCTTCTCATTTGTCAACTCCTGTTGTAGTAGCTTGACATCATTATCTTCTAAACCATTTAGGCATCTAAAGGTTGTTATGTTTGGTTGTCGCCCACGAGCAGTTGATGTCTGATGCTTCTCCAAGATGTTTATCCACTGATCATAGATTTCATCCTCGTACATGACCATGTGTGCTTCTTTGTTGGCAAATGATTTATGGTTGAACACAATGTTTGCCACATTTACAAAGGCCTTCAAAACAAAGAAAAGAAAATTAACTTTATTTCAATACATATTTATAACAAAAACAAGCATAGGGAAGTGGAACTTACATCCCAACCTGCTCGACGTGGATGACCGACAGGAACACCTGCCTTGGGTTTTGTTGGTTTAGAATATGCAAGCCATTGACTATGGCCATGCTTCAAGACCTCCACATAAGGCTGGTGTTTCATTGTTGTTATTCTCTCCATGTTGTCCATTTTGGAAATTCGAACAGCAACCTCTTTCGGAGTGGCTACCACTATCCTTGCAGTTCTAAACTTGTAGAACTCTTTTCTCAAATCATACTTAGTGCTGTTTTTACACAAAAAAGCTCTAGCCGCTATGATGGAATGCTGACCAGCTAGAATCCAGTAGTGGTATGTTGATAGCTTGTCTCCATGCACTTCAGCTGTTTGTAAAGGCATTTTTGTAATTGGGTTATACTGCATCAAGTCTGTTGCACTGGAGGCTGGCCTAGAGTGCCCTGCAAATTGCTTCAAGAGATATTTCACATACACATCTGACAATGTTCTGCATTTATAGCCATCTGGTGCAAGGTTGCATTGCTCAACTAGGATCAATTGGGTAAATTGTACACCAAATTTAAAATAGTGTGAAATTCCGATGTATCCATCTAGCCCACTCTGAGAAGGTTTGGCAACTTCTTTATCAAGATCTTTTTCTTTGGGCTGTATAATAGAGTCCAACACAGCTAAGGATGCTGAGTCCACAACCACTGCCATTGAGGGGGTTCCAACTGTTAGGGTTGCAAGTCCACTAGAATCTCCTGCTTCTTGAGTCTGTAAGGGTATAACTGAAAGATTTTCTTCAGCCACATTTCCACTATTTTCTCCAAGTGAGGGAGTCTGACTCTCCTTGAGCATCTTAGATTGATTTGATGTACCTGTGTCTTCATTCTTTCGCTTCTTATTCTTCTTTGTGCTGCTCAATTTACCTAAATATTGATTGACTTTCTTAAAGCCCTCAATATATAAGTCTATAAAGTTCTCACTTGGAGTGTTGTCTTGAAGCTCCACCCACCCTGCTTTTGTCATTGTCACTCCTTCATAATCAACCTTCACCAATTTTTGAGCAAAGGCCACAAGCTCCAACAAGTAGGAGTCACCATTGAGTAGTTTTACTCCAAGGCATGGAGACATTTCAAGATCTGAACAATCTTTCTTTATAACCTTGACAATACCACAGTCCTTGAAGGGCAATTGCTCTTTATCTTGAAAGAACAAGTGGACTTTCTCATCACTTCCACCATTTGGTAAGTGAAAATCTAGATACCAAGAACTTGGTGTTGAGTTTGTTGCATCAACTGACTTTGACTTTCTCTTCTGAGACATTTTCTATAAAAAGAATGACATATATTTAGACAAGATGGATATTATTACATCCATATTGACCTAGGGCCATAGAGTCCCCTCTATGTTAAACCATGTGGTCTTAGGTCCAAAGGGTGCCAACAAAATGGTTGTACAAGTGTACCTAGGCCACTCTATGGTAGTGTGATCACATGTTCTCTTATGACATTAGAGGACCCTCAAAGAAGTATCCTTTGAATGGCCTAAATACCCCTTTAGAGCCTCTACACCAACACCATATGGCATCATGTGGCTTGAAGGCCATAGGGTCCCCTGCATGCTAGTAAGAACCTCTCTACGCTCTACATTGGCATGCTATGGCCCGAAGGCCACAAGGAGGCCTCAATGTTTTAAAGAAACGCTTCATGAGGATTTTCTGGTAACCTATGACCTCTGGGACATATGGTGCTCTCCATGCAAGTAAAAACCACTATTTGCTCTATATTGAGGAGACCTTGTGGGATGAAGTCCATAGGGTCCCCTCTATGCTAGTAAGAACCTATGTTTACTCTATAATGGCACCCTGTGGCCTGAAGGTCATAGGGTTCCTTCCCTCTATGCTACTAAGAATCTCTTTGTGCTCTATGCTCTATGATCTATATTGACTTCCTATGTGCCCTCATTGTTTCCAAAAACACCTCATTATTTTTCTATGGCCCCAGGGCCATAGCTCTCTATGCCGATATAAAGCACCATTTGCTCTATATTAGCTCCCTAAGGCCTGAAGGCCATAGGGTTGGCCACAAGGGCCCCAAGGGTGCTCTGTATGCCAATGAAAAATACTATTTGCTCTATATTGAGAAGACCTTGTGGGCTGAAGGCCATAGGAACCCTTCTATGATGGATTTTTAACAACCAATCCCCCTAGGTCAGGATGTTCTATATGCTAGTAAAAAAACTATTTTCTCTATATTGGCACCATGTGACTTGAAAGCCATATGGTCCCCTATATTCTAGTAAGACCCTCTACATGCTCTATATTGGCACCCTTTGGCCTAAAGGCCATAGGGTCCAATCTTTGCTAGTAAGAACCGATATATGCTCTATATTGGCACCCTATGGCTTGAAGGCCATAGGGTCCCCTATATGCTAGTAAGAACCTCTCTATGCTCTACACATCCGATGACCCCAAGGCCACAAGTTGCCCTCTATGTTTTGAAGAAACCCTTCAGGAGGGTTTTTTGGCAACCTATGGACCCAGGGCCATAGGGTGCTCTCTATGCCATTGAAAAACCCTCATTGTTTTGGTACCCTATGGCTCCAGGTATAAAGCACTATTTGGTCTCTCTATGCTAGTAAGAACTGATCTTTGTTCTATATTGGCACCCTTTGGTCTGAAGGCCATAGGATCTGCTCTGTGCTAGTAAGAACCGATCTATTCTGTATATTGGCACCCTAATTCAGGCCATAGGGTCCCATGTATGTTAGTAAGAACCTCTCTATGCTCTACACATACTATGACCCCAAGGGAACAAGGTGCCCTCTATGTTTTGAAGAAACCCTTCATGATGGTTTTTTGGCAACCTATGGACCCAGGGCCATAGGGTGCTCTCTATGCTAGTAAAAACACTATTTTGCTCTATATTGACATCCTATGGCCCCAAGGCCACAAGGTGCCCTCATTGTTTTGAAAAAACCCTCATTGTTTTGGCACCCTATGGCCACATGTATAAAGCACTATTTGGTCTCTCTATGTTAGTAAGAACCGATCTATGCTCTATATTGGCACCCTATGGCCTTCAAGCCATAGGGTCCCCCCTATGCTAGTAAGTAACTCTCTATGTTCTACACATCCTATGACCCCAAGGCCAAAAGTTGCCCTCTATGTTTTGAAGAAACCCTTCATGAGGGTTTTTTGGCAACCTATGGACCCAGGGCCATAGGATTCTCTCTATGCCATTGAGGAGACCTTGTGGGCTGAAGGCCATAGGGTCCCCTCTATGCTAGTAAGAACCTCTGTCTTCTCTATGTTGACACCTTGTGGCCTGAAGGCCATAGGGTTCCCTCTATGATAGTAAGAAGCTCTCTATGCTCTATGCTCTATGCTCTATGCTCTATGCTCTATGCTCTATATTGACATCCTATGGCCCCAAGGCCACAAGGTGCCCTCATAGTTTCGTAAAAACCCTCATTGTTTTGGCACATTATGGCCCCAGGTATAAAGCACTATTTGGTCTCTCTATGCCAGTAAGAACCGATCTATGCTCTATATTGGGACCCTATGGCCTTCAAGCCATCGAGTTCCCTGTATGCTAGTAAGAACCTCTCTATGCTCTACACATCTTATGACCCTAAGGGCACAAGGTGCCCTGTATGTTTTAAAGAAACCCTTCATGAGGGTTTTTTTGGCAACCTATGGACCCAGGGCCATAGGGTTCTCTCTATGCCAGTAAAAAACACTATTGCTCTATATTGAGGAGACCTTGTGGGCTGAAGGCCATAGGGTCCCCTCTATGCTAGTAAGAACCTCTGTTTTCTCTATATTGCCACCCTGTGTCTTGAAGGCCATAGGGTTCCCTCTATGGTAGTAAGAAGCTCTCTATGCTCTATGCTCTATGATCTATGATCTATGATCTATGATCTATGATCTATGCTCTATGCTCTATATTGACATCTTATGGCCCCAAGGCCACAAGCTGCCCTCATTGTTCTGAAAAAACCCTTATTGTTTTGACACCTTATGGCCCCATGTATAAAGCACTATTTGGTCTCTCTATGCTAGTAAGAACCGATCTATGCTCTATATTGAGACCCTATGGCCTGAAGGCCATAGGGTCCCCTGTATGCTAGTAAGAACCTCTCTATTCTCTACACATCTTATGACCCTAAGGGCACAAGGTGCCCTGTATGTTTTAAAGAAACCATTCATGACAGTTTTTTGGTAACCTATGGACCCAGGTCCATAGGGTGCTCTCTATGCCAGTAAAAAACACTATTTGCTCTATATTGAGGAGACCTTGTGGGCTGAAGGCCATAGGGTCCCCTCTATGTTAGTAAGAACCTCTGTTTTCTCTATATTGACACCCTTTGGCCTGAAGGCCATAGGGTTCCCTCTATGGTAGTAAGAATTTCTCTAAGCTCTTTGCTCTATGCTCTATATAGAGATCCTATGGCCCGAAGGCCACAAGGTGCCCTCATTGTTTCAGATGGAATGTAGGGCACCTTGTGACCCTCGGGAACATAGGGAATCCTATGGCCCTTGAGATTGTAGATTGTCACCCTATGGCCCTTGGACCACAAGGTCTTTAGATGGGACAGGGGGCATCCAAGGGCCCAAGGGTGGCCTATGTACATAGGGTACACCATGGTGCATATTAACGGGCACCATGGAAGCCCCATGCACCTAGGGCTCTAGGGCCATAGGATCTCCAAAAGGAACATAGGGAATCATATGGCCCTTGTGATTGTACATTGCCACCCTATGGCACTTGGGCCATAGGGTCTTCAGATGGAACGTAGGGCACCTTGTGACCCTAGGGAACATAGGGAATCCTATGGCCCTTCAGATTGTAGATTGTCGCCCTATGGCCCTTGGGCCACAAGGTCTCTAGATGGGACGTAGGGCACCCTGTGATCCTATGGCTCTAGGGCCATAGGATCTCCAAAAAAAACATATGGAACCCTATGTCCCTTGAGATTGTACATTGCCACCCTATGGCCCTTGGGCACCAAGGTCTCAAGATGGAACATAGGGCACCTTTTGATCCTATGGCCATAGGTTCCTTATGTTCCTTTTGGAGATTCTATGGCGCAAGGGCCATAGGATCTTCAGAAGGAACATAGGGAACCATATGGCCCTTGAGATTGTACATTTCCATCCTATGGCCCTTGGGCCACAAGGTCTCTTGATGGGACATAGGGCACCCTGTGATCCTATGTCCGTAGGGCCATATGTTCATTTTGGAGATCCTATGGCCCGAGGACCATAGAATCTCCAAAAGGAACATAGGGAACCCTGTGATCCTATGTCCGTAGTGCCATATGTTCATTTTGGAGATCCTATGGCCCGAGGACCATAGGATCTCCAAAAGGAACATAGAGAACCCTATGGCCCTTGAGATTGTACATTGCAACCCTATGGACCTTGGGCCAAAAGGTCTCTAGATGGGACATAGGGCACCCTTTGATCCTATGGTGCAAGGTTCTTTATGTTCCTTTTGGAGATCCTATGGCGCGAGGACCATAGGATCTCCAAAGGAACATAGGGAACCCTATGGCCCTTGAGATTGTACATTCCCACACTATGGCCCTTGGGCCACAAGGTCTCCAATAGGTCACCCTTTGATCCTATGGCCCTAGGTTCTTTATGTTGCTTTTGGAGATTCTACGGCCCTAGTGCCACCCTATCTCCAAAAGGAACATAGGGAACCCTATGGCCCTTAAGATTGTACATTGCCACCCTATGGCCCTTGGGCCAAAAGGTCTCTAGATGGGACATAGGGCACCCTTTGATCCTATGGTGGGAGGTTCCTTATGTTCCTTTTGAAGATCCTATGGCCCGAGGACCATAGGATCTCCAAAAGGAACATAGGGAACCCTATGGACCTTGAGATTGTACATTCCCACACTATGGCCCTTGGGCCACAAGGTCTCCAATAGGTCACCGTTTGATCCTATGGCCCTAGGTTCTTTATGTTGCTTTTGGATATTCTATGGCCCTAGTGCCACCCTATCTCCAAAAGGAACATAGGGAACCCTATGGCCCTTGAGATTGTACATTGCCACCCTAAGGCCCTTGGGCCACAAGGTCTCTGGATCGACGAGAGCACCATGTGATCCTATGGCCATAGTGCCATATATATGTTTTGGAGATCCTATGGCCCTATGGCCATAGGATCTTCAATAGGAACATAGGGCACCCTATGACCCTTGAGATTATACATTGGCACCCTATGGCCAGATGGGACATTGGTCACCCTATAGTACGATGTGAGACTACCCTATGGCCTTATGGTCATAGGGTGCCTTAGGGCCATATGTTACTCTTTAGTATGAGGTGAAACCCTATGTAGCCACACCTTGTCTTCCCTTCTAAAGATTCTATGTCTAGTTTTATTTTAGTGACTACAAATGAATTTTAAGAAACTATATTACACCATATCTTACAAACACATATAGTGTACACTTTCTTTCCCACCTTTTTGCGTCTCTTTTTTTCCATCCTCGTGCAAATGAACCCTAATCCATCCTCATACAACAACGCGCTCTACTCGTCCTCTTACAACGTGTGCCCAACTCCCCACAACCCAATTACAGGTATCCATAGTTTCAGCATTTTCTGTAGTTATTGTTTTTTGTATTTGCAGGTTTCTAATTTTTTTGTAATTAGAGATTTTTGCAGTTAGAGTTTTACAGTTTTACAGTATTAGGTCACTTATGAGGAGTTTTTTGTTTTACAGATTTAGGCTTCTAATAAGAGTTTTTTGTTTTACAAATTTAGGTCCCTAATTAGTGTCTTCTGTTTTACATTTTTAGGTCTCTAATTAGAGTATTCTGTATTATAGTTTTAGATCTCTAATTAAAGATTTTTTTTTTTATAGTTCTACAGTCTACAGTTTGAGATGTAATTAATGATTTTTGTTTATTGTTTTAGAGAGAGGTGATTCACAACTTAGCTAAAACGTAATTAGATTAAGAACAGTTAAAATCGAATTAAGAAAAAAGATTAGGGTTTCTACAGGTTACCTATGAGTAAATCTGTGTTGATGAAGAGAGGCTGCAGCAGTAGCAAGCAGTCACTTAGGTGTGTTGAGGCCGCAGCGATGATGGCAACAGATCTGTGTTTGGGAGGTCGCGGCAGCAACCCTTCTATTGAAGGTTGTGGAGATGGCTTCGCGTAGATCTGTGTGCGTCGCAACGATGGCGTAGAAATGTATGCGTAGGGAGAGAGGGAGAGAGAGACAGAGAAAGACAAGCTCTATGCAGGTTTCTGTGTAGGTTTCGAGCAAGAAATGAGAGAGAGAAAGAGAGCGACAGCGAAAAAAATTGTGGTAGAGAGAGAAAGAGAGAGATAAGGTTAGTTAGATAAGGTTAGAAATTCAAAATCCGAATTTTGAATTTAGGGGCTGTTCTCACGGGGTTGCAGTCGAGATTACTAGAGTTCTAGGCTTTGTGCAAAAATGAGACATAGCTCATCGGCTCCGAAATTGAAAGAGCTTTTCAGGAAAAAAAACAAAAAAGAGTATGGAAAAAAAAAAGTTGGTGCAAGGCTTTGTCAATGTCCATATCTTTGTAGTACGAGTGGAACGACACCCATGAAGCAAAATTTGACTCCAGAATCAAAATTTGCATAATAAAAAATACACTAAAAATAGCTAAATTTAAAAAAAATTATCCCAAAAATTGTGCGCTATTTTTTTATCCGATATCAATAAGTGTATTTGAAAACCCATTATGACAAAGTTTGCCGCAGCGTAAATTTTTTTTAATTATTTTTTGCCACTTGCGGATATCCCTTGAATGGCTGAAATTATTATGAAGACACCTCAGCCACCCCCGGGCTCACACATAGGGCGGCAATGTTGGAGGTCAAGGATCAAAGCGTGCACTTAGTTCCATTTGAAAATCCTATGTCGTAGGGTTTTCTTCTTCTATCTTGTGAGATCCTTGTGGCCCTATGGTGGCAATGTGAAAGCTTGTGGACCTAGGGCCATAGGGTGGCAATGTATAAGCTCAAGAACCATAAGTTGCCCTATATTCCATTTGGAAATCATATGGCCCTAGGGTTTAGGAGTGACAATGGATAAGCTCCAATACATAGCCCTATGTTCCAGTTGGAGATCCTATGGCCCTAGGTCCACGACAATGTATAAGCTCAAGAGCCATACGTTGCCCTACTTTCTAGTTGGAGATCCTATGGCCCTAGGGTCATGGGGTGGCAATATGTAAGCTCAAGGTCCATAGGGTGCCACATGTCCCATATGGAGATCCTACAGCCCTAGGGCCATGGGGTGGCAATGTATAAGCTCAATGGCCATACATTGCCTATGTTCCATTCGGAAATCCTATGGCCCTAGGGTAATGGGGTGGCAATGTATAAGCTCAAGGGCCATAGGGTGCCACATGTCCCATATAGAGATACTATGGCCCTAGGGCCATGGGGCTGCATTGATATCTTGGCCACCCTTGAACCTGCACCCTTGAGCTTAGGGGACTTAGGTTGTCTTATTGTATGTTGTGAGATCTTGTGGCCCTAGGGCCATAGGGTGGCAATGTATAAGCTCAAGGGCCATACATTGCCTATGTTCCATTTGGAAATCCTATGGCCCTAGGGTCATGGGGTGGCAATGTATAAGCTCAAGGGCCATAGGGTGCCACAAGTTCCATATAGAGATCCTATGGCCCTAGGGCCATGGGGCTCCATTGATATCTTGGCCACCGTTGACATCTTGTCCATAGGTTGTCTTTTTGTATGTTGTGAGATCTTGTGGCCCTAGGGCCATAGGGTGTCAATGTATAAGCTGAAGGTCCATATGTTGTCCTATGTTCCATTTGGAAATCCTATGGCCACAGGGCCATGGGGCTGCATTGACATCTTGGCCACCCTTGAACTCACACCCTTGGGCTTAGGGCCATAGGTTTTCTTTTTGTATTTTTAAAGTATTGTGGCCCTAGGGCCATAGGGTGGCAATGTATAAACTCAAGGGCCATACATTGCCCTATGTTCCATTTGGAAATCCTATAGCCCTAGGATCATGGGGTTGCAATGTATAAGCTCAAGGGCCATACATTGCCGTATGTTTCATATGCCGATCCTATGGCCCTAGGGTCATGGGGTTGCAATGTATAAGATCAAGGGCCATACATTGCCGTATGTTTCATTTGGAGATCTTATGGCCCTAGGGTCATGGGGTGCCATAGGATGTATATATACTTGACATGAAACTCCGTGAGGTGATCTTGAGGACAACCCTATGGCCTTCAGGCCTTAGGGACTAATATATAGCAAATAGTGCTTTATACCGGCATAGAGAGCTATGGCCCTGGGGCCATAGCAAAACAATGAGGGTGTTTTGGAAACAATGAGGGCACCTTGTGGTCTAGGGGCCATAGGAAGTCAATATAGATCATAGAGCATAGACGATAGAGCATAGAGCACAAAGAGATTCTTAGTAGCATAGAGGGAACCCTATGACCTTCAGGCCACAGGGTGCTTCTCATGAAACATCTACATACATACTTGTTATGCTTTATGCTACGTAAATCAATATACTCTGGAAGCGGTTTTTTTAACAAATATTCTTGCAAATCTTCTTCCAGGTATGGCTAATTTCAATCATGGTGATAGAGTGTGCATGTTTGTAGAGACACAAAAGGTTGCCATTGGGACTGTATTTGAAATAAATCCAAGTGCATATTGTTTTGGCATGCTTATTGGGGAAGGCAATGTATCGGTGTCAATTGATTTGTGTTTTGAAAAGAAAGCACTCATCCCTTTTCCAACAATGGATGCATTGACAGTGGGAGATGCTTTTCATAGTATTGTGAAATGGAGTAGTGGGTTGTTGCAACATATAAATGAGATGCAGTACAAAGGGGCTTCTATGCATGAGGCTGACAAAGCAGAAGGAGCATTGGATGAACAATGGAATGGAATGAGCTACAGAGAGGTTTGGAAGGATAAGAGGGTTCAACTTTGGGATGAAAGCAAAACACATGTAGTAGCCGAAGGGGTTGTCATGTATGTGTGTCTGTTTGACTCTATAAACTTTGGTGAGCTAGGTGAAGATAAAATTGGTATTGGTATCAAAACATCCTATGCAAATGAGGCTACTATGTCTGCAGAAGCTAGTGTATGCAGCATTAATCTAGTTTGTTGGCCTATGAAGAGAGTAACAACTATGGATGGAAAAGAATTGCTATGCTATGAGGATCTACATGATATGCATGCATTACAAGACACATGCATTGAATCAGCTTATTTGATAGAGCCTATTTCAAAAAAGCGGAAATATTGCTTTGTAAATAGGAAGCCAAAAATGTCAGTGAAAGCTTCCAAGAGATCCAATCAAGCATCTCTAGCATCTGTCCCGCTTGTTTCAACCATAGATTGTTGTTCCAAAAGGTGATGTCAATATGCCAATTGAGATAAGGTCATGGCTATGCGCAATGAATTTTGGGGACAGAGTTTGCAAAATAGAACAAACTATGTGTATGATACAATGTTGACTGCATGGTGTGAGAACAAAACAGCTACAAAGACATGCTATGTGTTTTCTTTTAATGGCAGTGAGGTTTGTAGTAGAGCTTGGTACGAAATTCATGGCATTCCAAAAACTTCATTTTATCGTTACCGTGAACATTTTGAGAATGGGGTTAGACGCTCAGTGCATGGTAATGATGGTGTCATGAGAAAAGGAAGAGACCATACAGAAATGGGAAGAGCATTGATGAGATCTTCAGTTGATGAAAACTCGGAGAGAATGCCACATAAGAGTAGAACCATGGAAGATGGTACTAGGGAAACTTTTCTTGCAATACCAAACACGTACAAGCAAGTAGACATTTTACATGATGTCAATAAAGCACTTGACACTATGAGTCTCAGGCCAATGTCTAGCACGACATTCAATAGGATTTGGAATACAGAGTTTGCTAATGTGACATTGTCAAAAACAAGTGAGTTCTCCAAATGTGTTGTGTGTAGTCGGATAAAGTCTCAACTAGAGTCAACAAAGGATGACGAGATGATTGCACGTTTGAAGGATGAACGTCGAATTCACATGTTGCAACAACAAAGTTGTAGGAATGTGTACTACACCTGGCGTAAGTTCTCCCAGTTTCAAAAGGATAAGTATTTATGCATTATACATGATAAAATGGATCAAAAAAAGACAGCGATACCTACGTTGCGTGTGA
The DNA here is from genome assembly GCF_014529385.1 of Adiantum capillus-veneris. Lineage (NCBI taxonomy): Eukaryota > Viridiplantae > Streptophyta > Polypodiopsida > Polypodiales > Pteridaceae > Adiantum > Adiantum capillus-veneris. The sequence continues at coordinate 78,109,188 of NC_140950.1, read as the reverse complement.
ACTCAAAAGATTATGCGAATGCATATCAATTGCAAGTATCATTAACAGGTATGATAACACATGGACATGGTCATGGAATGTATGGTCACTTCTCACTTAATGGTCTATGGTCTTCAGATCCCAATGCTACAATTGGTTCCCTTGCATTATACTTACAGAATCTGGAAAGAACAGAAAACCATGGACTAGGAGATTTATGCCATGACGGTATGCCACGCAGCAATGTAACATTATTCAATGCATTGAACTCAAGGAGAGCACTAGACCTCCAAAACAAAATGAAGTAAGAGCGTGAGAGGAATGCATCAACAATGACACCACCGTTGGCCATCCAAGGATGTAATGAAGAGATTGTACACATACAATCAACTTCCTCCCAATGTGTTGTGGATACCATATCCACTCCTGTATTTCAAAAATTGCTTGAGAATCTTTTGCTACAGCTAGATAATTGTGCAGGAGAGAATAAAAATCGATATTTATTTGCATACCTTTCCTTGTTAGTAGCAAAAGGAGTTTTCAAAACCGTGCATTTGGGATTCTTAATGGTGGGTCATACACATGAGGACATAGATGCAATGTTTAGTAGGTTCTCAGAAAGATTGCGAACAGGAATGACATTCACTTTTCCACATCGGATGGAACATTTTCAAAAATGTGAAAGCTCAGCTCCAGCACCATTTTTTATGACACAAGTTCCCGACTTTAAATCCTTTGTGCAAGGGTACATGTGTGACGGACAAGATGCTCTAGTCGGACACTCTAAGCCACTTCAATTTTTTTTCTATATGCAAGGTGAAGTCCCAGTAATGCAGTACAAAATTCATCCCAAATCACCCGATTGGATGCCAAAGGAGTCGGGAATTGAGTTGTGTAAAAAAGATGACCAAGGAAAACCAAAATTACCAACAGGCTGTCCAGATGTGGTACCTATAGCAGACTATGTGAGAGATAGTCCGCTTGTTATTCAAGGGATTAAGTCATATCTTGAATTTTGGAAAAGATGTTCTCTATTAAAGGGAAAGGACCATGACTCCACAAAATACATGGAGCCAGTTATCATTTATTGGCAAAACATAGTCAATGAGCTTGAACAACCAACCAATAAACACATTGGTGAATATACAACATTTTGGCCAAAGACTATAGGGAGTCATCGAATGCAAGAGATAGAGGAAGACAGAGATGAGTTTCAAGGATATGAAGAATTGAATGATCACTATGTTGGTCCTCAAAGTGCAAGGCCACAAGAGGCCTTTAGGCCTCAAATTGATGTAAGAAAAGGGGATCTTGTTCTTGTGAGACCCGCAGATCCTGAATATCCGATATGGCTAGGAGTGGCAGAGTCAAACGTTGATGTAGACAAATCATCTCCTAACTACAAGAAATTTTTGATTCAGTATTGGGCCCCAAAACATCGAAAAATAAATCCCACAATCCAAGAACAGTATGAGGATTGTTGGAAAAAGATTTGGTGCTGCAATCTTGCTGACCCAAAGCACTGGGAGTGTGTTGATACAATTGTATGGTCATGGACTCCAAGGGGTGGAAGAATTGCGGAAACAATCAAGATCCCATCAAATGTCGTGGAGAAGGCACAGGCTAGCTTATTAGGAGAAATTGAATAGCATTTCATATCTGGCTCATTGTTTTATTTCCCCACCTTATGTATGATTTTATGAAGTATTTTTAAACACCCACATAAAAATAAAAATTCTAAAAGGTGTTTCTCAATACCACCATTTTCTTGAGAATCTGTCTCTTTTATGAAGTGTTTTGAAACACCCACATAAAAATAAAAAAATTAAAAGGTGTTCCCAAATTAAATGAAATTTTTCCAAATTTAATGGGAAATAGGAATCCATAGGCGTTGAAATTAGTCCCAAAGTTGTGGGATTTTCCCATTTCATCTAAAATGGTGTTGTTGGCAGTGTCTTGTCCAACACCCAAATCAGCCATAAGGCATCTGAGCCATACACACTCAACCGTAGCTGTGAAGACTCCCCTGTACTCAGCCTCACAACTCGAAGTGGCCACAGTAGGTTGCTTCTTGCTCAACCATGATATACATGAACTGCCAAGCATGAAACGAAAACCATGTCTGGACACTCGTGTGTCAAAACAACCAACCCAATCTGAGTCCGAAAAAGCATGTAAGTCTGGTGGCAATGATCCCCCCTTAGGATAAAACAAGCCAAGATGTAAAGTGCCACTAAGGTAGCAGAAACTCCTCTTGACAGCCTGCCAATGCTTAGACCCTGGGCTATGCATAAATCTGCTGACCTGTGAGACTGCAAACTGAATATCTAGCATCGTGTTGTATACATAAATGAGGCAGCCAATAGCAATTTGGTAAAGAGTGACATCAGCAAGATTTCCAGCATCATTTACACTCAACTTCAAACCTGTTTCCATGGGAGTGGCAATAGGTTTGCAATCCTCAAGTCCAAACTCACATAGCAATGTCTCTATGTAACTTTTCTGACACATGGCAATACCACCATCACACTGCTTAAACTGTATACCCAAGTAATGATGCAACAGCCCCAAATCTTTCATCTTGAAAGTAGCATTCAAATCAAACTTAAATTCAGCAATATGTCTCTCATTTGGTCCAGTGATCAGCAAATTATCTACATAAAGAACCACATTGAGAAGTTCATCCTCACGCTTTACATACAATGTGATTTTTGTTGGACTGTTATGAAACCCTCGTTCAAGAAAGCAGTAACAATGTCTCATTGATGTGCATCCCAACAAAAATGCGCTGCCAAATGCACATACAATCACACAATAGTCATACGACAAGTGGGAGCAAAAATCTCTTCATAATCTATGCCTTTTTGTTGTGCATAACCCTTTGCAACAAGTCGAGCCTTATGGCGATCAATCTCACCATCCAACTTGCATTTGAACTTGTAAAACCACTTTGTAAGAATGGCATGTTTGCCAAGAGGCGAATCACGTAAAGTCCATGTGTCATTTTCTATAAGTGCATCATATTCTGATTGCATAGCAACCATCCAATTTTTTGAATTATGTGCTTCATCAAAAGAGAGAGGTTCCTCAACATCATGTAAGTTAGACACAGCCAAAGCATAACAATTTGATGCATGGTGAGAGCTTGAACGAGTACGACTAGACAAAGGTGCATCCAATTTACTGTCACACAATGTATGCACCATCCGTTTTGGCATACATCTAGCCTGCTCATTTTCATCCCTTTCCTCATCAAGTACATAATGTACATCAGCATCAGTAATAGGCTGATCTGTAACATTTTCAAAAACCCCCCTAGGCTATACATTTGCCTCATTGGAATTTACATTCGACCTTCCACCACTGAAAAGAGGCAACAATGTGTCATAAATGTCCTGTGAGCTTACATTACTGTCTCTAGTACATGACAGCAAGGGCCGAACAGAATCTTCCACAAACACTATATCCTGTGAAACCAGAATATGCTTTTTTTGTGGATGATACAACCTGTAACCTTTTCTTTCAGCACTATAACCAACAAAAATACATTTGACAGCCTTATCATCCAATTTTTTGCGTTGTGTTTGTGGCACCAAAGCATATGCCAAACAGCCAAAAACACGCATGTGCTCAATAGAAGGCTTTCTATCATGCCATGCTGCATATGGATTAATAGACTGCAAAGGTTTTGTAGGACACCTGTTAAGTAAATAAGTGGCACACATGATAGCCTCAAGCCAAAAAGGATGCGGCAAAGCTTGACTTTATACCATATATCATGTCTTTTTTGTAAGTGACCTGTTTTTGCCTCTCAGCAACACCATTTTGCTGAGGTGTATAAGGCACTGTACATTGGTGTTTTATCCCATGACTAGCCAAAAATGCATTGAATTCATGAGACATATACTCCCCCCCTCGATCGGAACGAAGGGTGCCCATAGTACATTTCAAGACATTTTCAGCCATAGCTAGAAATTGTTTTCAGCACATAAGAACTTCGGACTTTGCTTTAAGCGGAAATACCCATGCATGCCTGGAGTAATCATCAATGAAAGTCACAAAGTACATATAATTTCCCAACGATGGAGTTTGCATGGGCCCACAAACATCACTATGCACAAGCTGCAACCTGCATGTGGCCCGAACTAAACCATCCTTTGGAGACTTAGAACGTTGTATCTTACCCGAAATACAACCTTCACAAACATGTTTGATAGGTGCTTCAAGAGGTGGCAAAGAAGCAACCATATCAGATTTCTACAAACGCAGCAAACTGACAAAATTCAGATGACCAAAACGTGCATGCCAAAGTTTTACATCTAAAATAGCCCTTGAATCTGCAACAGCATTTGCAAAATTTTGTCCACACTTGTCATACAAAGTGAGCTTATACAACCCACGGCACAAAAGGCCAGATGCAAATATTTAATCACCAAAACAGAGATCATGAATTGTACATCTGTCATCCACAAATTTGACTACAAGTCCAAGTCTAGCAACTGCGGATATAGACAAGAGATTCTTTATGATCCCAGGTACATAAAGTGCATCAACAAGTGTGAAAGAACTGCCATTAGTAGTAGTAAGCACAATCTTTCCAACTCCCTATACCGGATAAGAGGCATTGTTGACACAAGTGACAAAATTTCCATCAGGGACAGACTCAAGAGAGGTGAACAATTCAAGATGTGAGGTAATGTGCTTTGTAGCACCACTATCAAAATACCACACATGTGAATCTACAGCAACTAACAAGCATGCATCATGGATAGCAGGATTGGAAGTGCACTCTGTTCTAAAAGCCCATTTTGCATTGACATCAGCATTATAGTCTTCTTTCAAAGAAGACTCAACAATGGCTCGATTTGTAGTGGAACCAGCATTTGCAGTGGAACCACCCTATTTCTTATTAGCCTCTTTGGCCTTCAACTTAGGACACTGCTTGATGAAGTGATCATTAGCTTTACAATAATGGCAACGCATATTTCTTTTGCCCTTATCACCAGAAGTGTCAGACGAAGTGCTACCAGAAGAAGCATTAGGAACAGAAGTTTTGCCACTCACAGCAGAACCATAAGAAGTGGGTGCATTGTTGTTACCACCCTTTCTTTGAGAAGCAATCAAAGCATGTTCAACTGCACGCTGTCTAGTTCTGTTTTTCTGGAAAGTGACTCTTGCAACAGCAATGTGCATAATGCATCAAACTTGACAACTTCTGGATTTCCTTGGGTCATAAGTCTCCAAGTACTAGCAAAAGTCTGGTAAGAATCTGGTAAGGCATCAAGAACAATCTGCACAAGGGAATTGTCTGAAATGACCACCTACAGAAATAAGTTGCTCATTGATATCCTTGACACTAGCAAGGAAAGTATCCATATCATCTTCCTCATGCATAATCTTCGACTCCAGCTCTTTACGGAGCAAAGCAATTTTAGCCTCATTGCGGCTTGCATAAAGACCTGCTAGAATATCCCAAGCCTGTTTTGCAGATTTTGTTGAACGGATGTGAGGAACAATGGTGCGCTTCATAGACAACGCAATCAATGCATGAGCATGCGCATCCTTTACATCCCAACAAGCTTGTTCTGTCGTAGGCAAAACAACTCTAATAGCAGCAATCCTTGCAGCAAGACCTACAACATCCTCAACATCTCCTACATCCTCAGAACTAGGACGTATATCAATGCGCTGCACAATATTCCAGACGCCCTTTGACACAAGAACATGTTGAATCATATAAGCCCACATAGGGTAGTTGTCCCCATCCAACCTGTCCTCAGCAGCAAACATCTTGAACACATATATGTTGTTGTCAGCCATGGTAAATGCTACACCTGATGTGAAAACTACCCAAAAATAGGAGAAATGGAGCGGGAACAACACGTGCTATATAGCACAAACCGTAGAAGATTGTAAGACGCCTGTTATGCAAAAATCGACAATGACAAAAATACTGCACAAAATGACAAAATTGCCTATGCAGACCTACCTGTAGTGGAAAGGGAGGTCGAAATGAGCCCGAAATATTTGTCGACCTGCGAACACTCACCAAACCTCACCGTAATCGAAGAAAGTGAGCAGGTGTGTGTTGGAGCAGCTGGCGACTAAGCCCAGGAGGATGTAACCTACTCTGATACCAATTGTTGGAATTAGGGTTGCAAAGAAACGCACACAGCTTGGAGAAGACTAAGGAAGCTCAAGGCACACAATAGAGAGTGTGTTACTTAGTGTGCAATGGAAACATAGATAGCCCTAGAGTGATGGGCGCATATACAATGCTCAAAGGAAAAAAACTCCTAAAGAGGGAAAAAATGCCCCGGCGGTCCTAGTGTGTTCACACACTAGAACACTAGTGATGTGTTCACACACATCACTACCACATGTATATGGTAACATTGTTTTATCCCAAGGGGGGATCATTGCCACCAGACCTACATGATTTTCCGGACTCAGATTGGGCTGGTTGTTTTGACACTCAAGTGTCCACAAGTGGTTTTTGTTTCATGCTTCACAATTCATGTATATCATGGTTGAGCAAGAAGCAACCTACTTTGGCCACTTCGAGTTGTGAGGCTGAGTACAGGGAAGTCTTCTCAGCTACGGTTGAGTGTGTATGGCTAAGACGCCTTATGGATGATTTGGGTGTTGGACAGGACACTGCCAAAACTATCTACACTGACAGTCAGAGCGCATTGGCAGTTGCAAGGAACCGAGTTTTTCATGCTCACACAAAGCACATTGAGGTGCATTACCACTATGTCAGGGAGAGGCTCTAAGCAGGAGAGATCAGCTTGGCTTATGTTGCCAACACAGGACAACCTTGCAGATATTTTCACAAAGGCATTGTCTCGTGAGAAGCTTCAAGCTTTCCGCAAAGCTTTGGGCTTACTCCCCTTTGTGGACTGATCATGTCCTCAGGGCATGGTACTTCCCTTTACTCATGTGCCAGCTCTCGTTCACCGCATCACTCCAGGGGGGATTTGTTACCATGTACATGTGGTAGTGATGTGTGTGAACACACTAGGACCGTCGGGGCATTTTTTCCCTCTTTAGGAGGCTTTTTCCCCGAGCATTGTATATACGCCCATCACTCTAGGGCTATCGATTTTTCCATCGCACACTAAGTAACACTCTCTATTGTGTGCCTTGAGCTTACTTCGTCTTCTCCAAGCTGTGTGCGTTTCTCTGCAACCCTAATTTCAACATTGACCCTTCCAAAAGAAGAAAGATTAAAAATAAAATTTTATGTTACAAAAATGAACAAACATTTTTCATAATTCTCTTGAAGGAGTATCCTTTCTCAATAAATAAAGAAAAAGATGGCACACTTGAACAACAAAATCAAACAAAGATTTTTTTTGAAATCTAAATAGCTATGAACAAATAACACCATATTTAGAAGGAAGAGAGATGCTTCAGGAAATGTAAGGCATACAAAAAATATTTGGGTTTGCATCCTCTAGTTCAAGGCATTTATCATAGATAAATACTTCCAAACCCATGAGAGAGGATCCATTTAGGTCAAAAAAGCACAACAATCATGCAATTAAGTTCACAAACCTCCGTAGGATAAATTTCTCCATTTAGAGACCTTGAATTCAAGTTCTTGAAAAGAAGGAAGTCAAGAATAAAACAATCTGTTACAAAGTGATCTATTAGGCAAGAGTTAGCGAGGACAGAATGCAATTTAAAATCATAGTTATATGTCAAAAGACAAAAATTAGAGAGAAATATAACTCGATCGGTCCATAGAGATACCAATTGATTGTTTGAGAAGAAAGCCCTTGATAGTATATATCTAAATTTTCCAAAAGAAAATCTAGTCACAACATGAATTCAATGTCATCTACAATCTTGGTGAATCTCTTCATCCCTTGTTCTATGTCTCCATTGATTTTTACCTTTTAATGGAAAAAAGTCAAAGTTCCAAGCTGATTTTCAATTGGCAATGCATATTGTCCATCCTTTAAAACTTGTAAGTAAAAAATTTTACGATCAAAAAATTCATTCTCTATTTATAACCCTACAAATCAATTTTATAAATAGATTTGTAATGTCAAAAGTTTGGAGACATCAATGAGAGAATTTCCCGAAGATATCAAAAACATTGTGGCATGTTTTTGAGGAATAATGTGGGACAGACTTTGAGAGATGTTTTTTAATGCTTTTGGACCTCATGGATTTGAATAAAGGATGCTTGTACAAAATGTACAAAGGGGTTGTGTGCCAATTGTCTCTACGAGTGTGGGCCATTTGTGAAGGGTACATAGTTTTGTTGTTTTAGTATATAGAACTGTTGAGACTTTAAAGAGTGAATAAGTTCTTTTAAAACATGAAGAAAAGTAAAAAATTTATCATCTTTTGGTCTTGATTGAAGTGGGAGTTTTATCAAAGAACAGGAATCTCCATGTTTATGCAACGTGCGATGAAGGTTGGGGGTTTTCCTATGGTGATGCCCCTCTTGCTTTGCGAGAGCTTGGTGTGGTGAGCTGAGAGTGTGTCTCTCCTCAATAGGCTGACTAAAGTAGGTGTTCATATTGACCTCTCTTCATCTTGGTTTGGGGTATGGTAGCTATGTTGTATGCAGCTCCATGTGGTGCAACTCCTCAAGGGTAGAGTATGCATTGCAATACCTTGCTTGAATATATGTGAAAGGGCAAGGTTTCCCCCAAGTTTTCCATCATTTTTTTTGAGATATTTTGCTGAATTTTGTGGGTTTTCAAATTAGGCTTGATTTAATTGGGTTTTGGTCACCCTATTTGTATATATGGGAGGGCCTATGGAGTTTCTACTAGCACATGGAAGGGAATTTAAAAAGAAGTGAAGCCCTTGATTTTATTAGAAAAAGTGTAGAGATTTCTATTGTTTTTTCTCACATTTTTTTTAAATTTTATTGATCCCTTTTCTTCCTTTAGTGCAACCAAGCATAGTGGGATTTGTAAGAGAGGGAGGCTAGTGGAGGTTGAGTGTATGTAAGGTTGAAAACATTTGTGAGCAAAGATCAAACCGTATTCTTGTGACAAAGATATTCTCTTTACCCTGTTTTCTTTGTGGTGGTTTTAGGTAATATAGAGGCCAACCCCCACCCCCTCCCCCCCCCCGGGGGGAAAAAACATCCTTCACATAAATTGGTGGCCCCACTAAGAAGAGAGTCCTTCTAACAACGTTTTGATCTACAGATTGGCATCCATTTGAAGATCAACTCAAGGCCTATAGCGGGAGAAAAATATGGTCTTTAAAGGTGGAAAAGGAGAAGATGTGGAAAAGTTCATCCAAAGGATCAAATTGATTGCATTGAAGAGAGATAGGGATGATGGTGCATTCAAGGTGGCTTGAAAGTGAATGGTATGAAGATAAACTTGAAGATGAGATAAAGGTCAATTGGAATCTTCTTAGCTTTTAGAGAAGAGTTTGAGAAGGATGATGATCTCGAGGATTTGTAGAGAGAGCTAAGAAAGTTGCAACAAGGAGAACATGAGGACATCAATGTACACATAAATAGGTTTGAATCTTCTTGGAAAGGATTATAAAGGGATCTGAAGAAAACCAAATGCCCCCTAATTTCTTGAGGAAAGATATTTTCTTTATTTTTTTGCATCAAGGCATTAGAGACAAAGTGGAGCTCAACGACCCACGGACCTACAAGGAGGCAAGGAAGGTTGCTAAAGAGAAATGGAGAAAAAAGGTGAGAAGACATGAGATAGAAAATAGAGAAAGAGAATAAAATCTACATCAAAGGGATGTTTATGTACCAATGAATAATGTGGTTAATCCTTTGCCTCTGGATATGCATGTTAAAAGGGAAATCCCTGTGGAAGATCCAAGAGTGGACAATAGAGGACAAGAAGCCCTCGACTACGACATCTAAAGATTGACAGAGAAAATAGGAAATCTCACTAGCTATGCAAGCTATCCAGCAAGAAGTAAGGTGACCTCAAGGAGACCATCCTCAACAGAATAGAGGTGATAATGTACCATGTTGTAATTGTGGGGAGAGATGCCATAATAAACCTAATTGCACTTGACCAAGGAGAAATCTAGGAGGTATATACCCTATCATAAAAAGGCAACTAGGTAATGAAATTCATATCAATGGAAACTTGCAACCATTGCAAGGCCAAGGACATACACAAGCCCGAGCACCTCCATAGTTTAATGTAGGGATTTTGGAGGCGGTTGATGAAGGAGGTGAGGATGATGAGGTTTATGTCTTTAAAAATAAGAGAACAACAGCACAAAAATTAGAGAGTGAAGGCCTTTTCAAAGAGTGAAGAGCAAGGACAAATCCAAGGAGGAATGTAGATAAAAGCAAGGCACCTATGGAAGAAGCTGAAAGTAATAAGCAAGCAAGGGTAAGGGCAAGGAGAAGGAAGATAGGCATGGATGATTTTCAACTTGGGAAGGGTCATTCATCCTACAAATCTTAAAAGAATCAAATAATGAGAGGTCCAAAATATCATATGGCAAACTCTTGCATTTGAGCTCAAGTATGAGAAGGTAGTGGCATAAACTAGTTACTGCTAGAAGGGTGAAGGTGAAGATGCATGATGCACATGTAGTGTAGCTTCATAAATACACTAATGTCTTGCATGGATTTAATTCTTAGATGCATTGAAGAAGGGTGAACAAGTATTACATAGATGGTGGAACACAAGTATGCGTTATGACAAGAGGAAACAATGCAACAATTGGGATTGTAGATCACGGACAAATCTTTGTTTAGTGTGAAGATAGAAAATAGTTGTAGAGTGAAATTCTTGGGAGTCATTCATCACTTTGAGTTTAATTTTTTGGTTCAAAGTTCTATCATGGACATTCATATGATTGTTGCAAAGCTTAGGGCATATCCAGTTATATTGGGTAGAGCTTGGTTGATTGTTATAAGGTCGCGAGCAGCACGTCTGGTACGGGAGATGTATTGACCTCTTTGTGGATAGGCCTAAAGAAAAGAGGATTAAATATGATATGAAAACATGTAAGGTTTTGGAAATTGATGGTGAATTGGCTATGCATCAATATTTATCTCCATCCACGTATGACATGTGTGATAGTAACTTACGCGAGTGCGTCCTCTACATGTACTGATGATGAGACTTATGATGAAGGTCTTCTTGAGCTTGATGTAGATCTTTGTGGGGTACATGTAAATGATGAGAATGTTGATTAAGGGTTTTCTATGAAATCATAAAATGACCATGGGGCTGATCATGAGCCACAGGTACCAAAAGTTGATTTAATAGATATACTTGTAGATGATCTCACTAGCCAAGAGAGAGAGAGGCATACGATGCATTATTTGATAGGTATCCCAAGTTTTTTGAAAAATATTATGCTCAAATGAAAGAGAAAATAGTGTTCTTCATGAAATAAATCTCAAAGAAGGTGCAAATCCTGTTGTTCAAAAGTTAAGGAGATTTGGCACCATTCACTGATGACAAGTATTGGAGATAGAGGTGAGCAAGAAGTGAGAAAGCTTCAAAGGCTGATTTTATTTACATTCTAGACGATGCAAAGTGGGTTCCCCATATGGTTATAGTTCCAAAAAATGGTGATAAGTGGAGGATATGTGTGGAGAGTGTGTAGACTAGAATCCATTAAATGTTGCAACAAAGAGGCATCACTATCCACTTCCCTTTTAGGATGAAATTTTGTACGTTGTTGCAGGTCATAAGAGATATTTTGGTATGTGATGGGTTTAGTGGGTATTTTCACATTGAAATCGCTTATAAAGATCAAAAAAAGATCCATCTTTTTTATCCCATGGAGGGTGTTTTGTTATAGGATAATGCCCTTTGTCTTTATGAATGCTTATGCTAGATTCTAGAGTTGGATGGACAAAGTCTTAGGGCCTTACCTTGGAAGCTTTGTAAAAGGTCTTTATGAATGATTTTTGTGTTTATAGCTATAGAATGCTTCAAGTGCTAAAACTTTCTATGATTTTTAAAAAGGATTGATGATGATGGGGGTCAACTCAATCCTTTGAAATGTAATATTGCAAGAGCTAGAGTGATACTTCTTAGCTGTGAGGTAAATGAGAATAGGAGAGCTGCAAATCCTTCAAAAGCGGAATGTTTTTTTATGATGAAGAATCCTAAAAGTACAAAAGAGTCGATGATTTATGTACAAAAACTAAGGTTCTTGTCTAGGTCTTCTTGTATGCTTGTTGAGTATGTACATCCTTGGCAAAAGGAAACACAAAAAGACCCTTTTGTGTGGATTGAACATGAACAGACAGCTTTTGAGGATGTTAAGGAGAAGCTATCTACATTACCTTTGAGTATGCCTCCTTGTTGGGATGAAATGTTTTACTTGAGTTGAGTATGGGTGAGCATGTTACTGGTGCAATATTGATGCAAAAAGGAAAGAAGCAGTCTTACATAAAACTCGTTTACTACATAAGTAAAGTGGAGTGATGTTAAGAAATCTTGGCATGAAATTGAACAATTTGTTTGGGCTTTGGTATATGCGACAAAAAGGTTGAAGTCTTATTTTACTTTTAAGCCTTTTGTGGTATTCACATCACGTAGTTTATTGCCTCATGCCCTACGGTATCATCGAGATAGTCCTAAATTGCAAAAGTAGGTACTTAGCTTGCATTAATTTGACATGATTTTTATGAAAGAGGATATAGTGTGAGAGAAAATATGGTGGATATGCTCACTATTAAAGATTCATGCAAGTAATGAGTTGAAGAAATATTTGGAAAAGAAGATAGTATCAAATCCAACTATGCATGCAGAGCTTCAAGATCTGGAAGGCACCTTACACTTTGATGGGGCTTTCAAAAGGAGCATTAGCAACAACATTGTTGGTTATGTATTTGTGAATAAAATGGGATTGAATGTTGGTCTAAAAACCAAAAAGTGGATGTGAAGGTAAATAATGAGGTTGAGTATGCAAGCCTTTGCTTGGGCTTAGAGAATGTGTCAAAAGGCATGTAAGGAGTCTTCTAATCAAAGGTCATGCTATGTTGATTTTACGACAAGTTCAAGGTACATGGAAGGTGAATCAAGAAGGCATGAAGAGTTGGTTTTAAAAGTGAGGAATTTGTTACAAATATGGCATGTACCTCAAAACATGAATGTAAGAGATCATGAGTTGGCAGAATAGGTGTTTGCAAAGGATGTGCATGTAGTGAGAATTAGAAAGCCAAAAATTCTTGGAAAAGAGTCCTTTCATGAAAAAGAGTATGTATTATAAAGGTGTTTTCAAGGAAAGTATTGGCTTCTTAGCAAAGTCATGCAATTCCACGAAGGGCTATGAGATATGTCTTGATTGGAGAGCATATATATCAAAAGGGGACTCATAGTGTTGTGAGAAAAGTGTCTACCATGATGAGATTTTTTATCACTTAAAAGCTTATCATGAGGAGATATGTGGAGGTCATTTTGGGGTGAAAAATACATGAAAAAAAGTGTTGAATGCTTAGCTTTTGTGGCCAAGTATGAATAGGTATATTGTGCATTGGTGTAGAAGTGGTCGCGAATGCCGAATGTATGAAAAGAGGAAGTTGATGTCTGAGCTTTTGAGGCATATTGTGAGCTATGGACCTTTTTAAAAGTGGGATGTGGATATAATACATCCTCTTTTGAGCACCAATAATGGGAAGAACTGTTGGGATGCGAGTTTTGTTGCATCTCTTATGTGAACAGTCTCTTCCACCTAGAAAAGCCTTATGTGTCAAGCCATGTGAAAAGCCTCTTGCAACCTTTGTAAAGAGAAATCCACTTGTACTGTGCATTGGAAGCCACCTTTTGTGCTCATGTGTCAAAGACTGCCTATTTGTAAAAGCCTATATAGAGGCAGGTTCTGCTGAATAATATTAAGATTTATCATTTGCAAGTATAGCCTATTGTATTGTGCAGTAGTTTCTCTCTCTCAAGCTCTACACTAACCTCTCCACCATGCTTATGCCATGATTGGCACACTCACTTATCCACCTTAACCCTACAACTGGTATCAGAGCTATTCCTAGATGATCATTTCCTAATCTAATTAGATCCTAGGCATCCCCTCCTATGCTAGGTTGCATTGGCTCTCTCTCCCTAAGCCATTGCAATTGCTAATCATACCTCCCATGCATTGCATAATAGAATTAGCACTAATCTATTTTCTAATTTCTCTTGCTTTTGGGCATATTCTTGGTGTATACCTTGGGCCACTACCCTTACATGAGCAATTGCGGTAGAATTTTGTGCCTAATTAGCATTCATTTTAGCCTACTTTTTCTTCTTCTTCTTGGTGTGATTTTTCTTGATTTTGCACATAATCAAAAATTCCCATTTCAATCTTACAATTGTGTGCTTTAAATGTGCTCTGTGAGAGTTTTTAGCAACCTACTCAAGCTCTGAAAATAGAGGACAGTAGCTCCCTCAATTGCATGGTTGGTTGTGTGTGTGTGTGTGTGTGTGTGTGTGTGTGTGTGTGTGTGTGTGTGTGTGTGTGTGTGTGTGTGTGTGTGTGTGTGTGTGTGTGTGTGTGTGTGTGTGTGTGTGTATAAGGACAAACGGTGTGGGAGCCACCCCTAAAGAGGACAACTGTGGCCAACTAGATGCCCAAACCTTGGTCAAAGGAGGCCTAATCGGGCGGATCTCAAAAGCAGCAAAGTTGGGTTTTTTGCCCTTTTTCGGGCCCGAATGGATCGGCCTGCCTCGTTTATTTTTCGTCCGCTCATGGCCAGTCGGTGGCTCCCAACCGATTCCGTCCGTCTGTCCGTGCTCTACCCGGATTGCCGACCGCCCTGCCCACGCGCTGCCCGAATCTGACCTGTTGTCTGCGCGCTACCCAAACTGCCCAGAGTGCCCGCACGCTGCCCAATCTGCCCGGGCCTGCCAGTCAGCGCCCTAACCAGACCCCCTATTACACATCAAACATCACAAGGCTTCACCTCCAAAGGCCATAGGTAAAAACCTCCACCTTCATTCTCGCTTGCCATGTTGCTTCATCACCAAGTCGAATAAGCTCATTCCCTCAAGCCTGAGTTCCTATAACCCTCCAGATATCAGCATATCAACAGAAAATCCACGAGCCTTAACCTTTGATCTCGCATTATATTTTGTGCTCGCCCTACACAAAAATTTTAAAGTTTTGTAAACCCCAAATCAAACATCTCCTAAAACTTCAAGCATATTGAGAACTTTGTAAAGAGGTGCTCTGTAACATTTAATGGTCTAAAAACTTATGTGTAGCGGAAATTAGCATGAACATAGTGGGCATTTCATTAGAATAGATTCCTAATGAGAATTACAAGAGTGCTTGGGTGGAGAGAGCAACAAAAAGCATAACACCTAGTTAGATAGCATCAACAATACTTTCAAAAGAGAGAGAAATTAAGCTATTGACAACAATTGAGGACCGGATTTGCATGGAGCCGGTCCCCCCTCCAAAAGGCTTTGTATTATGGTTTCTCCCATCAAGAGAGACATTGTACAATACAATTCTTTGTGTTCCTTCAAGACTAGCTAGTGCAATGAAGATGAAAGCTTCATACCAAGCAAAAAACTTAGCAAACACAACTTTAATTATCCCCGTTCTCAGACCCAAGACCTCACACACCTTCGAAGATGGTGAGAGCTAGCAGGGTATGAGAGTAGATTGAGCGGAAGAAGGAGTATCTTACGAGAAATATGTACATCTCCTCACATAATCACTCATATTAGCATAGCTTTAGCTTAGTAATTAGCTTGGTAGAGGAGATGAGCATGCATTGAAGCTTGGCTCTTGGTTGGATTTGCATCCACATGCCAAGAGAGTGTTGATGTAGGCTTCTATCTCACAAGCTTGGAGTAGGTGATGAGTTCTCCATTAAAGCTTGGGAAGAGATAGTCTTCTCTTTCTTCACACATGAGATTGTGTGAGTGTGTATGTGTGATAATGCCTTGCAAAAATCAGCCCCCTCTCTCTCTTGGGCGAGCCCCCTTGCTATTTGCTCTTGCTCCAGCCTCATTGGCCCTCCCCAAGTCAAGCCAATGACTATTAAGCAGCATAACTGATAGCCTTTTGACATGTGTCCCCCTTTCCCCTTTTGTGAGAGCTTAATCAATTAAACTTAATTGATTTAAATGAATTAAATCCCCATTAGACCTTTCCCCATTCTGACCAATAGGAATTAAGTAGCCCATTGGGCTACTCAATTTCTATTGGACCCCTTCACAGGTTGTCCAATAATCATCCAGGAGACTTAATTTTCATTGATTCTTTTTATTAAGTGTTTTAAAATTAATTTTGCTAAATTTACTCTAGCCTAATTCTCATTGGTCCACTTCAAGGGTCATCCAATAGAAATTGGGCATACCTTGTGGGCATCTGGCCTAGGGAGCTAACATGTGTCCCTCATTCCCTTTGTCTAAAGGGGGCTTGTGTGTGTGTGTCTTTCTCTCTCATCCCCTAGAAGAAGGGCTCGCCCCCTCCCATGTAGGGATATGTGTTGACTTTGGAGAGCACACAAAGCATCCAATTCCCCCTAAGCTTTAACCCTTTGGACACAACCTTTGAATTTTGGAACCTTAGCATTTTGGAAGTCTTAATGGGCTGAACCTTAGGGTCTTTTTGGCCCATTGTTGCACATGGCTCTTTTGCAGATGGCCCCCCCTTTGGATCCCTATTGTGGCCGGTCTGCTAGCTTAACCAATATTCTAGCTTTTTCTCCCCTGGCACTTCCCCACATTAAATGATCAGTTTAATATGAGAAAATAATTTAGGAGAATTAGATATTGATTATTATGACATTACCTCTCTCTTGAAATCATAGTCGTCTTCGACTATGGTGTAGAGAAGATAAAGCATATTCATGAGTCCTTTTCTTAGCGGGTAGAGGATCCCTATGTTACCCTACGACATCATTCCTCAATGGATGACTAGTCCATTTGGTGCTTGAGAGCCTTAGGCTGCCACAAGCATGTCTGCACATTAGTCCTATCAATCTTCCATAGTAGAGTGACAAGCTCTACTTGGTGTTTGGGAGACATCATCTCCGCAAACTTGATCTAAGCATGCATACTACTTCATTTTTGTGCACAATAAAGAAAAAGAGAGTCTTATAAGAGAAAAAAACTTTGTTCATTTTTAACATTTTGTACATTTGCTTACTCTTGGGAAGCATTGTAAGCATTGACAAGGTTTAGGTTATCCTTTAATTGTATGCCTTGCATCCATCTAGCATCTTCAAAAGGATAATTCTTAAACTTAATAAGATATCGTCGGATAGTCTTACCGCCTCTTAGTACTTCATGTCGGAGAATAGACTCGGGCTGCAGCACCTCCTCTTGGTCATCGATCTCCGGTGGGTCTTCAATAGTTGGTTCTTGAGGTGGCTCTCCTTTGTAAGGCTTTAATAGGCTCACATGGAAAGCATTGTGTATGAGCCATTGATTGGGCAACTTGAGTTGATAGGCCATCTCATTGATTGGCCTAAGAATCTGGAAGGGACCATAGTACCTTTTTGCTAGTTTAGCATAGTACTTTTGGTGGCCCGTAGGATTCTTTCCCGTCATGTGCCTTAATCGAGCCTTGGGAAACTTTAATAAGATCCAATCGTTTTCTTTAAAGGCTTGGGCTCTTCTGTGCTTGTCAGCAGCAGCCTTTTGCCTTTGCTGTGAGATAGAGATAGCATCCTTAATCTTTTGAAAAGATTCTTGTAGGTCTCGGCTATACTCATCTGCAGCGAAGATCTTCCCATGTACCTTAAGTAGTAAGGGACTTTTTGATCTCCCCTCAATTACTTCGAAAGGTGCTTTTCCCGTGGAAGTATGTACAGTGTTATTGTAAGCATACTCCACTAAGGGTAAGTACTTCTCCCATTGGGATCTTTGATCTACTTCCGTTACATAGGATTTTAGTAGATCGAGAATTGCTAGGTTAGCTATTTCACTTTGGCCATCCGTTTGTGGATGATAGGCCGAAGAGAAGTTTAGCCTTGTCCCTAAATTCTCAAAGAGACCCTTCCAGAAATTATTGGTCATTCTAGGATCTCTATCCGACACTATGGACATTGGCAAGCCATGGTACTTGAAATTTTGTGAAATGAAGAGGGTTGCCATTTGATGGGCTTTGATAGTTTTTTTGACAGGTATAAAATGAGCTTGTTTACTGAACCTGTCTACTATCGTCCATATTCCCGTATTCCCATGGATAGACTTAGGCAATCCAAAGATAAAATCCATGGATATTCTCTCCCATGGTGAATTAGGGATTGGCAAGGGTTGAAGCAATCCAAGTTGCTTCCCTCTATCAAATTTTGTCTTTTGGCATACCACACATTTAGAGACATACTCTTGTATGTTCACTGTCATGGTAGGCCAATAGAAAAATGTTTCAATTCCCTTTAAGGTAGACTGAATCCCTCTATGCCCCGCATAAGGTGGAGCATGAGATTCATACATTACTTTCTCACGTAGTGAGTTAGTAACGCATAGTCTATTGCCATATAGAAGATAACCATCTTGTAAAGTACATGGTTCTTCTTTCTTCCCTAATGCAAGGGCTGAAATCACATCTTTAAAATCAGGATCAATAGCATACTCATCTATCATTGAAGATAGATCATTGTGAGTTGCTATGGAAACCGCATTCACTCTCAGCCGTCTTGAGAGTGCATCAGCTACTTGATTATGCTTGCCAGCAATGTGAGCAATATGAAAATGAAATTGCGAAAGGAAATTTGCCCACCTCATTTGTTTATCGGAGAGCTTGGTCTGCGTCATGAATTACTTAAGACTTTGGTGATCCGATCGCAGAATGAAAGGAGTCCCCAATAAATAGTGATTCCATGAGTCTAAGGCATGTAGAACTGCAAGGAGTTCCTTTTCATATATGCCTAGAGCTTGCTCAACAGGGTCGAGCCTTCGACTCTCATAGCCTATGGCGTGCCCTTCTTGGAGCAAAACAGCTCCAAGGCAATCACCACAAGCATCACATTGGACCTCAAATGGTTTTGAGAGATCCGGTAGTGTAAGCACAGGTTGAGAGATAAGCTTTCCTTTAAGCTTTTGAAAGCATTGTTCTCCTTAGCAGACCATGTATACCTAACGCTTTTCTTTGTTAGGTCATGTAATGGTCCCGCAATTTGTGAGAACTTTTCTATGAAGCGTCTATAGTATGCGCACATACCTATGAAGCTTCTTAGTTCATGAAGATTCCTTGGTTTAGGCCATCCTTTTATTACCTCTAACTTTGATGGATCCATTTGGATGCCATCTTGAGAGATAATGTGACCTAAATACTGAATCTCTTGCAAGAAAAATTCACTTTTCTTTCGATTAACATAAAGTTTATTCTCTCTCAAAACTTGAAATATTACCTGGAGGTGTTGCTTGTGTTCGTCTAATGAATTAGAGTAGATGATAATATCATCAAAGAACACTACAGTGAAGGTTCGATGAGGCCTGAACAGCTTCTCCATCAAGCGGCTGAATGTGGTTGGTGCATTGGTCAAGCCAAAAGACATGACAATGTATTTGTAAAGACCAAAGGTGGTGCGAAATGCGGTCTTTACAATGTCTTGATCAACTATCCTTATTTGATGATAGCCACTTTTTAGGTCAATCCTACTGAAGTAGGTCGATCCTTGTAGCTTATCAAATAGGTCTTCTACCCGTGGAACAGGAAACCTATTCTTGATAGTGATCCTATTCAGTGCTCTATAGTCGACACACATGCGATATGTGTCGTCTTTCTTTTGCACTAATAGCACAGGTGAGCAAAATGGAGACGAGTTAGGCCTAACCATGCCCTTCTCAACTAACTCATGCACTTGCCGCATAATCTCCTCTTGTTGAGCTTGAGAAACTCTATAAGGAGGTTTGTTAGGCGGTGAACTGCCTGGAAGAAGTTCAATTGCATGGTCATCATTACCTCGTTTAAGAGGTAGCTCACAAGGGATGTCGTCAATAAAAACATCTTGAAACCCCTTGAGAAAATTGGATAACTCTAATTCCTTTTGGTTGCTTTTATTTTCTTTTGCTAAAGCATTAGCTTCATTTTGAAAATCTTTAACAAAAATCATGTACATGGAAATAGAGCTCTTTATTGACTTGTTGAAAGCTGGTGTATGTACAATGGGGATAGTGTTACCCATTTCCTTAGCATCTATATACATGTCTTTTTCCCTGAACTTAAAGGAGATTCTTCTTTCAAGAAATTTAACATCGGCAGCCAGGCGGTCAAACCATGGTGCCCCTAGGATTACATCCTCATGCTTGAGAGGAGAGATAAAGAAGTCCTCTTTGTCCACATAGCCTTGGACATGAAGCCTCAATTTCCCGATTAAGGGAGTGACTGAAGCTTCTTGCCCCTTGAAGGCACTGTCTGCGGGTAGGACATCTCCCATCTCGTAGGATTGTATGCCTAGCTTGGTGGCCAACTCTATAGATATAAAATTGTGAGTAGAACCAGGGTCAAAGAGAATAAAAGCATCATGTTCTCTTACCTTTCCCCAAGCATGGCATAGAGGAGATCCTTTGTGATGAGTTTGGTGAGTCTCCTCCTCTTGGATTTCAACCAAGGAAGCTCTAGGAGGATCTTGGCGGTTGTTCTTTTGGGGACAAGCGCGGTACGCATGCCCTTGTTCACCGCACTTGAAACACCGGTTATCCTTGCGATAACGCTCAAGCTCTTCAGGAGAGAGTTTGTTCTTACCTTTGTAAACTCCCTTCTCTTTAGCTTTGTTGGAGTTGCCCTTAGGAGACTTTTGGACATTGTCCTTCCCCTTAGGCTCATTGGAACCCTTGTTTTTTGGGGGCTTATTATTTCTTTTAGCCCTCGTTTGGAAATTGATTCGAGAGGCCACCATAGTATGGTGTATTACCGCCGATATGGTACGTGGCCTTTGGGAGTTGCCATACTCCGCCATTTCTTCGGTTAAGCCCGCACAAAATTATTGCTTTTGCTCTCCAAAATCCAACTTTTTGAAGACAGTGGCTTTGAGTTGTAGGTCCCAAAACTTTTCTACATATTTGTGGATGGATTCATTGGGAGAGAGCTTTAAGCTTCGCCATTCGGTGAGTACTTTGTCTTTGGCATCGGTGGCCAAAAACTGCTTCATAATGAAAGCTCTTAAAGCTTTCCATGTTCGTGGAGCTTCACCGTTGGCTCGTAGGCTAGACCACCATTATCTGGCGGACTTTTGAAAGTGCATAGCTACATGGCGTAGCTTAGAGGACTCCGTGAAGCCCTCATCTCCAAACGCCGCATCGATTCTTGGATAAAGGCCAAGACTTTGTCCGTAGCACCAAAGGTACCATCATAGGTAAGGAAAGAAATGCTCTTCCCTCCCTCTTTGAATTTCTTCAGCTTGGACGACCTCTTCCATGTGGCATAGGATTTCCTATGGCCTCTTCTTTTTTATGGTTCAAAGGTTGCACCATCAATTTCTTCAGAAGGTGAAGAATTTGAAGAAGGTGGAGAAGAGGGTGACCTCTTTCTCGCCTTTTTCTTGTCTTGATCTTTGTCGTCTTCACCATCGCTTTCATAAGAGGAAGAGGATGAAGAATATGGAGAAGAGGGTGTCCTCTTTCTCACCTTTTTCTTCTCTTGCTTTTTATCATCCCTCTTTGAATTGTGGTGAGGAGAAGAATACGATGGTCTTCTCCGCTTTGGTGGTGATGGAGAGCGTTTAGCCCGCCGTCTTCGTGGAGCCATCTCCGCCGAGGTGGCGGGAGACTCACTTCTTTCTCATTCCTTCGGTGGAGGCTCTTGAGTTCTCCTTTGGAAAGGAGATGCATCGTCAAGAAGTAAATTCTTGAGCCCTTAGTATGGATTCTCTTCTTCTTTCCGAATCGGAGAGAGACCTCTTTTGGTAGTCTCACAAGGAGGCTTCCTAGGTGTTCTCTCGTCATGGTGATGATCTTGGAGAATACCGTGAGCACGGAGCTGCCGTTGCACTTCACTTTGGAGAGATGGATTGCCCATGGCTTATTGAAGCCTAGAAACAAGATAGTTAACAAGCATTGAAGCATCATTAGTAGCTTGCTCATGAGCAAAATCAAAGTTATCAACATTAATTTCACTCTCTTTACTATCGTCAGCCATTCTAACAACTTTTAGGTGTAAACTTTTTAGGTGTACTTTGGCACTTCAAGCCCTAGTTGCTACTCCTCTTTACCCCTTTAGAAAAAGCACTCAAGCTACTATACCCGCGGCTCGAATACCATTAATTGCAAGGAATAGAAGAGAGGGTCTTTCGACACCAAAATAGCATCGGCTCCTGTCAAGCTTCTAATAGCTCAATACTGGTTAAGCCGTAGGCAAGCCCCGTAGGACTCCACTATTAAGACCATAGCTCTCGAAGGTGATGCCCTGTTAACTGCACGAAGGCAGGCGCACTACAAGGCTAAAAAATCCCTATTCTACTTACTCACAGGCAATTAATAATACCAACCATTTATAGCTAGCTTGAGGACCTCCCTTCTTGAGCAAGAAAAGAGAAACCTTGTGCTCTGATACCAATGTAGCATTTAATGGTCTAAAAACTTATGTGTAGCGGAAATTAGCATGAACATAGTGGGCATTTCATTAGAATAGATTCCTAATGAGAATTACAAGAGTGCTTGGGTGGAGAGAGCAACAAAAAGCATAACACCTAGTTAGATAGCATCAACAATACTTTCAAAAGAGAGAGAAATTAAGCTATTGACAACAGTTGAGGACCGGATTTGCATGGAGCCGGTCCCCCCTCCAAAAGGCTTTGTATTATGGTTTCTCCCATCAAGAGAGACATTGTACAATACAATTCTTTATGTTCCTTCAAGACTAGCTAGTGCAATGAAGATGAAAGCTTCATGCACCAAGCAAAACACTTAGCAAACACAACTTTAATTATCCCCGTTCTCAGACCCAAGACCTCACACACCTTCGAAGATGGTGAGAGCTAGCAGGGTATGAGAGTAGATTGAGAGGAAGAAGGAGTATCTTACGAGAAAGATGTACATCTCCTCACATAATCACTCATATTAGCATAGCTTTAGCTTAGTAATTATCTTGGTAGAGGAGATGAGCATGCATTGAAGCTTGGCTCTTGGTTGGATTTGCATCCACATGCCAAGAGAGTGTTGATGTAGGCTTCTATCTCACAAGCTTGGAGTAGGTGATAAGTTCTCCATTAAAGCTTGGGAAGAGATAGTCTTCTCTTTCTTCACACATGAGATTGTGTGAGTGTGTGTGTGATAATGCCTTGCAAAAATCAGCCCCCTCTCTCTCTTGGGCGAGCCCCCTTGCTATTTGCTCTTGCTCCAGCCTCATTGGCCCTCCCCAAGTCAAGCCAATGACTATTAAGCAGCATAAGTGATAGCCTTTTGACATGTGTCCCCCTTTCCCCTTTTGTGATATCTTAATCAATTAAACTTAATTGATTTAAATGAATTAAATCCCCATTAGACCTTTCCCCATTCTGACCAATAGGAATTAAGTAGCCCATTGGGCTACTCAATTCCTATTGGACCCCTTCACAGGTTGTCCAATAATCATCCAGGAGACTTAATTTTCATTGATTCTTTTTACTAAGTGTTTTAAAATTAATTTTGCTAAATTTACTCTAGCCTAATTCTCATTGGTCCACTTCAAGGGTCATCCAATAGAAATTGGGCATACCTTGTGGGCATCTGGCCTAGGGAGCTGGCATGTGTCCCTCATTCCCTTTGTCTAAAGGGGGCTTGTGTGTGTGTGTCTTTCTCTCTCATCCCCTAGAAGAAGGGCTCGCCCCCTCCCATGTAGGGATATGTGTTGACTTTGGAGAGCACACAAAGCATCCAATTCCCCCTAAGCTTTAACCCTTTGGACACAACCTTTGAATTTTGGAACCTTAGCATTTTGGAAGTCTTAATGGGCTGAACCTTAGGGTCTTTTTGGCCCATTGTTGCACATGGCTCTTTTGCAGATGGCCCCCCCTTTGGATCCCTACTATGGCCGGTCTGCTAGCTTAACCAATATTCTAGCTTTTTCTCCCCTGGCACTTCCCCACATTAAATGATCAGTTTAATATGAGAAAATCATTTAGGAGAATTAGATATTGATTATTATGACATGCTCCATGACTTTGGAGAGTAACTTTACAAACTATTTGTAAAAATCATTGAGATTGACTTTGCACGAGGACTAGACACTGCCCATACAACCCGGGTAAGACCTTCCTTTCACGCACAATTAAGGGTGCACCATTATGGGGGGAGAGAAGAGAATCAACAAATTCAACGGCCATGGTTTCCGCACGTGGCAGGCAAAAACCAAGGGGTACTTAATGCGAAAGTAGTTATGGTCCATCATTAAGCCACCAAATGACGATGACAGAGGGGAAAATGTGATAGAGCTTAGCACAGTTTTCAGCTAAAGATGAGCAAGCTCTCGGCATTTTACTCACTTCACTTGTCGACAACTTTGTGCATTATTCAGATGATTGCATCACTACACATGATGCATGGAAAACTTTGGAGCAGCATTTTGGTGCTATTGCCAAGCATTCCAAAATTGCATTAAAAATACAACTTTATGGACTGCTTATGGAGCCTGGAGAAGGTGTGTCATCTCTAGTCAATAGGCTTAAAAGTATTTGCACAGAATTGACATATATAAAATGCCCTATAGGTAATGAAGACCAAATTGTTGTGCTTCTCAAAGCAGTACCAGATGCAGATTTTCGCCGAATTGTAACAGTACCCAAGCCCTAAAATTTAAGATGTAATAAACTCTCTTCAAGAGCACGAAAAGAAACTCAAAAGCAGTCAACAAAAATCAAGTGGTGCTTATGTGGTCTCATCCAACCGCTACAACCGCAATCACAAAAGCAACTTAAAGTGCACACATTGTGGCAGAACAAATCACCATTCAAAGGATTGCTATGAAATCAACCCTTGTCGCATCTGTGGCAAAAACATCCATGCTACAAAGTATTGCAGACTCGACAATAAATCTTCACAGGTTACCAATCACAAGGAACATTTCAAAAATCAACCAAAACCAAAAATCAACCTTGCCACCTCTAGAAATTCTGACAAAAATAACGACAACAATATTGGCTTGGTTTATGATGATGTACTGTGAGCATTCTCTCAATTGTACCTTACCCTCTATTTGTGCCAGGGAAGGCTTGTTTGTGCCTACACCCTGATGTTTTGTGTGCCTATACCCTTTGTGTCTAGGGGAGGCAGATTTGTGTCTAGGGGGAGGCTTGTGAATTGTGTGCCTCACCCTAGTGATTTTTGAGGGGAGGTTTTGTGTGAGTGATATGCAACCAAAACCCACATAGGGGAGGATTGTTGGGATGCGAGTTTTGTTGAATCTCTTATGTGAACAGTCTCTTCCACCTAGAAAAGCCTTATGTGTCAAGCCATGTGAAAAGCCTCTTCTTGCAACCTTTGTAAAGAGAAATCCACTTGTATTGTGCATTGGAAGCCACCTTTTGTGCTCATGTATCAAAAGGCTGCCTATTTGTAAAAGCCTATATAGAGGCAGGTTCTGCTGAATAATATTAAGCTTTATTATTTGCAAGTATACCCTATTGTATTGTGCAGTAGTTTCTCTCTCTCAAGCTCTACACTAACCTCTCCAGCATGCTTATGCCATGAATGGCACACTAATTTATCCACCTTAACCCTACAAGAACTACATACTTAGTGCAGTGGATTACATGACAAGATGGCCAAAAGAAAAGGCTAGGGCTACAAGCAAAGATGTATGAAACTTTATATTTGATTGCATACGTTGTAGATTTGGAGTGCCATTGACAGTTGTAAGCGATCAAAGAAAAGAGTTTATGAATGATCAGTGAATTTGTAGAGAAATTGGAGATCAAGCACAAGTATGCTACTCCTTATTATCCCATGATGCAATGGGTTGGTACAGGCATTCAATGGAGTTTTACAAAACATATAGTTCAAGCTTGTGGAAGAGCATCCAAAAGATTGGCATGTGGCCACAGCGGAAGAAAAAATTTGCAAATTTACCCCAGTTGAGTTTGAATGGACGCTTTTCGACCATTGTATCCTTAGAATTAACCGAAATGCCAACTAATCAATTAGTGTAGGGATGTCAGTGTCCCACAAAATACAAAAATGATTTGTGTTTTCCTCCAACCTAGGAGGGCAAATGACCTTGCCCAATTGAAATCCACAACTGAAGGAAGGAAGTGACGCCAAGTAGGAGGAAAATCCACCACCTCAATCGAGATGGGGCACTTATGATGAATAAGGCTCAGATAATCCTTAGTGAGAGCCCAAGCCAAAACATGATTCATTTGCGTATTATAGAAGAGAAGAGTTATTCCAAGCAAGGAATCTATAGCATCCATGTCTACTAGTAAGACCTCATAAAACCCTCTTGCACCAAACTAAACCCTCGGACTCCTTTTCCGCTTAAGCACGAAATCAACCCATGGCCTAGTAGACATTTTTCCCCGGAAGAAGAGAATCATTGCATTTAGGGCATATTGAGCAACGGGATCCATAAGCTCCTGCACAGGAATACGCACTTTTGTGGCACGCATTGTTTGATAAGAGTCAAGTCATCCATAGCCAAATCTTCCATGGCTTTCAAGCGCTTGTGAATGCATTGTTCATGCAAAACCATTGGTACACGTATTCATACACCCAAACCTGTGGCTAAGTTGGGTATACCACGCACACTACACGTTGTACACAACCGCACGCGTGCACACACACACAAAAATGCAAGCACACTGTAGCTGCGAGCAAGTCATAGGGCACACACACACACACACACACACACACACACACACACACACCCGTAGATCTTCCAGAAGCTATTGGCTACCCAACGCCGCGGATGAGGGAGACGGCACCAACACGAACATGCAAGGGCAGATAGCCACTCTAGGAAGATGGGCACAAAGGGACTTGAGTGGTGCAATAGGACACGCAAGGCAGAAGGTTGTCAGTGTCTCTCTCTCTCTCTCTCTCTCTCTCTCTCTCTCTCTCTCTCTCTCTCTCTCTCTCTCTCTCTCTCTCTCTCTCTCTCTCTCTCTCTCTCACACACACACACACACACACACACACACGAACCACTAAGTCTAGCACAACAATGCAGCTCTCAACAAGTGGTTTATTTAAGGGAGAGAGTTGATTGCACATGGGTAGACATCTCCTTGGGTGCCAAAGGACATAAAAATCATTGTGGGTCTCCTCAACATCACCATGTGGTATTCGTGGGTACCACCACACACACACACAGACACACACACACATACACATACTTTTTTTTGTAAATCTTTGGGATTAATTTACAAATGGGAAACCTCGATGCGAGGAAAACCCATAGAAAACATCACATACAAAGCAAAGAACACTAAACTGTCTGAATGAAAAGAATGGCTAAAATCATTCATAGGAGAGTTGGTGTATCTCTGAGGTGATATCACCAACATCCAAGGCAAAACATAAAGATTTTCTAAGAGAGAGCTTAAAAAACTAGAAAGGATGTGCATCAAAGCGGTGGAACATATAGCCATTACGTTGGCGCCACAAGGTCCAATAAGCCCAATATCTTACTCACATGAGGAAGACCGCAAATCACTGTAAGGAAGGCAAGAGAATGCCAAAAGCCCATAACCGTTGCTGGAAGAGCATCGAAGGTTAAAAAAAAGCCACATACAAAGGTGATAAGTGTCGAAGAAAAGCTCTAGCAATGCAGTAATTCTAGAACATGTGACTAGCATCCTCCTATGAAGTCAAGCAGCACACACACCGTGAAGAGCAGATACAATGTGCACCAAGAAACGTGCCAACCGGGAGAACTCCAAGCAAGCATCTCCAAAGAAACAAACGCTCCTTCAAAGGCAAGTGGCTCTTCCAAAGGGCAGAGAGAGGCTTCCTCCACCATCACACTTGTGCATGGACCGTAGGGCATTACAGTGATCAGCAAGTCAAGGTCGCGGTAGAAGAAGAGCATAAACTTTACTGGCAGAAATAGCCTCAAAAGGCGTGTGCCAGAACTTCCAATCAGCCAAAGGTGGAATGGGTAAAATTCAACCAACATATATTGAAGCTCTCTCCAAAGCTGATGATAATGCATACCCAATCAAAACCGGCCAGCAGCAATGGAAACGGAATGGTGTAGCCTACCTCATCAACCACATCATCAACTACACGAAGGTCACGATAAGAGAGGAAATAAGTTTGGCAAGGCGAACGGTCAACCAAAGTAAGAGAGAATGCCCGACTCCAATAAAGACTCTCCAAACGAAGCAAATTCCCTTCCCGTTGTTGTCGACCATGCCATGATAAATGACTTGTTGGATTCATCCAAGCCAAAATCAAACTAGAAGCAAGAGAGTAGCCAGGAATGTGCCCTTCCATCTTGCCAAACACTACCTTCCAGAGAGATGAATGCCAATGCCCAAAGGAGGAAGTAACCACATGCTGACACAAATAGGTAAGCATAGAAGTCCAAGGCTGAGTTTGTTGCACAAGGGTAGGCAACAACATAGCCTTCCTAGCAAGCGCATGCCTGCACAAGTCCAGGATATTGAGGCTCCCAAAGCACTTAGGAGTGCAAAATTTCCCAATCAACATTAAATGCGGGCCTTTTTTGTGAGTATGGGTTTTCGACAATTGAGACGAAATAACTGACATAAGAGAAGTGAGACAATGGTGAAGCCAATTGCATCAATGGCAATAGAACTTAACATAAGCCCATCAAAACACTTTGAACGATTTGCAAGCGAGCATGCAATGGCCAAGGGAATAATTCCAATAGTACAATTTGGCATTCAAGCGTTGCATAACCCAATTTACTTTTTGAATGTCAGTGACACTCCATCCAATTGGATACCATCCCATTCGGAGGAACAAACTCACTTGGCCGCAATAGATTATGTCAATCAGAAGGGTTAAGCGACACAAGCTTTGATTTACAAAATTGACTATAAAAAAGCAATCGCAAGTCCCATATAGTTCCAAAGTGTCCATAATCCTTGGACATCAGACTAGTGACGTGAGGCATAAAC
The DNA here is from genome assembly GCF_014529385.1 of Adiantum capillus-veneris. Taxonomy (NCBI): domain Eukaryota; kingdom Viridiplantae; phylum Streptophyta; class Polypodiopsida; order Polypodiales; family Pteridaceae; genus Adiantum; species Adiantum capillus-veneris. The sequence goes on along the minus strand of NC_140950.1, from coordinate 78,080,261 downwards.
AACGAGTCATCTGCATAGGCCTGCCAAATAAGTTCTTACCCGAGAGTAATTGCAAGCCATAAAGACGACCATATGAAGTCAAATGATCAAGATGCATCGATAGTGAGTGAGTTGCAATAGCATATAGCAATGCACTGATGGGGCAACCTTGCTTGACCGAAAAGCCAAGAGGCCAAGATTCCGTCCAAAAATCCACGAAGACGTACTGCGAGCATACAAGAAATACACGATATTATCTAACTCAAGACCGAACCCAAGACGCCGCATAGTAGCACCAATGTAATCGCATTGGACAATATCAAAAACCTTTTGAATGTCAACTTGCATAACAAGCACATCTTGTTGCATGTATATTACATTTTCCATGCCAATCAGAACATTAGCCAAGTTGTAGTGATTTGGTGACGTGCGATGGAACCATACTGAGCGTAATGAATTCCGACATCTTCAATCCAATTCACCAACAACTTAGCCAATAGCTTGTAGACTACAAGCATCAAAGTAATTGGCCGCCAATGAGAAAATTGCTCGCAATTCCCATGCCACATTCAACATAAAAAGCAGTGGCTCTTTGAGTGACTCCCAAAAGGAGAGGAAGAATTCCATAGTAAGCTCATCCCAGCCAAGGGATTGCCAACGGCCCAACGCAAGTAGCACACGTGCAATTCAAAATCAGTGAAAGATTCCTCAAAGCATTGTGCATCATGTGAAGAAAGAATTGGATGTACATGAGAAAGCAACAATTGTTGAACTACTATGGAGGACTGGCGAGGAGCAGCAAAGACTTGCGGATAATGTGAGACCATGGCCTTAGCAAGTTCTTGTTTACATGATGTCCAAGCGCACGAAGGAAGCAAGACTCACTTAATGTCTTGGGAAACTCTCGTATGATGCAAATGCTTGAAAATTTGTTTCATAGCACAAATTTTATCCACAAAAGCCCATTGACAAACATGTGTTTACTATTTATCTAGTTTTCACTCGTCATTATTTTGGATACATACACAAGCTTCACACAACTCTTTCACTTCAGAGTCCAACAAAGGCCGCAAATCAATCAATACTTCCAACTTTACATGTTTCACAGTACAAGCGTCCCCCCAAGTCCGCCGATGCATGTGATGCTTACCATAATCATGAATAGCACATTGCACCCACATAATAAACCGAGAACAAGAAACATCAAGATCAAGATACATGTGATAAGCAAGGGGAGACAAGTTCAGAAATCATATCTCGAAACCCCTCATGAGTAAAATAAGCATTGTTGATATTCAATGGTCGATCATAAATGGATTGCCCAAAGTACAAAGTCAACATAACAGGATGATGATTAGATAGCTACAAGGTGTAATTCATCCTCATATCGCATACAAAGTCTACTGCACATTCGAACGATTGAGACGTGCGTGATATGAGGAACAAGCATCATGTCGAAAAGTAAATCCCAAGACATCCCGATGCAAATAACACTAGAAATCAAGCATTTGTGCAAATGCAAGAAGATTATTCCATCTCCTCCCCGCAACCAACATGTGTGTTTGCAGTGGTGCTATCATGCATATCTCGAGTATTATAAAAACACCACAAAGGAAAGCATTGGAGAGCCATGTCTCGCCATTAGGGAACCCTTTGCCCAAAGGCTGTATAAGCATAGATGCCTCTAAATTCATAGATTTGACCATTCAACAAGTATTGCACAATTGTCCAACGGCCACTTGGGTTGCTCCTCACAAGAACTAGATGAAGTTCATGACGAACCATATTAATAATCCTGAACAACCATACAAACCAACATACGCAATCCAATAACCCACAAAAATAGGAATACTAACCAACAAACTTGTGTTGATTGTGTTCTTGCAAAACAACTATATCTGCTCTACATGTATTTACATAGTGCCAAATTAGTCGCCATTTATCAAGGATACATAGCCCACATACATTGTGTGAGATGCATCTAATGCGAGTATGCATTGAAGAACATACTGACAATTGACAAGAGAACGTAAGGAATTAAGTAGAAGTGCCCATGGACACATCTCATCATGCTAGAACTGATCCACTGATTCAATGCATGGAACATTTCCACGGAATTAACATGAGAAGTGGAAACCTCACCAATAAGTACATTCTTGTAGGAATGCATCGCTTTTTCCCATGCGTCAATCAACATACGATTATCATTACATGGAAGTTGCTTGAACAACGCTTTCTTATTAGCATTGACAAGCGAAACATAATTACGAGAGGAGGGTGGAGTGCGAATTTTCACTGTCTTTTTAGGCACCTCCCAAGCCCACAACATTCCCATTTCCAAGGACATAGACTGCGCAGTAGGCATTAGGCATTTTCCCTGGCCATCTTGCGCAGTGGATCCACGAACTGCCAGTATTTGTTGATTAGCCAACACTATGTACGAGGCTACAACAGGTGCAGGTGGTTCGCGCGACAGAATTGGGGCAGGAATTCGCGCGACAAAGCTGGGCAAGAGGTTCGCAGGTCATAGTTAGGGGCAGCAGATCGCGCCATAGAGCTCCTTCACCACACACACATGCCCAAGCCCCATATACACAATCCCATGAGCCATGTTCACTCTGCAAATGAAAGAGTGTAGAACAAATGCAACAAAGTTTCCTCAAGGGAGTATACCTACAAAAGTGACGTAGTTGCAACTTTGTTTCACATTAAGACTCCTCCAAAATCTTAAGTCTTGACAAGACTATAGTATGTTCCCAAGTCACTCATAGCAATATAATACATGCCTCAGAAAAAGATTCACAACTCAAGATTAACAGGATTTTTACCCTTCCCATCCATTAAGGCTGTCAAATGGCCTAAACATGAGAGAAAATGCTTGGAAGCCCCACTTGGGCACTAACAAGTTCATCTGCATTACTATTTCAGTTGAAAAAGGGAGAGCGCCAAAGCCAGCCCTGTATGCTTCTTATATGGCCAAAGCAAACTCTTCTATCTACTTGATCACCATTTTGTAACTTTGCATTGCACCCAGCCGCGACCGCAAATACTGAAACGGACTCCTCAAGACCCTCGAAAAAGTATTCTACATTTTGTCATGCCTGCTTGAAGCTGAAAATCCTCACAGCATGATCAGCTCCACATGAAGCTAGCTGCATTTGCTCCAAAATTACTGGTTGCTCACCAGGCTTCCTCCAAGCTAAACGGTTGACACTAGCAACATGGCACAAAAATGCATCAAACTGGTAATATCGAACGCTTTCGAAGCCAACTACACCGTCTATGAACGCAGTTGTGGTCTCATCTGCTGCCTTAGCGAGAATCGGTTTCACTTTCCAGAGTTCAATAAGCCCGTCTTCCATCCCTATGCCTAGCAGATAGCCCTCTCCTACCATACATGGAGCCCAAGCTACTGCTGTCACACTACTCTTAAACATGGGGAACACCCCCATTTGCTTTGCTGTACAACCGCCATCCTTATCAGAGACACCCCAAATCTTCACCACCTTGTCTCTTGAAGCAGTTGCAAAGAACCTATCACAAGGGCTCCAGGAACATGACCAGATAATGCGCTTGTGTGCCTCCACTCTACAGACAAGCTCATATGCAGAATGCTCACTCGGTATACTCATGTCTGCAAAGGAAATCAATCAATAGTGATGAAAGCCACAACAATGATCATGCGCATATGAATACAACAGTAGCATACTTGTTCCTGGTGCCCGAAAAAGAGAGAAATGGCGGTCCCTAGAAACAGACAGAAGAAACTTGTCATCGTGTGAAAATTCCATCTGCGTTACAGTTAGGGAGTGAGAATGTAGCTGTTGAAGAGCTTTCCAACTGTGAACTTCCCATAGCCAAATGTCAGCCACATTTGCAGATTGTCCCTGAAAGGAAGGAAACTTGACCTTAACACGATTAAAAGCATAAGAGTCAAAATCTCCCAGCTACCACAAACTGACCCACCTTGCATGCAGTCGCCATTAGACGCCCACAGTAATCACTGCACATTGCAAAGAGCTCATTCCCATGACCATACAATTTATGAGTCTCTGGCCATAGTGTGTTCCAACCAAGGTCCTCTTCGAGAGGCGGTTTGCTGTGTACAACTGGTACTGCATCCGGAATTGCCTCAATATTTTCAACATTGGCATTCACAGATTTGGAGCTTTGACTTCCTGATAAACCATTCAATAATGTCAGTTGATTCCACTCTCAGAGAGCAACAAAACCAGCAGTTCATTTTTAACAAGCTGGGCAAAGACACAATTGTCTGGAGAGACTCTTTGTGTGTTTGAAAAAGTAGCTGTATACTGAATGCAAATAGACCTCTAAGGATGCTCCTATAGGCATGTGTGGTTGGCCAGGAAAAGATGTGAATTGGGCATCCACAGGAATAAACATGATTCTAAAGATTGCTCAAAATTTCACTGCATCTACTGGACATAGATATTTGAGTTGGCTAGCTTGGATCTATGAAATTACAGAGATTCTTTTTTTTCTAATTGATTGATACAAGCACAAGCATAAAGGTTTACCACAACAAAGGTGGGTTGCGTGGCCATGGGAACAGAAACATGCCTCTGAGATCCTACAAAGTTACAATGCACCAGATGACCCATATGCACAAAAGGCTGAGACAGGATGCTATGATTTAATTTAATCATCTGCATTGAACAGTAAACAAGGCAAGAAATGAACTTTTTTGATGGCACAACCTGTAACGTAGATAGGTTTCTGAGACAGCCCTAAAGCAGACATGTTAGCTCCAAGAACTTTAACATCCTCAGGTCTAATAAATTCTCCATTGCCATTATCTCTGCACTTGCTAATATGCTCCAAAGTCATCAGAAATGACCCTGGAGCTTCAAAAACTCGGGCAACCTTTTCCTCTGCCCCACTGACATACTGGTAGTTGCCTGTACCTTTGATTACTGCCAGGCAATTTAAATCGTGTCCATGAACCTGAGGCCGCGCTATCTCATGCCATGACAGCACATTCCTCGTCTCACCTGCTTTACTCTGATTCCATGATGCATAAAGACGAGTAGTCTACATAGTTGATAGATCATGTTAGCATAAAAACATACAAATAATCGACTCCAAAAGCAAAATACATTTGAGACTTTAAGACCTATGAAGCAGACCACATTGAAACTGCACATGCAATTTTGCTTGTTTTCCCGCACACAATTGATCACAGCTGTTGCAATTCACGACTTTCGCAAATCAGCAATAAGCGCGCTGTAATTAATAAAAAACAAGAATCTAATTTCACAATTTAGAAGGAGAAACAAAGAGAGGGATTTACATCCTGTCAAAGGCAGTTTTGAGTTTCCTACTAACCAGTTAATTAGATAATACCTGGTCATGACTTGTTGATAGTAGAAACTGACCATTTTTGGCCCATGCAATATCTGACACAAAACCTGCATGCCCAGATGGTACAAGCTGAGGCTGCCATTCAGAAGCTTGCATGCCAACATCCTTCCATAAGTGAAAAGATCCGCCAAATGCATGGGCTAAGATGGCATCCCCTGCTGGGCTCCACAAACCTCCATAAAATCCAAGTGCAGTATGACCCAGCTCCCCAACAGTAACTTCGTTCAACCATAAACCTGTCAACGGATCAGGACGCCAAATCATCATTGTTCTATCCATAGAAGCTGACAAGATGCTCATTTGTTGCGACTTTCCAGATGATTTTCTTGAAGAATCAGATGGAGGTGGCTGCCATTTCACTGAATAAACCCAATCATCATGACCAGTCAACAAGGACTCCATGGAAGCTTGGTACAGAGTTGATCCTGCTCTGAAAACAGGCCCTTCAATATACATCTTGATGCTCGGAGCTTGCTCCTGTGAATCTGCACTTCCAGCTTTGTTAGTTTTTGCACCGATCCTCCAAATCCTTATATTCCTATCCTGTCCAGCACTCGCCAAATAGATTACTTGCCCAACTCCTTTATCGGATACATTGTATGCAAAGTCCAAAGAACGAACCCAGTCCTGATGGCCTTTTAAGATACATGCAGGTACAAACTACAACAACAAAAAGATGTGTTAGAAGCAAACTTACAACCAATAAAAAATCATGCTAGAGACATGTACTTGTCCATCTTGCATTGCAGAATGAAGGTGAATGTTATTGTCAAGTCCACCCATTGCGAGCAAAACACCACTTGCAGAATCTGGAAGTAGAGCCAATGAAACTGCCACAACAGCTCTAGAGCCAGTTGCAATACATTGTAAAAATGACAGCTTGCATTCACCTAAGAAGGAAAACATATTGACATCAGTTTTATTTTGATTTTTTAACAGTTTAAAATATTACTAAAACATCAGGAATAAAAAGTACTACCTCCAACCTCTGAAGGTAATGTTGCCCTCCATACACGTACTGTGCAGTCGGAAGAACAAGAAGAGAAAAGGGCTTCGCATGGAGAAAGCATAAGTCCTGCTAAGCAAGAGACAGCTTTCAGATGTGAATTTGGCAACTGCTGTACACTTCTCCACTGCAAACAAGTTGAAATTGTCAAAAATGAGCTAGTGCAAAATTGCCATACACAAGATTGTGCCAGCAATGTAAGTGAACATGCACATGTTTGTGGTGTATGCACTGCAGTGCCTGTGTAGCTTACCTTATTTTTCATTGGATGGTAGGCCCAAAGGATAATGATACCATCGGCACTTCCCGACAATAGATAATGCGCCTCACTTTTGAGACCATCTGCAAATCATCCAAATTTAGCTGAGAACTTTAACCACGGATATCCAACACGTTGGACGAAAGTCCCACAATGTAGGTCCTGCAACTACAATAAAACATAGTAACAGACTCAAAAGAGATCTAATCATGCAATAAAAGATAAAAAATATTGCCGCACATACATGAAACCAGGTAAAGTAAGCTCAGTAACCAGACTTAAAAGGACATCGAGCCTTCAATATGAAGGCTAAAAGAAACCCTCTGAAAAGAGAGGGCTGAAGATGGGGTTAGACAAGGATGTGGAGAGCCCAAATAGAGGCTTAAGGATAGCACCAACACAATGTTGAGTGAAAAGGCAAACTACAAGTTAATTTAATATATAGATTGCTGAAATATCAGTTGCACCAGTCAGCCTCCAGTGGTACATTGATACTAGATGAGGTCCCCAACTGATGAATATGGTATGGTGTCCTCACCCACGTTTAGGACATATGATACAATACTGGAAATTCAACGGTGCATAATACAAGAACAAAACAGTGTAATCCCTTATTTAAGAAGCTGGAGCGGCAGTGTTTGGTATGTGCTCGAAGCATATCCCTCATTGAAGGAAGGTGGAGAAGTGCATAGTGTTTGGCATGTGCTAGAACCATGTAGCAGGGCTACAGTGTCACTGGCACGGACAGGCAGTTAGTCACAGTTGGCCACTAGACGGACTCTCTTGCCGGATCGGTGACACGTGGCGAGGATACGGGTGGTGGTCCAGTCGACACCGGGGTCAGCGCACCACCACCACAGTTCAGAGATATGCTTAACTCGATTAGATATTGGTGAGCCATTGGTGGCTCTTTATGGTTGTATATATCCGTAGCTGTTGGGTTTTATGTATCATCTACTTTTTTGTGGTCAGTTATTTGGAGTCTCTCATCAGAGTTGTACACAGCATGTCTGCACAATCCCTACACAGTTGAGCCTCAACACCCCCACTGTACCTATGGGATCTGGGCTGGAGCTGAGTGCGCTGCCATGCCAGAGTCTGTATCGGTTTCTTTGAGTTTGTCGATGTTCGCGTTGTTCATGATCTACTGAGTCGTATTGTTCTTGCTCTATTGTTCTTTGTCTTCTATGTTTGTGTTTTCATTCTGTGGAGTGAGATATCATGCACATTGCAATGAGGAGCACCCCGTACAAAGGCCACGACACATTATCTCCGCTACAGGTGCTCTCATTTTTGGCACGCCCGGTGGGACCTCAACTGAAGTTTCACTCCACTATGCCTACAGGTCGAGGAGCTAGCTCTAAGCTCTCGCCTGTGTTAATCTGAGCTTGGTCTGTCCAGCTCAGCTAGTCTAGGCACTCGTCCTAGCTCGTCTTGGTCTAAGTCTCTCGTCCTGGTCTAGTAGTCTCTAGGCTAGGTCTAGTCCTCTCTCGTCCAAGTCTAACCGGGAGGTCTAGTCACTCGCCCTGGTCTAGTGGAGTCTGGATCAGTGTGCAGTAAGTAAAGGTCTTCGCGCTAAAGGCTTGGTGGGCTTGTGGTTACTGCATGACACATACAAGGCAGTCAAAAGAGGGACAAAGCCCATTACTAAGTCCTTTGAAGTACTACCACAGGAAGCGTCAACCCTTCCTGCCAAGCAGAATTCCACCAACCCAATTACCCCTACCTTCCCTCTCAGCCAGTTCTACACCTCCCCCGTCACCCCCATCAATTAACTTCTTCTCCTATACCTATCCCTATTGCAGAAACTCCACCACCAGTATCTCCTCCACCAAAGAGGCATGCTCCCAGTCCACCACCAGCAGTGCCACTTGCCAGCCCTCTCCCACCTGACAATGTTGCGGACAGTTCCGGACTCTACATCACTTTTTCGCCTATCTAAGGATATATTGCAGGAGTCCGAGCAGGCCATTGCTATCATTGAGCTTGTGGTAGAGCGGCTGGTAGCTACACACTAGCGTCACTCAGCTACTTACGCAGCTATGGAGGGATCTCTGCGAGTCGCTGAGAGCACCATTGCCGATCGGGATGCTACTCATCAATTAGCTTCACATTGAAGACATTGCACTCCTAGAGGTAGGAAGGGCGAGGGTTAGTGCTTAGGTCAAGGTGTAGAATGAACTAGCAAGGGTGATTCTTGAGAGAGGAAAACCTTAATGAAAACTCGTTTGATTATGACAATCTGAAGCTCTACACGGATAGAGCACAGAGAGAGAGAGAGAGAGAGAGAGAGAGAGAGAGAGAGAGAGAGAGAGGGTATAAACTTTAGGGGAGAGCAATGGTAATAGAGTGACTCAAAAGCCGCACTTAGTAAACATTGAACAAGAAGAAGAAGGAACTCAGTAGAACTAGAAAGAAGAATGGAAAGAGAATGATTGCGTACACATGTTTCCTAATGACCTAACGTGTGTTACATTAGAGAGACCCATTGTGAGTGTCAAACAAGACTGATGATACAAAGCAATACAAGGTAGTCTGGAAAGAATGAGCTGGTTACAAGAAGTTCAGGACGAAACAAGCACCCCAGTAGAGAAGGTATACCGAGGACATGCATAGTAGAGACTGATAGCAAAGACTGAGAGTGTGCAGGGACATTATGATAACACCGACTCTGGTGCAGAACCTATACTATACTATAGGCAGAATAGCTACAGAGATCGAAACAGCTGCAGACGGCTTACTCAGAGGGATAATAGCATTTGATTCTGGAGTCATTTGCCAGCGGCAAAGGAACACCTTCCAAAGTTACTAGTTGGATTGCTCCTTGTGGCAAGATTTCCTGTACCATGAATGGGCCTTGCCAAGCTCGGACCAACTTCTATGCTTTTTTCTGATATCTAGCTTGATACAGTATCACCAGTGAGCCTTGCATAAATTTGGCTTTCGGAGATGGCGATCATGCCAAGCCTTGCGACGAAGCTACTTTGCTTCAAGAGCTTGAGAAGCCAAACTACGGCTTTCTTCTAATAGGGTGAGACGAGAGACGGAGGCAGACCCCAAACCCCCATTGGCACGCAGACTGCCTACTCACGGAGATCCCGAGTTGAATTCAAAGGGTGCTATTGCTTCCAAACCGAAGGCTAACTAAAATGGGGTGTGATTGGTCGTGGCTTTAAAAGAAGTGAGATAAGCCCAAAGGGTGCCGTGGATAGCTTGAGCCCAAGACGGCAGATGGAGATGACATGCTTTCCGCAGAAGGGCTATCAGATCCTTGTTGGTGCTCTCAGCCTGTCCATTTTCTCTACTTTAATAGGAACAAGACTTACGATGAAAAATCTTGTAGTTGGCTAGCAAGGTTGAAATCATTTCATTAACAAAGTGACTGCCCCTATCACTTGTGATCTCCAAGGGATATCCAAACCTGCACAAAATATTTTCATACAGAAACTTGGCTACAGTATTGCCAGTGCAATCACTTGTCGCCAGTACTTCTGCCCACTTAGTTGCATAATCTATAGCCACCAGCAGATACTTCAGGTTACCTGGTTGGGCCGGAGGAGCAATTAGACCCACAGATCCATGCCCTATCGCTCAAAGGGCAACCATGCCATAGAGACCTGCAGAGGACGGTTGGATTGCTTGCTTGGTATAGGTCCATATCGTTGACACACATCACATACTTTCACATAGGCAATTGCATCTCGAAAAACATAGGGCCACCATAGACCACTCTGTAGAATCTTCTGAGCGGTCATGCGACCAGGGTAATGCCCACCAGTGGGACCACTGTGGGCATCCTCCAAAATATTCTCAACTTCATGAGGGGAGACACACCGTCTTAGAACACCATCTGGTCATAACTTGTAGAGCTGGCCTCCAATCAGAGTGAATGGCCTAGATTTTAAAAGCAATCTTCTCTTCTGCAGTGGAGACGCATTCTCAAGGTACAGACCAGTAGATAGCAAATGCAAGACATCACCGTACCATTCCGGAGTGGTATCCACCTTAAAGAGACTGCTATCTGGAAAGTCATCTGCAACCCCTGTTGCTTCTTCACCTGTGTGAATGCGAGAGAGGTGGTCAGCAAGAACATGATGTTTGCCAGGTTTGAGTATCACTTCGAAATCAAACTCTTGAAATAACAATAGCCATTGCCATACTCGACCTGCAATTTGCGGCTTATTAAGCAGATAGCACAGGGCATGATGATCAGTAATAATTGTGAAGTGGACCCCTCATAAATAATGGCGAAAGTTTTGTAAAGCACACACAATAGCCAAACCTTCCCTTTCTGTGGTGCTATAGTTGCGCTCTGCTTTGGTGAGCAGGCGACTTGCATAGTGAACAGGGCGATCCAAGTTGTACTCCTTACTAGGCTGAGTCAGCACAGCACCCACAGCCAGTTGACTGGCATCAATATCCACATGAAAAGGAAGAGACCAATCGGGAGCCACTAGAAAAGGTGCTTCAATGAGGCGTTTTTTGAGGTATGCAAATGCTTCAGCCTCAGTTTTGGACCATTGGAACGGTACGGTAGCACTAGTGAGTCGGGTCAGTGGTTGAGCCACCTGTGCATACATGCATATAAACCTGCGATGATAGCCTGTATTGTCACGTGCCCATCTACCCCTATGTGTACGTGGACAAGCTACTTCATGACTAGGGTTCAGTTCAATTAGCTTAGGAAGTGTTATGGCACTTTTGTGAGTCTGTTCGCAGACCGGGCATGTCCAGGTACTTAGAGTAGATGCATATCCTCTGGTTGCACACAGCATGATCATCAGCAGTACCATCATAATCCATCAAGAGCATTTTACAATGCAAAAAACCTAATTTCCCTATTTTAGCCATTTTTCACTTATTATTAATAAGTGACTTTGTTCGAAAACTGGGTAGGGCAAAGCACCTTCTCAGCAAGACCCCCCCCCCGGGCAGAACTCCTAGAGTTTTCAGCCAACAAAGAAGCCAACGTTTTCAGGATTGCAGATCAGCCCAGCGTTTTGCAGTTGCAGATGGGGCCTGGCGATAGCAAGACACAACAAGATCCATAGCGTTTTTGCATCAGACCTCAAATCAGCCCAGCGTTTTTGCATTTGCAGACTTCCCTCAGCATTTGCAGATTCCCGGCAACAGAACACCTATCAGCGTTTTCAGTTTTCAGCATATAGACTCCGTACCGCAGTCCCCCAAACCTCGCAGATCTCACCTTCTCACAGTAGATCCTCGCCGCACGGTCACATCAGCCAGCGTTTGCAGATTCAGCTCGGAAAACGCAGATTTCAGCATCTGCGATTTTAAGCACGGCGGTGTCGCATCGTCGTCACCGACATAAAGCCAAAATTCAGCAGATACAAGATTTACAGATTTCAGCCCCTAGCGTTTTCAATTTTGCCCGTCTTGTCGTCGTCCTCATCATCGTCGACATCGTCAGGAAGACCATTGCATTGTAGAGATTTGTGCAATCAATAGTAGACCGCGCTCGCCATAGAGAGTGGGGCCTTCGAAGGAGGGTTTGACAACATTCTGGTGTCGTATTCTTCTCTCTCTATCTCTCAGTCTCAGCACCTTCATTCACAATATCTTTCCACTTTGTTTATGATCATTTGCACTCTCTCACTAAAAGAACAGAAGGCTCTCCCTTCCGTAAGTAAAAGGAACCCTTGAGCACAGTTCGGAGCTCTCATCTTGAGCAAAGTCCAACATTCACATCCATTGCACCTTATATTGGTATTAGAGCTTTGGCAGTGTTCTGTATTACTCACGGAAAGAACCAAAAGAAATTTTTTGCTTGTTGCGCTCGCACGTAACCCAAGTCCTCTTGGGCGTGTCGATTCCTAATCGTGTTTTTGAAGAGTGAAAGGAAACCCAAGAAAGAAGGGCTTGTCCAGCCTCCCCTTGTTTCTCTTTTTAGTCATTGAGAGTGGACCGTGCACTTAGCGGCCGGCCAATCGACGTGAGGTGGGAAAAAGCAACCTTGGTGTGAGCGCAAGGCCGCCAAGGGGTGTGCCCACGGGAAAGAGAAATGTCCGGCTCTAACACAGATTGCAAGCTAAAGAAGAACCTCAAGACTCAAGACCGTCAAGACCCTCAAGACACTCAGACCCTCAAGAACTCAACGACCCCAAGAACCTCAAGAACTCGAGACCCCCAAGAACCCAAGAACCACAAGAACCAAAGTTCCTCGTGAACTTAAGAACTTAAGATTTCAGTGTATGGTCATCACCCGAAGCAGAATGGATACTTCGCATGGAGGTGATGAGCATGGAGGTGATGAAGAAGAATTTTCCCCACCAGGAGGTTTTTCCGACCCTCCCCATCTATGCCAAGGATTGCACCAAATCCTATGGAGGCTTTGGTCAAGACGATGATGGACATGATGAGACAACAAGAAGCGTCACGCAAAGAAAGAAAGGCAGAATTGGATCGTGAACACGAAGAAAGAATTGCAGCCTTAGAGCGTGAGCACGAGAAAAGCGCATTTGGCGGCAACGCAAAGAGACCAACACATGTAAGAGTTGGTCCTACTATTTTCTAATGTGCAGGTGCAAACTGAAAAGAATCAAGAGAAGGAGACTCAATCAGTCTTTTCTTCTCCAAAGCACAACACACATGATTTGCATGATCAAGATGTGATTATTCACGAGCATGATGAATTGCATGATAATGATAAGCATGATGATTTGCATGATAAAGATGTGATTGTTTACAAGGATGATGGTTTAGTTGATGCTTTTTCTAGTGAAGCTAACCTCATTGCAGATTCGATCTATCACGACGAACCGATCTTGGCTCTCGAGTCGAGGTCCAAAGAACCCCCACAGAAAGTATTATGTGTGCGCATGATTAGTCAACACGCATTGTTCGACTGTTTCATGCATTGTTCGACTGTTTCATTCGTGCTGGTTTCCTGTATTTTAGTCACCGTCCTTATGTGATCCCTTTTCATAGGCATGACATATTGCACGATGAACACGATTCACTCATGAATGAGCATAGATGTATGCAGATTACTCATGAAAAGATGAAATGTTTGCACCCAAGGAATTCACATTCCATGTCTCTTCCTTGGCATGACACGGTATCCGAAAGAGCACAAGAAGGATTGAGCATCAAGCATCGGCATTTCCATTGTGATTTGCCACAGTTGATAGATTTAGATCAGAAAGACAAGTTTCAATTCCATGGTTTGCGTGTGTTTGATGAACGGTTCATCTACATTGCATGCACAATTTTTTCGAAAGAATAGTCTTTTTCCAGTCACTTTACATGGAATGGATATGTTCATGTGTTTGTGCTGGAAGTGGTTTCAAGAATTTTCATCCTCTAAGATACTTGAAGAAGGTAGACGCATGACTATAGACGAAGTTGAAGCATTGCAGGAGCCACAGATGACTTTGTGTCGCTTCCGACGAGGCCCAAAGAAGCAAGCGTTCCAGACCTTTACGAAGTTCAAGTGTGCATGACCCACGCATCAAAGTCGGCCGGCGAAGAGTCCTTTCCAGGATTCTAGACGCTGTTGGCGATCTCTCTCGACACCATACAGTTCGGTACCAATACCTCACTTTGAAAAGGAAGGGATGTCACGTGCACATCTACCCCTATGTATACGTGGACAAGCTACTTCATGACTAGGGTTCAGTTCAGTTAGCTTAGAAAGTGTTCTGACACTTTTGTGAGTCTGTTCGCACACCGTGCATGTCTAGGCACTTAGAGTAGATGCATATCCTCTGGTTGCACATAGCATGATCATCAGCAGTACCATCGGGAGCATTTTACAATGCAGAAAACCTATTTTCCCTATCTTAGCCATTTTTCACTTATTATTAATAAGTGACTTTGTTGGGAAACTGGGTAGGGTAATTGCCTAAGGATATATATAAGAAAACCTAGCGCTAGCAGTTTCTGACAGAAGAGGCAGCAAGGACCAAGTGTCCAACAGAGCACCTTCTCAGCAAGACCCCCCCCCCCCCGGACAAAACTCCTAGTGTTTTCAGCCAACAAAGAAGCCAGTGTTTTCGCATTGCAGATCAGCCCAGCGTTTTGCAGTTGCAGATGGGGCCTGGCAATAGCAAGACACAGCAAGATCCATAGCGTTTTTGCATCAGACCTAAACTCAGCCCAACGTTTTTGCATTTGCAGACTTCCCTCAGCGTTTGCAGATTCTTGACTACAGAACACAAGATTTGCATTAGCGTTTTCAGGTTTCAGCGTATAGACTCCGTATCGCAGCCCCCAAACCTCGCAGATCTCACCTTCTTGCAGCAGATCCTCGCCGCACCGGCAGATCAGCCAGTGTTTACAGATTCAGCCCGGAAAACGCAGATTTCAGCCTCTACGTTTTCAGCGCATCGTCGTCGCATCGTCGGCATCGCCGTCGTCACCGATATAGAGTCAGAATTCAGCAAATACAAGATTTGCAAATTTCAGCACCTAGCGTTTTCAGTTTTCAGCCCGTCTCGTCGTCGTCCTCATCGTCGGCAAGACCATTGCATTGTAGATATTTGTGCAATCAATTGTAGACCACTCTCGCCATAGAGAGTGAGGCCTTCAGAGGAGGGTTTGACAACATTCTGGTGTCGTATTCTTCTCTCTCTATCTCTCAGTCTCAGCACCTTCATTCACAATATCTTTCCACTTTGTTTATGATCATTTGCACTCTCTCACTAAAGGAACGGAAGGTTCTCCCTTCCGTTGTCGTGCCGGGGCACGTACATAGTGTGAAATAAAAACATTTGCCTCACTCTTGACACTTCTCAATGTATACAAATAAAAGCAATCATGTACATACTGTGATATATGTTGAAGCGTCCACTGCGGTAATTATCATGTACATACCTATCCGGGGAGTTGTGCCCCTGGATGTGGCGCATTTGCGTGCTTTTCCACTTAATAAGATGCTTAATTTGGTTTGACAATGTACATAGTCCAAGTGTTTCATGGTGGAACACTCATCTCGCCTATAAAGACTGATGCGGGCAAAAATAGCAGCTAATAGCCATCGTTGCAGAATTGCATGGAAAGTGACCCAACATGGTATATTGATGAAAAATGATGCATATCTGTGCTTTTTTTCTTATGCAAATGATCCCACAAATTTAGGGATTTTTCTGACTCTGTTTGGCATTTTGTACATCAAAAATGACATTTTTGGGTCAAAAATAACATGAAAATGACCTAGTTTTGGTCCAAAGCAGCAAAATGGCCCAAAAATTGACACATCAGCTGAAAATGCCGTGGGTAAGAGAGAGAGGGCTGCTTTTGACAGAAAAGACCAACAATTTTTCTCTGTTGTGCAATAGCTTCCATGGTTGCCCAATCTATGTGTGCTGCAGTCCCGCCTCTTCGCAATCTTGTATCTGAGCTTATGAGGGAGTGAATTAGGGTTTCCCCTTATCAAAATGGTGTTTGGGCTTCACTTTAGAAGCTCATAAATCTCTGCAAAATCAGAAAATGGTCCTCGTGAAGGTGGAAAATCGAGCATTCCTTTCAACTGTTTGATGTTACGACTATGTAATTGGGGGCAAGGCTACATGATACCATGAAAGAGGTTTGGGTTTAGATTGAAAATTGTACTTGTATGAGCATTGAGGTTTCATGGCTGAAACTTTAGTGTCTTTAAATGGTCTTTTAAAGTGAAATTGAATGTGATCTGGTGATCCTCTCATCATAATCCCGACTACGAGAACAAGCAGACTCCAAGCACAATAGGAAAGAGGGTTTGTGACTTTGCTGTCACGAACACTCTTAGATTTTCTGTCACCCTTAGAAAGAGGGTTGGTGATTCTCCACAAACGCTTTCTCACAAAGTGTTTGTGATGAGATTTCTCACAAAGTGTTTGTGACTCTCATCACAAACTCTCACAGCCAGAGATTATGCACCTTCCCAGCTAGACCGCACACTTTCCGACATTTCTAGTGAACCTGACGCGAAGCAGCTGGGGTGGGGGTTCAAAAACTTGTTTTGAAAGGTTTAATTACAAATAATTAAAGCTATGGATCAACAAGAGCAACAAGGCATGCGTTTTGATCAAGGCACAATGCAAATGTTTCAAGCATTTGCCATGTTTATGCAACAACAAGAGGCTGCAGAAAGAAGAGAGGTGTCAGAACAAAAGCCCTTCAAGCTATTGTGAACAAAATGAACCAATTTGAAGGGAAAGATGTCACAAAGTTTCTTCGTGGTTATGTAAAGGAAATGGAGCTACAACAGGTTCCAGAGGTGGACATGATTCGTAGTTTTGAGCTTGTTGTGGTCCCCGAGATTAGAGACCATGTAAGGGGAATCAGGGACGAGCATGGAGAATGCTGGGAGCAATTCAAATCAACCCTAGAGGAGGGATACTTCATGGAGGACTCTGAAAGGGTTACAAAAAGAACCTTCTTGGAAGGGGTTGCAAAGCCAAAAGAAGGACTTTCCATCACCAAACTGTTGAGAGAGTTTGAGCGGCGCTATGCTCAACTATCAGGAACAGAGCGGGCTACTTTAGATGGTGAAAAGACCGAATTGTTCCTTCAAGCTGCAGGTCATGAGCTCCAAGAAAAGCTAGAGCTACTCCTTGAAGACAAGAATACAGAACAGGGTCTAAAAGCTGAGTGGAAAGAGGTTGAAGACGCGGTCTCATTGCTTGCTAAAAGGAAACGTCGTAGGGACAAGATGGTGGTGAATGGTACTACCTCTCCTCCTAGCATGTCAAAGATTCCACCAAAGCCTACTGTTGTGAGTCCAAAAGGTAATAATTCAATGCTTGATGAGCTTGTTAAGGGCATGCAAGAAATGAAGTTAAAGCTAATAAGGCTTGAAGAGAAAGGACAACCTGCTGCAGGACAAAAATCCCAAAGCAAAGAAGGATTTGTGCACAGATGCATATGGTGTGATGGCACAGACCATGGCAGAAGGGATTGTGATAGCTTTAGTGATGCCTTAAAAAGAGATCTTATGTTGTTTAAGGATGGCAAGATCTATCTGCGGGAGACAGGTATGCCTTTAGGAACTAACTTTGGAAAAGGAGGTATGCGGAAGTTAGTGGAGGATATGGCAACTAGTCATGCTATTTTTGCAGTGGAGGCTGCTACCTATGGGGCAAAGATAGAGCTAATTCCAAAGAAAGTGTTAAAGTATACTCCAGATGATTTTGAGGAGTTTGATAGCGTGTGGCCATATGCAGTAGCCTCAGCCGAAAAAGGGAAGGTAACTAAACAAGTATTACATGAAGCTGGCGATTGCATATGCCATACGACAGGTTGGGATGACCCTGTGGACTCTTTATCAGTGCATGCCTATCTTGCAAAATGCTATAACAATGAACCAATTGCGGAAGAGATGCGCAGACATGAGAATGGAGATGCAGGTCCTACTTCAAAGAGGGTTACAAGAGCTGGTGGAAGAAAGGATCCAGGACCTTCTTATGAGGCTCCACCACATGTGCCTCCTCCTCTTGAGATTCCTATGGAGGAGGCATCTACAGGGAAGAAGAAAGAGCAAGGAAAAGCTAAATCAAAAGGCCCTGCATACAAACTACAATCTGACATTGAAGCTGCCACAAACTTAAAGCAGGTATTGGAGGAAAGGATTTTGAATAGCAAAGTTGAGTTTACCTTGGGTGAGGTTCTTGGCATTGCGAAACACGAGTTTCATGAAGAAATTATAGATATCATAAAAAGAAAGAGGCAAATTATAGATATCATAAAAAGAAAGAGGCAAACTCTCACTGAGTCTATTCCTCCACAGACTGGGGGTGAAGGGGAGTCACTTAAGGCACATGGAATACATGTCCAAGAGAGTGATTGTGATGAAAGTGTGGTAGGATGCTACCAGTCTTCTCGAAGAGATGCACATGCTAGATTTGCAGATGATGATGATGATGATGAAGCCTCCTATAAAAGCCACTACTCCAAAAGTCGTTGGGCAAGAGCTACAACAGAAACCTTAGTCAAGGTGGGTGATCTTGAGGAGCCATATGTTGCATTGATAGATCATGGCTCTGAGATCAACCTTATGTCCAAGAGTCTTTACATGAAGGGTAAGTGGCCGATAGACACAGACCATGCAAATAACTCATCAGGAGAGCTGTATGAGGCTTGTCCAAATGTGAAAGTGACGATTAGTAATGTGAAGGATGAGCAAAATTTCTTTGTGCAGGAGATGTCTACCTATCCTCTTATCCTTGGCCAGCCATACATCACAGCCGTTCGCATGGAAACAAAGGTCTTGGATGATGGTTCTGCTTATGCTAGGGTAAAGAGCACAGATGGGAAGCGAGTTGTGCAATTTTTTATTGTGTGTGTGAATCACGAGGGAACCGCAATAGTCTTCGTGAGTATCCTCTACCAAAAGCGAACAAAGAGTTCAAAGAGTACAGGGAAACAAGGGGTTTTGGCCATGTACCATTGTGAAGCGGGATTGCAATGGTACAAGAAGAAAAAGATTCTCGCCCGACCCAAAGCGAGAAGAAGCTTTTTCTACAGGTTTCCAGGCATTAACAGAGCATGGGTCAGTATGTTTTATGAAGCTTGAGGATATGAAAAGAAGTGCACGACAATATGTATATAGTGTACAGTGAATACATTTCAGGTTTCTTTGAACAAGTTTCTCATGTAGATACTATGCTTGAGCTTGAAGCTATAATGGACTCTAGCATGCAAGATGGAACCCACATTGTGAAAGTATGCTCTATGGAAATGTATGATGTGATTGAGGCTTTTGAAGATCGGAAAGATTTCAATGCTAATGAAGGACCGGAAGTGCGTGTGGAGACCAAGTACAAAAAGGTGGCAAAGAAAGTGAGACAAGTGGCCTTACCTTTACCATCAAATTGCAAGAAAAAGCTAGAGCAAGCTTCTTTGCAGCCGAGTCTCAGGGATCCAAAAAGAACTTGACACAAGTTCACAATGGAATCCCTAAAAGAGATAAAATTTGGTTGTGAGGAGTTTTAAACAGAAGAAGAGAAGAAGAGTTTTAAAGAAATGCTTTCAAGACATGGTAAGGCTTTTGCTTTCCAGCCACATGAGATAGGGTGTGTTGATCCTAATGTTGTTGCACCTATGGTGATCTTCACTATCCCTCATGTACCTTGGAATCTACGTCCAATTCCGGTTCCAAAAGCACATTTGCCAAAGTTAATAGAACTACTCAATGAAAAGATTAGCATGGGTATCTTGGAGCCTTCTTGTGCGCCATATTCAAACAAGTGGTTCAATGTGCCTAAGAAGAATAGCGCTTTGCGGTTCATACAAGATATGCAACCTGTAAACAAGGTTACCATCAGGAATGTGGGTACGGGACCTATAGTGGATGAATTTACAGAGGCGTTTGCAAGAAGGTCAATTTACTCATTGGGAGATCTCTATTCAGGGTACGATCAATTTCAGCTAGATGTTGAGAGTAGAGATCTGACAACTATGAAAACACCTTTGGGACTGGTAAGGATGTGTACCTTACCTCAAGGAGCAACAAATTCAGTTGCACATATGATGAATGGGATGAACAAGGTTCTACGTGACTTCATACCTCAATCACAATGCCATTTCTTGATGATGTGCCCATCAAAGGATGTGAATACAAAGATAAAGATGAAGCTATGGATTCAAGGCGGTGCCGTAAGTTGACGCCATATCGAAGATTGTGAGAAGATTTTGTCAAAGCTGGAAGAAGTTAATCTTACCCTGTCAGGGCAAAAATCTGTATTTGGTGTCAATGAAGTGTTGACTGTGGGGCATATGTGTGGTCCTTATGGTAGAAGGCCTTGTCCAAAAAAGATGGATGCAATAAAAAACATGAAAGAAACATGTACAACTATAACTGAAGTTCGAAGATTTCTTGGTGCTTGCGTCTTCTATCTTATTTGGGTACCACATTATGCACATGTAGCAGATCCCCTTTATAGGTTGTTGAGAAAGAATCAGAAGTTTCGATGGGAAGAAGAGCACACAAAAGCCATGAGAAAGCTAAAGAAGCTACTTCTTTCATCGCCAAATTTGAGAAAGGTAGACTATGCATGTGAGAGACCTATCATTGTGACAGTGGACACGAGTCCTACAGAGATAGGATGGGCAGTAGGGCAAGATGATGATGAAGGAAAAAGGTATATGGTGAGATTTGGAGCCAAGATTCTAAGTTCTCGCCAACGAGATTATGCACAAGTAAAAAGGGAACTATGGGGGGTGGTTACAGCATTGAGGTGTGACAAGGAGTACTTGATAGGGGCACCAGTGGTTGTGGAAACTGATTGTTTGCCTCTTCTTGGAATGATCACAAACTGTTCGACTCCTGATATTGCAATGCTGCAATGGATAGCCTACATAAAGTCCTTGAATCCTGAGTTCAAGCATATTGCAGGGAAAGACAATCAAATGGCAGATATGCTATCTAGGGCAAGGTATGAAGATGAACAGGACATGATTATTGAGGGAGATGATGTAGGCACAAAGTTTTACACTATTGATCATGCAAAGAGTAGTCATGCATGTTTTGTGTCTTCACTTGAGTTCTTTTTGGAGGAACTAAATGAGGATGAATGGCTCTTGATAGGTCGCTACTTAAGTACTCTGCAGAAGCAGGATGATTGGACTGAGTAAGAATTCAAGAGGATAAGAAGAAAAGCATACGGATACTTCTTGAGGATGGCTAATTATGGAAGCATCCTAAACGAAGAGTTGGAACACCATTGCAGGTAGTATACGATAAGGTTACTACTCAACAAATCATCAAGGAGTTCCATGAAAGTTTATGGGCAGGACATCGAGGTGTATGGGCAACATTTGCCAAGGTAAAAGAAAGGTATTGGTGGAAAGGGATGTATAAGGATATGGCTGAGTTTGTGGAGTCTTGTGTGACATGCCAAATGTATTCAAATGTACGGCATCGTGATGGACTACATCCTACTTATCCATTAGCCATGCATTACAAATGGGTTGTGGACTTGGTTACAATGCCTTTGGGACTTTGGCAAATGAGGTATTTGGTGCTTGCAAGAGAAGATTTATCTAATCAAGTTGAAGAGCGTGCATTGAGGACAAAGAGTACACAAGCTGTATGTAAATTTCTTCTTGAAGATGTGATCTGTCGCTATGGGTGTGTGGGAAAGATAACTGTAGATAGAGGAGAATAGGATGCTGATGAAGCAAGGGAATTCTTCTCTAGAATGGGCATCAAACTAGCTTTAACTTGTGCTTATAACCCAGAGGAAAATGGCAAAAGTGAAAGAGGGCATCCTCCAATAATCAAAGCTTTAGCTAAGGCTTGTGAAGGTAAGCTTGGAGAGTGGCCAAGGTTACTGCCATTTGCATTGTGGGCTGACCGTACAACACATAGTTCAGTCACTGGCTATATGCCTGTTGAATTGATGTATGGTCAAAAACCTGTGATGCCAATTGAAGATGTAGTTCTTACATGGAATGTATTGCCATGGGAAGATGGAATGAGTAGAGAAGACCTTCTTGCATTGCGCATACAGCAATTGGAAAGAAGGCCTCAAGACATTGAGCTTGCAAAAGCTCGACTAAAGAATGCAAGGTTGAAAAACAAAGACAGATTTGACAAGATGCATAGGGTCAGACCAAAAGACATTGAAGAAGGCGATTGGGTGTTTGTGTACGATAGTAGCCTTGAAAACAAGCACTCTACAATAAGGAAGCTTGCAAAGAGATGGTTTGGTCCTTATGTTGTCAAACATGTGCATGGAAATGCAACTTACACCTTGCGTGAACTGGATGGGACAGAAGTAAAAGTTCTTACTACAGGAAAAAGAATTAAATTATTCAAAAGAAGAGGGAATGTTGATCCATTTGATGCACAACCAAGTGAAGAGGATGATGAAGCCAACTATATGCAAATTGAGGATGAAAGTGAGAATATGACATCTGACCATGAGTTTTAATGCTCTACAAATGTTGTTGTGGCACATACCGGAGGATGTGCAGGTTCAGAGGGGGTGGATGTCGTGCCGTGGTACGTACATAGTGTGAAATAAAAACATTCACCTCACTCTTGACACTTCTCGATGTATACAAATAAAAGCAATTATGTACATACTGTGATATATGTTGAAGCGTCTACTACAGTTATTATCATGTACATACCTATCCGGGGAGTCGTGGCCCTGGATGTGGCGCATTTGCATGCTTTTCCACTTGATAAGATGCTTAATTTGGTTTGACAATGTACATAGTCCAAGTGTTTCATGGTGGCACACTCATCTCGCCTATAAAGACTGATGCGGGCAAAAATAGCAGCTAATAGCTGCCGTTGCAGAATTGCATGGAAAGTGACCCAAAATGGTATTATCTATGTTTTTTATGCTTATGCGAGTGATCCCACAAATTTAGGGATTTTTCTGACTCCTTTAGGAATTTTTTGCATCAAAAATGGCATTTTTTGGGTCAAAAATGACATGAAAATGACCTAGTTTTGGTCCAAAGTGCCAAAATGGCCCAAAAATTGACACATCAGCTGAAAATGCCGTGGGTAAGAGAGAGAGGGCTGCTTTTGACAGAAAAGACCAGCAACTTTTGCTCTACTGTGCAATAGCTTCCATGGTTGCCCAATCTATGTGTGTTGCAGTCCCGCCTCTTCGCCATCTTGTAACTGAGCTTGTGAGGGAGTGAATTAGGGTTTCCCCTTATCAAAATGGTGTTTGGGCTTCACTTTAGAAGCTCATAAATCTCTGCAAAATCAGAAAATGGTCCTCGTGAAGGTGGAAGCTCGAGCATTCCTTTCAACTGTTTGATGTTACGACAATGTAACTGGGGGCAAGGCTACCTGATACCATGAAAGAGGTTTGGGTTTAGATTGAAAATTGTGCTTGTATGAGCATTGAGGTTTCATGGCTGAAACTTTAGTGTCTTTAAATGGTCTTTTAAAGTGAAATTGAATGTGATTTGGTGATCCTCTCATCATAATCCCGACTACGAGAACAAGCAGACTCCAAGCACGATAGGAAAGAGGGTTTGTGACTTTGCTGTCACGAACGCTCTTAGCTTTTCTGTCACCCTTAGAAAAAGGGTTGGTGATTCTCCACAAACGCTTTCTCACAAAGTGTTTGTGACTCTCATCACGAACTCTCACAGCCAGAGGTTCTGCACCTTCCCAGCTAGACCGCACACTTTCCGACACCGTAAGTCAAAGGAACCTTTGAGCACAGTTCGGAGTACTCATCTTGAGTAAAGTTCAACATTCACATCCGTTGCACCTTACATGTATGGCCTACAAAGCTCTGAACACCTTTAGGGTTGATTGGAGGCGGTAACTTCAAGATTGCTACTATCTTCTCTGGGTCAGGCGCTAAACCTTTAGCAGACACTACATGGCCTGGAAGTGTACCTTCAGTGACCCAAAAATGACATTTGTTCGGATTGAGCTTCAGGCGTGCCTCTCTGCACTTGAGAAAGACAGCAGAGACCTGAGCGAGGTGCTCCTCTAGATTCTCCACTGGGGTTGAACATTGAGCACCAAAGAAGGTTGAAAAATCGTCCATGAAGATGTGAAGATGATCTGTAAGCAAGGGACAAAATATGAGGTATACTGTGCGATTGAAGGAAGGTGGAGCATTTTTCAACCCAAACGACATTCTAGTGTAGATAAAAATACCCCAGGGAGTCACGAAAGCCGTTTTAATCTAATCACTCGGATGGATGCCCAACTGATTGTATCCACTGAACCCATCCATGAAATTGTACAATAGATGCCTTGCTACATCTTCTAGCACACGCTTAGTGAAAGGTGTGGGAAAACCATCTCGGATAGTTACCTTGTTCAGAGCGCGGTAATCTACGCACACACGGATTTTATTGGACTGCTTCTTAAGCGCTATCACCATGGGTGATAACCACTCAGAGTGCTCCACAGGTACAATGATCCCTGCCTCTTGCATTTTTTCTAGCTCTGACTTGACAGCTTCTGCAAAACCAAGCTGCTAAGAGGATGTACTGAGGGTTGTCACGATCGCCCAGGTTGACTTCTTTGACCGGGTCAGGAGGTGTAGCTGGAGAGAGCGCCTCAGAAGATGAAGAGTGAGTTGCCTCTTGGAGCTTCGAGACATCATGGGCTGGTGTTTGATCGATTGGAAACTCCGCATACTCCTCTTGTAACCATCCTGGTGGAAGCTCCTCAAAGGATAAGTCTTCAGACACAGCAGAGTGCTTTGGCGTGGGCGGGGCGTCAGACCAGAGGGATGTTAAAGGAAGAGGTGGAACGTTGGCGAACTCATGCAGAGGAGATTTCTTTCCCCTTCGGTGATGTGTTATAGGTTCACTAAGGCCGACGACTTCCATCAGAGGAACACTTGAATCATGGTCATCAGGGACTAACACACTTGCTTCTTGGACTGGCACACTTTCTGCTGTACGACTTGGGTCACTGGTGTCAGCCTGAGGATCCAGGAGAGAGAGTGTATCCACAGGTAAGGCTTGAATAGAGACCACGTAGCACGGCATCGATGTGGTAGCTTCCAACCACTGCAGCAGCTCTTCGTCAGACCCATCAGGTGGGGTAGGCTGCTCGAGGTCGAGGTTGGACTGTACTAACAACGAGCTGTGATGAACTACTGGATCCATACCTCCTTCAAGTCGAATTGGTTGCATGGGGGAGCCAAGAGTATGTATCCACATGGCGTCGTTTCCCCAATCATGAAGTGCCTTAGTATGTCGCAGCCATGGTTTACCAATAAGCAAGGGAATCCCCCCTCCACCTGGGGAAGACTGACCACCACAAAATCCAAGCTAAAGGTGAAGTCTTGTACCTTCAGAGGCACCTTGTCTACTATGCACATTGGATAGACTGTCCTCTGGTCGGCCAATGTAACAATGAATGGAGCAGTGCAGGAAGGCTGCAACCCTAAAGCCAACATAGTGAACTCAGGCATCAGATTGATCCCAGAACCACCATCGACTATGACGCCGGACAATTGATGCCCAAGAATAGATACAGTGAGACGAGGACTTTTGTAATAGGTGAGAGATGCTGCTGGATAGGAAATCATGTAAGACTCTGAGGGCTGTACACGGAGGTGCCTGCCGCTAGGCCATGCACCCAGGTACAGAGACTGAATGACTGAGAGGGTATCACTTCTGAGGGTTGCATCGAGCAAGAGCATATCGTAAAGGGATAATTGTTGAAAGGTGTTCTTCAAGATTGCTTCCGTTGTGGGCTTAGCTTCTGCGATCTCGGCTTCCCCTGGAACTTTGACCTGTTGCAAGTCAGCCACTTCTTCCAAGAAGGCTCCATCAATGTCTGATAGTATAGAGACTGGCCTGCTCTTAGCACCAATGAAGGGCTCTTCAGTTGGGTCAGGTTGTGGAAGTGGCGATGGACGCGATGGACTTGTTGGCAAGCTGTGTCACAAAAATACGGAAGCGAAAACTGACTGTTAAATGCAATTTATATACTCAAGAGACTTTGGAGAGAAAGAGAGAAAGCTTGACACATCATTGGGGACCAGAAGATGGGCTGGTCCCCCCCCATAAAGAGAATATCTTTATTACTAAGGGAGAATTCTTTACAAGCACAGGAACTGGGCGAAAGCCCGTCCTCAATTCTTTCTTGTCCTCCTTCTTCTTCTGACTGAGAGAGTAGAAGAACTGCTCTCCTGACTACTAAGAGGATCTTTCCTCTTCTGTGAGATTTTGGGAAGCTCTCGTAGATGAGAGTCTATCTTCCACAAAACTCATCGGAAGCTCTCAAAAACGAGAGTCTATCTTCCGCTAACTATGTCTCTTCGGACATGATCATTTCTGCAATCAACCCACGAAGGAAACATGCAAAACACACGCACACGCGCTTGCTGTAATTTTCTGCACATAACCAGAAATTGTTACCTGAGCGCGTTCCAATGCCGAAACAGAGGTCCTTTTCGCGACGGAAATGCTCCAAACTTTGTGTGTGTGTATAGTAGGTAGAGAGGAATAGTTTCCTACTAAAGCTTTGCTGAAATTCACCCTAATACAGGTGATTAGGGGCTGAAAACAGAGAATTTGCAGCAGCTAGTAGAGAGAGAAAAAGAGTTTTCTACTACTTTACGCGATGAAACTTCTCCCACAACTGCCTATGACCATGAGAGGCCTTGTTCTAGGTGATGGGTGCACAGAGGCTCCACATACACCACAAGGTGCTGCTCTCAAGCTTCAATGGAGAGCTTCACTGCGTAGAGGACGTTCAACTTAGGGGGGTAGTGCACTGCCAACCTGGCAAGAGGGGGAGGGGCTGCTCTCTTAAAGCCTCCCAGAAGAGGGGGCGCTAGCATGAAGAGAGAGAGAGAGATTGCATGGGAAAGTGTGCCAAGTGACACACTTACTTTAAAATTTAAAAACCATTCAACTTTTGACTTTAAAAATCCTATGCTAGATTTAATGAATACTTTAACTAACTTATCCTAAGGCCGTAAAATAATCAGGCCTTAGGGTTATTATTCTAAGGACCCCATCTCATTCCTATGCTTGCACTAGCGCGCGTAATTTTCTGAGCCTGAAATCTGAGGCTACTATCTACCCCTTCATTGAAGACCCGATTTCCCAATCGCTAGGGCTTCAGGGTATTTTCTGCTAGGGTCTCCCTGAGGACTGGCCCAAACTTGGGCACACCTGAGGCCCCAGAACTGCTAAATCTATTCCGATGTGCACACAACTAATTAGATAATTCTTTTCTCGTAAATAAATTAATTATTTACAAAGTCTGACTTAGTTACAAGCTGAGACCAAGAGCTGCTATTTGTGCCCAAGTGAGGACGCCAGCGGGCTCCCTCACTTGTTGTGGCCTAACTATATGAGTAGCGGGTGATGGCTGAGGGATGGTTTTCACTGCGATCACATTGATCTTTGGAAATGTGAATTCTTGTTGGTTCTGAGATGGGACTGAAGATGAGGATGCCCTTTGCTTGGGACAGTCGTAAGTCCTTACTGTAGTGGTCCTTAGACTCCGAACAATATCGGCAAGGAGGAGACCCTTCAGGTAAAGGACACTTGCTTTGGTAATGCCCATATTCTCGACATCTGTAGCATAAAATGGGCCAATTTGATGGACGAAACGGGAGACGAGATGGTCTCTGCTCTTGTTGCATAGAGTTGGAGGTTGATGTGTAGAAGCTCTGAGCGGCTGAGGCAGCATGGATATAAAATTTTTGAGACGGAAAAGTACTTGACATACCTTGGATAGTAGGGGTATTGAGCAAAGGTGGCATGTAATTTGGATGGCCATAGGGAGAAAGCATATGTGATGTTGGTGCTAGCTCTCGTTGGAGAGAAGGACCGAGACTTTGCTGTATTTGCCGCAATCCCTTGATATAGTAACAATCCTTGTCTTCATGTCCAAACTTTTCGCAGAAGTGGCAATAAGCACGAAGGGGACAGTCCTGTGGAGGGTGTCATGGAGAGCGGCATGAGTTGCACCATACCATAGCCTTAGTCTCCTGCTAAGACCTAAGCTCTTCTAGCTCTCTCTTGATTTGATCCAAAGCCTTATGATGTGGGGCTTCTCTTGTCTAAGAGAGATTGATTTCTCCTCTTGAAGAGCGCGTTGCAGTTTTAGGGCTTCAAGTTCCCTATGTAGAGAAGTCAAAAGGTCAGATGGACTCTCCAAGAGTACAGAGGCAGTCTCTACCTGAGAAGAGTTGGTAAACACCTTCCTTGCCCCCTCTATCCTAGAAACAGCCGCAACAAACTCCTTCAAGGTGGCATCAAGTCGGAGATTCTCTCTCAGTTTTTGCTAAGAAGTCTCTGGAAGAGCCTTCTCTACCCATTTCTTGACCATGAACTCACCTGGTGGCCGAGGAAGCTTGGCGACCGGAGACTTTGTTCGGGTCATGAGTTCTACAAACGTCTCTTTGAGCTGAAGCATCAGGTTGGCCAACTCATCCAGAACCCTTTCTTGGAAGTCCCCTGGTCTGAAAGCTTCACAAAATTGTTGTCTTAACGTGGCCCAAGTAGTAAAGGGGTTCTCTGCAAACTGACTATACCACTGATCTGCTAAGCCATCCAAGGTAGATTGGAAGAGTACGTAGGCATCTTCTCGGTTGAGCCCATGACCTCTGCAAAGAGAAACAAACCTCCAGGCATGGTCGTCAGCATCCTCTGTGGAGAGACCCTTGAAAGTTGGAAAAATAATATTCACCTTAGCTAGAATGCTTGTGAACTCGTCCATGTGTGTCTGTGCAAGAGCTTGTTGTAACACAATGGATGAGAAGTTAATTGATGGGGGTGACGGGGGAGGTGTAGAACTGGTTGAGGGGGAAGGTAGGGGTAATGGGGTTGGACTTCTGCTTGGCAAGAAGGGTTGACGCTTATTGTGGTAGTACTTCAAAGAACTTAATAATGGGCTTTGTCACTCTTTTGACTGCCTTGTATGTGTCATGCAGTAACCACAAGCCCACCCAAGCCTTTAGCACGAAGACCTTTACTATTGCACACTGGTTCAGACTCCACTAGACCAGGGCGAGTGACTAGACCTCCTAGTTAGACCTGGACGAGAGACGACTAGACCCACCCTATTCTGGCTAGACCTGGACGAGAGGACTAGACCCAGCCTAGAGACTACTAGACCAAGACGAGAAACTTAGACCAAGACGAGCCAGGACGAGTGCCTAGACTAGCTGAGTTGGACAGACCAAGCTGGACTAAGCTAGTCCAGACTAACAGAGGCGAGAGCTTAACGAGCTAGCTCCTTGACCTGTAGGCACAGTGGAGTGAAACTTCAGTTGAGGTCCCACCGGGCGTGCCAAAAATGAGAGCACCTGTAGCGGAGATAATGTGTTGTGCCCTGTGTAGTGGGTGCTCCTCAGTACAATGTGCGTGATATCTCACTCCACAAAATGAAAACACAAACACAAAAGACAAAGAACACAGTAGCAGGGTCACTAGCACGGACAGGCAGTTAGTCATAGTTGGCCACTAGACGGACTCTCTTGCCGGATCGATGACACATGGCGAGGATACGGGTGGTGGTCCACTTGACATCGAGGTCAGTGCACCACCACCACAGTTCAGAGATATGCTTAGCTGGATTAGATATTGGTGAGCCGTTGGTAGCTCTTTATGGTTGTATATATCCGTAGCTGTTGGGTTTTATGTATCATCTACTTTTGTGTGGTCAGTTGTCTAGAGTCTCTCATCAGAGTTATACACAGCACGTCTGCACCATCCCTGCACAGTTAAGCCTTGACACCCCCACTGTACCTATGGGATCTGGGTTGGAGCTGAGTGCGCTGCATTGCCAGAGTCTGTATCGGTTTCTTTGAGTTTGTCGATGTTCGCGTTGTTCGGGATTTGTTGAGTCATACTGTTCTTGCTCTGTTGTTCTTTGTCTTCTATGTTTGTGTTTTCATTCTGTGGAGTGAGATATCACGCACATTGCACTGAGGAGCACCCACTACAGAGGGCACGACGCATTATCTCCGCTAATAACCATAAGCTACGTAGTACTCAACTGTTTGAGATTAAAGGTAGTATGTGGCTCTCTACTAGCATATAGGTTGAATCCAGCCTAATTTAAGCATATTTTAAACTTACCGTTGCGGCCCCTGCTCCCATTCCGCTTTTTTGGGGCCCTCCCATTCCGGAAACATTCCAGAGGCCCCCGTCCGCGTTCCGTGTAACTTTGTGGTAAGAGGGACTTTACACAAGCCCCCTCGCCTGCCCTTGGAGTCCTCCATCCGGCTTTCCCTATCACCGGAAGAAAAAGCGAGCCTTGAGGCGGAGGTCGCCCGAATTCAAGCAGCCTCTGTTATTTGCAAAATTGCCAACACTTACCCCAGTCAAGGGGAGATTCCAGATTTGGTGCAGGCCCACCTCTTGAGGCTGGCAAGCTTATCGATGTGCAGATCCTTGGCCAAGGCTACTACCAGATAGAGTTTGAGGGGCCAGAGATGGTGGCCGAGGTACTTCAGATCAGTCCCGTGGCTCTCGGACTTCCGAAGCAACAGACTTTCTAGTTTCAGTCAGACAATCTTATTGCCTCCTTTATTGAGTCCTTGAGAACCGTTGTGATAGTACCGCAAAAGTGGCAAGTATACCCACTATTCAGGTTCAAGCTCCAAGATCCCCATGCCCTCACAAAGGAGATACTACTGATGATGATTGGTATTGGTTGGATTAGATAGACAACTGAGTACTCAGGGCTGCCAACTCAGTGTTTTATTTTCCGGATGGGACATATGGCAAAGACTTGTCCTCGCTGGAGACCTTGTTCAGCACACCAACCCTAGGCCTAGCTGCATCAGCTGCATGGCCAATAGCATATAGCTACTACCCTAGCAAACCCCTAGCCATTCACCTCCACAGCACAACATGACTAGGGTTGGAAGGAGGTACAAGACCGTTGAGGCTTCCAGGTGTCAACAAGCGGGGAGAGAAATTGATGGGATTGGTCGATGGAAAGTGTTTCTAGTTGCATTAGGACCCAGGTCTTCATATTCTCTCATCACTGAGAAAATCGCGATTTTTTTTTAAAATGTTTCGCTTGGGGGCGTTTCGCCTTCGAAACGAAACGTTTCGGCATTTCAGGCCTTTTGCATTTCAAGGGGGCCTCAAACACATTTCACAGTGACACTAGCACTTCCTCTTCATGACATCCTTGCTTATGCGATCTCAGTCAGAGACGAAGCATCTCTTTAATGGTGCAAGCATAGGAGAGGAGAGAAATCCAGTTCTCTAGAGGGCAGCCATAGATGGCTAGCCTCGAGACATGTAGATGTCTCTCTCTAGATCTGGGTTTGTGTCAGGATCAGGAGCATCTTGGGGTTGGATGCCTTTGTCGAGGCCGTGTTAGTGATCTCGTGTGCAAGAGCAGATGGTAGTAGCAGTCATAGTTGTGTGTACCTTGGGTCTATCGATTGGGGCATGTCGGCCGATGGTCACTTGTTTTGGCAGTTTGTTATCAACATGGAGAGAGCCTTTCCCATCTCTCTCTCTCTCTCTCTCTCTCTCTCTCTCTCTCTCTCTCTCTCTCTCTCTCTCTCTCTGTGCCAATTTTGAGGGGTACTATCATTTATGTCTAGGGCCAGAGAAAGAGCTACACTACACACGTCACTACCCAGTGTACTATGAGATACGAGGCCGCTTCCATTGTCTGTTCAGAGAGGGTTTTGGACCATTTTCTAGAGTCATGAGATATGAGAATCAGAGATGTCTTGGATTGTTTCTACTAGAGCTGCGCAGACATAGAGAGAGCTTGTTCATGCCACGAGACGGGCACTACGTGCCAACGGAAAAGAACAGACTGAACAAACTTTTAGCACTTCAATAACAACTAAACCAAAAGAGATAGACGACACAGGGAGTGGCGGAGTTCCACCCCAAAAGAGCATTGGCCCCAAACCTTGGCACCCCTTTCAGTATTTCTTTATAATACTTGAACTCGGTACTCGTACTCACGCTCTGCACCCACCCAAAATAGTGCCAGAGAATGAGCCCTCTGCACATATTTAAAGGCCCTTGGCCTTGAAAAGCATTCAAACTCAAAAGCATATGGGATCTGCAGGTTGGTTCCCTTATTCAGTGGCTTGACACGTCAACAATTTGTGACACCCCACCCTTCTTGAAAGAAAGTAATCGTCCGCAATTACAACATATCTGCAAAACAATTCAAGTTAGCTCAAAAAATTTTGAGGGTCATTCTGAGGAACATTCCGAGGGACAATATGAGGGACAATCAATTTTCTCATTCCAAATCAAAGCTCTTGATTTCTTGCGTCGTTGGCTTCCCAGAAGAATCTCATCCAATAAGGAGTCTCATTCGAGATTGGAACTCGATATCTTGGGTCGTTGGTTTCCCAAAAGTATCTCATCCAATAGGAGTCTCATTCCAGATCGGAACTCTTGATATCCTGGGTCGTTGACTTCCCAGAAGTAACTCATCCAATAAGGAATATTCAGTGGTTGGCACATCACAATGCAACACAAATGCTTACATATGCATGGTACAAGACACAATGAACAGCGCCGCTCAGCACTCCCCCAAGACAGACGGTCTGCAGTTTGAAGCTACTCAACAACTACCTCATCACTCCCCCCGCAAATCGTCACAAACAAATGACGTGGCATGACCACCCGGGCAGGACTATACAGACAGACAATATGGATGCTGACGTGGCAGAGACCATACGGAATCCCGGACTTTGCGTTGATGTGGCAGCTTGTATGGAATCCCGGAATTTGCACTGACTAATGACGTGGCAAACTGTACAGATTTCCGCAAAGTGCGTTCATTGCTTATGGCAGTTTGTGGAACAAGTTGCTTTTGGGACAATTGCTTTTGAGTTTAGAAGCTTTTGGGGCTTTGCTTTTGGGGCATCCCTTGTAAGACTAAATAGATCCAAGGGGCCTCACTCTTCAGAGCATCTGGACGCAAATTCTAAGAGCAGAGGACCCCGCAGGTGTTGTACTTTGCTCAAGCATTAATATAAAAATAAATACCGAAAGGGATGCCAACTTTTGGGGCCAATACCTCTGGGCATGGAACTACGCGGAGCCGTGTCGGCTCAAATTTTTA
The DNA here is from genome assembly GCF_014529385.1 of Adiantum capillus-veneris. Taxonomy (NCBI): domain Eukaryota; kingdom Viridiplantae; phylum Streptophyta; class Polypodiopsida; order Polypodiales; family Pteridaceae; genus Adiantum; species Adiantum capillus-veneris. The sequence goes on along the minus strand of NC_140950.1, from coordinate 78,047,165 downwards.
AGTTGTGAAGTATTTTAAGTGATTCTTTGGTGTGTTGTGCCAGATTTTCGACTTGGGGTGTCCAAGTCTGTGACAGTGGTATCAGAGCACAATTGATTTCTCTTCTACTAGGAAATCTGATCCTCTTACCACAACACACATGGATACAAATGACGAACCCTGCAAAAAATCAAGCGAAACCTCTTGACGCTTCTGAAACAGGAGGCAGCACGGGAAATTCGAATAAACCAACAGACCCAGAGTACGGGGCCCCTCGGTCCATGGGGTATCAATTGATGGAGATGCAGCGTAAACAACAGGTTGACGATTGTGCAAAGAAGATGCTTCAGTTTGCAAAGGATCCCCAGTATGCCAACTTTTTGACCCGACACCCGATTGATGAGGTGCATTCCCATTGGCAGAAAGCCATCGATTCCTCGATAAAGTCAGCCCTCAAGAAACCTCCTGTCCCACGGATGTTTACTGAAGATGAACTTGAGGACGTTGTCAAAAGACTAGTCAATCAATTGCTGGGGGCAAAGAAGAAGCAATTGAAGAAACGCAACAAGGGAACTAACTTCCCTAGTTACTTGGGCCGAAAATCCCCTTTTGTGTATGCAAGGAAACAAAAGAAGCATGTACGTTTTGAAGGATAGTCCAGTTCGTCCTCATCCTCTTCTGACAACTTGGACAGCTCATCCTCTTCTGACTCGAGTGATGAGGACAAAAAGGGCAAGAAATGACAAAAGGACCATACGTTTTACTCAAGAAGGAAGCAATTTTACAGGGCCAATCAATATGATTTTCTCGACGACAAGGGCAAAAAGACCAAGGAATTCAAAGAGGGTGAACAAGCAGTAAAGTTTGAATACTATTCAGGGTTTCGAGATGCTCCCAAGGCTTTAGCCTTTATCCAACAATTTGATATAGCATTTTCTAGAGGCCGCTATACAGAGCACTCCAAGATTAGACGGGCAGCATCCTTTTTGAAAGGCAATGCACGGACATGGTGGTCCACTCTTTTGTTAAGAAAAGAAGCACCGACAAAGTGGCTGAAATTTAAGAGACTCTTTATTTCTTCATGCCTCACTCAAGAATACGAACGGGACGTGATTACTGACTGGAATCATCTTCGGATGGTCAAGGCAGAACCCTTGGATACTTACTGTGAGAGATTTTGGGATGTTTTTCTACATGCTTCATACTTTAAGATCAGTTTCAAGCAACAAATCGAGCGGTTTTGATGTGGACTTTCCAAAGAGATCTGAGATTACTGCCTTGAGCAAAAGTCCGAGTCCATACAACAATTGATGGAACATGCTAAGCGGGAATTTTCTATACATTCGAGTACCTTGACGTATCTACCAAATGAACCTTCAACAAGTCATAACAAAAGCAAACGATAGAGAGATCTACGATATCGACTGACAGAAGAACAAAAAGATGAATATTTCAAAGCGGGAAAGTGTTTTGAATGTGGAGAACAAGGATATATCTCTGCACGGTGCCCCAAAAAGGCACAAGAATGAGGATGACAGACATATTGAAAAATAGAACGGGGTGAGAAGATGCTCGTTCCAAAACAGATATTAGATAGAAAATTATGGATGACCTAGCATTATTTTGCTTTATGGATTTATGAATAAAATAGGACTTTTTGAAGATGACTTCGATTTATATATGAAACTAATGTTTTATGGAAGATCCTACTATTGTGAGCAAATAACAGGATCGAACGAGATGATGATGATTTTGGAGCAATGAAACTCCAGAATGAACCTGATTACGAAAAGAATCATGAATTTTGAATCATGAGTAATGATTCGATGGAATTGTCGTGAGCGCATCAACAATTCCTGCGGGATCAGATACCCACACAGCTAAAACTAAATGATTAAAACACTCCATTCAGTATGAACTTAGTGTCTGATTGATGGATTGAGTCCCCGGAATTGATTACTCGCACATGACTGTGCTCGAGTGCAGATGGAATGATTGACGAAATGACTGCAGCATTTCAGTCTCGAGAAATCTATGAACATGATCGCAATATGGGATTAGTTAATCCGACATCAATGAGATCCGGGATGGATTTAGATGCGATTACTGAATACATTGCCAAGAATCATGGTCCTAGATCAGAACGAAATCCATGGACATGATCGCAATATGGGATTATAAACCTTCATAAGTTCAGAATAGTATGAACTCACGAATTATAAGAGGGAATAAAGCGCTCATAAAACTATAAAAGCAAGGGACACAAGAAAAGAAAAGAAAAACAAAAACAAAAACAAACAAACAAACAAACTCAATCACTTTGTTTGCTACAAAACAAAACTAGATAAAACAAAACATTATTATCTTTATTAAAAAATTTAGAAAAGGCATGTGTAAAATAAGTTGACGCAACGTATTTGGCTTAAAACAAGTACTCAACTTTAAGCAAAAAAAAGATAAGACATCTTAAAAAGTTAATCCTAGAAATCAAACTTCACACAACAACTTCTAACGAAACACGTTCTTAAGTCCTCAGGTGAGCTAAATACGAAATCGAAAAATGAATACTACTACAAACCTACGAAGAGCAAAGAACCAAACTTGACAATATGTGATCTCAACTTCGCTGCTTGTCCAAACAGGAAGAATAAGATTATCACCTTTATCATGCATAGCTTGGACAACAGCTATGACATCCCTACTCACGTCGTCAGTGCCCAAGAGTAGGTGCAGGTTTATATAGAGGTCATTCATGCTTTGAACGTACTCTACAAAACCAATGAGCTGAGTTTCTATCACCCTCCGAAGGTGATGGGCATACTCAGCCATGATAAAGGCTAGCATTTGTCAAGCTATATTAAAAATACTAGAAGCGCTAAAGATCAAAACAACAACATAAGGTGTTATTAAGTCAAACAATAAGTGGGCTTTTTAGCTTCCCACTTCTATTGAATTTACTACTAATTATCTTGAACATTCCAAAGGAAGAAACATTAAAAATAAACTTACTACGATGCAAAAATGAACGAACGTTTTTCATGATTCTTTTGAATGAGTATCCTTTTTCAACTAGTAAAGAAATAAGATGGCAAGATTGAGCAACAAAAGTAGATTTACTCGAACAAAGACGAGAAAATCTAAATAGTTGAGAGCAAATGACACCATACTTAGCTAAAAGAGAAATGTTCGAAGAAATGTGAGGCATACGGATGATTTTTAGATTGCATATTCTGGTTCAAGGCGCTTATCATAGATATCTACTTCTAATCCCAAGGGAGTCTGAAAAATCTTAAGGTCTAAAAAGGCACAACAATCACTATTTATGGTACAGTTAAGTTCACAAAACTCCTTGGGATAAATTCCTCCGCCTAAAGAACTCGAATTCAAGTACATAAAATCTTGAAAAGAAGGAACGTCAGGGACAAAAAGATCATCTACAAAGCATCTTACATTACATAACTTGTGCAAAAATATTGGGCAAGTGTTAGCAAGGACAAGACGCTCCATAAAATCAAACTCATAAGTAAAAAGATAGAAATTAGCAAGAAAAACAGCATAATTGGTACCCATAGGGATACCAATTGTTTGCTTGAAAAGAGAGTCGCCGATGGTTATATATAAATTGTCCAAAAGAAAATCTAACCAAGATATGATGTCAATGTCATCTACAATCCTGGTGAATCTCTTTCTTCCTTTGTCTACATCTACATTCTTATTTTTCAGCCATAAGAAGTCAAAGTTCATGGACATGATCGCAATATGGGATTCGCTAATCCGACATCAATGAGGTCCGGTGCGGACCTATATGCGATTGCTAAATACGTTGCCAGGAATCATGGTCCTAGACTCTATGTGATATGATTTGAATGTGATGTGATGTGACGTGACTGTTGTCTTTGTACAAGTGCTGATTTGTGTCGTCTAGTGCGTCGGTACTTAGAGTCAGTGTCTATTGAACTGGTTTATTGCTTATGTCTGATTTTGCAGGCGTAATCGAGGGCAATTATAATTCTTTCGAGAGTGGGGTATGTCACAAAAAGATGACGTGGCATGACCACCCAGGCAGGACCGTACGGACAGACAATACGGATGATGATGTGGCAGAGACTGTACAGAATCCTGAACTTTGCGCTGACTGCTGACGTGGAAGACTGTACGGAATCCCTCAATTTGCGTTGGCTGATGACGTGGCAGACTGTACTGATTTGCAAAGTGCGCTGACTGCGTATGGCAGTTTTTGGAACAAGTTTCTTTTGGGACTGTTTGCTTTTGAGTTTAGAAGCTTTTGGGGCTCTGCTTTTGGGGCATTCCTTGTAAGAATAAATAGACCCAAGGGGCCTCACTCTTAAAAGCATCTGGACGCAAAGTCTGAGACCAAAGGACCCCGTGGATGTTGTACTTTGCTCAAGCATTAATATAAAAATAAATACCAAAAGGGGCGCCAGCTTTTGGGGCCAACACCTCTGGGCACAGGACTGTGCAGGGTCGTGTCGACTCAAATATTAAAGTTGTGAAGTATTTTAAGTGATTCTCTCGTGTGTCGTGCTAGATTTTCGACTTGGGATGTCCAAGTCTGTGACACAAATAACCTAAAAAGGTTCGAGCCCTGAGTTCAGAGGACTGGTACAACCAAACGCTCCCCAGGCATCCCGTCTACGTCGTTCGGAGGTTTTCCAACATACTTCAAAATGCTCCCCAGAGATCCCGTCTACATCATTCCGAGGTTCAGACAATACCAAAACAGCATTTCTCACTACACCAGGGAGTAATTCACCAAGCATTGAAACCATTATTCAAACGAGACAGGTTCAAAACAGATACCATCCATTTCAAACAAATTCCAAATAGGATCACCAAACAAGTTCTCAAACAGATTCAAACTCAGTTAAGCTCGAAAAGACGATTGGCTTTCCATCCTAAAACCTGCAGAAAAATTAGGGTTAGATTTCTTCCATAAGGTTGTAGCACCATGGTCCATATAAGTGGTGATGATAGTCTCCAGGCATAGCAATCACACTTGACCTCCAAGGTTATTAGTTCGAGAAGAGACACCTGTTGAAAGATGTCCAAAGACTGCAAGTTGTAATCTACTAAGTTTTCCGTGGCAAGTATTTTAGGATACGCCACTCTGCCAGAAGCTGCACTTCGAAGGAAGATGTCAGAAGCCATGTAACTTCGGACAAAAATTTTCTTGAAAGCTTGCCAAGTCCTTGGAGTGTGCGGCTTGGTAGCTGTAGACTTCCACCATTGCATCGCACTGTCTCTGAGAAAAAACAGCAGCTTGAAAAATCCTTGATCCATCTCTTGCAAGTGATCTTTATGCCTTATGCCTTGTAAGACAGAGCGATGAAGACAGGAGCGCCCCCAAAGCGAGATGAAGTAAGGGTGGGAGTGGCTAATACGTCCAAGGTCGAGACACAAAGCTTTTTTTCTAAAATTCCTATAAAGCTTAGAAGCGCCATCTTGCTCCGTCTCCTCTTTGGTAGGTATGCTTTCAGAAAAGCACACACCTGAAGCTCTGATACAACTATCATGAGACAGCTACCACGAGCCAACGGAAAAGAATAGACTTTTAGCACTTCAATAACAACTGAACTGAAAGAGATAGACGACACAAGGAGTGGCGGAGTTCCACCCCGAGAGAGCACTGGCCCCAAACCTTGGCCCCCCTTTCGGTATTTCTTTATATTACCTGAACTTGATACAATGCCGATACTCACGCTCTGCACCTTTACCCAGAAGAGTGCCAGAGAATGAGCCCTCTGCACATATTCAAAAGCCCTTGACCTTGAAAAGCAGCTACATAAATAGCATTCAAACTCAAAAGCATATGGCCTAAAAAGCTGGCGCTGAGAACTGCACAACGTAAATCATGAAAATCCGTACAGACTGCCACGTCAGCAGGTCAGCGCAAAGTGCGGGCGTCCGTACAACTGCCACATCATCAAGTCTTTACGCAAGAGATTGTGAGTGTGTGTGTGTGTGTGTGTGTGTGTGTGTGTGTGTGTGTGTGTGTGTGTGTGTGTGTGTGTGTGTGTGTGTGAGAGTGTGTGAGATTGTGAGTGTGTGTGTGAGTTTAGGTCTCCTGGGCCCCATTGGATGGGGTCCCATAAGTTGGTGGGAACTTCTTTTGCTGCTTCTGCTTCTAGGGTTTAGGCCCTCTCGACCGGGATCTACGGGTTGGCTCCGTTCTTCAATGGCTTGACACGTCAGCAATTTGTGACGGTTGAGGACATCAAGGGAGAGCCAATCTCAGAGACAGATCACAGACTTCTTTACACCAGCCAGAGGAGCAATCATCACAGCAGATCTCAGATCCCACTTACACCAGAGGTATGTTGATTGATCGAGCCATTGAGCTAGGCAGATCCAAGCGCCCACGACCACGAGGGGGCATCACATCATCGACGGAGGTGGCAGCAGAGGATCCAGATCATCCTCGCTCGACATGCGAGACGACCTGTCAGAGTAATGACCATGGAGGATATTGAGAAGATTCGGCAGCAACCGATGAGGGATCTCATTTGAGCTTGACCCGCCTACCTCTGATGATTTGTATCTCATTTGCATTTGTATCACTAGTGATGTGTATCCATTAGCTAACCCATTATATCAACCCTAACCCCTCACCCCTCCCCACCTATTTTGTTTCAGCTTCAGTTTTTTCAGCTTTTTGTATTTTCTGTACTCAGACATTATATCATATTCACCAATTGTAACTTTTTGGTCTCATAGATCACTTTGGACTCTTGAAGACGTTTATATAACATTTCATTTCATCTCTCTCTCTCTCTCTCTCTCTCTCTCTCTCTCTCTCTCTCTCTCTCACTCTCATTTTCTTAGATGTCCTGTCTCTTTCTACCTCAATGATCTCTCTTCTTCACAGGTGCCTTGTTCATGTATGTGTCATTGCAGATGTTCTCTGGATCGTGTCGGAGTGGATCCAGATCATCAAAGTCAAGGTGTCCACCGGATCACACGCCCCAATTCTTGTCTTCGTTGCATCTTCCGCTGCCTGTTTTGACACGAAAGAGATCTAGGAGATGTCCCGGGATCTCCTCTCTCTCTCACACACACACACACACAACAAAAACATAAACACACACACAAATAGCTTTTGACCTTTATGAAAGCATTCCTTCTCAGAAAACTTTTTAGAAAACAGTAAGATACTTCTGATTCATAAGGCACTTTGTCTAGAACGTTTAAGGCAACCTTCTTGAGCAATAAATCTGAAAATTCTAGCAACAAACGTGAAATTCCAAGCTGTATCCATGCACACCTTCCAGGTTGAGATGATATTTGGGCAGCCATTCAACGCAGTTAACAAGATCTTTGTGACCCGGAAGAGTCCAAACAATTTCAGCCCTCTGTAAGAAACATGCAAAAGTTCAAAAAAGATGAACCATACAAGATTCGTGATGATTACAAACTAGCAAGTAATTGTCCGTAAATAATATATAATACACATACCATATGTTTGGCAAAGTTTTCTGCATAATAAAAACAACAAACTTAATTGACTTAACTTCCTATATACGTCTTTTGCTTTCAAACTTCACACAAATTTTTGCTTTGTTAAAATGCACACCCTCTATTTGCTCAGCTTCTTTTCTAAACTCTCATCGCACGACGCAGCCCCAAATCTTGTCAAACAGAATGGACGTGGACACGAGAGCACGGATAGAGAAAAAGGTGGGACCGAGGGAGAGAGAAGACGTCGGGGAGACAGAGTAAGAGAGAGAGAGAGAGAGAGAGAGAGAGAGAGAGAGAGAGAGAGAGAGAGAGAGAGGCTCTTCTACAGGAGGTTTTTATAGAAGATGCTTTATACACACCACTGGACTTTGTGGTTTTCGCCACATCACCTAAGGTAAATAGAGCTTTGGGTAGATTTGTGTAGACTTGATCACAATCCAGATAGCTACATTTCACCATCTAATTAGAGTATCTTTATGCCTAGATGTATCCTGTGGTTTGTTTTGGATTTTTCACCATGATCTCATTGTATATCTTTTAGGGTTTTTCCCATATTTCTTGTTTACGAACCTATTGTCTTTAAATGTAATGCAAAGAGGTCAAGCCCCAATTTTATTGCAAAAGAAAAAACAAGAGAAAATGCGCGGGCAAGAGAGAGAGAGAGAGAGAGAGAGAGAGAGAGAGAGAGAGAGAGAGAGAGTGGGGCACAAGCCTTGCAAGGCTGACTCGGAAGGGAGTACAACCGCTTCTCAATTAATGATACCTGCCGCGCCGTGCAGCACAGCGCTGTGCGTGGGAGGGCCGGGGGAGGGGGGGGGGGGGTACTCATAGTGGACATAAATAGTAAGACCAAGTCGATGAAGAAGCTACCATGGACACCCCAGCAGTTGCAGACTACTGGATACACCTCGGATTTGCTACCCTCAATTTTGTACCTTAGAAGAATGTCATCTTGAGCATCGGTTGCCTTTTAGAAAAATTGAGTTGTAGACCACACTACTTCCAAGAATCCCCATTCGTGAGCTGTGAACACATCACGTCCAAATACTCCTAGATAATGAACTCAACCATAGTGTTTTAAATATGCCTGATTGGTTCCCTGCCAAATGCAGGTACCTTGAATGCAGGTACCTTGAACTCTCACCCACGGGTTCAAACACTAGTAACTTGAACTCCAACACAAGGGTCCAAATTAATTATAAAGAGCACTTCTTGCCCCTCTCTGCCATTCACAAGCCTCTCTCTAGCTGAAGCTAGTGGCGGCAACTCCCCCTTGACTAGAAATCTCGTGTCGTGGCACGATGGTCGCCACCACGTGTGCCATGCCAGACCTCATGGTACCGAGGCAGCTAACTGAGTACTAGTACTACCATTCTTGTCAAGCTTGCCTTTGCCTTTGTCCTCTAGCGAGCTAATATATTTCCTTGTGGCTTCACAATCTTGAGCCAAACAATTTACCGGTTTCCTTAGAAACCATGGTTGAGCATAGGCCGCTAGCTAGGTGTTGGTTGATCTACTTTCCATAGCCGATGGTTGGTTTTGGTCGTTGTTGTCGCGGGCGCTCGAGCAAGGGGGGGCCATACTGAAGTTGCAAGATCTAGAAATCTTTGGGTTCCTTCTTGCCCTCCAGGTGGTGGTCGTAACAATTCCACCAAGCCACTTCGCCCTAAGCCGATTCTCTTTCACACCTCTCCTTCCAAGCCTATACAACACGCCTTTGGGGCTTTTGTAAGCCGCCTTCCCAAAGCCAATCCTTTCCTTCCAAGCCGCTTCTCAAATTAACACTCCCTTAAAAAGAGGACCTCCCTCAAGGAAGAACGCTCGCAGGTGCTACAATCCCCCCCCCCCCTCTCTCTGCTGCGCTACACGTAAACCAGTGCCCTGTCCTAGCCTGTCGCACCGCCGCTGCCCTCAGCCAGGTGAACTTGCATTGCCCCCTGCAGTCCCTCCGGCTCGTTTTCCAGCACCCCACCCTCCCCAAAGCCCGCCTCCTCTCTCCCTAGCTCTTATTCACTTAAAGTAAGGGCGTCGCCTTCCACATCGCCTCAGTGTTTGGTCTCGCCTACACTCCGTTCTCGTTCGCCATTGTAGCAGCAGACACAAATGGAGGATTCTGCTCCGCCACAGAGGGATTGGACGGAAGCCCTCTCGCCCAACTCCGCGGAACCCACCATCCGACTTGCTCTTTTGTCGCCAAAGCAAGCGAGCTTAGAGGCAGAGGTGGCGCACCTTCAAGCCACCTTTGTTATCTCCAAGATTCTCGGCACCAGACCCAACAGAGGGGAGGTGTATGATCTCCCCAGGCCCTCCTTTTAGCAGAGGTGGGCAAGATCATCGACGTTTAGCTTCTTGGGCGCGGCTACTATCAGATAGAGTTTGAGACTCCGGAGATGGCGTCCAAGGTCATTGCGATGAGCCCCCCGGCCATCCGAGCAATTAGAGCTCATTTACAACAGTGGCACCATGGAATCGATCAGGCTACTGATGTTCTAGTAGAGGAGGCAGACCTTCCCTCTCAGTCTGCTTCCCAGGCTTGAGGAGAGAGCACCTCCCGCTCCTTTCCAGGATTGGTTCAGAGATCGGGACTGTCTTGGAGACACCTCGCACGGTAGCCTCTGTATCTACCAAGGCAGCTGGCATACCTACAATACACGTCCTAGTTCGAGACACCCACACCCTCCCAAAGGTCGTTTTGCTACCTCGTGTGAGTGGTCGTTGGCTCTGCCAGAGTGTGGAGTATTCGGGCCTCCCGAATCAGTGCTTCATTTTTCTCCAGATGGGCCATCTAGCGAAGGCCTATCCATGGAGGAGGCCCCGAACTTTGGCACAGACCCAAACCCAGCTTCAGTAGATAGAGACACAGGAAGCTCAGGCAGGTTCCTCCTCCAAGCCTGGTGCCGAGGAGGGCTGGTAGCAGGTCTGTGGTCAATGTCGCCAAGGACCACTACACCAGTTCGACCCCCCTATGATCGTCCTGCACCACGCCAACAGCAGTGGGTTTCCCACAGGGTACTGTTTCGACCCCCTAGGGTAGGACAAGGACCTAGTTCCACCCTCCACCTCAGCTTCACCACCATCAAACCCTCCTCCCCCCGTGCCACCCACCGCCCAGCCTCCATCTCCTCCACCACCCCCCATTCCCCCAGTTGCTACCCCCTCCCCTCCCATTCTACCCACTAGCGCCTCCGCTTCATCATCCTCTCCTACTCCTGCCCCACAACCAGCTCAGAGGATAGGAGCTTCATCGTCTGCTAGGAGGTCTCTTGGCAGCACTGAGGGCCGCTTTTCAAATTTTGGTCCACCTCTCTCTTGGTATGCACTTGACGGCAAGGCGTCAAGGCTTCGTGGATGAACGCCCACTTGAAGACTCAAAGCTTGGAGGAAAATCTCTTAGGAGAGCTTGCCATGGGCGGATGGTCAAGAGGGTGCATTATGGTCAAGCATTGGCGGACCCAAGAGCATCTTCCTTTCCCGTGTTTTTCTTCGCATAGGGGTCCACTCTTAATTTATTTAAGAAATATAGTATCTATAGTTTGAAAATAGGATGGCCAATAATGAAACCAAAGTCAACAAAAGAGGAGGGAGGGGCCTCCTTGTCTCCTCTCCCTCTCTCTCCCTCAGCCCACCACATTTCTCTCTCTCGCTCTCTCTCTCTGACCAACAAAAGAACTCTATCTCTCTCCTACACACACACACACACAAAAGCTGAAAATAGCCAATTTTCAGCACACACACACGCGCACACACTCTTCACTCTCACTCTCATGTTTTCCCCAAGCTCTCCATGGCTGAAACTTCTCTCTCTTTCTCCCTCTCTAAAAATCAATGGTTCTCTCTTCTTCCTCTCTCATGCACACACACTTGCACGCACACATACGCATGCATAAATACACACCTCTCTCTCCCAATGCCTCTCCCTCTCAGGCACAATTACCCACTCTCTCTCTCCAGGCTTCCTATATCTCGAATCAGCCATAAAATGCGAATAAGCTTATTTTCAGCCATACATACTTGCATACACTTGCGCACACACCGCCTACACGCACACGCACATTTTTCCTCGCATAATCACCTCCAAAAAATCTTTCAAAATTAGCCCATGAGTAAGAAAAAACAGATTTTCAGCCATCTCTCATTCATATACTTGCACGCATACGCACTCCTCGACGAAGATCTCGACAAGAATGATGGCGACCATGACGACGACAACTGAAGCGCACGAATACGGTTGCAGACAATCTAGAGGCATACTTGGAAGGACATCACATCACCAATTGAGCACAACGGGTATATCGCAACCCGCTCGCACAGGCCTTTGGCATCGTCTTGAATGGCACGACCACTTGTAAATTTCTTGTTTACTCTACCTATCATCACCCTTACTTTTTTCCTGTAATTTTTTTTATAAAAAAAAATTCATTGTATATTCTCCTTCTCTCTCTTGCGGTGGCCACCCACCGACTAGAAAGCATCTAGCCTGCATCATCATCCCTAAATAACGCCAAGGCAATGGTCTTCCTAGTAGGGTCGAACCATGTGCCAGGGCCCTCTTGTCTGGCATTAAAAATTGCAAAAAAAATCCTCCTCTCTACCAATATAAGGAGGGTTAAAGGTCACTCTCAGGACACAGAGAGACGATTACCAACACAAGATCATCACACACCATATGCATTTCACGTAATAATCATGCACTAAGGGGGGAGTAGGCAAGCACTTGAAGGCACCTAGGACAATGATCGACAACTCCATTCTACTCTTGGGCATTCCTAGCACTTGTCATCGCTCACGATGTTGCCAGCGTTCCTATCCTCATGATGTTTCCTATACTAATCTTACCGCTAATCCACTAACCTTCTAACTCTGGAAATTGCCATGCACCATATGGCGGTCCGTACTCCTTCACGCATGCTCTACATCACGAGCTCTCTCTCTCTCTCTTTCCCCCCTTTCTTGGATGTTGGTGTAATCTCCAAACCACCATTGTAAGTAGCATTAAGAAAATAAGTTCGATCTCCTCATGCTTGTATGTGATTCTCCATCTCTCCCTAGCTGTCCTGATTCTCCATCTCTCCCTAGCTGTCCATTTGGGATTATGCTCGCCAATGTCTTTGCAAGTCACGTTGTCAAATGCCTCACACTACAATGCCATCACTAGCCAGCTACCCCTGTCAAACAAGCTATGACGTAGACCACTCAGATGTGCCATGCATATCACCGTGTTGAGTGTGCTCCTCCTACTCCATGTATTATGAGTGTTTCCTCATCGATTGTGTGTCATTCCTATCGTCTTGGCTGTCTACATTTGTGTCCTAGCCGCATCCCAAGCTAGGTGGTGCCCCTATTGTGTACCTCCCATGATGAGGCCATTGTGCATAGTCTTGGTGTAGGGGCCACCACGTCTGTTTTGCACTTCCGCCTCTCAACGCTTTTGGCACGAGCTGCCTGGCAAGAAAGGAGCAGACTTTCCTATGGACCTCCCCCTATCTTGCATAGATCGCTTCTACACCAGTGACCACATCTGTGCCACTACGAAAATAAGTTGAAGATCAAGACAAGTGACAAAGAAGTAACAACTGTGTTAGAAGTCTCTAAGATAGAGAATGCTCACTCTCTTTTCTGTGAAACTTCATCAACTACATGGGAAGCACTAGAAAAAAAAATTGGAGTTAGGAAAAAGAAGAGCAAAGTGAGCTTAAAAAAAGATCTATACACATTAAAAATAGAACATAACGAAGATATTGCAAGCTTGGTCAATCGCCTTAAAAGCATGACTACACAACTAGCTTATGTAGACACTGCAATACACGAGGAGGACAAAATTGCAGTTCTTCTAGCAGCCTTACCACCTAGCTTTGACCAAATAATGACCATCATTGAGGAGAAGGATCCAACACCAGATTTCCAGAATGTAATCAACTCTTTAATGTCTGAGTAGAAGCGAAGGAGAAATGCTACTTCAGGGGGAGAAGCTTTTGCAGTTAGCTCTAGTAACAAAACTTGTTTCAAGTGTGGCAAAGAAGGGCACATAGCAAAGGACTGTCTAACAGCGAAGACTTGCAACATTTGCAGGCAGAAGGGTCACCTTCCTTCCAAGTGTTTCAAAAAGGACAGAGGCAACAGTAGCAGAAATCCTAAGCCCAAAGTCTATTTGGAAGAAGAAGACAAAGATGAAGATGAAGAAGAAGGCCGCAATAGCCTTCTAGTCTACAACGACATTCTCTAGTCTAGCTTTTGTTTTGCCTTTCCCCTTCAATTGTATTTGTCTAGAGATAGCTTGGACTAGCTTGGTCTCAGTTTTGTACATCTATTTGAGAGGAGGTGTTGAGTGTCTCTTGGATTAGAGATAGTTTGTCTCCTCGATTGGGGATGGTCTAGAGATCGTTTGTCTCCTCGATTGGGAATGGTCTCCTAGATTGGAGATGTTCTTTCTGCTCTTAGATTGGAGTGTGCCAGAGATGTCAGTTTCTTCAGTTTCCTCCTAGTCCAAACCTCAAGGGAAGGATTGTAAAGTGTGAGCTTTGTCGTAGAGTACCTAGAGTATGAGTCGAGGAGAGAAAAGGTGGAATTATTCCACATGTATTGGTGCAAGGCTGTAGAGCTACTTAAAGCTCATTTCATGAATAAACAAATCCATTCTATTTTGCATTACATCTCTCTTGTTTATGGTGAGCTTGTGATGGCTTAGCAACTACTCAAGATCCTGTTTATGAGTCCAAGTTAATTGATCTTAGAACCTAATTCGCTTGAGTGATAATCTAGCCAACACACACTCGCTTGTGTGCACGATGTTTGTCTTTCATCCACCCTAGCTAGCACGATCCCATTCCCATCAAAGAGTAGAGTCAAAGCTTTACCCAACGAGTAGACGGGGTCCTGTAAGTTGGTCGGAACTCTTCTTTTAAAAAAATAGGCCACTCGACAAGACTTTGCAAGTTGGTAAAACTTCTTCTGCAGCTTCTGCTTCTTCACTTAGGGTTTAGGCCTCTCGACTGGAATCTACAGGTTGGCTCCGTTCTTTAGTGGCTTGACACGTCAGTAGTTTATGACATCAAAGGCAAGCTTAATGAGGACTACACTAGCAAAAGTTCTTTCCGTCTAGCAAATCGATGGGTCCCCCAACATGCTTCGGCTAGAGATAGGCATGTCAGTGGCAGAGAGAGCCAAGTGGAGCTTCCAATACTTACACGGTGGTCATAATTTTTTGAGCAATTTGGAGGTTTGATTGAGTATGTGCCTGGAAAAACTAACCCTATTGCAGATACGTTAAATCGCAAAGGATAGATTTTGGCTCTCGAGTCAAGATCCATAGTTTCTCTTCAAGGTGTGTCTTTTGACAGCATGAAGAACCAGTACACAGATTCCGAGTTTGGTAAGCAATGGTTGCAGGCTCTTGCTTCCCAAGGGCCTAGCAACTATCTCATTCGTGATGGTTTGTTATATTTTCGTCACCGTCTATATGTGTTGCCCTCTCTCAAGACAACCATATTGCACGATGCACATGACTCTCTCACGGGAGGGCACAAGGGAATGAACACCGCTTTGGAAAAAATAGAACGAGTCTTTTATTGGCCTAAAATGCGAAAACAGGTATTTCGTTACGTCACACAGTGCACTATTTGTCAAAAGGTAAAAGCTCCTCGAGATAACCAGCAAGGCCTCTTGCTTCCGCTACCTATTCCCAACGAACCTTTTCAGGATATTTCCATGGATTTTGTGACTAACCTTCCACCTAGTCTACATTCAAGGAACACTCAATGTTTGACAATTGTTGATCGTTTCACCAAGTTTTGCATGTTAATTCCTTGTAAGGCCACAATCACCGCACAAGATGTAGCACGGTTGTTCATAAAGCATTGGTACCCCCTCTGTGGTTTCCCAAAATCGATTGTTTCAAATAGGGATGTTAAGTTCACGTCCAATTTTTGGTGCGCACTCCTAAAATTTTGGCACTAAGTTGAATTTTTCATCTACTTTTCATCCACAATCAGATGGTCAGACAGAGATGTACAATCAGTTGGCTTTTGATGTTTTAAAGTCATATGTGCATGATTAGCAGTCTCATTGGAGCTCTCTCTCCCATTGGTTCAGGCTATTTTGAATGACTCTTTTTCCTTTGCCATTGGTCAAACTCCGTATGAGGGAGCTTTTGGTCGTCCGTTCCAGTCACTTTTGACTCGCTCCGTCACTCAAATCCCTGATGCCAATGCTGAAAGTCAGTCGTTGGATGAGATTTCTGAGAGTATGAAGCTTCGGCTAAGCAAGGCTCATGAGTCTTACTTATGACAGGCTAACAAGCATCGTCAGGATGTTTCGATCAAGGAAGGGAATTGGGTTTATTTAAGAATCATGAAGCAATGTCTTAAGCAAGTTGGAAAGAAGTGTCCAAAGTTGTCTTTCAGAATGTATGGTCCATTTCTTGTCATTAAAAACATAAATGAAATTGCAATTGCCTAACTCATGGTCAATGCACAACGTTTTCCATGTTTCTTGGTTGAAAGTGTTTCAGGGAATACCTCCGAAGGACATTTCGAAGATGAAGAACCGGAGATCATCGATGAAGCTGAAGTCATGAAGCCGGAGCAAGTATTGTTGCATCGGTTTCGCCATGGTTCAAGGAAGCAAGTGAGACAGTACTTTTTGAAGTTCAAGAATCAAGGAACCCACGAGGCAGTGTGGGTCGATGAAAAGTTTTTTCAAGATTAAGCCAAATTGTTGGAAACCTACAAGGAAGCCATGCAGATCGGTACATGTACCTCACTTTAAAAAGGAGGGGATATCACGTGCACATCTAACCCTATGTGCATGTGGACAAGCTACTTCACATCTAGGGTTCAGGTCAGCTTAGGAAGTGTTTTGGCACCCTTGTGAGTCTGTTCGCAGGCCGTGCATGTCCAGGCACTTAGATTAGTTGCATATCCTTTGGTTGCACACAGCATGATCATTAGATTACAGTCAATAGCCATCATGAGCATTTTACGATGCACAGAACCTATTTTCCCTATTTTAGCCATTTTTCACTTATTATTAATAAGTGACTTTGTTGGGAAACTGGGTAGGGCAAATCTTGCAAGTGACTATATAAGAAAAGCTAGCGCTAGCACTTTCTGGCAGAAGAGGCGGCAGGGAACCAAGTTCTGACAATGCACCTTCTCAGCAAGACCGGCAGGAAGACTTGGTGTTTTTCAGCCATCGAGAAAAGCCTAGCATTTTCAGCAATTGCAAAACAGCCCCAATGTTTTGCAGTTTGCAAATCAGCCTGGCGTTAGCATTTTGCAGCAGATTCCCTAACGTTTCTGCAGCAGATACCTCATCAGCCCTATCGTTTTTGGGACAGCAAATTGCCTCTAGCGTTTGCAGTTTCTTGGCAACAGATCCCCCATTTGCATCAGCGTTTTCAGTTTTCAGCAGTCAAACTCCGCACCGCAACCCCCAAACCTTGCAAATCTCACCTTCCTGCAGCAGATACTTGCCGCACTGTCAGCTCAGCCAGCGTTTACAGATTCAGCCCGCTATTTGCAGATTTCAGCATCTGCGTTTTCAGCGCATCATCATCGCGTCGTTGTCATCGCTGTCGTCACCGACGTAGAGTTAGAATTCAGCAGCTACAAGATTTGCAGATTTCAGTCCCTAGCGTTTTCAGATTTCAACCCATCTCGTCGTCGTCGTCGTCATCGTCGGCAAGACCATTGCATTTAGACCATTGTGGAGATTTGTGCATTCAATAGTAGACCTCTCTCGCCATAGAGAGTGGGGCCCTTGGAGGAGGAGGGTTTGACAACATTCCGGTGTCGTATTCTTCTCTCTTTCTTTCAATCTCAGCACCTTCATTCACAGTGTGTACCCACTTTGTTTGTGATCATTTGCACTCTCTCACTAAAGGAACAGAAGGCTCTCCCTTTCGTAAGTAAAAGGAACCCTTGAGCACAGTTCGGAGCACTCATCTTGAGCAAAATTCAACATTCACTTCCGCTGCATCTCTCTCTCTCTCTCTCTCTCTCTCTCTCTCTCTCTCTCTCTCTCTCTCTCTCTCTCTCTCTCTCTCTCTCTCTCTCTCTGTCTCTCTCTGTGTTGTGCTGCCACACCTCAGCCCCCCTCTCGCTCTTCATGTAGCCCTAGCGCCTCGCGCCCCCCCCCCCTGTTGGCCCGCCCCCCCTCGTCTCTCGCTCTCCCCCCCTTGCAGCCCCGCCCCCCTCACGCTCTCTCGCTCTCCCCCCTCTACTGCCACGCCCCCCCCCCCCCCCCCCCCCCCCCTCGCGCTCCCTCGCTCTCCCCTCCCCTGCAGCCCAGCCCCCCTCGCACTCCCTTTGCACCACCAGCCCATCGCCCCCCCCCCCCCCCCCCCCCCCCCCCCCCCCCCCCGCCTGCTGGCCCGTGCGTAGAGAGAGAGTTCGAAGGGAAATTAAGCGTAGAGGGAGAGGGCCCATACGTAGAGAGATAAGTGGGAGAAAATTTAAGCGTAGAGAGAGAGAGAGAGAGAGAGAAAAGCGTAGAGAGAGAAATTATGCCTGCGTAGAGAGAGAGAGAGAGAGAGAGAGAAAACATGCGAGCGTAGAGAGAGGAAAAAAAAACTGCACACGTAGAGAGAAAACCTGCGCGTGTAGAGAGGGAGAAAAAAACACCATACGTGCATAATGTGGAAACATGTACGCATAGTGTGGCTCCCGTTGGCGGCGATTAAGCATGAGGAAGCAGAAAGATAAGGCCGACCCCTTAGAGGATGCCATTCAAAAGTGCAAAGAAGAAATGACGGAAACCATTAGCAAGATGAACCGCAACCTATTGGACACAATAAAAATTGCTCGAAGGACACGTCTTGATCCAAGAAAGCAAGATAAATGCATTGGAAGATCGTGTGACGGCTCAAGATGAAGAGATTGCGTCACTCAAGAAGGATCTCGTTGAAGCACAATCAAGAAACACACTTGAAGAGGGAGAATTGCAACCCTCAGTAATAGAAGAACTAAACACGATCAAGGAGCAAGTACGGGCCATCAAAGAGGGAGAAGAGAAGCACAAAGAAATGACAACTTCTTGGGTGAATGTTATTACAAAGACTCAACAGAAGGCGGATGAAGCCGAGAAATGGATCGAGGTTGCCAAGAAAGGAAAAGGCAAGGAAATAATGTCCACGTCCACACCCACTATTATTGGTCTGACACTAGAGGAGGAGAAAAGAAGACGTGTGCGCGCTTTACATGTGAGAATTTGCGGCCTTGAAGACAAAGATAATGTGGACGAAGAGGTAAAAGAACTCATGGCTTTGATGGGGGTTCATGAACCGATGCACACAAGAGCTTGGAGAGTGGGCAACAAGAAAAATAGAAGCAATGGGGAAACCTCGAAAGAAAGGGCACTCATTCTTTGTTTTCCCTCCATGGAAGCGAAGGACTTTTTGAAGAAAAGGCCAACTCTTAAGAAGACGGGCATCTTTCTCAGAGATGATCTTACCCTCTCGCAGATCACTCATATGCAGGAGGTAATGCCGGAGATTAGAGTGGAAGGGAAAAAGACAAGATTGCCTTTTACCGAGATGGAAGAGTGGTAATACTGGAGCGACGCGCCACATGACGGTGCGAGACCTATGGGACCACACTCAAAGTTGCCGCTTGGAATTGTAATGGATCTATGCGCCTTGATGTGGATGCTTTTGAGGACAGTTTTACTGGAAGAAACATCATCTTCTACTCTGAGACACATCAAGCCCCTGGGCAATCTATGCCTCACATTAGCGGATACAGTATTACAGTTTAGGCATCTCAAGTGAACTGCCCAATGTGATCCCATTATTTAGTTTGGCTTTTAGGTATTTATTTTACTTATTTGTCAAAGTCTTGGGTAGGGCAATTAATTGGGATTGCTATATAAGCAACCCCTTGCCTCCATCGTATACATTTTCAGTTATGGTTGATTGGTTTAGGAGACTCTCTCTCTCTCTCTCTCTCTCTCTCTCTCTCTCTCTCTCTCTCTCTCTCTCTCTCTCTCTCGTGCTCACTCCCCTTGGTCTCTACGCTTCCGCATCGTCGACTTTGACATGGTATCAGAGCCCTTGGTGGAGCTCTGTGTGGCTTGAAGCCCTTGGTGGCGAAGCAGTTTTGAGTAGAGAGGAGACCTCTTCCCTTGTCGTCATCGGCGTTTCTCCTCCCCCCACTGCCGCTGCCCTTTTCTTTGCACTTGCGTTCCAAAACGCTGCCCTAAATGCAGCTTGGCCCTAGCCTGCCAGCAGTTGCCCTATACAGCCCACGGGTCCCTTTCCCTCCTGCGTTTTAAAACGCTGCGCAAAAGGTGGCCATGGCGCTGTTGTCTTATCCCCCGGCGGTGTCCCCCTCCCGTCGCATTTTGAAACGCTGCTTCACTGTCAACGAGCTCCCCCGTCCCTTGCGTTTCGAGACACCCTGCAGCGCTACCCACCCTCTTTTCCCGCTAGCGTTTTGAGACGCCCTGTCAACGCCGCCACTACCCACCCCCCCTGAGGTCGTCCCATCAACGCAGAACGTTTTAAAACACCATCCCTTTGTATTGCCGACTTTCGCCCCTCATTCTTCCCCTCTTGGTGACACGACCCTCAAGGCACCCAAAAATTGCTTTAGGATGACACTCAGAGGAAGGCATTGAGGAACCTCATTGCTTGATCTGCCTTGGGATAAGTGAAAGTGGACACGCGAGCCTTGAGCAGCAATTTGGGATCGAGGATAGTGGAGCCCATAAAGGGCCTTGCTGAGCGACTTGGAAAAGGCAGATTGTGGAGCGGTTTGGGGGATGAAGCGGAGTAGTTTGGCATTAAGAGAGGGACAACTTAGAGTTTGGAGAAGGCAATAGAAGCAGAGGGGGCGGCGAGCATTGTACGTGAGAGCGGCTTCGTGCCAATCTTGCGGCTCGAGAGAGACGACCAGTTTGGCGCTTAACAACGGGATATCAAAGAGGTGGAGCATTTTGGCATAATGCCGTGGAGCGGATTGACATCGGCTTGGACGGAATTCTTAGCCATTGCTATGTACAGTTTATTGTGGAGCTTTGGATTTGTTTGAGGCCTACCACAGGGCAAACGTGCGGAGCGGATATCGGCGACAGTTTCGGATGTCAGAGAGGGATAGCAGATTGTGCGGAGCCCATTGCGTGTGGAGTTCCCTTTGCGGTGGACTTGAATCGGCTTGGATATTTTTCGGCTTGGTTAGTACGGCCATTTTTTGGAGTGCGAGAAGGTACCCAATTACCAGATCTTGCAACTTCAATATGTCCCTACCTTGCTCAAGGCACGACGACATCGACCAAACCCAACCAAAAGCTATGGATAACAAATCGTCAACCATCCATTTAGTGACCTATGCGCCAGCACAGTTCTCAAGGAACCCGACAATTTGTTTGGCTCGAGTTTATGAAATCAAAAGCAAATGGAGGAGTTCGCTAGAGGACAGCGGCAAAGGTCAGTTGGATAAGGATGGCAGTACTAGTACTCAGATAGTTGCCTTGGTACCCACGAGGTACGACCAGAGTCATGATTGCACAGTCATGATTGTGATTCAACGCTTTGTTTGGCTTGAGAGTTTGAAGCCAAAGGCAAAAGCAGGAACTCACAGATAGACAAGGACAAAGCTTGACAAATAGACAAGGACAAAGGCAAGCTGGATAGAGATTACGGTAATAAAGATCTGGCAGAGGAGATCGACATGGCACTCGTGGCGGTGATCACAATGGCCTCAACGTCAGATTTCCAGTCAAATAACAGGTGTCACCACTAGCTTCAACCAGAGAGAGGCTTGTGAGTGGCAGAGAGGGGCAATGACTGCTCCCTATATTTAATTTGGACCCTTGTGTTGGAGTTCAAGAATATTGGTGTTTGGATCCATTGGTCGGAGTTCAATGCACATGCATCTAGCACGAAACCAATCAGACGTCTAAAACACTATGGATGGGCTAGCCAATTCATTGTCTTGGAGTTTTATATTTTGGACGTGATGTTCACAGTTCACGAATGGAGATTATTGGACGTAGTGTGGACTACAGTTCAAAGTTTCTACAAAGGCAACCGATGCTCAAGATGGCATTACTTTCACGTACAAAGTTGAGGAGAGCAACCCCCAGGTATATCCAGTATCCCGACCGGTGCCGGAGTGTCCATGGTAGCTTCTTCATCGACTTGGTCTCACTATTAATGACCACTATGAGCTGCAAAGAGGGTGTTAAAGTTTAGGCATCTCAAGTGAACTGCCCAATGTGATCCCATTATTTAGTTTGGCTATTAGTTATTTATTTTACTTATTTGTCAAAGTCTTGGGTAGGGCAATTTATTGTGATTGCTATATAAGCAACCCCTTGCCTCCATTGTATACATATTCAGTTATTCATTGCCAAGGTTGTGTCACGTGCACATCTTACCCTATATGTGTACATGGACAAGCTACTTCATGACAAGGGTTCAGTTAGCCTAGCTTAGGAAGTGTTCGAGCACTTTTGTGAGTTTGTTCGCAGATCGTGTACGACCAGGCACTTAGAGTAGATGCATATCCTCTGGTTGCACACAGCATGATCATCAGCATTACCATCAGAATCCATCAAGAGCATTTTACAGTGCAAAAAACCTATTTTCCCTCTTTTAGCCATTTTTCACAAGGAGTGCATAGGCAACTACATCAGATAAGCCCAGCGTTTTCAGCATCCATTCCCACGTCGCAAATCATCCTTTGGTCTAGCGTTTCCACAAGCATTTACAGCAGAAAAATCAGCGTTTTTGCAGTAGGCGAATCAGTGTTTTCAGCCTGATCTACTGGCGTTCTTTAGCTTACTGTCCACAGATAAAACCAGCCAAGAGTAGCAGCGTTTTTGAAACAGCCACATCAGCGTTTTCATAGATCTGCATCAGCGTTTTCAGCAAGGTCAAACCAGCGATTTTCAGCCATAAAAGACAGTGTTGTCGTCACCTCGGCGTCGCCGTCACCGCCACCATCGTCACCGACCTAGGACCTCATGCATCATAGCATCAAGAACATTGCATCAGCACCTCTATACCAAATTTGTGCAATCAATAGTAGACCGCTCTCGCCATAGAGAGTGGGGCCTTCGGAGAAGGGTTTAACAACATTCTGGTGTCGTATTCTCTTCTCTCTCTATCTCTCAGTCTCAGCACCTTCATTCACAATGTTTATCCACTTTGTTTGTGACCACTTGCACTCTCTCACTAAAGGAGCGGAAGGCTCTCCCTTCCGTAAGTAAAAGGACCTTGAGCACAGTTCGGAGCACTCATCTTGAGCAAAGTTTAACTTTCACTTCCGCTGCAACTTACATTGGTATCAGAGCTTTGGCAGTGTTGCTGTATCACTCAAGGAAAGAACCACAAAATTTATTTATTTATTTTGCTTGTTGCGGTTGCACGTAACCCAAGTCCTCTTGGGCGTGTCGATTCCTAATCGTGTTTTTGAAGAGTGACAAGAAACCCAAGAAAGAAGGGCTTGTCCAACCTCCCCTTGTTTCTCTTTTCACTCATTGAGAGCGGACCGTGCACTTAGCGGCCGGCCAATCGACGTGAGGTGGGAAAAAGCAACCTTGGTGTGAGCGCAAGGCCGCCAAGGGGTGCGCCCGCGGGAAATAGAAGAGCTTGGGTAAGAGAAGGTCCTTCTCTAACACAGATTGCAAGCTAAAGAAGAACTCAAGAACTCAAGACACCAAAGAATACAAGAACCAAGTTCCTCAAGAGCTTCAAAACCCAAGACTTCAGTGTATGGTCATCATCCGAAGTGGAATGGATACTTTGCATGAAGGTGATGAGCATGAGGGTGGTGAAGAAGAATTTTCCCCACCAGGAGGTTTTTCCGACCCTCCCCCTTCCCCATCTACGCCAAAAATTGTACCAAATCCTATGGAGGCTTTGGTCAAGTCGATGATGGACATGATGTCACAACAAGAAGCGAATCGTGTTGCCTTGGAGCGCGAGCACGAAGCGCGCAAAGAAAAAAAGACAATCTTGGATCGTGAGCACGAAGAAAGAAGAGCGGCCTTGGAGTTAAAGCGTGATGCGCTTAGACCAACGCATGCAAGAGTTGGTCCGACAAATACTCACCTCGAAGTCCAAGCCGGTCAAAGAAGTTGGTAGTTCTTCAAGTAGCACAAGCAGAGATTCAGACTCCAACAACCCCGTCACAGAGAAGCTAACATTCACTAAGTATGAAGGTAAGATGGATGCTACTATTATTCATTCTTGGTTGCATCAATTTAATGCTTACTTTGCGACAACTAAGAAGATAGGAAATAGCAAGGTTTTGACGGCAGCTATGTACCTTGCCAGTGATGCCATTAATTGGTACCACGCATGGCAAGAGGCACAGTTGACCGTGCATCTAGAGGAAGCCGAGGAAGGCGTGCCCTTTTCTTTCAATTGGGCCAACTTCCAAGACAAGCTCAAGGCGCGGTTTATGCCACCCTAGTACCTCGCACGGTTGAAGGACGATTGGCGCGGTCTCAAGCAAAATGGTATGCCCGTTATGTCTTTCTCTAATCGTGTTTTGCAGCTCGGCACCCAATTACGCAAATCGGATGTTGTGCGCAAGGAGGCATTCCTTTATGGATTGGACAAGTATATCGAGTATGATGTCGAGGTGCTCGATCCAATCGAGTCTCGACCTCAACAAGGCAGTAGCAATTGCTCTCACACAGGAGCTGAGGCACAATAAGGGAAAGCCCAAGGAGAACAAGACATCTCAAGGAACCTCTCAGACCTCTCAGAACCCGCAGAATGGTAAGAACGGTAAGAATAGTAAGAATGGTAACTCTTCTAGCCCATCTTCTTCTAATTAATCGAAAAAGAACTCTAACAATGAATCTAAGGGTAAAGCTAAAGCACCTACAAAACCTAAGCTAACCCCGGATGAAAAATCCGCAAAAGGAATTATAGGAGGATATATAACGGCTGAAGAACAAGCGATTTATGCTCAGGAAGGTCGTTGTTATCAATGTCACATCAAGGGTCACATTAAAACGGCTTGTCCTAAGACAGCCCCACCTAAAGAACCTAAGGCACCCACAGCAACCACAAGCACTTTAATGAACCAAGCTAAATCTTCTCATGTCTCTAACACACACATTGATAAGTCTCTCATGAAGTGTTATGGTCATGTAAAGGGTCAGCGTTTTGTCATATTGTTTGATCCAGGCAGTATGCATGATGTGATTAGTGCCTCTCTTGTAGAGAGAGCCCGCCTAGAGGTTAGTCAAACATCTCCTCTCGAGGTGTCTCGCTTCGATCCCGGTATGGACCTCTCAACACGCAAGAGTGCCTTGATATGTTGTTTACAGTTCGACAAGCAACTTTCTGTAGGAAATTTGTGGTGTCTCCTCTCTCAGGATGTGATATGCTTTTGGGCATTAGATGGTTTCGTACGCATAACACTCTCATTGATTGGGAGGTAGTTTGCATTCAAGGAACACTTAATGTTTGACAATTGTTGATCGTTTCAACAAGTTTTGCATGTTGATTCCTTGTAAGGCCACAGTCACCGCACAAGATGTAGCACGGTTGTTCATCAAGCATTGGTACCCCCTCAGTGGTTTGCCAAAATCGATTGTTTCAGATAGGGATCTTAAGTTCACGTCCAATTTTTGGCACACACTCTTTGAAAATTTTGGCACTTAGTTGAATTTTTCATCGGCTTTTCATCCACAGTCAGATGGTCAGACAGAGATTTACAATCAATTGGCTTTTGATGTTTTAAAGGCATATGTGCATGATCAGCAGTCTCATTGGGAGCTCTATCTCCCATTGGTTCAGACTATTTTGAATGACGAGTTCCTCTGCCATTGGTCGAACTCCGTATGATGCAACTTTTGGCCGTCCGTTCCAGTCACTTTTGACTCGCTCGGTCAGTCAAATGCCTGATGCCAATGCTGAAAGTCAATCGTTGGATCAGATTTCTGAGAGTGTGAAGCTTCGGCTTAGCAAGGCTCGGGAGTCTTACTCACGCCAGGCTAACAAGCATCATTAGGATGTTTCGATCAAGGAAGGGAACTGGGTGTATTTAAGAATCATGAAGCAACATCTTAAGCAAGTTGGAAAGAAATGTCCTAAGTTGTCTTTTCAAATGTATGGTCCATTTTCTGTCATTAAAAATATAAATGAGGTTTCAATGAAATTGCAATTGCCTAACTCATGGTCAATGCACAACGTTTTCCATGTTTCTTGGTTGAAAGTGTTTCTGGAAACACCACCTAAGGATATTTCAGAAGAGGAAGAACCGGAGATCGTCGATGAAGCTGAAGTCATGGAGCCGGAGCAAGTGTTGTTGCATCGGTTTCGCCATGGTTCAAAGAAGCAAGTGAGGCAGTACTTTTTGAAGTTCAAGGATCGAGGAACCCATGAAGCAGTGTGGCCCGTGGGTTGATGAAGAGTTTTTCAAAGATTATCCCAAATTGTTCGCATCCTACAAGGAATCCATGCAGATCGGTACCATTACCTCACTTTAAAAAGGAGGGGACGTCACGTACACATCTAACCCTATGTGTACGTGAACAAGCTACTTCATGACAAAGGTTCAGTTATGATTTGCAGGAAGATGATGTGATTGTTCACAAGGATGATGGTTTAGTTGATACTTTCTCTAGTGAAGCTAACCTCATTGCAGATTGGATCAATCACGAAGAACCGATCTTGGCTCTTGAACCTAGGTCCAAAGAACCCCCTCAGGAAGAACCGATCTTGGCTCTTGAGCCTAGGTCCAAAGAACCTTTACAGGAAGTACTATGTGTTCGAATGATTCGTCCAAAGAACCTTTACAGGAAGTACTATGTGTTCGAATGATTCGTCAACACGCATTGTACGAGTGTTTCATTCGTGATCGTTTCCTGTATTTTAATCACCGTCTTTATGTGATCCCTTTTCCTAAGCATAACATATTGTACGTTGAGCACGTTTCACTCATAAATGAGCACGGATGTATGCGAATTTTTAATGAAAAGCTGAAAAGTAGTCCATATCTCTTCCTTGGCATGTCACAGTTGTAGAAAGAGCACAAGAAAGAGTGAGCACCAAGCATGGGCATTTCCGTTGTGAATTGCCACGGTTGATTGATTTAGATCAGAAGAGAAAGATTCGCTCTCATTGTTTGCGTGTGTGTGGTGAACGGTTTGGCACTCCGTCTATTTGTTCATCTACATTGCATGCACGGTCTTTTAGGAAGACGAGATTTTTTCTAGTCACCTTACATGGAATAGGTATGTTCATGTTTTTGTGTTGGAAGTAATTTCAAGAATTTTCAGCCTCGAAGATTCTTGAAGAATGTGGACCTACGTCCATAGAAGAAGTGGAAGCATTGAAGGAGACTCAGAAGAAAGAAGCAAGCGTTGCAGACCTTTATGAAGTTCAAGTATCGCATGACCCACATCAAAGAGGGCCGGCGAAGAGTCCTTTCCAGGATTCCGGATGTTATTGGCGATCTCCCTCGACGCCATACAGTTCGGTACCAGTACCTCACTTTGAAAAGTAGGGGATGTCACGTGACACATCCAACCCTATGTGTCCGTGGACAAGCTACAACATGACAAGGGTTCAGTCAGTCCAGTCAATCTAGCTTAGGAAGTGTTCTGGCACTTTTGTGAGTTTGTTCGCAGACCGTGCATGCCCAGACACTTAGAGTAGATGCATATCCTCCAGTTGCACATAGCATGATCATCAACATTCCCATCAGAATCCATCATGGGAATTTTCCAATGCATTAAACCTAATTTCCCTATTTTTGACATTTTTCACTTCTTATTTTAAGTGACTTTTGTTGGAAACTAGGTAGGGCGATTTTGCTAAGATAATATATAAGCAAACTAGAGTTAGCACTTTCTGGCAGAAGAGGCAGCAGGAACCAGTGTGTTCACAGGCAACTTCTCAGTAGGACCCCAAGATCTCTAGCATTTTTGCACCACAGCAGATGGGCTAGCGTTTTTGGATCAAGAACCCAGATCAGACAGCGTTTTTGTATCTGCAGTAGATTGGCGACAGCAGAAGACAGATCAGCCCTAGCGTTAGCAGTTTGCACCACCAGATCAGCAACGTTTTTGCAGATCAAGACTAATCAGCCCTAGCGTTTTTGCATCAGCCTGACCCTTCAGCGTTTTTGCATATCTTCGCGACGGAATCTCCACAAGCACCAGCGTTTTCAGTTTTCAGCAGTCAGACTCCGCACCATAAGTCCCGAACCTCGCAGATCTCACCTTCCCGCAACAGTTCCTTGCCGCACGGTCAGATCCAAAGTTTGTAGATTCAGCACGGCAAACGCAGATTTCAACATCTGCGTTTTCAGCGCGTCGTCGTTGCATCATCGTCCTCGCCATCATCACCGACATAGAGCCAGAATTCAGCAAATAAAGATTTGCAGATTTCAGCCGTTAGCACTTTCAGATTTCAGCCCGTCTCGTCGTCGTCCTCATCATCGGCAAGTCCAAGCATTGTAGAGATTTGTGCAATCAATAGTAGACCGCTCTCGCCATTGAGAGTGGGGCCTTCGGAGGAGGGTTTGACAACATTCTGGTGTCGTATTCTTCTCTCTCTATCTCTCAGTCTCAACACCTTCATTCACAGTGTCATTCACTTTGTTTGTGATCATTTGCACTCTCTCACTAAAGGAACGGAAGGCTCTCCCTTCCGTAAGTAAAAGGAACCCTTGAGCACAGTTCAGAGCACTCATCTTGAGCAAACTTCAACATTCATTCTGCTGCACTTTACACATGATGCAGCAGCAGAGGCATACCCACACACTCAGCCTGAGCAGAGACGCCATTCTCGGAGCATGCCGCAAAACAGTTGGTATGATGTGGAATGCCGCAAGACTAGAGCCAGACTTCAAAGGGAGTGCTTTTGGGAGACATCACTCACAGACAGTCACAGATTGACTTCTGATGCCTAGTGCGACGGAAGAAGAGGGCATTTTTGGCTCGACTAGAGTAGGATCTATATCAGCTATTCTTGAGTCAGGACTCACGTGAGGCATGGCCGCTCTTTCATGAGCACTCTCCCCCCCCCCCCCCCCCCCCCCCTGCTATTACCTCTACAGAGGCCTGGGGCCAGTATGCTTCATCTTTGTACACAGTTCCTGGACAAACGCCCCTTCCCGACCCTCCCGATTCATGCCCACACGCATGTGCTTTTTTCACCGCTGAGATGGTGAAGAAGGTCATTGACAGGATGAGGACTAGGAGAGCATATGATCATGATGGCTTAGTGGCTGAGCATTTCATACATGCCAGAGATCTACTAGCAAAGCTTCTAGCGGTTATGTTTAACTATGCCATGTGTGAAGGCTTGCCTGATACTTGGAGCCTATCTACTATTGTACCTATCTTCAACTCGGGAGACCCTATGGAGCCTGGGAATTATCGCACTATCATGATTGGACACACATTGGCACGGTTGAACGCATCCATTCTTGAACAGCAACTCAGTAGATGGGCAGAGAGAGAGAGAGAGAGGATACGCGCAGCCGGGCAGGCAGGGTTCGAGAGAGGTTTTTCTACCCTTGACCATATCTTGCCACTTAGAGCCATCATTGAGGAGGGCAGATCACATGGGAGACGGATCTATTGTAGCTTTCATTTGACACAGTCCCCAGAGCTAGATTGATGTGCAGACTAATAGGAGATAGGAGTGCCTACAGAGCTCATTTGGGGGATCATGGCATTATATAGGTCAGTAGTGGAGCATGTACGCACCTCAGAGGGTCTATCGACACCGGTTCACTCCACTATTGGGGTGAAGTAGGGCTGCCCACTCTCCCCTACTCTATTCGGTATATATGTGGATGAGGTTTCTGACTACATTGAAGCGATGGTGATAGAGGTGCACAGCTGGCAGGGACATGGATTCCACTATTGTTATATGTTGATGATATTGTGTTGATCTCCGACTCTATCTCCGACTCTCAGGAGGGGATGCAACGTCACTTGGATGCTTTGCATAGGTTTGCCCGCAAAAGTGGTTTGTCTGTCGACCTTGGTAAAACCAAGGTTATGGTGTTTAATACTACCCCACAGTGGATCGGAAGGTCAGCACCTACATTCACATACAGCCAGGAGACCATGGAGTATACGCCGTACGGATGCTTACACTTACCTTGGAGTGGTTTTTAGCGGACCAACATTTTCATTGAGGAGAGCAGCAGAGACCAGATTGACTAGAGCCCATGCAGCATTTGGTAGATTGGAGAGGATGTGTTCGCAGGTTCAGTTTCAGGAGCCTCGGACGAAGCTCTGGCTCTCTGACACTTTGGTGGCCTCTACATTGCTCTATAAAGCTGAGATATGGGGACCTTCATTGGATCATCTTGCGGCTCATTAGAGCCAAGGCTTTAGTACCACGTGCCATTATCCAAGCAGAGCTAGCGGGCCTACCCACTAGTGGTTGAGACGCTCACCAGATCAGTCTCCTTCATACACCGCATGTGGGAACTTCCCAGAGACAGATATGCCCGCCTTGCACTTGAGTCCTCTCGACAGTTAGCCATGCAGGGAGATACATCATGCTTTTATGAGGAGATGACATCATGGTTTCAGGCGCATGGGTTCAGCATAGACAGGTTGCCACCCTTCAAGTACTCATTGGATGCACCATCTCTCACTCTTACACAGTTCGAGATCACCAGGCACATCCGCCAGGACTTGACTCAGCTAGACACCATGGGGACATGGATACAGTCAGCACAGGAGCTGGGCACAAAGATGACTTTCTATAGAGAGCATCTTCTCCAGCTTACGAAGGACGGTTTTGTGACGAGATCCAGATACATGGACACCCACCTCTCTCATGGGATACGATGTGCTATTGGCCAGATACGCACATTTCACACCGAGTACCAGCAGAGGCCGGGACATGCCCCTTGTGTGACATGGAGCCTGAGACAGAGTTGCACTACTTATGCCACTGCCCCGTCTACTACGAGATACGAGCTTTCATTGCTTGTTTAGAGAGGGTTTTGGATCACTCCAGAGTCATGGGGTACGAGGATCAGAGATGCCTAGGTTTGTTCCTACTCAAGTTGTGCAGACACAGAGATAGACTGATGAGAGGAGAGGCTAGCCAGTCTCAGAGATGGATCACAGATTTCTTTAGAGAAGACACTGGACAGCCAAAGGAGCTACTCCCACGGCAGAGCTCACATTCGTCCTGCACTAGAGGCAAATTGATCAACCGAGCGATTGAGCTGGGGAGTTCCAGACGCCCACGATTGCGGAGGACTACACAGCATCGACAGAGGCTGCATCAGAAGATTCGGATCACTTTGGCCAGGCATGCACGATGCACGATCAGACTACTGACCATGGATGAGATTGATGAGATCCACCAACGACAGACGTTGGATCTCCTATGATTTAGCTATAGCTTTCCCAGCCAGCTGCTTACTTTGTTTACTTCACATCGAGCAGCTTAGGATTCCATAGTATTTTTGTTTTGTTATGTTGTTATTTTTGTTACTCTGGCCTTTGTATCAGATCCACCATGTTGTAACTTTTTGGTCTCATAGGTCACTTTGGCTTTTTGAAGCCATTAATATAACATTTCATCTCTCTCTCTCTCTCTCTCTCTCTCTCTCTCTCTCTCTCAAGAAAATAAAAGGAACCATCTCTCGTGCTAAGTAGCACACATTCAAGCAAGGAAAGAAGTAAAGGTTTGTGGAAGTGTAAAGTCTAGATCTTCACCATTTCAATTCCGCTGCACCTGACAGAAACGTCTTGACTTACTGGTCTACTTGGTCTAGTCTTGCATTCCAGGCCCCTAGCCATAAAGCTCCATCCTCATCTATGTTGCCCTCTCCCAGCTATCTTGGATCTAGCTAGATAATTAAGATCATGTTTGAACACCCGATGCATCTAGTCTTGCATCTAGCCATGTTCAGTCCTCATATACATTACTCCAGTCAATCACCCATCGCTGCTCACTTTGTTGGGACATTAGAGGTGGTACCATAGTTATGCATTGATTTGTCTCATAGGCCAAGTTTGGCTTCTAGATGATGTTAATAAAATCTCTCTCTCTCTCTCTCTCTCTCAGAAAAGCATGCACACATGCACCTGCACGTGTGAGTGCACGCACACGCGCGCGCATGCAAACAAGCAGGCACAGACACACCTGTGGGGAAAAAATAGCAACTGCGTTGTGGGCAGCGAAGGCAACCAGGTTGGAAGGTCCCCAAGCAGCGGCATTGACGCACCTGTTGCACCCACAGCTCACGAACGAAGCATATACCTCCATTCTGTCAACCTCGCCCATCGCAGCGCAAGGCATTAAAAATTCAAGTAAGCGAAGGCTATTCAATTGTGTCCAAATTGTCCATGGATGCCACATCAGTCCATTGTCCTTGTCGTCAAGACTAATTGGCACGGGCATGAGAGGGTGGGATCTGCGACAGGGGCATTGTGGGCCGTAGATCGCCGATAGTAATTTGGAATATCTTAGATTACTTTTTAAAATTAATCTAGGGTACTTTTGGCTACTGCCCTTGTGCATACATGTTTTAAGTAAATTAAGGCCCCCACATTTCACAACACGTGCATGACATAGTGGTTAGGGTGTGTGCCTCTCATGGGTGAGGTCACAGGTTCAAAACCCATGCCCGCAAACTTGGATACCTTAGATTGTGGAGATGTAGGTTACCCCAAGGATGGGAGCAACCATGGGCCATTGATATGCCATTTGTCAACAAAATAGTATTATGGTAAGAGCCTTGACCCAATAGAATGTCTAGCCTTGACACAATGAGGACCTAGAGGGTAGTTATCCTTTTGATCTCGTGGTTTTAGTTAGATGTGGTGGTGTTGTTGTGGACATCAGCATAGGTGGTGGCAGGTCTATGGCATTGGTGGCATCCCAGTGATCTTTCAGATAAATTTGATACGACAATAGTAGCTTGTTTTAATTATGTTTCTAGCTATGTACAAGGTTGTGACTTATTGTAAATGCGAACATGTGCTCATGGTTATGAATGGTATGGTGCTCATGGATTTGAACAGTTTAGTGTTCATGGCAGTGTGTCTACATGAGCTTGAGTTGTACTTTTTTGGTTTTTAATCTAAAATAGCTCACTCTAGTGAGCATTGCTTTTTTTTAAAACAAAAAATCTTAAACGAATTTGATTAAATAAACTTCATTTTCTAGCACAACCTTATGAAGGTTTTAGAAAGCTAGAATAAAGTGAGGCTTAAAACATGATTTTTCGATTCTTAAATGTCATGTTTGATTTCAAAGGCATGGTTGGCTCTTAGAATGTTAAATAATGGTACGGTGTTTGTTACATCCAATATGTTAATAATAAAATGTGTCAAATTGCTTGTTTCTTTAAAATAATTGAATACCTTAG
This sequence comes from Adiantum capillus-veneris, assembly GCF_014529385.1. Classification (NCBI taxonomy): domain Eukaryota; kingdom Viridiplantae; phylum Streptophyta; class Polypodiopsida; order Polypodiales; family Pteridaceae; genus Adiantum; species Adiantum capillus-veneris. The sequence continues at coordinate 78,014,391 of NC_140950.1, read as the reverse complement.
TGGTACTACGGGCAACCTTCTTGGAAGGGGACCCATAAGGGGTAACTAATGATGGGTAGGGTATTGTGTGTGTGTGTGTGTGTGTGTGTGTGTGTGTGTGTGTGTGTGTGTGTGTGTGTGTGTGTGTTTTTGGTTGTCCAATCCAAACCTTGTAGGAATTATCGACAATGGGTTTGTCCAAAGACCATAGACAAAGTGTTCTCAGCAACCAGTGTCCCATCCCACCCAGCTACTTAGGAGGACCTTGTAGTTAGCTTTGTGTGGTTGTTGTTTTAAATAGATTACATACACACAAAAGAACACCATGTTCAAAAGACAGTCGGCTCTAAACAACATGACATATTTGCACAAAAACATTTATGTATTTAAATCATTTCGTATAATTTGGTTTGAAGGAAGAATCCATCCAATTGTTCTATACATCAAGACAAGAGTGAGTTTGTATATGAACCAAGTTTTCATCATCACGGTCAAGCAGACTATAGTAAACCTAAACATCTTTAAATCCATGTCAGTACTTAAAAATAGTCATACTAACTATTGTCCTATCTAGTACAAACCTTAAGAGTTTGATATGAAAAAGTTAAAAGTGAATGAAAACCAAATGTACAAAATATGTGTGTGTTCATGTACTTATTGCTAGGGGGTTGAACATTGTGTTTTTAACTAGTGTATGAGACTAGTTCCAACTATTTTGATTGATTGGGAAAAGAACCTTAACGTTGTTTTATGAGGCCTCTTACTCATGGTGATAGTCACCATATGATGTTTACAGTTGTCCACAACTAGAGTTGGGGGAGGAACGTTGTCATGAAGTCCATAGTAACCCCTAGTCAATTAAAGAATGTTAGTATACTCTAAATAATCTTAAGGGAGCTTTGTGATTTGGATGTTTTGGTTATGTAACTATTTAATTCATATCATTTTGTCATAACTTGTCTCTGAAGATATCACTGCATGAAGTCATGGCCATGATAAAAAACATTGGTCTTAATGTTTTCATTCTTCTACCATTTTTTAACAAGTTTGATTCTTGGTTCAAAAAAGTAACAAAGTTTTTTTGGCATCTCTTGTTGATTGTTGGACAAAATCCTCCATCATACTTAGGTCATGTTGGTTCTTATCATGCATTTTAAAGAACTTACTCATTGATTTCACTTTCGCTCACAATTCTTTTGAAAAGAAAACTATTTGTTGAATAGAACCATAAGAATTTTAGTAGACTCAAATGCATGTGTTTCTTAAACCCTTCTTTTTAGTCGCTAGTGATGTTGGTGGGTCACAACTAGGTATTTTGCAATCACCTTTGGGAGTCATATATTGAAACCAATTATTTTATTAAAAAAACTTATGTTACTTATAAGGAATTGATCTTTGTTGTTCATCCTCTTGGTATGTGGAAGCATTATACTAGAGTTTTGATTTTTTTAAATTAAAACTAATCAACGTAGTGTTTGATACCTTTTGACACAACCACTCATCTTAGATTGACACATCAACTGGGCTATTTTTATTCAATATTTTTCAACATTTGATCTATTATCAACCTACTCATGACATGTTATTACAAATGCACTTAGTAGATGTCCTTCATTAATATTTAGTCACCAATATTATGCTTTTTAATCTTATGCATGACTCTTATCATGATGATGTTGATTTGCTTCTATCCTAACTAATATGTATCTACCAACAAATTGTTAAGTATGGAGCTTGATTTACCCCTTGTAATTTTTATTCTCAAAAATACAAATTTATAAGGCCCTCGGTCGTAAGAAAAATCACTAGCCACATAACCAAAAATTCATGCCTGATCAAGAGCCGAATATTCTTTTTTTCATAATATTGTAGTCAGACGAAAAGTGATCAAAAAATGACCGATTGGGGACCGGTTAGCCAGTGGTTGGTGGTCAATGGTCGACTAATCAAAGGTTGGAAGTCTATGGTCGATGGCGAATTGAATGGCCGGTGGCTGATTTCTAAGTGGACTTGTCTACCAAAGAGCGGCTACACATGGGCGCATGGGCGAGTTCTACTTGGACTTGTCTACACAAGGGTGACTACACACGGGTATCTCTCATGAGCAAGGATAGCCCATAGAGGCTCCTTTTGGCCTATAAAAGGAGGCATCTTCTACACACAAAATGGCTGTATGGTGGAAAATGTGTGAGGTGGCGTCCCGGTGGCGTAAGAGAGTGAAGCAAGGTGGGAGTTCCATTAAGGGCTAATAATCCCTTTGTAATTACTTCTACTTCGAATTGCAAAGCCATTGAGTGGCTGCTTTCTCGTGGATGTAACCCACACTTGCATGAAGCACGTATATCGTGTGCTCTCTCTCTCTCTCTCTCTCTCTCTCTCTCTCTCTCTCTCTCTCTCTCTCTCTCTCTCTCCCCTATTATCCCTCTTATGTGTGAAAATTATCTCTCTCCATTAAGTAAACCACTATAATCTCTACTTAGCTACTCCTTAATTCCTAACAACTGGTATAAGAGAGGGGTTTACTAGTAGCTAAAATATACCGGGAAAAGGATTTCTTGAATTGAGTGGGAGTGATGGTAGAGGAAGGTAAGCTCAAAATTGAGAACTTCAATGGCAAAAACTACCAACACTGAAAGATGCAAATCAAAAACTACCAAAAGAATCTCTATTTGACATTAAGCGGTCTGCAAGCTTCTAAAGAAGCGTGCATCAATGGAAGATGAATGATGAATCTTGAAATGTCCTTGATTGAAAGGTGTTGAAAAGAATCCGGCTATGCTTGGCGTGGCCTTTAACATTTTGAAGATGAAGAGCTCGAAGGACTTGATGATGTCCCTTGGCTACCTCTACGAGAAACCATCCACATCAAATAAAGTATTTCTCATGAATCAATTGTTCAATCTAAAAATGGTAGAGAGTGGTTCAGCTACAGAAAACCTAAATGACTTCAACACCAACATAAGTCAGCTTCGTTGAAGGTCAACTTCGATGATGAAGTGCAAGCTCTCCTAATACTATTGTCTTTTCCAAATAGTTGGATAGCCTTGTGATGGTTGTAAGTAACTCAATATCTAGATCTTTTGAGTAAGGAAATGCGACAAAGAAGCACATGAGAATCATCAAGTGTTGCACTCTCATTGGAAATGAGAGGACGACTAGAGGAGAGGTTCAAAAACCAAAGAAGTCGTGATCGCTCAAAGTGGAGCAAGTCACACAAAGTCATTTCTTGAGCAACAGAACTACAGCAACAAGAGCTAGGTGAAGAAGGATTGTTGGTCCAAAAAGAAGGAGGTGGAGTCTTGAGACAACATGCCAACATCAGAGGCCAATGTGGTAGGCAAAGTAGAGCAAGATGCTCTAATTCATTCATTGCATAATTCTTGGATAGTAGACTCCGAGGCTTATTCCATGCAACAACCACCAATTATACATATTCAAAATTACACCAAAGGTTATTTTGGATATGTTTACTTGAGAGATGATGAAGCTTGTGAAATTGTCAAAAAAAGGTACAGTTTTTGTCAAAACTGCAAATGGATATGAATGGAAGCCTAAACCATGTTAGGCATATTTCCTCTCTTCACAGAAACCTAATTTTTGCAGGTCAATTAGACAATGAAGGTCACAATGTTGCATTTGAAAAAAGAAACAATGGAAGGTCTCAAAAGGATCTTTGGTGGTTGCAAAAGGAGATAAGGTGAGTACACCTTACTCGTGTACGGTGAGCGTGCAATCTTCACTTTGTGCAACATCTACATAAGTTGATGGTGCGGTGTGGCAGTATCAGCTTGGGAAGATGAGTGCCAAAGGAATGCAAATCCTTCAATCAAAGAAGCTTCTACCAGGTTTGAAAGAAGTGGACTTGGAGTTTTGTGAGGACCGTGCTTATGGTAAACAAAAGAGGATAAAGTTATGTGAGGATTGTGCTTATGGTAAACAAAAGAGGGTAAAGTTCCTTAAAGTAGAAATTGAAAGAAAAACCAAAAAGCTTGAATTGGTTCATATGTATGGGTGTGGGTATACCATCCCTTGATGGATTGTTGTATTATGTAACATTTATAGATGATGCAACTACAAAAACATGGTTTATCCAATATAAAATAAATCCTATGTGCTATTCAAAATTCAAAGGTGGAAAGCCTTTGTGAAAAATAAAGTAGGTACTAAGCTTAAATGCTTTAGATCCGACAATGGAGGCAAGTATTACAGCCAAGCTTTTGAAAGCTTCTATGCTAGCAATTGCATTCGAAGGCAGAATACAATCCCAAGGACACCTCAACAAAATGGAGTTTTGGAAAGGATGAACGGGACAATCAACAAGGAGCATGATCCTACATTGAAGCATGTCGCTTAAGCTTTGGGTGGAAGCAGTACATCTGTGTAGTTGATTAACTGATCACCCTCAACGACAAAGGATGAAGGAATTCTAGAAGAAGCGGGGACAAGTAAACGAATGAATTATGCTTTTCTCAAAGTATTTGGATGTGAGTCTTTTATACACATGGAAAAAATTCTAAGGTCCAAACTAAATGCACATTCCAAACAGTGTTTCTTCATTAGCTATGGAAAAGTGGAATTTGGGTCTAGCATGAGCATGTCAAAAAACTCCATATTGCTCATCTCTGTGGTAAGAGGCATTTGTGTCCTAAGAGGATCAATCCGACGTGTCTTGCTAGAGCATGTCCACTCTAAATCTACATCTACAGACATGTCATGCACAACACTCTGGAGCTCATCCGCAAAAGTACATGTTTGCAAAGTCACTGAGATTGCAGTGTCTTGCACATGTGACTCACTGCTCTACTCCCTAATTGGCAAAGCATCGAAATCCATCACCACCACTGGTGACTGCTCTAGTCATGCACTCAAAGACCTGTCCTACTCTACATGTATGTCCTCAGACCCTACATGCACAACAAGCGAAGTGTCACACTGCTCATCACCAAAGTGTACTTGCCTAGACTGCAAATGTCTGCATGGAAACAAACTCATAGAGACTATGGAGTCTCTAACACCAAGAACATAGAGGAGTTGAATGAGCACCACGATGGCCTCGCGCTATCTCTAAGCTGTGAGATGGAGATCAACTTCTATGAGCACCAAGCACATATCGAACATCATGTATCACAAGCATACTCCCATTGGAAAAACACAAATGAATGTCACCCACATCATGAACACCATCTTGTCTTAGAGCAGAAAACATACTAAACGGCTCCCTGTGAGGAGTAGCATGGCATAAAGCACTATTGTCCAGCTTCTAATTGTGAGACAAATTCCACGCATGCCTAGGTGAACCTGTAGAAGTAGGAGTGTCTACCAAACTCTTACTCCCAACATCCAATGTAATCCTACATTGTCTCCTCATGTTCCTTGGTGTGCCACAATGCCAGCAAACCACATGTATGTGCCTCTGGGATCTGCATGATGTACCAACCTGTGTATCCAACGACAAGTTGCCACTCCAATATGCCAACTGAGCACAAAATGAGTTTATACATTAGCCCACACAATATCTAAATGCATTGTCCACAAGAGCATAACCGCTCAACACAATGCAAAAGAAAACCAAGGATCAATTACGCATAAGTAGTGACCATATGCAATGACAGCACAAGTGAAATGACCATCTGCATAGGCACAAGCCAAAACTTGGCTAAAATAGCTCTCTAGCACCTGTCACAAAACACATAAAACATGGTGAAAAACCGACAGAGTCTCCTATGTAATTTGAGTAAAATCTCAATGCAAATCTCAACCATAAAACCGCATCTAAGATGTCAAAGTGGGAGAAGCTCTCGACCACTACAAACATACCAGAATCTATCAATAAAAGTTCTGGCAAAGTGAGAGTAAACCTTGACCACTATATGAAATAGGACTCTAAACCATGAACCATAACACTACTCAATGCCGATGAGTAGAAATGCCAAAATGGCTCCACAACTTTACATACAATGGAATCCACACTCAACGGACATCCACGGAGTGACCGTGCATAAACAAGCACCAAAAGAGTTGCAATCCAAAAATGTGATCAATGCAAAAACAATGCTCTCAAAAGAGCTCAATGGCACTAAAAAATGCTCGCAAAAATGCATGTATAATGGGCATCAATCAGGCATCCTAACCATATGCAAATCCATTTGCAAAGATCATGAACCAAAGTACAAAATCATTGTCAAAGTGTCCTATGAAAACCTGTGAAAGAAGCTCCATCTATGTGCTAAAAAAACCGTGTCTCTCAAGAGACCACTTCAATGGTGTGTAAATGCATATGTGCTTCGTTGCCCAAATCTATCAAAAACCCTCAAACCACAAGCTTTGCACAAGCTGAAATTGTATTTTCAACTTAGAATTTATGCACCCAACTTTGAGCACTTGCCGTACTTCCAGAAAATGCATCAAACTCGCACACTATGTGAAAACAAAAAAGGTAAAATTGTTGTATATAGGCAGTCTGAGCTAAATATCAGCAAAATGGTGATGAATTTTGTAGAAAGTTTCTTTTGCAAAGTTGTAGATCACGTCGATGCCGGGCAAAATTTTCAAATCTGCATTCTACAAGGAGAAAAACGAATCTAAAAACAATGTTGTTGTGCACACCATTTTAGGGCAGCAACCTTCACTTACACACAATCTTTTGCACTCTTTTATGAGCTTCCACAAGAGTATACATCACTCTCAGCTGAGCTCACAAGCTCCTATTGCATTCTCACAAAGCTTCCAAGCTCTCTTAATCTCTCCACCACCAAGAGCGAGCACGCTACTATCTCAGAGATTTCAACACCACCAGGCTCCCTACCATTGCCAAGTCGTAGCTCTGATACCAATTGCGAGTGCACGAGTGTGGTGCATGTGTAGAGAGCGAGAAGGAGATAATGAGAACACATGATGTGGATGGAGCAGCTCAACACTATGTGTGTGAGAGAGGGCTCTTATTCTTCTATCTAGTAAAGAATAAGGTGTGTATAAGTAATGGGTGGTTGGACATCTCTGTTGTGGCTAACCGGGGTAAGAGGCACACCGCCTTTACTCCAACATCCTCATGGCGTCTTGGAGGAGATTCACATGCTTCAACCAAAGGGCTATGAAGAAAAGGGTAAGGAGAAAATGGTTTGTGAGTTAATTAAGAGCTTGTATGATCTAAAGCAAGCATCAAGACATCGATACGGATGTTGGATCATGGATTCAAAAGATGCAACTCAAAAAATTGTGTGTACACGAAGAATTTGGGAGATAGGAAACTTATCATCCCAATGTTGTACGTTGATGACATGCTGATTGCAAGTGCTAACATGCAGAATATAAGAGACTTAAAAGAAGAGTTGTCCAAATCACTTTCAATGGAAGATTTAGGTGTTGTAAAGCAGATCCTTGGTATAAAGATATCAAGGGAAAGGGAGCAGAAGACACTAACACTATCTCAACACGATTACATCAGGAAGGTACTAGAAAGGTTTGTGATGCAAGATGCAAAATAGGTTTCTAAACCTTTGGCTAGTCACTTTAAACTAACCAAGGGCAAGTGTTCAAAGGCATAAGAGGAAATAAATTATATAACTAAAGTTCCATAGGACACATTGGAAGGTTCTCTAATGTATGCTATAGTCTAGACATGGCCATATATTTGTACTTGCAATGGGAGTTATGAGTAGGTTCACGGATAATTTATGTAAAGAACATTGGCAAGCTGTGAAATGGATACTTAGGTATCTAAAGGAGACAACCACGAATGCTTTATGTTTTGTAGGCACTTACATTTTCTTACAAGGGTATGTTGATGCAGATATGGCAGGTGACAAAGATACTCGAAGGAGAACTACTGGCTACGTCTTCATGATTGGAGGCACAATAGTAAGTCGGGCTTCAAAGTTGCAGAAACTTGTCTCACTTTCTACAACGAAAGCATAATATATAGCTCTTATGAAGGCAAGCAAAGAGATTTTATAGCTTCATAGATTTTTGGAGGAGCTTGGATACAAGCAAAACAATTGTGTCTTGTACAATGACAGTCAAAGCGCCATTCATCTTGCAAAGAGTTCACTCTTTCACTCAAGGAAGAATCATACAGAGGTGACATATGAGTACATACATACTCTTTTAGAAGAGGGACAGCTAAAGCTTGAGAAGGTACATACAAAGAAGAATTTTACAGACATGTTAACAAAGGTGGTTAACAAGGAGAAGTTGAGCTTTTTCTCATCTTCAATCTGCATTCAAGGATAAGAATCCAGGATGGAAAGTAGTCACATGTATGGTAGGAAGATCGGTCTATAAGTGAGAGATCAGTATGGAGCCCGATTCACCCTCACCCCTTGTAAGTTTTATGCTAAAAAAAGCACATTTGTAAGCCCCCCGCTATTAGGAGAAGCCATCGTGCGTGAGAAAAATCACTCGTCCAAAAAACCAAAACTTCATGCTTGGTTAAGAGCCAGAATATTCTTTTTTGTCAAAATATTATGGCCGAACGGCGATCATAAAGTGACCAAAAAATAGGCAATCACCGGCCAATGTCAATGGTTGGTTGGTCACTGGTTGGAAGTCAATGGCTAGTGGTCGAATTCAACGGCCAATGTCAATTGTTGGTTGGTCACTGGCCGAAAATCAATGGCTAGTGGTCAAATTCAACGGCCAATGGTCGACGTTGGCTAGTGGTCGAATTCAATGGCCGATGGTCGGCGTTCAACGATTGGAGGCCAAAATCTAGGCGGACTTGTCTACCAAGCTGCAGCTACACATGGCCGCATGGGGGAGTTCTACTTGGACTTGTCTATATAATGGCAACTACACACGGTTATCTCTCATGAGAGAGGGCAGCCCATAGAGGCTCATTTTGGCCTATAAAAGGAGGCCTCTTCTATACACAAAATGGTTCTATGCTGGAAAATGCGTGAGGTGGTGTAAGAGAGTGAAGCAAGGCGAGAGTTCCATTAACGACTGCTAATCCCTTTGTAATTACTTTTAGTTTGAAGTGCAAAGCCATTGAGTGGCTGCTTTCTTATGGACATCGCCCACACTTGGGTGAACCATGTATATCTTGTGCTCTCTCTCTCTCTCTCTCTCTCTCTCTCTCTCTCTCTCTCTCGTCTCTCTTATGTGTGAAGATTATCTCTCTCCATTAAGTAAACCACTCTAATCTCTACTTAACTACTACTCGATTCCTAACATAACCACTTACTCCTATTTTGATGGTTTTCTTTTTTTCCATGGTAAGCTATGCACATGTATGCTTTTGTGGCAATTCCTATTGCAAAAAAATACATTGCCACTATATATGGGGCATAGGGTATTTCAACCACATTTTAAATTTTTGTGATGAACAATTGTATTGGTCCAGCATGCAACATAATGTTCATCACTTTGTGCCTATTTGCATGGTATTTAAGCATGGAAAATGTGCACACGGTAACACTCATGCCTTTGCCTATTAACAGCAATGCGCTTAATGCATCAAACTTGACAACATCACGATTTCCTTGGGTCATAAGTCTCCAAGTACTAGCAAAAGTCTGGTAAGAATCTTGCAATGCATCAACAACAGTCTGCACAAGTGGACTGTCATAATGACTTCGCCTATAAAAATGAGTTGCTCATTAATATCTTTGATACTAGCAAGAAAATTTTCCATGTCATCTTCCTCATGCATAATCTTTGACTCCAGCTCTTTACGCAACAATGCAATTCTAGCCTGATTGCGACTTGCATAAAGAGCATCCAAAATATCCCAAGCCTATTTTGTTGATTCAGCTGAGTGGATGTGAGGAGTAACAGTGTATTCCATAGATAATGTAATTAATGCATGAGCTTGCATATCTCTAACATCCCAACGAGACTGCTCAGCCGTAGGCAAAACAGCTCCTAATAGATTTTTCTAGAAATCAAAACTTGCAACATCCTCAACAATGCCTATGGCGGGCGAACGCAGTTTGACACAATAAATTGTTGCGTCATTTAAGCCCACATTGGATAGTTATCCCCATTCAATTTATCATGAGCAATAGCAAACATCTTGAACACATGTGTTTTGTTGTTAGCCATGGCGAGTGACTGCACCTGATGTAAAATTTACTTGAAAAGAGGTAAAACAAAGTAGGACAAGCACATGCTATATAGCACAACCCAAAGAAGATTGTAAAGGACCTATTCCACACAAAAAATTGCACTGACAAAAATTCTAGAAAAAGGGACAAAATTGCCTATGCAGTATTGCTTGTAGTGGAAATGGAGACCGAAATGATCCCAAATGAAAATTCTGAGTAGACCTAGCTCTACAAGCCTTTCTAAAGTATTTTTGGCTTGTTGAGGCTCACCAAAGCTCACCCAAATTAGAGAAAGTGATCAAGCAAATGCTCACGACGCTAACAACTATGCTCGGGAGGTACCAATTGTTGGAAATAGGGATGTAGGGAAACACACACAACTTGGTGGAGAAGATGAAGAAGCTCAAGGCACACAACAAAGACTATATTGCTAAGTGCACAATGGTAAGATGAGTTAGCCCTAGAGTGATGCCCATATATACAATGCACGGGGGTGGAACCTCCTATTGAGGGAAAAAATTCAGTGGTTGTCCTAAGTGTGTTCACACACATCACTATCACATGTATATGGTAACAATTTTGTCAAGAAAGGATATGAAAAGAAAGTGTACAAATATAATAAAGCATTGTATGGTTTAAAGCAATCTTCTTGTGCTTGGTATGAGAAAATGGACAACCATTTGACTACAACTGGCTTTCAAAATAGTCAATCTAAGAGCGCTTCATATGTAAAACATGCAAATGATGTATATCTAATTGTTATCATGTCTGAGGATTTATTGCTCACTGGTCTGAATGCAACACATATTGTTGAATTTAAGGCTAACTTGAATGCCATGTCTAAGGCATCAGATTTGGGGCTTTTGCATCATTATTTGGGCATTCAATTTAAGGAGTGGGAGGAGGGTATTGCGTTATGTTAGGCAAAGTATGTGCAAACTTTGCTAAACAAATTTGGACTTGAAGCAATTTCCATTCTTATAAAGATAGATTTGAAGCTATGTCTTCATGATGTTGGAGATCTTGTAGATGTTAGACTTTACCAAATAGCTCTTGGTTGTCTCCTTTATGCATGCATTAAAAGGCCATATATTCAATTTGCAGTCTCGCAAGTGAGCAAATTTATTTATAGCTCAAGGTCTAAGCATTGGCAAGTACTAAGAGGATTTTTCACGACTTGAGTGGCAATATGCATTTTGGGTTGATTTATTCCAAGGGGTGATCATGTTAAAATCTATAGAATCTCAAGTGGATAGCCTATTGTGATCCCAATATTTATTTTGTCTTCAAGTACTTATTTGTCAAATCTTTGGTACGGAAATTTGCTTAGGGGTTACTTATGGCCCCCAAGGCTAGTATATAAGCACCCCATGCCCCCATTGTAACATATCAATTCATTGCCAAGGTTGGCTGGTTTAGAATTCTCTCTCTCTCTCTCTCTCTCTCTCTCTCTCTCTCTCTCCCTCCCTCCTTGGTTCATCTCTTTCGCATTGTCAACTTTGCCATTATATCAAAGCCTTGGAGAAATAACCACCCCCGTTGAGAAGTTGTGAAGGAGGAGAAGCTATCATTGATGTCCTTCTAAAATACAATATCAATAATCTCTCTTAGCCCTCTCTCTTTGTAGCATTTCAAAACGCTATCGCAGACTCTCTTCACAGACAGCCATAGCTCACCCAAAAACAATTTAAACTACTACCTTTTTTTGCTCATTGTTGTCCCCACACTACTTCCTATTGTAGCGTTTTAAAACGTTACTTTCTGTGTTGCACATTGCATCAACCATCACCCTTCTCCTTTGCATTTTGATACACAGCTAGTGGTGGAGGCTTGGCATTGTGGCATCCACAACGTCGTAAAATGCTACTCTCTACATTACACATTACATGAGCACATTGCATCAACCACCACCCTTCTCCTTTGTGTTTTGAAATGCAGATAGTGGTGGAGGCTTCGCATTGTGTAACTCCCAATGTAGTGTTTTGGAAAGTTGAGATTTGTGAGGGATTAACCAAGTTGGGTATCTTGGGAAGCTGAAGTGCTTTGACTAGGTCGTGAGGGGTTCCTTTTGAGATAGCTTTGGTGTTTAAAATTTTTCAAAGGTAGTGGAGAGCTTTGTCTTTTGGAGCAGGTGGGTGGAGCTTTTTGCAGCCCTTTTGAAGTGCAAGAAGGGACACTTTTCTAGATCTTGCACTGCAACATGCCCCCCTTGCAAGAGCACCAACAACAAACTGAATAGTGATGATTATGCTAATTGAAATTTGATTGTGCGACTCTGGTTGTTCACACAAAAATGCTTATGGGATATAGTAAACTCAAAGATGCATCCTACAAGGGATGCCAATAGTAGGTACACCCGCCTGAGCACCCAAAATCATGTGTTGATTGGGATGCGAGCTATGTGAAGGCAATGTCGTCCATTGCTGAATCTCTTACTTAGGAAATTTATCCAACCATACATACTTTGAAGATTGCCATGTATCCAACCATACATACTTTGAAGATTGCCAGTGCTATGTAGTCCAAGATTGTCAAAATGTTTTATCAAGATTCTATGATGCTTGTGGTCACCCTTCTTGGACAATTATTGGCCATCAAGTTTCCAACCAGAAGTTCTATACAGTCTTTTCTTATGAAGGCAAATGTTATTCATGATCAACTATTGGATATAAAAAGTGCATTGAAAAGTACTCATTTAGTGGCTTCTTTGGTACTCACGAAATTGCTTGAGGACTAGGAGAGAGTATCTAGGACTCTACACATACAAATCATGAAGGAAAAGCTAGAATTTGATGATCTTAGCTCTTTTCTCATTGAGGAGGAAGCCATGTTAATCACTCACGGAAAAATTCAAGTTTCTGACAAAGATGGTGAAGCACTTGCTACTTTGGATTCAAGAAAGAAGTCCATTAGACATTGTTACAACTATGGGAAGCATGGTCGTTTGTCTAAAGATTGCAGATCCAAAAAGGCAAAGACAAAAGCTCTAGAAAGAACAAATGCAAAGGTAAGCATGATAAGAAAAGCAATGATATAATGACTTTGGGAAGGACAATAAGGAATCTGCTCATGTAGTAGAGAATACATTGGCAAGGACTCCAACCTTCTAGCCAATTGGAGAATGTTGTCGCCACCAACTTCAACAAGGGAGAGGCTGTGAGTGGTAGAGAGGGGCAAACAATGCTCCCAACAAATGATTTGAACCCATGTGTTGATGTTGGAGTGTCCATGGTAGCTTCTTCATCAACTTGGTCTCACTATTTATTTCCACTATGAGCTGCAGATTGGGTGTTAAATTTTATAGCATCTCAAGTAAATAGCCATATGTTATCCCTATATTTATTTTGGCTTTAGGTGTTTATTTTACTTATTTGTCAAATCTTGGGTATGACAATTTGCTTGGGGGTACGTCTAGTATATGAGCACACAAGAGCCCCATTGTAAAATATATATTCATTGCCAAGGTTGGTTGGTTCAGAAGTCTCTCTCTCTCTCTCTCTCTCTCTCCCCTTGGTTCATCGCTTCCGCATTGCCAACTTTGATAGATCATTGCCGCTAGATTTACATACTTTTTCTCACTTAAATTGGGCTGGTTGTTATGACACACGAGTGTCCACGAGTGGTTTTTGTTTCATGCTCGACATTCCATGCATACCTTGGTTGAGCAAGGAGCAAACTACTATGGCCATCTCTAGTTGTGAGACTAAGTACATGCCGGCTTTCACAACTACGATTGAGTGTGTGTGGATCAAACCCCCTTTATGACTGATTTGAGAGCCGGGACACTCTCATCTACATCGATCGTCAAAGTGTCTTGACAATTGCAAGAAACCTACTCGCACAAAGCACATTCAGGTGCATTATCACTATGGCAGGGAGAGACTCTCATCAGCTGAAGATATCAACTTGGCTTATATGTCCACACAGGATAACCTTGCGGATTTGTTCACAAAGGCGTTGCCTCATGATAAGTTCAATGCTTTTCAAAAAGGTGTGGGCTTGCCTTTGTTTTTGGACTGATCATGTCCATAGGGCATGACACTTCCCTATAATTATGTGCCATTGCATCACTGCCAAGGGGATTTGTTGCCATGTATATGGTAGTGATGTGTGTGAACACACTTAGAACCGTCGGGACACTTTTTCCATCACAAGGAGGTTTTTTCCCCGCGTGCTTTGTATATACGCCCATCACTCTAGGGCTATGTTATCTTATATTCATACTTTTAGCAATACACTCTCGTTTTGTCTGCCTTGAGCTTCTTCTCCATCTCCAAGCTATGTGTGCATTCTTGCAACCTTAACTCCAACAAAATTGAGTATGAATCGAGGAGATCCTCTACAACGGAGTCCTTCAAATTGCCATTCCACATGTGAATGCAAACATAGTAGGATGCGCACCAATGCTCAAGAAAGGACCCATAAACATTGAAAGAAGTGGTCTCTTCAAATTAGATAAGGAGGAACTAATACCCTCTCAAATTTTTCTTAGGATGCCTTATGACTACAATGAGGATGTAGGAACCCTCGAAGTCCATTCCAATTCTCCCTATTCACAATGTGCATCATTCATGGACAAATTCAAGCCTATACTTGATTCTATAAACCTATGAGCATTTAACTTGTAGCTTGGTTCTGCATTTTGCCTTGCCTGAACTTCTGGTGGGTCTGGATATGGAACCCTTACTATTTAAGCAGTCCACCAAGACTCTGCACTCATCGCTCTTTTCTTGCATCAAGTCTAAGGTCTGTGTCACACACGGCGACGCCCATTCATGACATGGCACGCTTGAGGAGGGCGCCCATGTTTGGTGGAAAAAAGATGTTTGAGTACCCAGTCGAACAAGGTAGACGAAAGTAATAGAAAAAGAATTGACATTGCAAGAAAATGATGAATCACAGCTATCAAAATGCTTCTTAGCTGCATGTAGGCGGAGTGGGGAGGTCGCCCAATTGTGCGGGGTTGTTTCCCATGACATGGCATGCCAGCAAAGCACGAAAGGAGAGGTCCACGTGTGTGAAAGGGAGAAGCGATGATATGCTTGGATTGGTCCAACAAAGCATTAGCGAAAGGTATCCAAAAGCGCCTGACACGGGCCTAAATCCAACCTTAGCAATACATATTTTATACACATTGGATTTTTATAGTCAGATGTGATAGGACGGCTCTATCCATTTTTGAGTCCCAACCTGCATCTAGGGTAAAACCCCCAATTGGAGGCCACCGAAGAAATGACGCTTCCTACTTAGAGGGTGCAACACCATTTTTGACTTGGAAAGGTGCGTTCAAAAGCAGAGAACAAGCCCTACATGTAGGAAAATTTTCAGCATTGGCAGAGAAACTCAGATGTGACAGGCTGGCTCTATCTATTTTTGAGTCCCAACCTGCATCCAGGGTAAAACCCCCAGTAGGAGGCCACCTAAAAAGGACTCCTCCTTCTCAGAGGGCATTGTACCATTTTTGACTTACAGAGGTGCATCCAAAAGTAGAGCATGAGCCCTACATGCAACAAATTTTTCAATCTTGGGAGAGAAATGCAGACACAAAATGGGGACGAAAAGTCAACTGCTTGTATCAAAAAATGGAGGGGAAAGCAAACTACACCGGGGCAAGAAGTCAGCCATTGATCTACAAGGGTTTGGACCCTTCATTTGATGGTCAAGATGCAGCACATACTGTTCTAAACCACCCAACCACTTTAGCATTTGAGGCTTTCGCACGGAGCGTTGGGCATAGTAGGATGACGTCTCAACTTCAACGCTCCGATTTTTGCATGGGTTTTTTGGCAGCTTGTGCACAATGAAGCCTTTGAGAGCTCAACTCTACCAATTTTGGCAGAGTTGGCTTTGAAAAATCCTTGTTGGGAGAGAAGACAATGCCCTCTTCTTTTTGCAGGTTGGAAGCAGCCTTTCCAAGGCACACAAAGACAAAAGAGGGGACATGAGCTTCAATGCAGCCAATGTTGCATGTGAAACCTATCTTTGTGTCCTTCCACTAGGAAGTGCACTAATGTACTTAGGTGGTGGTCATGCGAGGCTCAATTATCAGTAACTTACGCAAATAACTAAGCCTACAATGTGATCACGTGTATCCTACTGAGCCAGCTTAGCACTACCGAGCATAGCCTTTTGTAACTGTGCTGATTTTGTCATAGTTACACTAGGGGGTGTTTGTAATATATTTAATGCGGGTAGCTTTTAACAACATTCTCTCTCTAGATACTCTCTCTTCTCTACCTGCTAGCAAAGATAATATCCTCCATGTAGCTTTTGTTGATTGTCACATGCAGGTAATCGTTGATAATTGTGCTCACGCGTGATCATGACCATGGCTCCGTTATCACTCATTCAATGCGCAGGAGGTCTACTACCCATATGATAACTGATCCCTCACATGACCATAGCCTTATGCAAGGTCAGTTACATCCTCCCTTAAAGGTGAGGCTTTCTATTAGGCCCTTTACCCTAGGGTAGAGGGGCCAGTAAGGGTACGACCCCCAAAAGAGAGACAAAATCAAGGGATGTCACTTCACGTTTCAAAGTAAGATAATTGTTCATTAAAGACCACTTTACAAAGTGTTCTCATAAAAAATATATACACCACGTCCAATCCCTTCTGAGCCTCTACACGTACGCTACACTATACTTTTCCTTCAATTGGTTCATGCACAAAAAAGTGTTGGTCCAGCTCCACATCATCCTGGCGCACAATCTACCTCCAAATAGCTCACGACCTACATATAATTGCAACAAATGGATGCATGGAAGTGAAGGAGTACGAGCAGAAGTGCGACGCAAGAGAGAGTGCGAGAAGAAGAGCATGACGATATGGTGAACTCGCTCTACTGTAATGTGTAGAGCATAGTGAGTTCTTATTAGGTTTTTACAAAAGAATATGTGTACATACCTGGCGGCCCGCCCACTTACCTAGACGACCACATTGGGCTTTATACCCCAACAACCTCCCACTTAAAGTCCAATGTGGTACTTTAAATGTGAGAGAAGCTACTATACAAGCTAATATACAAGAGATGTAGAGAAGTGATGTACTACCCTACACCTAACTGCTTGTGAAAGTGTGCAAAGCTCTCTCAGGGAAGTCCTTTTGTAAGTAGATCAGCGGGATTTTCTGTGGTGTGAACTTTGACAAGCTGAATTTGCTTATCCTCAAGCATTTCCCTGATGAAATGATACTTCACATCCACATGCTTTGTCTTTGAGTGATAAACTGGATTGCGAGCCAGTTGTATAGCACTCTGACTATCACAATATAACACGGGCATCTCTTCTTTGATTCCAAAATCTGTTACTAGTCGATTAAGCCAAATTGATTCTTTGCATGCCTCTGATGCTGCAACATATTCAACCTCTGTAGTAGACTGAGTAACACAATCTTGTAATTTAGAACGCCATGATACTGCTCCACCAGCCAATGTAAAGACATACCCTGACGTAGACCTTCGGTTGTCTAAGTCACCTGCATAATCTGAGTCTGTAAAACCCTTTACACTTAGCTCCTAACTCCCATAGCATATACGCATACTCTTTTTAGCTTTCAGGTATCTCAATATTCCTTTCACTGCCTCCCAATGTTTCTTGCCTGGGTTTGACATGTATCGACTTACTACTCCCACTGCAAATGCAATGTCTAGGCGAGTAGCAATCATTGCATACATCAAACTACCCACTGCAGAAGCATATGGAATCTTATCCATTTTAGCCTGTTCTTCCTCAGACACAAGACAATCTTGTTTGCTAAGTTTCACATATGGTGGCAATGGAACACTCAATGCCTTTCCCTTCTCCATATTGAAACGTTGCAAAACCTTGTCAATATACTCTGTTTTAGATAACCAAATCAACTTCTTTGATCCGTCTCTCTCAATGCGCATACCAAGTATATGACTTGCCTCACCCATGTCTTTCATGTCAAACGATTTTGCCATCTTTGACTTCAAAGCTGAAATTTCTTCCAAGTGCTTGCCAGCAATCAACATGTCATCCACATACAAAATAAGGATCATCCAACTGCCATCCTTAGCCTTCTTTGTATATAGACAGTGATCGAACTCACTACGTTTGTAGCCTTGAGAAAGCATAAACTTGTGGAACTTATGGTACCATGCCCACGGTGATTGTTTTAAGCCATAAAGACTCTTTAACAACTGGCATACCAAATCTTCCTTGCCTTTCTCAACAAACCCTTCTGGCTGCTGCATGTAAATTTCCACATCTAAATCACCATGCAGGAACGCTGTCTTGACATCCAACACCAAATCTAATATGGCAACCAATGCAAGAAAGCATCTCAATGTAGTTATCTTGACCACAGGAGAGAAGACTTCATCAAAGTCAATGCCTTGTTCTTGCTTAAAGCCCTTGGCAACAAGCCTTGCTTTGTACTTTGGCTGACTATCATGAGCGGTGATCTTATACCTGTAAACCCATTTACAAGGTAGAGCCTTTTTGCCCTGTGGTAATTTAACTAGCTTCCATGTCTAGTTTTTATGCAGAGCTGTCATCTCTGACTGCATGGCCAATTGCCAATTCCCGGAGTCCTTCATTTGCACTGCTTCCTTGTAACATGAAGGCTCATTGCAATCAGTCAACATGACATAGTTCATAGATGGAACAAACCGATCAGGAGGTTGCGTGATACGTCCAGATCTACGCAAAATAGGTGGCTTAGGCTCAACCACAACCTGTGGTTCCAATCTATCTTGTCCTTGCTCCTCTTGAGCCCTGACATTTTGTCTTGCACGTGCAGGTCCATCTTCTTGGAAGACAACTCTTCTAATCTCCTCAACCCTCTCTGGTTTAGAATGATATTTGGATTCATTAAAGTGAACATCATTGCTGCGGATAACCTTTCTGGATTCGGGATCCCAAAGTCTGTACCCCATTTCATCAGAATTACCATAGCCTAGAAAGATGCACTTTGTACTCTTTGGCTCAAGTTTGTTCCTAAATTCCTTTGGAACGTGAGTATATGCCTCACAGCCAAAGACTCTGAGATGCTTGTATGAGGGCATTTTGCCTGACCATACCACCTCTGGCATTGAATCCTTCTGTAAAACCTTGCTAGGAGATTTATTTAAAAGATGAACAGCTGTTGATACAGCTTCAGCCCAAAACCCATTTGGCAGCTGCGCATTAGACAACATACTTCTGACCTTCTCTTGTATGGTCCTATTCATCCTTTCAGCAACACCATTTTGAGGAGGATTGTAAGGAGCGGTAAGTTCACGTTTTATACCTTTTGACTCACAAAAGTCCTGAAAGGCCTTTGAAACATACTCTCCACCATTGTCAGTGCATAAGCATTTAAGCTTCTTGCTACTCTGATTCTCCACAAGTGTCACAAACGTTTTGAAAACAGTAAACGCTTCATCCTTGTGCTTGAGAAAGTAAACCCATACTTTCCTCGAGTGATCATCTATAAATGTCATAAAGTAAGAATCTCCCCCTAAAGATAGGTTAGGCATAGGTCCACACAAATCACTATGAATAAGTGCCAACTGTGTATCTCTTCTACTACTTCTATGCTTATGTGGCTGCTGTGTTTGCTTACCATACAGACAATGTTCACAGAATTCAAAATCATTAAATGAAAATCCAGGCAAATAACCAGAACGAGACAAGATTTCCATTCCCTTCTTGGACATATGTCCTAACCGGCTATGCCACAAAGAAACGTTCGGCTGCTCGGTTACATTGATTACAATTTTAGAGACATTTGATACATAAATCATGTAAAGTCCTCCGGACTTTACTCCATGTGCTACTGTCATAGAACCCTTGGATATCTTCCACATGTTTTGTCCAAAAGTGGTGACGTAGCCAGCATCATCAAGTAAACCTGTGCTAATCAAGCTCTTTGTAATTGCGGGAACATGTCTCACATTTTTCACCGTGAAAGAAGAGCCATTCTGAAACTTCAATTGAACATCTCCAACACCTAAGATCTCACATGTCTGCCCATTGCCTAGCCAAACATGATATTTAGTGGTCACATAAGAGGTAAACCACTCCTTGTTTGGAGACACATGAAGTGATGCCCCTGAGTCTATAATCTAGTCACTCAGTGCATTTCCATCAGATGTTGTAAGAAGAGCTGAGTCCATTGTATTCTTCAAGAAGTAGATGTCTCCTGACACTAGACTGTCATCCTCTGCAACAGTGTTTGTCACATTTATTTCTTGAATCTTCACTGAGGACTTGTTCTTCTCACCATGGTCTTCAGCTTTCTCTTTGCCTTTTTCTGCTTCCCATTCTCTGCAGTCTCTTTTCATGTGACCCTTCTTGCCACAATGGTAGCATTCTATGTCACTCTTGCCTTTAGCACTGCGGGACTTACTACGAGACTGATTCCTCATTCCACCTTTGTACTTTTCTTTGGTCCTTCCCCTGACAACTAAGGCTGTTCCTTTGCCTTTGTCCATTGTCTTTCTATTGGTTTCTTCAGTAAGCAGACTTCCTTCTACACCTGCTATGTTCAAACCATCTGGAGGTGCATAATTACTCAAAGCTGTGCGAAAAGTGTCCCAACTTTCCGGCAATGTGATCAACAGGAACATAGCTCTAACAGGTTCATCAAACTTGACACCTTGAGCTGACAACTAACTGTAGATGGTGTTGAATTCATTCAGATGATTGGACATAGGTGTCCCTTCTTTCATCTTCAAGTCAACAAGCTTCTTAAGCCAGCATACCTGTGAAGCTGCACTCTGCTTCTCATAAAGATTACTCAGCTTTGTCCATGCTTCATAAGCCGACATCTCGTCTGCTACATTGAAGTAAATGCTTTCTGCCAAAGTCAGCATAATGGTAGAAAGTGTCAATTCATCCATTTCGCTCCATTCAGCTTCGTCCATATCTTGTGGTTTTATCCCCTTGAGCTTTATAGGTTTTATCTGCTTCTTTTGTACCAACGCGTGCCAAATCTGCTTCTTCCACAATGGGAAATTGGTTCCATCCAGCTTCTTGATATTGTAAAGAGCAGTGTCCTGTGATCTAGCCATAGCTACGCTTCACAGTAGTTTACTTTCCTGGGAAAAATTCGGCAGAGTTTCCCCTGTAACTGACCTCTGAACCAATATCAACCTGTCAAATGAACCAAGAAAGCTTCAGATTCTGCAAAAATTTCAGCTGAGTCTCCTTTGTAAAATGGCTCTGGTGTACTCAAAAACAGACCAAAAAACAGCTCAAAAAACCATTGTCTCTCTAACACTGTAAGCTGTGGGTAAACCTGTCTTGCATCTGTACTGTCTCTCACTGTCCTGTAAGCATAGACTGCGACAATGCCTCAACGGCAGTAAAGCAAAGATGCAATCCCAACTGTCTAACTCACAGTCAATACATCCTAGCTGCCTATCTAAGGGTGCTCGAGGGATCGCTCCAAGACCTGTATCACCGAAAGGATCTCAACATTCGAGAATCCCCCAACTCAATAAAACCTCACTCGACCCTCAACAAAGGCCGCAGTGAATCTGACAATACATAGACTTCCCACAAAATCATACATCCACAAATTTCCCACTATATGTTGTAACCGCTACGGCGGTTGTTTGCTGCGTGACTCACAGCCAGCAAACCCTCAACAGACATACATCATCTTTGACAATACATCCCATGTGGAAGTACCTGCAATGTCAGGATGAAATCTGGAATATCAAGCAACAAACACAAGCTACCTGATGAACTAGTGGATGTCGCCTACAGTCGGTGTGTAGATTCGTCCGTGTCGTATGTGACACACCTCCAAGAACTGAGCTGTCCTTCGTTGTGTAGACAGCCACAAATCAACACTCTGGGAGTGCCGATATCCTCAGCGCCTGCAGTCGTAGGCTGAAACCCCAAATTTGCAGAGTCGGATCTACACCCGCTGAGACCACGTAGTCGAAAATGGCATGCGCAAAACTTTGTCGAAGCCGAACGGTGGCCGAGATGACCTCAGAATGAAATTCTGAGAACACCGTGTCCTTCGGGCTCACCCACAAGATTTGGGGCCGTGTCTTCGCCTGTCGAATCTCACTCCAATCTGAGCAGGTGACTCTGGCTACCTGCAAATGCTGCCCCGAGCCTCAATCTGAGCTCTGATACCAGTTGAAGGAGTACGACCGGAAGTGCGACGCAAGAGAGAGTGCGAGAAGAAGAGCACGACAAGATGGTGAACTCGCTCTACTGTAATGTGTAGAGCATAGTGAGTTCTTATTAGGTTTTTACAAAAAAATATGTGTATATACCTGGCGGCCTGCCCACTTACCTAGGCGACCACATTGGGCTTTATACCCCAGCAGGAAGACCCTGCAAAATACCAAAGACAACAAACTGCAATCCATGAAACACACCAATCTGTATACCTGGCAAATCCCATAGAGCATATAAAAAGTCGGACGCGAACAAAGAGAGACAAAGAGCAGGAGAGAGAGAAAGAAAGTGTACAGGCGCACCTCCTAGAGTGGAGTGCTACGTTGGCACGGTGAAAGAGAAGGGAGGAGAGGAGAAGAATAACGCAGACACTGGGTGCAATCTCCCCCCGTGCAAGAGTGACCATTTCCCTCTTACACGTATTTGATTTATAGATTTCTTGAATGGTCAAAGTGAGTACAAACTAGCCAGCCGGTCATAAATGGCCAAAGCTCATAAAAGAGCACTTGAATAATAAAATGTACAATATATGTGTGTGTGTGTGTGTGTGTGTGTATGTGTGTGTATATATGTATGTATGTTCGCATAGGCTTAGATTGGTCAAGCCTTTTCCACATGTGAGCTACACTAAATATTAAAATATCAATTCCATAACATACCTCTTCGTTAGACAGCAATTGTCCTCAATTGCAAAGATAAGAATCTACAAACAATACTTGTCAAAAACAATGATTAGTATTCTGTGTTAGGAACATGTCATAAGAAAAGGAAGAAATTATTAAAGTAAACAACATTGTTCGTCCTTTTCTCATCCACATACTACCTATTCTAGTGTTCCATACCACTAGAATAAGCAGTGTATGTCATACCCTTATGAATCAGGATATCATTGGTCATACAACTCATCATCCAATAATCTATACTCATCAATCTCAAGTTCACTTTCATAAATACTGTTGCGATAGAAAAGCATCATATACCAATTCCCAATCCAAGTCCAAATCCAAATATCTGGCAACATATACCCATTTCAAATCCAAAAGCTAAATATCCTTCATTTTGTATACTCGGGTAACAAAATCATACCAGTTACAATGGTGGCAAGGCACTACAACATTATTTTGTGAACGGTGTTGCCTAAAGCGGCGAATCTACACCAATAAGACGTGCTGCCTAAATCGGAGAATCTGCACTAATGATGCCTAAATCAGTGGATCTGCATTTGATATTGTTTGAAAATCAAGAATATGCAATTTATCAATGTGACTACCTAAATCGCGCAAATCTGTGTGTCTGTGACCAATGGACCAAGCAAGGCATAAAAAGAAAACATTTGCCACCTATTTTACACCAAATTAGAGTATGTTTTAGTAGCAAAGCACTTACAAACTGTGGCTCCATATCCCAGAGCACCCTAGCTCATATGAGGAGCTGCATAGCTGATGAATAATCATGTCAATAAAAATTTATTACAGTGCAAGTAGTAAGCCCTGACAGTATCAGCGTTGGAGTATTCAATTGACAAGACAATGCAAATAAATAAAGTAGGAAAAAAAGAAGTTACGTACTGGAGGGACATACCTGGAGGATATTCTGCATCTAAAAATTTATGTACCTACATGTCTGCGTGTGGAGTGAGCTATAATTGAAAGAGTCATAATTTGGACGAGAGGGGTGTTGCAAATAGAATTTTTTTATAAACTAGAAAGATTTGCGACTAACAAACTACGACCAAAACATAGTTAATGGGGGTTTATGATGTGATAGCATTGTACTGAGCTTTATCGGCAAAAGTGTTACTCAGATTTAAAAAAATACTAAAGATGATTGCCTATCCAATTTAACAACAATTCAACCGGATAGTAAGTACATTAACATTTTAAAGGCAAAAAATTTGATGTAAAAAGTGGTATTGGCTACCCGTAAAAGAGAATGAGAGCAGTCAACTTTGAGCAGATAATGAAGGTGTTTTATAAATTTGTAGAATGATTTGTGGGGCGGGGAGGATCGATATTGGTCTTGCTTCAAAGTGGTACTAAGTGTAATCATTAACTGTTGGGGTGGGCTGAACATAGGTCTCTAATGAGTCTCCAATTAACTTAGAATGGTATTGTAAATAATTGACATGAATTGTACCCATTATTGCTGGCAACATCACTAATATTATAGTCCATCATTCAAAATACACATAAATTTTGGACTCATCATGTCACGAGCCATTAAAGATCCACTTAGGGTTAGTTGATGGACACGCTTTTCCTTGAAAATTTATAGGCTTTAATTAGGGTGGTTTGAAGGAGATAGATCAATAGTTTAGTTGTGAATGTCAATGGGCAAACAACATAAACTTGACCTATTACCAATGCACAAGAACGATTTGTCGCATCTTAAGCTAAGGCCATTAAAAAGTAAGATTTAACCATTTGAGACTAGCTTTCTGCAAGAATAAAGACCAGTAACAAATATATTATCCAAAAACCAATGATGAGGAGTTTATTACTGCCAAGCCAATTACTATCGCAAGGAGATAAAATTGTAGAAAAGAACCAAGAGTCCTTGAAGGTGTATTTACAATTCAATTTTGTCTTTGACGCCAAGTTTTGCTAGAATTTGATTTCGACCTTCTCTTCATGGGAAATAATCCCATGGCTTGATTGGGAAGAAGAAAGGTAAATACAAAAGGGCGAGCGCGCGGGGGGGGGGGGGGGGGGGGGGGGGGGGGGAGAGGGAAATGAAATGCTATGTTAGCAGTCTTCAAAATGCCAAAATGAAATATGAGGCCAAACTGATACAATTTTTAATCTAATCTAATGCGTGGGTACAAAAATAAAATGACTTACAGTGAAAGACTAAAACTAAAAGTCTGAAAGCATCGCAGGAAATGCAGCATCATCATCGTGAATGCCCGAGGATGCCCGAATACAGGCGTCGTTTGAGAAAGTGTGGTAGCGGTCGTTGTAGAGCTTCGACAATGGCTATCGCGGTAAGGAGTTGAATTGGGAGGGTTAAGAGAGAAATGAAATGAAATGATGTCTACTGAAGGCCTATGGGACCAATTGCGACAATCCGTATGGAGCTAATACAATGTTTGGGTACAAAATAAAATGAAATCAAGTAAAAGCTAAATGGAATCAATAGATGAGGAAGATTGACGTCGGCCGCTGTCCGAGGTGGTATTGCATCGGTCGCTGAAGAACATCATCAATCTCTGTTGTAAGTAGCCAAACTGAGAGAGAGAGAGAGAGAGAGAGAGAGAGAGAGAGAGAGAGAGAGAGAGAGAGAGAGAGAGAGAGAGAGAGAGAGAGAGAGAGAGAGGCCAAAGAAATCAAAGTACATGTGTATATGTCCTCCGTATACATATGTGTGTTGTGAGAGCTCATGGAAACTGTCATCGTGTGTGGATCCTCTCATCCCCTCTCAGGCAACACACTCTCTTGGAGGTTGTGGATTTGGGAGGGCGGGCTGATCTTGAAGCTTTACTAGGATCCAGGAGAGTGGCAGTGGCCCCATCACGATCTTGGAGGTGCAGTAGTTCCCTTCTTCGAGTGCACCGTCAAAGTTGGACGACGGTCATTACTTTGGCACCAGACACAACAACTGGTTACATGCAAGCTCATCACAAGCTTGCCATATGATTTGCGGATTGCATGTAGGTTTTGTTCTTCCTGTAGCAGGTCTAGTTGATCTAGAGTGTCACTCTTTTAGTGAGAAACACCCCATAGCTAGCTCGCTACCACTAACCTCATGAGTGATGGCATGCAGACATGTCACTGATGTAATCAGTGATATCATATGCACACATGCATAGTTATATAAGGTATTCTTTTTGAATACTCTCGAAAATGCAATAGAGTCATTATCATGAACTGAGTCTCTATCAATCTCTTGTATTGTGTTAAGCGATGTTGCCTCACTACACAAATTCATCATATGGTATCCAAGCCATGGTTGAAACTACAACCTCTGAGCCACTAGAGGAGCCAAGCTCAACCTCTGGGCCTTGAAAAGTGGACAAGTAGCTGCATGCGAGTCCGCACGACATTTGCAGGAGTTTTTTCGATGGTGAAAAACAAGGCCGCAAGGTTAGCTACAGAGGGAGGAGAGTGAATATTCCAGCAGTTGCATGCAAGTGGGGGCGGGTTGATAGCCATGCAAAGTTTGTGGGTGTGTGAGAGACTAGAAAAATAAAACAATGTACCACAGAAGGAGTTGGCGTGCTGAACGGGAGCTAGTACTCGACCTTGTGGTAGGTGCGCCATGCAATGGTAGCCGCTAGTCTTTGAATGCAGCCCGTTATGATAGCATGTGCCAATGCCATGCATTCACGATTTTTTTCTTTTGTGTGCGTGTGTGTGCATGTGTGTGTGGTGGTGAGCAAGCTGGTGGTCTATAGTTCACAAAAAAAGAAGACAAAAGTGAGGTTGTTGGCTGCTTGAAATGGGGGCTAGTGCCCTTTTTGTTTCTCTGGTTTACATGCACTCACAAGTGGTGCAGGAAGGCCGGCACCAATTGCTGCTTGTAAAGTTCCGTGAGTGTGGGCATTATGTGCATGCAACTTGGGTTGCGGCTGCAATGCAAGCATGCACTGAATTGTAGGGGATGATGGGCAAGTTAGCCATGCAATGCAGGTTGTCATTCGTGATGTCGGCCGTCATTGTTTGCACCTCTACTTTGGTATGTGCTCCTTAGCACGATCGGTACTCATATGGAAATACTGTAGATCCATGTGGATGCATGTAATTGAGGTGTATGGTTCTTTGTAGCACTTATGCATTGTTTTGCTTCTCAAACCTTTGCCTCATGCTCGTGCTCCTTATGCAATTCTTTAATTTGGGGATGGGATGAAGGTCCCCTCTTCACAAAACCATTTACTTCTTAGACGATACCTCTTTCAAGTCGAGTTAATTGGACAATTCTTCTCTCACATGTCTCAGGTGGTTACCTTGATCAACCGAATCCGAAATCTAATTTTCCCATTCCTCTCAATATCTAACTCTGAGCATCTTTAATCCTCATCGCCTCCCCTGATACAAGGAAAAACGCAGTGCAAATCTTTCTTGACAACCCTACGTTATTATTATTATTATTATTATTATTATTATTTACTCAACTCTAAGCCCTATTTGTAAGCAGTTTTGAATGGCTATCAAACACATCCCTAATCTATACATACTTGAAGTCAGCCTCAAATGGGTCTCAACTCAATCCCTAAAATACACTAAAGGACAATCATTTGGCTTTGTTCTCATCCAAATTTTGAAGTTGCTGTATTAGTCGTACTACTCGATATATCCGGCATTTCATTAATTAATTAAGTATGAAGATTCCCTCTACCTCCCCTTTTGCAAAAGAAAAAGCTCGTTCCTTACTGGTTCCCACGCTCCGTCTGCCCTCACCGCCACCAATGTGGAGCCAATAAACCCCTTCGCGTCCATTTGACTATCTCAATACCTGCGCCTCTCGCACAATCACCATCCTTGCTTCCTTTGTTGCCTTTATCCACAACATGATGTTGTGACGCAGACGTATTCCTACCCTCCGCCCCTTCCCTTCTGCAGGTTCCTATCATGTTGTTACCATATACATGTGGTAGTGATGTGTGTGAACACACTAGGACCGCCGGGGCATTTTTCCCGTCTTTAGGAGGTTTTTCCCCCCGAGCATTGTATATATGCCCATCACTCTAGGGCTATCTATCTTTCCATTACATACTAAGTAACACACTCTCTATTGTGTGCCTTGAGCTTCCTTCGTCTTCTCCAAGTTGTGTGCGTTTCTCTGCAACCCTAATTCCAACAATTGGTATCAGAGCAGGTTGCATCCTCCCGGGCTTAGTCGCCAGCTGCTCCAGCACACGCTTGCTCACTTTCTCCGATTTCAGTGAGCTTTGGCGAGCGTTCGCATGTTGACAAATATTTCGGGTGAGCTCGTATTTTTGATTCGGGCTCATTTCGGCCTCCGTTTCCAGTATAGGCAGTACTGCACAGGCTATTTCATCATTTTGTGCAGAATTTCTGACAGTGCCGTTTTCTGCATAACAGGTGCCTCATAGTCTTCTACGGTTTGTGCTATATAGCACGTGTTGTTCCCGCTCCGTTTCTCCTATTTTCGGGCAGTTTTCACATCAGGTGCAGCATTTACCATGGCTGACAACAACACCTATGTGTTCAAGATGTTTGCTGCTGAGGACAGGTTGGATGGGGACAACTACCCTATGTGGGCTTATATGATGCAACATGTTCTTGTATCAAAGGGCGTCTGGAACATTGTTCAGGGCATTGATGTACATCCTAGTTCTGAGGATATAGGCGATGTTGAGGATGTTGCAGGTCTTGCTGCAAGGATTGCTGCTATTAGAGTTGTTTTGCCTACGGTAGAACAAGCTCGTTGGGATGTAAAGGATGCGCAGGCTTATGCATTGATTGTGTTGTCTGTGAAGCGCACCATTGTTCATCACATTCGTTCAGCAAAATCTGCAAAATATTCTAGCAGGTCTTTATGCAAGCCTCAATGAGGCTAAAATTACTTTGCTGCATAAAGAGCTGGAGTCGAAGATTATGCATGAGGAAGATGATATGGACACTTTCCTTGCTAGTGTCAAGGATATTAATGAGCAACTTATTTCTACAGGTGAAGTCATTTCAAATAGTTCCCTTGTGCAGATTGTTCTTGATGCCTTACCAGATTCCTACCAGACTTTTGCTAGTACTTGGAGACTGATGACCCAAGGAAATCCTGAAGTTGTCAAGTTTGATGCATTATGCACATTATTGTTGCAAGAGTCACTTTACAGAAAACACAGAACTAGGCAGCGTGTAGTTGAACAGGCTTTTATTGCTTCTCAAAGAAAGGGTGGTAACAGCAATGCGGCCACTTCTTATGGTTCTGCTGCGAGTGGAAAAACTTATGTTCCTAATGCTTCTGCTAGCAGCAATTCGTCTGGAAATTCTGGTGATAAGGGCAAAAAGAATATACGTTGCCATTATTGTAAAGCTAATGATCACTTCATCAGGTCGTCTCCTAAGTTGAAGGCCAAAGAGGCTAAGAAGAAAGAGGGTGGTTCCACTGCAAATGCTGGTTCCACTACAAATGCAGCCATTGTTGAGTCTTCTATGAAAGGAGACTGTGTTGCTGATATTGATGCAGAATGGGTTTTTAGCGTAGAGTGCACTTACAATCCTGTTGTCCATGATGCATGCTTGTCAGTTGCTGGAGATTCACATATGTGGTATTTCAACAGTGATACTACAAAGCATGTTACCTCACATCGTGAATTGTTTACCTCTCTCGAGTCTGTCCCTCATGGGAATTCAGTCACTTGTGCCAACAATGCCTCTTATCCGGTTCAGGGAGTTAGAAAGATTGTGCTTACTGCTGCAAATGGCAGTTCCTTCACACTTGTTGGTGCACTTTATGTACCTGGGATCAAGAAGAATCTCTTGTCTATATCCACACTTGCTAGACTTGGACTTGTAGTCAAATTTGTGGATGACAGATGTACATTTCATCATCTCAGTTTCGGTGATGAAATTGTTACATATGGCCTTTTGTGCCATGGGCTGTATAAGCTCACTTTGTATGACAAGTGTGGACAAAATTTTGCAAAGGTTGTTGCAGTTTCAAGGGCTATTTCAGATGCAAAACTTTGGCATGCACGTTTTGGTCATCTGAATTTTGCAAATTCGCTGCGTTTGCAGAAATATGATATGGTTGCTTCTTTGCCGCCTCTTGAAGCACCTGTCAAACATGTTTGTGAAGGCTGTATTTTGGGTAAGATGCAGCGTTCTAAGTTTCCAAAGGATGGTTCAGTTCGGGCCACATGCAGGTTGTAGCTTGTGCATAGTAATGTTTGTGGGCCCATGCAAACTCCGTCCTTGGGCAATTACCTTTACTTTGTGACTTTCATTGATGATTACTCCAAGCATGCATCGGTATTTCCACTTAAGGCGAAGTCCGAAGTTTTTATGTGCTTCAAACAATTTTTGGCTATGGATGAAAATGTTTTGAAATGTACTATGGGCACCCTCCGTTCCGATCGAGGGGGGGAGTATATGTCTCATGAATTAAATGCATTTCTGGCTAGTCATGGGATAAAACACCAATGTACAGTGCCTTATACACCTCAACAAAATGGTGTTGCTGAGAGGCAAAAAAGGCACTCACGGAAATAGCATGATGTATGGTCAAAAGTCAAGCTTTGCCGCATTCTTTTTGGCTTGAGGCCATCATGTGTGCCATTTATGTACTTAATAGGTGTCCTACAAAAGCTTTGCAGTCTATTACTCCATATGAAGCATGGCATGATAGAAAGCCTTCTATTGAGCACATGCGTGTTTTGGCTGTTTGGCATATGCTTTGGTGCCACAAACACAACGCAGAAAATTGGATGATAAGGCTGTCAAATGTATTTTTGTTGGTTATAGTGCTAAAAGCAAAGGTTACATGTTATGTCGTCCGCAAACAAAGCGTATTCTGGTTTCACGGGACGTAGTGTTTGTGGAAGATTCTGTTCAGCCCTTGCTTTCATGTACTAGAGACAGTAATGTAAGCTCACAGAACATTTATGACACTTTGTTGCCTCCTTTCAGTGGTGGAAATACGAATGTAATTTCCAATGAGGCAAATGTACAGCCTATGGGGGTTTCTGAAAATGTTACAGATCAGCCTATTACTGATGCAGATTTACATGATGTACTTGATGAGGAAAGGGATGAAAATGAGTAGCCTAGAGGTATGCCAAAATGACTGGTGCACACTTTGCGTGTAAATTGTATGCACCTTTGTCTAGTCGTACTCGTTCAAGCTCTTGCAATGCATCTTATGCATCAGATTGTTATGCTTTGGCTGTGTCTAGCTTACATGATGTTGAGGAGCCTCTGTCTTTTGATGAAGCACAAAATTTAGAAAATTGGATGGCTGCCATGCAATCAGAATATGATTTACTTATAGAAAATGACACGTGGACTTTATGTGATTTGCCTCCTGGAAAAAAGGCCATTGGTACGAAGTGGGTTTACAAGTTGAAAAGCAAGCCGGATGGTGAGATTGATTGCGAAAAGGCTCGACTGGTTGCAAAGGGTTATGCACAACAAAAAGGCATAGATTATGAAGGGACTTTTGCTCCCACTTGTCGTATGACGACTGTGCGTTTTCTATGTGCATTGGCAACTCATTTTGGTTGGGATGTACATCAATCAGACATTGTTACTACTTTCTTGAATGGTGACATATTTGAGGAAGTTTATGTAAAGCAGCCTCGCGATTTTGTCGTGAAAGGACAAGAGGACAAAGTGTGTAGATTTAAGAAGGCTTTGTATGGGTTGAAGCAATCTCCTCGTGCTTGGTATGAGAAAGCTGACACTCATTTGGTTAAATGAGGCTTTCGTAACAGTCCAACAAAAAGCACATTGTATGTAAAGCGTGAGGGTGATGTACTTCTCATCGTGGTTCTTTATGTCAATGATTTTCTAATCACTGGACCAAATGAGAGACATATTGCTGAATTCAAGGCTGATTTGAATGCTACTTTCAAGAAAAGATTTGGGGTTGTTGCATCATTACTTGGGTATACAATTTAAGCAGTGTGATGGTGGTATTGCCTTGTGTCAGAAAAGTTACATAGAGATATTGCTATCTAAGTTTGGACTTGTTATTGACACTCCAATGGAAAAAGGTTTGAAATTGAGTCTACATGATGCTAGCGATCCTGCTGATGTCACTCTTTACCAAACTACTGTTGGCTGCCTCATTTATGTAAGCAATACGAGGCAGGATTGCAGTCTCACAAGTCAACAGATTTATGCATAGCCCAGGGTCTAAGCATTGGCAGGTTGTCAAGAGGATTTTCCGCTACCTTAGTGGCACTTTACATCTTGGCTTGTTTTATCCCAAGGGGGGATTATTGCCGCCAGACTTACATGTTTTTTCGGACTTAAGATTGGGCTAGTTGTTTTGACACGCGAGTGTCCACAAGTGCTTCTTGTTTCATGCTTTGCAGTTCATGTATATCATGGTTAAGCAAGAAGCAACCTACTGTGGCCACTTCGAGTTGTGAGGCTGAGTACAGGGCAATCTTCACAGCTACGGTTGAGTGTGTATGACTCAGATGCCTTATGAGTGATTTGGGTGTTGGAAAGGACACTGCCAACACTATCTACAGTGACAGTCAGAGCGCATTGGCAGTTGCGAGAAACCCAGTTTTCAATGCTCGCACAAAGCACATTGAGGTGCATTACCACTATGTCATGGAGAGGCTCTCAGCAAGAGAGATCAGCTTGGCTTATGTGCCAACACAGGACAACCTTGCAGATCTTTTCACAAAGGCATTGTCTTGTGAGAAGCTTGAAGCTTTCTGCAAAGCTTTGGGCTTACTCCCCTTTGTGGACTGATCATGTCCTTAGGGCATGGCACTTCCCTTTACTCATGTGCCAGCTCTCATTCACCGCATCACTCTAGGGGGGATTTGTTACCATATACATGTGGTAGTGATGTGTGTGAACACACTAGGACCGCCGGGGCATTTTTTCCCTCTTTAGGAGGTTTTTTCCCCCGAGCATTGTATATATGCCCATCACTCTAGGGCTATCTATCTTTCCATTGCATACTAAGTAACACACTCTCTATTGTGTGCCTTGAGCTTCCTTCGTCTTCTCCAAGCTGTGTGCGTTTCTCTGCAACCCTAATTCCAACACATGTGCCAAGGCATTGCGCAAGGCTGCGCTTCACAACAGCATCACAACAACCTCTTCATCACGGCAGTGACTACACGCACAGAATACACATACATGCCTTCAAAGGCGACCAAAAAAAATTTCTCCTCTTGTTCCTCCTTTGTTCTGAGAGATGGCATCCATCTCTCTCTCTCTCTCTCTCTCTCTCTCTCTCTCTCTCTCTCTCTCTCTCTCTCTCGCATTTTCTTCCCAGCATTTGTCGTCTGTCGCCATCCGTGGCCCGGCCAAAAATCATCCACGACAGATGTTCATTTTGTTTCGCCTCGAATTTCAAAAATTCCCAAAGCTCCTTCAATATTTTGTCATAAATTCCCAAAATGCCCTTCAAATTTTCCGCAATTCTTAAAATATTCCGGTCGCAAGATTAAATCTTCAAAGATAGGAAAATTTGTAGCTTTTCATAAGAAGAGTTGGTCATGTAGCCTTTGGAGATGAATTAATTCAATTGTCAAAAAGGAATAAAGATAAGAAAATCTTGGAATTTTAGGGGTGTGGCTCTAAACCCTAAAAATCTCCCTCTCTCGTTCTCTCTCTCTCTCCTCGAAGTGCCCTCTTCCCCTTTGTCCTTTTCAACCAAGCCAATTTAGTTAAGATACCACAAAATGAAATTAAATTTCTCTAAATATAAACAAGTTTGTAGCTTTTCATAAGAAGACTGATTGTCTATCGATACAAGACGCTAAAACTAGAATTTGAGCTGGTTACGTAGGCTTTGGAGATGAATCACTTCATTATTTCTGAACATAATTGCTTTTTTTTGCGAGGTAATCCGTGCTAAGCACTCAAAAACAGATTTCGATTGTTGAAAAGGAAAAAATATTAGAAAACCTTGAAGAATCCAACCAAAATAGATAAAGGGTATTTTGGGAATTTGTTGAAATTAGAGGGGTATTTTGGTAATTTTCAGACCACCTAAGCATCTTAGAAGAGGTAAGCTGGAAAGGAAAGTTAAAAGAGAGATAGAAAAACCTTCCCTTCAAATTTCCCTTTTTCGAATTAGATGAACCTAATCATGTCCTTTGATTCCTCTAAAAAGGAATGAAATCATCGTTTTGGGGACCTTGGCTTGAAATCAACATTAATCTCAGTCTTTTTATCACTTTTGTACTGGTATAATCTACCATCGTAGAGAAAAAATGATAAAAATTTAAGAAAAGAATTAGAAAAACCACGTAGCTCTAATTCTTAAAGCTTTACTTGAATATGTAGGAACGTAGACGGAGCTCTGATACCACTGCTACAAACGGATGCGTGGAAGACTTTGTGAAATACCAAAGACAACATACTGCAATCCATGAAACACACAAATCCGTATACTTGGCAAATCCCATAGAGCATATGAAACGTCGGACGTGAACAGAGAGAGACAAAGTTTTCCATAGCTTTACCTGCATATGTAAGAACGTAGACAGAGCTCTGATACCACTGGGACTATCCGGCATTTCATTATTTAATTAAGTCTGAAGATTCCCTCAGCCTCCCCTTTTGCAACAGCAAAAGCTCGTTCCTTGCTGGTTCCCACGCTTTGTCTACCCTCACGGCCGCCAATGTGGAGCCAATAAACCCCTTCGCGTCCATTTGACTGTCTCAGTACCTGCGCCTCTCGCACAATCCCCATCGTTGCTTCCTTCGTTGCCTTTATCCACAACATGATGTTGTGACGCGGATGTATTCCTGCCCTCCGCCCTTCCCCTTCTGTAGGTTCCTATCATTCACAACAACCTCTTCATCACGGCAATGACTATACGCACAGAACACACAAGCCTTCAAAGGCGACCAAAAAAATTTCTCCTCTTGTTCCTCCTTTGTGCGGAGAGATGGCATCCATCTCTCTCTCTCTCTCTCCCTCTCTCTCTCTCTCTCTCTCTCTCTCATGCGCATTTTCTTCCCAGCATTGCCGTCTATCGCCATCCGTGATCGGGCCAAAAATCATCCGCGACAGATGTTCCTTTTGTTTCGCCTCGAATTTGAAAAATTCCCAAAGCTCCCCCAATATTTTGTCATCAATTCCCAAAATGCCCTTCAAATTTTTCGCAGTTCCCAAAAAAATTCGTTCGCAAGATTAAATCTTCAACGACAGTAGCTTTTCATAAGAAGAGTTGGTCATGTAGCCTTTGGAGATGAATTACTTCAATTGTCAAAAAGGAATAAAGATAAGAAAATCTTGGAATTTTAGGGGTGCTGGCTCTAAACCCATAAAAATCTCCCTCTCTCGTTCTCTCTCTCTCTCCTCGAAGTGCCCTCTTCCCCTTTGTCCTTTTCAACCAAGCCAATTTAGTTAAGATACCACAAAATGAAATTAAATTTCTCTAAATATAAACAACTTTGTAGCTTTTCATAAGAAGACTGATTGTTTATCAATGCAAGACGCTAAAACTAGAATTTGAGCTGGTTACGTAGGCTTTGGAGATGAATCGCTTCATTATTTCTAAACATAATCGCCTTTTTTGGCGAGGTAATCCGTGCTAAGCACTCAAAAACAGATTTCGATTGTTGAAAAGGAAAAAAGATTAGAAAACCTTGAAGAATCTAACCAAAATAGATACAAGGGTATTTTGGGTATTTTTTGAAATTAGAGGGGTATTTTGGTAATTTTCAGACCACCTAAGCATCTTAGAAGAGGTAAGCTGGAAAGTTAAAAAAGAGATAGAAAAACTTTCCCTTCAAATTTCCCTTTTTCAAATTAAATGAACCTAAGCATCTCCTTTGATTCCTCTTTAAAAAAAAATGAAAAAATCGTTTTGGGCGTTTTGGGGACCTATTTGGCTTGAAATCAACATCAATCTCAGTCTTTTTATCACTTTTCTACTAGTATAATCTACCATGCTAGAGAAAAAATGATAAAAATTTAAGAAAAGAATTAAAAAAACCACTTAGCTCTAATTCTTAGAGCTTTACTTGCATATGTAGGAACGTAGAAGGAGCTCTGATACCACTGCTACAAATGGATGCATGGAAGACTTTGTGAAATACCAAAGACAACATACTGCAATCCATGAAACACACAAATCTGTATACTTGGCAAATCCCATAGAGCACATGAAACGCCGGACGCGAACAGAGAGAGAGAGAGAGAGAGACAAAGTTTTCCATAGCTTTACCTACATATGTAAGAACTTAGACAGAGCTCTGATACCACTGGGTCTCTCCGGCATTTCATTCATTAATTAAGTCTGAAGATTCCCTCTGCCTCCCCTTTTGCAAAGGTAAAAGCTTGTTCCTTGCTGGTTCCCACGGTCCGTCTACCCTCACCGCCGCCAATGTGGAGCCAATAAACCCCTTCGCGTCCATTTGACTATCTCAGTACCTGCGCCTCTCGCACAATCCCCATCCTTGCTTCCTTTGTTGCCTTTATCCACAACATGATGTTGTGAGGCGGACGTATTCCTGCCCTCCGCCCCTTCCGTTCTGCAGGTTCCTATCATGCGCCAAGGCATTGGGCAAGGTTGCGCTTCACAGCAGCATCACAACAACCTCTTCATCACGGCGACTACACGCATAGAATACACAAGCCTTCAAAGGCGACCAAAAAAATTTCTCCTCTTGTTTCTCCATTGTGCTGAGAGATGGCATCCATCTCTCTCTCTCTCTCTCTCTCTCTCTCTCGTGCGCATTTTCTTCCCAGCATCGCCGTCTGTCGCCATCCATGGCTGGGCCAAAAGCCATCCGCGACAGATGTTCATTTTGTTTTGCCTCGAATTTCAGAAATTCCCAAAGCTCCCTCAATATTTTGTCATAAATTCCCAAAATGCCCTTCAAATTTTCCGCAATTCCCAAAATATTCCGATTGCAAGATTAAATCTTCAAAGATAGGAAAAATTGTAGCTTTTCATAAGAAGAGTTGGTCATGTAGCCTTTGGAGATGAATTACTTCAATTGTCAAAAAGGAATAAAGATAAGAAAATCTTGGAATTTTAGGGGTGCTGGCTCTAAACCCATAAAAATCTTCCTCTCTCGTTCTCTCTCTCTCTCCTCCAAGTGCCCTCTTCCCCTTTGGCCTTTTCAACCAAGGCAATTTAGTTAAGATACCACAAAATGAAATTAAATTTCTCTAGATATAAACAAGTTTGTAGCTTTTCATAAGAAGACTGATCGTCTATCAATACAAGACGCTAAAACTAGAATTTGAGCTGGTTACGTAGGCTTTGGAGATGAATCGCTTCATTATTTCTAAACATAATCGCCTTTTTTGGCGAGGTAATTAATCCGTGCTAAGCACTCAAAAACAGATTTCGATTGTTGAAAAGGAAAAAAGATTAGAAAACCTTGAAGAATCCAACCAAAATAGATACAAGGGTATTTTGGGAATTTTTGAAATTAGAGGGGTATTTTGGTAATTTTCAGACCACCTAAGCATCTTAGAAGAGGTTAGCTGGATGCAAAGGAAAGCATGGATGACAGGAGAGCTTTTCCAAGCTTGGCTTGAGCACTTTGACAATGCTATTTCAAAAAACCGAAGGAAAGAAAGCAGGCATCTCCTTATACTAGATGGTCATGGCAGTCATGTTTCTCTAGATGTGGTGGAAAAAGCACAAAACACAGGTATAGATATCGTTACTTTGCCAGCCCATACATCACACAAATTCCAGCCCTTAGATGTTTCTATATTCAAGCCATTGAATGCTCAATTTCAGAAGGAGAGGGACATTTGGCATTTGAGGACAGTCTGTCGACAAGCCAACAAAACCGAACTAGCTACTATCGTAGAGCGAAAGCCATGCAATCCCCTTTCACAGAGGCCAACATCAAAGAGGGGTTCAAGGAAATATGTATTTGGCCCCTCAATCCCTCCGCGGTAAAATTTGACTACATGCCATGTAACACATCAACATTGTGGAAGATGCACCAACAACAATTGATGACACTATATCGCAAGTGCCTAGCATGCCTTTGCAAGAAAATATAGAAGATGAAGCTATTTTTGCACTTAACAGTATGGCAACTCAAAATCAAGGAGAAGAAGACTTCCCGACATATCAAGGAGAGAAAACCAACAGAATCAGCCACACTCAACTTCTAGCAGAGGAAGAAATAATTTATGATTCTCTCAGCAATCAAGAACAGCATGCAAATATGCCTAAGAGGAGCCACTTTGCAAACAAAAATACTAATCCCTTACAGGTCTCTCAACATTTTTCTTCACAGAAAACCAACAAAACTATTGATCTACTTCAACTGCCTATGATGGATGTCACAGTCAGGCAAGCAAATAGAGAGGCATTTGTGGACTATACAAATAGCTTAATACTTACCTCAGATCAGTATGTACAAAGCATGCAAGTAAAAAATGCAAAGAAAGACGAAATTGCCAATGTGCGAGAGGAAACGAAGGTAGAAAACAAAAGGAAGCGGCGTCAAACATTGGTAGAGAAGGAGGCATCATGACAATGTAAGCTCCATACCCAACAAGCGAAGGCTTCCAGAAAGTAGTGGGATGCACATCAAAAACTTTTTGAGAGAAAGTTACGTTTAGTGCTTTGGGAGCAAGGTTCCACCGAGGGTTTGTACTACATGCCCTTACACATCGACCAACCTTACCATGCCTATGCTAGAAGGCGACGGTTGGAGAAGATGCTAAGCTCTCGACAATCGAAGACAATATAAACTTTTTGATACTACTCACTCTTTTGAACGACAAGTTTTGGTGCCAGCATCTCCACAACCTTGATCAATTTAAGTCTTAAGTCTCTTGCACTCTCTATAGTGACATTTGTAATCCTCCTGATCTCATATCTAATTCCTCCCTTGGTAGTCTCGATCGGATATTTTCAGTCCGACATAAAAGCTAGAAATGAAAGTAGATCTGAAGTACAATTTTTAATCATTTGATGTTTTGACTCATGATGTTTGATTACATTTTACTGTAAGGAACAATAAACCTGAGATACAGTTTTTTATCATTCAATGTTCTGACTCATGATGTTTAATTACACATCTACTTCCCTCTCTCCCTACAATGCCTCAACTTTCAAGTCGTGGCATAAGGACAACGAGTCATACCATGGGAGAGTATGGTACATTCGCCATATTAAGTTCCAAACATGTTATATTAAACCACAACAACAGCAATAAGCTACCGGACATGCATACATCACTGTAATCAATCTCAAGCGTCAATTACCTGCATCAAAAATGTGAAATACGGTCCTAATTTCTGAGTGAGATTCAAGGGAACCTCACCTTCAAGACATGTCTAAGGCTTACCACTAGGTCCCAACATCTTGTCCATACACCCTTGATGCAAAGCAATAGAGAAAAAACAAACAAGTTAAAATATTGGAATTTTTTCCCGCATACATATCTGTGCATCTAGATCGACCATTTTCTACATTGTGCATGAAGCCCACTCCTATGATGTGCATCATGAGAAAATAACCTGCCATAATGATGTCCCATCATATCTTTTTTACCTTCTTTGCTTTCACCACAGGGTTGGCCTTGGCTATGGCATCTCTTGCTGCCACCTTGTAGTCATATAAGTAGCCATGCTTGTTTGAATATCGGGGAGAGGAGAAAACACCCCACCGCATCGACACTT
The DNA here is from genome assembly GCF_014529385.1 of Adiantum capillus-veneris. Taxonomy (NCBI): domain Eukaryota; kingdom Viridiplantae; phylum Streptophyta; class Polypodiopsida; order Polypodiales; family Pteridaceae; genus Adiantum; species Adiantum capillus-veneris. The sequence continues at coordinate 77,974,951 of NC_140950.1, read as the reverse complement.
GAAGCCCAAGAGGCTGCGCGACCCGTCTTCGACAAGAGAGGCATCATGTATGTAGAACTCGTACTTGGGGTTTGTAGTGCACCTGCATGCGCAGGTTGAGAAATAGGAGAAGGCCCCTCCTGTTCTTTGATTGAGCTCGACTGTGTTGATTGAGCATGCAGTGGGAATGTCAGATGCGGAATTAGCATCTGATATCTAGCTGATTGCAGAGGAAGTACTCACCGAGCTAGATTCTTTGGCATCAATGGTTGATGTGATTGCAGAAATGGCCTCCTTGGAGAGGGCCTTCTCCGAAAGGGTTGTCCACTTCTTCTCTTCTTTAGCTTTGACGGGTAGCCTACTTTCCTCCTTGAGCACCAACATCTTGTGTAATTTGGAGCAATGCGTGAGCTGATGCAAGGGGGGTTGTGCTTTCCTCTTTGAGCACCAATGTCTTGTGGCATTTGAAGCAGTGTGTGAGTTGCTGCAAGGTGGGATGTGGCGATGAAGGCGAGGGAGACACACATGCGAGAGGGGGTGGGCTCGTAAATAGCTTAGAAACTCGTGTCGAGGGGTCCGAGTGTTGGGTGCTCATTGGATCCTTCCAGTTGATCCATAGGACTCGTGGTGGTAAGTGCTAACACTCTCTTTCGGCAATTACCACACCAAGGCTTTAAGTATGAATTCCTTTAGGGCTACGATGGTATTCTCACTTAACCCCTTTTTTTAACACACAAAATAGAAAACCCCTCACCAAACCCATGTGCCTTGATTAGAAGGCCATCATCCCAATGCCACTTGTTCAGCAACACTTGGCTACTCTGGCCAATACCTCCCAAGCCAAAAACTCCAACATTAACCTCCAACATAATGTATGGCAGACAAGGAACCGCCGTGTGTTTGAAGGAGGTCTTGAGGTGGCAAGCTTCATAGAAATTATACAAGAAAGCACAGTGCTAATATGGACGCTCGGGCACAAGCAACACTCGGAGGATTGGTTTAGGACGACTTGTGCCTTGTTGTCAATTGAGGGCATGCTTAGGATGATGGAAAATTTTGGCTATCTGTAAGTAAAAAATCTCAGAAGAACATGATAATGGACCCTATGTATCAAGGATAAGGGGACAAGTTGGTTGGGATGGCTGCCCTGACTACCGATGTAATTATGGTTCCTGGATGATGTCATGGCTCAACACGAGCATGACAAGACCTTGTAATTATTTAAGTTGAGTAATATAATTCACTCACAATTGTGAGTTTTGCTTTTTTTTTTTAATAAAAAACCTCCCAATCCTCTGTCCCTCTACCCTAGATTCTACATTGTGCCTGGGTCTGCACGGAGGCATTTTGACGCGCTGGCAACGGTCAAAATTTGAGCGCCTTCGTCGAAGAGAGCGAGCAATCTAGAGAGAAAGAGCTCTAGAGAGAGAGTGAGAGAGAGGCGAAGGGACCGTATACTTCCCTGTTGGCTCTTGAAATCCTTTCTACTTCAAGCCCAAGCAGCTTCGTGCCCAGCATTGTCTGCAGCTCAGCTCACACACACAGACACCATGAATCTCTTTCGAAAGAAGGCCACCGCCAAAGGTAAAGATCGTTGCCTTTATTTTTAGGTTCTTGCTGCTTCATGGGCGCTTTGTATTCTCTGATCTCGTCTGCAAATTAGGTTTTTTTCTTTTAGACGAATGACTTTGCCCGACATTTTTAACATCTCACCAATCTGATTGATTGCCCATTCAGATGCCCTTCGGACCAGCAAAAGGGAAACAGCGGTTGCCACCAGAGGTTTTACCTGTCACTTTCCGAGTGCAGTTGTTTAGTCTATGGATCAGCATTTTTTTTCACTTCATCACGGAAGTCAGCTTGTTTGCTTTAAGCTATCTACACCCTGAAGCACACAAAACACACGATAAAACGAAATGTATTGTTAATGCCAAGAGGCCCCCAACCCCCACACGAGCGAGAGAGAGAGAGAGAGAGAGAGAGAGAGAGAGAGAATTCAATTTGAACCTCAGTCTTCTTTTAGGAATTGAAAGAGAAATTGGAGCTCTACAGTTAGAGGTAACTCATTCAGTGATTTTGTGTTATTTTGTCCTTCTAAACTTTTTTCTCGTCCAAGTTCTTCAATAAAGTGTCATTGTGCTGCTGCAGGAGAAGAAGCTTGTTGCAGAGATCAAGAAAACTGCAAAGACTGGAAATGAGGTGCACACTTCTTGAGCATCCTCTCGATCAACTTTGTGAGCTACTTAGTTTGTTATTTTCTTTTTTCTTTTGTCCCTACACTTGGATGGTGCACATGTTAATACCATGTATTATGCTTAATACATATTATATATACACTATGAGTAGATTAATAAGTACGAGTACTGCAACCTTGTGGTTGACTAGCTACCTAAATCAAGCTAGTAGGGCACCACCTTTTAGTTGTTGAAATTGAATTCTACTATTTGGTGTCTAACTGCATTCACTGCTTTGGGATGCGCATGATGGCAAAGCAATAAGAAACTTTGAAGTGAGAATGCAGAGGTCTTGTCCACAAAAGTATGAATTATTAGGGTCATAATCTCAAGAGTAGCTATAAAGATCTATTTTGGATGAAAACCATTGTAGAACTCCCCTTCCCTTAGACATGCGAGTAATGCAATGCTCGTGTAGATGTTAGAACAATTTAGAGTGATCTCGTCTCTCCCCTTTGTTCATGTAGCCACAAGCTTTAGATCATTTTTCTTCTTCACCATAATCTTTTAGTGGTTAAACTGTAATAAGATGGCACCGTGTGCCAATTGAAAGAACAGACTGAGACATGTGCTTAGCATTTCAAACAAGTGGAGAGAGAGAGAGAGAGAGAGAGAGAGAGAGAGAGAGAGAGAGAGGGAGAGAGGGAAAAGAAGAAGAGAGTTTTAATGTCCTAGGAAACTATCCTAAGAGACCTTAAAGATCTAGCCGACGAGGAGAGTTGAACTCAAGACCTATTATGAGAGAGAGAGAGAGAGAGAGAGAGAGAGAGAGAGAGAGATATGAAATGATATATTAACTTCTTCAAAAGGCCAAAATGACCTATGAGACCAAGCTGTCACAACATAGTGAATTTGATACCATGTCTGGAATAAAAAAGAGAGTCTCGACACGAGACATGGAGTGGCGAAGTTCCACTTTAGATGGCACGAGCCCCAAATCTTGGTGCGCCTTTCGGTATTTCTTTATATTGCAAGAACAAGATACAACTGCATGTGCACATGGCTCTGTATGCCATGTGGACATGCATGCTTCATCGACTCCTAGAGCCAATTTTGCACCTATCCCTAGATAGAAGTGTCTAGAATCCTAGGAGGATTAGTACTAGTAATTTTGTGAGCCTTTGTGAGCATGTTGTCAAGATCTGTATGTCCAAAGGAGTCCAATAGATTAGGTTTTTCAGTTTTGAAACCCTCTTGCATAAATGGATTGTACAAGCATTGTGACAGATGTTATTACACTTCGGTGGGCATCTGACATGACGAGCATGTAGGTCTAGGTTAGAGGAGCGTGTCGGTCCAGTCCATTCGTTAAATGGATTACAAAACACAGCTCAAACCGGCTTGTAGCCTCACTAAAGGATGGAAAACTTTGGCTTTCACCCGATGTATATGTTGCTTAGCTCTAGAGTTATCCAATTTCCTCAAGGGGTTTCAAGATGTTTTTATTACCGATATCCGTTGTGAACTACCTTCCAAACGAGACAATGACGACCATGCAATTGAACTTCTTCCAGGAAGCTCACCGCCTAATAAACCCATACCGAATTTCTCAAGCTCAACAAGAGGAGATTATGCGGCAAGTGCATGAGTTGGTTGAGAAAGGCATGGTTAGGCCTAGCTCATCTCCATTTTGTTCACCAGTGTTATTAGTGCAAAAGAAAGACAGCACGTATGTGTGTCGACTATCGAGCAATAAATAGAATCACTCTCAAGAATAGGTTTCCCGTTCCACGTGTAGAAGACCTATTTGATAAGCTACAATGGTCGACCTACTTCAGTAGGATTGACCTAAAAAGTGGCTACCATCAAATAAGGATAGTTGATCAAGATATTGTAAAGACCGCATGTCGGACTACATTTGGTATTTATGAGTACATTGTCATGCCTTTTGGCCTGACCAATGCACCAGCCACATTTAATCGCTTGATGGAGAAGTTATTCAGGCCTCACCGAACCTTTACTGGAGTGTTCTTTGATGATATAATCACAAGCAACACCTCCACGTAATATTTCAAGTATTACGAGAGAATAAGCTTTATATAAATCGAAAGAAAAGTGAATTTTTCTTACAAGAGATTCAATATTAGGTCATTATCTCTCAAGATGGCATCCAAATGGATCCATCATAGTAGATAATGAAAGGATGGCCTAATCCAAGGAATTGGTATGAATTAAGAAGCTTTTTAGGTATGTGTGCATACTATAGACGCTTCATAGAAAAGTTCTCACAAATCGCAGGACCATTACATGACCTAACCAAGAAAAACGTAAAGTATATATGGTTCACCAAGGAGAATAATGCTTTCAAAAGCTTAAAGAGAAGCTTATTTCTCAACCTGTGCTTACACTACCAGATCTCTCAAAGCCATTTGAGGTCAAATGTGATGCTTATGGTGATTGCCTTGGAGCTGTTTTGCTACAAGAAGGGCACACCATAGCCTATGAAAGTTGAAGGCTCGACCCTGTTGAGCAAGCTCTAGGCATATATGAGAAGTAACTCTTAACAGTTCTACATGCTCTAGACTCGTGGAAGCACTATTTATTGGGGATCCTTTTATTTTGGGAACGGATCACCAAAGCCTTAAGTACTTCATGACGCAGACCAAGATCTCCGACATACAAATGAGGTGGGCAAATTTCCTTTCGTAATTTCATTTTCATATTGCTCACATTGCTGGCAAGCATAATCAAGTAGCCGATACACTCTCAAGAAGACTGAGAGTGAATGCGGTGTCCATAGCAACTCACAAGGATCTATCTTCTATGATAGATGAGTACGCTATCTGTAAGGTGCAACGGAAGTGAATGTTGAACTTTGCTCAAGATGAGTGCTCTGAACTGTGCTCAAGGTTCCTTTTACTTCCGTAAGGGAGAGCCTTCCGTTCCTTTAGTGAGAGAGTGCAAATGATTACAATTAAAGTGACAAACATTGTGAATGAAGGTGCTGAGACCGAGAGAGAGAGAGAAGAATATGACACCAGAATGTTGTCAAACCCTCCTCCGAAGGCCCCACTCTCTATGGCGAGAGCGGTCTACTATTGATTGCATAAATCTCTACAATGCATGGACTTGCGGACGATGTCAACGATGATGAGAAAGACGACGAGACGGGCTGAAATCTGAAAAGGCTTAGGGTTGAAATCTTCAAATCTTTATTTGTTGAATTCTGACTCTATGTCGGTGACGACGGCGATGACGATGACGACACGTTGAAAAATCAGATGTTGAAATTTGCTTTTTCGGGTGGAAACTGCAAACCACGGTGGATTTGACGGTGCGGTGAGGATCTGCTGCGAGCAGGTGAGATCTGCGAGGTTCGGGACTTCTACTGCGGTGTCTTGATGTTGAAAACTGAAAACGTTGATGCTAATCTGGGTCTTGTCGCGAAGAATCTGTAGAACGCTATGAGACTCTGCTGATCCAAAAATGTCAGGAGCCGATTCTGTGCTGATGCAAAACGCTCATTAGTTCATTAGTGAAGCTCATTAGTTCTTGCATGACCCATAAGGGGAGTTCCCACTACAAATATTTACAGAGCCATAGTGGCTTATTGAAATGAGATTCTAAGATACTGTGCAACTATAAAATGGCCAAGAATAATTGCCGTCGCCTCTTCATCAACTCCCCGCATTCCACTCTACAAAATCATCATCAACTCAATTAGTAAAATAAATAGACAGCACATAATTAACCATTACGCCCAGCTATCCCAATTGCAGTTAACCACTACAACAGGAGGGTGCCCAGTCTCGTAACAGCTAATGGCTGAATTCTGTTGCGGCGGAAAAACGCTGATTTGGCTTGTTGAAAACGTTGATTTCCTGCTGGTCTTTATGGCTGAAAACTGCACTTCTCGTAGGCTGAAAACTGATGGTCTTTATGGTTGAAATTGAGGTTGCTTCATTGCTGAAAAACGACAGCCAGAGGGGAGGGCGATCTGGGCTTTTTACCAACGCTAGGGCTGAGGGGTCCTTGCGGTGAAGATCTGCTGAAAGATGCCAAGTATTGAGAGGGCTGGGCGATGAGGAATCAAAACGCTAGGAGGCTCTGCTTGAGGTGGAATCACCTAGGGTGGGGAGTCTTGCTTGAGAAGTTGCCTGTTGAACAGTGGAGCTCCTGTTGCCTCTTTTGCCAATTAGTGCTAGTCTAGGTTTGCTTATATACAAACTTACTCAATTTGCCCTACCTACTTTCCAACAAAAGTCACTTAAAAACAATAAGTGAAAAATGTCAAAAATAGGTAAATTTGGCTAAATGCACTGGAAAATTCCCTGAAGGATTCTGATGGAAATGCTTATGATCATGCTGTGTGCAACCAGAGGATATGCATCTACACTGAGTGACTGGGCATGCACGGTCTACGAATAGACTCACAAAAGTGCCAAGATCACTTCTAATCTAGATTGACTAGACTAATATAAACCTTGTCCTGCTGTAGCTTGTCCACGGACACATAGGGTTGGATGTGTCACCGAACTGTATGGCATCGAGGGAGATCACCAATAGCATCCGGAATTTTGGAAGGGACTCTTCGCCGGCCCACTCTGATGTGTGGGTCGTGCGATACTTGAACTTGATAAAGGTCTGCAATGCCTTCTTCTATAAGCCGCGCTGAAAGCGACACAAAGTCTCCTGTGACTCCTTTGATGCTTCAACTTCGTCTTTAGTCATGCTTCTTTCTTCTTCAAGAATCTCTACGGCTGAAAATTGAAACTATTTCCAACACAAAACCATGAACATACCCATTCCATGTAAAGCGAGTGGAAAAAATCTTGTCTTCCTCAAAGATTGTGCATGCAATGTAGATGAACAAAGAGACGTAGTGCCAAACCGTTCACCACACACACGCAAACAATTAGATCGAATCTTTCTCTTATGATCTAAAGTAATCAACTGTGGAAATTCACTGCGGAAATGCCAATGCTTGGTGCTCATACTTTCATGTGCTCTTTCTACAACCGTGTCATGCCAAGGAAGAGACATGGAATGTGACTTCCTTAAATGCATACTTTTCAGCTTTTCATGAAAAATCCGCATTCGTGCTCATTCATGAGTGAAACGTGCTCAACGTACAATATGTCATGCCTAGGAAAAGGGATCACATAAAGACGCTGACGAAAATATAGAAAACGATTATGAATGAAACACTCGTACAATGCGTGCGTACTAATCATGCGAACACATAATACTTCCTGTGAGGATTCTTTGAACCTAGGCTCGAGAGCCAAGATCGATCGTCGTGATTGATCGAATCTGCAACGAAGTTAGCTTTGCTAGAAAAAGAATCAACAAAACCATCATCCTTGTGAACAATCAAGTCATCTTCATGCAAATCATCATGCTTGTGAGAAATCACATCTTGATCATGCAAATCATCATGCTTGTCATTGTCATCCAAATCATCATGCAAATCATTGGCATTCAAATCATCATGCTTCGCATAATCATGCAAATCCTATGTGTCATGCTTGGGAGAAGAAGAGACTGAGAGAGTCCCCTTTTCCCAAATCTCTTGCATCTGTGCCTGAACTTGAGAAAAAAGTCGCAAGAACTCTTTCCTGTGTCGGTCGCTCTGTTCTTGTCTTGCTTTGGCTGGCTTTCTTGCTGCGTCTCTTTCTGATCCTCTTTCTCCTTTTTTTTCTGCGTGTCTGCGTTCCAGTTCTGCCATTCTTTATGCATTTCTTGCTTCGAGTTCTAACTTCCTTCTCATAAACATCTGCTCCAACTCCTCCATAGGAGTTAGTGCAATCCTTGACGTAGATGGGGAAGGGGGAGGGTCGGATTGGTGGGGAAAATTCTTCTTGGCCTCTCTCGTGCTCATCATCTCTAAGCGAAGTATCCATTCCGCTTCAAGTGATGACCATTCTGAAGTCGTGGGTTCTTGTGGTCTTGGGTCCTTAAGTTCACGAGGAACTTGGGTTCTTGGGGTCTTGGTTTCTTGGGTTCTTGAGGTTCTTGAGGTTCTTCTTTCGCTTGCAATCTGTGTTAGAGAAGGATCTTCTCTTCACCCGAGTTCTGCTCTTTTCCGCGGGCGCACCCCCTTGGCGGCCTTGCGCTCACACCAAGGTTGCTTTTTCCCACCTCAGGTCGATTGGCCGGCTGCTAAGTTCACGGTCCGCTCTCAATGAGTGAAAAGAGGCACAAGGGGAGGTTGGACAAGCCTTTCTTTCTTGGGATTCCTGTCACTCTTCAAAAACATGATTAGGAATCGATACGCCCAAGCGAACTTGGGTTCTTGCGACCACAACAAGCAAAAAAATTCTTGTGATTCTTGTTGTTCTTTCCTTGAGTGATACAGAACACTTCCAAAGCTCTGATACCAATGTTAGGTGCAGCGGAATGAATGTTTGCGCTTTGCTCAAGATGAGTGCTCTGAACTATGCTCAAGGTTTCTTTTGTTCTTATGGAGGGGAGAGCCTTCCGTTCTTAATGAGAGAATGCTATGATCGTGAACAAAGTGAATGGACACAGTGTGTCCAAGTGTATGAGACTGAGAAAGAGAGAGAAGAGAGATACGACACCAGAGACGTAAAACCCTCCTTTGAAGGCCCCACTCTCGTCGGCGAGAGTGGTCTCCTTATGATTGCACAAACTGGTACAAACTGAATGCATGTGACTGATGCAAGTCTAGGCTATGTCGGTGTCAACGACGGTGATGGTGAGACCGACCCAAGGGCTGAAATCTGCAACCTTTTATCTGCTGTCCAAAAACGCTATGGGCTGAAATCTGAGGTCCTTCTACTGCTGTTCAAAAAATGCTAATGGCTGAAGTCTGTTGCGGCGGAAAAACGCTGATTTGGCTTGTTGAAAATGTTGATTTCTTACTGGTCTTTATGGCTGAAAACTGCACTTCTTGTAGGCTCAAAACTAATGGTCTTTATGGTTGAAACTGAAGTTGCTTCATTGCTGAAAAACGCCAGCCAGAAGGGAGGGCGATCTGGGCTTTTTACTAACGCTAGGGCTGAGGGGTCCTTGCGGTGAAGATCTGCTGAAAAACGCAAAGTACTGAGAGGGCTAGGCGATGAGGAATCAAAAACGCTAAGAGGCTCTTCTTGAGGTGGAATCGCCTAGGGTGGGGAGTTTTGCTTGAGAAGTTACCTGTTGAGCGGTGGAGCTCCTGCTGCCTCTTCTGCCAATTAGTGCTAGTCTAGGTTTGCTTATATACAAACTTACTCAATTTGCCCTACCTACTTTCCAACAAAGGTCACTTAAAAATAATAAGTAAAATATGCTAAATGCACTGGAAAATTCCCCCGAAGGATTCTGATGGGAATGCTTATGATCATGCTGTGTGCAACCAGAGGATATGCATCTACACTAAGTGACTGGGCATGCACGGTCTACGAATAGACTCACAAAAGTGCCAAGATCACTTCTAATCTAGATTGATTGGACTAATTGAACCCTTGTCGTGCTGTAGCTTGTCCACAGACACATAGGGTTGGATGTGTCACCAACTCTTGGCTATGGAATGCAAATCCAACCAAGAGCCAAGCTTCAATGGCATGCTCATCTCCTCTATCGTGCTAATTACTAAGCTAAGCTATGCTATAAGAGTGATTATGTGAAGAGAATACTTCTTTCTCGTAACATACATCTTCTTCCTCTCAATCTATCATCATTCCTTGCTAGCTCTCACCATTTTTGAAGGTGTGTGAGGTCTTGCGACTGAAGCTAGAACATTAGGTGTGTTTTTCAAGCATAATTTGGTGCATGAAGCTTCCATCTTCATTGTACCAACTAGTTTTGTCAAGGAACACAAAGATTGTATTGTACAAAAGTCTCCTTTGATGGAAGAAGCTATAATACAAAGCCTTTATGGAGGGGGGACCGGCTCCATGTAAATCCGGTCCTCAACTGTTGTCAATTGTTATATTTCTTTCTCTTTTCAAGTATTGTCAATGCCAAATTAGCTAGGTGTAAATTGCTATGTTATTTTCTCAAATTAAGTACTCTCTCTATGCTCAAGCCTCATTAGGAACTGATTCTTAATGAAATGTTTACTATGTTATTTGTTTCCGCTACACACAAGTTACTAGTGCATTAAATGTTACACGAGAGCTCACGGGCTACCCATAGGAGTGATCTGCATGTCACAAGACGGGCACCACGTGTCAATAGAAAAGAACAGACTTAATAGACTTTTAACACTTCAATAACAACTGAATTAAAAGAGAGAGACAACACGCGACACGGAGTGGCGGAATTCCACCCCAGAGAGTATTAGCCCCAAACCGTGGCGCCCCTTTCGGTATTTCTTTATATTGCATCAACACAGCACAAGCCGGTACTCCAGGCTTTGCACCTTCTCCAGGAAGGATGCCAGAGAATGAGCCCTAACCTCATATTTAAAGGCCCTAGGCCCCAAAAGCAGTTTACAATAAAAAGCCTTTAAAACTCAAAATCTTTTGGTCCAAAAGCAATGCTCAAAAGCTACCAGCATAAATCACGGAAATCCGTCCAGCCTACCACGCCATCAGCCAGCGCAAACGTGGAAATCCGTATAGCATGCCACGTCATCATGTCAACACAATTTTCGAAAATCTGCCACGTCATCAGTTTTTGCGTGTAAGCGGGTCCTGCTTTATTTTAATCCTTTACGTCACTTGGGGCTCCATCGGACAGAGTCCCCATAAGTTGGGTGGACTTCTTCTGTTACTTGTTCTCTTAGGGTTTAGGCCCCTTGGCCGACATCTGCAAGTTGGCTCCATTCTTTAGGGTTTTGCCACGTTAGCAATTTGTTACATCTCCCCTTCTTGAAAGAGAATAATCGTCCGCGACTACAGCATATCTGCAAAACAGCTCAAGTTAGCTACAAAAAAATTTCCGAGGGTCATTCTGAGAGACATTCCAAGCGACAATCTGCTCTTTTTATTAAGGAGTTAGCTTCTCCTTTCTGCTCTTTTGATCAAGGAGTTATCTTCTCCTTTCGGCTGTTTTGATCAAGGAGTTAGCTTCTCCTTTTTGCTCTATTAATGAAGGAGTTAGCTTCTCCTTTCGGCTGTTTCGATCAAGGAGTTAGCTTCTCCTTTCTGCTCTTTTGATGAAGGAGTTAGCTTCTCCTTTCGGTTGTTTTGATCAAGGAGTTAACTTCTCTTTCCTTCCAGATCGGAACTCTTGATATTCTGGCGTAGTAAAATTAGCCATCACACCCAGACCGTACTGATCTTCCACGGGTGTCTTGATGCACTAAAAAATTACATACCCAGGCAATCTCATCCAATTAGGAATATTCAGTAATTGGCACATTACAATGCAACACAAATGCTTACATATGCATGTTAAAAGACACAACAAACGCCGCCGTTGAGCACTCCCCCGAGACAAACGGTCTGCGGTATGAAGCTACTCAACGACTACCTCGTCACTCCACCCGCAAATAACCTAAAAAGGTTCGGACCATGAGCTCAGAGGACTGTACAACCAAATGTTCCCCAGACCGCAGTCTGCGTCGTTCAGAGGTTTTCTAGCATACAATGAAATGCTCCCTAGGCATCGGCCTGCGTCGTTCCGAGGTTCAAACAATACCAAAACAGTATTTCTTTCTTCTCCAGGCGGGAGTAAAATCACCAATCATTGAAACCAATATCAAACCAGAGTCAAACAATTCAAATCTGCACCAAAACAGGTTCAAAATAGATACCATACATTTCAAACAAATTTCAAACAAGATCACCAAAGAAGTTTTCAAACAGAAGTCAAACTTAAAAAGCAATCTCGACATCAGTCGAGCTCAAAAAGTCGACTGACTTTCCATCTTGAAACCTGCATGAAAAATTAGGGTTAGGTTCCTTCCATGAGGTCGTAGCCGAGCACAGCATGGTCCATCAGCTTGGACAAACAGTGTTTCTTTGGCGGCGATGGTAGTCCCAAGAGATAGCAATCACACTGAACCTCCAAGGTCATCTGCTCGTGAAGAGACATCTACTGAGAGATGTCGAGAAATTTCAAGTTATAATCTGCTAGGGTTTCCATGGCAAGCATTTCAGGATAACCCCACTCTGCTTGAAGTTGCACTCCGAAGGAAGATGTCAGAAACCATATAACTTCGGAGAAAAATTTTCTTGAAAGCTTGCAAAGTCCTTGGAGTATGCTGCTTGGTAGCTGTAGACATCAATATCTGCATAGCACTGCTTCTGAGAAAAACAGTGACTTGAAATAAATCTGGATCCTTCTCTTGCAGGTGATCTTAATTGGCTTATGCCCTGTAAGACATGAGCGGTGAAGAACGGAGCGCGCTCGATGCGCGATGAAGTTAGGGTGGGAGTGGCTAGTAAGTCGGGGTGGGATACCTTAAATAAAATTCCAATAGCTCTGTCTGCTCTTTTGTAGGATCGGTATGCTTTCAGTAAAGCACATGCCTGATGCTTTGATACCATTGTCACAAGACGGACACCACGTGCCAATGGAAAAGAACAGACTGAATAGACTTTCAACACTTCAATAACAACTGAATTGAAAGAGAGAGATGACACGCGACACGGAGTGGCGGAATTCCACCACAGAAAGTATTGGCCCCAAACCTTGGCGCCCCTTACGGTATTTCTCTATATTGCATCAACACAGTACAAGGCGGTACTCCAGACTCTGCACCTTCTCCAGGAAGCATGCCAAAGAATGAGCCCTAACCTCATATTTAAAGGCCCTAGGCCCCACAAGTAGTTTACAGTAAAAAGCCTTCAAAACTCAAAAGCTTTTGGTCCAAAAGCAATGCTCAAAAGCTGCAAGCGTAAATCACGGAAATCCGTCCAGCTTGCCACGTCATCAGCCAGCGCAAAACGTGGAAATCCGTACAGCATGCCACGTCATCATGTCAGCGTAATTTTCGAAAATCTGCCACGCCATCAGTTTTTGCGTGTGTGCGGGTCTTGCTTTATTTTAATCCTTTATGTCACTTGGGGTCCCATTGGACGGAGTCCCCATAAGTTGGGTGGACTTCTTCTGTTACTCGTTCTTCTTAGGGTTTAGGCCCCTTGTCCGACATCTGCAAGTTGGCTCCATTCTTTAGCGTTTTGCCACCTCAGCAGTTTGTTACACGGCACACAAATCGTAGCGCAAAACAAAAAATTATAGCTTGCTGTAATTTTTTGCAGGTTTAGGGTTTTGGCCAGTTTTGATGCCTACATGTCCCAGGAGCTTCGGGGAAGCTAGGGAATCACCCAAAAGGTGTTTTGGTGCAAGTTGGGGGCCAAAAACAGAGAATTCAGCGTACTCTAATTTCTCACCAAGTTTTGTAAATTGCTCTTAAGTGTGTGGAAATTCACTGTTAACTTGGGATTTTGTCCATGGATGTCAGGTGCAACGGAATAGAATAAGGATTTTTTCGGATCTAGTATTTCACACACAAACACAAAGGACACTTTACTTCACTTGGAAGAAGAAAGAACTAAACTGAATTGAAAGAAAGAGAGAGACATGAGAGAGAAAAGAGATGACATAGGGATGTCGGGTCCCAACTCTCAAGGGCCCCCTTGCTTTGTTGCTCGGGCAAGTACTTTCTTTATTCTTGCACAATGCTACTACAATGATGCTGATGCTAATGGGTACTGATGTTGGGTACTGGTACTGAGGTTCTATGTCAAAGACGATGATGTCGACGACCGAGGTGTTGATGGTCTATGTCGAGACGATGATGTCGATGACGGTTACCGCAGGTACTGCGGGTTCTATGTCGAAGACGGGGAGGTCGATGACGAAGTCTATCTCGAAGACCATGAAGTCGACGAAGAGGTACTAAGGGTCTTTGTTGACGACGATGGTTCTGTGTCAAAGACGGTGAAGTCGACGACGGTTGTGTGTTGAAGTTGGTGAAGTCGACAATGACTCGTATTGTGTCGAAGACGATGGAGTCGACGACGGTTCTGTTGGTGGCTATGTCGATGACGGGGATGTCTTGCTGGCTGAAAACGCGATGATGGAGAGGCCAAACATGTTGGGTGACTGAGCTCTGCAAACATTGAACTAAGTGGCAGCAAAACGTTGGTCTAACTGGCTGATGTAATGTCGGCTGAAAACTGATGTACTGCTGCAAACGCTTGCTGTCTGTTGATGCTAAAAACGTGCTGAAAACGCTATTGACTGCTGGCTGAAAACGTTGAGAGAAAGAGGGCTGGAATCGTTGGGGCTCTAGCCTGCAAATGCTAGGTCTGCAAGTGCTCTGTTGGTGTTGCCTCTTCTACTCCTTCTTGCGCTCGATGGGCTGCCTATATAGGAGGCGCAGGCTGGATCGAGCAGGCTGAATTAGTCTACTATGATTCACTTTATTTTTACCCCCCAAAGGTCACTCAATAAATCAAGTGTATCATCATTTCCTGTCGGTGTTCTTTGAAGATCACAAATAAAATCCATAGCCATACTTTGACATGGCTTATTTGGAATAGGTAGTGGTTGTAACAAGCATGGTGCCTTTTGCCTGTCAAACTTGATCTTTTGTCAAATTATGCATGCTTGCACAAAGGCATCCACATCACTCCTCAAAGTAGACCAATAAAAGAATGTCTTGTGATTGCTTTCACTGTCACATTAATACCACGATGCCCTGCATACGGGGGGACATCACTTTTTACCATAACTTTGTCGTAGTAGCCTGGTGACACATAGTCTGCCATGCATTATTATGAAACCATTCCTGAGGAGATCGTGCTCATGGCGTTGTGCATCTAACAATTGTTTAAAGATTCTTGTGAAATCTTCATGAGTAGCATACTATTCCTTCATATAATCGAGCCCATGATGATAAGGAATTGACGGTTGAACCCTATGTGTTCGTGGACAAGCTACAACACGACAAGGGTTCAGTTAGTCCAGTCAGTCTAGATTTAGAAGTGATGTGGCACTTTTGTGAGTCTGTTCGCAGACTGTGCATGTCCAGACTCTTAGAGTAGATGCATATCCGCCGGTTGTACACAACATGATCATAAGCATTCCCATCAGTATCCATCAGAATCCTTCAGGGGAATTTTCCAGGGCATTTAACCTATTTTTCGTATTTTTGACATTTTTCACTTATTATTTTTAAGTGACTTTTGTTGGAAAGTACGTAGGGCAAATTGAGTAAGTTTGTATATAAGCAAACCTAGGCTAGCACTAATTGGCAGAAGAGGCAGCAAGAGCACACGCTCAACATGCAACTTCTCAGCAGAACCCCAAGCCCTAGCGTTTTTGCTCCACAGCAACAACCTAGCGTTTTTGGACTAGATCAGCCAACGAT
Organism: Adiantum capillus-veneris; assembly: GCF_014529385.1. Taxonomy (NCBI): domain Eukaryota; kingdom Viridiplantae; phylum Streptophyta; class Polypodiopsida; order Polypodiales; family Pteridaceae; genus Adiantum; species Adiantum capillus-veneris. The sequence continues at coordinate 77,959,528 of NC_140950.1, read as the reverse complement.
TTGCATTTGCAGATTCCGGCGACAGTAGAACATCAGATCAGCCTAGGGTTTTGCATTTGCAAGACAACCGGCGACAGGTCTGCAGATTTTCAGCCCTAGCGTTTTTGCATCTGCATCATAACCCAGCGTTTTGCAGATTCACCGCGACGGAACATCAAGAAACCTCAGCGTTTTCAGTTTTCAGCCCTTAGACACCGCAGATCAAGTCCCGAACCTCGTAGATCTCACCTTCCGCAGCAGTTCCTCGCCGCACGGTCAGTTGCCGCAAGGTTTACAGTTTCAGCCCGGAAAACGCAGATTTCAGCATCTGCGTTTTCACTGCGTCGTCGTCGCATCGTCGTCATCGACATCGTCCCCGACAGAGAGTTAGAATTCAGCAGATAAAGATTTGCAGATTTCAGTCCCTTAGCATTTCCACATTCATCCCGTCTCGTCGTCGTCCTCATCGTCAGCAAGTCCAAGTATTGTAGAGATTTGTGCCCATGACTACCATGAGCAGAAGACCCAATACACAATGACCAGATGATAATGAAATGTGTACCCCCTTGGCCCCATATATATATGAGTGCCCAAGGTGGGCGCCCGGTCCCAAACTCAGGCGACCGGACAAGGTACAACCTATGCTATGGGTGGCCAGCCCGGAGACACTAGCCGTACAAGGAAGTGCCTTAGACCTCGGTGAAGCAGCAGAGTGGTGTTAATCTAACACCCCCAAGATGCTGCGTGAAGGTCCCGAACTAAGTGTGAAAAGGACTCCTTGTCATAAAAGAAGTGCCAATAGACCTGCAAGTGTCTTGCCCAATAGGATTTGTGGTGTCTGTAGTCAAACCTTTTGGAGAAAATGGGGATGCTTAGGAATCGTCATGAGAATGATCGGAAGCCTGTCATAGCATGAACTTGCAACCCAGTGTGGGTAGGTGGCTAAGGTGTGTAAAACTCCAGGAAGGCCTTATGTAGCACTCTGCATCGTAAACGTTCTCCAAATTGAGGAAAGCCAGACTAAGCACTCTGTATTGTAGAAGCTACTGTAAGTTGCAGCAGTCACCAATAAACCGCATGGACCACCACCGTATGGTGTCCTGTCAGTAGGTAGGGTAATCCAAGGTGAGGGGAAAGCCAGACTCAACAGTCTGCGCTGTGAAGTGCCACTGAGAAGAGGTGTGGTTAGACCAAATTGTTTGCACCGTAATTATCGTGCAGAAGTAGGGAAGCTAGACTGAGAAGTCCTAGAGAAAATGGGGATGCTTAGGAACCGTCACGAGAATGATCAGAAGCCTGTCAATGCATGAACCTGCAACCCAGTGTGGCTAGGTGGCTAAGCTGTGTAAAACTCCAGGAAGGCCAGATGTAGCAATCTGCGTCGTAAATGTCCTTTGAATCAAGGAAAGCCAGACTAAGCAGTCTGCACTGTAGAAGCTACCGAAAGTTGTAGCAGTCACCAATAGACCATATGGACCACCATTGGATGGTGTCCTGTCAGTAGGTAGGGTAATCCAAGGTGAGGGGAAAGCCAGACTCAACAGTCTGCGCTGTGTGAAGTGCCTCTGAGAAGAGGTGTGGTCAGACCAACTTGTCGGCACCGTAATCATCGTGTAGAAGTAGGGAAGCCAGGCTGAGAAGTCTACGCTGTGAATAACCTCTGTGAAGAGGAAAGGCCAGGCCAATCTGTATGCGCCGTCTTGCATGTATCTCCTGCCTCCAATCCTCCAGTGTCAACCAAACCAGAATCTGCGCCAACAACGCCACCAAACCGCGATTGGATGTGGCTCTTAATGTGAAAGAGCTGGGAGTGGCCTATTGCCTAGGTCGGGGCATAATTTTGTTGTGAGGGTACCGAGGGTGACTGTAAGCAACTTTGAAGGTAGCAATCCAAATGGTCAGGAGTGTAGAAGAGCGAGTGCACTACCATCCAAGCCAAGCTCTGGGTAACTCCGGATGTAGTCACCTAATGCTTGATCTCCCGCATCTCGCGGGTAAATTCTCCAGGAGAGTTCAAAGCATTGAAGTCCCACTCCAGTGTGTAGATCCAAGCAATGAACTTGTCCAAGAAGAGAACCAAGATCATCTCCCTAAGTTCATGTAGATGCTCTTATGTAAGCAAGTGATCGGACGTGTCGAGGTCAAGTGGTAAGTGGTGTCCACCAAAGATGGTGGTGTCTTCTCCCTAGGAATGTCGGAATCCCATATGCCATGAGCATGGCCATATCTTGTGTGAACTCCTCTGATGAGTGTATAGGTGTGTCCAAAGCAAACCACGAGTCCCCTTTCGAGTGCGGAACCGCCCAATAATGGCTGGAATGAATGGATCTCCCAACGATTGTACACCCGTAGATGATCAAGCCGATGTCGAAGATACCGTGCACTGCAACAATCACCGAGATACCGCATGGACCACCATTGGATGGTGTCCTGGCAGGAGGTAACTTCATCCTCTGTGGAAAACACAAGCCATGGGGCTGCTGTCCACCCAAAAACGGAACTGCGAGGTGATGAAAACGCTGTTGTCCAGCGATTTTTAGCGTGCTCAGCAGGATTCGGAGTGGTGCAGATGGTGTAGCTCCGGAGGGCGGGGAATCAAAGTCACTGCCCCTGATGGTCTGTAAACAGACAAAACAGCAAGTGTATATGGCGGAAATCTATAGCAGATGTAGAGGAATTTCGACGGCGAGGCATCGGATGCCGAGCTGTGTAGGATTAGCAAGATCCACTGGGCAAGGCCCAACGCTGGCCCCTCTTGCAAAAAATGTTGTATTGTTGTCCACATAATGCTGGCAGTTCAGCCCCAAAAACATAGGCGGTGTTGTCCAAAAAATGCAGATTTGCTCTCTGAAAATGCAGGTAGAGGGAGGGGTGTTCCTACGAGGAGACCATCCAGAAGATGGTCGCCATGCAGATCTTCAAAAACGCAGGTAGAGGGGCCCTCCGGTACAGAAACTCAGCATCCTGTCGCTTGCCTGGCTGATGCAAAAAATGATGGCAGATGTGATCTTGGGAGAGAGTACCTCTGTAGGTGAGGCGCCAGAACATGAAGAGCCTTATGCTCTGATACCATATGAGAGTGTGCGTGTGCGGAAGCATGAGAGAGAGAGAGAGAGAGAGAGAGAGAGAGAGAGAGAGAGAGAGAGAGAGAGAGAGAGAGAGAGAGAGAGAGTAGACCACAAATGCAAAATATGGTGAAGAGGGGGCAGATCGACTCCCATGAGCAGAAGACCCAATACACAATGACCAGATGATAATGAAATGTGTACCACCTTGGTCTCGTATATATGAGCGCCCAAGGTGGGCGCCCAACTCAAGTGGGCGGCCGGCCCCAAACTCGGGCAACCGAACAAGGGACAAACTATGCTATGGGTGGCCAACCTGGTGACACTAGCCGTACAAGGAAGTGCCCTAGACCTGTGTGAAGCAACAAAGTGGTGTAAATCTAACAACGGTATCCACTCTTAAGATCTATCTTGTTGACGATTGAGAATAACCCTCTAGGCGATCAAGAATATCATCAATCCTTGGAAAAGGAAAATCTATTCTTGATAGTATTCTTGTTGAACGGACTGTAGTCAATACACATGCACCAAGAGCCATCTCTTCTGCACTAAGAGCACTAAAGAGCAAAGGGTGAAGAACTAGGTTGAATCAACCCTTTTTCTAGCAGTTCCTCTACTTGGCTTATAATCTCTTTCCGATGGGCCGCACTAATCCTGCAAGGAGGTCTATTTGGTGGTGGCACCAAATCTATCGCATGATCCTTAGGTCTCTCCGGCGGCAATTGAGACGGTAATGAATGAGAGAAATAATCACTAAACTCTTGTAGAAATGTTGATCTTTCTTTATCTAACACGAATAAATTCAAATGACAATTATTTGAAACATTGCATGCAAAAATCAAGTACGTAGAAAAAGATGGTTTTTAAGTTCAGAAGTGATAGCCGAAGCTGATACAATAGGGGTTGACTCTACTTGGCTTATAATCTCTTTCCGATGGGCCGCACTAATCCTACAGGGAGGTCTTTTTGGTGGCTACAACCTGGTATCAAATCTATCGCATGATCCTCAGGTTTCTTCGGCGGCAATTGAGACGGTAATGAATCAGAGAAACAATCACTAAACTCTTGCAGAAATGTTGATTTTTCTTTATCTAACACAAATAAATTCAACTGACAATTATCTGAAACATTACGTGCAAAAATCAAGTACATAGAAAGATGGTTTTTAAGTTCTAAAGTGATAGCCGAAGCTGATACAATAGGGGTAGACTCCTTTTTTAGCTTTACTTCCAAGATGTGAGTTTTGTCCCTATGCTGCAAGGTTACCTTTCTGTTGAAGACATCCAACACTTCGTGTAGATGGTGTTAACATCCTACGGGATTCCCAACAAAGCATTGCACCCGTCCGAGGGTATGATATAAAATTCTTTATGTCCATATACGACCGAATATGCAGACATAGCTTTCCAATGAGGGGAATTACACACTTTGAATGTCCACGACATGCCCAGAGGTGCTTTAACTGTGAACCCCATCTCTTCAGCTTTAAATCAACCTGTACTTGCTAATCCCTAAGCTTGGGATTCTACATCAACCTGTGCTTGCAAAATCCATAAACTTTGGATTCTATAGCAATTGGTTAAACACATTCACAATAGAAACCAATTGTGTCCTGAATGCATGCTCGTCTAGTTGCCTAGTCATTATCCCTTGAACCTGTGGCGCATTCACATCAATAAAAGGGTTAATGGAATTTCAAGTTCCTGTACTTTGTGTCTTCGCCTAAAATGAACCAAGGCTCACTTCTCGAGAAAAAGTGAGGTTGTCCCGGCAATGGAACCATGAAACTGGCCTGTAGCCTTATTAAAGGGCAGTAAACTTTGGCTTTTACGTGATCTATACGTTGCTTAACATTACCTGTACTTTATGTCTTTATTCCAATTAAACTAGGAGAAAACCTGTAAACTTCTACGAGCTGTCCCACTTCTATCGGGCTGAAAATTCCCTCAGCATAACGACAGTGGAAGGCTTCACAAACCAAATCCCCATGTAATAGATTACTTTCCAGGCACATTAGAGCACTTTTACAAATCTAGCGAGAAAATATAGCACTCTGGATTCATAGCAGCCACAATACAGGATGGGACGTGTCACGTTCAATACGCGGTGTACAATCGTGTACTAGACGTATTTTTTAGAATCAAAATAAGATACGCTTTTTGAGATATGATACTTAAATAAGGACAAATGAAGCTGGTCATGCACTTCCTCTATGACTCTTCAATGTCTAATCATAATATACATAGACAAGCACCATGAAGCTCTAAAACAGACTTGATAAACTAGCAAAAGACGTTAGGATAGAAAATGTTTTGAGCAATAAAAAGCTAGTATAGAAAATGTTATGAGATGTATTTTACGTTTCAATAGGAGACGTCCCGTATTCTAAATAAAGTACGCGTATGATAGCTACCATGGGTGGGTTCTCTGCTTTTCTTTAGCCTTTTAAATGCACAGACAACCTGTTTGACAGTTCCCTAGCTTCTCAAAATCTTGAGGGACTTTTGGGCACAAAAAAGGACCAAAACCCTAAACGTGCAAGCAAGGTGTTTTGAGCTCCGTTTTGCATAGTGAACGCACATGTAGGTAGCCCTTGAGACTTTGAGTTCCTTCACTTGTAGGGCTACTTGCCCTTTGATTTAGACAAGATTTCTCGCGAGAAATCTCTCTAAATTAACCCATACTTGCTTGGGATTAGCAATTAGCTAATCCGGTACTTGTGCAAGAGGCTCTTGTCTCGGCAATCGAGCATATTTTACCCACAATTGTACATACAAATGAATAGCCCTCGAGGTGCTCGAGAGCGCAATCATCATGCTACATACGACAATAGAGAAGGCAAGCTTTCCATTAAAGTTGTGATCACCTGCACCCACTACTCACACACACAGTAGTTCACAAAGTAGTTCACAATGAGCTCAAATAAGCGTGTTCTCTTGAAGAAATGGACTTCTGGCTGAGTTGTCTTGTAGAATGCCCATAGACTACGAAGGCTTCAGTTTGCCCATTTGGTTCAAATTCCTAGTACCCACCACCTTATTCTCGTTGAGGGGCCTAAATGACTTTAGCTGAGCCTAGCCACCCTTTTACTAGTCAGATTTCAATGCCGATCGGCCCAACCATTTCGTGGCTGCCTGGCCTTCACTTTTGCGGGTGAAACTCTCAGCCATCGGGTGTTTCACACTGGCCTTGCAATGTCCGGGCATTTGTGACCTTATAAAGAGGGTCCCAAAAATTAAATAAAAATCAAGGGAAAGAAACTAACAAATAAAGTTAGTGGCATGTGCGCACATTTTCCCGACTTGGCACACTTGATCTGGCACCTGAAATTCCCTATAAAAGAAGCCCATTATTACTCAACGTTTTGCAACAACGTTTTGCAACAGATGAGCCGGCGTCAGAAGATCAGCCTAGCGTTTTGCAACAGCAAGCCCTCACGTATTTTGCTCCAGATCGCAGATCAGCCCCAGCGTTGCATCTCAGCCAGCAGCCCTTTCATTTTCAGCTTTTCGCACTTCTCCTCGCCGGAAAGGCCTCCTTCTCGCTAACGCGCGTTTCGTGCTGCAACTCAGACCTCAACAGCCCAGTGAGCCGCTTCTCAGCCATTCCTGCGCCTAATCACTGGAGGTGGGAGCAGTGACAAGAGAGAGACCTGTGAAGCATGCTAAACTAGAGTCAGCAATGAGGATCAGCACAACACATCTAACACACATTTGAGCATTACCATGATTAAAAGAAAACACTCGTGATAATCACGGTTAGGATTCTTTTCCTAGTAGGTAATATTGAAAAGATGCGTATGCCCGTTCTGTATGTTGCATCTCAATATAAGATGGTGACTGTAATTATTGAGCTGTTTTACCCAGTTCATTGCAATCTTAGTGTTATGTGTTTGGTTTCTATCTGTTTGTTAGCCATTGTTAACGTTTTTTCTCTTTGTGATCATTGTATTGTAGGCAGCAACCAAGATTTTGGCTAGGCAGCTTATCAGATTGAGGCAGCAGATAGCAAAGTTACAAGGCAGCCGTGCCCAGATGCGAGGAGTTGCAACGCATACACAGGTACAGCAACTTTGTATTCTCAGGGGTCTTGCCTCTTTATAATATCGTGCTTGGGCATTCATTGGGCTATATTCTGTGCAGGCGATGTATGCAAATACTGCAGTTGCAGGCGCTATGAAAGGTGCAAGCAAGGCCATGGCTGCTATGAATAAGGTGTACTTCTAGTGGCCTTTAATGCATATTTTGGTTAATCCAGTGCAAATTTTGTCTTGATTGCCTGGTGATTGATAATTCTTGAACACAGCAAATGGAGCCAGCAAAGCAGGCAAAGGTTATGCAAGAGTTTCAAAAACAGTCAGCACAGATGGACATGACGGTAATGACATGCTTAGTACCCTACCAGATCATGGTTTTTTATGTGTTAATTAGAGTCTTGTAGTATACGTGTTTTTGCTGTTAAAAACACGTCTTCACTTCCCTGTGCTTGTGTTAGTGCATGAAGGTAAGTTGTTTTGATGAAAGTGGAAGTTTCCATCCATGTTATTAGACACTGATGTGTGGGTTTGATACGGATTTGTGAAAGGGGACTGCAAAAAGATAGACATCAGAAGTTTCTGCATATTTGTCTAGCTTTATTTATAATCCCACTCATTGTAGCCAACAGAAGAGGATGTTACTACAACAAAGTTCGGTGTACTAAGTAGACTCTCCAGAGTGAAGGCTTGTCTGCATTTATGCATGATGCATCATGGGAATTTTGTCATTACATACACTAGTGCGCTATTGTAAGAGAAGTGGATTTCGTGGGATCGGGGCATGCTTTATTCTTTTCGCACTTCAATATGGAGTAATACTAAATTTTTAAATATTTGTGATCATGGATGCAGACGGAGATGATCTCAGACTCTATTGATGATGCTCTGGATAATGAAGAAGCCGAGGAAGAGACAGAGGAGTTGACTAATCAGGTTTGTGGCCGGAGAGTGTCATATCCATTTATGCCTTCTAATTGGTGGAATCGAAAAAAAACAACTGTTGTTTCTCTTTTCCTTCCTGCAGGTGCTGGATGAGATTGGCATCGATATTGCTGCCCAGGTAAGCAGTTGTCTTTTCTGATGTCTATGAGTGGAGCATTTCAATAGGAACCAAAGAGATGCCTGAAACGATATGCTTTTCTGCTTTGTTCAGCTCTCATCAGCTCCAAAGGGAAAAAGTGCAAACAAGAGAGCTCAAGGCACAAGGTATACTTCAATGGAACCAGATTAATCAATGGGTATTTTGTTTTGTGTAGTCTGCAAACAGTAACGTTAGATTTATGGGAATGGGTTTAAAAGAGGTAGCAAAGCCAAGAAAGTTGTCTTGTTGATTTCTTAAGATCAAATGGCAGTGACAAACTATGTAAAATGCTTGGCATATAAGACCTAGAGACTTTGGGTAAAGTTATCTTTGGATTCGGGGGCGAATCTGACTTCCTCTCATGCATTTCATACGTCCTTTGTGTATGTTGTGTCGCATCCCTGATTATCGAGATCTTTAGGTTGGATGAAATGCTTCAAGTAGATTCAGCTTTTATGTTGGGGATCCCTTTCTTTTATGTGCCACTCAGCTGAAGGTTTTGTAGTGTAGCATGATGGTTGATGAAATGCTAGGTGCTCAATGAAGTGTTCTTCCACAGAAAAGAATTCTTTAGATTGTTTGAAGATCAGCTTGCCCATCTTGTGTGTGAGATTGATTTCAACTATTTGCAGCAGCTCTGAGGTGGACGATTTGGAACAACGGTTGGCAGCACTGCGAAATGTTTAAGTGCATAACTCTGATATGCAAATGGAATCATACAAGAGGACATTCACATCAGCAAACATGCTTTGTGTCGTATTAAAACGCGATTGGGTCTTTGTTATTGACGCATGCTCCATTCACATCAGGATGTGGAGGTGGGATTCTCGGTCTGGCAAGAGTTTTGTATACATATGGACACTGCTATTCATTTATTTGTAATGATAATACCTACAGCGAGCAATCAGGTAAAGAGGGTTTCAAGAAAGATTGTTTTCTCGTTCAACCAGAAGATCAACCACTATAATGTTGTGGCTACACTTGGTTGACAGTTTACACTGGCCTTATGCTATGTTCACTTGAGCCATTGTTATAATTCTAGTGCATTGCATTCTGTTGTTGGGGTTGTGTGTGTGTGTGTGTGTGTGTGTGTGTGTGTGCGTGCGAGAGAGAGAGAGAGAGAGAGAGAGAGAGCTAGTGCATTGCGGGTGGGGTGCGGTGCGGTGCGGGTGGGGTGTAGAATGCGGTACATTGGAGCAAGGACCATTGGGCCATCCCATTACAAATAATGAGATGGTGTTGAGAGTCTAGTCTGAGCAAATGATGGCCATACTCTTTGGTGCAGGCTCTGTCTGATAAGTACATAGATTAGGGTGGATAGATTATTGAACTAGTATGCTAGTACACATTGAACTATCATATAGGCTTTTGAGGAAAGCTTTGGATGACATGATAGATGATGGTAGGCATCAATATTAGCCCAAATCTCCTACTGGTCGTGCATACCTCTCCATGGGTGAGTGTGTGTAGGATGTTGAGTGAATGCAAGCATCAATTAATAGTGGTAGGCAAGTCTAGTAGGCAGATACATTCAATCTAGACAAAGTAGAGTAAGGGAAGAGCTCCTTGGTGTGGGCTTAGGCACAAGTCCTAACAATCCTCCCGTGTTTTTTTGTGAGCACATCAAATGTCAAAGGTACCTTCTAGTGGGGTCTAAGCCTCCCATCTAGATAGGTGTACAAAAGAGTGCCTCCCGTAGAGAGTAATGGTAGTAAAGTGTAGGCCAAAAGTCCCTCCCCTTGACAATGGTAGTCAACAAGGGTGTAGGGTAGAAATTCCTCCCTTATAGAACTCTAAGCAACTAGGGTGTAGGAAAAGAACAAATTGAGTGCATTAGAGTACATCTATGTAGCAAATTGTTCCTGGATTCTTCAGTGATGTTGACTTTGACTTTATCTTTGTTTTTATCTTTGTACAAACACAACCTAGACCCATGATTGTTTTTACCACAATGCACACAAGGGTTGATTTTGTAACATTTGTCAGATGCGTGATTGGTGTGATTGTAGTGTTTGCACCTCTTCTTCATTTGGTTCCTTGATAATGCAACCACAAAAGCTCCTACGGAAGTCTTTGTATCTTGTATCTTCTTCTCGAGTTATTGGAGCGAGTTGATGACGTCTTCCAGGTTTGGTATGGGCTCCTTTTCCTTGAGAACTATGACAATCTGACCATAGTCTGCATCTGGTACTGCTTTGAGTAGAATGGTTACTTGGTCTTTGTTCTCCCCGGAGCATTTAATGTATGCTAGTTGGGTACATATGCTCTTCTTTCTATTGACAAGAGAAGGATGATCTTCTCTTGGTTACATGGTGAGACCATAGAGCTACATTTTGAGAGAGATTTTGGAGTGTTTTGCTATGGCTCCAAAATGTTTCTCAAGTGTGACCCATGCTTCATAAGCAGTAGTGCATTCAACTAGGTAGTGGATCCAATTATCCCCTATAGTGGTGAGAAGGATTCCCAAAGCTTGCTCATCCTCTGCTGTGAACCGTGCTCGAGACCACCTAGTTTCAATTCTCAAGTAGTAGCATATATTGTGTTTGTGTCTTAGCATTGAGAAAGCTTATAAGAAATTGATTTTGGACATTCTTAAACTCTTTCCAAGAAGTCTTTGAGAATTCTTCTGTCCCACACTTCAACTCCATAAAGAAGAAGCGGTGTCACCAATGGGTCAAAAAGGTACTTCTTGTGAACCCAACATTTGACATTTCTTGCATTACACAAACACATAGTACGCTCTCTTCCTAGCTTCCAAACGATGAATAACACACTTGGCACTTGTAGTTCTTCCATCCTTCTTCAAAAAGTTGTTACATGAAACCATATCGAAGGCTTTTGTGATGTCTACAAAGCAATAATACAATCGCTTGCCTTTCAGTTGACTTTCCTCCATGAGAACACGAAGAGGGACAAGATGGTCAATGGTGTTAAGACGTCAATGAAAATCCGTGTGTCCTTTTGTACTCTTGCCATTTTTTTTAGCCCATCAATCGAACAACTTTGGCATCAGAGATCCAATCATTATAGTCTGGTAGCTATTTACATTCTTTACATCCCCTCCTTTATGCAAAAGCTTTATCCAATTAGTGCTCCAATCACAAGGCATACCATGTTGAATTGAAGCATTGAACTTGTCACACATCCAATCACATGTAAAATTTCCCATCCATTTAATCATTTTCGCTTGATACCTTGAAGATTTTCCAGTTTGTTAGTGGCCAACTTTTTGAGCCCGTTGTACACATCCTCAATAGTAAAAAAGGAGGATATAGATAGGAGTGAACCATAAAATGACACCTTTTCAGCATTTGGTTGCTCATATAGTTACCTGTAATGTGTGCATATATTCATAAGACTCAAGTTACCAAAACTCTCAACCAGCTTGCCCTTCAAGTTTCTCCAAAATCATTCACATACGTGTGGTTTTCTTGGACTTGCAAAATTTGATACTTGACTTTCCATGTTCTTCTCTGTTTTCTAATCAATGTCTTGTGTGTATGCAACTGACTTAAATAGTTATCTTTGTCTATAGTTGCATCTAGCTTTATCAGGACTTTCAAGGATCTTGACATTCTTTATCAAACCACCTTTTGCGTGATCTACATTGTTGACACCATGGACATGCTTTATGGCAAAGCATTCTTCGGCACAAGAACATATAACTTTATTGAAAGCTTCCCATTTAGTTTCTAATGGTGCATCATATTGAAGCTTTGTCATCCATAACTTTTTCACAACCATTTCAATATACATTGGTGCCTGTTTGAAATCCATACAAAGAGATAACTTCTCTTCCCATTGGCTAAGATTTTCAATACACGTTGGTGCATGTTTGAAATCCACAAAAAGAGATAAGTTCTCTTATTTTTGGCTAAGAATTCCATGCTTAATTGTTTCTCCTTTCTATGATCAATACATAAGGTCTGATGGTATGATTCTCTGATCCATTGGCCAAGTGTAAAACTCTTTATGTGATTCATGACGGCTTAGAGAGTAGCATATAGTCAATCACACTATCTCCTTTGTGTTTTCCGCATGGAAATCCATTGGTTCCATTCCATAACGATACACATGGGCAATGAGCATACTTGTGCTATTGCACATATGTAAGTATCTTTCCACAGTGATTTGGCTCTTTCTCATCCATTGAAGTACGATCATACAAGGGAAATTCCTCCAACTTCCTTAAAATGTATGGCATATCAATTTTTGAGTATCATGTTGCAATGTTTTTGTGCAGACACTCATATCGCCAAAGACAATAACATTAACTTTGCCTTTGAAAAAAGCAATTTTCTTCTCTAAATAAAAAAATGGCTAATCTTTGATTATACAACCATAAAAGGGGGAATCATGATGAGGAATATAGCAATTGACTACAAAACATTTTCAGCTAAGTTTCAGCTAAACGTTTGTGCTTGTCACCTTTCACAATTATTATAAAATCTTTTCGATCCTTTCTTAATCATACATGTTACCTCTCCTTGCCCTCTGTGTTGGTTGAGATCCTTTCACCACATTAATGAATGTACATTGCCAACTTGTTAATCTTTTGTGCATCATGCTCCCAAGTTTTAACAAAAATTACAAAATCAAATTTGCTTGTTAGTTAATTTATGCCAACGCCCTCATTCCATGGACTTTTTTAACCTTAACTTTTTTGAGTTCTTTTTCACGAATAACACATAGGACTCGTAAAGCTATGAAGCAAATAAAGCGGATTTTCACATGGCTTAAATTTTGCAAAACCTTGGAGAAACCAAACTTTCAATTCTCAAAAATAGTAGCACAAGTGTAGAATTTCTTTGGGCTCCTCAACTTCCCTTCATCTACAATTCTTAGTTGTTGAGGTAGAAATTATTGTCAAAGTAGGCATAGAAGATGCAATGAAGATAAGAGTTGGCTCATGATCTAGTGGACACCTCAACTCCAATATAGAACACTTGCAATGTGCCACATACATGAACAAGGCACCTTTGGAGAAGAGAGATCACTAAGGTAGAGAGAGACGACATCCGAGAGAACTTGAAAACTTAAAACACTAGTCTTGTAATGGGCCACAAAAGTGGCTTATGCTTCGATTCTAGTATTTTATGCATAACTTTTGCATATGGCAAAAAAACTCCACGAAACTTTGTGAGCATCTTGTTAGGATGTGTTTAAGACTCTCAGTTAAAAATGCTAAAAATAAAACTCATTTTTTAAAAAAGAGTTTTTTTGTATAAAATTATAATTTAGTACTTAACTTGGGTTAGTAGTAAATGTTGTCATTCTTTATGTGAGCGACATAGAAGTGTGATAAGCTCATTAAAGTGTGATAGGCTCATTAAGTACCTATTGGATTTTTCAAAGAAGTTTGAGTCTGTTTAAAAAAAAGAAAAAAAAGTCTACCATTGAGTCAATTTAGTAAAACTATAAGCATTTTACCAAATAAGTCCTTAGAGATGGCCATGCAAAGACAACTTCAACCATTGATTTATTTTCTCTACTTTTTTTTTATCAACTCGTACTATGTGTTGTGATTTAGTTCTATTGCCCTAAGCGAAGGGAGTTGGACGTTTCAGCTAAGAGGGCTTTTTGTTTAGACATCTAAATAGTTGTTGAATGTTTTTTTTTCCCACAAAAGCCTCTTCAAGGCACAAGAATGTCCATTTTTTTATGAGACTAGTATTAAAGGTACATGACCGAGTCTTTAATTTTCAGGTTCACATAATATAAGTGAGAGGATTTTGAAGCCGTGCAAAAAACATGCAGACAACTACTAGAGAGAAAAAGGGACTCGTGGGCTGCAAATGGTTCACTTTTAGAGCATGATACAGAGAAATAATTAGATGCTTAAGATGCAAGTTAAATTAGAAAGGAAGTGCTCATAAAAAATGGAATCGCTTGTAGTGGCAGGGAGCTATGGCGCAAGACATTCCCCCTCTACTTAATAATCGACTCTCTCTCCCTCACCCCACTCTCTACGGGAGCAAACAAGTGGCACCCATGCATGGTAGCTGCATTCTCTCCCCCCGTCTACTCAAACAACACATCTTCATTAGCAAAAATTCTCCTCGATACACCTCCATGAACAAAATGGTCCTCATGTAGCAACATCTCTAGGGTTTTCGTCCGCTTCCTACGCTCCAATTGTTGCCTCCTCTCACGTTGAACAACTGCATCTCACACAAGCTTCACACCCTAGCATGTACGACCAAATACCCCATCTTGTGCACAACCTCCCATAACTCCTCATAATGCCTCGCAACAAGACCCTTCTGGCGGAGGAACGTCACCAAGTGTAGGCCCTGCTTTGAACATCTCCAGTCAATCCAATGTTGAAGCCGCCAAAGATATGCTGCAAATTGTAGGCAATGGAGACTCTGAAGTAACAACAACAACAACAACAACAACAACAACAACAACAACAACAACAACAACAAGAAGTAAATCATGTATGCCTATATGCATACTGCTTTGCTGATGTTGTTAAAAAATATGAAGTAGAATATGAAAAAAGAGCCCTAGTGCTTTTGGTGTGTGGGATGCACCCTCCTTTAGAAGTCCTAAGAACTTGGTGTAGGGATCAATATTTACCTCAAGGCATAAAGATACAACAAGTACAAGTCCATCCTAAAAATTTCTACATCATTCTATTGAAGAATGAGGACATGGCCATCCGAGCCCTCAGCACAGGCCAATGGATCTTCAAAATTATTCTCTTGTGTCACTTTTGCTCGTCATAGTCATTTTGCTTAGAAGGTGCCAATCCTATGATCTACCTCATCTTCCTTATCAATACTACAACTTCCATCGCACAATACCATCATCTGTAGGAAAAGCTCTAGGTAACTACCTAGGGATTTAATCCCCGGTGGCATCCTCAAATCTTAGTTGAAAAGGACCTTAGCATAGCCTTGTCTGAGTTCACTAGAGTCAACCTAGATAATGGAGACAAATTGTTGCAACCTCTCGTTTTCAAAGATCAACCTCATGTATGCTTCCATTGTGGTCTACAATCACACAAAATCAAAGATTGTTCAGCTAGGAAGCCTAGGTTTGTAGCTTTCTCACCCCATTCTGCTCATTCAGCTTGTGAGCCACTATGGGAGCATGTGCGTTTGAGTACGTGAGTTTGGTGTAGTGCAGTAGGAGACCGGGTGTGGTGGAGCTCTCGATGAGAAGAATTATCTCACCACTTCTTATTCTTTTGCAGCCGGCCCCTAACAATCTCCCACTTGAAGGCCAATGTGGCCCAAGTGGTTATAAGTGTAAGGGTTAGTATGTACGATTATACATGTGTGAAGCATGACCATAGCTTCACCATACGCTCATCATCTCAGTGCAATGTGCAAACCGCTCTGAAGATAGGCTCTTTGTCAGAGCATCCGATGGTTTCTCATCCATGTGGACTTTGGCTAACTCAATGCATTTGCTAGCCAGAATATCCCATATCAAATGAAACTTGACCTCGATGTGTTTCAATTTGGAATGAAACAGTGGGTTCTTTGCTAACGCAATCGCACTCTGGATGTCACAATATACCACTAGAGTTTGATGTATACCTGGGTCTCCCACTAATCGAGATAACCACACAGCTTCCTTGCTGGCACTAAAAACTACAACATACTTAAAAGCCTTAGTGATGAAAGACAAAGAGAAATTTTGGTAACACAATATCCAAGAGATTGTTACTCTAGCAAACAAGAAAATGTAGCAAGATGTGGATCTCCTAGTGTCCATACAACCCGCATAATCAAAATCAGCGTATCCAATTATGGATGCAGCATTGTTTCCAAAAGGTAACACTTGTTGGCTGAACCCTTGATGTATCTCGAGATGTGCTTCACTGCTTCCCAATGCTTTCTACCCAAAATTTCCATATACCTTGACCACTCCCATTGCAAATTAAACATCTAATCGCAGCGGCTAACCATGGCGAACTTGAGAGTGTCAACTCCAAAGAATATGAAACCTTTTCCATCTCTTCCTTTTCAACATCTGATTTGGGGCAATTATTCTTGCTAAATTTTACATATATAGCCATTGGAGTACTCAATGCTTTCCACCTTGCATGTTAAAACATTGAAAGACCTTGTGAGTATACTATTCCTTTGATAGTTCAAGTGTTCCACGCTTATTACGGTTTCTTTTGATACACAACTAAGAAAGTGATGCGCATCGCCTAAATCTTTCATGGAATACTGTGTGCTTAATGCATCCTTGAGAAGTGCAATCTCATCTTTTGACTTTTTGGCTATTATCATATCATCAGCCTACAAGATTAGAATGATGAGAGAACCATCGTTCAACCTCCTTGTGTACAAGCAGTGATCCTCCTCTCTCCGTACATAATCTTCGGATGAATGTACTTATCAAACTTGATGAACCACAGTGGCCTTGAGCCTTGCTTTTGACCATACAAAGTTTTCTTGAGTTTACACACCAGTTGTGCCCTTGTTGGCTTCTCAGGTTTTATCTTAAAACCTTTTGGCTATATCATGTAGACATCTTCTTTGAAGTCCCCATGAAGAAACGCCATCTTCACATCCATTCGGACCACGCACAAGATATTGGTGTGTGGTTATCCTGACCACTCGGGAAAAGATCTCATTGAAATCTATGCCTTCTTTCTTCTTGAATCCTTTAGTAAACAATCTAGCCTTATACTTAGTCTTGGGTCTTCTACTGTGTACTTCTTCTTGTACACCCATTTGCAAGGCAATGCTTGTTTATCCTCTGGTTACTCTGTCAATTCACAAGTCTCATTGGCTAAAATCAAGTTATACTCAGATTGCATAACTTGCTCCCACTTCATGCTATCTTCCACCTAAATAACTTCTTTTTACCAAGTGGGTTCACCGCAGTCAGTGAATAACAAATAGTCCAATCATGGCTGAAAATGCGTAGGTGCACGAGATAAATGAGTAGATCTTTTGAGTATCTGACTGCTGGATTGTGCTCTCTTTGGAGCAACATTTATTTATGTACTAGTAGAAGATACATCACAAGCACGTCCAACATTCTACGTAATTGGTGGTGAGGGAGGCAACATTCTCAAACCTTACTTTGTGATATTCAATCTCTTTTATTGGCGCTCAGTTTTGTTGAATGTTACCTGTGAGTTGAATATGACCTTAAATTAGGATGCCAGAGATGATATCCCATCTCTCCGTCCACACCATATCCAATGAAGATGCACGTGTGTGATTTGGGATCTAGCTTTTTTTTGTGGCACGTACGTGAATGCTTCACACTCAAACACATGTACCCTATCGTAATTACATTGTCTATCCATCCACATCTTCTGCAGAATCTTATACTTCAATGGTGTACTAGGCGGCCGGTTTATCAAGTAAACATTTGTCATAACAACTTCCCCCCAAACTCCTGAAGTAAAGTGGACATAGACAACATAGGGGTGCCCATTCTTGGATAGTCCTATTCATCCTTCCCGCCACACCATTATGAGCGGGTGTGTTAGGCGTGGTGAAATGTCTTCTAATGTCTCGCTTACTATAGAAGTCCTTGAACTCAAAGGAAATACACTCATCTCCATCATCACTTCACAAAGCTTTAAGCTATACTCATCTCCATTGTCAGTTCACAAAGTTTTAAGTTTTCTACTTGGCTGGTTTTTGACCATTGCTAAGAACTTCTAAAAGACAATAAAGACTTTACTCTTCTACTTCAAGAGATAAACCCACACCTTCCTAGTAGAGTCATCAGTGCTCCCCCTAGAGTCTTAATAAGCATAGGTCTACATAAGTCGTTTGTTTTCCATGAATGCAATGCTCACATAAAGAAAAATCAAAATAATTTAACATGGGGATATAACCAGAATGCTACATTACCTTTATTCCTTTCTGACTTATATGTCTCAGTCGGCTATGCCACAACTCTGTAGATGAAAGTTCGAGTACTGAAATAGAATTCTCTTTCATTGAAGAGACATAGAATGGATACAATGAACCAAACTTTTGGCCTTTAAGCATGACCAACTTCCTTTCTTAATAATCCAAGAACCATGTTCCAACATAGCAGTGTAACCCAAATCATCTAATTGTTTTCAAACTCTTTATCAATTTTAGTACATATCTGACACTCTGCAACATAAATTCAGTGCCATTATCATACAAAGTTTTATGGCTCCAATCCTGCATATATTGAGCTCATAAGAATTACCCTGTTCCCCTGTACCATGTGTAGCAGTATATGTGGAGAACCACTCCTTTATGAGGAGTCACGTGAAAGCTAGCACCTGAATCCACTATCCAATTTTGGGCATAGCACTTGTCAAGAACTAACAATGCATTAGGACTCAAATTTGAGGTGGAGATCAGCATAGTGCCAAAATACACATACAAAGTTTGACGGCCCTAATACCACATATATCTAGCTCATAAGAATTAGCCAGTTTCATTGTACCATGTGTAGCATGATATGTAGATAATCACTCCTTATGAGGAGTCACATGAAAGCTAGCACATGAGTCCACTATTCAACTCTAGACATAACACTCATCAAGAGCTAACAATGCATCAAGACTCATAGGATACTTTATGGGCTTTCCCACCCTCTTTGGAATGCCATTTGAGCAGAATTAAAAGATGTAATAAAGTTTTCTGCAACTTACAGCTAGTCGAGAATGATTGGCTTGCTATGCTATTTTGCAGGCATTTGAAGAAAAAACCCATCTACGTACCAGACTTTGGTTTGTGCACCACCTAGAAAGATAATTGGTCACTGAAGAAAAAAAAGTGCAGAAGGAATGGTGGATCACGCTGTAGCTTTTCTCCAACCAAATCATAAATGGGAACGTGAACTCGTGGATATAGCTCTTCTAGTTGAGCTTGACATCATTCAAGAACACCTTAACAAAGTTGTTGATATGTATACCTAGCTGTTTGAAAGTGTAAGATCCGACCAATAATTGTATATATGTCTAAAAGGTTGTATCGTCATTTTGTACCCTATTCCAAATTACTCTAAGCTCTATCTCGCATAAATGTAACCTTTTGCCTTATCTAACATAATTCTAGCATAATCTCCCAAAAAATTTTGATGCTCATCCAAGGTCAACCTAATTTGGAAGGGAATGAATAAATTTCCCTTATTCTACCTCTCTCTCTCTCTCTCTCTCTCTCTCTCTCTCTCTCTCTCTCACACACACACACACACACACACACACACACAAACCATGTCTATCATTTCTCTCAAACTTGATGTAAGTTTCTACAATTCAATATTTTCCCCTCTCTCTCTCTCTCTCTCTCTCTCTCTCTCTCTCTCTCCCCCACAAAATTCCTCCCCTTTTTATAATAGTTTAAATTGTGTAGGTTAGCTTATGCACAAATTGATTTGGTAAGAGCATTTGTTCTAGCTAGCTATTTGACAGTTTAACTCATTACAATCCTTCCTTTTGATTTCATAAGATCTAATCTACAAATTAATCAAGCCACACATTAGTTATAAACCACCAATCATTAAGGAAAAAGGCAACTATAACACTATGAGTCAAGCTACGACCTAAAACACATCCTGCTGCTAGAACCCATGCAACATGGTGACTACCAAGCATCCCCTAGAGTCATGGAGGGAAGACAAGATCGTAACAAGGGCTACATTATTAACAAATTTGGATACTCATGGGAGTGAGGCTAGGATTCACAATCCATACTTGATCTTCCAAAAGATTGTAATCACAAGCTAAAAATCAATGGAAAAAACCTCTCTTTTTTTTGAGGGGAAAAAGAAAGGAGCGGGGGATTAAAGCAAAAGCCAAGCAACTAAAGACACACAAAGGACCATTAGAGGGCTTCTTGCCATTCAAAACTTTGTGTGGAGTGATAGACTACATATTATTTGATCATACAATGTGCGAGCATTGTGCCATATCCATATATTTGACCTATTTTTGTTTTGAAGAACATCACTTTGCTTAGGGGTATACAACATTGTACGATTGTTTTTATCCCACGACTTGCCAAAATTGCATAAGCATTTTTTGAGGTACTACCTCCCTTGATTAGGATGGAGGGTGTTCCTCGAAACTAAGTGGCACGGGCATGTGAAGATGGGATCTACGGTCGGGGGATTGTGGGTCGTAGATCTGAAATACGGGTACTTTAGATTACTTTTGTAAAAAGTAATTTATGGTACCCATGTTTTGAAAGTAATATAGGGTATCCACTTTTACAGGCGTGGTTTTTGAACCCGTGACCTCACCCATGAGAGACGCATATCTTCATCACTATGCCATGCGCGCGTTCTGAAACGTGGGGGCCCTAATTTATTAAAAAAGTGTACGCACAAGGGCGGGCACCGAAAGGAATCTAGGGTACCCTAGATTACTTTTTGTAATAAAAAGTAATCTAAGGTACCCTAAATTACTTCGGCACCACCACTGGGATCTACGGCCCACAATGCCTCAGCCATAGATCCCACCCTTCCATGTTCGTGCCACTTAGTCCTGAGGGAGGGTGTCTACAAAATAACCATATACAAAATTTTAATTCTATTTAAGGTGCATAAATACATTTGATAGCTTGAAAGTGCATAGACCCATGCATGCCTTCAGTACCTCCACCAATGAAGTTACCAAGTACAAATGGTTACCGAAAGATGGAATATGCATTAGACAACAATGACTTAATATCCTTCTATCTTGTTCACATTATGTTTTCTCCACCAAAATAAGGATAGGACAAAGTATTTATATGGAGCTTCTTGTGATCATTGCAGCTCACATTGTAGCTCCGTTATTCTCTTATGGATAAAGAATATGAAGGGAAAGGGTGCTAGAGAGAGAGAGAGAGAGAGAGGTTTTTAACATCATAGATCAGAGACCTCAAAGATTTATCATTTCAACCAAGCACGGGTAAATGGGGGGGTAATTATGACTATGGTAAAGTTGCCAAATACCTTACCGTTTCATTAGTGCCGTGCATGAATGGATTAACTAGATTCCCAATGTCCTACCTACTATAATTATCTTTAAATTTTTGAACTCAAGATGGATTCTCATATGGAAAATGTAATGGAAATGGCCTATGAACTTTGAGAGTAGCGGAATTAGGAAATTAGATGAAGCACTTTTGTGAGATTACTTTGTGAGCATAGCGGGTGAACTTAATTGATGGTAGCAACATAAACATGGTACTTAGTTAACTTGCATGAAAAATACTTCTGCAAGAGAGAGAGTTTAGAGAACATGACAATAGTTGAGGACCGGATTCATACGGAGCCAGTCCCCCCTCCAATAGGCATTTGTATTATAGTTTCTCCCATCAAGAGAGACTTGGTACAATACAGTCTTTGCATTCCTTGTGACCTAGGTGATGCAATGAAGATGGAAAGCTTCATGCATCACAAACATAACATAAACTTTGTAGAAAGCATTAACTATCCCAAGCCTCAGTCCCAAGGCCTCAAACACCTTCGAAGGTGGAGAGAGCTAGCAAGGAATGAGGGTAGGGAAGAGGAAGAAGAAACATTCCATAGGAGAAAGAAATAGTTCCTCACTTATCATCACTCTTCTTGCTAGCACACATAATTGCATAGTAATGAAGATGGAGAAGATGGTAAGCTTAAGCATTGAAGCATGGCTCTTGGTTGGATTTGCATTCTATAGCCAAGAGTGTTGCTATAGGTTCTCACTTCTCACAAGCTTGGAGAAGGAGGTGGAGTTCCTCAACTTTCACCAAGTGAGAATGAATCACAAAATGAGTGTGTGTGTGTGTGTGTGTGTGTGTGTGTGTGTGGTGTATATCCCCCCAGCACTCCCCTTGCTTGCTTGGGGCAAGTTGTAGTTTTTACACATGTTTCAAGCTCATTGGACCCCTCTGCCCCCTAGCCAATCACATGCCACATGCATTCAAATACATGGGTAGTTTTTGGACAAGTGTCCTCCTTACCCCTAAGAGAGAGAGAGAGAGAGCTTGAAAATATCTAGATATTTGTTGGATGGAACTAGAAGCTCATTGGACCCCTCTTTAGACCAACCAATAGCATTCAAGCACACCATGTGGCTAAGCATAGGGAGAGTCTGACATGTGTCCCATGTGCCCTTTGAGAAAATGGGTGCCCTTTGGGTGAGTGGGAGGTTAAGTCAAAGATTCCCCTTAACTTTGAGACTTTCATGCATGGGAAGCTTCTCAAGCACCTTCCTCATTAAGTTTGTAGTGTCTCTTTTTGACTCAAGCACCTTACCTCCCATGCATAGGAAGCTTCTCAAGCACCTTCCTCATTAAGTTTGTAGGGTCTCTTTTTTACTCAAGCACCTTACCCCCCATGCATAGGAAGCTTCTCAAGCACCTTCCTCATTAAGTTGTAGGGTCTCTTTTTGACTCAAACACCTTACCCCCCCATGCATAGGAAGCTTCTCAAGCACCTTCCTCATTAAGTATGACAAGCACCTCAAGTACCTTAGTCATCAAGCATGACAAGAACCTCAAGCACCTTAGTAATCAAGCACGACAAGCACCTCAAGCACCTTAGTCATCAAGCACGACCAGAACCTCAAGCTGGGTCCGGTTTCCACCTCAAGCTCAGCCCTAGCTTGCCTAAAGTCAAAGGACTTTTAACACTAACCATTGGAGGTCTTTAATGAAGCTAACCCTAAGGTCTTTTAAGCTCCATTAGATGCACATTGCTCTTTGATAGACTACCTCCTTTTGGACCCCTATTGAGAGATAACCATCTCTCCTCTTGGTCCCCTGTTGAGGTAAGTGTAGAAGCAATTATTGCACCTTGCTCTTTGATAGACCATCTCCTTTTGGACCCCTATTGAGATGCAACCATCTCTCCTTTTGGTCCCGTGTTGAGATAGGTCTAAAAGCACATGTCTCTATTCTAACTCTTGTTCCCGTTTCTTCTCCCACATTAAATGATCAATTTAATATGAGAAAATCATTTGGTATAGTTAGACATTATATTTTTTATGACAAAAAATGCAATACCCAATCTAGTACTCTTAGATAATGGAAGCCAATTTTATAATTACTTTTTTCTCTCTCTCACACACACATACAGGGGGAGAGAGAGAGAGAGAGAGAGAGAGAGAGAGAGAGAGAGAGAGAGAGATGAACCAACCAACCTTAGTCAATGGATTAATATAAATATACTGGGGGCAATGGGTTGCATATATACCCACCTAAGTAAATTGCCGTGCAGAGACTTTGAGAAGTAAGTGAAATAAATATCTAAAAGCCAAAATAAATATGGGATCACATTGGACAATTTACTTGAGATGCCATAAGTTCAAAAACCTCTCTGAAGCTCATAGTGGACATAAATAGTGAGACCAAGTCGATGAAGAAGCTAACATGGACACCCCATAAGAGGCCTGCAAATGGGTATACCTCGCTTATGCTACCCTCAACTTTTTACCGTAGAAGAATGCCATCCTAAGCATCGGTTGTCTTTTAGAAAATTGAAATATAAACCACACTATGTCCAAGGATCCCTAGTCATGAACTTTGAATACAACACGTCCAAACTTTTCAGACAATGAATTTTGAAACAAATGTTGTCCTAGTCCAACCAACAACAATACAGTGGCGCTCAGATCCATAGTGTTTCAGATACGTCTAATTGGTTCCTTGCTAGATGCATGTGCATTGAACATGGATTCAAACATTGATAACTTGAACTCCAATGTACGGGTCCAAATTATTTATAGGGAGTATTGATTGTCCCTCCCTGCCACTCTCATAAGCGTCTCTCTGGCTGAAGCTTTTGGTGGCAATTGCCCTCTAACTAGAAATTTGGTGTCGTGGCCATTGTGCTCGTCGCCACCGTTGTGTCATGCCGATCTCCTCTATCAATTCTTTATCACTATTATTTTTGTCCAACTTGCCTTTACCTTTGTCCTCTTGTGAGTTCTTGCTTTTGCCTTTGGCTTTGTATTCCTGAGCTAAACAAAGCCATTCCCAAAGCAACCACTATTAACTGCATTTCAACATGCCCAAGTTAATAAAGAGTTCCTTTGCCACATCGTTTCAAAATGCTGCTCCTTTGTAGCCTACCGATGGTCTCCCCCTGCAATACCTCGCACGGGGCTCCTCCTCCTCCCGCTAGCGCGTGTACCCTTTCCAACTAGGTTTCAACACGTTGTTGGAAATAAAGCCTAGTTGATCACGGGTCTCTTCAACCTTTGATACATCTTACATAAAAAATGCAAATACTTGAGCCGCTTCAAAAACACCAATGATGCAACTTTCCACTTGAGTTCTAAAAACGCTTAAGACACAATGCTCACCACTCCTCTTCTTTGTGCAATTATCCTCCCATGCTCATCGAGCACAAAGCTCTAATACCATGTCAAAGTCGCTGATCAAAAAGCGTAGAGCAATGGGGAGAATATAAGTGAGAGAGAGAGAGAGAGAGAGAGAGAGAGAGAGAGAGAACTAAACCAACCAACCTTGGCAATGTATTGATACAAATACACCGGGGGCAATGTGTAGCATATATACCCACCTAAGTAAATTGCCCTACCGAGACATAACTTTAAGAATCCCAAGCATACATGAAAGCCTTTGAGCCAATTCTCAAGGAAATTTTTTGCAAATTACACTATTTTCTTGCAAAGCCAAGTGATTTTTCCTTTTGACTCTCCTCTCCTCCGTCTCTCTTGAATTTCTAGCTGGCTCAAAGCTAAGATAAGACACACTTTTCCTCCAATAGCAAGATTGATTTTGATAGGGATTTAACCATATTTTGATATTTTGTCAATTTTTAAATTTAAGTTGCCTATAAACCAATATACTAAATTAGATCAAAATATGTAAAATCTTTGAATTGTAAGGGTAAAGGTGCCCATCAACAATCAACCCTGAAGTCTCCTAGTGTGATATAGGATCACCAATAACTTGCAACTAGTAAGTGTGCCAAAAGATAAACAACACCAAATAGGTGACCCAACACGATCCGATGTTGATCGACATCAAACTGCAACCTTACACAAGTCACTTAAATGCAATTCTAGCAAGGATAGAGGAGCGAGTTAAGAGACTAACCTCTAAGGAAACATACACACCCCAAATTTTGGGACAAAAATTTGGAATATGCTTGGAACCTTGCTTATGTATACCTTTGTCATTGGCTAAAAAGTGTACCATTATTGGACCTTGGTTGTCCCTAATGCCCCAAAAGTCCTTAAGTTTGAATTTTTCAAGATCCAAAAAATATCTCTTCATGACGAATCTGCAAGTTTCACATTTCAAAAATATCTAGATTTACAAAATCTCCCCAAAATTACCCTTTTTTTAAAAAGGTGCCTCTAAACTAGCTCCTTTGTCCTATAGGTAATTTTAGAAAATAAACATAATTTTTGCCAATGCAGACTATTTTCAATCAAAAGCCATGCAAAAGGATTGTGTTTGGACTGGTCTTCTATTTCTAATGGCAATTCACAAAAAGATGGGTTTTTTTAAACACAAATATTTTCTCAAAAAAGCTTAAAAACCCTTTGTGCTGAAAATTCTAGATGCGAAACTCCTCCATTTTTTGTAGGTTAGCTCTCCAACTTGTAGGTATTGTCACTTAACTTTAAATGTAGAGATGATCAAATTTTGGAGATGTAGTTGCTCTAAGCCTAGTGTTTTTATGAGCACTACCCTTTGATAGAGCACCTCAAAGCTACGATAGAGGTTGAACCCACACAATTCATACACAAACGTTCCATCGATCGAGCTATCGCTTGTTGCATATCCCTACTTAAGGTCTTCTTGGTCGTCATTAGAAGGCTAGAATTCTAATTCAGACATAAAAGATGCAATCAAAGACGTCCACATAGTCAAATAAACCAAAAGGAGTGTTTGGAAAAACTTATAAATCCATTTTCCAAACTTAGATATAATCCTTTTATGCTTTTTGCAAGTAGGAAATTAATTTATGTCATGTAAGTTTGTCTATCATAGCGCCCCCCCCCCCCCCCCCCCCCCCCCCCCCCCCCCCCCCCCCCCCCACCCCACCTCCCCCAACCACCACACACACACCCCCAAAAAAAAAGTCACAATAGTGAGTGTATGTATTGTATTCACCAAAATAATGTACAAAGATACCTCAAGCTCGTGACGAGCCACCTTGAGGGCTAACCGATTACATTGCATAACAAGCGGGTTTCTCAAAGTGGCAACCAATAGCCCCTCAACAAGTCAGTTATGTTCCGTCAAAACGACGTTGATGGCCCAATGTCAATCATCCGAGGCCTTTATTCTATCGATGTAGATAATTAGTTCCTGGCTTTCAAGTACTATTTTGTTGAAGCTAGTTGTAACGAGACAACTTTCAAACACCTTATGGTTCCTAACCTTCCAAGTTTTTTTAAAGCAGCAAAAGATGACAACTTGAGTGCATACCCGGAGCGCTTGGCTTTTCACCCTCATCTCTCCAAAGAATAGGTCTATCATAGTTCTTACTTGTACCAAACTTTCGTCTTTGTTGTAATCAAGGATTCAATTGAGATTCAGATGATTTTGTAATCTCATATTTCATAAATAAGGCTAGAAATTGACACTAATCATGAAAGATAAATCTACTTATTTATTTTAGGAAAACCTTGGTATTGCTTGTGGAATCTTGACTCGATGGTCAAGGTACTTATATGCGTGCCTAATCATAGAGTTATCATCCACACAGTCTTCAGGAAAAATCATTTTTCGAAACATACAAAATTACTTCCTTGAATTTGCCAAGAGGAAATTAGGTTATTTTTTTGGGATTTTACACTATTTTTCTCTCTTTTGGGGTGGAATTTCTCCTTTTCCCCTTGCCCTCAACTGGCATTTTTGAAATTGAAAACGACATGATATTAAGCTGAGACACATTTTTCCCAAACACTGCATCCACATCACAAACATTGTAGACTCAATTATCTCATTGTGTGGTTTGGAGACAAATAGGATGCCAATAGGACCTTGGATTCAAACCAACTAGGATGTCCGTGGATATGCACCCTATCAATGTAGGTTTTGCCTAGAAACTTTAGTCTTTACACTTGAGTCTTTACCCACCATCAGTGTTCACAAAAAATTGGGGTTTAGTATATTTTAAACTAGCTAAATTTTGAAGCTAGTCTTGAAGAAAACTGGTAACATTTGTTGGCAAATGCTACAAATTCTAACCTAAAAACCGGACACTCCGGCGTAAGCAACACTCGGAGGATTGGTTTAGGACTACTTGTGCCTTGTGGTCAACATAGGGTATGCCTAGGACGGGGAAAAATCTTGGCTTTCGGTAATTAAAAGATCTTAAAAGAACATGATAATGGATCTTATGTATCAAGGATAAGGGGGCGAGTTGGATGGGATGGCTACACTGATAGCCGGTGTAATTTTGGTCCCTGGATGATGTCATGGCTCAACATGAGCATGACAAGACCTTGTAATTATTTGGGTTGATTAATATAATTCACTCACAATTGTGAATTTTGCTATTTTTTTTAAAAAAAGAGTGCCCTTATTTGTTTTGTTTTACAAAAAAAAAATTGAGAAGCCTTACCCACTTTTTGACGCTAAAAAACAGCAAAACATGCATGTCCACTGACAAAAACAAGCGTAGTGTGATTGCGGTCGACAAATACCGCACGACAAGGCACCATATGAGAGGTGTGTTTCTTGTGTGGTTCTTATTGAGGCTGACTCAAGCCAATTCAGCTTCACATGACTTGAAAGTTAGGGCGAGGGTGGTTGATAATTAGTTAAGAGAAATAATTTGACATGATTGTAATGATTTGCATGTAAGGGGTGCACAAAGGGAAGATTTGACTAAGGGTTAAGAAGGGGTAGAGAAGGACAAAGCATGGGCAGGCAAGCACAAGTACCCTTTGCGCCTTTTTGTGTTCTATGTGATGGTAACTAA
The DNA here is from genome assembly GCF_014529385.1 of Adiantum capillus-veneris. NCBI lineage: Eukaryota > Viridiplantae > Streptophyta > Polypodiopsida > Polypodiales > Pteridaceae > Adiantum > Adiantum capillus-veneris. The sequence continues at coordinate 77,931,519 of NC_140950.1, read as the reverse complement.
TAGACACATGTACCAAGTGAGGCTTTGATAGAGACTAGAGAGAGAGAGAGAGAGAGAGTGTGTGTGTGTGTGTGTTACTCATTGAAATTTGAGACACACACACGCACACACACCTCTCCCCCCCTTTTCTTGCCCTTCCTTCATTTTTAGTGAATATATTCACACTCAACATAAAAGGTGGAACCTTTTGAGTAGGCATAGCCCTTCAAAACATTAGAAAAGGAAAAAAAAAAAACCCACATAGATATAGATAATCCTTACAAATTTGATTTTTAAAGCCTTTGCTAATTAAATATTCTCCTCTAGGTTTGCATCCCATTGGAGGATCTGTTGTGACATCAAAAGAGAGTCATGATGGCATAGGTGAGGTCTAGGGATGACAAAGCCATTGCCTTTCTTGCTTTCCAATTAAAATATTCTCATATATATGTTTGCACCCCATTGGAGGATCTATTTTGACATGAAGAAAGAGCTATGACCCATTGGTGGATCCAAAGTGATAAAGCCATTGCCTTGCTTTGTTATTATCTATAGACAAGATGGCTCCAAAGTTCCATAGTGACCCAAAATTCAATTCTTCCAACCATGATGATGACTATAGACCATGTGTTTTTAATACAAAAGCTATTCATTCTCTATCAATCTTTGCTCTTTTTGTATGATCTTTTTGCTTCCTAACCCCCACACTTTTAACTACAATACACCACATTATTTGGTACCATGTGTACTACCAAGTCTCTAAGCTAAAAGCAACCAATACTTTCCATAGGGACCCACATTTGTTTATTCCAATCCTCATCTTCTTCCATGGCTATGCCACATGTGTTGGTTCAAGTTTTAGTAGACTCTCCAAAACCTCACCAAAACATCCAACTCCAAAATCTTTGCACATGTTTCTCCAGTGTGACTATGTCATGTGTTCAAATTGCGATCATTATGTGTGTTGTGTTTAGCTCTAATTATTTCTCAAAGATCTCGGTTCACTCTCAAGGTTGCACAGTTGGGGCTTCTTAGAGAACCCAGTAGCACTTAATGATTCTACGAACTTCAAAAGACTTGAGTACCTGGTCCCTCCTTTTTTTTTGCCCAAACATGAGGTAGACTGGTGAAGAAAGCACCAAAGCCATACTGAAAGTTTGTCAAATTCATCATACATAAAGAACAATTGGAAGTTGCTTTTTTCGAAGTAGTGAAGGAAATCTTTAAATATATTAATAAAAATTACCACTATATCCGAGCTTTGTTTTTCTACACTCACAGGTTGTTCATGGAAAAAACTTTATCCAAAACATACGCCAATCGTTTAAATCTAGTGCTTAAGCAGAAATTTTGCAAATCATACTGTAATTTTGGCCATATTTACACTATCTTCTTGCAAAATCTAACATGAAGTTTTCCCTTTCACTCTCCTCTCAACTAGCTATCTTGAATGTATAACCCAAAGTTGAGACAAGGATTTTCCAAACACTTGGTACACCCATGTGGCATTTTGTGTATTGTAAAATGTGTGACAACAGCCTACTATATTGAGATAACATGTTGTTAAAAAACTTAATAACCAAACCTTTTTTTGTGTGACTCAATGCTCATGATGCAATGTTACTAACCTCTTCAAACTTCAAGATCATTTGCTTGCCCTCCTCAAACTTGTCATTCCTCACTTCCATGGGCCTTGAACCTTCCAAACATTGAGAGAATCTTGGTATTCTAGTCAACATTGACAGCTAGAATTTGAGTGTGTTTGTGGGCGCTTCGGGGTTCAAGATCACTTTTTCGATTTCACTGATCAATTTGTTGACCCCCTTTTCATAGTCAAATTTGCAATAACTGCCATTTGTAGGGTTGATTTTTCTACGAAGACCCTTGCCCTTCAAATTTCCAAGTGTTTTTTGACATAATTAGTGTATTTTTTAATAGAGCTCATTAAAAGACGAGCAATACACCCCAAAATGGGTAAAAATGCTCGCCAGAAAGCAACCTTGGGGCCCATTTGCCATTGCTTATGGGAACGATAGAATATTGCTACTTCATTTCTTGCATTGTTGCAAACCAAGACAAAAGGAAGATAGTCAAAAGTCTGTAGGAAAGTAACTCAAAAATCCTACAAATTTGCAATGTACGAGTATTTCCGATATATATCTTTACAAGGAGCAAGTCCAACCGTTTAGGAAAAAGCCATATGGTAAGATCAGAGAAGTTGATAGGACAGGGACACAATTTTATTGAAGGTGCATGAGCTTTTCAAACCAATTATTAGTTGCCTCACACAAAAAGATTTAGAATTTTTCTCATGTAGGAAACCGGAAATTTTTTTTCGGTGTTTTTAATACAATGCATAACATCATGAGCTTCTGTTCGAGAGGCATAGCATACCTATCTAGGTACGATTGGGGGTAGGGGACCCCTGCCCCCAATCGTACCTAGCTAGGTGTGCAGTGCCTCCCTCACAGAAGCTCCTGATGTTGAGGTAAGTCACAATGTGGGAATTATTGTGAGAATTTGTCCAAAACTTCTTGTTGATCATTAGAAGGTCGAGAATTTTTTCCACATACACATGTAGCCCTTGAATATACACAAGAAGATTTAGAAATTTTCTCATGTAGGAAAATGGAGTCTTTCTCAGTGTTTTCCATACAATGCATAACATCATGAGCTTCTGTTCGAAAGGCACCGCATACCTAGCTAGGTACGATTGGGGGCAGGGGACCCCCGGCCCCCCCACCGGGTTGACGGTCCCCTGCCCCCAATCGTACCTAGCTAGGTATGCAGCGCCTCCCTCACAGAAGCTCATGATGTTGAGGTAAGTCACAATGTGAGAAATATTGTGAGAATTTGTCCAAAACTTCTTGTGATATGAACGGTCTACAATGGATGTCTCTTGCTAGCAAAACTACTTAATGTTCTAAAGAATCCAAACTAACAAAAGTATTAAAAGATATCCATGACCCAATATTTGACAATTCATTTTTCAAAACATATCTTATGCAAATTTTCTATTAAACCATTAAGCATTATTGTATGTAGATTTAGATATCTACATTTCAAGTGATTTTGAAATAAATCTTCTCTTTGACTTGTGGGCTCCAAATAAATACATATACATTTTAATAATAGATAAATTCACTACCTACATAGTGAAAGAAAACTCTATCTGTATAATGCAAGGAGAAACTTTAAAGAAGAAGAGAAGTACAAATGTACCAATGCACACTCGATTAGCTCCTTTTATATGGACATGAAAAATCTTTTGACTTTTCATTTGTATGGAACTTTTTATTTTCTTTTTTTTTTTGGCGTAAAACTCACAATTGTGAGTGGATAATATCAAGAACATCAAAAGTATACACCAACCTCGAGCTCAGACCGAGCCTTGAGGGTCAAAGGATTACAAGTTGGAACTTTTCATCTCCTAAACTCATCCTTCACTTATGAATTTCATATGTTTAGAAAGGATTTTTACTTTTCCAAGATCGGGAATTCCTACTTGCACGATTATAAGTTGAGAATTGAGGTCTTTGATGCATAGGCCGCTCTTACTCTTATCCAGAGAACCAAGGATCGTCGTTTGAATGTATGTAATATGTGTTAGCAGCTTCTGTTATTGGACTTGTGGTTTTCATAAAGTTGAAAGGGGTTTTTTTTAATAATTGTATATATTCTACCAGCCCTCTCAGAGTTCTCGGATGTAATTTTTTACATTTTGTAATATATTTACCTTGTGCTTATGGGTTTTTCTAAAATGCAAAAAGAAAAAACACTCTCTCTTTGTAGGATACCTCCCACAAACCAAACTCACAAATGCACGGAGGTTAAGACCCTCTCAAGGTTAACTCCACATATTCTTTGGACCTTGTGTCTTAGTTGCTGATGCTATGGCTCGGAAGGAGCATGGCTTACAATGTAACTTTTTTGGTTTCGTAATATTTTTATAAACTCACATATTTCCCAGAGCCTTGAATTTTGGCTAATCAATTCGAATTCAAGCTCCTATAACCTAAAATAAAATTAGTCACACAAACAATTTCTCAAAATCGTAGGCACATACTACTACTACTTCTGGTTATTTCGATAATATATTCAATTCTACACAAATTCCATGCGGATCTCGTCGGTGACCCTTTTGAAGGTCAGAACCATATAAAAGGATGACTAAAGGAGTCGAACTCAACCGCTGCGCAGAGAAAATGCATAAGCTTCCAGCCTAACCAACTGAGCCACCACGATCAGCTGCTATTTCAGCTTTTCGTCCAAAAAAAAAAACCAACCCGCCCTGTCTTGTTGACCTGCTGAACTACTTGTTCTCTGTCCCATCATCCCTTGTGAACCCTGGCTGCTTGCGCTTTATCTTCTTTTTGCCTTGGCATGCTCGCCAAAGCGGCACCTGTCCATATGCTAAGCTTTAACAATTTTTTTAAAATCGTAGGGACGTACTAGTAGGCATTTGAGCTCTCAAATTTTCAAAGATTGGCTCACTCCCCACTTCTTGCTAGGATACTACTTAGGGGGTGCTCACATGCAAGAGCAGAACTATGCAACATTAACTCTAACAAATAGCTATGCCCAACTCATGGTCACATGCAAGAGTAGAACTATGCTCAAGCTTTGGTAACTTTGCCAATTTTGGCACATTTGCACAACTACGCATGTGAGCCTATTAAGTAAAGTTCGTCGTATGGCACCTTCTGTTGCAAATAACAAAAGAAAGAAGTTTTTAAATTACTTGGTTGTAGCACGATCTCTCTTAGACCCTAGCACCATACAATAATCTCTCTCCTCTCTCTCATCGGTTGCCTTCTCCAAGGCAAAGCTTACATGCTAGTCTCCAACTATAGGCATACCGACTGTGGCTATGCGTGACCACGGTTATGGCACAATTATTTGTGCAAGGCATAGTTTGACATAGCTATCTATAATGTCGAACTATGCCTCCCGTGACCACTGCCTTATAGCTTTTCACTTTGTATTATTGAAGGGTGGAAAAGATTTCAACTAGTGTGGATACGGTACAAAATTAGCTAGGAATCACATTGTTCAAGACCCTACGTATCCTATGAACCCACTCTTTGGGTCATAAGATGTATATTTTGCATCTTCTGAATAATTCTTTTAAAGTCGACGTTGTTAAAAATTTTACAAAGTCCCAACCAACCATGGGAGATATGATATTGGTGAGGATCCATCTCGAGGAGAATGGGCGGTCAAAAAAAAGGCAATGAGCTCTATGTGTTGGATAGATCTATGAGGTCTCATGGGATTGTCCCTACAATGTTTATTTTTATCTTCTCGTGTGTGTGTGTGTGTGTGTGTGTGTGTGTGTGTGTGTGTGTGTGTGAGAGAGAGAGAGAGAGAGAGAGAGAGATTAAGATTAGGAAATTGGAATAACCTTTCTATCACCAAAGTATGGTGATTGGTTATCCGAGTTCCCTCTTGAGAAACAGGTCATGAGTTCAAGACTCGTTGGATAGATCTATGAGGATTGTCCCTAGGACGATAGAAGCTCTCTCTCTCTCTCTCTCTCTCTCTCTCTCTCTCTCACACACACACACACACACAGAGAGAGAGAGAGAGAGAGAGAGAGAGAGAGAGAGAGAGAGAAAGAAACTACACCATGCATAAAAATACAAATGAACCTTTCCCATCAGTAAGACATGGTCGACATCCTTATTTCTCTTTCCATGCCTCACTTGATCCCCATAGAAGAAGACCAAAGAAGAAGAACCACAAAACATATAATCTTAAGTGCAAGCCATGTGAGGATGACGTGGAAAAGTGATGCGCCTTTTTAGATGATGTCAGAGTATACAACTCTCTTAAGACATCTTTATAGAGGTGCACTGCTAATCACACTCTTTGGTAAGCTTTTTGGCTTTAATGCTCACCTTTGGAAAGCTTTATTGCTTTGCAGCCAATCTCATTCTTTGACAAGCGTTTGTAACACGTTCTCTTCTTTCCTTTCTTGTGGGGGTTATGATGTTTTGTCCTAAGCTAGGCCAAGCATGTTTTCATACACCAATTCATCACCACCCCACTAGTCAATCCTTCCCTTCATTTGCCACTACAACGATCCCTTATTGAAAGGCAATTACATTCGGTGATCGAGGCTTTTGACCCTTATCAGGATGTCACCCCTAATCTCGGGACGTACACCCGCGAGCCCAATGGCTTAGCCAACACGCCCCCATGTGTTTGCTTAACATAGATGTGAGCTATGACCATCGTGAGGTGAAGCCAAACTTAACCAGATAAGGGGTGGCGGACCCAACATATAAGCATGAGGGAATAGCCCTTGAGCGCTACGTGCCAAGGGTGTCCAAACTTTTTGCGGCCTTACCAAAGAAGAAGTGTTGCTCGTGTCCACAAAACCAAACGCACTGAAGCGCCAAATCTCATGTGTGGTGTCTTAACAGCTTAAGAGGAACTAGTATATGACCCGCACGTTGGCACGGGGAAAAAAAGCACGGCCTTCATTCTTCTAGTACAAACCTTCTTTGAACACTTTCTTTGTGTTCTCACTATGCAATACCAATTATACAAGCGATTCTTCATCGTGGTAGATAATCTTTCACTTATGCTCATATCAATTAGTTTCTCTACCTAACTAATAACAATAACACCATCATGGCAAGGAAAGAGGACCCATGGCACATTGGATGTACCCATATGTACCATAGGGACACCACAACATGCATAACTCATGAGCAGGAAGAGGCACCATTGACAAAAATAGCATAACCCCTTCCTCTATCTCTCACTCTCTATCCATCTCCTCCTTCAATCCAAACAATTGTGTTTTTCTTTGATAGCGTCTTCAACATTAGGAATGTTGCCCTTGACAGTTGTGCTGGTTTTCCTTCTCTATATATAGCAACGCACATGATCACATAATTTGCAACAGAAAGCTCCATCGAGTAAGTGCATGGTGTGAAGAGTTAAGCACTAGTGACCTTGGGATCGTTGATTTCTCTCGGGATCAAGGTGGTAAGCATGTGCTCTCTCTCTCTCTCTCTCTCTCTCTCTCTCCATCCAAGAGTTGAATAATAGGTCTTGAGTTCAACTCTCCTCGTCGGATACATCTTTAAGGTCTCTTGGGATAGTTTCCTACGACGTTAAAAATTCTCTTTTCTCTCTCTCTCTCTCTCTCTCTCCCCAATAGCCCCATGTCAATGTATGTCGAAGGGGGCAAAAATGGTGCCCCTAGTTCACTCATAGTCCAACAATGAAGATCAAGTTCACATCGCGTCATGCCGCCTAATTTGGGCCCTAGATTTCCTTTGAGGGACCTCATGTTAGATAGCGACTAGGGGTGTCATGAGCAGGGCTAATCAAGTCATTTGCAAAAAAGGAAGAAATAGAAACTTTCCCAACACCTTCCTATGAGACAGACAAATGGCAATCCCCAAGAAAGGGGGGGAGTATTTTAGACATGCAAAGTAGAGGCTCCCCTGCTCTCTACGCATCACTATCCAATTAAGGCCTCTCTCCCTAAGGAGTCAGGAGTGACAGCAATTCTTTGAAGCTCTCTTTTGCCTTCTTAAGGCAAAAGGCAAGGGAGCACAACTAGCCATTCAGAGGCCTCTAGGCTCGCTCGCTCTCTCTCCCTCTCTCTCTCTCTCTCTCTCTCTCTCTCTGTGTGTGTGTGTGTTTGTACAACAGCTTTCAAAGAAGGAGTAGCTCACCTGCTAGCGCCCACCTCCCATGGCAGAAGGTGGAGAATTGGGCTTCCAATTCCCTTGTAAGTTGTAGCAGCAAATGCTTGCAATGCACTATACATCAGCAGTCCCCCCTCTCTCTGACACAAAAGCTCCTCAAGCAAGGCATGCTTGAGCAGTACACTTACTCTCTAAGATTGTCATGCACACACACATACAATTTTGATACATGAAGAATGTAGCCCTTTTACTTAAAATTAAAGCCCCCATCCCCATGAACAGCAAAGCTTTTGTCCTCAATGCTCTGCATGCATGCAGAAGAGCAACAGCTTGAATTACCCAACAAAAGAGCAAAACAGCTTGAATTACCCATCAAGTAAATGCGTGCAACAGAAGGGTGCCAATGGCCATGGAAACTCTCTCTCTCTCTCTCTCTCTCTCTCTCTCTCAAACTGGCACTGCACAACTCTCTTTCTGATTGCTACTTGCACCTTCTGCCTCCTCATAGTACACATATAGTAGCTTGGTCCTCTGGCTTCGTGCCGCGTTAGTCGTAGCACCTGGTCTGCTGCCACTTCCATCTCCAATTGTCTTCTTCTACAGAGGGGATTTCTGCCCCTCGGTTTTGTTGGGTACTTTTGATTGGCCTTCTAGTACTTCTACCTTGGTTGGTTTAGTTATCTTCATCACACAGGGATATATCTCTACATTTGATGTCTTTCTAGTACACTTCTTATTGGTGGGTTCTTATCATCTTCACCCACACACACACACACACACACAGAGAGAGAGAGAGAGAGAGAGAGAGAGACTTCTACACTTGGTGTCTTTCTAGTATATATTATAACTCGTGCTGTTGCGTAGCCTTCAATTGTTGTGGATCTCTCCCTTTTGATGGGTTCTAGTCATGTATTTCCACCATTGCTGTTCAAGAGTAGCTTTTCAATCGGTGGAAGATCTCTACCTTAATTGTGTAGATTAGTACCTCTAATTGATGGATCTGAGTATTCCCCTGGCTCTTCTTTTGAACTTTTTAAGCCTTTCTTCTATCGTACTCAATTGCATCTCTATGTGGGTGTTAATAAGAAGAGCTTCTTTCCGATGGATCTTTTGACTTGTCTTTGTGAAGTGGGTCCTTCAGCAAATTTGCTTTTTTGAATTGGGTCTCAATCATTGTAAGCTGGGTCCTAATGGATGTTCTCTAGAAAACAATGATTCTCTTACATGATAAATCAATTACTTCCTTATGTCTAGTATCACATCTTTCTCTATTTCATTACAAGAGTTTTAAGCTTACAACACATTTGCAATGTCCAAAAGCCTTGTGGCATACCATACAAGATGTTAGATCCATCCTCTTCATCAAAAAGTGAAGGCAATGGCCTGTTGTTGAGCGTGATTTTCTAGTGCTGAATCTCTCTTACGACTACGTAAGTAGCTCTCATGGACAACTTGCGGTACGCCTCTTCACAGAATGGCTCAGCCATCCAATGATTATGTGGAGCATGATCCTCACAACACACATACATCACGCATACCAGGATCATCATCATCATCACACTCATCCTCGTCTTCCTCTTCAACATACACTCGATACATGCCACCCCCGTCATCATCGTCACACATCCCCATGTCATCAGCGAGCATAGCTCCGTCATCTGCTACCATCGACTGGCCAGCAGCCCCTAGGATCTCCTTCTCCAAGGACTCCACTAAATCCGGAGCTCGCTCTGCTTCCCATGAGACTATGAAGGATCAAATCTTTGAGATTTCCGAGTCTCCCGCTAGACTCTCCTCCAGTAAGAGCTCACCATCCGAGTTCGAATTCTCAATGTCGCTTCAAGGCAAAGACAGCTTATACGAGCAGACAATGCTGGCTGCGGACGAGCTCTTCCATGATGGTAAGCTACTCCCCATCTATAATACTCCACCAGGCATGCCAACTACTGAAGCGGTCATAAGTCGAAGGCGAAGTAGCGCAGAGGAGTATGTGATGCATGCGCATGCACAAGAATTGGGTAGAATGAAGGTTGAGCAGCACCCTATATCTCCCAAGGCTCCTACCTGCACTAGCAGATGGAAGGAGCTTCTGGGCCTGAGGAAGGTGCAAATTCAGGATGCAAGCATTGGCAGCAAGTTGCAGCACAAAACATCATATCGCAGCAATGGTCTCGCTCCAGGTCGACGGTCTGTGGATAGCTTAAAGGATCCAAAGGGTGGCTTACATCACAGCGAAGTCCGGGTTCTGCATTGCTCAAGAGAGCTCAAGCCCAGCTTGCAGGAAGCTCATAGCCAACGTAATGCTAAAGAACACAAGTCACGCAGCGACGCACATGCACATGATGTGTCACACACACTTTGTGCCCAGAATCATAATGTTAACACAAGTAATTCTTCCCTGATTGGCCAATCTGAACTTCCCCTGCTCTCCACTTCGGACCCTGGGCTATCGCCAACAACGAATCTTCAGACATGGCAAATCGACAGAGGCAGCCGATCATCAAAAGGCTCGGACGAATCAGAACGGATGGTACCCGACCCACCACAATCGCAGTGTAAAGGGGGTGGGCAAGCAGCTGTAGTGAAGCAAAAAAGCAGGGCAAAGAGCCCAACAAAGCAAATAGAACAAGCAAGACCCACAAATGCAGCAATCAGCCCACGAAGAGGCGGTGCAGGACCAAAGGGGATGAGTCCTGGGCGCCCATCCGTGGGAAACAGGCAGACAGAGAGCTCAAGGAGTGCCATGACAACAAGGCTTGTGGTGAGGGGCTTGGATAGGAGCTACAGCAACCCGAAGCTTCCGACCAAGAAGAGGCCAGAGCAGCTCAGATCTGGCCGGCAAAGAGCCCCTACAGAAGGGTCTAGGTCTCTTGAAAGATCCACCTCCTACTCTGCAGGTGTGCGGGTCACCCCTGTTATCAACGTGCCCATGTACATCACGCCTGGACTAAGAAAAGGATCCAAAAATGGCATCTTCGGCTTGACCCAGCTCTTCTCTTCGAAGAAGGACAAAGCCTCCAACAAGCTTTCTTCCTCTGCTTTCCATCATCAACCCCATCCTGAGGGTTGATTGTTGTGATGATTTCTCTGATATCTGCTCTGTTTAATCTCAAGCAGTAAGCAATCACCAATGCTCCGCATGCTCTGGTGGTTATTCAGCATAATCGCCATTCTACATCAAGCATCTTCATCACCACATCACTGTTGGCATCATCAGCCCCATCTAGAGAGCTGATCAATTATGATGATTTCTCTGATATCTGCTTGTTGGTGACAGCCTCAAGCCATAAGTATGCTCTGATGGTTAATCATCATAATAGCCATTTACATCAAGCATCTCTGTCATCACCATCACTGCTAAATTGGCATCATTATCATCATAAAGCTCATTGAGATGATCAGAAGATCACTCAAATGGTGTCAATCATTGTCTTGCTAATGCTGCTCACACTGTTGTCCACATAGCCAAAAACAGTATGTTATTAGAAACCCATCCAGTTGATGATAAACTCAACTTCATAGTAGTGCTGACAATGCTAGTCACAATCTATCATCACTCTTTGAGATGATGCCTGCCTATCACCCAAGCAGATAGTAACCGATGGGTACAAAAGCCCATCATTTCTCCTTGAAATTTTTCCTCTGGATTTGTTGGGAATGTACATTGTTTTAGTTTGGAATTTCATCTATTGGATTTCTCAATCTTGTCCTCGCCAGGAGGTTTTTCAAATAAATGCATATATTGATACAAAGCTACATGTCTCGCCTCTTGTATATCCTTTATTGAGTAGCCCATACCTTGGGGAGTGCATGACCCTACCCAACGAGTGTGGGTGATATACTCATCATTACACCAAATTATAAGTGTGTTTTTTTCATAATCCATGAGACAAATTCCTGTCCCAAATCTCACGCCTTGATCTTGGTCGACCAAGGACAACAAATAATTGGCATGTATGCATTCCCCATGGGCGGTGCAACAATGTGCTTTATAACAATGGAGGCGTCTCAATAGGTTCTCTTCTCTACTAATCAACCCAAAAAGAAGACCAAAGCCATCTTTATTCACCACTAAAGAGACTTGATATCAAAACCTTTTTCAACCAGTAACCACCACCTCTGCATCTCTTAGTCCTTAAAGGCACTTAAAAACTATTTGGAAACGATTTAACTTGACAAGTTAGGTAATCCCCAAAGAACCTTACAATTATCAAGAGACCATATTCATCAATAAACCCAACCAAGCATACTAAACACAGCAACACATCTATGTCTGTTGTCATCAAGGCTCTCACATGCTTGCAGTCTCTTTCTCCTGCATAATTGAGCAGGGCTTTCCTCTGCCTTCAAGCGATGAAATCAAGGGAAAAAAATTAAGGCTTGTTTTACAGGAGTTTGTACTAAGGGTCAGTTTACTCAACAGCTGTTCAATCTACATCTTTCAGCCTGTCATGGACTTTCCAAGACATTCAATTCCATCAGACAAATGCAGACTCCCAGACAATCTAGGGTTAAAAAAGCTTCCTTTTGGATGAGCCTCACACACAATCTAGGGTTACATTGAATGTATGGGCAGAGAGATTTTCTCTTGAAGCATAAATGATTGCATTGAAGGAATATATTACACTAAAGTAGCAGATTGCATAGAGATTGGATTTCCATTACTTGCTTCCCCAAAATGCAGCAGGGAATCCCAAATCAAACTCAGTATGAAGTAAGGCAGTAAAGTCAAAATCTTCCAAAATTAATCTCAAACTCTGAATCAGCACCATCTGGCCTTGCTCTTTGAATGTACGGCGGCAAAACAACGAAGTCTTTTGTTTGAAAAACCCCTTTTGCACATAGTAACGGCCTCCTCAACCTTCAACACCGCAAAGGAAATATAAAGAGTGGCAAAGACATTTCAGCATCACATCAAAGCGATTTAGTTCGCACGATTGTGGGGCGAAATTAGGAAAAACAGACTTAGAAACACAGGACAAATACAAAGAATTGATACAAACATAACCCATGATCTGGCATAACACTTGACTTTACTAAGTTCATCAGTAACAAAAATATGAAGCTTCAAAAAGTTCGAACTGAAAATAAACCCAACATTTGTAGACAAAGATCGGCCCTCATATTGAGGCCTTTTAAGTTTTTAGAACTATAAGAGAATCTGAATGGGCAAACATTGGCAGACAAATGTTGCCGTTCACGCCTTCATGCTCAAGAGAATCGCAATGCTCGACTTACAACAGCCTGCTGTTTATAAATGGCCACAAGCTTACACCTAGATTACGTACTTATGGAAACAAAGCCTCATGACTGATTGCTGTCCTGAGTTGCTGTGTGAGAAGAGATGTGGTGCCAGGTTGCCAGATGGAGAACTTAGCATCTCAAATCCTGTAGTAAATACCCCGTTCGCCATTTGGTACACCAAACAGTGTCTGTGTGAGTCTTATGAAGGTGGGCGCATCCTCTTTCCTGGCAAGCCCCCCCTTGGCAGAAAGATTTTCAGTTGTAGATCTCCAGTTTCGTTTGAAAAGACATGCATAAATCATTAATCAAACTGCTGCCTCAAGTGCATTTCTGTCTCACTCTTCCAGGTAGCATGAGATGATTGGCCCTTCATTCGTTTACTCCGTTCTTTGTCCTTCATTTTGGATCCTCTTCTTTTGCTCAAATCATCAATACTCATTGGACGGTCCTTGCAAATAGGGCAAACCAGACCTTCTTTAGCAGCTGAATAGGTTTTAGGAACACTGCACTGCACGCACACCCTGCATTCAATCTCGACCAATAAACAACAAAACATGCATTAATCTCTTAGAAAACAAATAAACACAACTCTAACCCAAGGAGTTTTGCAGCATCTTCAGGTGGCTTCCGAGCCTCCTCTTTGGTTGCCTGATTGCCTTGATCTATTACAGCACCTGCCTGTGGCTTTGCCTCCACAACCGCACCTAATAAACAACGATGATACCAAAATGGATTAATAGTGGTGTCAACAAATGTCCTGGCTGGACAGGCAGACTGGCGGTAAAAACTTGACTCTACCAGCAGGAAGTTCTTTTCGAGTACGCGAAGCTGCCAGTTTGGAGCCATAAGGCAGTTTTCGAAGATTCGAACGAGCCTGGTTACCACCTCCAGAGCCTACTGTATCTTTTAAAAACTCCGGTGGTCCCGTCACCTACAAGTGCAGACCATTTTATTGAACTCACAGTAGCATAACAATCTCAGGTCTCTTCTAGCTTAGAAATGGCCTTTCTGTGAATTGAGTTTGCATAAATCTTGTGTTAGGAACAAACAAATTTTCACATAACATTCCTTTAGAAACAAGCGAGTTTTATTTTTTTTTATTTTTTTTAAAGCTTCAGATAAACACCTAATCAGAAAGTTGCACAGATATTCTTTTACGTCCAAATGAACTTTCTCATCTAGAACCAAGCTAGTTTTAGAAAATAACAAACTTAGAAACAAACTCAGACTCCTCAAAAGATGTGGAGAACTGATTTTCTTCCGAGAGCTCCACCAAAACTAATGTTTTTTTTTGAAAGAACATTGTGTCCAAGGACTGTTCCTCACTGGACCAAGATACATGAGATGGCAGAACCGCACTGCGAGCTGATTTTTACGCCCCCACCCCAGCATCCCCTGGCACATCTGTGATTCATGCCAGAAACCCTGCGGCAGTTTGTGCCACAGTTCCCACCCCGCTCCAAGCTGCCCTTTGTCACACTTCCTCTTCTTCTCTCTTGCACGCACACACTCAGTGACTGGAGAACTCGCCCTCACCACTCCAGAGGGACTCCCGTGAAGCATCTTCGCCCCACGCCACCGACTCCGCCATTCAACTCTCTTTTGCCAAAGGCAAAAGCAGGTCTGTCGATTGCACGAGTGACCTCTGTCAATTGCACGAGTGTCGGCACACTGTCGAGATGTTCACAGTACAGAGGAAAAGGCACTGGGCCCCCTGACTGTGAGAGTTCGCAGCTAACGTGACAAACTCACACAACTTATTCAAGGGAGAAATTGCACAATGAACATAAACTTCAGTTCAACCATAAATGCTCCTGGACACATGCAAAAAAACAACTCAAAACTCATGTGTGTTCCATAATTTCATGTAGCCTCAAACCCATTTGTACAAGAATCCAAAAACAGCACTAGTTTGCCCTTCATGAAAAACCTAGCTTCCTCTCTCAGTTCTTTGTCAAGGCGATTTCATGGAAGCTTTAGCACCTCCATAGACAAGCCCACACGCTTATTTGAAGAGAGAGATCCCTAATTGGTACATTGGAAGAGAGAAACCCTGAATTGGTACAGCAATCTCAATATCTTTATCCCGCAGTATATGCAAAGCAAAAAAGTCTTCCCTATTAAATTCTTTCATGCTAAGGCAATACAATTATGTAGGAATCACATCCTCAACCAGTATTATGTTCTGACCATACATCAACTCAATAGGCACATAACCAGTGACACAGCATAAGGCAATAAGCTTGGCCATTCTCCCATTTTACCATTGCAAGCCTTAGCCAAAGCTTTGAGGACGGAGAATGCCCACGATCAAACTTATCATTCCCTTTGGGATAGTAAGTATTAGTAAGAGCAAGTTTGATACCCATCACAATCTCTTGCATCTGAATACATTTGATAGGTAGCATAAGATTCCACAAAATGAGATACATCTTTGTGCGTGCCTTTCCACCAATTCTTTCTCTCATTTTGGCGAAGGTTTGCACATATACCTCTGTCTCCAACCCATACACTCTCATGAAACTCCTTGATGAGCTTCATTTCAAGTGCCCTTATTACATACTACTCACTGTGGTGTTCCACCGCTTTGTTTTAAATGCTTCCACAAGTACCCATTCTTCAAAAAGTACCCATATGCTATCATCCTCAATTCCTTTTCAAGCCAATCTCTTTGTCTTTCCAAAGAGCTCAAGTAGCGCAATAAGCAACCATTTAGCCTCATGCAACTCCTCTTTGAATGGCTCAAGTGAAGTTGCCAAACCACATACAACAAGATCAATAGAGTAAACTTTGTACCTACATCATCTCCCTCAACAACCATGTCCTCTTCATCTTTGCCATTGGATTCTCCTTCCCAACAATATGCTTAAACTCTGGATTTAAAGACTTAATGTAGGAAATCCAGTGCAACATAGCAATGTCAAAAGTCCAACAATTTGTAATCATTCCAAAGAGAGATAACAATGTGTTTCCACAACCACAAATACCCCAATCAAACACTCTTTCTCACAATTCAATGTTGTAACTACTCACGTCGTTACTTGTGCATAATCTTGTTGGCAATAACTCAAAACGTTAGTACCATATCTCACCACATATATGTTTCCTTCTTCATCATCCTTCCCTATTGCCCATCCAATTCCTAAAACTGTCACAATCACACGTCTTTCAAAATTCACACGCATAGTCTACCTTCCTCAAAGTAGGTGATGAAAGAAGTAGCTTCTTTAACATCCTTATGGCTTTTGTAATCTCTTCTTCCCATTGAAACTTTTGATTATTTCTCAACAACCGATAAAGTGGATCTGCTACATGTGCATGAGGTGGTATCCAAACAAGTTGAAGACGAATGTACCTAAAAATCCTTGAGCTTCAATTATAGTTGCACTATCACAAATGGATAATGTGGCATGACCATACTAGATATGAGGATTCTGAAATAGAGTCAATCAATACTCGCAATTGAGAAGCAAACCAAAATCTAGTTGCACCCTCCCACAAAACACGCCGTGACTCGCGGCAGACTTTATGTCATAGATCACGGTCTCCTGACATGGCACTTGGGGTGACAAATTATTCTAAGAAAAGGCAATTGACTTTTAACCTTTTGGTTATTGAAAGCCAAGGGCTTTTCATCTCTCTCTCTCTCTCTCTCTCTCTCTCTCTCTCTCTCTCTCTCTCTCTCTCTCTCTCTCTCTCTCTCTCTCTCTCTCTCTCTCTCTCTCTATCAGGTCTTTAAGTACTAAAGTCTCTTGCCAGATGTTCCTTTCGATGGGACAGATGGTACCCTTGCGGTTACAATGGTATTAGGGCGTCAGCCGTATGCTTTTATACTAAGCAAATCAGTCCTACATCGACATATCTGGAAACTATAGATTCATACAAATAGTTAAGTTGTGGGAGTGCGTGTGTGCAAAAGCGTGGGGGGGGGGGGGATATACAAACGCAAGATGTGGGAAGAGGGGGGGATCAGTTCTCCCGTGACTACCAGAGCAGAAGACCCGTACAATGTCAGATGATATCTATAATGGGTACCCCCTTGGCCCCATATATATGAGTGCCCAAGGAGTCCATACTGGGCCAACGATTGTCCCAAATCTGGGCGATCGGACAAAGGTGCAGCCTATACATGGGTGGCCAGCCTAGAGACATACTAGCCGTACAAGTATGTCGTAGACCTATGTGAAGCAGCAAAGTGGTGTCAATCTAACAATCCAACTCAACACTGTATGATGAACAAACCGCATGAAGCTGACGATGTGAGGCAAATGATGAAGATGTCAACTACAATGTCCACTAAAGGACAATACTCCGGCAAACTCCGCAAGTGTAGCAGCAATCTGGGTGTCCCAACCGCCAAGAGGTCTCCACAGTAAAGTGCTGTCACGAGCAGTGTAACAAACTATTGTACTTCGCTAATGCAGTGTGAGGTACCGCGTGAAGGTCCCAAACTGAGTGTGAAAACAACTTTTTGTCGTAATAGAAGTGACAATAGATCTGCAAGTGTCCTGATCAATAGGACCTGTGGTGTCTAGTCAAACCATCTGGAGAAAATGGGGAAGCCCAGAAACCGTCATGAGAATGACCGGAAGCCTGTCAATGCATGAACCTGTAACCCAGTGTGGCCAGGTGGCTAAGCTGTGTAAAACTCCAGGTGCAGCCTATACATGGGTGGCCAACCCGGAGACATACTAGCCGTACAAGTATGTCGTAGACCTATGTGAAGCAACAAAGTGATGTAAATCTACCAACGCCTCTCAGCACCGGATGCTGAACAACCGCATGAAGCCGAAGATGTGAGGCCAATGATAAAGATCTCTTTTGCAATGTCCACTGAAGGACATTACTCCCGCAAACTCCGCGAGTGTAGCAGCAGTCGAGGGTGTCCCGACGACCGCCTGAGATCTCCATGGTAAAGTGCCGTCACGAGCAGTGTAACAAACTGTTGTACTTCTTCAATGCAGTGTGAAGGTACTGCCTGAAGGTCCCGAACTGAGTGTGAAAACGATCCCTTGTTGTAAGAGAAGTGCCAATAGGTCTGCAAGTGTCCTGCTCAATAGAATCTGTGGTGTCTATAGAAACCATCTGGAGAAAATGGGGAAGCCCAAGTACTGTCATGAGAATGACCGACAGCCTGTCAATGCATGAACCTATGTCACGTGACACATCCAACCCTATATGTCCGTGGACAAGCTACAACATGATCAGGGTTCAGTCAGTCAAGTCAGTCTAGATTTAGAAGTGATCTGGCACTTTTGTGAGTCTATTCGTAGACCGTGCATGCCCAGACACTTAGTGTAGATGCATATCCTCTGGTTGCACACAGCATGATCATAAGCATTCCCATCAGAATCTATCAGAATCCTTCAGGGGAATTTTCTAATGCATTTAGCCTATTTTACCTATTTTTGACATTTTTCACTTATTATTTATAAGTGACTTTTGTTGGAAAGTAGGTAGGGCAAATTGAGTAAGTTTGTATATAAGCAAACCTAAACTAGCATTAATTGGCAAAAGAGGCAACAGGAGCTCCACGCTCAACAGGCACCTTCTCAACAAAACCCCCCCAAAGAGACCTAGTGTTTTTGGAGCAGAAGCCAAGACCTAGCGTTTTCATCACCAAATCAGCCAGCGATTTGCTTTTGCACATTCCGGCGACAGCAGAACCTCAGAGTAGCCTAGCGTTTTGCATTTTGCAAAGCAACCGGCGACAACAGCAGAATTTCAGCCCTAGCGTTTTTGGTTGCAGATCAGCCCCGGCGTTTTGCAACCTTACCGCGACGGAACATCAGTGTTTTCAGTTTTCAACAGTTAGCACCCGCAAATAAAGTCCCGAACCTCGCAGATCTCACCTTCCCGCAGCAGTTTCTCGCCGCATGGTCAGTTTTCGCAAGGTTGCAGTTTCAGCCCGGAAAACGCAGATTTCAACATCTGCGTTTTCAGCGCGTCGTCGTCGCATCGTCGTCGTCGACATCATCTCCGACATAGAGTCAAAATTTAGCAGATACAAGATTTGCAGATTTCAGCCCTTAGCATTTTCAGATTTCAGCCCGTCTCGTCGTCGTCCTCATCGTCGTCGACATCGTCGGCAAGTCCAAGCATTGTGAGATTTGTGCAATCATAAGTAGACCACTCTCACCATAGAGTGGGGCATTCGGAGGAGGGTTTTACAACGTCTCTGGTGTCGTATTGTCTCTATCTCTCAGTCTCATACACTTGCACGCACAGTGTCCATTCACTTTGTTTGTGATCATAGCATTCTCTCATTAAGAACGGAAGGCTCTACCTTCCATAAGAACAAAAGGAACCTTGAGCACATTTCGGAGCACTCATTTTGAGCAAAGTGCAAACATTCATTCCGCTGCACATAACAACCTATAACCCAGGTGGCTAAGCTGTGTAAAACTCCAGGTGCAGCCTATACAAGGGAGGCCAGCCAAGAGGCATACAAGTATGCCGTAGACCTATGTGAAGTAGCAAAGTGGTGTAAATCTAACACCCCCTCTCAACACCGGATGCTGAGCAAACCGCATAAAGCCGAAGATGTGAGGAGAATGATAAAGATGTATACTGCAATGTCCACTGAAGGACAATACTCCGGCAAACTCCGCGAGTGTAGCAGCAGTCCAAGGTGTCTAAACCGCCAAGAGATCTCCATGGTAAAGTGTCGCCACGAGTAGTGTAACAAACTGTTGTACTTCGCCAATGCAATGTGAAGGTAATGCGTGAACGTCTCGAACTGAGTGTGAAAACAGCTCCTCCTCGTAAAAGAAGTGCCATTAGATCTGCAAATGTCCTGCCCAATAGGATCTATGGTGTCTATAGTCAAACCGTGTGGAGTAAATGGGGAAGCCGAGAAACCGTCATGAGAATGATCGACGGCCTGTCAATGCATGACCCTATAACCCAGTGTGGCCAGGTGGCTAAGCTTTGTTAACTCCAAGTGCAGCCTATACATGGGTGGCCAGCCCGGAGACATACTAGACGTACCAAGTCTGTCGTAGACCTATGTGAAGCAGCAAAGTGGTGTAAATCTAACGCCCCCTCTCAGCACCGGATGCTGAACAAACCGCATGAAGCCGAAGATGTGAGGCAAATGATGAAGATGTCAACTGCAATGTCCACTGAAGGACAATACTCCGGCAAACTCCGCGACTGTAGCAGCAGTCTGGGATGTCCTAACCGCCAAGAGATCTCCATGGTAAAGTGCCGTAACGAGCAGTGCAACAAATTGTTGTACTTCGCTAATGCAGTGTAAAGGTACTGAGTGAAGGTCCTGAACTGAGTGTGAAAACAACTCCTTCACGTAAAAGAAGTGCCAATAGATCTGCAAGTGTCCTGCTCAATAGGATTTGTGGTGTCTAGTCAAACCGTCTGGAGAAAATGGGGAAGCCCAAGAACCGTCGTGAGAATGACCGGAAGCCTATCAATGCATGAACGTGTAACCCAGTGTGGCCAGGTGGCTAAGTTGTGTAAAACTCCAGGTGCAGCCTATACGTGGATGGCCAACCCGGAGACATACTAGCCGTACAAGTATAGTCGTAGACCTATATATACCTAGATGAATCCAGGATAAGCCCAGATTCACCCATAAAGGAAAGTGCAAGGTATAGACCCATGGCAGTCACCCACAAGACAATATGACCATCAGTTCCATCATGCATAGTATTGACTAAATACCACGACATCCCCACTAAACTCGTCAGTGCCCAATAGTGGGTGTAGAACTAGGTACTAACATATGCTCCCAAACACAACACCACACACACACACACACGAGCATACATCAACACAAAGTTCAACGTACTGAGTTTCTGTCATGACTCCGGAGATCAAGGGCAGACTCAGCCATAATGAAGCCTAGCACTAAAAGAAGCAATAAATCGGAAAAATTAGCACAAAAATGAGGTAATTGATAGGGCATACGCACCACAAAAGATAGAAAGAATTAGCACAATATCAACTGGTCGTAACTCGGACGAAAACTTCATAATATGAAGTCTGCATGTCCGCTATACGACTAAAAAATATAACTAGATGAATCTAGGATAAGCCCAGATTCACCCATAAAGGGAAGTGCAAGGTATAGACCCATGGTAGTCACCCACAAGACAATATAACCATCAGCTCCATCATGCATAGTATTGACTAAATACCACGACATCCCCACTAACATCGTCACTGTCCAATAGTGGGTGTAGAACTAGGTACTAACATATTCTCCCAAACACAACACCACACACAGACACACATGCACACGCACACACGAGCATACATCAACACAAAGTTCAACGTACTGAGTTTCTGCCATGACTCTGGAGATCAAGAGCAGACTCAGCCATAATGAAGCCTAGCACTAAAAGCAGCAAAGTGATGTAAATCTACCACCCCCCCCTCAACACCGGATGCTGAACAAACCGCATGAAGTCGAAGATGTGAGGCACTGAAGGACAATACTCCGGCAAACTCCACGAGTGTAGGAGTAGTCTGGGGTGTCCCGATCGCCAAGAGGTCTCCATGGTAAAGTGCCGTCACGAGCAATGTAACAAACTGTTGTACTTCGCCAATGTAGTGTGAAGGTATTGCATGAAGGTCCCGAACTGAGTGTGAAAACAACTCCTTGTCGTAATAGAAGTGCCAATAGATATGCAAGTGCCCTGCTCAATTGGATCTGTGGTATCTATAGTCAAACCGTCTGGAGAAAACGAGGAAGCCCAACAACCGTCATGAGAACGATCAGAAGCATGTCAATGCATGAACCTGTAACCTGTAACCTAGCTGTGTATAACTCTAGGAAGGCCAGATGTAGCAATCTTCGCCGTAAATGTCCTCCGAATCAAGGAAAGTCAGACTAAGTAGTCTGCACTGTAGAAGCTACCGTGAGCTGCAACGGCCACCGGGAGACCGCACGGACCACCACCAAATGGTGTCCTGTCAGTAGGTAGGGTAATCCAAGATGAGGGAAAAGTCAAACTCAACAGCCTGCGCTAAGAAGGGCCTCTGATAAGAGGTGTGGTCGGACCAAGCTGTCTGCACCGTAATCATCCTGTACGAAGAAGGGAAACCAGACTGAGCAATCTGCATTGTGAAGATCCGCTGAGAAGAGGAAAGGCCATACCAAACTGTCTGCACTGTATTGGTTGTATCTCTTGCCTCCAATCCTCCAGTGTCAACCAAAAAACAGAACCCACTCCAACAACGCCACCAAACCCCATCTCGGTGTGGCTCTCCATGTAAATGAGCTGGGAGTGATCTACTGCCCAAGTCGGGGGATAAGTCTGCTGTAAGGTTACCAAGGGTGAGTGTAAGCAACTCTGAAGGTAGCAATCCAAATGATCAGGAGTGTAGAAGAGCAACTGCACTAACATCCAAGCCAAGCTCCGAATGACTCCGGATGTAGTCGCAAGATGTCTGATCTCCCGCATCTTGCGGGTAAACTCTCCAAGAGAGTCCAAAGCACTGAAGTCCCACTCCAGTCTGTAGATCCAAGCAATGACCTTGTCCAAGAAGAGATCCAAGATCCTCTCCCTAAGTCCATGTAGATGCTCTTGTGTAAGCAAGTGATCTCACGCGTCGAGGTCAAGTGGTAAGTGTTTGTCCACCCAAGATGGTGGTGTCTTCTCTGGGAATGTTGTGATCCCATATGCCATGAGCATGGCCATATCCCGTTTGAACTCCTCTGATGAGTGCATAGGTGTGTCCAAAACAAACCACGGGTAACCACCCCCTCTGGAGTGTGCAACTGCCAAATGATGGCTAGAATGAATGGATCTCCCAAGGATCGTACACCCGTAGATGATCAAGCCAACGTCGAAGATACCGTGTACTGCAACAGTCATTGAGAGACCGCATGGACCCCAATCGGATGGTGTCCTGGCAAGAGGTAACCTCATCCTTTGTGAAAAACACAAACCATGTGGCTGCTGTCCACCCAAAAACGCAACTGCAAGGTGATGAAAATGCTGCTGTCCAGCCATTTTCAGCGTGCTCGTACGCTCTCGGCAGGGTCCGAAGTGGTGCAGAGGGTGTAGGGAGGGCGGGGAATCAATGTAACAACCTGTGATAGGCTGAAAACAGAGGAAAAACAGCAGGTGTTTATGGCTGAAAACTGTAGCAGATGAAGAGGATTTGAGATGGAAACGCACCAGATGCAAACCCGAGTGGGATAGCAAGATCTGTAAGGTCCAGAAACTGTGCGCTCTCCTCCTTTTGCATAAACGCAGCAGCTGTCCAAAAAACGCAGATTTGGATCAAAAACACAAATGGAGAAGGGACATTTCCGGCGAGGAAAAGGGGTCCAAGCCCTAGCAGAGGGAACAGCAGATCTGAAGGTTTCCTGCAAAAACGCAGATGGCAAAGCATTCCGCCACGATGAAAGCTCTCCAGAAGGTGGCGCCACCCCCTCTTGCAGGCAAATTGCAAAAACGCTGTTGTTTGAGGAAAACGTTGGCTGGTCGTCTTCTTCTTCTTGGGAGGGAGGACCTCATGCGGAAGAAGCGCCTCAACGCTGGTGATTGATACCATGTGAGTGCGCGTGCGCGAGAGAGAGAGAGAGAGAGAGAGAGAGAGAGAGAGAGAGAGAGAGAGAGAGAGAGAGAGAGAGAGAGAGAGAGAGAAACACAAACGCAAGATGTGGGAAGAGGGGGCGATCAGCTCCCCATGACTACCAGAGCAGAAGACCCATACAATGTCAGATGATATCTATAATGGGTACCCCCTTGTCCCCATATATATATGAGTGCCCAAGGGAGTCCATACTGGGCCGACGGCCGTCCCAAATCTGGGCAGCCGGACATAGGTGCAACCAATACATGGGTGGCCAGCCCAGAGACATACTAGCCGTACAAGTATGTCATAGACCTATGCGAAGCAACAGAGTGGTGTAAATCTAACAAAAGTTTCACGTAAGCTCTAGGATATTGATGGCGTGGTGGTAGGCCCTGCGGAAACACTAAATTTACAACGCGTTTTACGGGCTATTGACATGGCAGTAGCTGTACCAGGCTTGGACACTCCAAACGAGAAATCAACAGCAACACAAACAGAAACTTCAAAATCGCTGAACTTTAATATATATATATATATATATATATATATATATATATATATAGAGAGAGAGAGAGAGAGAGAGAGAGAGAGAGAGAGAGAGACGGCACCGTGGAGTTCCGCACTTGGAAGTATTGGCCCCTAAGACTGGTGCCCCTTTCGGTATTTCTTTGCCATTAACATTGCAAAGTACAACTCTTGAGAGACCTTGCAACTGCTCTCAGACTCTGCGTCCAGATGCTCTGCAGAGCGAGGCCCCAAGGGCTCTTATAAACACTACAAGGGATGCCCAAAAGCAGAGCCCTAAGAGCAATCAGTTCAAAAGCACTTTCCCTTGCAAGCACCTGCTTTAAGAAGCTAGCGTTGGAGACTCCCAAAAGCAGCTAGCGTAATTTGCAAAAATGTGCACAACCTGCCACGTGGCACCAACAACGCAAAACGCGGATATCTGTACAAGCCTACTGTCACGAGACGGGCACCACGTGCCAATAGAAAAGAACACACTGAACAAACTTTTAGCACTTCAATAGCAACTGAACTCAGAGAGAGAGAGAGAGAGAGAGAGAGAGAGAGAGAGACGAAACGCGACACGAAGTGGCAGAATTCCACCCAGACTGTATTGGCCCCAAACCTTGGCGCCCCTTTCCATATTTCTTTATATTGCATCAACACATTACAAGCCGGTACTCCAGACTCTGCACCTTCTCCAGGAAGCATGCCAAAGAATGAGCCCTAACCTCATGTTTAAAGGCCCTTGGCCTGAAAAGCAATTGCAGTGAAAAGCTTCAAACTCAAAAGCAACTCGTCCAAAAAGCGCCAAAATCGGTATTTCTTTATCTTGCATCCACACATTACAAGCCGGTACTCCAGACTCTGCACCTTCTCCAAGAGGCATGCCAAAGAATGAGCCCTAATCTCATATTTAAAGGCCCTTGGCCTGAAAAGTAGTTACAATGAAAAGCTTCAAACTCAAAAGCAATTGGTCCAAAAAGGGCCAAAATCTGCCTGCGCAATTTGCGAAAATCCGTACAACTACCACATCAACACTGTCAGCGCGTTTTGCAGAAATCTACCATGTCAACACTGTCAACGTGAAATGCGAAAATCCGTACAGTTCAGCCACGTCAGCAATTGAAAAATCCGGGCTATGTATTGGTGGGTCCTGCTTTAGTTTAATTCCTTTATGTCATTGGGGCCCCATAGGACGGGGTCCCCATAAGTTGGAAGGACTCCTTCTTCTGTTACTTGTTCTTCTTAGGGTTTAGGCCCCTCAGCCGGGATCTGCAAGTTGGCTCCATTCTTCAGGGCTTTAACACGTCAGCAGTTTGTGACATTCGCCCTTCTTGAAAGAGAGTAATCGTCCGCGACTACAGCATATCTGCAAAACAACTCAAGTTAGCTCAAAAATGTCCAAGGGTCATTCCGAGGGACAATCAGTTTGCTATTTTGTTTTTTTTACAGGAGTTGGCTTCTCCTTTCGGCTCTTTCGATCAAGGAGTTGGCTTCTCCTTTCGTCCAATTCGGAACTCTTGATATGCTGGCGTAGTAAAATTAGCCATCACACCAAGACCGGACTGATCTTCCACGGGTGTCTTGATGTACTAAAATTACACACCCAGGCAATCTCATCCAATTAGGAATATTCAGTGGTTGGCACATCACAATGCAACACAAATGCTCACATATGCATGTTACAAGACATAGAAACATAAAGCCGTCGATGAGCACTCCCCCACAAATAACCATCCACGTCCGGGCCATGAGTTGTTCAACGACTCCCTCATCACTCCTCCTGCATAACCTAAAAGATCCGTGCGTCATTTGGAGGTGCTGAGAGTAGCCACTACTCAGACTTCTTAATACTCCTCCCGCATAACCGTCCAAGTCCGAGCCACGAGTAACAACAGTACTCCCCCCGTACATAACCACAAGGGTACGGGCCATGAGTAAAAACAACACTTTTCAATCATTCAATACTCCCTCCGCAGCCTGCGTCGCTTGGAGGTGCTGAGAGTAACCATTGCTCGGACTTCTTAATACTCCACCCGCATAACCATCCAAATCCTGGCCATGAGTAACAACAACAATACTCCCCCCGTAAATAACCACAAGGATACGGGCCATGAGTAAAAGCAACACTTTTCAATCATTCAATACTCCCCCCGCAAATAACCATAAGGGTCCGGGCCATGAGCTCAGAGGACTGTAGAACCAAACGCTGCTCCCCAGACCGCAGTCTACGTCACTTGGAGGTTCAAGCATACAACCAAATGCTCCCCAGGCATCGGCCTGCGACGTTCCAAGGTTTTCTCGACATCAGTCGAGCTCCAAAAGTCGATTGACTTTCCATACTGTAACCTGCATCAAAAATTAGGGTTAGATTCCTTCCATAAGGTCGTAGCCGACCACAGTATCCTCCATCAGCTCTTGGACAGATAGTATTCCTCTGGCGACGATGGTAGTCCCAAGACATAGCAATCACAACGGACCTCCAAGGTCATCAGTTCGTGAAGAGACATCTATTGAGAGATGTCGAGAAATTTCAAGTTATAATCTGCTAGGGTTTCCATGGCAAGCATTTCACGATACTCCCCTCTGCCAGAAGTTGCACTCCGAAGGAAGATGTCAGAAACCATATAACTTCGATATACCATCCATTTCAAACAGGATCACCAAACAAGTTCTCAAACAGAACTCAAACTTAAAAAAACAATCTCGACATCAGTCAAGCTCCAAAAGTCGATTGACTTTCCATCCAGTAACCTGCATCAAAAATTAGGGTTAGATTCCTTCCATAAGGTCGTAGCTGACCACAGTATCCTCCATCAGCTCTTGGACAGATAGTATTCCTCTGGCGGCAATGATAGTCCCAAGACATAGCAGTCACAACGGACCTCCAAGGTCATCAGTTCGTGAAGAGACATCTACTGAGAGATGTCGAGAAATTTCAAGTTATAATCTGCTAGGGTTTCCATGGCAAGCATTTCAGAATACCCCCCTCTGCCAAAAGTTACACTCCAAGGAAGATGTTAGAAACCATATAACTTCGGGCAAAAACTTTCTTGAAAGCTTGCCAAGTCCTTGGAGTGTGCAGCTTGGTAGCTAAAGAGACATCAACATCTGCATGGCTATCACAAAACGGGGGCGTACACGAGCACTTAGAAAATCTGAAAATTATAATTCTTTGCAAACATGAGAGAAGGGAGAAGATCGACACAGTATTGGGGACCAGAAGATGGGCTGGTCCCCCCCCGTAAAGAGTATTCTTTTATTCAGGGAGAATTCTTATACAAGCACGAGAACACGAGGAAACCCCTCCGTTCTGTAATCTTAGACCCGAAGGTCCTGCTTTCCCGTAAGGAGCTTGGGCACAAGGCCGTTCCTTCCCGTAAGGGACTTAGGTGCGAAGCCGTGCTTTCCCGTAAGGGACTTAGGCGTGAAGCCGTACTTTCCCGTAAGGGACTTAGACGTGAAGCCGTACTTCCCGTAAAGGGCCTTCCCGTAAAACAGGAGATTCCTGCAAAACAAACCACACAAAGCAACAATTCTCAAAGCGTATCAACACCTTATACCTGTCGCTTCTTGCTCGGAGAATCGACCTCCGTGCTCAGTCGTCACGCGAACACTTGCAGTTTCCGTCGCCAGTCTCTGCTCCAGAATCCTAGCGCTGGTGCTTTTCTGCTGCTTCCGCCTCCTCCAAACTGAAACGCTGGCTACCTTTTTATAGGGTCCGACACCCGGTAGGAATAGGGGTCCAAAAGCAGAACTCGGCGCTCCTAGAGAGAGGAGAGAGAAAATCGCGTTTTCTAGAGAGAGGAGAGAGAAAATCGCGTTTTTTAGAAAGAGGAGAGAGAGAGAGATCGCAATTCAGCCCCCTGCATAGCTATTAGCGCTGGATTTTTTTATAAGAGCCCTGCTTGCTTTATTTTATTAATAAAGGGGCCGGTCACTTAAAAGTGACCGGTCACTTTATAAAATAAAGTGTGAACCTGTTCAAACCTTAAAAAATCACTCAGTTAGTGAAAACAATGCTACACAGACACATTCCAGGCGTCCCCGGGTGCAGGACACGACATAGATGCAATGCAGACACAGACTCCTCGCGGGAAAACATCTGTCCTCCCGCGACCGTTCCTGCTTTTCGTAAAAAGCGTCATTGAACCCATCTTTATTCTTGTGCTTGCGTTCTTACGCGTACTTTCTTACTCAGTTCGGATTTCCTCCTTAGCCTACGTAAGGCCCCCTTTCTGATGCACCCGTCACCCATCATGTGACGCATCAGGGGCACCCGTAACCCGGCCCTTTCCACCGAACTTACAGAAACTCCTTCGCGATGTTTACCGTCACCCATCAAATGACACATCAGAGTTGTCCGTTCCTGATGGCATTTCCTGTAGCTACAATCTTTTAACAGTTCTTAGTGTACACATTAAAATATCCTAATTTCATAAAAAGAAATTAATTTCATTAAAAAAATTTAATCATTAAAAGTAAGAAATAGTCCAATTAGCAACAATGGCACTGTAACCTGCACCAAAAATTAGGGTTAGATTCCTTCCATAAGGTCATAGCCGACCACAGTATCGTCCATCAGCTCTTGAACAGATAGTATTCCTCTGGCGACGACGGTAGTCCCTAGACATTGCAGTCACAACGAACCTCCAAGGTCATCAGCTCGTGAAGAGATATCTACTGAGAGATGTCGAGAAATTTCAAGTTATAATCTGCTAGGGTTTCCATGGCAAGCATTTCAGGATACCCCAGTCTACCAAGAGTTGCACTCCGAAGAAAGATGTTAGAACCATATAACTTCGGGCAAAAATTTTCTTGAAAGCTTGCCAAGTCCTTGGAGTGTGCGGCAGGGTAGCTAAAAACATCAACATCTGCATGGCACTGCATCTGAGAAAAACACTAGCTCGAAACAAATCTTAGATCCTTCTCTTGCAAGTGATCTTTATGGCTTATGCCCTGTAAGACATGAGCGGTGAAGACGGAGGGTGGGAGTGGCTAATAAGTCCGGGGCCATGACCGGAAGATACTTCAAATAAAATTCCAATAGACTTTTGAAAGCACCGGTTTGCTCCGTCTGCTCTTTGGTAGGACCAGTATGCTTTCAAAAAAGCACACGCCTGATGCTCTGATACCACTGTCACAAGACGCGCACCACGTGGCAATAGAAAAGAACAGACTTTTAGCACTTCAATAACAATTGAACACACAGAGAGAGAGAGAGAGAGAGAGAGAGAGAGAGAGAGAGAGAGATTGAATTATCGTCCATGGAGGTCAGATATGACCTATGGGACCGAACACAAAACCGTACAGAGGGATTGTCAGATACATCTCAGTTAAGGACTGAGGGTCCAACGAGGGGTGAACGAAAAGAGAAGATAGAATGGACAAAGCCTAAGGAGGGGTGGATGAAGGGGGAGCCGGTTTTGGAGTTCGAAACTCCTGGATAGTGGTTTTGCCTCCGCGATAAACTGCCCATTTCCTGCCGTGCGCGCCTCTTGCGTCTTTTGTAGTTCGGCCTTCTTCTGCTTGAGTTGGGCGAGAGTAGGGTCTTCTGCAAATCAAATTTTAGTGTCTTTAAGAAGCCTCGATTGCTCGAGGAGTTTGATTCGGTCCGCCTTGGTCTTGAAAGTGATGATTGCATGGTTAATACGATGTTCGTGTGTAATGGAGTTGATTGTGGCTAAATCCCACTGTATCATGTGGGTTGTTGATTGGATGCAAGAAAAGGACTCGAGCTTGAGATCCCCATCACCTTTCCAGTCGTTTGGGAGCCCACCAATGCCGACATTGAGAGCTATATCATCTTGTCGTTGTCGTTCGCGTAACATGGACGCCACACGATCGTTGACCTTGTGAAGGATGACCTCTTACATTTGGTTCTTGACCGTCTTGGTGAGAGAGGTCTCTACCTCTGCCTTTGTTTTGTTAAACTTGACTTCCATCTGCTCTATCTCTTCCTTCTTGCAGTTCTCCACTACGGTGAGCCTAGCCTCGATGACAATCAGTCTTTGTTTCAGCTCATCGTTCTCCTTGCGGAGCCTTTCGACTTCATTCTGGAGGCGGGCAGTGTTGTCCATCTTCGGGGGTGTTGCCACAACCCCTGCAAAAGTCAGCTTACCTCGAGATGAGGCTCGAGTGACCATGGTTGTTGCCCGAAAGACGCACCCAAGGGAACCTATGCCGATGTTGCTTGTGCTAAAAAATGGTTGCACTGTTTTTACTTGCTACTTGGAAGGTGCAGTAATAATTCTTTTCTCATAGCCATGGGCGCTCGAGCCTCGTTTGCAGAGCAAGAGCTAGTCGGACTTCACGAACAGGGGCAACAAAGCGGACCCCACGGGCATGGCAATAGGTCTCGTTGGCAGAGCAAGAGCCTCAGTTGTGGCGCCGGGCTCGTGGGCGAGCATTGCAGCACAGAGTCGAGCTCAGTTGTGGCGCCGGCGGACCGTGGGCGAGCAGTGCAACAGAGACTCGCGCTTCATTGGCAGGGCGGCAACGGGGCGAAGTCGAGCCTCGTTGAGGTCGGGGCTGACGCCCCCCCACAGGGCAGTCCCTCGCCCAGGGGGAGGCTTGGGAAAGCGTGAAGGAGGGCGAGGCAAGGCAGATCTAGGGTTACGAGCACAGAGAGAGAGAGAGAGAGAGAGAGAGAGAGAGAGAGAGAGAGAGAGACGCGACACAGTTGGCGGAATTCCACCCCAGAGAGTATTGGCCCCAAAACTTGGTGCCCCTTTCGGTATTTCTTTATATTGCATCAACACATTACAAGTCGGTACTCCAGACTCTGCACCTTCTCTAGGAAGCATGCAAGAGAATGAGCCCTAACCTCATATTTAAAGGCCCTTGGCCTGAAAAGCAGTTACAGTGAAAAGCTTCAAATGCAAAAGCAACTGGTCCAAAAAGCACCAAAACCTGTCAGCACGTTTTGCGAAAATCTGACACGTCAGCATTGTCAACGTGAAACACGGAAATCCGTACAGTTGAGCCGCGTCAACAGTCGGAAAATCGGAGCTATGTATTGGTGGGTCTTGCTTTATTTTAATTCCTTTATGTCACTTGGGCCCCATCGGACAGGGTCCCCATAAGTTGGTAGGACTTCTTCTTCTGTTACTTGTTCTTCTTAGGGTTTAGGCCCCTTGGCC
This sequence comes from Adiantum capillus-veneris, assembly GCF_014529385.1. Classification (NCBI taxonomy): domain Eukaryota; kingdom Viridiplantae; phylum Streptophyta; class Polypodiopsida; order Polypodiales; family Pteridaceae; genus Adiantum; species Adiantum capillus-veneris. Next base: position 77,900,429 of record NC_140950.1, on the reverse strand, counting down.
GGGATCTGCAAGTTGACTCCATTCTTCGGGGCTTTGACACGTCAACAATTTGTGACACCTGCCATGTCAGTATTCGTACGATCTACCACGTCAACATGTCAACGCATTTTACAAAAATTCCTTTCAGGGTTCAAGCTTCTGTCTCTTAGGGTTTTGGGCCCCACGGCCTGTGCTACATAAGTTCTTCAAGTTAGTCCGTTCAGTTTCTCTTGTCCACTCGGCCATTTCTCTGCCAGTTGGTCATGCCACAACATCACTTAGTAACATACCCCCCTCTTGAAAAAATTGTGATCGCCCTCGATTGCACCTGCAAAATCAAACACAAGCCAGAAACCAGTTTAGTAGACATTGACTCTAAGCATTGACGCACTAGACAACACATATCCAGCACTTGCACAAAGACGACAATCACTGAACATTCAAATCACATTCAAATCAAATCACATAAAGACCATCGAGATATCGAATCACGATCTATCACGAATGTGTTAAGCAATCGCATCTAGATCTATCCCAAATCTCACTCATGTCCAATTTGACTAATTCTTATTGCTATCATGTCCATCTCATCTGGAATCACAAGACCGAAATGCTGCAATCATTTCTTCGTTTAATCATACACTCAACGCTCCTTACATGAGAGCACATATATATCAGATTCATTTGAAAATTCCCAATTCGAAGAAATTCTTGTCACAAGGCTGTGGCAACCACAAACTTAAGTTGTTGGTTTCTTTCCCTTGATTTTTCTTTAATTTTTGGAACCCTCTTTTTGAAGTCACAAATGGTCGAACAAGTATGCCCAATGTGAAACGGCCAACAGCCAAGAGTTTCACCTGTAGCCGTAAAGCGCAGATCGCCACGAGATGGTCGGGCCAATCGGCACTGAAATCCAAGCATAAAAAGGGTGTCTATGCTCAGTTCAAAGTCATTTAGGCCCCTCACTACACTTTATAAGTCGGTGGATACTAGGAATCGACTCGAAAGAGGCAAACTGGACACATGACTTTCCAAGCACTTGCCAAGCTCATCCCAAGAGTCAGTGTGGCAACGGAAGATGCAATGAAGACAAGAACTGGCTCGTGATCTGGTGGGTACCTCGACTCCGATCTAGAACACTTGCAATGCCAAACACATGAACAAGGCCCTGTGGAAAAGAGAGATCACTAAGGTAGAGAGAGAGAGACAACATCTGAGAGAGAGAGAGAGAGAGAGAGAGAGAGAGAGATCTGGGAAAGGCTCTTCATGCTGATAACAATCAGCTCATACAAGTGACCGGCATAGAACTCACATGCCCAATGATAGACCCGAGGACACACAACTACGACTGCTACTAACACTGCCAACTGCTCCTGCACACCAGACCACTGACACGGTCTCGTCATGGGCTGCCCTAGCCTCTTGTGAAATCGAGGCTCTGGCAGGATCTCCTCCTGGCAAGAAGGTTGATCTGAAGGGAGAAGTAACCGGATCGGGGCTGCCCTATGGTGTGGATGCCCCATGACAAACATAGATCTGCTCCTCTCGTATGCCTGCACCATGATGGAGGTGCTCTGCATCTGCCATATCATAGCGCCTCCATGCATCTGCACTCCAAAGGAAAAACACTAGACATGCTGTGGCCAGCGTTCCATGAGGAAAAACGCTAGGCTGATGAGGAAATCGCTAGGGCTGAACTGCCCCACCTGCCCTCTGCATCATCTAGCGCTACCCCCCTAGGGGCGCCCCTGTGCTCCCCAAGGCCTGCACACAATTGTCCTCCCATAGAGCCCTGCCCTCACCTATATACCTCCAAGAGACCAAGAGCCAGCTTTCCACCAGCCCCCACGACCTGGGAAATGGGAGAAAAATAGGAAAGTGACACCTGAGGCCCTGTGGATTATAGGGAAAAATACTATCAAGGCACGGAAAATATCCCCATCCTGCAACAGCCTGATGGCCATGGAACTGAGCCAAAACCCAAGGCTAAACATGGCTAGACACGACCCGACATGTGAAACCTACCTCACACTAGTCGGGCACAGCCACAAAACAGCCCGCACTCCCTAGCACCTATCCCTTGGAGAAACTGGGACCGACTGGACGAATCCGGAGAGATGCCTAAACTCCAACACCCCCTCTCAGCTCATGGAAAGGACGTCAGACCAAAAAGCTGGAGTGAGCAATCTGCAATTGTAAAGAGAGGGTTTCGTAGACGAGGATATCTGCTACAAACTCCGCATTGGAATAGTATCCTACAGTATACAACCCAATTGCTACCCCCGAGAGACGTCTAGGAAGTACTATGTTGTCCGCTGAAAGTAAATCCAGCTCTATCAAGGATCTCCTCAAGCCAACTGACTCACAAGTCGCACAACCAACATCTGTAGAAGGTACAATTGCTGATCGCTCAAAGAGCATGCATCAAAAACGAAGGGTAAAGGCATGAAAGACTAGTATCCGGATCATTTCCCAACTCTAATAGTCCACCCTCGAGGGAAGAGCCAAAATATGTACCTCCCGTCATATACCACATGCCATAAACTCCAAGCCGCAACGAAAGTCCAAGGAAAGGGACCGCCGAGGCTACTAAAGAACTATATGTCCGATGTAGAGGAACCAAAGATCTGCACCACTGCTAAACTGTATCTGAAGGAACTTCATCAAAACTGAGAGCGAAACTATAGTTGATCTTCAACTGTCTGGAACACCACTGGAGAGAATATCACCTGTCACAAACTGGTGATGTGGCACCCCTCTGGCGAGGGGCTCTTGATGAAATGCAACGAAAGGCTGATGACGTGGCTGAATGATGACGTGGCAGCCCGAAAATTCCGCCGTAATTTGCGATGGACTGTCCGTGCATGTTCTCCGCAAAGTACGCTGATGCTGTGGCAGTCCCTACTGTGTATGGAATTGCACAAATTACGTTGGCTGTTTTTAACAGCTTTTGGATGAGATTTTTAAGGAATTGCTTTTGGAACTTTTGCTTTTGAGTTTGAAAGCTTTTGGGGCTCTGCTTTTAGCATCCCTTGTAATGTTTATAAGTGACCCAAGGTGTCACATGCACATCTAACCCTATGTGTACGTGGACAAGCTAACCCTATGTGTACGTGGACAAGCTACTTCATGACATGGGTTCAGTTCAGTTTGGTTCAGTTAAATTAGGAAGTGTTCTGGCACTTTTGTTAGTCTGTTCGTAGACCGTGCATGTCCAGACACTTAGATTAGATGCATATCCTCTAGTTGCACACAGCATGATCATCAGATTTCCATCAGAACCCATCAGGAGCATTTTTACAATGCATAGACCTATTTTCCCTATTTTTGACATTTTTTACTTATTATTTTTAAGTGACTTTTGTTGGGAACTGGGTAGGGCAATTTGACAAGCCAAGAATATATAGAAACCTAGCGCTAGCATTCTATAGCAGAAGAGGCAGCAAGAACCAAAGTGTTCAACATTCACCTTTTTAGCGGGACCCCCCACACCTAGCGTTTTTGGAGCAGCCAAGCTAGCATTTTTTGCATCAACCACCTAGCGTGTTCAACATACAGGCAAGTCCAACGTTTTTGCATTGCAGCAACCTGGCAACATCAAATCAAGATCAGCCTTGGCGTTTTGCATTGCAGATCAGTCCCAGCGACAGCAGAACCAACAAAAGCCATAGCGTTTTTGCAAGGAGACAGTTTTCAGCCCTAGCGTTTTTGGTTTGCAGATCCGCCTCGGCGTTTTGCAGTTCCATCGTGACAGAATCAACAGAAGCACCAGCGTTTTCAGTTTTCAGCAGTCACATCCCGTAGTAGACCCCCAAACCTCGCAGATCTCACCTTCCCAGAGCAGATCCTCGTTGCACGGTCAGATCCATCGAAGTTTGCAGTTCAGCCCGGAAAACGCAGATTTCAGCATCTGCGTTTCCAGCGCGTCGTCGTCGCATCCTCGCCATATGGCTTCACGCAAGGATCAGTCGACTCCCTCTGCATCCGGAGATGCAGGAAGGGATCACAACAAAGATTCCGGCAGAGAGTATGGCCCGCCTCGGCCTACTCAGGCAGAGCAACGAGAGATGAAGCATCGTCAATTGATCGGCGATGCAACAAAGATGATGCTCAGTTTTGCGAAGGACCCGAAGTTGGCAAAATATATGAGCGAGACTTCTTTTCAAGAAGTGCACGAGCAGTGGCAGAAAACCACACCACCACCCCCGAAACCCGCTCTCAAGAAACCTTCTACTCACAAGGAATATTCAGAGAATGAATTAGAAGAGGTGGTTCATGCATGGATTGCTCAACTTTTTGACGCGCAAAACAAAGCTAAAAAGCACGGCAAAAAGCAAAAGAAAGGCACAGACTTCCCGGGTTATTTGGGTCGTCAGTCGACATTGATAAGGCAAAGAAACAGAAGAAGCGTGTTCGATTTGAAGGAGTACCCAGTTCTTCTTCTTCTTCTTCTTATTCTGACAGTTCTTCTAGCTCTTCTGACTCGAGCGAAGAAGACAAAAAAAAGGCAAAAAGCGAAGCAAGAAACAACGCTTCGGAAAGGGCAAGAAAAGGCAAAGAAGTCTAAATCTCGCCCAGTGAGTGACAGTTCTACAGAGGATTCGTCTACAAACAGTTCAGACTCTGATGACGGCAACTTTTATGCGAACAAGAAAAAATTTTATGAAGCCAACCAGTATGACTTTCTGGAAGATAAAAGCAAGAAAGTCCGAGAGTTTAAGGAAGGTGGATAGTCAATCAAATTTGACACTTTTTCAAGATATAAAGATGCTTCAAAGGCTATCTTTTATACAGCAATTTGACATCGCTTTCGCGGGAGGACGCTACTCAGAGCACTCCAAGATTCGAAGAGCTACCTCTTATTTTAAGGGGAATGCTCGAACCTGGTAGTCCAGGCTTCTTTTAAACAAGACTGCGCTAGTTAAATGGCTGAAATTTAAGAAGCTTTTATTTCTTCTTGGTTGACTCAAGAGTATGAACGCGATATACGAGCTGCTTGGAACCATCTTCGGATGACCAAGAGAGATACAGTGAACGCTTATTGCGAGAGATTCTGGAGCTCTTTTCTATCCGCCTCTTCATTCAAGAAGATTTCATTCAGAGAACAGATTGAGCGGTTTACCTTGGGTCTACCTACAAAGATCAGAGATCACTGCTTGGAACAGAAGTCATATTCAGGAGTTGATGAGTCATGCGAAACGGGGTTTTGCCATTCACTCTGGCAGTCTAACCTACCCCACCGATGAGGTCATGACACAACGAGCCGAACGAACTTCAACGAATGAAAGTAGAAAGAGAAAGAGCAACCCCCCCAGAAAAGAAGGATGCACGACCCAAGCTTACTCCTCGGGGGAGAGCTCGCTTTATCATGGAGGGGAAGTGCTTTGGATGCGGGGAACATGGACATATCTCCGCGAAGTGCCCTAAAAAGGCACAGAAAGAACAGAATGACAAGGACGACGAAAGGCCTGAGAGTTCCAAAGCAGCTGAGGAACGTGGAAGAAAAGGCAAGATGAAAACAGGACTGGTTCCAGATTGTGTGCGTATGTGCGTACCGATCCCAACATCATGACAACAGTATAGAACTTTGTCGAGCTTGGGGCAAAGTGAAAGACCAAGAGGCCCTGATCTCCTTTGATGGAGGAGCCAAGGCCAACTTCATTTCACCAGAATTGGCGGCGCGGCTCGAGATCACTCCTGATCGGATGGGACCACTTGCGGAGGCTGTTCTAGCGGCACCCGACAGGGACGTAGCCATTACACCTGTCATTGGCAAACTTCGGTTGCATTGTCAGGGGTATTTGGGGCATGAGGACTTTCTCATAACGCCTTTGGAAGGTTGTGATGTCTCTTGGGGATTCCCTGGTACCACAAGAACAACGCCGTGGTCGATTATCGGGCGAGGAAAGCGACATTGACTACAGAGAAGGGCAGAACCATTGTACTTGACATAAAACTGAACAGCGAGTCTATCCCTATTGAATCGGCTTCGGCCATTTCTAAATTAATGAAATCCAGTCTGTTTGTTTACTCGATCTTTATGAAAGAATTGAGTGCGAAGGATAGGACAAATATGTCCAAACTTCATAAAGAACGCCAAGATTTTCTCCACTGTCACGCCCGACTGCTTCTCAGAGGGCCTACTAGGCGAGTTACCACCTGCTCGTCCTGAAGATCATACCATTGATCTGATACCTGGAAGCACACCACCGAACCGGCCACCTTACCGCGTGAGCCGAGCACAGAATGAAGAGATTATGAACAAAGTGAAAGACCTCTTAGAAAAGGGTCTTGTCCAGCCTAGTACTTCACTGTATTGCTCTCCAGTGGTGGTGTTGGTTTTGAAGAAAGATGGATCTTCGAGAATGTGCATCGATTACAGAGCTCTCAACAAAATCACCATCAAGAACAGATTTCCAATTCCTAGGATCGATGATATACTCGACAGACTACAGGGATCCTCATGCTTTAGCAGGATTGATTTGAAGAGTGGATATCATCAGATCAGAATCGCGTCGGGAGACGTCTACAAGACAGCTTTTCGGACGACTTTTGGATTGCTTGAGTTTTTGGTGATGCCTTTTGGCTTAACCAATGCTCCTGCGACATTTAACCGGAGGATGGACAAGATTTTTCGAGAGTACAGGCTATTTGTTGGCACTTTCTTTGACGATATCATTGTTTTCTCCAAGAATGAGGCAGAACATAGAGATCATCTGCTTCACGTCTTCCAGGCATTACGAGATCACAAGTTAGTGATTAATGCTAACAAAAATTAATTTTTCCTACCAGAGATACACTTTTTGGGACACATTGTATTAGCAGCAGGAGTGCAAATGGATTCGGCCAAGATAGAGACTATCCGTGATTAGCCCGATTTGAAGAATGTTCATTCGAACGTTTGCAGAGGTTGCTTCCCCTTTGCATATCTTGCCACAGAAAGAAGTCCCGTGGGGACCCATAGAGGTGACTGCCTTTCAGACATTGAAAGAGAAATTGACTACGGGACCAGTTTTGACTTTGCCGGACTTGCAGAAGTCATTTGAAGTATATTGTGATGCTTGTGGTCGTAGTCTGGGTGCGGTCTTAATGAAAGAAGGCCATGTCATTGCTTACGAGAGCCGATTGTTCTCAAGACCGGAAATGACAACACAGATTTATGAGAAAGAGCTTTTGGCGGTTATCCATGCTCTTACTCAATGGCGGCATTACCTACTCGGAGCGGATTTTACTGTGTTTACAGACCATCAGAGTTTGCGCTACTTCTTATCACAAAAGCAGCTATCAAAAAAGCAGATGTGGTGGGCGAACATCTTGTCACAGTTTCACTTCCAAATTGTCCATGTTCAGGGACAGAAGAATGTGGTGGCAGATGCTTTGTCTCGAAAGCCGTTGGTTCTGGCTATTTCCGCGATGCATCATAGGAGCTTCGAGGATATGGTCGACCAGTATGCAACAGATACAGATTTTGCAGACGTTTTCACACGGATACGGGATGGGGAGAAAGTAGTGGGATATTCCATTCGGGGTGGCTACTTGATGAGAAAAACCATGTTGTGCATTACACAGCCATTGAGGGAAAAGGTTATGACTGAATGCCACTGTCCACATTTACGGGTCACCACAGCATTGCTACCACCATGAAAGGGGTAGAGAGATACTTCTTTTGACCGAGACTCAAGAAGGATGTGGAAGAGTTTGTGCGCAGTTGCTTAGTATGCCAGAAGGTCAAGTTTGACAGGCATAAAGCACAGGGATTGTTACAGCCTTTACCCATACCCACCCGCCCATGGGAAAGTATTGCAATGGATTTCATTTTTGATCTCCCGAGAACACAAAGTGGTCACGATGGTATCTGGACTGTTATTGACAGATTTAGCAAACAAGCTCATTTCATTCCAGTGAAGAAAACAGTCAAGCCGGATCACTTAGCGAGACTGTTTGTGGCCAAGATCTTCAGATTACATGGCATGCCGAGACGATTGTCTCCGACAGAGACCCCATATTTACGAGTTTGTTTTGGAAGGCAATTTGGGAGAACATTGGCACGCGGTTGCAGTTCTCGTCATCGTTCCACCCATAGACTGATGGGCAATCTGAGATTGCCAATTCAGTGGTTTTAGATTTATTGAAGTCTTATATCTCGGATTAGAAGACTCAATGGGAAAAGTACTTACCTTTGGTGGAATTTGCCTACAATAACACAATACACTCTTCGACGGGGAAGGGGCCATTTGAGATTGTTGAAGGTGCTACGAAGGTTCCACCCTTCCTAAGCACGAAAGATAAGATTTTTGAAGCGGACGCGAGACTTAGATACGGCTTTTGCCAAGGTTCGCGAGACTTTGCGGAAATCTCAAGAACGACAGAAAAAGGCAGCGGATCGCCATCGGCACGACTTGAAATTGCAAGAGGATGATTGGGTGCTCTTATGTTTTCAGACGACAGGCCTGAGAAAGAAAAAGGGAAAGGAGAGGCTTTTTCCAAAGCTTAGTATGCGATACTACGGACCTTTTCCAGATCTCTGAAAAGATATATGGTCTCCTTCCGATTGAAATTGCTTGACACTTGGAGGATTCACAATGCATTTCTTTTTGTTTTGTTTTCGGAATCGGGTAGGGCACGCCCGGTCGCTCCCCTCATACACCAAAAAAGTATACAAGAAGAACAACCAAGACTATGCACCCAGAAACCGAAGGCAAACACTTTTGTCACTAGTTTCCTCTGGCTACGAGAGTTCAGAATTATCTACACTCTTAGGGCCATGACTAATCCCTTGAGAGACCCACTCGCCACTTGGATTTGGGCATGACAGCGACCAAGTACCTCTGTTCAGAGGCCCAGGTACTGCGGGACTTGCTTCGGTCTTCCCTTTGGAGTTGCCTCCTCTAGGTAACTTATCGCTCACCTCACTAAACTGCCTTTGAAACCCGACGGTTTTCCCCTAGGAAATGCCATACCCGCTTGGAAGGGCATCGGCTCATAGGTGGCGGCTGCTGAGGTTGGTGATGTCTCCCTTTTGCACCTCCCAACCTCTTTTAGGTGAAGTTGCCCCCACGGGGGGGAATGGCACTTGGGCGCTCTTGTAGCTCATTTGGCTTCGCTTGGGGAGAATTATGTCATTTCCCCCGGAAGGGATCGGATTCAAAATAACAGCATAGCAAGGGGAGCATTATCTCCCCATCCGCCTATGCAAAGCACCCAAATACCGGGGTACAACTTCACCGAGGAACTTCGCCACAGGCACGTCCCCTGCGGTTCCGTCCCTCGAGTGCGGATCACGACATACCCAGAAAGGCATCCGCTTCCCGCGAGCCTCCCCACCAAGGAGGATAACGGTCCTTTCTTCATGGGCCAACGAAGGGTCGATTGCGTTGAAGGTTGGTTTAGCCAACAACCCCTAGCTTCATCTATCGCCGAACAACTCATTAGCAAATGCGAAAGCGAACGACCCTCTAACTGGGAGCACAGCATGCAAATGCTGTGTCCGCGCATGTAACTATCAGCCAGTTTAAGCCCCCCTACTCTCGCGAGAGCCAGCATTCTCTCCTCCTTTGTATTCACTATAGTGCTCCTATTGAGCTGCAGCAGGTTGTTCAAAGCCGACCTCCTTATAGGGCTCCAACGTCAAGCACGAATGCCTCTCGTCCCACTTCTCCCATGCGTGGTAGCGAACTGAGCTAAAGTCAGCCGCTGGGATATACTTAATCATCCAGTTCTTGGTTCTTGTCGTCCAAGTCCACTTCTTGAACGGTTGGTTCTTAGGCTTCTTGTTTACCAAGGAGCCTATCCAAGTAGATGAAACCGAGCGGTACTTGTCAAAAGCCCTTGCTCATTGTCCCCCACAAAAGGCAGGTACACGTGGTATGTTAAACTCGTGATGGAGAGTTGCCGTCCCTACAGAGGTTGACCTTGCTCCCTTTCCGAGTAACATTCGCATCCCGGTGGCGACGAGGGGCTGCAGAGAGTGAAGGACACGCTGGTCGTGGGTCCCCATAATTTCTGTGCCATAACAAATCACTGGACACACGCACGCCTTAAAAACAGTCAGTCGAGACCAAATAGGGATGGCTCGGTTTGCCAGTAGGTGTTGACATGCGAAGAGACTTTCCTCCCCTTGTCCGCTCGCTCTTTGACGATATGTTCAATGGAAAAGGTCGAGTCTACGTCGATGCCAAGGTACTTGTACGTTTCACCCACCGCAACCATCTCACCACCCAAAATAAAGATCCTCATGGAGAGATCTTGCAGGTCTCCGTGGAACACCGTGACCATGCATTTATCAATTCCAAAAGTCATGCCCCGGGTCTTTGCCCATTCACTTACCTTGTCAATGCATTTCATGTGAGTCTCTTGAAACCTTTCAAAGGTGACGTGCCTCATGATTGGGAGGCTCATGAGCAACCTGAAGTGGAAGAAAACGAGGAGATCCTTGTTCCTGAACACATTTTGGCACATAAGGATACGAAGAATAAAGGTAAAGTCCGAAGGCGGTTCTTGGTTAAGTTCAAGAACTATCCTGCAGGATGCGAAGAGGATGGAGGAGGAGGACCTGGCAGATACTCCTCAGATTGTGAAACTTTACCTCGAGGCTTTTGGTTTAGCGTAGTCTCCTCCCAGTGGAACACAGAATTCAGCTTGGTTGGAGATCTGGTGCAGTGGGATGCACAAGAGGGGAATTACTCCGCTCCTTTGTCAACAGATGCCTCGATTTTGATACTAGAGTCACTGATGTCTCTTTGAGCTTCAGGGATACTGAGAGCTGACAGTATTCTGCTATATGACTTTATGAAATGGAATTCCTGAATATGATACTGATTTGTTCTTGACTTCTTTTTAAGTGCAGGAACTGATAGATGAAATGACTGCAGTATTTTGGTCTAATTGATCTCGAATAGACATGGTTGCAATAGGGGTTAGTCAATCGGACATCGATGAGGTCCCGACTGGATCTAGATGCGATTGCTAGCTACATTGCCGATAAATCATGGTCTAAGATCCGAATGAATGTTGAATGTCATGTCATGTCTTGTGATGTCTAGTGATGTTCTGTGATGTCGTGTGATGAGACTGTCGATTGGTACATGTGCTAGATGTGTGTTCCTAGTACGTAGGTACTAACAGTCAGTGTCTGCTAAGACGATTTATGGCCTCTGTCTATTTTGCAGGCGTAATCGAGGGCGATTACAATGCTTTCAAGAGGGGGGTATGTCACAAAGTAATGACGTGGCTGCCCGAGAGCATGCTGAAACCCTAATTTTGGAAACCCTAACCCTAAAACCTGCCAAAAACCCTAACCCTAACCCTAAAAGGACAGCAGGGAGAACCAGTGATGACATGGCACTGTACGGCAGAATCCCGCTTTTTGCGACGCACTGTACGGCAGCTTTCCGGAAATTGCGGAGACTTGCTTTTGCGGCAGATTTGCTTTTCTCTACACAAAGATCACACACACACAGAGAGAGAGAGAGAGAGAGAGAGAGAGAGACTTTGCTTTATTTTGAAAGCTCCAGAGAGAGCTTTTGAGAGAAAAGAACCTTTGCTTTATTTTAAGCTTTTGGGGCTCTGCTTTTGGCATCCCTTGTAAAATAAATAAGCGGATTGGGCTCCCACTCTGGAGAGCATCTGGACGCAGAGTCTGAGAGTGAGACCCAACCACTCTTGTACTTTGAACACTGATTAATACAAAAAGAAACACCGAAAGGCGCCAGTCTTTCGGGCCAATATCTCTAGGCACGGAACTCCACCGGGCCAGTGCAAATCTAATGTGAACTGTGAACTGGGAACCCTTGAGCACAATTCGGAGCACTCATCTTGAGCAAAGTTCAACATTCACTTCCGCTTCACCTTACACAAGGGGGCTCACTTCTCAGAGCATCTGGACACAAAGTTTGAGAGCGAGCACCCGCGGGTCAGTTGTACTTTGCTCAAAGATTAATATAAAAAGAAATACCGAAAGGGGCGGTAGTCTTGGGCCAATACCTCTTGGCAAGGAACTACGCCGGGCCATGTCGACTCTCTTTTGAATTGTGATTTAAAGTGTGAAGTATTTTTGAAGTGAATCTCTGTTGTGTCGCGGAAGAATCTTGACTTGGGGTGTCCAAGTTTGTTACAGTGGTATCAGAGCACAGAAAGATTCTTCTTCTACAGAGGATCCGATCCTTTTAGCAATGCGCACAGCTTTCGAGAAAGAATCTACCCCAAGAGACGTCCAAGAAGTACTATGTTGTCCGCTGAAAGTAAATCCAGCTCTATCAAGAATCTCCTCAAGCCAACCGGCTCACAAGTCACACAACCAACATCTGTAGAAGGTACAGTTGCTGACCGCTCCAAGAGTATGCATCAAAAACGGAGGGTAAAGGCATGAAAGACTGGTATCCAGATTATTTCCCAACTCTAAATTGTCCACCCTCGAGGAAAGAGTCGAAATATGTACCTCCGGTCATATACCACATGCCAGAAACTCCAAGCTGCAATGAAAGTCCAAGGAAAGGGACAGCCGAGGCTATAAAAGAAATAACGAAAGGGGCGCTAGTCTTTGGGGCCAATACCTCTTGGCATGGAACTACGTCGGGCCATGTTGACTCTCTTTTTTTGTGATTTGAAGTGTGAAGTATTTTTGAAGTGAATCTGTGTTGTGTCGCGATAGAATCTTGACTTGGGGTGTCCAAGTTTGTTACAGTGGTATCAGAGCACAGAAAGATTCTTCTTCTACAAAGGATCCGATCCTTTTTGCAACGCACACAGCTTTCGAGAAAGAATCTACCCCGAGAGACGTCCAGGAAGTACTATGTTGTTCGTTGAAAGTAAAGCCAGCTCTATCAAGAATCTCCTCAAGCCAACCGACTCACAAGTCGCACAACCAACATCTGTAGAAGGTACAATTGTTGACCGCTCCAAGAGTAAGCATCAAAAATGGAGGGTAAGGGCATGAAAGCTTGGTATCCGGATCATTTCCTAACTCTAAATTGTCCGCCCTCAAGGGAAGAGTCGAAATATGTACTCTGGTCATATACCACATGCCAAAAACTCCAAGCCGCAAAGAAAGTCCAAGGAAAGGGACAGCCAAGGCTACTAAGAAACTATATGTCCGATGTAGAGGAACCAAAGAACTGCACCACTGCTAAACTGTATCTGAAGGAACTTCATCAGAACAGAGAGCAAAACTATAGTTGATCTTCAAATGTCTGGAACACAACCTAAGAGAATATCACCTGTCACAAACTGATGAGGTGGCACCCTTCTGGCCACAGGACGAGGAGCTGATGAAATGCGTCGAAAGGCTGATGACGTGGCTGAATGATGACGTGGCAGCCCGGAAATTCCGTCGTAAATTGCGTCGGACTGTTCGTTCAGGTTCTCCGCAAATTACGTTGATGACGTGGCAATCCGTACGGCATACGGAATTGCGCAAATTACGCTGGCTGTTTTTAGTAGCTTTTCAATGAGATTTTAAGGAATTGCGTTTGGAACTTTTGCTTTTGAGTTTGAAAGCTTTTGGGGCTCTGCTTTTAGCATCCCTTGTAATGTTTATAAGTGACCCAAGGGGGCTCACTTCTCAAAGCATCTGGACGGAGAGTTTGAGAGCGAGCACCTGCAGGTCGGTTGTACTTTGCTCGAAGATTAACATAAAAAGAAATATCAAAAGGGACGCCAGTCTTTGGGGCCGATACCTCTTGGACGGAAACTACGCCTGGCCGTGTCGACTCTCTTTTGAGCTGTGATTTGAAGAGTGAAGTATTTTTGAAGTGAATCTGTACTGTGTCGTGCAAGGTAGGATCAAAACGTACGAACGGATTCGTTTTGTACCGTACGAACGTATTGTACGATCCATACGGTAAAAATCGATCCGTACAAGGCACTTTTTTTATTAAAAAAAATTGGAAGATAAGCGTGGCTGAGGGTTTTCGATGCATTTTTGTTGACTTATGGGCGAGCAAACGAGTTCTCATTTGAGCTTTAATATGCCTATTCAATCATCAATGTCGTCTAAACTTTGAAGTCTCTTGCAGTAGTTACACAGTATGTGGTTGTCTTGTAAAACATGTCTTTAAATGTCTGTAGAGTCTAAAAGTTGTTTCCCTCTCTTGTTTTTTATCGAAAATGTCCTAGAAAGTTTGGTAAATTGAGTTTTTTTAACAAGAGTACCTATTTTTACATATATAAAAAATTTTCTTGTACGTACAGTACATTTGGTACCACCTTGCTTGTCGCGGTAGAATTTTAACTTGGGTTGTCTAAGTTTGTTACAGTGGTATCAGAGAACAGAAAGATTCTTCTTCTACGGAGAATCCAATCTATTTTGCAGCGCACATAGCTTTTGGGAAAGAATCTACACCCGAGAGACGTCCAGGAAGTACTATGTTGTCCGCTGAAAGTAAATCCAGCTCTATCAAGAATCTCAAGCCAATGTATGTTGTCCGCTGAAAGTAAATCGAGCTCTATCAAGAATCTCCTCAAGCCAACCGACTCACAAGTCGCACAACCAACATCTGTAGAAGGTACAGTTCCTGACTGCTCCAAGAGTATGCATCAAAAACGGAAGGTAAAGGCATGAAAGACTAGTATCCGGATCATTTCTCAACTCTAAATTGTCCACCCTTGAGGGAAGAGTCGAAATATGTACCTTCGGTCATATACCACATGCCAAAAACTCCAAGCTGCAATGAAAGTCCAAGGAAAGGGACAGTCGAGGCTACTAAGGAACTGTATGTCCTGTCACATGACACATCCCAACCCGATGTGTCCGTGGACAAGCTACACCACAGCAGGGTTCAGTCAAGTCTAGATTAGCAGTGATCTGGCACTTTTGTGAGTCTATTCGTAGACCGTGCATGCCCAGTCACTTAGCATAGATGCATATCCTCCGGTTGCACACAGCATGATCATCGAAATTCCCATCAGAATCCATTAGCATCAGTTAGGGGAATTTTCCAGTGCATTTAGCCTATTTTCCTATTTATTGGGATTTTCACTTATTATTTTTAAGTGACTTTCCAACAAAAGTAGGTAGGGCAATTTTGCGAAGTTAATATAAAGCAAACCGAAGTTCACACTTTCTGACAGAAGAGGCAGCAGGAGCACATGCTCAACAGGCAACTTCTCAGCAGAACCCCCCCCAAGAGACCTAGCGTTTTTGGAGCAGATCCATCAACCTAGCGTTTTTGCATGAAGAACCAGCCTTGGCGTCTTGCACAGCAGATCAGCCCCGGCAACTACAGTAGACAACAGATCAGCCTAGCGTTTTGCCTTTGCAGATTATCGGCGTCAGATTTACAGATTTTCAGCCCTAGCGTTTTTTGCATCTGCTACAAACCCTAGCGTTTTGCAGATTCTCCGCGACGGAAGGTCAAAGAACCTCAGCGTTTTCAGTTTTCAGCCCTTAGTACCCGCAAATCAAGTCCCAAACCTCGCAGATCTCACCTTTCCGCAGCAATTCCTCGCCGCACGGTTAGTTTCCGCAAGGTTTACAGCCCAGAAAACGCAGATTTCAGCATCTGCGTTTTCAGCGCGTCGTCGTCGCATCGTCGTCATAGACATCATCATCGACATAGAGTCAGAATTCAGCAGATAGAAGATTTGCAGATTTCAGCCCATAGCGTTTTTGGACAGCAGTAGAAAGACCACAGATTTCAGCCCTAAAGTCGTCGTCGTCATCACCGTCGTCGTCATCGGCATAGTCCCATTGCATCAGTCCATTGCATTCGCATTGAACACCTTTGTGCAATCAAAGTAGACCACTCTCGCCGACGAGAGTGGGGCCTTCGAAGGAGGGTTTTACAACCTCTCGGTGTCGTATCTCTTCTCTCTCCTTCTCTCAGTCTCATTCACTTGCACGCACAATATCCACTCACTTTGTTCGTGACCACCACAGCACTCTACAAGACGGAAAGCTCTCTCTTTCCCTAAGAACTAAAAAGGAACCTTGAGCAATAAAGATCACTAATCTTGAGAAAATACAACATTCATTCCGCTGCACCTAACATGTCCGATGTAGAGGAACCAAAGAACTGCACCACTGCTAAACTCTATAACTTCATCAGAACTCAGAGAGAAACTATAGTTGATATTCAACTGTTTGGAACACCACCCGAGAGAATAATATCACCTATCACAAACTGGTGACGTGGCACCCTTCTAGACACAGGACGAGGGGCCCTTGATGAAATGCGCCGAAAGGTTGATGACGTGGCTGAATGTGGCAGCCCGGAAATTCCGCCGTAAATTGCATTGGACTATCCATACAGGTTCTATGCAAATTACGTTGATGACGTGGCAGTCTGTACGGTGTACGAAATTGCGCAAATTACGATGGCTGTTTTTAGCAGCTTTTGGATGAGATTTTGAAGGAATTGCTTTTGGAACTTTTGCTTTTGAGTTTGAAAGCTTTTGGGGTTCTACTTTTAGCATCCCTTGTAATGTTTATAGGTGACCCAAGGGAGCTCACTTCTCAGAGCATCTGGACGCAGAGTCTGAGAGCAAGCACTTGCAGGCCAGTTGTACTTTGCTCAAAGATTAATATAAAAAGAAATACCGAAAGGAGTGCCAGTCTTTGGGGCCAATACCTCTTGGCACGGAACTTCGTCGGGCCGTGTCGACTCTTTTTTTTTTGAGATTTAAAGTATGAAGTATTTTTGAAGTGAATCTCTGCTGTGTCGCGGTAGAATCTTGAGTTGGGGTGTCTGTAACAGACTTGGACACTCCAAGTCGAGAATCTACCGCGACACCACAAATAATCACTTCAAAACAGTTCAAGTTCACAATCGATTCAACACTGGCCCACCGGCGGAGTTCCGTGCCTAGAGATATTGGCCCCAAAGACTAGCGCCCCTTTCAGTATTTCTTTTTGTATTAATCTGTGTTCAAAGTACAAGAGAGTAGGCAAGCGCTCACTCTCAGACTCTGCGTCCAGATGCTCTGAGTTGTGAGAGGCCTGCCCACATATTTAAATGTTTACAAGGGATGCTAAAAGCAGAGCCCAAAAGCTGAAAATCAAAAGAACTTCAAACAAATAAAGCAAAAGCTTTCTACCTCTCATAATCTCTCTCTCTCTCTCTCTCTCTCTCTCTCTCTCTCTCTCTCTCTCTCTCCAATTTGCGTGGAGTCAAGCAAAAGCAATCCCCGAAATCTGCCGCTTGCTTTTCTTATTGCCGCAAAACGCAGACATCCGTACAGCCTGCCACGTGTCAGCCCGTGAAATGCACCGCAAATTCCGACAGTCTGTACAGTCATGCCACGTGTCAATAAGCCAGTTGGGGGAGGGTCCTTCGCAAGAGGGTGTGCGTTGGGTAGCCACATCACAGAGTTGTGACATACCCCCTCTTGAAAGCATTGTAATCGCACTCGATTACGCCTGCAAAACAAACAGAAGCCATAAACTGTCTTAGTAGACACTGACTTTTAGTACCGACGCACTAGAAACACACATCTGGCACATGTACCAAATCGACAGTCACATCACATGACATCACAGGACATCACTTGACATCACATGACAATCACATTCAACATTCATTCGGATCTCAGACCATGATTTATCGGCAATGCAATTAGCAATCGCATCTAGATCCACTCAAGACCTCATCGATGCTCGATTGACTAATCCCTATTGTAACCATGTCTATCGAGATCGTTCAAACCAAAATGCTACAGTCATTTCGTCTATCAATTCCTGCACTTAAACAAGTCAAGAACAAATCAGTTTCATATTATCCGGAATTCCATTTCATAAAGTCATACTGTCAGCTCTCAGTATCCCTGAAGCTCAAAGAGACATCAGTGACTAGAGAATTCAAAAATCGAGGCATTTGTTGACAAGGGAACTGAGTAACTCCCCTCTTGTGCAAACCCACTGCACCAAATCTCCTGCCAAGCTGAATTCGGGGTTCCATTTGGAGTAGACTATGCTAAACCAAAAGCTTCAAGGTAAAGTTTCACAATCTGAGGAGTATCTGCTAGGTCCTCCTCCTCCATCCACTTCGCATCCATTGCAGGATAGTTCTTGAATTTAACCAAGAACCGCCTTCTCATTTTACCCTCTTTCTGTCCTTATCTGCCAGTATCTGTTCGGGAACAAGGATCTCCTCGTTTTCTTCCACTTCGAGTTGCTCATCAAGCTCCCCATCTTCGGGCACATCACCTTTAAAAGGTTTCAAGAGACACGTGAAATGCATTGTGAATCCTCCAAGTGTCAGGCAGTTTCAGTCGGAAGGAGACATCATTGATCTTTTCGGAGATCTGGAAAGGTCCGTAGTATCTCATACTAAGCTTTGGAAAAAGCCTCTCCTTTCCCTTCTTCTTTCTTAGACGTGCCTTCTCAAAACGTAAGAGAACCCAATCATCCTCCTTCAATTTCAAATCACGACGATGGCGATCTATTACCTATTTTTGTCTTTCCTGAGATTTTTGCAAAGCCTCGCAGACCTTGGTAAAAGCCGTGTCCTAGTCGGGCATGTACTCATCCGCTTCAAAAATCTTATCTTTCGTGCTTAGGAAGGGTGGAACCTTCGCAGCACCTTCAATAATCTCAAATAGCGCCTTCCCCGTCGAAGAGTGTATCGTGTTATTGTAGGCAAGTTTCACCAAAGGTAGATACTTTTCCCATTGAGTCTTCTGATCCGAGATGTAAGACTTCAATAAATCTAAAACCACTGAATTGGCAATCTCAGATTGCCCGTCAGTCTGCGGATGGAAAGATGAAGAGAACTGCAACCACGTGTCAATGTTCTCCCAAATTGCCTTCCAAAATAAACTCGTGAATCTGGGGTCCCTGTCGGAGACAATCGTCTCAGACATGCCATGTAATCTAAAAATCTGAGCCATAAATAGTCTCGCTAAGTGATCCAGCTTGACTGTTTTCTTCATTGGAATGTAATGAGCATGCTTGCTAAATCTGTCAATAACAGTCCAGATACCATCGTGACCATCTCGGGAGATCAAAAATGAAATCCATTACAATACTTTTCCAGGGGCAGGTGGATATGGGTAAATGCTATAATAATCCTTGTGCTTTATGCATGTCAAACTTGACCTTCTGGTATACCAAGCAACTGCGCATAAACTCGTCCACATCCTTCTTGAGTCTCGGTCAAAAGAAGTATCTCTCTACCCCTCTCAATGTGGTAGCAATGCCGCGTTGACCCGTCAAAGGTGGACAGTGGCATTCGATCATAACCTTTTCCCTCAACGGCTGTGTAACACACAACATGGTTTTCCTCGTCAAGTAGCCATCCCGAATGGAATATCCCACTATTGTCTCCCCCATCCCATACCCATGTGAAAATGTCTGCAAAATCTGTATCCGTTGCATACTGGTCGACCATATCCTCGAAGCTCCTATGATGTATCGCGGAAATAGCCAGGACCAACAGCTTCTGAGACAAAGCATCTACCACCAAATTCTTCTATCTATGCACATGGACAATCTGGAAGTGAAACTGTGACAAGATGTTCGCCCACCGCATCTCCTTTTCCGATAACTGCTTCTGTGACAAGAAGTAGTGTAAACTCAGATGGTCTGTGAAGACAGTAAAATCCGCTCCGAGTAGGTAATGCCGCCACTGAGTAAGAGCATGCATAACCGCCAAAAGCTCTCTCATAAATTTGTGTTGTCAACTCCGACCTTGAGAACAATCGGCTCTCGTAGGCAATGACATGGCCTTCTTGCATTAAGACCGCACCCAGACTACGACCACAAGCATCACAATATACTTCAAATGACTTCTGCAAGTCCGGCAAAGTCAAAACTGATCCCGTAGTCAATTTCTCTTTCAATGTCTGAAAGGCAGTCACCTCTGTGGGTCCCCACGAGAAAGGGACTCCTTTCTGTGCCAAAACATGCAAAGGGAACACTCTGCAAACTTTCTAATGAACCGCCTGTAGTACGAACACAATCCCAAGAAGCTTCTAACTTCATGGACATTCTTCAAATCGGGCCAATCACGTATAGTCTCTATCTTGGCCAGATCCATCCGCACTCGTGTTGCTGACACAATGTGTCCCAAAAAGGGTATCTCTGGAAGGAACAATTCACTTTTCTTTACATTAATGGCTAACTTGTGATCTCGTAATGCCTAAAAGACTTGAAGCAGGTGTTCTCTATGTTCTACCTCATCCTTGGAAAAAACAATGATGTCGTCAAAGAAAGTGCCGACAAATAGTCTATACTCTCGAAAAATCATGTCCATCATCCGGTTAAATGTCGCAGGAGCATTGGTTAAGCCAAAAGGCATCACCAAAAACTCAAATAACCCAAAAACCGTCTGAAAGGCTGTCTTGTAGACATCTCCCGGCGCGATTCGGATCTGATGATATATCCACTTTTCAAGCCGATCCTACTAAAGCACGAGGATCCCTTAAGTCGGTTAAGTATATCATCGATTCTAGAAATCAGAAATTTGTTCTTGATGGTGATTTTGTTGAGAGCTCTATAATAGATGCACATTCTCCAAGATCCGTCTTTCTTCAAAACCAACAACAATGGAGAGTAGTACGGTGAAGTACTAGGCTGGACAAGACCCTTTTCCAAGAGGTTTTTCACTTGGTTCATAATTTCTTCATTCTGGGCTCGGCTCACACGATAAGGTGGCCGGTTCGGTGGTGTGCTTCCAGGTATCAGATCAATGCAGAAGCCATAAGTGCCGCATAAAAAGGATCGAATTTCCCATAGAAGAGAAATCGGTCGTGCTCTGATACCACTGTAACAGACTTAGACACTCCAAGTCGAGAATCTACCGCAACACCACAAATAATCACTTCAAAACACTTTACAGTTCACAATTGATTCGACACTGGCCCGACGGCGTTTCGTGCCTAGAGATATTGGCCCCAAAGAAGAGCCCCTTTCGGTATTTCTTTTTGTATTAATCTGTGTTCAAAGTACGAGAGTAGGCATGGGCTCACTCTCAGACTCTGTGTCCAGATGCTCTGAGTTGTCAGAGGCCTGCCCACATATTTAAATGTTTACAAGGGATGCTAAAAACAGAGCCCAAAAGCTGAAAATCAAAAGCTCTTCAAACAAATAAAGCAAAAGTTTTCTACCTCTCACAATCTCTCTCTCTCTTGAGAGAGAGAGAGAGAGAGAGAGAGAGAGAGAGAGAGAGAAATAAAGCAAACAAAAGAGCTCTCTGTCACATGACACATCCCAACCCTATGTGTCCGTGGACAAGCTACACCACAGCAGGGTTCAGTTAGTCCAATCAAGTATAGATTAGCAGTGATCTAGCACTTTTGTGAGTCTATTCGTAGCCCGTGCATGCCCAGTCACTTAGCATAGATGCATATCCTCCGATTGCACACAACATGATCATCAGTATTCCCTTCAGAATCCATCAGTTTCAGCCGGGGGAATTTTCCAATGCATTTAGCCTATTTTCCTATTTTTGGTTATTTTCAGTTATTATTTTTAAGTGACTTTCCAACAAAAGTAGGTAGGGCAATTTTGCTAAGTTAATATATAAGCAAACCCAAGTTAGCACTTTCTCGCAGAAGAGGCAGCAGGAGCTTCCCGCTCAACAGGCAACTTCTCAGCAGAACACCCCCAGCGTTTTTGGATCCTCATCTTCGCAGGCACTTTCCAGCACTTGGCGCTTCAGTCCTTGCCTTGATCGCCATCACCCTCAGCATCCTAGCCATTGCAAATCCCCAGCATCGCCATCAAGTCCCATTTGCTAGCATTTTCCCACTTCAGCCTATTAGCGTTTTTGGTCATCAACAAGCCAGTGTTTTTGGCAAGGGACAGAGTCAGCCCAGCGTTAGTGCTTTTTAGCCCTAGCCGTGTCAGAAAGGCAGCGTTTTCAGCCTATGGTACAGTAGCAGAGTCAACCTCCATTGGTTCCAAAAGGACCTTCATTTTCAGCCATAAAAACGCAGCCAAAACAGTCATTTTCAGCCACCGAACAGTCCCGAATTTCAGCGATTAGAAGATCTCAGATTTCAGCCATCAAGTCGTCGTCGTCGTCGTCGTCGTCGGCATACTCCAAGTTGCATCAGTCCATTGCATACGCATTGTACCACTTTGTGCAATCAAAAGTAGACCACTCTCGCCGACGAGAGTGGGGAATTCGGAGGAGGGTTTTACAACCTCTCGGGTGTCGTATCTCTTCTCTCTCCTTCTCTCAGTCTCATTCACTTGCACGCACAATCCACTCACTTTGTTCGTGATCATAGCACTCTCCATAAGACGGAAGGCTCTCTCCTTCCCTAAGAACTAAAAGGAACCTTGAGCAAATATAGATCACTAATCTTGAGAAAATACAACATTCATTCCGTTGCACCTTACATTGGTATCAGAGCTTTGGCAGTGTTCTGTATCACTCAAGGAAAGAACCATAAGAACCACAAGAATTTTTTTTTTGCTTGTTGTGGTCGCACGAACCCAAGCGTGTTTTGTTGAAGAGTGACAGGAATCCCAAGAAAGAAGGGCTTGTCCAACCTCCCCTTGTGTCTCTTTTCACTCATTGAGAGCGGACCGTGCACTTAGCGGCCGGCCAATCGACGTGAGGTGGGAAAAAGCAACCTTGGTGTGAGCGCAAGGCCGCGAAGGGGTGCGCCCGCAGAAAGGAGTAGAACTCGGGTGAAGAGAAGATCCTTCTCCAACGCGATTTGCAAGCGAAAGAAAACCTCAAGAACCCAAGACCCTCAAGACTCAAGAACCTCAAGAACCTCAAGAATCAAGAACCTCAAGAACCTCAAGACCCTCAAGAACCCAAGTTCCTCGCGAACTTAAGAACCCAAGATCATAGTGCATGGTCGTCACCCGAAGCGGAATGGATACTTCGCATACAGGTGATGAGCATGAGAGAGGCGACAAAGACTCTTCCCCACCAAGAGATGATTTCTTCAACCCTCCCCCTTCGCCATCTACGCCACCAAGTGCACCCAACCCTATGGAGGCAATGGTCAAGCAGATGATGGCCATGATGGATAGACAAGAAGCAAATCGCCTTGCTCAGGACCGCGAGCGCGACGAAAGAAACGCAAAACTTGCCACAAAACAAGAAGACAATCCACTTGCTTTAGAACGCGAGTGCAACGAATGCAAAGAACGGAAACAACTAAGAAAGGCGGAAGAGGCAGCAAGAAACGCGGCTTTGGAGGCCGATCGTGCAGCTCATAGATTGGCCTTGGAGACCGAGCGTGAAGCTCAACGAGAGCTACGCACTCAAAAATTGTTGCGACAAATACTAGCCTCGAAAACCGAACCACCCAAAGATCGTGGGAGTTCCTCAAGTGGTGCAAGCCACGACGCGGATTCCAACCACCCAGTCACAGAGAAGTTGACTTTCAGTAAGTATGACGGTAAGATGGATGCTACGGTTATTCATTCTTGGTTGCATCAATTTAATGCTTATTTTGCGACAACTAAGAAAACAGGCAATAGCAAAGTTTTGACGGCAGCTATGTACCTTGCCGGTGATGCTATTAATTGGTACCATGCATGGCAAGAGGCACAGCTAGCCGCGCACCTAGAGACAGCCGACGATTTCACGCTCCTCTCTTTTAGTTGGGCTGATTTCCAAGACAAGCTCAAGGCGCGGTTTATGCCACCTCAGTACCTTGCACGATTGAAGGACGATTGGCGCGCTCTCAAGCAAAATGGTATTCCAGTCATGTCTTTTTCTAATCGTGTTTTGCAGTTAGGTACCCAATTACGCAAATCGGATGATGAGCGCAAAGAGGCTTTTCTCTTTGGATTGGACAAGTATATCAAGTACGATGTCGAGGTAGTCGATCCAATCAATCTCAACAAGGCGGTAGCGATTGCTCTCGCACAGGAGATGAAACACAACAAGGGAAAGCCTAAGGAGAACAAGACTTCCACAAGTACCTCACAGACTTCTCAGAACCCTCAGAATGGTAAGAACACAACAAGGGAAAGCCTAAGGAGAACAAGACTTCCACAAGTACCTCACAGACTTCTCAGAACCCTCAGAATGGTAAGAATGGTAACTCTTCTAACCAATCTTCCAACAGTCTCTCATCAAAGAATTCTTCCAATGAATCCAAGGGTAAGGCTAACACAATTGTTAAACCTAAGCTTACTCCATATGAAAAGGTAGCACAAGGAATTGTAGGAGGATACATCACTTCGGAAGAACAAAGCAGTTATTCCAAGGAAGGTCGTTGTTTTCATTCACATTAAAGGTCACATAAAAAGAACATGTCCTAAGCTTGAATCGAATGAATCTAAAGAACCCAGAGCACCCACTACATCTGTCAATGCAATGAATGATAACACGATTGTGCCCACAGTTTCTCAGGACCCTCCCATTGATGATTCTCTCATTAAATGTTATGGTCGTACGTCGGGGCACCGTTTTGTCATCTTCTTTGACCCAGGTAGTATGCATGATGTGATCAGTTCCTCTCTTGTTGAGAGAGCCCGCCTCGAAGTTAGTCCGAGATCTACTATCGAGGTCTTTGGCTTTCGTCCCGGTATGGATGCTCTCATCACAAAGGAGTGCCTTGATGTGTTGTTTGCAATTCAACAGACTTCCTTCACTAGAAGATTTGTTGTTTCTCCTCTCTCAGGATGTGATATGATTTTGGGCATTTGATGGTTTCGAGATAATGATGCTCTCATGAAATTTTCGGCTAACACTATAACTCTCAATGCCGACAGTGATTCTCCTATTGTCATTCATGGAGAGGACATTGCTCCTTCTCCATCTCTCATTGCTAATATGCAGGATAAGGTTGAAAGGATTCGGGATAAGGAGATTCTCTCAATCTCTTTTTCTCCACAGCATGATACACAGGATTTGCATGATTGTATGAAGCATGATGAGGAATTGAATGATAATGATTTGCATGATGATGATGTGATTGTTCACAAGGATGATGTGTTAGTTGATGCTTTTTCTAGCGAAGCTAACCTCGTCGTAGATTCGATCAATCACCAAGAATCGATCTTGGCTTTCGAGTCTAGGTCCACAGATCCCCCACAAGAAGATTCGATAGATCCTGAAGAAGCGATCTTAGCTCTCGAGCCTTGGTCCAAAGAACCCTCACAGGGAGTATTATGTGTTCGCATGATTGATACGCACGCATTGTTCGAGTGTTTCATTCGTGAAGGTTTCCTGTATTTTAGTCAACATCGTTATGTGATCTCTTTTACTAGGCATGACATATTGTATGTTGAGCACGTTTCTCTCATGGATGAGCACGAATGTGTGCGGATTGTTCATGAAAAGCTGAAAGGTATGTATGTAAGGAAGTCACATTCCATGTCTCTTCCTTGGCATGACACAGTTTCCGAAAGAGCACATGAAGGTATGAGCACCAAGCATGGGTATTTCCATTGTGAATTGCCACAGTTGGTTGCTCTAGATCATAAGAGAAAGATTCGATCGCATTGTTTGCATGTGTTTGATGAACGGCTTGTCACTCCGTCTCTATGTTCATCTACATTGCATACACAGTCTTTAGATAAGACAAGTTTTTTTTCCTTCACTTTACATAAAATGGGTATGTTCATGGTTTTGTGTTGGAGATGGTTTCAGGAATTTTCAGCCATGGAGATTCATGAAGACGAAAGAAGCAGATCTCTTGACGAAGTTGAAGCAAGGAAGGAGCCACATAAGACTTTGTGTCGTTTTCAACGCGGCCAAAAGCGACCAGGAATTGCAGACCTTTATGAAGTTCAAGTACCGCTCGACCCACACCACAGAGTGGGCCGGCGAAGAGTCCCTTCTAGGATTCCGGATGCTATTGGCGATCTCCATCGACGCCATACAGTTTGGTACCAGTACCTCACTTTGAAAAGGAGGGGATGTCACGGGACACATCCCAACCCTATGTGTCCGTGGACAAGCTACACCACAGCAGGGTTCAGCCAGTCCAGTCAAGTATAGATTAGCAGTGATCTTGTACTTTTGTGAGTCTATTCGTAGACCGTGCATGCCCAGTCACTTAGCATAGATGCATATCCTCCGGTTACACACAACATGATCATCAATATTCCCTTCAGAATCCATCAGATTCAGCCAGGGGAATTTTCCAATGCATTTAGCCTATTTTCCTATTTTTGGTTATTTTCACTTATTATTTTTAAGTGACTTTCCAACAAAAGTAGGTAGGGCAATTTTGCTAAGTTAATATATAAGCAAACCCAAGTTAGCATTTTCTCGCAGAAGAGGCAGCAGGAGCTTCCCACTCAACAGGCAACTTCTCAGCAGAACACCCCCAGCGTTTTTGGATCCTCATCTTCGCGGGCACTTTCCAGCACTTGGCGCTTCAGTCCTTGCCTTGATCGCCATCACCCTCAGCATCCTAGCCATTGCAGATCCCCAGCATCGCCATCAAGTCCCATTTGCTAGCGTTTTCCCACTTCAGCCTATTAGCGTTTTTGGTCATCAACAAGCCAGCATTTTTGGCAAGGGACAAAGTCAACCCAACGTTAGTGCTTTTTAGCCCTAGCCACGTCAGAAAGGCAACGTTTTCAGCCTATGGTACAGTAGCAGAGTCAACCCCCATTGGTTGCAGAAGGACCTTCATTTTCAGCCATAAAAACGCAACCAAAACAGTCATTTTCAGCCACCGAACAGTCCCGAATTTCAGCGATTAGAAGATCTCAGATTTCAGCCATCAAGTCGTCGTCGTCGCCACTGTCGTCGTCATCAGCATAGTCCAAGTTGCATCAGTCCATTGCATACGCATTGTACCACTTTGTGCAATCAAAAGTAGACCACTCTTGCCGACGAGAGTGGGGCCTTCGGAGGAGGGTTTTACAACCTCTCGGGTGTCGTATCTCTTCTCTCTCCTTCTCTCACTCTCATTCACTTGCACGCACAATCCACTCACTTTGTTCGTGATCATAGCACTCTCCATAAGACGGAAGGCTCCCTCCTTCCCTAAGAACTAAAAGGAACCTTGAGCAAATATAGATCACTAATCTTGAGAAAATACAACATTCATTCCGCTGCACCTTACACTCTCTCTCTCTCCAATTTGCGTGCAGTAAAGCAAAAGCAATCCCCAAAATCTGCCCCTTGCTTTTCCTGCTCCCGCAAAACGCAGACGTCTTTGTGTCAGCCCGTGAAATGCGCCGCAAATTCCGGCAGTTCGTACAGTCTTGCCACGTGTCAGCAAGCCAGCCCGGGGAGGGTCCTTTGCAAGAGGGTATGTGTTGGGCAGCCACGTCACAGAGTTGTGACAGTGTCCAAGTTTGTTACAGTGGTATCAGAGCACAGAAAGATTTTCGTCTGCAGAGGATTTAGCGACTCCCACCCTTCATACATCGCGCATCGGGCGCGCTCCAGTCTTCATCGCTCTATCTTACAGGGCATAAATCCATAAAGAATCCCACAGTACACATGGTTCTCGTGAAGAATCTCACAAAGATGACACCTCTCAATGGGGAGGCAAAGAAAAGTTGGAAATCCGGCGCGGGAATTGAAGAAAAGAATGAAGATTTGGGCAAAAAAAAATTCAAACAAGTTTACCAGAAAGGAGTACAAACGTCAACTGTAGATTGGCATATGTGTGAACAGATTGATTAAGTACTCCAAGGACCCGAGATTGGCGAAATACCTGAAGAATTACCCGATTGATAAGATTTACTCGAGATGGCGTGTGGCCATCGCTTCTCCTCTCAGGTAGGGAGGAAAGCCGAAAAGACAGACAAGTGCAGAAAAGCGGAAGACATGGACAAGCACTCTTGAAAAGAAGCACTTCTACAAAGCCAACCAATATGACTTCCTCGAAAACAAGAGCAAGAAAACAAAAGAATTTGAAGAAGGTGGACAGTCGATTAAATTTGAATCCTTTTTTGGGTTCCGAGATGATCGAACATGGTGGTCCACTCTTCTTCTGAGGAAGGAAGCTCTAATTAGATAGTTGAAATTCAAAAGGCTCTTTATTTTCATCTTGGCTGATTCGGGAGTACGAACGAGATATACGAACCGCTTGGAATCATCTTCGGATGACCAAGGGAGATTCTTTGGACGCTTATTGCAAGAGATTTTGGAGCTTTTTTCTACGAACCTTTTCATTTATGAAGGTCTCTTTTAAGGAAGAGATTGAGCGGTTTTGTTGCGGACTCTCTATAGAGATCCGAGACTATTGCCTGAAACAAAAGTCGAATTCTATTCAAGAATTGATGGGTCATGCAAAAAGGGGTTTTGAGATACATTCGGGAAATTTGACTTACCCCACTGATGAGATCTTGACGCAGAGAACCTAATAGACATCTCACAATGAAAGTAGAAAGAGAAAGAGTTCCCAGGACAAAGAAAAGAAAGACACACGTCCCCGACTGACTCTTAGAGAAAGGGCTATCTATCTCAAAGAGGGGAAGTGTTTTGGTTGCGGAGAATTTGGACACATCTCCACAAAGTGCCCCAAAAGGCACAGCAAGAACAAACTGAAGACAGGCCAGAGAGTTCTAGAGCAGTAGAGGAGAGTGGCAAAAAAGGCAGATGAAAACAGAATTGGTACCACATTGCATGGGGACTAAGCCGAATTTGATTAACGAAAGTACAAAACTTTGCCGCACATGGGGCAAAGTGAAAGATCAGGAAGCCCTCAATTTTCTTTGATGGAGGAGCCAAGGCGAACTTCTTGAATTGGCGGCTCGACTTGGAATTACGCCCGACAGGCTGAGGCCATAGGCGGAGGCAGTTCTAGCGGCACCTGGACGGGATGTTTCCATTACACCGATCATTGGCAAACTTCGTTTACAGTGTCAAGGGTGTTTCGGCCACAAGGACTTCTACGTAATTCCCTTGGGAGGTTATGACGTCCTCCTCGAAATCCCTTGGTACCACAAGAACAATGTCGTGGTTGACTATCGGGCTGAGAAAGCGACTTTGTAAAATGAGGGGCAAAGAGATTGTACTTGATGAAATTCAGTTTCTTTGCTCGATTTTCTGGAGAGAATTGAATGATGATTGAAGGTCGAATATGCTTTGACCTCGAAAAATAACGCCAAGATTTTTCTCCACACTCATGCCGATTGCTTTTCTGAGGGCCTTCCAAGCGAGTTGCCACCATCTCGTCTTGAGGATCATACTATTGATCTGACACTTGGAAGCACACCACCGAACCGGCCACCTTATCGTGTGAGCCGAGCCCAGAATGAAGAGATTATGAACCAAGTAAAAGACCTCTTGCAAAAGGGTCTTATCCAGCCAAGTACTTCACCTTACTTCTCTCCGGTGTTGTTGGTTTTGAAGGAAGACGGATCTTGGAGAATGTGCATTGATTATAGAGCTCTCAATAAAATCACCATCAAGAACAGATTTCCGATTCCGAGGATCGATGATATTCTTGACCAACTACAGGGATCCTCTTGTTTCAGCAGGATCGATTTGAAGAGCGGATATCGTCAGTCCGAATTGCGTCGGGAGATGTCTACAAGACAGCTTTTCGGACGACCTTCGATTATTTGAATTTTTGGTGATGCCTTTTGGCCTTAGCAATGTTGCAGTGACCTTTAACCGAATGATGGACAGGATTTTTAGAGAATACAGATCTTTTGTTGGTACTTTCTTTGATATTGTCTTCTCCAAGGATCAGGCAGAACATAGAGAACATTTGCTAAAGGTCTTTCAGGCATTGCGGAATCACAAGTTGGTGATCAATGCAAAGAAGAGTGAATTTTTCTTACCAGAGATACACTTTTTGGGACACATCGTCTCAGCAACAGGAGTGTAGATGGAGCGGGCCAAGATTGAGACTATTCATGATTGGCCCGATTTGAAGAATGTCCATGAAGTTAGAAGCTTCTTGGACTTATGTTCTTACTACATGTGGTTCATTAGAAAGTTTGCAGAGGTTGCTTCCCCTTTGCATATTTTGACACAGAAAGGAGTCCCTTTCTCGTGAGGACTCACAGAGGTGACTGCCTTTTAGACATTGAAAGAGAGATCGACTACAGGACCAATTTTGACTTTGCCGGATTTGCAAAATTCATTCGAAGTATATTGTGATGCTTGTGGTCGTAGTTTGGGTGCAGTCTTAATGCAAGAAGGCCATGTCATTGCCTATGAGAGCCGATTGGTTTCCAGGCCGGAATTGACAGCACAGATATATGAGAAGAGCTTTTGGCGGTTATCCATGTTCTTACTCGGTGTGACATTACCTACTCGGAGCCGATTTTACGGTCTTCACAGATCACCAGACTTTACGGTACTTCTTGTCACAGAAGCAGCTATTAGAAAAGCAGATGCGGTGGGCGAACATATCACTTCCAGATTGTCCATGTGCAGGGACAGAAGAACTTGGTGGCAGATGCTTTGTCCCGGAAGCCGTTGGTCTTGGCTATTTCCGCGATACATCATAGAAGCTTCGAGGATATGGTCGATCAATACGCCACAGATCCAGATTTTTCAGATGTATTCGGTCGAATACAGAATGGGGAGGTGGTAGCGGGATGTTCCATTCGGGATGGCTACTTGATGAAAGGTCACCGCGGCATTGATACCACCTTGAAAGGTGTGGAGAGATACTTCTTTTGGCCGAGACTCAAGAAGGACGTGGACGATTTTGTACGCAGTTGCTTGGTATGCCAGTAGGTCAAGTTTGACAAGCATAAAGCGCAGGGATTGTTACGATCTTTACCCATTCCCACCCGCCCCTGGGAAAGTGTTGCTATGGATTTCATTTTTGATCTCCCGAAGACACAGAGTGGGCATGATGGTATCTTGCCTGTTATAGACAGATTTAGCAAGCAAGCTCATTTCATCCCAGTGAAGAAAACAGTCAAGCCGGATCACTTAGCGTGACTGTTCATTGCCCAGATATTCAGATTACATGGCATGCCTGAGACAATTGTCTTTGACAAAGATCCCCGATTCACGAGTTTGTTTTGGAAGGCTATTTGGGAGAACATTGGCACACGGTTGCAGTTCTCGTCATCTTTCCACCCGCAAACAGATGGGCAATCTGAGATTGCAAACATAGTCGTACTGGATTTATTAATTTTATTGAAGTCTTACATTTCGGATCAGAAGACTCAATGGGAAAAAAATTTGCCTTTGGTGGAATTTGCCTACAATAACACGATACACTCTTCGACGCGGAAGGCGCCATTTGAGATTGTTGAAGGTACTCCGAAGGTTCCACCCTTCTTAAGCATGAAAGACAAGATTTTTGAAGCCGACCAATACACGAGGGACTTGGACATTGCTTTTGCCAAGGTCCAGGACCTCAGGAAAGACACAAGAAGGCAGCAAATCGACACCGTCGCGATTTGAAATTAAAGGAAGACGATTGGGTGCTCTTACGTTTTGAGAAGGCACACCTAAGAAAGAAAAAGGGAAAGGAGCAGCTTTTTCCAAAAGCTTAGCGGAAAAAGCTTAGCATGATGTCTCCTTTAGACTGAAGTTGCCCAATACTTGGAGAATTCACAATGCTTTTCATGTGAGTCTTCTTAAAGGCGATGTGCCCAATGATGGGGAGCCAGATGAGCAACCCGGAGTGGAGGAAAGGGAGGAGATACTCGTTCCAGAGCAGATACTGGCACATAAAGATAGGAAGATTAAAGGTAAAGTGATCAGGCGGTTCTTGGTTAAATTCAAAAACTATCCTGCATTGGATGCAAAGTGGATGGAGGAGGAGGACCTAGCAGATACTCCTCACATTGTGGAACTTTATCTTAAAGCATTCAGTTTAAAATAGCCTACTCCGATAGAACCCCGATTTCAGCATGGGCGAATCTAGTGCAGCCGGTTTGCACAAGAGGGGAGTCACTCCGCTCCTTTGTCAACAGATTGCCCATAGAGTCACTGATGTCCCTTTGAGTTTCAGGGATACTGCTGAGCTGACAGTATTCTGTTGTATGACTTTATAAATTGGAATTCCCGAAAATGAAAATGATAACTGATTGATTTGTACTTGACTTGTTTGAGTGCAGGAACTGAAAGACAAAATGACTACAACATTTCGGTCTCATAAATCTCTATAGACATGATTGCAATATGGATTAGTTAATCGAGCATCTGTGAGGTCCCGACTGGATCTAGATGCAATTACTAAATACTTTGCCGATTAATCATGGTCTGAGATTTGAAATGAATTTGAATGTGATTTGTCATGTGATGTCAAGTGATGTCCGGTGATGTGACTGTCGATTGGTACATGTGCTAGATGTGTTGTGCCTAGTGCGTCGGTACTAACAACCAATGCTTACTAAGACAGTTTATGGCCTCTGTATTGTAGGCATAATTGAGGGCGATTACAATTCTTTCAAGAGGGAGGGTATGTCACAAACTGGTGATGTGGCACCCTTCTGGCCGCAAGACGAGGGGCTCTTGATGAAATGTGTCGAAAGGCTGATGACGTGGCTGATGATGATGTGGCAATCTGGAAATTCCGCCGTAAATTGCGATGGACTGTGCGTACAGGTTCTCTGCAAATTACAGTGATGACGTGGCAATCCGTACATTGTACGGAATTGCGCAAATTACGCTGGCTGTTTTTAGCAGCTTTTGGATGAGATTCTTAAGCAATTGCTTTTGGAACTTTTGCTTTTGAGTTTGAAAGCTTTTGGGGCTCTGCTTTTAGCATCACTTGTAATGTTTATAAGTGACCCAAGCGGGCTCACTTCTCAAAGCATCTGGATGCAGAGTCTGAGAGCGAGCACCAGCGGGTCGGTTGTACTTTACTCAGATTAATATAAAAAGAAGTACCGAAAGGGGTGCCAGTCTTTGGGGCCAATACCTCTTGTAATGTTTATAAGTGACCCAAGCGGGCTCACTTCTCAGAGCATCTAGACGCAGAGTCCGAGAGCGAGCACCCGCGGGTCGGTTGTACTTTGCTCAAAGATTAATATAAAAAGAAATACCGAAAGGGGTGCCAGTCTTTGGGGCCAATACCTCTTGGCACCGAACTACGCCGGACTGTGTCAACTCTCTTTTGAACTGTGATTTGAAGTGTGAAGTATTTTTGAAGTGTATCTCTGCTATGTCACGGTAGAATCTTGACTTGGGGTGTCCAAGTTTGTTACATCACCCCAAACTCAGAGTGAATCGGGAATAAACATCCAGCAGAAAGGAACACGCATCAATACTGAGACTGCGGTTAATCACAGCAAGATCAAGAGAAGATCCTGCTCCCAAGCTCTGCAAGAGAAGAACAAGGTGCTATCAAAAGCCACCAAATAGACCATCAACCCTGTCGGATGTACATGGAACCATAAGAACGGTATGGAAGTAGTCTGCGCAAACTGACTCCCAAGCTGGCTCCACATCCCCCTCTGAAGGGAGAATCCCTAAACCATGGATAACTGTCATAACTCTCCAACAATCTCTGCTTGTGTAACTGGATCACCAAGGATAAGTGAATCCGAAAGGCAAATAATCATGATATACCTGTGGAACCTGGAACCAAATATAAGAGAACCAAGAAAACTATCTCCTCTTTGAAGAATGCCATGACTAACTATAACTGATTCCTAGTCCGAGAAGGACCATTACCAACCTGTACGAGAGAGAACATGTCAATCTAAGGATAAGTTAAGTAGGCATGTCCTGAATGGTACAGTCTCCAGGGATCAATATGGAAGACGAGGCGTAGGAACTACTGCTCGGATGCACGGGGAAGAGACAAATCCGAGGGACGAGGCAATCACCAAAATGGCTAAGGAAAACATCCGCCAAGATACTAACTGCAATGTGGGCTAAAGCACACCATCCAAAGCCTCAAGAAATGGGCAACGAAACCAAGGACTCGAAGACACCGTGCATGGTACTCCGCTGTATGGAGCACTGGAAGTCACCTGAAGATAATAACCTGGAAGTCCCCCTTTGAAAGAGAAGTATCCTCCAGAGTACACTCTGAGGAAACAACTGACTCAACCCACATCGGAACAGAGTAAACACTGACACTAAAAGCATCAGAGCTACAGCTGAGAACGCCCCCAAAGATAGGAAGACCCCTCCCGCTTAATCCTGGGAAAAGAGAATGAGTACCACCAGAAAGAAATCTGAGACAACCTGGAGTAAAATTGTTTCCTCTGTAAATGAATAGCAAAGCCTAAATTTCATGGAACTCGAGACTCAAAGAGAATCACACCATCGATAAACTCAAACTGCTAAGCATAGGAAGACCTGAAAGGTCATCACCTGACAATCATGTTTGCCAAAGAAGCTCTTGAGGTCCAACAAGACCTAGCAACTAAGCAAACTCCCTGGGATCAAACCAAATGGGTGCCACATCACTGCATCTGCCAAGATCAAACTTGTAGGTATAATCCAATACAATATGCCAAATTGCATGCACACTCGGAAGATAACATATACTCCCTTTGTTGTAACTTGCTTCCTTAAAATCTTCATCAAAACTGTCCTTTGTACTTCTACCGAAGAGAACATATCCACTACTACGCAACATGACTCCAATACTCAAACGGAGAGTAAAGGAACCGGCTCGGGGAGCAAGCCCTTGAGGAACGTTGGGGCTGATTTGTATCATTCCAGAAAGCTGGGCAAAAGCACTGCAAGGGAGTACCCTGCTCTACTAGCCAGTGGTGGCCAAATCTGCACACCTAAAGAAGGGTTGCCCCCAAGGTTGGACCTCTCCAAAAGGCTGTATCCAAGAAGCATCCGAATGTTGCTGACTGCAAGAGTAGGAACTAGATGTCCCCACCAACTGTCGACACTACATGCCAACCTGTCATCCAAAGGATCTCGACAAATTTGTTGTCGATCATCAAGAAAACTGCCCATAGAAGGTTGTAAACCATCCCGAAACTGGTGCTAACAAGCTCATAAGAAATCGTAAGTTGTCCCACAACTCGTATTGACAAGCTCACAAAAGGGCAAAGAAGTGACCAAATCTATAGGGCCCCACACTACCACCGGGGAAAGGAGAGGACATGGAGTGGAGAAAGCAAGGGGTCCACACTCCAACAAAACCTCCTTGAACTCTTGTCATTGTTAGCTAAGGTCTGGCATAGTATGCTCCACCTCTAAACCTCATCCAAGGAAGTCGGATGATCGAACAAGAAGTGGCTCCGAAGAGAAAAGTATCCCCCTCTGCTTGTCAGCCAACTACAACACATGCACTCGCACATGCACCTGAACTACTGCATAATGGAAGAACAAGAGTCAACTGAAGCCAAAACTTCCATCCTTAGATGGAAAACGAAAATTCATGGGACATCCTCTTATTCAAGAAGAGAAGAAATCCCCCTTTGTCATCCTCAATCAACGATCTGGTACAAAAATGCAACTAAATCATCAAGCTACCACCCATCGGATAGGTAGGTTCGTCGACAATTCCGGGGTACTGCGTCGACGACGACGACGATGACGATGACGATGACGAGGGGTAATTGTCTTGCGGTGCGGCTGAGGTACTAATGGGTATTGTTGGAGATACTTCGAACTGCGACGACAACAAGGATGTCAACAGCTCTGCTATCGTCGAGGACGGCGATGGGCTGAAAACTAAAAACGCTGAGGGTACTGCGACGAGGACTGCAATCGGAGGATCGAGCTGAATGCTGAAAACGCTAGCCTTGCTGGTGCCAAAACGTTGGTCCTGCTGGTGCTTCTCAAGAGGCTCTATCACTGCTCCTCTGCCTTCTACTCGCGCCCAAGGGGCTTCATTTATAGGTCTTTTAGTCATTTGTCCTACCTACTTTTAATAAATGTCATGTCAATGTCACTTATTAATAAATGAGCTCACAAAGTGCTAGGCTAGGTCCTAAGCTAAGACTGACGCTAGACTGTAGCAGAAGCTTGTCCACATAGCGCAAGTGTAGTGCGCACTTGACACATATTTTACATATGGCTCCACCATGAGGGATCTTGGTTGGCTTATTTACAACACTTGAGTACAGCTTCAACCAACCTCCTGAAACAATATTACTTTCCCTGCCATCACCTACATCATCCTCAATGATTGGTTCCGAGAGGTCTTGGGCATGTGCTAGAACCATGAGATATGAAGATGGTACTCCAAATTAACCTGGAACAATGCCCCAAACAGGAGAAAAACAGCTGCAACCAGCCGTACTCTCCTCTTTGTAGCAAGAAACAACACCTCGAACAAGGTCTTATCGATGATCCCACTGAACCGAGCTGCAACCATACAATATGACTCTCCGAGTGTGGGCAGCTGCAATGTCAACTCCAACAACTTGATCTATATCTCACTCCAAATCTGCCATAAACAATGGATGTGCAGTATATCTCCTCCTAGGGCTGAATGGTCTGATCGTGTAATGCTTAATCGTAAGAGGGGGGCTTGAATGCCTCATGCCTCCTATTGTTCTCGCACCTGCACACAAATGCAGCCAGGGGTGATCACAAAGAGAGAGCGATCTGGAGAGAGAGAGGGAGGGAGGGGGGGGGGGGGGGGGGGGGGGGGGGGGGGGGGGGGGGGGGGGGGGGCAATCTGCGACCCAAAACGCTTCCTATGCTGGGTCCCTCTATAGGGACCCTACCCTACTCTCAACCTGAAACTGGTAAAACAATGCGACAACACAATTGATAAAGAAACAGCAAACTGAGCTGAAAGAGAACACTTTAGTCAAGACACAACAAGGCGGAATTCCCACCTCATAGACATTGTTTCTCAACAGGCACGCTTTGCGGTATTTCTTTTTATATTAATTGACTCATGATTACAATTGTTTGAGTAAGCCCACTCACATAATCTCAGTGCAATTGGCACATTGACCTCTAATATATAGGCACTAGCCCCAAAAGTACTTGAGAGTCATCTGCTCTTTACAACATTTCTCAAAAACCAGTAAAAGATTATCTGCTATTACAAACCAGCACCCAAAAGTAGACAACAGAGAAAAATATGCCACATCAGCACCTACTCATACGCTGCTGCGACATCATCACACTACAGATCTTTATGAATGCCACATCATTGAGCCATGCAAACACCAGGAATCGTACCACAAACCCTACTCTGATCGGCTCCCAGTCTTCCACGTCTGCTCCAATATGAGTAGTAAGTACAGTGGTTCGATGCCCCATCATCATTATGTGACACATCCCCATTAAATAACAGTGGGTCAATGCCACTGACTCCATTCGACCAACGACCATCCACACAAGACACTACACACACAAAGCCTGACAACATTGGGGCTAGCATGCAATGATCCATACATTCCAAAAAACTGGAGTGGGTGGTCAATTTCACTAGCACATATCCTAATCCACGTTGGATTTTGAACAACGAGCATCAATCACAATCAAATCCTCATCAGCACTGGCTTTCAAATATATCACTGATCCGCACTGGATCTACTAGTCCTCACATCCAAGGCCACGTTGATCTCTATACAAATGTCTCTGGTGCACTACAATCACCAGCATAATAGAGATAAAATGCTGTAGACATTCTCCTTCACATATTCAATCAAACATCAAGATTTGAAAGAGTAGACATCTTTGTTGCAACAAACATTTTCATAGCATTTGCACATATATATATGGAAAATGTCAGAGACATAATCGGTCGCCCTATTCACAATTCACTTTCCACATGGTTGCATATAGTGCCTGAACAACCTCATGCCAAGCCTACCTTAGATAAATGAGTTTCTGCGTATTCTCTACTTTTGGCAATTGAAAGATGCCTCCCTCTGATTGCCTAAGAGAAAGCGATAATTGAAGGAGTACCTCTGAGAAGACGGCAGCTGCTGATGGCAGAGATGAGGGCAGATGGGGGCCATCAAAATGTGAGTAGTCGTCCGATGTCTCCCCTTGAACTACACTTGGTGATCGTCCTTCACCATGTTCTTCATTTTCTTGCTCTTCAGACTCACTGTCGGAGAATTTCTCCTGCACTTCCTCCTCTGACGAATACGCTTGAACTAGGGCCAAGCTCATCTGCAAACATAGACATCTCTCCCTCTCTCTCTCTCTCTCTCTCTCTCTCTCTCTCTCTGCCTGCGCGTATGTGAGTTTGTGCCCTCACCTTGTGACCTAAATACGTCGTATCCGTCACTCTGTCTAGACAAACGAGCTTGACATCACTGTTTTGAAGGTTGCCAGTGTGCGTGTTCGACCTTCACTAGACTCGGAAGTGGCTTTAATGAGGCCAAGGGTGGTTTTTGATGGGGAATTTGTCAGTCTAAGCAAAGTATGAGTGTATACTGAAGGTGATAGTTTTCATTGTGCTGGTTCTTTATGTTCGTTCTCCCCCTAGTCCAACACTCATGAGTAGAAGAAATAGTTTGTGTTTGTTATTGTGAATTCAGGAAAGCATTGGGATTGTAGTTTTTGGTTTGTTTTGAAGGAGAGTAGCGGTTTTTTTGGTGGGTTTAGTCATGTTCGAGTGTTTTTTTAAGTGCTAACAGTAGCTCAAATGGAAATATTTGTAAGCATCCTTTAGCAAAAAAGAAGACCTTGTTTGTTGTTGCATTTAAAAAGCAGATGAATCATAGTTTTTGGTTTGCTTGAAGTAGAGTTTGAGTTCTTCTAGGTAGTTTGTTTTTGGTAGGAAGGTTCTTTTTAGCAGTTCTCTCGTGAGTATGCTTCAACAAAACTTGAAGTTTACACTTTTTTATTGTGTTAGTTTATCTAAGTGTTTTCTATATTTGCTCTATTTTCGACCATATTTAAATAAATACTTGTGAGCACCCCCAAGCAAAAGAATCATAAAGATCTTGTGTTTAGGATAGCACCTGAATTATAGTTTTGGTTTACTTAAATTAAAGTTCAAGGTGTAGCACCAACGAGTGGTTGTGCTACTCTTGACAACGACGTGGGGTAGAGGCAAGGGGGCAAGCGACATGCAACAATTGGAGGCAATAATTTAGCAGTTGTGGTAGAAGAAAGGAGCACGGACAGTGCATGGATATATGGCAACGCCAAGCAGCACAGACTGGGTGCATCTAGTAGCACAAATACCACGTTAGCACCAACAACTCTATCGCCCACCGAAGGATTGCAATAGCCTACACAATGAAGGGTGATGAGCCTATGCACCCGTGCATTTTGTGGTGAAGGGAAAGAAGAAGAGAGATCTTGAGATAGGGGAAACAACACACAAGAAGAAGAGGGGTGTGTATTACCTTTATTGTATATATGAGAAGGGTAAATAGTCAGTGAGTTAGTGATGTCGGGTTAGTCATAGGTCGATGGCCAACTGGCCTTTATCTCAACAATCTCCCACTTAAAGGCCAATGTGGTTATAAGTGGCTATGACTAAAGATAGTATGTACGATCGGGAAGCATGACAACTTCACCCTTGTGCAAATGTGTTCATGCTACACCCATTAACTCATTGCCATTTGCAAATTGTTTTGTAGCCACGCTCTTTGTAAGAGCATCCACTGGGTTGTCATCAATGTGGACCTTGATAATCTCCAAGGCTTCTTGTTCCTTTATATTATATAGGCAATGCGGTGTTTCCATCTTCACCTTCATAATAATCACCCACTTTGTTTATGGGGACTAGCTTAGCATCTTTTTTGCGTTTGTTCCAATCGTCCACTTCTTGACCTATTGTCTCAACAATATTTTTCATTCCCATTTTCTCAAGACATCCACTGACATCTCTTCACATCTGAGGTCTGACTTAAAAGCTCAGCTACCGTTAGCGACAAAAGGGCTGCCCTCTCTTATGAGAGACAGCCATGTGTAGCCGCCCTTGTGCGAATAAGTCCAAATCGGACCCTCATCTTACCAACGTGGAGATAATTTCCTACAATCCTTGAGAATCTATGATTGGCTTATGAGCTTTTCTCTAATATGGTAGAACCATTACATCAGATCTTTCCTCATAAGGTCCCAAGTACAATGGCAACTCCTTAAGGGTTTCTTCTCCACTATCCTCTAATCTTTTTGTTCCTTGGTCACCATACATGGATTGCATCTCAAAGTCCATCATACCCTTGTCAAGATCGACTTCTGCTATAAGTGCCAATTCCCATGTATGACCGTCATCTCTAGCCTTCCTAACTGCACCCCAAAGTTCTTTCGACCAATCACCTTTAACTTTCGGCACAATATGAGGTATATGATAAACAAAATCATTGGTTGTGTTCACTACCACTTGTTCAGCTCTTTCTTTTCCACACATAAGTGCATTCTCTCATTTGTGAGGATCTTGGATCCCTGGTTTACTCTCTTTCTCATCTTTTTCATATAAGTCCCTTTTGTGAACCCCATTGTTAGTTGAAATCTCCGCTTTCTTCACAGGTTCTTGTCCAACTACATCGTTTAAACTCACTTTCTTTCTATCATTCACTTTGAAAGGAGTTGCGAATGGAGTGCAAGGGAAGGAATGGAGAGAAGGGGGAAGGGGATGCAGGAGCAGACTTGTTTGGTGGAGCATGAGAGAGTAAATGACTCTCGCCTCCTTATTATCTTTATGAACAAAGAATGCAATAAGAGGGCCGGCCGGGCGCCTGACCACGAGCCTGAAACCCAACAATCCCGCACTTGAAGGCCAACGTGGCCCAAGTGGTTAAAGAATGTAGGGGCTACTATGTACAAATGTTCAAAAACGTGAAGCATGACTATAGCTTCACCCTATGCCTGTCATCTCTATGCAATGTGCAAACCGCTCTGAGGCTAAGCTCTTTGTTAGAGCATCCATTGGGTTTTCATTCGTGTGAACTTTGACTAACTCATGCGTTTGCTAGCCAAAATATCCCGTACCACATGATACCTGACCTCTATGTGTTTCGACTTGGACTGAGACACAGGGTTCTTTGCTAACGTAATCGCACTTTGACTGTCACAATGTAGCAATGGAGTCTGGTATACCAAGATCTCCCACTAGACAAGATAACCACACAGCTTCCTTACTAGAACTAGAAACTGCAACATACTCTGTCTCAGTGGTGGAAGACGAAGTGCAATTCTGGATACATGATCTCCAAGAAATTGTTGCTCCAACAAACAAGAAAATGTAGCTAGATGTGGATCACCTTGTGTCCACACAAGCCGCATAATCTGAATCAGTGTATCCAACTATGGATGCATCACTGTTCCCAAAGTGTAAGCACTTGCTAGCTGAGCCCTTGACGTATCTCAAGATGTGCTTCACTGCTTCCCAATGCTTTCTGCCTGGATTTGTCATAAACAGGCTAACCACTCCAACTACATATGCACTATCCGACCGTGTGCTAACCATGGCGAACATGCGATTGCCAACTGCTGAAGAATATGGCACCTTTTCAATCTTTGCCTTTTCAGCATCCGAGTTGGGACAATCATGCTTGCTAAGTTTTTTGTATGCAGCCATATGGGTACTCAAGCTTTCCCCCCTTGCATATTAAA
Organism: Adiantum capillus-veneris; assembly: GCF_014529385.1. Taxonomy (NCBI): domain Eukaryota; kingdom Viridiplantae; phylum Streptophyta; class Polypodiopsida; order Polypodiales; family Pteridaceae; genus Adiantum; species Adiantum capillus-veneris. The sequence continues at coordinate 77,859,249 of NC_140950.1, read as the reverse complement.
GCATTGCAAGACCTTGTGAATATACTCTTCTTGTGAAAGTTCAAGTATACCATGTTTGCGATCTCTCTTGATGCGCATACCAAGAAAGTGATGTGCATCACCCAAATCTTTCATAGCAAACTGCTTGCTTAAAGCATCCTTGAGAAGTGCAATCTCATCTTTTGACTTCTCGGCTATGAGCATGTCATCCAGGTACAAAATCAGAATGATGAGGGAACCATCATTCAATCTCTTTGTGTACAAGCAGTGATCCTCTTGGCTCTGTACATAACCCTGGGACTGAATGTACTTATCAAACTTGATGTATCATTGCCTTGAGCCTTGCTTTAATCCATACAAAGTTTTCTTGAGTCTACACACCAGTTCTACCCGTGTTGGCTTCTCAGGCTTTATCGCAAAATCCTTTGGTTGTTTCATGTAAACATCCTCTTCAAGATCCCCATGAAGAAACGTTGTCTTCACATCCATTTGGACCAATTCCAAGTCCTTGGTGGTTACTAGACCAAGCATAAGATGCAATGTAGTCATCTTGACTACTGGAGAAAAGATTTCATCAAAATCCACACCTTTTGTTTGCTTGAACCCTTTTGCAACCAATCTAGCCTTATACTTAGGCTCGGGATCATCTGTGATATACTTCTTCTTGTACACCCATTTGCATGGCAATGCCTGTTTACCCGCAGGTAGCTTTGTCAAATCCCAACTTTCATTGGCTAGAATTGAGTTATACTCACATTGCTTAGCCTCTTCCCACTTTATGCTATCGTCCATTTGAATGGCATTTCTGTAGCAAGTGGGCTCACCACAATCAGTGACTAGCAAGTAGTCCAATCCTGGCTCAAAACACTCTGGTGCACGAGATGTATGAGTAGATCTCCAAAGTGCCTGATTGTTGGATTCCTCTCTCTCTGGAGCAACATGTGTGCTTGTACTAGTGGAAGGTGCATCACTAGCACGTCCGACATTCTATGTAATTGGTGGTGAGAAAACATACTCAATGTCTTTCACTGGCTTTCTATGCATCGTAGACTTGTTGAATATCACATGTGAGCTGCGTATAACCTTCTTAGATTCCGGGTGCCAGAGATGATATCCCATCTCTCCGTCTAGAACATATCCAATGAAGATGCACTTGTGTGATTTGGGGTCCAACTTTTGTCTAAGCGCTTTTGACACATGTGAGAATGCCTCACTCCCAAATACATGTAATCTGTCATAATTGGGCTCTTTGCTCATCCACATCTCTTGCAGAACTTGGTACTTTAGTGGTGTATTAAGTGACCATTGATCAAGTAAGCAGCCATTGTAACAACTTCTCCCCCAAATTCTTGAGGTAAGTTAGTCGTAGACAACATCCAAGTGACCCATTCCTGAATGGTTCTATTCATCCTCTCGGCCACACCGTTTTGGGTGGGTGTGTAAGGCATGGTAAACTATCTTCTAATGCCTCTTTTATTGCAAAAGTCCTTTAATTTGGAAGAGATGTACTCGCCTCCATTGTCACTGCACAAAGCTTTAAGCTTTCTACCCGATTGGTTCTCTACCAATGCTAAGAACTTTTGAAAGACACTAAAGATGTTGCTCTTCTGCTTCAAGAGATAAACCCACACCTTCCTTGTAGAGTTGTCTATGAATGTTAGGAAGTATAACGCTCCCCCTAGAGACTTGATTGGCATAGGTCCGCACAAGTAGCTATCAACAAGATCTAGAGGACTCCCTTACTCCTTGTCCAAAGACATTGATGTCAACCTAGTTTGTTTGCCATAGATACAATGCTCACATAAAGAGAAGTTAGAATAATCTAACATAGGGATATAACCTAAACACGGCAAGACTTTCATTCCCTTTTGACTCATATGTCCTAGTCGGCTATGCCACAACTCTGTAGGCGGTAGCTCGGCTACACAAATAGAATTCTCTTTCACAGAAGATACGTAAAGTGAGTACAATGAGCCACACTTTTGGCCTTAAAGCATGACCAAACTTCCCTTCTTGATAATCTAAGAACCATGAGCAAATATGGTACTGTAACCCAAATCATCCAGCTGGCCAACTGACATCAAACTATTTGTCAATTTGTGTACATGTCTGACATTATATAGCATAAACTCAATGTCATTTTGCATAGAAAACTTGATGATGTCCACACCGCATATATCAAGCTCATAAGAATTGCTTAGCTTCACCGTGGCATGTGTGGCAGTGTATGTAGAAAACCACTCCTTGTGAGGAGTCACATGAAAGCTAGCACCTGAGTCATGAGCCAACAATGCATTAAAACTCAAATCCACGTGAAAATCAACACATCATTTTGACACTTCAAAAACTTTTTCAATGGTTGGAGACTCAACCACATTAAGCTCTTCAATTTTCACGCTGCTTTTAAGTTTGTCAGACTTTGCTTTCTCTTTGTCCTTATCACTCTGCATTGTGCGACAACCTTTCTTCCAGTGTTCCTTTTGATGGTAGTAGTAACACTCTACATTTTGCATGTCTTTGTCGTGACTCTTGCTACGACCTTGCCTACCATCCTGTGAACGACCGTGGCTATGAGCACGCTACCTTTGCTTGTCACATTGCCACTAGCCACATATGCATCACCATGCCCACTCACATCAAGAGATTGACGTCGAATCTCCTAAGTGAGCAACGCACCAGAAACACTGATGAAATCTAGCTTGCCATTTGGTGAAAAATTACTTATGGCTATGTTGAAGGTATCCCATGACAATGGTAGCGGACATAGCAAGAAAATGGCCTTCATTTCATCATCGAAATTGAGACCTTTTGAAGTAAGCTGTGAAAATACGTTGTTAAACTCGTTCCAGTCATTTTTAACATTCCTGTCTTTTTTCATGTTCATGGGCATCAAATTTTCCATCAAAAAAACCTTGTTCGAGACGTTGTTGCCATCCCAAGCCTGACATAGAGCATCCCACAAATCTTTGGCATTGGTCTTATCCACTATGGTAAAGTAAATGGATATACCAAGGTGAAGGTGAATGGTCGCCATAGCACGCTCATTCAAGTCATCCCACTCATCATTAGTGAACGCATTCTCTCTTCTTGCATGAAAGGGTGCTGTCAAGCCTTTGTTGATCAAAAAATCTTGCATACACTGCCGCCAAATGACAACGTTTGAACCATCAAACTTTGTGATGTGGTACTCTTCTCTTTTGGAAGCACTACTCGCAACCATGATTAAGAGAATGTAGCCAAAAACTTTATGGCGAATTGCCCGGGACAATTTCAACAGAGTTTCTCCTAGAATAGGAGCAAAAACTCAAACCAAAATGTAGTACAATCTTTGTGTAAGAACAGCTAGAAGTGCCAAGAACGCATAGAACGGACTTGCGGGAAAAATCCGGCAAAGTCTTCATTGTATGAGGATTTAATATTCAACTAAAAAATGCATAAACTACTCAAAAAAGAACCATTGGGCATATACTGCGCAAAACCTTTGTTGTGTGACCGCCAACTAGGCGTTAAAAGCACAAAAAACCGTCTAGATACATGTTCTATGGTGAGGGTACCGTAAAGGGGAACTCCAACTACTTGTATCACCGAAGGTATCTCAACATTCGAGAATATCTCAGCTCAAAGAAAACCTCATGCTGTCGACCTTCCAAAGGCTAATGCATACACAAAAGGACTCTTTCGTTCAAGTCTCAGAAAGGGCTCTTTCGTTCAAGTCTCGGAAACAAATGGGAAAACTACCAAAATAGCTAGAAAATGGCTCCACACATAGTACAATGGGCAATGCCCACAACTCAACGTACATGAGTGAATGTGCTCAAACAGACGACAAGAACTTCTGCATGCAGTAAAAGTAATCCTTGCAGGGATATCTGCTCTCAAAAGAGATCAATAGCATTATGGTATGCTAAAGTAAACATGCATCTGTCAACGTATCTGTCCACAGAGAAACTATTATCGAAATGGCTGCCAAAATCACCTAGGCGCTGTGTTTGTAAGTTTCTGGTAATCTAAAGAATCAGAAGAGTTCGTGTACGCGGATGCATGTGTGCGCGGTGCGATGTGTGTGTGGGAAGGAGAGAGTACACAGTGTGTGGGTGGAGCAAGACTCTACTATGAGTTTCCCCTTATTCTTTGTATATGTACACAAGAATAAGGTATCGGTGAGTGGGCGCCCATAGCCTGGGCGGCCGCGCAAGACGCATACGCCTATACCCCAACAATCTCCCACTTAAAGACGAATGTGCCGATATGTAGTTCCTACTAGCTGAACTACTAGTATTACAAGAAAACATGTGAGACTCTCTCAACCTACACCCACTGACTCGCTCAGTCGATCTACACGCACTTGTACCGGCTCTTGTGGTAGGAGAGCGTGCGTATTCACGCTAGAGCCTGCATTGGACGAACATGTGCTAGTCGAATAGCCGCCAAAATTGCTCGGAGTCGAAACGATGCCACAGAACGCGATCGGTGCGCTCGGTGCCGATGTCGGATGTCACTCCTCTATGATAGAGGCACCTCACATGTGCATGTCGCAAGCACGACTGTCCACGGGAAAACGCTCGATCGCGAGAACGCTCGGTGTTGGGTAGAAAATCCGCTGCAATGAGAGGTGATGTTGAGCCGATGCCAAGAATCAATGTCAAAAACGATGTGCCGGTGCGGAGCAGCGAGTCTTCGATGTCGATGTCACAAAAACCTGAAGTTGGTGTCGAAAAATGGGTAGTCGTCGATGTCGAGGTCGTCTCCCGCCGTCGAACGGGAGCCTCCAAAACCTCCAAGACGAACAGTGCACTCTGATGTTTGAGAGTTTCCATGGGAGATGTCGCAAAATCCCTCTCTCTCTCTCTCTCTCTCTCTCTCTCTCTAGCGTGCTTTCACTCTCACTCGCTCGCTCTCTTAGTTGTCTATCTCTCAAGCTCTCAAATGCTATCACAAGCTCGAATGGATGTGAACGGGGTCAGAGGAATCTTACCCTTTGCTCTCTAATGGTTGTCTAATCTCGTTTCATACACTTTAGAATTTATGCTAATGGCTCAAATTTTTTATCGACTAAGACCAACCTTCCGAAAATAACATCTTTTGGCTCTAATCCGCTTGCCTTTTTTTTGTTTCATGTATTTCCTCTGGTATTGCGCTAGATGAAGGTCTTGTCGATTGTTGTAGTTGCTCTCAAGCTTGTGACACCTCAACTGTAATAGCCTTTAACTTTTGATGATATTGAACTCTAATTATATACCTTGTAGCTTTCCTTGCAGACTTCACACTTATAGATTTGTGAGAGTTACCACTACTCCTCTCACTTGTCACTTTCTATCTCACTCGTGCTCTTGTTACCCCCATTAATGTGACTTTTGCATTTGAATCAGAACCACTTGAAGAGGGTATGACCTCTACAATGTTCACCATCGCTTTTCCTTTCATATATGGGTGTTGAGGACAATCTTACACCCTTTTCCTATTCAATCTGTAAATTTTTCTCCAATTTCATTACATGGTATCCTTTTGTATGTGAAAATGTGAGAAAAAATAAAAATAAGAAATTCCTTTTGCTGTACTCACGTGATAGTCACATAATTATTAAGTGACCCCCTCCGAGATGTTGCCGCACAAATATCCATGACAGAAGCGGTGTGCCATTGAGAATAAGTACACAAATCATGCCACTGACGAATGTTACTATGATAGAGGTCAAGTTAGGAAAGGCCTTACCAGCCTAACCTACAATGCTAACCTAATGCACCAAAGAATGCTCAACCTCAACAGAATAGACCCACATCGCCACCGCCAAGATATGTATCAGGACTAGAAAATCCACAACTAGGAATAGAAAGCCCAAGACCAGTGTTGGGACACCAATCGCCATTGCTAGGTGAAGACCAGGCAGTTGTAAGGTATGTGTATCGATCTAATACCAAAAAGAGAACGACTTAGTGTTGATATAGTCGTATCATGAAGAGGAAAGCTACGTGTATCACCATACATATGATCCTAATTCTTGAGTGATCATGGAACCATATGACTATGAGAATATCGCTTCACCCTCTAGTAATACTTAGTGAAGAATAAGTAGCGTATCTATGAGTGAAGGGTTTACTTTGCGTCAAGGAACACTAATGCCCATAGCCAATCAAAGAGATGCTAAACCAAACGCATATCCCTCGAGACTATATGCCCAACAACCGAGACAACAAAGAACCCTAGGACCTTGTTTCATGTGCCAAGGAGATCATTTAGCGAGGGATTGCTCGACCAACCAAGCTAATGCTGCAAACATATTCCTAATGTGACTGGTAGTGATTGTGGATGAAAATATTTGTCCTTAACACCCATATATGAAAGGAAAAGCGACGGTGAACATTTGTACAAAAATTCATAGATAAGGAGTTTTAAAAATAGTCCTTGAACGCACACGATATACACAATTTATACATAGTGACCCCCCGAGGCAACATGGAGCACTATTGTGTCGGATGATCTCCTCCACATGTCAAGCAACGTCTCAGATGTTGTACTTTGGTTCTGAACACTAAATGTGTGATTCATTATCCTCATTAGCTTATGTGCAAGCTGCTTAGTATTCATAGGTTCTTGTTGTAGCAATTTCATCTTTGTTATATTTACACCACTTGTGATTGAACGTGAATCATTCAAGGTAGTATTTTCATCTTGTGATACCTCTTTGTAGATCTTGAAATTGTCTACTAAATAGATAGCTCCTCTCATGACCTCATTTAAAGTTGCACACTTTTTCAAGTGCAAGTCCTTCTTGAGGTGCTCGTTCTTAATCCCTTCAATGAACAACTCTATTTGACTATACTCCTGAGGTTTCTCTCTTGGTGGACATCTCTCGATATACTACTCGAATCACAAGGCAGCCTCTCGCACTCTCTCATTGTCTTTTTGCTTGAACTTGATTAAAAATTCTCTCTCCAGTAGATACTCATGAAAAAATCATGTTTTTTTCTCTTGCTCTTCCTTTTGGCAACTTTTTGTAGATTTTTGCAATTCCCAAGTGTTTTACCCTCTTTAAAGATTTCGCTCACCAATTTTCACAGTGTTCAAATACCTGGTTTGAGTTTAACTCCAATTTTAGCAACTTTCTCTAGTTTGAGAGCTGGGGTTTGACCTCACACGTACGCTATATATCCAAACTCACTTTTGATTTGATAGCTTGCTTTCTTGGGTTAAGAAGGACCTTTGTCCCAAGTTTTGCCAAGTTCTGACCCCTGTAGCAGATGGTTGGAAAAAATGTGTTTTTTTCTCTCTCCCACTTGTCCTTGAGTCCAATTTGATTCTGACAGTTGCATTGTACTTAACAATATCAAATAATGTTATACACCCACTTTTGGTCAAATTTGATTGTCTCTACAATTTGTTATGCTCCTGTCTATCTTTTTTCTTGATCAAATCTATATATGTGGACACCCACAAGCATGCAATTTTTCAGCACAAGCTACCTTTCAACCATCCAATGAATACATGTGCCTAAGAAAAATCCAAAAATTGGACTTCTAGATCTACCTCAAGAAAAAAATTGCGTTTTTCTCTTGTGGTTGTCTAGAGAAGCTCTGTTTTGCTTTTTTCCTGAGCTAGTGCCTCTTTCACACTCTTTTAAGCACAATGAATGGCATATATTCCATTTTGACCTTGTAAATTATAGTTAACAAGCATGTGACCTTACTAACAGTAAGTCATTTGGCTCTTGCGACCAAACTATATTTCACCTTGCAACCAAATTTCACACAAGTGCTTAAAAAAACTAGCCAAACACTCTTGTCGAGTCCAAAAGTGCAAAATTGACTTATGTCAACTTTATGGGGAAAAAAATCGTGTTTTTTCTCATAGAGGCTAATGATCAACTTTTTGATTTTTTTTGTGGTGTCATGCCTTCACACACTCATGCGCATGCAATCTATGCCCTCACATCACAACTTGCAATGATGTGTTCCCTTCTTGGACATTCACCACACCTTGGGTCCAAAACCGAAATGATGGTCTCTTACTCAACTGAGATCCACAATGAATAGAGTATTTGTCAAATCTTCTCTAATTACTCTACTCTTATGACAAAGGAAAATAATATAAAAAACATCTCGAATTAGCAGCTAACTACACAAACTATGAAATTTTACGTCTTCTTATACTTTTTTAGCCTAGTGCGAACTCCGCTACTCTTACAACCAACAAAGCTACACACCAAGCTTCACACTTACTCTCAAAACTCTACCCTATCTCTTTATCATTTTTATGGCGAGAAACTCGTCTCAAAAGGCACAAAGATCAAGGATACCTCAATCTCTATTCTTAATCTACCTTATGCAACTAGCCTAGCTCGAGCAACTTTGTCGATTTTGTATGTGTCCACACTAGTTTAGGTATTCGTTCCCTAGCAATGGTGGTATTGTCTAGGGTGGACGGTTTTATCACCCATCACATCTTCATTAAGAGACAAACTCACGACTATAATGTCAATCCTAGGAAGCAAGTGACTTGACTAGGGCTTGGAGGCATGCCAAGAGGTTGTCAATATCGTCTAAACACCGTGGAATCTATCTATGTATGTGTGCTCTAACCTTAGAAAGCCCAGCCTTTCTCTCAATGATTAATTCACGTATCAATCATGGAAATCCAATAGCAAATCAACGCCAATCAACACCAAACTTCGTAGACACTATTATTTCTAGGTCAGAAGCACTTTTAGACTGTCAAACCCTAAATTTGCACTTTGGGAAAAAATGCGATTTTTTATAGGCACTCCTTAGTGCCAGACTTTGGTTTAACAGTTAAATACGCGACACGACACTCAAAATGAGAGATATATCACTTGGAAGGTCATGGGAGTAGATGCTTGGATCTCGTGATATGCTTGCAATACTGATATCTACGCGTAGAGCTCCTCGAGGCTAGCACAATGGTTCTCTCAGAATTTTGATATGATAATTGTGTGCTCTTGTGCATATAAAGAAAGACACAATAGCAAGAGTCAAAACACGATGTAAAGAGAGAACCTTATCTCCTTACTTTCATTCAGAATAATGATGATCCCAAAACTTTACAAAAATTGCCTTTTATATCTTGGCTAAGGGTCTTTTATGCACAAGGGCTGAACTGCTTCAAAAATAGCTTGGGGTACAAATTGAAAACACATAGCCTCCTATTCTTGATAAAAACATAGACAACAATCTAGTGGTTTTTTGGCAAGATAATTACAATCACTTTGTGATACAAGAGCTCAAATTTCCTTTGCATTTCCCTATTGGAAGCTTTTAACATTTTTGCAGCTCAACTTGTTTCTACTCTGATAAACCTACTTTTGAGTAGGTCTATAACTTTGGGAATCTAAAGTATCAAAGCTTCATATGCGTGGCTACAAATCGTTCTCATCATTGCATATTCCAAAAAAGATGTTTGTAGGAAGACATGCCCTTTTTCTCTTGGTATTGAAAAAGTCACACAAAGAATCTCCTAAAATAGCATGATCATTTTACTATTCTATTATTTTGAGTTTGAAAAGTATAAATATGGTAATTTAGTTCCCTGTCGTTTGTTGCCAATAGAATGAGGGCAACTAGAGTTGGGAGCCTTTAAAGTATATTATGACCTTGGAAAGCTCTTAAATCCTTTAGCTAACCCATTTGTCCATGTACTTAGGAGGCTTGTACATTTGTATCCATTATGTACAAGGAAAGAATCTATATACTCATAACCAGACACAAAATTATTAGCATTGTTACCATAAATAAACGTAGTTGCATGAGAATATGATTGAGCATTCACACTCCCACAACGCCGGTGAAATCTTTACCAGTTTCTTTTTTTAAAAAATGTGAGCAAACATCAAAGAAATGAGTGGTTGAGCATCCTTATAACACGTAAATTCTTCTTACATGAAGCATCCAAATGGCAAATAAAATACCTTACCAACATATATTGACAAACCGGAGTAGATGGTCATCTTTCAAAAGATTAATGTAGTCCTTGATTTGTCCAAAACCAAATATAACCATATCATATGGTATTCCTTGGATAATAAGAGGACCTTATATGTCAAGAATCTTATAAGATTATAAACAATTGTAGTGCCTAGGCCGTTGGGCTTGTAGTTTGATGTCCATTTTTTCAGATTTTGAAAAAAAGATCTTGTTGCCAATTAAATGGCTACTATCCATTTTATTTACTATCGTTTTGAACCTTTTGTGCTTTTCTAAATGTCTCCTAGATTGTTCATATAGCAATTTTGGATAATAACTCACTCTATGTTAAAATAACTTTGAATCATCTAACTAAGTAAATGCTTAGAATGTGAGCCTTGTTTGGCTACTCACAAATTCCACAACGTCTCTTGTAAACAAATTTAGTCTTATATATTTTTGATTATATGTGAGTAACATAGGACCATGGTCTTCTTGTCCTTTCAACACACACGTACACACACACACACACACACACACACACATAGATCATTTTCAAATTGAGATGATTAGAATTGGAATTTAAATTCTTTATCCAAGAGAAAGGACTACAAAATTGGTTGACATGGTCAAAAACTCACAAGTCTTTCACATACATTAGTTTGTATAAGAACTAGACATATATGGATATAAATCCATCATAACATAGTACTCTTTTTGTATTCCTTGTTAATCTCCATCTATTTTCCCTTTTCACAAGCCATTCTATAACTAAGCATGCATGAGTCATAGTCAAGAAGGTCTTAAAAGCATGATAGACAACGTAAGAGCCTCGTTCACAAAGTTCATGAGGCAAGAGGGATTGCTTGTGTGGAAAAGGAGAGAGGGAAATTCTGGGAGTGCAAGCAAAGGTTGAGAGCCAAGCTTCATATCCATTCCTACTTGTTGAGAACCCCCTCATCCTTTGCTCCCTTCTTCCGTCCATCCATGACACATCTAAGGACATTTGGCCAATGATTGTTTTACATCCAAGTCTTGTACCATTTGTGGGAATAATGGTCGTACTAGTAGCAACACAAAACAAAGCTTTTGTTTAAGGAGTGGAAGAAGACCAAGAAAAAGAAGTTAGGAGCAACAATCATGTCTCTTGCATCTATGACAGTGATGATAATATTTAACTTTTTTATTGCCTTTACCTCTTGTAGTGGATCCAAGCTGTAGATAGCTTGGATTAGCTTGGTCTTGATCTTGTATGTACTGCTCAAGGGGAGGTGTTTACAATTTTTTTTTTTGAATTAGAGACATGAAAATTTGTCTCTTGGATTAGAAGTGTTTTGTTTCCTAGATTGGGGGTGGTCTTGTGCATTGGGGATGCGTTGTCATTGTATCACTAATCATAGCCAAGACTTCAAGGGGAGGATTGTTATGTTATGTGGGCTTTGGTCTATGGTTTATGATTTTTAGTGTGTATCCCAACTTGTTTACAAGGAGCCTAGTTGGAAAAGAGTCATGTGACTATCATGTGCCTAGTCCTAGGTGCATATGAGGGCATGTGAATTGTAGTTAGAACCGTAACAAAAGGCGAAATGCCTCTAGGGATGAGAATGACACTCCTCTAAACCATCCTCTCTCTATTTATAGGCTCCTAGCCATATAAATAGAGAGGCCAAATGCCTCTAGGGATGACGATCGACACTCCTCTAAACAATCCTCTCTCTATTTATAGGCTCCTAGCCATAGAGAGGGACCCATGTGCAAGCCATCCATGTGGTGTAGCCACAGGGCCTTGCCCACTACCTTAGCCTTGCTAAGGGGAGGACCTTTTTTGTGATGCTACTCCCCCTTGGAGAAGGGGTTTCATCCTCGAAAACATAAAGAACTAAGTTACAAAATCTCTTCTTAAGAACACTAATGTTTTCCCAAATGGCACCTTCTTCATGTCTCCCTATCCATTCAACTAGGCCTTGCTTGGCAAACACACGATTTCTTATTTGTAAATTATGATGATCCAAAATCTTCTCTAGTTGGTGAGGTTGAGCGGGTGCACTCAATTATGTGAACAATGATATCTAAATTAATAATATTGTCTCCCTGTCATAATTGCTTGTGTAAATGGCTAACAGAAAATCAAATGAATTTGTGAATGTGCTGGTAACTCTATTTATAGGCATGTTCACCAATCTTCTTCAGATTCTAGAATAGACCACATTACTTTGGTGAAAGCTCAATTCTAGGTCAAACGTTTAGACTTTAAAAATTCTTCAAAACCTTCATAAAATGCCCACCCTCCCTTTGTGAGGGAGATGTGTCAACATTTCTTATCACAACAAACTTTTTGTAACAGTCTCAGAAGCTTGCTTAACATTGTTCTTAGTAATTTGTAACATATAAAAATGTTCTTTTAAGAAATCCTTAGCCAAACGTATGCTTTCATTAGCTAAACCTATGGTGATTGGAGGTCAAGATTGATAACCATACATAAACATAAATGGGATAAATCTTGTGAAAAATCTTTGCACTATAGTAAGCAAATTCCAAGATAGGCCTCAAACACCTTCAAAGGTGGAGAGAGCTAGCGGGGAATGAGGGTAGGGAAGAGGAAGAAGAATCATTCTTAGGAGAAAGAAATAGTTCCTCACTTATCATCACTCTTCTTGCTTAGCATAACATAGTAGCATAGTAATGAAGATGAAGAAGGTGGCAAGTTTAAGCATTGAAGCATGGCTCTTGGTTGGATTTGCATTCCATAGCCAAGAGTGTTGGTGTAGGCTCTTAACTTCTCAACAAGCTTGGAGAAGGATGGAGCTCTTACACTTTGCACTCCACAAAATGAGAGAATGTGTGTGTGTGTGTGGGTCCTGGGAGAGTATACCCCCCTCTCATGCTTGGTCAACACCTCTCTGTCTCTCCCTCTCTCTCTCTCTCTCTCTCGTATTATTTAATTATTTCATTTGGACATGTGTCCTCTTTTTCCTCTTTGAGAGAAAGAACTTAATTATTTATTTTAATGCATCTAAATTCTCATTGGACCCCTTTAAAACCTATCCAATAGGATTCAAACATATCATGAGGGCCACATGTGGAGGATCATTTGAACATGTGTCTTTTATGCTTCTTAAGTCATTTGGTTTGAAACGAATACTTCAAGCACTTAGTGGAGGATCATTTGAACATGTGTCTTTTATGCTTCTTAAGTCGTTTGGTTTGAATTGAACACTTCAAGCACTTAGTCAATCAAGCATAAAAATCACCTCAAGCTTTGGGCAAGGTTCCCACAAACATTTTAAGCACTTTAGTTAGCAAGCCGACAAGCACCTCATGCTTAGGTAGGGTTCCCACCTTAAGGTCAGTCCTAGCCTACCTAAGGTTAAAGGACTTCTTAACACTAACTTTTGGAGGTCTTTAATGAAGCTTATTGTAAGGTCTTTTAAGCTCCATTAGATGCACGTTTCTCTCTGATAGACTACCTCCTTTTGGACTCCTATTGAGATATAACCATCTCTCCTCTTGGTCCCTTGCTGAGGTAAATCTAGAAGCACTTATTGCACATTGCTCTTTGGTAGACCGCTGTCTCCTTTTGGACCCCTATTGAGATGCAACCATTTCTCCTTTTGGTCCCCTGTTGAGATAGGTCTAGAAGCACATATCTATATCCTAACTTTTGTTCCCCTTTTATCTTCCCTTATTAAATGATCAGTTCAATATGAGAAAATCATATAAGTAAAGTTAGATATTATATTTTTGACATTACCTCTCTCTTGAAATCATAGTCATCCTCAACTATGAGGTAGAGAAGATAAAGCCTAGTGATTAGTGCTTGTTTCTTAGCGGGTAGAGGATCCCTTTTTACCCTATGACATCATTCTAAAATGGATGACTAATCCATTTGGTGCTCAGGAGACTTAGCTGTTGCAAGCATGTCTGCTCTTTAGTCCATATCATACTTCTAAAGTAGAATGACAAGTTCTACTTGGTGTTTGGGAGACGTCGTCACCAGTAACATGATACTAAGCATGCATACTTCTTAAATTTTGTGCACAAAAAGAGAACGAGTCTTATAAGAGAAAAACACTTTAGCAAGACCGAATCATTTTTCTTAAAGGCTAAGGCTCTTCTGTGCTTATTAGCAACAACCCTTTTTGCCTTTGCTTTGAGATGGATATGACCTCTTTAATCTTTGAAAAAGATTCTTGTGAGTCTCGGCTATATTCATCAGCAATGAAGATCTTCCCATATACTTTAAGTAGTAAGGGACTTTTGGATCTTCCTCTTTAACCTCGAAAGGTGCTTTCCCCATAGAAGTATGTACAATGTCATTGTACGCATACTCTCTAAGAGGTAGGTACTTGTCTCATTGAGAACGTTGATCTACTTCCATGACATAGGATTTTGGTAGATTCAAGAATCATTAGATTAGTTATTTCACTTTGGTCATCCGTTTGTGGATGATAGGCCGAAAGAGAAATTTAATCTACTTCCTAGATTCTCAAAGAGATCCTTCTAGAAATTACTGGTCATTCTAGGATCTTTGTCCGACACTATGGATGTTGGCAAGCCATGATACTTGAAAATTTGAGATCTAAAGAGGGTTGCCGTTTGATGTGCCTTAATAGTCTTTTTGACAGGCATAGAGTGTGTTTTCTTGTGAAGCATGTCGACTGAAACAATCCAAGTTTCTTCCCTCGATCAAATTTCAATAGTTGGCATACCACGCATTTTGAAACATACTCTTGTCTGTTTACTTTTCACGGTAAACCAACAGAAATACATTTCTATTCCTCGAAGAATAGATTATGGAATCCCTCCTTGCCCCGCATAAGGAGAAGCATAGGATTCATACATGACTTTCTTATTATATGGGTGAGCAACACTTAGCCTAGTGCTGTTTGGAAGATAACCATCCTCCAAGGTGAATTGTTCTTTCTTTTTCATCCCTAATGCAAAGGCTGTAGTTACGTAAAAGTCTTGGACAGTAGCACACTCATCTATCATAAAAGATAGATCATTGTGAGTTGCTATAGACACCACATTTACCCTTGACCGTCGTGAAAGTGCATCGACCACTTGATTGTGCTTGCCAGCAATGTGAGCAATATGAAATATAAATAGCAAAAGAAAATTTGCCCACCTCATTTGTTTGTCGGAAAGCTTGGTGTGCGTCATGAATTTCTTGAGGCTTTGTGATCCATTTGTAGGATGAATAGATCCCCCAAGAGATAGTGCTTCCATGTGTCTAGGGCATGTAGAATAGCTAAAAGCTCTTTTTCGCATATGCCCAAGACCCCTTCATCGGCATTGAGCCTTCAGCTCTTATATGATATGGCATGCCCTTCTTGAAGCAAAACTGCTTCAAGGCAATCACCACAAGCATCACATTGGGCCTCAAATGGCTTAGAGAGATCCGGAAGCATAAGGACTGGTTGGGAGGTAAGCTTCTCTTTGAGCTTGTCAAGAGCATTTCGTTCTTTAGCAGTCCATGAGTACTTAACGTTCTTCCTTGTTAAGTCATGCAATGGTCCTGCTATTTGAGAGAATTTTACTATGAAGCGTCTATAATATGCACACATACCAATAAAGCTTCTTAGCTCATGTAGATTCCTTGGATTAGGCCATGCTTTTATTACATCCAACTTTGATGGATCATACATATACCATCTTGAGAGATAATGTGACCTATATATTGAATCTCTTGTAGGAAAATTCACTTTTCTTTTAATTAATGAAAATCTTATTCTCTCTCACAACTTGAAAGATTACCTGGAGGTGTCACTTGTACTCCTCAAGAGAATTTGAGTGGCCTGAAGATTTTTGTCCATCGTGAGTTTGAATGCGGCTGGAACATTTGTCAGGCCAAAATTTGTAACTTATCAAATAGATCTTCTACCCACGGCACGGGAAATCTTTTTTTTAATAGTGATCCTATTTAGTGCTCTATAGTCGACACACAGGTGATATGTGCCATCTTTCTTTTGCACTAAAAGTATCGGTGAACAGAATGGAGAGGAGCTAGGCCTCACCATCCCTTTTTCCACCAATTCATGCACTTGCCTCATGATCTCCTCTTGTTGAGCTTGTGAAACTCAATAAGGAGGTTTATTAGGTGGTGAGCTTCCTAATAGAAGCTCTATTGCATGGTCATCATCCCCTTGTTTTGGAGGTAGCTCACTAGGGATTTCATCAATGAAAACACGTTGGAATCCATTTAAGAAGTTAAACAACTCTAATTCCTCTTGATTCCCTTCATTGGTACTTGTGAAACATTAGAATCATTTACAGATTCTCTAACAAAAATCATATACGCAAAAATCGAGCTTTTGATTGACTTATCAAAAGCAAGCGTATTTACTAGGGTCATCATCCCCTTGTTTTGGAGGTAGCTCACTAGGGATGTCATCAATGAAAACACGTTGGAATCCATTTAAGAAGTTAGACAACTCTAATTCCTCTTGATTCCCTTCATTGCTACTTGTGAAACATTAGAATCATTTACAGATTCTCTAACAAAAATCATATACGCAAAAATAGAGCTTTTGATTGACTTATCAAAAGCAAGCGTATTTACTAGGGATATGGTGTTCCCTGACTCATTAGCATCTATCTAGGTGAAATAGATTCTCCTTTCAGGGAACTTCATGTTGGCAGCCATGCAGTTGAACCATGGTGCCTTTAGGATAACATCCTCATGTTGGAGAGATAAAAAAGAAGTCTTCTTTGTCGATGTAGCTTTGGACATGAAGCCTTAAATTCCCAATCAAGGGAGTAACGAAGGCTTGATGTCCCTTGAAAGCTGCATCGACAGTTACAATATCTCCCATCTTGAAAGGTTGAATGCCCAACTTAGTGGCCAACTCCGTTGATATGAAGTTGTGAGTAGAGCCAGGGTCAAACAAGACGAAGGTATCATGTTCCCTTACCTTTTCCCAAGCATAGGAGAGGAATGAGCCTTTGCAATGAGTATCCTCTTTTGGAGCTTCAACCATGGAAGCTCTAGGAGTGTCATTGCGTACATTTCTTTTGCGGCAAGAATGATAACCATATCCTTGCTCCCCACACTTAAATCATTTATGGTCTTTATGAAAGGCCTATAATTCTTTGGGAGAGAGCTTATTTTTACCTTTGTAAGCTCCTTTCTCCTTGGCCTTGTTGTTTTTGTTGTTGTTGGTGTGTTACCTTGGGAAGAATTTTGAGCATTGCTCTTCCCTTTAGCTTCATTTCGATCCTTGTTTTCCATGGGCTTGAAATTTTTCTCACCCCTTGTTGGAAATTGATCCTTGAAGCAACCATAGTGTGTTGGATGGATTCAGTGATAGTGCTAGGCCGTTGTGAGTTGACATACTCGGCCATTTCTTCAGGTAATACCACACAAAATTGTTGCTTTTGTTCAGAGAAGTCTATCCTTTGAAAGACTGTAGCTTTGAGATGTAAATTCCAAAACTTGTCTACATATTTGTGGATAGACTAATTGAAGAGCAGCTTCAAGCTCCGCCATTCGGTAAGCACTTTGTCCTTTGCATCGCTTGCAAGGAATTGCTTCATGATGGAAACTTGTAGAGTTTTCCATGTTTTTGGGGCCTTATCGTTGCCACGAAGGCTAGCCCACCATTGATGGGCAGATTTCTAGAAGTGCATAGCTACATGGCGTAGCTTGAAGGAGTCCATGAAGCCCTCGTCTCCAAAGGCCGTATAAAATTGTTGGATGAAGGACAATACTTTGTCTGTGACAAAGGTGCCATGATAGGTGAGAAAAGAGATACTATTTCCTCCCTCTTTGAATTTCTTGAGCTTTTGGAACCTTCGCCATGCAGGGTAAATTTTGCGATGTCCTCTCCTCTTGTATTCTCTAGGAGAATAACTATTACCTTTGCTGGAAGAGGAGGAAGGTGAAGAAGAAGGAGAAGAGGGTGACCTCTTTCTTGACTTTTTCTTCCTTTTTTTCCTTTCTTCCCTTTCAGAACAACGAGGAGAAGGACTATGGGTTGACCGTTTCCTCTTGGGAGGAGTTGGCGATAGTCTAGACCGCCGTCTTCGTGGAGACACATCTTCAAAGGACTTAGGGATTTGCTTCTTTTTCGTTCTTTGGATTCCTCCTCTCTTATGGGAGAGAGTCTTCTTTTGGGAGTCTCATCAAGAGGCCTCCTAAACTCTCTCTCCTCTTGGAGAGGAAGGGAAATCCCATAAGCACGAAGTTGTTGGGTAACTTCGGCTTGCAAAGTAGGGTTGCCCATAGCTTGATGCTATCTAGTAACAATATAATTGATAAACATGGGGCATCATCATTAGCACCTTCATGTGCAAAATCAAAGTTATCAATGTTCATTCTACTCTCTTGGTTATTGTCAGCCATGCTAATTATACTTATGTGTTTACGTAGTGTATCCTTTGGCAATTCAAAACCTTAGTTTCTACTCCTCTTAGCCTTTAAAAATTAGCACTTAAGTCGAATTGGTTAATTACAGAGAGTGGTGGGGTAGCAGAATTGCCAAGGGATAGCTCCTTTCAGACTTCTTATGGCCAATAATGGTAAAGCCATAGACAAGTCTAAAAAGACCCCATTATAAAGACCAAAGCTCCCGAGGTGTGCACCATATACCACATAGTGGGCTCAACAAAACCGATAATAGATCACAGTCCCACTTACCTTAATATAATTAACAAAATCAACCATTAATAGGCTACTTAAGGACCTCTCTTCTTAAGCAACAAAAGAGAAACCACACGCTCTGATATCAATGTAATGGAAATGGCCTATGAACTTTGAGAATAGCGAAATTAAGAGAATTAGAGTGAGTATTTTTGTGAGATTACTTTGAAAACGTAGAGGGTGAACTTAATTGACGGTAGCAACATGAACATAGTACGTCATTAACTTGGCATGAACAATACTTTTGCAAGAGAGAGAGAGAGTATTAGAGAACATGACAATAGTTGAGGGCCGGATTTACTTGGAGCCGATCCCCCCTCCAAGAGGTGTTTGTATTATAAATTCTCCCATCAAGAGAGACTTGGTACAATACAATATTTGTGTTCCTTGTGACCTAAGTGATGCAATGAAGATGGAGAGCTTCATGCATCACAAGCATAACATAAACTTTGCAAAAAGCATTAACTATCCCAAGCCTCAGTCCAAAGGTCTCGAACACCTTCGAAGGTGGAGAGAGCTAGCGGGGAATGAGGGTAGGGAAGAGGAAGAAGAATCATTTATATGAAAAAGAAATAGTTCCTCACTTATCATCACTCTTATTGCTTAGCATAGCATAATAACATAGTAATGAAGATGAAGAATATGGCAAGCTTAAGCATTGAAGCATGGCTCTTGGTTGGATTTGCATTCCATAGCCAAGAGTGTTGGTATAGGCTCTGAACTTCTCAATAAGCCTGGAGAAGGAGATGGAGCTCTTGCACTTTGCACTCTAGACAATGAGTGATTGTCTTATGTATGTGAGAGTATACCCCCCTCTCATGCTTGGTCTAGACCTTTCGCTCTCTCTCTCTCTCTCTATCTCTCTCTTATTATTTAATTATTTCATTTGTATATGTATCCTATTTTTTCTCTTTGAGAGAAAGAACTTAATCATTTATTTTAATGCATCTAAATTCTCATTGGACCCCTTTAAAACTTATCCAATAGGATTCAAGCACATCATGAGGGCCACATGTGGAGGATCATTTGAACATGTGTCTTTATACTTCTTAAGCCATATGGTTTGAATTGAATACTTCAAGCACTTAGTCAATCAAGCATAAAAATCACATCAAGCTTTGGACAAGGTTCCCACAAACATTTTAAGCACTTTAGTTAGCAAGCCAACAAGCACGCTGTGTAGGGTTCCCACCTCAAGGACTTTTTAACACTAAATTTTGGAGGTCTTTAATGAAGCTAACCCTAAGGTCTTTTAAGCTCCATTAGATGCACGTTGCTCTTTGATAGACTACCTTCTTTTGGACCCCTATTGAGATATAACAATCTCTCCTCTTGGTCCCTTGCTAAGGTGAATCTAAAAGCACTTATTGCACATCGCTCTTTGGTAGACCGTCTCCTTTTGGACCCCTATTGAGATGCAACCATTTCTCCTTTTGGTCCCCCGTTGAGATAGGTCTAGAAGCACATATCTATATCCTAACTCTTGTTCCCCTTTTATCTTTCCATATTATATGATCAATTTAATATGAGAGAATCATTTGGTAAAGTTAGATATTATATTTTATGAAGACACTTTTGGCAATGTAACACATACTCATGTATGTCCTTATGTAAACCAAGTGTAAACCTATGAGTGGAAACCTGGTTAGTAAAATTGCCTTCTAATTAATGCATATGTTTTCCTAGTACCAAGATGACCTACACTTGGATTGTCTTGACATTGAAAAAGAATTTGGTGCCTACTGTATAAGTCCATGGGTACACATACCCTCCCCTTGTGGAGTAGATATCCATCTTTGATAGAAAAAAAATTCCATTGCTATAGTTTTTGTTAGAGAAAAAGTAGAACAGTGTGTACAATAAATTCTTGCACTCACATCAGGGTAAGAAGTATCCCTCGTTTCTACATGACCCCACACCTTGTTGTACAATGGATCATTATGACACTCATCAAAGAAAGGCCAAGAATTCATTCTTGATTTTTGTGAAAGAAAGAGCACTGATCTCGGACATGTGGCTTAAAGTGTAAGCTATCATGTTGTAGCGACCTTTACAATACTATAAAGAGTATCGTACTCTTGAAGAATCTCTAGCCATCTAGCTTTTCGACCCTTCAAATCTATATGATTGGCAAACCATTTGATGCTCTCATGGTCAAACACAATCTCTATTTCTCCACCGTATAAATAATGCCTCATCTGTGCTTGGACATGTATAATTGCCGCTAACTTGCACTCATATGCATAGTAACTTTGTTGTGCGCTATCTAATTTCTTACTTTCAAAGCAAACTGTCCTACCGTCTCGAAGTAATACTGAACCAATGGCCTTATTGCTAGCATCAGTCTCCAAATCAAAAGGTTTTGTTGGATAGATGAGATTCAATACAAGAGTAGTAGCTAAAGATGTTTTAAGCTTGTCAAAGCTACTCTATTGCTTAACTTGCCAAATAAATTGACCACCTCGACTATTCAATTCGTTAGTCAAAGGCATATCTATCTTGGCATAATTCTTAATAAGACTGCGATGATAGCTAGACATACCCAAAAAATGGAACTCTCCAAAGTTTTTGGAAAAAGGCAATTTCAAAATAGCAAGTACTTTACTAGGATCCATATTCAAACCATCATCATAAATTATATGGCCAAGATACTATCTCTTTGCATAAAAGCACATTCCCTCTTCTTGGCATATACGACATGTTGCCTAAGCAAAGCAAAAATCTTTTGATGATGTTCTCGATGTTCTTAGAATGGCTATAAATAAGGATGATCTAAACTCCTCTCTACTTATAGGTCCTAACCATAGAGAGGGACTCTTGTGCATACCGTCCACATTGTGTAACCATTGGGACTTGCAAAGGGTAGGACCTTTTTCCTAACACTAATTCAGGCCCCACACTTCTAGGGGTTATCCATGATTCTTGGGGCTGCTTGCATGCTTCGTACTACAGTGTTGTACTACTTGATGTAGCCCTATTTAAAGGTGCAATCATCTACTCCCTTTGCTAATTCTATAGTAAATTTACTTTGTGTCAATTCTCCCACTCTTGGTGCATGCTTTGATTAAGTGTGTAATTTGTTGCTAATTTTTGTTATGCTAGTGATAAATATATATTTTCTCTATCCACTATAGCCATCAATAGACAAATTTTGCCCCAAATTTCCCAAAATGCACATACAAAATTCAAAAATTGAAAAGTTGTCCCTTATCAACCTTGCAAACACCTCCATAGACACTATTTTGTGAAGCTCTTCACTACAAAAGATTAGTTTCCCTCAAGTCAAAACTTCATTTTCAGGTGTGAACACCCTACTCACAGATGTAATGTTTGAAAGAAGCCTTATATGTAGTATAATCAAACCTATGAAATTTAAGATTTTACTCTAAACTATTGAATTTAAAGGTAAGAAAAATCTACAAAATTAGAGATACTTAGTGTACAAGCATAGAAATATTGTCAATTTTACCTATAAAATTTCTCATAAGTAGGTTTTTTGAGTTAGTTCATACAAAAACCTCCCTTTTTAAGGTATTTACCAATTGAGTTTTGAGAAGATTGCCCAAGTACCCTTTTCTCTTATATATTGTTGGTTGAGATTTTGTGTTCTTTTGGCATTGCTTAATTGCATAAAATTAATGTTTTCAATGCCAGCAATTACACTTCTGCCTTTAAGACTCTTGGATATGCACATACAAGTCATCCATATCAATTTCAAAAAAGATACGCAAGTATTCTCTGAAGGTACTAGCCATAAGTCTTTGAAAGGTGGCACGTGCATTTGTCAACCCAAAAGACATTACCCGGTAAGAAAAAATGCCCCATTCAGTCGCAAAAGCTGTTTTGTGTTGCTCTCCTGGTTTAATTGACAATTGATTATAACCTGAAAATCCATCCAAAAAAACTATAAGCTTATTTTCCCGCTACTCTTTCCAACATATGGTCCGTAATGGGTAGAGAAAATTGTCACGAATAGTAGTTGCGTTTACTTTTTTAAGTTTGACACACACTCTTAACTTGCCATTCTTCTTAAGAACCAACACAATTGGGGATACCCAATCCGTGTGCTCAATTTCATAAATAAACTCCGCTTCTTTGAGTTTGTCAATTTCCTCTTGAATTTTTTTGGCAAATGTTTTGTTATAAGTGTAAGGGCGTTGTCTGCTCGGTTTGTCATCTAACTTTAAAGGAATTGTATGTTGACAGATGGCATGATCAACCCCTTTCAAGTCCTTATAGAACCAGGCAAACATATCCTTATATTCTTTGAGCATTTGGATCAACAACTTCTCTTCGTCTGGTGCTAGATCCGTGGTAATGTAGGTAGGTTTAGGCTCCTCTCCTAGTTCCGCTAGGTTTATCTTTTTTGCATCCTCTAGTCCATTTTACGACTTCCCTAGTTCAGTTTTTTTCTCATTGGCTATTCGATAACGATTTTGTGGTCTTGAATAGTGTACTTTTTGTAATGTGAGGGTACACTTATTCCATCTTTTCTCGATTCTATGTCGCTCTCCATTTCTGTTGTCCATACCTCTTTCCTAGTTCACTTCAGCTCATTTTATTTCTTTTTCCATTCAATCTTGGTCCATTTAGGTTCATGCACAACATCCCCTTCTTTTGATTTACCGTTTAACTATTTTATTGATTGTCTTTTCTTCTGTTTTGGTTTGTTTAGCTAAGAACGCATTATTGTTCTACCCGTTACCTTATCTTTTATGCAATCATGGGCTCCCACAAGTCTCAAGTACGATTGTTCTCCCTCAATATGTGGCATTGGATTACTTCTCATTCCTTTGGTTGAGCGTTTGTTTTTGTAGCGTTGCTGTCTCTTGAGTTTCTGGTTTCGAAAATAAAAAAACTTTTTCATTTTTGTCTCATGATCACTTTCATATCTTTTGATTTCTCATCATCTACGCTAAGCTTGTCGTATTCTTGGGTTTAACAGGTGTCATGATAACATTCATTAGTTGATTTCTTGTTTTGCTCCAAAGCATGGTCTGAATCATTTTTTTGGATAAGATCCTGAATCAAAATTTCATCCTGGATACGCAAACAATTTTTGTGGTCTACCGATGTCTCTCACTTGGATTTACTCTAATCATGCACATGGGAGCTAAGTCTAACATTCTCATCACAAAAGTTGGTGGATGTGATCTCGTTGACACACACATTTAAGGTGGCTAAGATCTGAGTTCATTCTAAGGGTTCCATGCTCTCTTCAGGAAAAGGTTCATGTATATAATCCTGATCATCAAATGATCTTGCTTTCTTGTTGTCATCCTTGATAGAACTATCGCAATCTGAAGCTCCACATATCCACATATGAGCTTTTGAGTTCAACCACGCAGTTACTTCAGATTCTGTAGCAGTTGTAGAATCAAAAGTCCTCCACGGGTTGATTCGTGTTGTGGTCTCCAAGTGATGTAAGTAGATATAATCATAGGCCCAATCTTGGACCATCTTTAACTGGCGCATGAATGGCATTCCTAGAATAACATCGTAATTATTCTTTGCACCAAAATTCACTATTGCAAATGTCTGTTCATATTCAATACCACAAGACGTCATCACTAATTGTTCCAAAATTTCAATGAGTTTTGCAATATAGCCTTTTGCTAATTACAGTTTCATCCTAGTTTTTCTATGGGCTGGTTTTTTCCATTTTTCCCAAATCAATTTTGTTGCTATGGCTACCCTTGCTCCACTATCCAAGATGGCAATGGTTTCTACTCCTTGATGCTCGATGGGGCAGCGTGGTATTTCCTTCTTATTCCTTGTAGTAGTCCCCTACCTTATTTATGGGAATTGGTTTTGCGTTCGTTTTGGGTTGATTCCACTTTTCTATTACTAGGCCTGAAGTCTCTACTGGTTTTTTGATACTCATTTTCTCAAAACATTTGTCAACATCCGTCCACATGTGTAGTCCAACTTTTAAAAGCTCTACCACCATTAGAGTGCATTTCACTGGTGTGGCTGGAGGCTCTTGCAGCCCTTGTGAATTCACAATTGGTTGTAAGGTCCCTCTGTGCGATGGTAGGACTCTAAATCTAATTTGTCTTCGTAAGGACCCAAGTAAGAAGGTAATTCCTTAGACATATCCTCTCAATTGTCTTTTGATTTCTCTGTGCCTTGATCCCTGTACATGGAGAACATCAACATCTATTATGGCTTTGTCAAGATCAACTTCTACAATGGGCAATGTCCGTTCATTATGATTTTTGTCTCGTGCTTCCCTAACCATATTCTAGAGTTCTTCTGTCCAACTGTCTCTAGCCTCTGGAATGTTATGCGGTGTCTGATAGATAGAGTGATCCATTTATTTGATTACTTAATGGGATGCACTGAACTAGGATATGCTTATTCTAACATTTTTTTATAGTAGGCGAAACCTTGGGATTGATTGAGCGTGCACGTGAGCACGCATGCACGCACACGCGCGCGTGCACACACACACACACACACACACACACATTTTTTTGTAAATCTTGTTTGATTGAACTTACATGTGGGAAACCTCAAAGCGAGGAAAACCCACAGAAAGAAAGGGATACAAAAACGGAGCACAATGAGGCTTCAAAGGCTAGAAACAGTCAAAGTAAATCCTGTAGGTATAAAGAGTGATGTCTCCAGCGTCACAAGGGAAATGTAGCACTTGACTAAGAGATAATTTGAAATAGGGAAAGGGGTCAACATAAGTGTTGTGGAACATTAAGGAGTTCCTACTGTGCCAGATGGCCCACAGAGTCCAAAATTTGACCCAGGTAAAGAACACCGCAAACTGAAATTGCGGTGACTGGAGCACCCCAAAAAGCCAAAAGCATATGTGAAAAGAGCCGGAAGGAAAATGCAGCCAAAGAGCAGGTTACACTTGCCAAAAGAAGGCTATGGAGTGGTGACAACTCCACAGTAAGACACACACACACTTTTTTTTTGTGTGAATCTGCTTTGATTAATTTACAAGTGGGAAACCGCAAAGCGAGGAAAACCCACAAAAAAAGATCAAACAATGGGAAACCTCAAGGTGAGGAAAACCCATAGAAAGTATTACAAAAATTTGTAACTCAGAAACAATCAAAGTAGAGCTGGTAATGGCTAACAAGAAGCTTGTCCAAGTCATAGGAAACTTGAAGAGTCTGTCTAAGAGATATCTTGAAGAAAGAAACGTATCCACTTGAATCTACTGAAACATGAGGGAATTCCGTGCTCTCCACACTGTCCACAATACCCAGAACCTAACCCAATCGAAAAAGTATGCATATGGCCGAAGCAAAGACGGAAGCACTCTAAAAATGCAAAAAAATTTACCAAATTGTAAGCCAGGAAAACGCAAGCGAAGAGATGCTATCGTAAGAGACACACACACACACACACACGCACACACACACATGCTTCTGGTAATACAAGGATTTAACTCCTTCTAGATATAGGAGTGGCTTGTTGCCACGGCCTCCGTGTAATTAACTGGGGATTAGCCTCGATATCTTGTATTGACCTAAGAAATCTCTTGTTAAAAAAAGGGGGTTTGTATTTACGAGGTGAAATTCTTAATAGGAAATTTGTGGGTGGCTGCTTAATATAATGTACCTAACAACTAGTGAGTTAAGGAAGATAATGGGTTTTAGACGAGCTGGCCTGGCTCTGTATAATGTGTCCTCATATGCTTGATGACGTGGTGGCTCCCTCCTGGTTGCATCAGCTCTACATCACATCTGTGTGTGTGTGTGTGTGTGTGTGTGTACAAGGCGGCGCTGTTGGTTTTTCCCCTCTTGAAGATGCACCCGCCTTGCTGCTATGAATGGAATGTGGCTATTGGCATCAAAGCCTATAAAAGGTGAGATTCCATGCTCACTTGGCATTGGTATCGGTGTGAGTCTGTGGTGTGTGTGTGTGTGTGTACTAGTGAAAGGTTGTCTGTACCTTGAGATTGTGAGGATATTACTCGCAAGGGTGTATATTATTGGATGTATGGCAAAGGCAAGCAAGCTATTGTGGAGCTAGCTACTCCGACTCAATCTGAGGTGACTTTGTCTCCAATATGGACTACCGTTTGAGCTGCTTGGTTGTGTTGTGATTCACCTTTGATAAGGTAGTAGAACTCATGCATGTTCTTGACTATACTAAGTCGATGTATGACTGTTATGGGAATAGTTGGCCACTTCTTCTCACCCTTAGGTAACCGTGGCATTGTTTTTTTTATCTCTTTTGCGTTCAATTAAAATTGTCAATATTTGTCTACTAAACTATTTTAGGGATGTGTATAAGTAGTGAAATACATTGAAAGGTCTTTCTCAATGCAGGTTAATGGTTGCCTTGTGTTCTTTTTTACACTAAAAATGTAATGACTGATGGTTTCTCTTACAAATTGGTAGATGACCCTATTTTATAGTAGGTATTGGCTTACCTTGGGGGTTTAAGTCAAGTGACCTGGTAATGTTTTTTTGGGGGCAGCTACTGCGGTTATATTTCTTTGTGTGGTGCTTCTAGGGTTTGGTATTAAGCTTACCTATCTTACTCAGGTACGGTCTACTTGTTGATCATTATGTGACAGATCATGGGCAAAGCTGCTCATGTGGCCGAATATAGTTGTGAATGATTGGTTGAGAATATAGTTAAAAATGGTTGTGGAAAAATATGGCTATGATTATGGTTGTGAAGGGTGTGAAATGTGGTCGAATATGGTTTTGCATGGTACCTTATGATTGCCCATGTGGCCGAATATGGTTGCTAGATCTGGATATGACTGCTCATATGGCCGAGTGGTTGTGAATATGGTTAAGAAGGGTTATAGCCAAATATGGTTGTGAATATGGTTGCCAAGTATGGTGTACATGGTACCTTACGGCTGCTCATATGGCTGAATATGGTGGCTTATTGCATCATTTTCATATTATGTAATTGTAGTGCAGATAGTGTGTCGTGCTCTCTACAGTGGGTGCTCCTCAGTGCAATGTGCGTGACAGTCTCACTCAAAACAGACTGTAAACAAAATAACAATAGATAACAACTGAGCTCACAGAGACACAATAGCAGACAAGAACATATGAATCGACTATCTCAAACAACCGATACAGACTCTGGCGTGGTAGCACACTCAGCTCTAGACGAGGACTCGCAGGTACAATGGGGGTCTCGAGGCTCAGATGTGTAGGGATGGTGAAGATGTGCTGTGTGTATAGACTCGCTACTCCAAACGACGATGTTGGACCATATATCTAGAAGATGATCCACCAACGGCTCATAAATGTCAGCCACCTAAGCCAATCTCCAAACTGAGTGGTGGTGGTGACCTGGCCATGATGTCCACTAAATCACCGTTCGTATCCTGTGTCATTGCCCAGCCCAGAGAGTCCGTCCAGTGTGGACAAAACCAGATCAACTGTACTAACTGTGTGTCCTGTGAAAGTGACACTGTAGTCTGCTATAGGTTGCCCGCCACAAGACCGCTCATCGTCTCTGTGAGAGGGATACTGAAAAAATTATGAAAGAAAACCACTAGGTACTGCATCCATACATCTTTCGTGAAGTAGGTGTGAGGCCCAACCATGACCTTACATGCCTCAAAAGTGGGGTTAAAAACACTGCACTGCTTGCAAACGCCTTAAGCCTTTGAATAGGCGGGAACCAGTATGATTGCATAGTCCAAGAATCCCAATTGGCACAAGAGAATGAGGCTCCACAGCAAAGAGATATGCTCGGACCATGTATGGCAGGGGCAGGGGGTGGGTAGGGGGGCCGAGGGGAGACTAGGTAGGGGCAAGGGGGAAAAGGGGTGGGTTGGGGGTGTGGGTAGGGAAAAGGGGGCGAGGGTTGGTGAGGGGTGGGTAGGGGGGCTAGATAGGGGCGAGGGAAGGGAGGGGTGGGTAGGGGAGAGGGCAAGAGAGGGGGTGGGCAGGGGTGAGGGCAAGAAAGGGGGTGGGTAGAGGGGGCAAGGGGTGAGTAGGGAGCGAGGGCAGGGAGGGGGTGGGTAGGGGCGAGTAGGGGGTGGGTAGGAGCGAGGGCAAGAGAGGGGTGGGTAGGGGCAAGTAGGGGTGGTAGGGGGTGTAACATTTAATGGCCTAAAATCTTTTGTGTAGCGGAATTTAGCATGAACATAGTGGGCATTTCATTAGAGTTGATTCCTAATGAGAATTACAAGAGTGCTTGGGTGGAGAGAGCAACAAAAAGCATAACACCTAGTTAGATAGCATCGACAATACTTTCAAAAGAGAGAGCAATTAAGCTATTGACAACAGTTGAGGACCGGATTTGCATGGAGCCGGTCCCCCCTCCAAAAGGCTTTGTATTATGGTTTCTCCCATCAAGAGAGACATTGTACAATACAATTCTTTGTGTTCCTTCAAGACTAGCTAGTGCAATGAAGATGGAAGCTTCATACACCAAGCAAAACACTTAATCAAACACAACTTGAATTATCCCCGTTCTCAGACCCAAGACCTCACACACCTTCGAAGATGGTGAGAGCTAGCAGGGTATGAGAGTAGATTGAGAGGAAAAAGAAGTATCTTACGAGAAAGAAGTACATCTCCTCACATAATCACTCATATTAGCATAGCTTAGCTTAGTAATTAGCTTGGTAGAGAAGATGAGCATGCATTGAAGCTTGGCTCTTGGTTGGATTTGCATCCACATGCCAAGAGAGTGTTGATGTAGGCTTCTATCTCACAAGCTTGGAGTAGGTGATGAGCTCTCCATTAAAGCTTGGGAGGAGATAGAGTATTTTCCCTTCACACATGGTCAAGTGTGAGAGTGTGTGTGTGAATGCCAAGCAAAAATCAGCCCCCCCCTCTCTTGGGCGAGCCCTAGCTGCTAAGTAAGTCTGGCTTTTGCCTCATTGGACCTCCCCAGGTCAAGCCAATAGGGATTAAGCAGCATAAGTGATAGCCTTCTGACATGTGTCCCCCTTTCCCCTTTTGTGAGAGCTTTAGGTAATTAAATAATTAAACTAAACTCTCATTGGACCCCTTTGCCTCCTGGCCAATAGGAATCAGGCAAGCCATGGGGCTCCTGAATGCTCATTGGACCCCTTGGGAGACTGCCCAATAGTCTTCTAGGACACTTAATTCTTATTGGTTTCTTTTATTAAATGTTTGTAAATTAATTAAACTAGATTTACTCTAGCTTAATTCTCATTGGTCCACTTCAAGGGTCTTCCAATAGGAATTGGGCACACCTTGTGGGCATCTGGCCTAGGGAGCTGACATGTGTCCCTCATTCCCTTTGTGTAAAGGGAGCCTGTGTGTGTGTGTGTGTGTGTGGCTTTCTCTCTCATCCCCTAGCTTTGGGGCTCGCCCCCTCCCATGTAGGGATATGCAAAGACTTTTAGGGCACTCACTAAGCATCCAATTTTCCCTAGGGTTGACCTTTGGACACAACCTTTGAATTTTGGAACCTTAGCATTTTGGAAGTCTTAATGGGCTGAACCTTAGGGTCTTTTTGGCCCATTGTTTCACATGGCTCTTTTGCAGATGGCCCCCCCCTTTGGATCCCTATTT
Source organism: Adiantum capillus-veneris (assembly GCF_014529385.1). Lineage (NCBI taxonomy): Eukaryota > Viridiplantae > Streptophyta > Polypodiopsida > Polypodiales > Pteridaceae > Adiantum > Adiantum capillus-veneris. The sequence goes on along the minus strand of NC_140950.1, from coordinate 77,829,223 downwards.
TCCTTCCTTTGGATCCCTACTGTGGCCGGTCTGCTAACTTAACCAATATTCTAGCTTTTTCTCCCTTGGCACTTCCCCACATTAAATGATCAGTTTAATATGAGAAAATCATTTAGGAGAATTAGATATTGATTATTATGACATTACCTCTCTCTTGAAATCATAGTCGTCCTCGACTATGGTGTAGAGAAGATAAAGCATATGCATGAGTCCTTTTCTTAGCGGGTAGAGGATCCCTATGTTACCCTACGACATCATTCCATAATGGATGACTAGTCCATTTGGCGCTTGAGAGCCTGAGGCTGCCGCAAGCATGTCTGCACATTAGTCCTATCAGTCTTCCATAGTAGAGTGACAAGCTCTACTTGGTGTTTGGGAGACGTCGTCTCCGCAAACTTGATCTAAGCATGCATACTACTTCATTTTTGTGCACAAATAAAGAAAAAGGGAGTCTTATAAGACAAAAAATTTTGTTCATTTTTAACATTTTGTACATTTGCTTACTCTTGGGAAGCATTGTAAGCATTGACAAGGTTTAGGTTATCCTTTAATTGTATGCCTTGCATCCATCTAGCATCTTCAAAAGGATAATTCTTAAACTTAATAAGATATCGTCTGATAGTCTTACCGCCTCTTAATACCTTGTCTTCATGTCGGAGAATGGACTCGGGCTGCAGCACCTCCTCGTGGTCCTCGATCTCTGGTGGGTCTTCAATAGTTGTTTCTTGAGGTGGCTCTCCTTTGTAAGGCTTTAAAAGGCTCACATGAAAAGCATTGTGTATGAGCCAATGATTGGGCAACTTAAGTTGATAGGCCATCTCATTGATTGGCCTAAGAATCTGGAAGGGACCATAGTACCTTTTTGCTAGTTTAGCATAGTACTTTTGGTGGCCCGTAGGATTCTTGCCCGTAGTGTGCCTTAATCGAGCCTTGGGAAACTTTAACAAGACCCAATCGTTTTCTTTAAAGGCTTGGGCTCTTCTGTGCTTGTCAGCAGCAGCCTTTTGCCTTTGCTGTGAGATAGAGATAGCATCCTTAATCTTTTGGAAAGATTCTTGTAGGTCTCGGCTATACTCATCTGCAGCGAAGATCTTCCCATGTACCTTAAGTAGCAAGGGACTTTTTGATCTTCCCTCAATTACCTCGAAAGGTGCTTTTCCTGTAGAAGTATGTACAGTGTTATTGTAAGCATACTCTACTAAGGGTAAGTACTTCTCCCATTGGGATCTTTGATCTACTTCCGTTACATAGGCTTTTAGTAGATCGAGAATAGTTAGGTTAGCTATTTCACTTTGGCCATCAGTTTGTGGATGATAGGCCGAAGAGAAGTTTAGCCTTGTTCCTAAATTCTCAAAGAGACCCTTCCAGAAATTACTGGTCATTCTAGGATCTCTATCCGACACTATGGACATTGGCAAGCCATGGTACTTGAAAATTTGTGAAATGAAGAGGGTTGCCATTTGATGGGCTTTGATAGTCTTTTTGACAGGTATAAAATGAGCTTGTTTACTGAACCTGTCTACTATCGTCCATATTCCCGTATTCCCATGGATAGACTTAGGCAATCCAAAGATAAAATCCATGGATATGCTCTCCCAAGGTGAATTAGGGATTGGCAAGGGTTGAAGCAATCCAAGTTGCTTCCCTCTATCAAATTTTGTCTTTTGACATACCACACATTTGGAAACATACTCATGTATGTTCACTTTCATGGTAGGCCAATAGAAATATGTTTCAATTCCCTTTAGGGTAGACTGAATCCCTCTATGCCCCGCATATGGGGGAGCATGAGATTCATACATTACTTTCTCACGTAGTGAGTTAGTAACGCATAGTCTATTGCCATAGAGAAGATAACCATCTTGTAAAGTAAATGGTTCTTCTTTCTTCCCTAATGCAAGGGCTGAAATCACATCTCTAAAATCGGGATCAATAGCATACTCATCTATCATTAAAGATAGATCATTGTGAGTTGCTATGGAAACCGCATTCACTCTCGGTCGTCTTGAGAGTGCATCGGCTACTTGATTATGCTTGCCAGCAATGTGAGCAATATGAAAATGAAATTGCGAAAGGAAATTTGCCCACCTCATTTGTTTGTCGGAGAGCTTGGTCTGCGTCATGAAGTACTTAAGACTTTGGTGATCCGTTCGCAGAATGAAAGGAGTCCCCAATAAATATGCTTCCATGAGTCTAAGGCATGTAGAACTGCAAGGAGTTCTTTTTCGTATATGCCTAGAGCTTGCTCAACAGGGTCGAGCCTTCGACTCTCATAGCCTATGGCGTGCCCTTCTTGGAGCAGAACAGCCCCAAGGCAATCACCACAAGCATCACATTGGACCTCAAATGGTTTTGAGAGATCCGGTAGTGTAAGCACAGGTTGAGAGATAAGCTTTTCTTTTAGCTTTTCGAAAGCATTGTTCTCCTTAGCAGACCACGTATACCTAACATTTTTCTTTGTTAGGTCATGTAATGGTCCCGCAATTTGTGAGAACTTTTCTATGAAGCGTCTATAGTATGCACACATACCTATAAAGCTTCTTAGTTCATGAAGATTCCTTGGTTTAGGCCATCCTTTTATTACCTCTAACTTGGATGGATCCATTTGGATTCCATCTTGAGAGATAATGTGACCTAAATATTGAATCTCTTGCAAGAAAAATTCACTTTTCTTTCGATTAACATAAAGTTTATTCTCTCTTAAAACTTGAAATATTACCTGGAGGTGTTGCTTGTGTTCCTCTAATGAATTAGAGTAGATGATAATATCATCAAAGAACACTCCAGTGAAGGTTCGATGAGGTCTGAACAGCTTCTCCATCAAGCGGTTAAATGTGGCTGGTGCATTAGTCAAGCCAAAAGGCATGACAATGTATTCGTAAAGACCAAATGTAGTACGAAATGCGGTCTTTACAATGTCTTGATCAACTATCCTTATTTGATGATAGCCACTTTTTAGGTCAATCCTACTGAAGTAGGTCGATCCTTGTAGCTTATCAAATAGGTCTTCTACCCGTGGAACGGGAAACCTATTCTTGATAGTGATCCTATTTAGTGCTCTATAGTCGACACACATACGATATGTGCCGTCTTTCTTTTGCACTAATAGCACAGGTGAGCAAAATGGAGATGAGCTAGGCCTAACCATGCCCTTCTCAATTAACTCATGCACTTGCCGCATAATCTCCTCTTGTTGAGCTTGAGAAACTCTATAAGGAGGTTTGTTAGGCGGTGAACTTCCTGGAAGAAGTTCAATTGCATGGTCGTCATTACCTCGTTTAGGAGGTAGCTCACAAGGGATGTCGTCAATAAAGACATCTTGAAACCCCTTGAGAAAATTGGATAACTCTAATTCCTTTTGGTTGCCTTTATTTTCTTTTGCGAAAGCATTAGGTTCATTTTGAGAATCTTTAACAAAAATCATGTACACGGAAATAGAGCTCTTTATTGACTTGTTGAAAGCTGGTGTATGTACAATGGGGATGGTGTTACCCATCTCCCTAGCATCTATATACATGTCCTTTTCCCTGAACTTAAAGGAGATTCTCCTTTCAGGAAATTTAACATGGGCAGCCAGACGGTCAAACCATGGTGCCCCTAGGATTACATCCTCATGCTTGAGAGGAGAGATAAAGAAATCCTCTTTGTCCACATAGCCTTGGACATGAAGCCTCAATTTCCCGATTAAGGGAGTGACTGAAGCTTCTTGCCCCTTGAAGGCACTGTCTGCGGGTAGGATATCTCCCATCTCGTAGGATTGTATGCCTAGCTTGGTGGCTAACTCCATAGATATAAAATTGTGAGTAGAACCAGGGTCAAAGAGAATAAAAGCATCATGTTCTCTTACCTTTCCCCAAGCATGGCATAGAGGAGATCCTTTGTGGTGAGTTTGGTGAATCTCCTCCTCTTGGATTTCAACCAAAGAAGCTCTAGGAGGATCTTGGCGGTTGTTCTTTTGGGGACAAGCGCGGTACGCATGCCCTTGTTCGCCGCACTTGAAACACCGGTTATCTTTACGATAACGCTCAAGCTCTTCAGGAGAGAGTTTATTCTTTCCTTTGTAAACTCCCTTCTCTTTGGCTTTGTTGGAATTGCCCTTAGGAGACTTTTGGACATTGTCCTTCCCCTTAGGCTCATTGGAACCCTTGTTTTCCGGGGGCTTATTATTTCTTTTACCCCCCGTTTGGAAATTGATTCGCGATGCCACCATAGTATGGTGTATTACCGCCGATATGGTACGTGGCCTTTGGGAGTTGACATACTCCGCCATTTCTTCGGTTAAGCCCGCACAAAATTGTTGCTTTTGCTCTCCAAAATCCAACTTTTTGAAGACAGTGGCTTTGAGTTGTAGGTCCCAAAACTTGTCTACATATTTGTGGATGGATTCATTGGGAGAGAGCTTTAAGCTTCGCCATTCGGTGAGTACTTTGTCTTTGGCATCGGTGGCCAAAAACTGCTTCATAATGGAAGCTCTTAAAGCCTTCCATGTTCGTGGAGCTTCACCGTTGGCTCGTAGGCTAGACCACCATTGTCTGGCGGACTTTTGAAAGTGCATAGCTACATGGCGTAGCTTAGAGGACTCCGTGAATCCCTCATCTCCAAATGCCGCATCGAATTGCTGGATGAAGGCCAAAACTTTGTCTGTAGCACCGAAGGTGCCATCATAGGTAAGGAAAGAGATGCTCTTCCCTCCCTCTTTGAATTTCTTCAGCTTGGACGACCTCTTCCATGCGGCATAGGATTTTCTATGGCCTCTTCTTTTTGATGGTTCAAAAGTTGCACCATCACTTTCTTCAGAAGATGAAGAATTTGAAGAAGGTGGAGAAGAGGGTGACCTCTTTCTCGCCTTTTTCTTGTCTTGATCTTTGTCCTCTTCACCATAGCTTTCATAAGAGGAAGAGGATGAAGAAGATGGAGAAGAGGGTGTCCTCTTTCTCGCCTTTTTCTTCTCTTGCTTTTTATCATCCCTCTTTGAATTATGGCGTGGAGAAGAATGTGATGGTCTTCTCCGCTTTGGTGGTGATGGAGAGCGTTTAGCCCGCCGTCTTCGTGGAGCCATCTCCGCCGAGGTGGCGGGAGACTCGCTTCTTTCTCGTTCCTTCGGTGGAGGCTCTTGAGTTCTCCTTTGGGAAGGAGATGCATCATCAAGAAGTAAGTTCTTGAGCCCTTCATATGGATTCTCTTCTTCTTCCCGAATCGGAGAGAGACCTCTTTTGGTAGTCTCACAAGGAGGCTTCCTAGGTGTTCTCTCGTCATGGTGATGAGCTTGGAGAATCCCGTGAGCACGGAGCTGCCGTTGCACTTCACTTTGGAGAGATGGATTGCCCATGGCTTGTTGAAGCCTAGAAACAAGATAATTAACAAGCATTGAAGCATCATTAGTAGCTTGCTCATGAGCAAAATCAAAGTTATCAACATTAATTTCACTCTCTTTAATATTGTCAGCCATTCTAACAACTTTTAGGTGTAAACTTTTTAGGTGTACTTTGGCACTTCAAGCCCTAGTTGCTACTCCTCTTTACCCCTTTAGAAAAAGCACTCAAGCTACTGTACCCGCGGCTCGAATACCATTAATTGCAAGGAATAGAAGAGAGGGTCTTTCGACACCAAAACAGCACCGGCTCCTGTCAAGCTTCTAATAGCTCAATAGTGGTTAAGCCGTAGGCAAGCCCCGTAGGACTCCACTATTAAGACCATAGCTCTCGACGGTGATGCCCCGTTAACTGCACAAAGGCAGGCGCACTGCAAGGCTGAAAAATCCCTATTCTACTTACTCACAGGCAATTAATAATACCAACCATTTGTAGCTAGCTTGAGGACCTCCCTTCTTGAGCAAGAAAAGAGAAACCTTGAGCTCTGATACCAATGTAACATTTAATGGCCTAAAATCTTTTGTGTAGCGGAATTTAGCATGAACATAGTGGGCATTTCATTAGAGTTGATTCCTAATGAGAATTACAAGAGTGCTTGGGTGGAGAGAGCAACAAAAAGCATAACACCTAGTTAGATAGCATCGACAATACTTTCAAAAGAGAGAGCAATTAAGCTATTGACAACAGTTGAGGACCGGATTTGCATGGAGCCGGTCCCCCCTCCAAAAGGCTTTGTATTATGGTTTCTCCCATCAAGAGAGACATTGTACAATACAATTCTTTGTGTTCCTTCAAGACTAGCTAGTGCAATGAAGATGGAAGCTTCATACACCAAGCAAAACACTTAATCAAACACAACTTGAATTATCCCCGTTCTCAGACCCAAGACCTCACACACCTTCGAAGATGGTGAGAGCTAGCAGGGTATGAGAGTAGATTGAGAGGAAAAAGAAGTATCTTACGAGAAAGAAGTACATCTCCTCACATAATCACTCATATTAGCATAGCTTAGCTTAGTAATTAGCTTGGTAGAGAAGATGAGCATGCATTGAAGCTTGGCTCTTGGTTGGATTTGCATCCACATGCCAAGAGAGTGTTGATGTAGGCTTCTATCTCACAAGCTTGGAGTAGGTGATGAGCTCTCCATTAAAGCTTGGGAGGAGATAGAGTATTTTCCCTTCACACATGGTCAAGTGTGAGAGTGTGTGTGTGAATGCCAAGCAAAAATCAGCCCCCCCCCTCTCTTGGGCGAGCCCTAGCTGCTAAGTAAGTCTGGCTTTTGCCTCATTGGACCTCCCCAGGTCAAGCCAATAGGGATTAAGCAGCATAAGTGATAGCCTTCTGACATGTGTCCCCCTTTCCCCTTTTGTGAGAGCTTTAGGTAATTAAATAATTAAACTAAACTCTCATTGGACCCCTTTGCCTCCTGGCCAATAGGAATCAGGCAAGCCATGGGGCTCCTGAATGCTCATTGGACCCCTTGGGAGACTGCCCAATAGTCTTCTAGGACACTTAATTCTTATTGGTTTCTTTTATTAAATGTTTGTAAATTAATTAAACTAGATTTACTCTAGCTTAATTCTCATTGGTCCACTTCAAGGGTCTTCCAATAGGAATTGGGCACACCTTGTGGGCATCTGGCCTAGGGAGCTGACATGTGTCCCTCATTCCCTTTGTGTAAAGGGAGCCTGTGTGTGTGTGTGTGTGTGGCTTTCTCTCTCATCCCCTAGCTTTGGGGCTCGCCCCCTCCCATGTAGGGATATGCAAAGACTTTTAGGGCACTCACTAAGCATCCAATTTTCCCTAGGGTTGACCTTTGGACACAACCTTTGAATTTTGGAACCTTAGCATTTTGGAAGTCTTAATGGGCTGAACCTTAGGGTCTTTTTGGCCCATTGTTTCACATGGCTCTTTTGCAGATGGCCCCCCCCCTTTGGATCCCTATTTTCCCTCCTTTGGATCCCTACTGTGGCCGGTCTGCTAACTTAACCAATATTCTAGCTTTTTCTCCCTTGGCACTTCCCCACATTAAATGATCAGTTTAATATGAGAAAATCATTTAGGAGAATTAGATATTGATTATTATGACATTACCTCTCTCTTGAAATCATAGTCGTCCTCGACTATGGTGTAGAGAAGATAAAGCATATGCATGAGTCCTTTTCTTAGCGGGTAGAGTTGTTTTGCCTACGATACAACAAGCTTGTTGGGATATAAAGGATGCGCAAGCTCATGCATTGATTGCATTGTCTGTGAAGCGCACCATTGTTCCTCACATTCGTTCAACAAAATCTGCAAAACAGGCTTGGGATATTTTGGCTGGTCTTTATGGAAGTCGCAATGAGGCTAAAATTGCTTTGCTGCGTAAGGAGCTAGAATCGAAGATTATGCATGAGAAAGATGATATGGACACTTTCCTTGCTAGTGTCAAGGATATCAATGAGCAACTTATTTTTGCAGGTAAAGTCATTTCAGACAGTTCCTGTGTGCAGACTGTTCTTGATGCCTTACCAGATTCATACCAGACTTTTGCTAGTACTTGGAGACTAATGACCCAAGGAATCCTGAAGTTGTCAAGTTTGATGCATTATGCACATTAGTGTTGCAAGAGGCACTTTCTAGAAAAAACAGGACTAGGCAGCGTGCAATCGAAAAGGCTTTTATTGCTTCTCAAAGAAAGGGTGGTAACAACAATGCAGCCACTTCTTATGGTTCTGCTCTGAGTGGCAAAACTTTTGTTCCTAATGCTTCTGCTGGCAGCAATTCGTCTGGAAATTCTAGTGATAAAGGCAAAAAGAAGATGTGTTGCCATTATTGTAGAGCTAATGATCATTTGATCAAGCAGTGTACTAAGTTGAAGGCCAAAGAGGCTAAGAAGAATAAGGGTGGTTCCACTATAAATGTTGGTTCCACTACAAATGCAGCCATTGGTGAGTCTTCTGTAAAAGGAGACTGTGATGCTGATGTTGATGCAGAATGGGCTTTTAGTGCAGAGTGCACTTACAATCTTGCTGTCCATGATGCATGCTTGTCAGTTGCTGCAGATTCACATGTGTGGTATTTCGACAGCGGTGCTACAAAGCACATTACCTCACATCGTGAATTACTCACCTCTCTTGAGTCCTACCAAACACCGAGCAAGATTTTTTGAGCAAACCAAAAATCGAGCGAGATTTGTAAGCACATAAGTGAATAGAGAAGATAGTTTGACAAGGAAGGTGGGCGAGCTACAATAGAAGAGGAGTTGAGCTGCACGAATAATAGCATACATAATGGGAATAGATAAATCATAAGTTGTGGGTGATACTAGGCATCAATGGACCGTGGCACATGTGTAGAGTGGACTGTGGCACATGTGTAGAAGGCATTAGTAAGCACCACAACAAGTTAAGAGTTTTTTGTTTCAATAAAATGAAGTGCTACATGGACTTGATTGGGCACTTGCCA